>NC_137155.1:75188167-76517339 GCF_951394435.1 Stenella coeruleoalba
CCTTTATAATGTTAAAAAACAGAGTTGGACATTTAACTGAAGGTCAAATTCCCATATAAGAGGGAAAAGGGGCTTTGCTAATCCTTTGTTCATAGCTTCGCTGTAGATCATAACACATGGGAGAAAAGAGTTCCAGTAGAGATAACCACCAGTGTGAAGAATCTAATTCAGTAGTATGTGTGGAATGTTTGAACAACAGTGAGGAGCCAATAAGTCAGAATGTTAATAAAAGGTGGATAGAATTAAGATGATATCAGCCCTTACAGACATTATAGGACTTTGATTTTGACTAGGGTATAAGAAGATAGCAAAAAGGTTAAAGAAAAGTATGAGCTGGTAGTTGCTATATTCCAAGTAAGAAGATTTTCATGAAGGTAAATATGTAAGAAAAATGTGTTTTATTTTGCTTTCACCTTAATCAGCATGTGTTAAAATGTTAGAATTTCTTCAGATTCCTTCCTTGGTATCTTATTACTTTTTAAATTTTTTTTATTGATGCATAGTTGATTTACAATATTAGTTTTAGGTGTACAACATAGTAATTCTTTTTATAAATTATACTTCTTTTAAAGTTGCGATTATAAACTAATGGCTACATTTCCCTGTGCTGTGTAATGTGTGCTTGTTGCTTGTTTTATACATAGTTGTTTGTGTCTCTTAATCTCATACCCCTAGCTCTGTCCTCTCCCCTTCCCTCTCCGCCATGGGAACCACGAGATTGTACTCTGTATCTGTGAGTCTGTTTGTTTTCTTATAGATATTCATTTGTTTTATTTTTTTAGATTATACATATGAGTAATAACAGTATTTATCTTTGTCTGACTTAACTAAGCGTAATACTCTCTAGGTGCATCCACATTGTTGCAAATGGCAGAATTTCATTCTTTCTTATGGCTGAGTATATTCCATTGTATAGAAATATACCACATCTTCTTTATCCATTCATCTGTCGATGGGCACTTAGGTTGCTTCCATATCTTGGCTATTGTAAATAGAGCTGCTATGAACATTGGGGTGCTTTTTTTTTCCAAATTAGTGTTTTCATTTTCTTCAGATACATACCTAGCAGTGGAACTGCTGGGTCGTATGGTAGTTCTATTTTTAGTTTTTTAAGGAGCCTCCGTACAGTTTTCCATAGTGGCTGCAGCAATTTATAGTCCCACCAACAGTGCAAGAGGGTTTCCTTTGCTCCACATCGTCGCCAACATTTGTCATTTGTAAGCTTTTTGAGGATGACTATTTTGATAGGTGTGAGGTGATTTCTCATTGTGGTTTTGATTTGCATTTCTCTGATTAGCAATGTTGCACATATTTTCATGTACCTGTTGGCCATCTCTATAGCTTCTTGGAAAAAAAATATTTATCAGTTCTTCTGCCCATTTTTTTTTTATGCTGAGTTGTATCAGCTGTTCATGTGTTTTGGATATTAACCCCTTATTGGTCATGTCATTTGCAAATACTTTTTTTCCCATTCAGTAGGTTGTCTTAGTATCTTACCACCTTTTATGTCACACTTACTGATTGTTCATATTTGGGCTTTGGGCGCCCAAGATTGGTTTTTAAGGTTCAAATAATCATAAATCTTTTTTTTCTTTTTGAAGAGTGGTTTGGTAACATAGCGGAGCTTAGTAATAGTGGAACTTAGTAATAGAGTAAATTAGTAAAAACTTAGTGGGTAAAAGCTTAATAGGCTTTTGAAAAATAAAACAGGCTTCCGATCTATTTGCTTCTATGAAGATCCATGTTACAGTAACATTTTTCTCATACCTTAGTTGTTTTCTCATACCAATTTCTCCATTTCATTTTAAATATGCTTCTCTCTAAACAAGCTAAAAATTGTAAGCTTGGCAGGAAAGCCACATTAATATTGTGAACTTTGCTTTATTTCAGAATAACTTTGCCTAATTGAATAGTCTTCATAGGCCATGGTTGCACAGATATTTTCAGTCTTATTTGCACCTGTTTTGAGGCTAGAAGAAGTCAAATTATCTAGACTCATTATATTATTTTTGCATATCTGCTTATAACCTTGCCAAATTTTTCTTGAGCTCTTCTATTTTATTATAATTGCCAAAGTCAGTGGGGGGAGAGTTAACACCCAACACCCATTAGATTTTTAGATTTCTCCAAACACTTTCTGTAGAGATTCATGCTCAGGAAGAACTTTAAAGTTATCACAGAAGATAATTTACCGAATAAAGGAGCCAACAGGGATTACCACCATTTTTGCCTTTTCTTTACTTTCTTCCAGACTGCTTATTTAATACCATACATTCTTGTTTAGAGGGTTTTTTTCCCCCCCAGGAGCTACCTAGAATGCATGTAAAATACTGAATAATTAAGGCAGGTTAACTTCTGCAACAAATAACTTCTACAATGTCCAAATACTCAGTCTAATAGAATATATGATCTTAATAAAATCACAAACAAGCAAAAGAGGCTTCCATATAGGCCATGACAGTGTAGTTGGAAGTATATTTACCTTACTGTTAAGTGACTATTATATATGAGGAAACAGTTTTTAGTCACTGGACAACAGTCTGAACTTTGAGAGAAGAAAAAATGAGATGATCCCACATTCATCCCGGTGTGTGTCTGGGGTACATTCCAAGCCCTCAAGAAATAAAAACTGCGTGTGGGGTGAGGGAACCAGAAGATGCTGTAGGTAACCAAAACAGTATGGTTTCTTCACAGGGTAGAGAAGGCAGAGAGTAAGGTTCAGGGCTGTTGATGAGGAGTTTGTGAGAAAACATACTAAAATGGAGCTGTTTATCTTGAGCACAGAGTTGAAACCCCAAATGTGCCGTGCCAAAAGGTGAAGGAACAAAGTGTAGGGTACAGAACATGCCTTAGGAGTAAAGAGTCGGGGCAGGGGGAATGGAAACAGACTTGCATTAATATAGAAAAAAAGATAGAAACCTGACAGCAATCAGAAAATTAATCATTAATTTATCTACATACATAACAAAATTTAGTATCATTTAAATGACGAAAACACAGTCCAGACTCCCTAGCACGTATCATGTTTGGCATACAGTTAACCCTTACTAGGTAAGTGAAAAAGCAAGCAAATTTGACCTATAAACAATAAATAGAAATATATACTGGGTTTTAGGGTTTCAAAAAGAGTCATGTACCACAATGTTCATTGCAGCACTATTTACAATAGCCAGGACATGGAAGCAACCTAAGTGTCCATCGACAGATGAATGGATAAAGAAGATGTGGCACATATATACAATGGAATGTTACTCAGCCATAAAAAGAAATAAAATTGAGTTATTTGCAGTGGGGTGGATGGACCTAGAGACTGTCATACAGAGTGAAGTAAGTCAGAAAGAGAAAAACAAATACCATATGCTAACACATATATATGGAGTCTAAAGGAAAAAAAAAAAAGGTCCTGATGAACCTAGGGGCAGGACGGGAATAAAGACGCAGATGTAGAGAATGGACTTGAGGACACAGGGAGGGGGAAGGGTAAGCTGGGACGAAGTGAGAGAGTGGCATGGACATATATACACTACCAAATGTAAAATAGATAGCTAGTGGGAAGCAGCAACATAGCACAGGGAGAGCAGTTCTGTGTTTTGTGACCACTTGGAGGGGTGGGATAGGGAGGGTGGGAGGGAGACACAAGAGGGAGGAGAAATGGGAATATATGTATATAGCTGATTCACTTTGTTACACAGCAGAAACTAATAAACCATTGTAAAGCAATTATACTCCAATAAAGATGTTAAAAATAAAAGCTCAGGGTTCTAGTGAGAGAATAAATACGTGTTGTTACATGATTAAAGTGTACGCACAGTGTGAATCATATATAATTTGGATAAATTTAAAATAGACATATTCAAATATATCCTGAGTAAAGAGGATCCTCTCAGTTTAAATCAGTTAATGTGAAATTTCAAAGTAAAAGCTCTTTAAGTAATTAGACAGCACAGTGCCACTAACCACTTTTATGTTACATTTTTAAATGTTTTTTTTTTTTTTTTTTTTTGGTGGTGCTTAGGCCTCTCACTGTTGTGGCCTCTCCTATTGCGGAGCACAGGCTCCGGACGCACAGGCTCAGCGGCCATGGCTCACGGGCCCAGCCACTCTGCAGCATGTGGGATCGTCCCGGACCGGGGCACAGACCCGTGTCCCCTGCATTAGCAGGCGGACTCTCAACCACTGCGCCACCAGGGAAGCCCTTAAATGCTTCTTTTTAATGTATATTTATAATGTTTTGTTTTTTGCCAAGGATTTAAAACTTTATCCAATATATATATACATATATATATGTATATATATACACACTGGGAAAAGCTAGATACTATATATAGCAGAAAGGGACTTTTAAAGCAACTATAATATATTTTAATTGTCTTAAGAAGAATTAAAAATAATAGGTGAACAGATAGGGAATCAAAGCAAGTAAATGGAAATTATGTAAGTAGTATTTCAAAACTCTTAAATGTAAAATTCAGTGGATGGGTTATAATAAAGATGGGAGCAGGTTGAAGCCAGCAGAAAATAACAGTGGTAAATGGAGACACATCATCATAAATTATCCAATCCAAAGAAAAGAAAGCAAGGGATAAAAAATAAAGAGGAGGGCTTCCCTGGTGGCGCAGTGGTTGAGAGTCCGCCTGCCGATTCAGGGGACGCGGGTTGGTGCCCCTGTCCGGGAAGAACCCACATGCCGCGGAGCGGCTGCGCCCGTGAGCTATGGCCGCTGAGCCTGCGCGTCCGGAGCCTGTGCTCCGAAACGGGAGAGGCCACAACAGTGAGAAGCCCACGTACCACAAAAAAAAAAAAAAAAAAAAAAAAGGAAAAAATAAAATAAATAGGTTCAGTGAACAGTGGGATATTATCCCATGATCCAAAATATGCTTCATGGGAATTTCTGAATAAGAAAAAAAAGTTCGGCCTACCGTCTTGAAATCTGTGAAAACCCAAGCAGGATAGATGAATGGTATGTCTAACAGCCAAAAACATACAGAAAAAAGAAGTATCATAGATGGATGGTGAGGAGTAGGGGAAGACAGTACAAATAATTGATGACTTAACAACAAAAGGGAGCTGGAAGATAATGGGATGACATGTTTAATTTGCTGAAAGGAATAAAAAAAATTTTCAATCCAGATACCTATAAACAGCCAGAACAGTTCTTCAAAGAACTGAGAGTAAAGTAGATTTTCAAATAACAAAAAGCTATAACAATTTAAACAGCAGTATATCTTTAGTATGTTAACTCCTAAAGATCTTCATACTGAAGGGAAATGAAACCACCATAAGGAAACTGGGATCCGGGGGAGGGGAGTAGGGGGGGGAGTGCACCAGAAATGGTAAATATGTAAGTAATGTAAATGGCTTTCTACTAATTTCTCCTAAACTGACCTGCATCTATGATTCATAACGTATATAGAAATAAAATAAGTGATATCAGTAGCCCTTTGGATGCATGAAAATAAATTACATTGTTGAAATAGTCTTATATTTTGCACAGTACGGTAAAATACAAGGCCACTATCACTCATTAATATAAAAGCCACATTCCTTAACCAGTATCAGCAAATTAAATCCAGCAATATGTAAAAGTTACGATATAATCAAGGGGATTATTCCAGGAACCTAAGGACTTATTTTACATCTTGTTTTTGTTTTTTACATCTGACAATAGTTCATCACATTAACAGGATAAATAATAAAATCATGAGTTGATTTCAATACATCAGTAAAAACATTTGAAAAAGTCTAATACATATCCATAATAACTCTCAAGTATCTACTAATGGAAGGGAACTTTGTTCATTTAATAAAGGGCAATTACCAAAACGCTCAGATAACATCATACCTAATGGTGAAATACTGAATGCTTTCCCCTATAAATTGGGTTCAGAGAAAGGATGAACATGCTTCTATTCAACATTTTATTCAATACTTCTATTGAAATAGTGAAACTCTTTCTAATAAGATAGCGAATAAGTCAAGGCTGTTAAATCTCACTTCTATTTAATATCTTATTTGATTTCTAGCCAGTGAAGTAATGGAAGATAAAATTAATAAAGGGCTATTAATTAAGAAGGTACAAGTAAAATTGTCTTTATATGCTGATAATGTGATTTTTTTCCTTAGAAGTACTAAGTGATTTTATATATGTGTGTATATGTTACTTATATATAAATAGTTACAACTAATAAATTTGGTTGCTTGATTCAAGGCTAACATATATATATATAATATGTTTATATGGGAAACAATTGGCAAATAAAATTATAAATCAATTCCACTTATAATATAGTATCAAAAAATTAGAAATGAACTTAAGGAAAGTCATGTGAATTCTAGAAAATTTTCTGAAATTCTGAAACATTGGAAATTTCAAAATATTTACTAAAATAAAAAACCACCTAAATGAATATTTACTGTGTAACAGTTTCAAAAACTCCGAATGATGATGTCATTACTTTTTGTATGCTCAGTGTGAATGCAAACCAAGTACCTGCAGAATTGTTTGTGGAAATTAGCAAGCTCATTCTAAACATGTATTTAAACATATAGAAGATCTGGAATAGGAAACATTAAGGCCTTTCTGATAAGCTAACCTTGAGTCCTGACACCAAGGAACTAGTGATCATATCCTTCAGCCATCAATTTCTAGTTTCTTGTTAACATGCATGACCTAGTAAGTCCTAGTAATGTTACCAACCAGAGTTCTTGGCCTCCTTAATCAGTAGAAATTGATCAGAGGCCAGACAAGAAATTCAGGCAAGGCTTTTTGGGGGCCCTTGCTGCAGTGGGAGGGGAGGGAGAACAAACAACAGGTTACCTTGTTCGCTCCCCAAGGTGGGGCAAGCTTGCTTGTTCCTTATATGGGGTTAGCGTAGGGGTGGCTTAGCCGTTTTACCCACCCCGTAGGTGGTGGTGTGTGCAGGGGGCATGATCAGTGCCCTCCTTTTGCTACAGGCTCTTCAGAAGTGGCATATGGGTTTTTTGGTCTCTCTGTCTTTTGTCCAGGATTTGTCCTAATTGTGCATGCATGCAGTTATCTTTAGTCCCATACAGTTTCTTTGTATTTTGTAGCTCGAGGAGACATTTGTCCAGGTGCAAGCATTGCAGCACTGCAACAAAGGGTCCCAGGCCTGTCTCAGTAACATTCCAGTGAGGAATGTATAAACTTGGTCTAAATAAGAAAAAACAAAAAACTTATTTTCTAGATTAGATCTATGAAATCAACAGCAAAAGGTAAAAGAGGTTTCAGTAGCTTATTAAAGTAATAATCTTGGTTTGTCCAACTTGCATTGCCTTATATCTGATGTAATATTTACTATAAATTATGTAAATCAAATTGCACGATTTGACAAACCAAAAGTAATTGGTAATTATGAATATCATAATCCTCCTATGCTTAAAGAAATGCATTTTATAGCACTATCGGTACAGAGTTGAACCTGATTTCATGTTAATACTGTCACTTAGCTTTCATTTGACAGTTCTGCAGAGATTTATTAAAATTCCTTCTGAGAATATTTTTGGAATTCAAGAATTTAGAGACCTAATTCATGAATCCACGTGAATGTAAAAATTCTAAAAAAAAAAAAATATAGATCAAGTAAACAATTGGGAAATTGGAGCTTTAGTGAAAAATGAGAAAATAGCTGAAATGTTCAATGATATGCAAATATTTATCCTCAAACTGGACACAAGGTCACACACAGCAGGAGGTAATGGAACAGGTTTTTAAAACTCGCTAAACTACTCAAGGAAAATACAACCTCATCTTTATAATAGATTTATAGATTTTTCTGTGTATATATCATCTTTAAAATTTGAGTGCTTATGAAGAATATTTTTGCATATCTCTCCAAGTTCCCCTATGATGATTCATTATCAAGAGGAACTGATTGACCTGAAAGTGTATCATACGTATCTAAATAAACAAACTCATGTTATTTAGGTGCTAGGTTTATGAATTGCATATATTTCTGATAATGTGGCCAAACTCTGCATAATCTTGTAGCTACATGATTCTGAACATGTCTTATTTTCATGAAACTGTTTGAGTCCAACGACCTTCAACCATGCAACAAATGTTAATGCTCGAGTCAAAATTGTAATTATCCTCTCTGCCCCTCCATATACACTGAGACTAGTTTAGTGTATAAAACTACTGTATTTAAATTTCTTCACTCAAATTGATAAAAAGCTTAATGTTAGAACCCTGTAGTTATTTACCTATTAAGGATTCATTTTGGTAATGCTAAATTGTGAAGTTATTACCTAACATGCTATAATTCACCACGCTAGTTATTTAGGAAAAACTGTAGATATTTGGCAGATCATGTAATAAAGAATGACACTGAATCTCTTTTATATGAAGGCCCTTCTTTCATTTTACTATTAGAAATTTGACATTTAGAAATTTGGTAAACTCATACAGTACAGTACAAACCAAACTCATACAGTACAGTGTTCACAAAATCATTACTTACACTGCATTGCTTATTATACTACAGCAAGTAGAAGGGAATGCTGTGAAATCACCCTGGATTGTATATCCAGAGAAATGTTAGCCTGTAGTAATCTAGAGTCTTAAAAGAATTAGACATTTTAGTAAGACTTTATCTAATGAGAGTATATTAAATAAGCTCACAAAGGTTAAATCAGAAGTATAGGGTTGGGCATATATATCATATGTGGTATAGGGTAAAGAGGGAATACTGTATCTAAGGAAAAGTGAAAAAAGTGGTAAAAAGAAATTTCTGTTTTTACCAATACAGAATGTGAACAATCTGGGGATTTTCCCCCCACTACAACAGACAAGAAGTGAAGCATTCAGAGAAAAGAATTGGTGACTTCAAGTTTAGTCACACTTACACAAAGAACTGAAGCCTGATTGCATATATTCATGGATATTAAAATGAGAGGAAGATGTATCAGGAAATCTTTAAAGGCTTTTGTGTTCCCTGTAGAGTCAACTCACTTTTTTTTCTTGCCCATAGCAAGGGCCCTGTTTCTGTGAGTACTAAAGAAGATATATTACCTCTGTGAATACAGTTTTTAAAAAAATGCATCCGTCATAGGTAGAAAAGAATTTTTAAATTGTGACCCATATAGAGTCTCATTTTAGGCTGATGAATCATTTGTTCCCACATAATTTAAAAGTGTTGGTACTAAATAGCCTATGGCTTTACCTTTCAGTATGTTTATTTCTTTTTATTCTTTGCCTGTACCAAAGTGGGCCATCATTTATTTTGAGCATAGTTTGTTGCATACGTATATAATAAAAATCAATATAACATGATGAGCTTTTAGTATGTGCTATGCCTGGTGCTCAATATTTGGCATATATTAACACATTCAGTGTATCCGCCAAACTATGAGGCAGGCAGGATTATTAGCACCAGTTCACAAACTGAAGGAGTGGAGCTTTGAAGGTCATAGTAACTTGTCCAAGCTCAGAAAGCTAGTAGATACTGGAATCAGGAGCTGAACTCATACAGTCTGAATCGAAAAGTCAACCTTTAAATCATTATGCTATGTTACATGTGAATATATTGATCACTTAGTTGAACAGTTTTTCATGAATCAGTAATAACTCCAGGCAAAACTGTTAAGCCTAATTCTTACTGATATCGTTTTTTTGGACTATATACAAGAGTAAGCTCAAATTAATAATGGCTAAAACAATTTTCCCTCTTGAACAAGTCCAAACCTAAGCCTTGAAGGGCTGCTGTGTTGACTCTGCCTTGTCCAGGATCCAGTGATTCGAGTCTTTCCCTTCATGATTCCTAGATTATGACGTTTGTCCGTGATAGCCAAATGTCAGCCATTATTTCCATGTTCTAAGAAACTGAATGGAAGAGAGTGAAGATGTTTAATTGAAACAAATAGACTGCCAGATATTTCTCCAGCAAAGATGGGTTTATTTGGGATCTGCAGAGAATTGCAGTTCAGGGTCTGCAACCATGGTGAGCCACCTGCTAGTCCCCACATGGCAGGGGAAGAAGAACTCTTTTATAGAGGGAAGAGGAAGTTGGGAGGATTCTAGTAAACAAAGAGTACATGGCATTTCATTGGCTGAGTCCTTGCTAGGAAAGAAGAGGAATCTGTCTTCTCCCTGTTGGATTCTGATATGGTTGCAGGGTGTGAGAGCTTCACTTTCTGGCCTCCCAACTCTGTTTAGTTGAGGTTCTTGTTTGTTAATTTTTACAAGGTTAAGGGACATAACTTCATTTTCTGTCCTAGAAATTGTAATATCACATTCCTGCACAGCTTATTGACCATAAATTAGTCAATGTCCACATCTAAAAAAATGATGGTGGGAAATGTTTTTATGTGAGTGTAAGAATTGCTTAATTTAAAGGTTCTATTGCTATATAACAAGAGATACTAGGAGGTAAATTTTCTAGTTTTTGTCACGCACATACCTAAAGTTAAGAAAAACTTGAGTTGCCAGGCTCCAGAATAAAAAGGAACATAAAAAGTAGCATATTTTTAATTAAATTAACTCTATAAAATTGCTAGAAATAATGGTAAAACCGAACTTTTGACCTTCAGCAAATAGAATATAATCTTATAAAATAAAATACTTAATAGGCATATGTATTTTCTTGCCCTAGAAAAGGAAACTTACAAAAAAAACCCCAAAAACCAAAAAACAGTGTAATAAGGAAAATTTTCTACAAACTGGCTGTATTCACAAAGTCTGAACCAATTTCAGACCATCAGTTTGGGTCCACCAGAAGCAGCAGTTGAGATGGAGTTTAGGGTGCAGGATGTTAATTAGGGATCAAGGTCTCTGAAGGGAGCCGGGAGGAAGAAGAGTCGAACAGAGGATGAAACCAAGCTATGAGGTGAACTTGTCAGAGCTTTGACCAATTTAGTGGGAGATGTGGAGCTAGGATTGCCTGGCAGAGTTGCCTTCTGTTGACCTGAAAAGCCAGGCATGTCTAGCTTACTTCTGTCTCTAGATGTGATCAGCCTTGAGAAAGGGACGACTTGGGCCACTTTCGTAACTGAGGTGCTGGTCATCAAATGTGTTCTCCCTGCTTCTTTCTCTAGCACCCTGGTGGCTGGTCCAATTGACTCTTCCTGATCAGTCCTTTGTGAGCTGCATTATTGTGTGGCGCTTCCAGGCTGGAGCAATGCATTCTTATGTCCGACCCTTCAGAGCTCTTGTTCTTCCCTGTAGCATAGTGATCAGCAATTTATGAGGTAGTGGTTGCTCAGTCAGTCTGGGCCTCTGAAAGACCATCATGAGCAGAGCCCTCCTGCATGAAATAAATAAGTACACTGCTCAGATTAGGGGTTTATTACCGCAGCATAACTCAGTCCATCCTCACAGATACCCTCATGATTTCTTTGATAATAGAATTCTTACATTTAAGTAGGCGTATTCATATAGTTTCTCACTAAAGCTTATGTCCAGATAGAAGTCATACATACATAATACATTTTATGTATCTCTCTTACAAGCAGTGTATACTTTAAAAATGTAGTGTGATAAGCTTTTCCTTTTTTGGATATTTTTATATTGAAATATAATTCACAGAACATTATATTAATTTCAGATATGCAACATAATGATTCAGTATTTGTATATATTGCAAAATAACCACAATACGTCTAGTTAACATCATAACCATACATAGTTACAATTTTTTTTGCTTGTGATGTGAACTTTTAAAACTCATTATCTTAGCGACTTTCAAATATGCAAAACAGTATTATGAACTATAGTCACCATACTGTATATTGCATCCCCATGACTTGTTTATATTATAACTGGAAGTTCGTACTTTTGACCCTCTTCACCTATTCTTCCTACCCCACCCCCACCCCTGGCAACCACCAATCTATTCTCTATCTATAAACTTGGTTTTGTTTTTTTGGGGTTACTTTTAGATTCTGCATGTAAGTGAAATCATATGGTAGTTGTCTTTCTTTGTCTGACTTATTTCATTTAGCCTAATGCCTTTAAAGTCCATCTATATTGCCGTAAATGGTAAGATTTCCTTCTTTTTTATGGCTTCTTTTTTTATTTCCTTCTTTTTTCCTTCTTTTCTATGGCTGAATAATATTCCACTGTATATAGATATAGGTAGTTAGATACATATAGATAACCACAGTTTCTTTATCCATTCATCTGTTGATGGACACTTCGGTGTTTTCCATATTTTGGCTGTTATAATTAGTGCTCTAATGAGCATGAGGTACATATATCTCTTTTGAATTAGTGTTTACATTTTCTTTGGGTAAATATTCAGAATTAGAATTGCTGGATCATATGGTAGTTCTACTTTTAATTTTTTGACGAACCTCCAAAGTGTTTTCCAAGTGGATACACGAATTTATATTCCTACCAACAGTGCACAGGATTCCTTTTCTCCACATCTTTGCCAACACTTGTTATTTCTTGTCTCTTTTTTAAAAAAAATATTTATTTTTGGCAGTGTTGGGTCTTCACTGCTGCATGCGGGCCCCCTCCAGCTGCAGCGAGCAGGGGCCACCCCTCGTTGCAGTGCGTGGGCCTCTCACCGCGACGGCCTCTCCCGGTGTGGAGCATGGGCTCCAGGCACGCGGGCCTCAGCAGCTGTGGCATGCGGGCTCAGCAGTTGTGGTGCTCAAGCCCAGCTGCTCCGCGGCATGTGGGATCCCCCCAGACCAGGGCACGAACCCGTGTCCCTGCATTGGCAGGCAGACTCCCAACCACTGTGCCACCAGGGAAGCCCTTCTTGTCTGTTTGATAATAGCCATTCTAACACATATCAGGTGACATCTCATTGTGGTTTTGATTTGTATTTCCCTGATGGTTAGTGATGCTGAGCATCTTTTCATGTGCCTGTTGGCCTTGTGTATGTCTTTCATGGGAACTGTTTAAGTCCTTTGCCCATTTTTAAGTTCGATTGTTTGCTTTTTGTTCTTGAGTTGTATTAGTTATTTGTTTTGGATATTAACCCCGTATCATATATATCACTTGCAAATATTTTCTTCCATTCTGTAGGTTGCTTTTTCATTTTGTTGGTTTCCTTTGCTATGCAGCTTTTCAGTTTGATGTAGTTCCACTTGTTTATTTTTGCTTATGTTGACTTTGCTTTTGGAGTCATATCAAAAAAATAATTACCAAGACCAGTGTCAAGGAGCTTACCACCTATGCTTCCTTCTAGGAGTTTCATGGTTTCAGATTTTATGTTCAAGTTTTTAATCCACTTTTAGTTGATTTTTGTGAATGGTATAAGATAATAGGTTCAGTTTCATTCTTTTGCATGTGGCTGTCTAGTTTCCCCAGTGCCATTTATTGAAGAGACTGTCCTTACTTCATTGTATATTCTTGGCTATTTTATCATAACTTAGTTGAACCTATATGCATGGGTTTATTACTGGGCTCTTTATTCAGTTTCATTGATCTATGTGTCTCTTTTTATACCAGTATCATCCTGTTTTGATTACTATAGCTTTGTAATATAGTTTGAAATCATGGAGTGTGATGCTTCCAGCTTTGTTCTTCCTAAGACTGCTTTGGCTATTTGGGTTTGTGTGTGTACGTGTGTTGTGTGGTTTTCTATAAATGTAGGATCATTTGTTCTATTTCTATGAAAAATGCCCATTGGAATTTTGATAGGGGTTGCATTGAATCTGTAGATTGTTTTGGGTGGTATGGACATTTTAACACTATTAATTCTTCCAACTCATTGGACATATTTCCATTTATTTGTGTGTTATTCAGTTTCTTTTATCAGTGTCTTATAGATTTCAGTATATGGGTCTTTCCCCTCGGTTAAATTTATCCTAGATGTTTCATTCTTTTTGATACAATTATATAGAGAGTCATTTTTCTTAATTGTCTTTATGATAGTATTTGGCTTAACTGCTTATCAGATTAATACACTAATAAAAAACTGTTGGATTCAAGTATCAAAGGATGTTATGAAGCCAAGCACTGCAATTCTTTTTTTTTTTTTTTTTTTTTGCGGTACGTGGGCCTCTCACTGTTGTGGCCTCTCCCGTTGTGGAGCACAGGCTCCGGATGCGCAGGCTCAGCGGCCATGGTTCATGGGCCCAGCCACTCCACGGCATGTGGGATCTTCCCGGACCGGGGCACGAACCCGTGTCCCCTGCATCGGCAGGCGGACTCTCAACCACTGCGCCACCAGGGAAGCCCAAAGCACTGCAATTCTGAACATACAAGATACTGCACACAGTTCAGCCAGTCAGTGACTACATTCATTGTCAGGGAATGACAGGAAAGGAGATGGACACTGACAGCATATGTACAAAAAAAAAAAAGAACGGAATCCACTGCACAGAGCATAATCAAAGTTGAAATCCAAAACAATTCGTTTAACTTTATTTTTTAACATCTTTATTGGAGTATAATTGCTTTACAATGGTGTGTTACTTTCTGCTTTATAGCAAAGTGAATCAGCTATACATATACATATATCCCCATATCTCCCTCTTACATCTCCCTCCCACCCTCCCTATCCCACCCCTCTAGGTTGTCACAAAACACTGAGCTGATCTCCCTGTGCTATGCGGCTGCTTCCCACTAGCTATCTGTTACATCTGGTAGTGTATATATGCCCATGCCGCTCTCTTTGTCCCAGCTTACCCTTCCCACTCCCCATGTCCTCAAGTCCATTCTCTACGTCTGCATCTTTACTCCTGCCCCTAGGTTCTTCAGAACCTTTTTTTTTTTTAGATTCCATATATATGTGTTAGCACATGGTATTTGTCTCTCTTTTTTCAGACTTCACTCTGTATGACAGACTGTAGGTCCATCCACCTCACTACAAATAACTCAATTTCATTTCTTTTTACGGCTGAGTAATATTCCATTGTATACATGTGCCACATCTTCTTTATCCATTAATCTGTCAGTGGACACTTAGGTTGCTTCCGTGTCCTGGCTGTTGTAAACAGAGCTGCAGTGAACATTGTGGTACATGACTCTTTTTGAATTATGGTTTTCTCAGGGTATATGCCCAGTAGTGGGATTGCTGGGTCGTCTGGTAGTTCTATTTTTAGTTTTTTAAGGAACCTCCATACTATTCTCCATAGTGGCTGTGTCAATTTACATTCCCACCAACAGTGCAAGAGGGTTCCCTTTTCTCCACACCCTCTCCAGCATTTATTGTTTGTAGATTTTTTGATGATGGCCATTCTGACTTGTGTGAGGTGATACCTCATTGTAGTTTTGATTTGCATTTCTCTAATGATTAGTGATGTTGAGCATCTTTTCATGTGTTTGTTGGCAATCTGTATATCTTCTTTGGAGAAACGTCTGTTTAGGTCTTCTGCCCATTTTTGGATTGGGTTGTTTGTTTTTTTGATATTGAGCTGCATGAGCGGCTTGTAAATTTTAGAGATTAATCCTTTGTAAGTTGCTTCATTTGCAAATATTTTCTCCCATTCAGAGGGTTGTCTTTTGGTCTTGTTTATGTTTTTCTTTGCTGTGCAAAAGCTTTTACATTTCATTAGGTCCCATTTGTTTATTTTTGTTTTTATTTCCATTTCTCTAGGAGGTGGGTCAAAAAGGATCTTGCTGTGATTTATGTCATAGAATGTTCTTCCTATGTTTTCCTCTAAGAGTTTTGTAGTGTCTGGTCTTACATCTAGGTCTTTAATCCATTTTGAGTTTATTTTTGTGTATGGTGTTAGGGAGTGTTATAATTTCATTCTTTTACATGTAGCTGTCCAGTTTTCCCAATACCACTTATTGAAGAAGTTGGCTTTTCCCCATTGTATATTCTTGCTTCCTTTATCAAAACTAAGGTGACCATATGTGTGATAAAATACTTAGGAATAAAGCTATCTAAGGAGACAAAAGGCCTGTATGCAGAAAACTGTAAGACACTGATGAAAGAAATTAAAGATGATACAAGCAGATGGAGAGATATACCATGTTCTTGGATTGGAAGAATCAACATTGTGAAAATGACTATACTACCCAAAGCAATCTACAGATTAAGTGCAATCCCTATCAAACTACAAGTGGCATTTTTCACAGAACTAGAACCCAAAATTTCACAATTTGTATGGAAACACAAAAGACCCCAAGTAGCCAAGGCAATCTTGAGAAAAAAAACGGAGCTGGAGATATCAGGCTTCAGACTTCAGACTATACTACGAAGCTACAGTAATCAAGACAGTATGGCACTGGCACAAAAACAGAAATATAGGTCAGTGGAACTGGATAGAAAGCCCAGAGATAAACACACACACAAAACTTTCTTTTAGAAGCATAGGAAAAATTGTCAGAGAGGTGGAAGTTAATGGCTTATATGAGAAATTAAACCTGGATAGGGAACTGGGGTGAGCCTATCAAACCTGCTATTCCAATTGTTAACTGAGTTCGGAGAAGCAAGAGAAACAGGTTTTTCCTTCATTTAAATTCCTACCATGTACACTGTTTATACCATTTACTTGTCAACTAATCCTGTGCTGTTTTGTGAGCTTTCATACTATCTTTATATGTCATTTATAACATGCATTGCACATTTATTTTTATTGTGGTTATCTCTTTTTCCTAAATAGACAGCCATTTAAAAGCAGAAACTCTATGGGTTATGTAGGCAAAATGCCCTATAGCATATAATACAGAACCTATTGTATTATAGAACCTGATGTATTAGAAACAATTTAATATTGATAAGTATTTTTTCTATGTTCAGATATTGCCTACACTATTTACTCTCTGTTATCAGAAATTTTCTAGTCATGTTAACAAACCATGTGGACAAATTGGGTAAAAGAATGTGCTTTTCCCAGGTGCCTTAACAAATGGAGAAGTAGAAATTATTTATCTGTGCCCCAAATTTTTTGATAAAAATATGTATTGTCTTTATCAGTACAGTCAGATGGCCATTATGTCAAAATATTCATCAGTACAGGAAACTTGATTCTTAAATTATCACTGACTTGGATGTATTTGGAAAAGTTAAATTCTCTGATTCTTTGCTTTGCACATGAAAATGACAGATACAACATTTTAAATTTCCATTTTATCACATACTTCTCCATTGATTCCTCAGAACAAAACAAAGAGATGAATATACTACCTTCATTACTAGTTTTATTTTTAAGATGAAAAACAAAGGCATTCAAGACTATGTTACTTATAATAAGTGAGGAAAATGGGTTTGAATTTAGGCTAAATCTTAAATGTCTTCAGTACCTAAGTTAAATTGTTGTAATGAATGAAATCATCTATAGGTACAAATACAACATGGATTAGAAAATAGAGAAAGGGCCAATATTTAAACAATAACACCAAAAATAGATTCGTTATTCTCTTTGAAGTTAGGCTAAATCTAAACTTCCTTTTTATAATACCACCAAGAAAACAGTTACGTTGGGGCCTAGGGTCGGCTGCTTCCAAACATGCCTCAATGGCACATTACTTATTTTGAATTAAAGTTACATAGGAAATGCCCAAGGCAAAAGGGACACTGTGACCCTCCTTTCTTTCTCCCTGAAAGCAGGAAAGTAATCTCTCATGTGAAAGGTACCCTCCACACATTTAGAAGTAGAAATACACCCTTGTCACCAAAGATATGGAGCTCATGCCTAGAAGTCTAATTAAACAAACCTGTTACCTCTTTAATTTACTACCCCAAGCCCAAACTCGGTTTAGATTTTTCAGTAATTGGACACCCAAAACCTAAGTTTCTTTGTCCTGTCACTTCCTCCCAAATTTATTGTTTCTTTGTCTAAAAATATTAAAAGCTGCCTCCTTTGGCCACTTCTTAGATCTCATTTCTATGGGACTCCCCTGCACATGAATTTAAATGTTTCTCTTTCTTATTTTTCTCCTATTAACCTGTCTGTGTCAATTTTATTATTAGTCCAGCCACAAGAACTCGAGTATACCTCTTGAGGATATTTCCCTCTCCCTGACAGTTACCATACAAAATAAATATATAACATTATCTGAGTTTTTAATATGAACTATTTTAAAGAAGCTAACATAATACAACACATACCAATCTTAGTTATTTGAAATGAGGTAGGTGATGTAAGATAATTAGAAAAATACATGACTGGGAGTTAAAATAAGCAGTAGTATGAATATTTCTAGTTAGGGTACATTCTATGTTCCAAAATCTTGAACTATGTAGTAATTATAGTTATCATCCAACTTGAATTTGTTTTGGAGGTTTGCTGTTGAGAACAGAGAGTAAGAACAGAGCTCATGTCTTCCATTAGGTCGATCAGTATTTTTACATGTAGCTTTGATTGTTTTTAAAAAAAAAACAACTGCCTTTCTTCTTTAAGAGGTAAAAATATCTGAAATATATTCCACTAACTTTTAAAAATTAAATCTTTAAATTACTTATTTGGTATAGCTAACACATGCATATAGGTAACGTGAATAATTTTGCATAAAAATGAGTAATGGATGGTTCATCTCCTGTCCCATAAAATATGAACTTGTTTTGGTAGTGTTTTCACCTTACTTTGCAAGGTGAAAACATGTTGTTTTTAGGAAATATGATAAACATGTTTATTTAAAACTTGTTTTTGAACATGTTGTTTTTGAGAAAAGTTAAAAAGTGGAAAACATGTTTTTACCTAGAAAGTGTGTAATGGAAATAAGATGTTTGCATGAGAAAGAAAGCACAGGGAAACAGTAACAAGGATCTATGCTGTGACCTCTGGCTCCTTCACCTCCCTGTCCCTTACTAAAAGTTTTAATATTATGGCCTGCCCACTCATGCTGCCATTGAACTTTGAGCACCAAACATTAACCCCCTGTGTCTCTCATGGGAAGATCACATACTCTGCAGATGGTGACACACTAACTCTGAAGCGATTGCACTGTTCTTTTCAGAACAAAAATATCTTGCTAGTACAGTTGTGATTCAAAGGGTCACTGCGCTTCAAAGGCGGTGAGAGGCTGGCCATTTCTGATGATGTAGTATGTCCCTAATCCCCTTGCTCCTCCTGTGTTCACTACCTCAGCTAGTGGAACAAAAATATATGTAAATTTTACATTAAACAAGAGTGTGCTTGTCATCAGTGATACCTCACCATATTGTCTGCCTTTTTGTCCCCTAAACTTAAGCCTAGCGACCCCAAGCAGTGTTGAGAGACAGATAGGCAAGGCAGAAAATGTGGTAAAATCTAAAAGCTTAACTGTCTACCAGATGATAACCTATATGGTCCTAGTTCTATAGATTGCCTGGTATAAAGGCTGATGATAATGGTGGGTCCCTGATAGCTAGAGCAATGAGTTATAGAAAAGATTTAAAATGGAAAAGATTTAAAATGGAGGAGGTCACAGGAACCAGCTCATACATTAGGGCAGACCTACAAAATGTAAGGAAAGCGTTCTGCTGTGAGTCAGGAACATCAGAAGCTCCATGGCTCCTATTTATTTAAAGGAAGAAGATATCGGTTTCTGGCAGAGGAAGAGGAGAGCTAGAGAAATGTCACATATAATTAAAAATCAAAAAAACAATAGTCATGCCTAAAAATATTACCAAGTCTTTACTGAGGTGGATGTTCAAAGAATGGAAACATTGATGGCCTGAGCCTAATAAAGCCATCGTAACCCATAATAGCAGCCATTGAATTAGTAACCATATTGGTAGAATTAAATGGATATACTAATCACGACCAGAAAGGTTGGAGGACTGGCCTCTATATGTAGAAGAAACGGAATAAATTAAGAAGAGAGTAATGAGATCTGCACCACCAACAGAACAAAACTAAATCATGTAGCATTAGAGCTGCTATAGGAAAAAATTGAGGGATTGATAGATGCTTTGAGAATGACTGAGAAAATGCTCAGTATAAATCTGATGCTTCAAAAGTTAAATATAAAAAACACTACATATAAATACACACACATAGATGTGTGTGTACATGTGTGTTCAGCTGTTATTTATGAAGAAATACAGAGAAAAATATCTTAATTCATAATTGATAGGAACATCCCTAAAGACAAAATATGTTTATTACCTATAGGTAGCATGAAAGAACATTCATATATAATAAAAATGATAATTCAATGGCAAAAGGAGGAATGAAAACAAGGAAACACCCTTCACTGAAAACATTTTATGCCAGTAATACATAAACCCTGGTAGAATCCAGATCATTAGAAAAAGCTATGAAAGCCCTGGTAGAGAAACCATGTGTCTTATATAGAAAGCAAGACTTGGATTAAAAAACAAGACAAGAACACAAGGGAAAAAACAATGTACTCTAGCCTTACAGGGCTACAAGTCATCTAAACCCTCAGGTTAGGAAATAAATGACCTATATAGTTGCGGTGGTCCCAGATTTTGGTCAGGTCAGTGGAATTGCCTGTACACATACCATAACCATTAAGCATAAGTCCCAAAATGATAAAGAAGAAAATCAGTATGATTGACAGATACATATAGGCTCACAGGTAACAATAATTGCAGGGCAAGTTAGCCATTGGGAATGAAAAGAGGTAAAAATAAGGTTTCCTGAAGAGCAATAACCAAATGACAGGAAAGTGAACAATGGAGACAGTTTTCAGGATGGCCATGAAAAAATATATATAACGTGTAAAAAGCACCAATTTATGAATGAATAATAGGGGTGGGTATTATTTGGGGAAAAACTCAGAAAAATTGGGGACAAATAAAATTTAACAGCATGTAAAAAAAGATTAAAATACATGCAATCTTGATATACACAACATCAAATTGTAAATACTCATCAATATAATATCAGTAGTATTGGAAGATATCATAAAATATCTTTTAGAAAAATTCCTGATTAAACAAACACTATGTCCATATAACTCTCCACTTAGCTAGAAAAGAAAGTCTATGGGAAATAGAGGGTGGTTTTTTGGACCATTTTTCTTTTAACTCTTTTTCTTTAAATTTTTATCTAAAAACAACAAAAAAATATTGGAAACAAGGTTCAACTGGGGAGAAAGGAGAGGAGGAGATTCCTGTTGATTTTAGGAATTAAATAGAAAATATCACTGAAATAGCAGGATCACTTTACAACAAAGGATAATTGTTACACAAGATTTCAAACAGCCCTTAAAAATGCATGTCAGTCATATGTTTGAGCAGTATAGATTTTGCAGTATTACTAGTGTAAGAAAATCATGCCCACTTAGCCTTCACAAAGAAAGGTGCCTTATGTACAATTACTAGATTAATATAAGGGTGTATAAATAGTCTGGCAGTTGCAAACAATCTATATAGAGTTTTGTTGTATTTTTTAAGTCAATTAAAAGCAAGGTGTAGGGAAGGAAGAATAATCTTTCCTCAACCCTTCTAGGTTCTTGACTGAGACCGCTTATAATAAAAAACTTGATTAATGGGAGAAAAACAGAAGTTTCATAACATATATACGTCCTCTATACATGGGAGAGACCCAGGAGAACTGAGAAATTCCCTGAAATGGTCCAAGCCACCACCTTAAATACCATTTCCAGCTAAGGGCAAAAGATGATGATGGGGGATGGAGGAGACAGTTATGGGGGGCTATCAGGAGAAGCATAGTAAACAAAGGGTAAAGTTGTGCACATTCAGGTCATCTGCTTCTCTATTGATAAGAGTTTCTAGAGATTTAGTCATCCTTCTCTTGTACAGGGAGGGAGACGTCCTTACAAATAGAGATTTCCCTTATAAACATAAGCTTCTCTTACACAAGGGTAACTTCTACTGGTTTTCAGAGCTTTTCTTATGTCTACTTGGTTCTTAATAATCAGCCTAAAATAATTCTTATGCCAAAGATGCGTGTTTTAGGGTGGCAAGTTCTGCCCTTCAAAGGATTAATAACAGAATATTTTATTGATAATATATCAAGGGTGGGGGAAATAAGTAATAGGTAATTAAGAAATAAAAGATAATAATTGTGTGACTATAAAATAGTAGATAGTGTACGCTACAACTGTCAGTAAAATTGGCAAAAAATATGATTAAATTTTTAAGATAAAGCCTTGGGAAGTTAATTTACAACTGCAAAAATAGAGAATTTGGGAGAATTACTTACTTCTTAGATGTTTGTGTTTCCACTTCACGGGGAAATGAGAGCAGGACTTAGAAGACATCTGTAGGTCTTAAAGATGGGACATGCCCAGATTTATCTTGCCCTTGGGGAGATGTATTTATATTCTCAAAGATTAGAGTGACAACCCAGGATTCTATCCATTCTGTCGAAGGAGCAAAGGATTTTCTCTCTCCCTTCAGAAGGGGGATTAGTGAGAGGTAGCAGGTTTCTCCTAAGCAGAGAAGCCCATTTTCCTCTGTTGTCTATGTTACAGACTTTGTATCAGTAAAATATTTGACCTGGTTTTCATTGTATTATCCCAGGTATAAAAATAGGGGTATAGAAAAACAGAGTCACTGTCTACCGAGGTTATATTGCTGAGCACAATGTAAGAGTCGTGAGTTTAAGTTTTATTCAGGGTCTTACCGAGGACTATAGCCTGGGAAACAGTCTCTCAGTAGCTCCCAGAAAACCGCTCTGTGGAGATAGGGGAGAAGGCAGTATATATATGACTTTGGCTAAGGAATATGTGCAGTCAACTTGGTAAAAGGTTACTGTTAGTCCCAAGGAACAGATATCTCAGTTAATGATTTTAGTGCTTTTTCTATGTATAGGAAGATTCAGGAATCTAGCTTCATTAAAATTCTTCCTGAGGTATACATCTAACTATTTAAGGGGCCTGTTTTTCCAAAGCACAGAGTGTCTCATCTTGTTTTTCATCCTGCATTCCTCTCAGGGGGCACTGTTGGTCAACAACTGCAGTGGCTAATGAATTGATGCTTTAAAACTAGATAGTGAGCACTGTTTGTTTTACATCATTATTTGCTTTTTATTCGAATAATGATAATATGCCTCTGATACAGAGCCCCTTATGTGTACATTCAGGATAAAAATGAGATGGATACTAAAAATACAACAAGGACTCTTACTAAAATCTAAGAGAAAACAGTATTTAGTGGATGTCTGCACAGGAGTAGGGATGCCCTACCTGAGTATCTAAGAATTATTCAGTGTCCACTTCAAAGGGATTAATTAATAATTTGGAAGTCATCATTTGATGAAATGGTAGGTCTCTAATCAGTCAGATCCAGGGATTTATTTCACAGCTAAAGCAGTTCAGAATCAGACTAACAGAAATGGTATTATGTGAAACTTGTGCCTATCTTCTTGCCCCAAAACAAAAAATAGAGAAGTGGAATGAACTATTAAAAACAGATATAAAGGAAAAAATAAGTTCAAAATAAATTAATGAAAAATTGATGTAAATACTGCCAGATTTCCATTAGATAACTAAGAAAATATAAAAAGGATAATTTACCTTCTTCAGTATAGACGAATATTCCCCATTTACTACTGGAATAACTCCATCTTTGAAAAGTAGGAGGATTAGTTCCACTTAATGTATACATATATGTACATTATGGAGTAATGGTAAAAATTATCATTTACAGAGTAAATGATAAAAATTAATGTGATTCCTGGAAAGATGGTGGCCAAAGTAGCTACCCCCGCCCTGGTCCGGTACAAGAGGGGTAACAGTGGAAAAATATAATTTTCTATAAAGATATGAAAATATACTATATTGTTTTCTAGACAGGTATTTTCATTAAAACCATATTTTCTTTTACAAGCAATAATTTAGAGTTTTATGAGATTAGTTACAATAAAAAAGCTTGCTGATCCCCAATTCTGAACAGTTTTGAAAAGTATAAAGATATATTTAATAGGTAATTGCAAATTTCCACTTCTTGTTTGAAAACTGGTTATTAAATGATCATGCAGAAATCAAATACAATTGATGGTTTATTAGACTGAGTTATTTTTCAAACAATTATAAAAATATGGTTGTAGTTATAGACCAATATGTAAACAATTACAAGATTTATGAATCTACTGACAACCCTTTAGGATCAACTCATTTATATGTTGATGAAGCTTACTAATGTTTTGGAACAAACTGACAGTTATATTACTTAAAGGAAGCAACTTGTTTATTACTAACCAGATAACCTCATAACATTAATTTTTAATCACTTTAGTGATGACTTTAAATATTTTTAGTCACTGAAAATATAGCCAAATATACTATGATATTTTAGGTACTGTAGGGAAATGATTACTCTCTCCAAGGATTAATTTCTGAAATACTGCCATCTTGTGGTGGTCTTCACAGAACCTCTAAGAGTCATAAGGACTTTCGGTGAAAACAAAATTGTCCTCTAATGAGATAGACCCAAGTGAATACCCTGGAAACCTGGGGAGTGAAAATAATCTTTATCTTATCAATTATGAAATATCTCTTTAGTATGCATCTAGATGGAGAATTCTAGTGCAGTATTTCAGAAACAGAAGAAGTAATCTTATTTGCCTATACATTTCTTAATAGGAACTAATTCAAGGAGAAATCTAATCAAATATTGACGCTAATGAATATTCTTTCTGGAGAGAGAACTTTGTCTCGGATCAATTTATTTCAGTATAACAACTACTTAATGAGTATATTTTATATAAGTTTTACACATTACTTGGCAAACGGACACGGGACAGTGGCTACACTTTGACTTCCTTTTGGCTCTGGATGGTATCCAGTCTTAACTTGCGTTGTAATTTGGGCTATTGAGTTCCAGGGGATGTTTTCGTATTTTGACAGAGTTGAATTGTTTTATGCTCCAGGATCATTTAAATT
This sequence comes from Stenella coeruleoalba, assembly GCF_951394435.1. Classification (NCBI taxonomy): domain Eukaryota; kingdom Metazoa; phylum Chordata; class Mammalia; order Artiodactyla; family Delphinidae; genus Stenella; species Stenella coeruleoalba. The sequence continues at coordinate 75,212,835 of NC_137155.1, forward strand.
TTCTTTACTCTGTCTAGCCACAGCATATAGAAATACAACTAATATAGAAAAGCAAGTCTTAGCTTACAGTCTGTTTCATTCTATCACTGAAATACGATTATTTTAGTTTATTTGTTCCCTTATCTACTAGTTTGACTCCAAATTAAGCTCAGCTGTTTCCAAAAAGCAACGCTACCTCTGTTGAAGGTAGGTAAAAAGATACTAAACATGATTTGCAGACCATTTCACAACTTTTTCATAAGGAACTCGCAAAATCACAATCTCCATTTGCATCTATAGACTCTAACTTGTTAACTCAAATGATCAATTATGTTAATTTTTGGCTTATTTTGTAAAGGTTCTTTGTTACATAAATATTAAATAAAAATAAGACTATCATGAAAATTTAGTTTTTAGTTAGAAGAAGGAGAATTTCTGTGGTCTTCTGTACCAAGAGAGTGCCTAGACCTGTAATGATGCACTGAGAGCATTTGATTATGAACATAAGAAAGAGGCCCGTAAACACTCAAGATCAGATTAGGCTTCCTCTGGTAACTGAAGCAGAAGGAAGCATTTTCAAAGTGATGCCAGGGTAAAATGCCCTAAAGCTTTGAGTATTTAAGCAGTTTTCACACAATGAAAGGAAAACTCCTTATTGGGCAACTTTGCCCTTGCTCCCAAGACACTCTTTTATTTTCTGCAGCGGAAATTAATGTGAGCACTATCGATGAACTCAACCTTGTAATAAGCTCTGGTTATATCTTTGCCAAATGTTTTGTGTGTGTCTCCATCCCATTCCAAAAATTCAAGTGCTTTTACTTTCCACAATGAAACATTAACTTACGGAGAAACCTCAGTATTTTCCTTCAGGATTGAACCCCTGACCCTGAAACATAATCAAGAATATTACTGCCCTTACTTTTCATGTCTTCAAATACTCAATTTCAAAGTAATCAATTTTAATAAGAGGAGAAAGCTTACTGGTTTTGACAAGAACCGTTGCTCATGTGGCAAGAACAAAATAATCTATTTTCCCATGAATGATACGGCCTCCACTAATGCTCATTACTGTTAATATTTTAGTTCAGAATAACATTTGAATATAATCCATAATGTGAAAGAAAAGCAATTTTATCGATAAAAATTGAAGCATGATTAGAAATGACAAAATAAGAATCTTAGCAAAATGCCACTTAATAAAAACATAATTATTTTTTTCTTCCAGTTTTATTGAGATATAATTGACATATAGCACTGTACAAGTTTAAGGTGTACAGCGTAATGGTTTGAGTTACATGCCTCATGAAATGATTATCCCAGTAACTTTAGTGAACATTCATCATCTCGTAGATACAAAAATAAACAGAAAAAAATGTTTTCCTTGTGATCAGAACTCTTAGGGTTTACTCTTACCAACTTTCATATATAACACGCAGCAGTGTTAATTCTATTTATCATGGTGTGCATTACATCCTTAGTACTTCTTTATCTTATAACTTCAGGTTTGTACCTTTTGGCTGCCTTCATCTGATTCACCCTATTCCCATCCCCTGCCTCTGGTAACCACATATCTTTTTCTTTGACTTTGTTTTTGAAATGTAATTGGCCTACAACACTATGTTAGTTCCTGTTACACAGGGATGTTTCTGTACATTTCAAAATGATCACCATCGTCAATCTAGTTACAATATGTCAGCATTCAAATATATTAGTTATTGATTATATTCCCCATACTGTACATTTCATGCCCATGACTCATTTATTTTGCAACGGGAAGTTTGTACCTCTTAATCTCCCTCACCTATTTCTTTCCTCCCCGCCCCAGCCTCCTCCCCTCTGATAGCAACCTGTTTGTTCTCTGTATCTATAACTCTGTTTTGTTTGTTCATTTATTTTGTTTTTTATATTCCACCTATAAGTGAAATACAGTATTTGACTTACTTCACTTAGCACAGGTGAAATAGGTTCATCCATGTTGTCGCGAATGGCAATATTTCATTCTTTTATATGCCTGAGTAACATTCCATTGTGTGTATGTGTGTGCACGCGATGTGTATATACATATACCACACGTTTATCCAGCAGTCTGTCTGTGGGACTTAGGTTGCTTCTGTATCTTGGCAATTGTAAATAATGCTGCTATGAAAATTGGGCTGCATGTGTATCTTTTCTAATTAGTTTTTTTGTTTTTCTTTGGATAAATACCCAGCAGTGAAATTCTTGGATCACATGGTAGCTCTATTTGTAATTTTTTGAGCAATCTCCATACTGTTTTCCATAGTGGCTGCATCAACTTACATTCCCACCAACAGTACACAAGGGTTCCTTTTTCTCCACATCCTTTCCAGCACTTGTTATTTATTGTCCTTTTGATGATGGCCATTCTGACAGGTGTGAGGTGATACCTCATTGTGACTTTGATTTGCATTTCCCTGATGATTAGTGATGTTGAGCATCTTTTTAAGTGCCTGTTGATCATCTGTATGTTGTCTTTGGAAAAATGTTTATTCAGGTCCTCTGCCCATTTTTTTAATTGGGTTTTTTTGATGTTGAGTTCTATGAATTCTTTATATATTTTGGATATTAACCCCTTGTTGGATATATCATTTGTAAGTAGAAAAGCATATAATTATTTTGGGAATATAAAATAATATGGACATATTAAATATGTAGCTCATGCACCTGGCATTACATACATATAAAGAAGATGCTTTATTATATCATGGTTTGTGTAATATAAAGGCACACTGTACCTGAAAAACTGTATGTTAATTACATTAATATAAAAATATTATAGATTGAGTTAAATAATCAATATTTCTAGAAAACATGAAAATTTTTAAATAATTTAAATCACTTCAATGCAAGTCTTTTTGGAATGAAAATACACATATTTAATATATAGATATTTGTACATATTTGTTGTTAGAACTTCTTTAAAGATATATATATTTTAAACAAGCATTTTACAGATGTCATTCTGAACATAAAACTAAGAAGATGCAAAAAAATCATATGTATTTAATTAAATCCTAAGGAGAAACTCAAATGTGCTCTGTTAAAAGGTAAAGAGGCACACTAACATTTTTTTTCCAAGAGTTTATCTATGCATACATATTTTGGAATCTTGTAGTGCCAATACCAAAGGTGGTTAGGGTAGCTCCACAGAAGCTAGGAGAGCGGTTTCTATAGGAAAGATCAGGAAGCAAAGCAAGGAAATTGGCTATAGCTTAAACAGTTGGCTTATTTAGTAAAGCCTAAGTGGTCGGTTGTGATTGTTCTTAAGTTTTATTTTCTTGGATTCGAGTACATTAACTCTGACTTAGGTTTTGCCTTGCTTGCACAGGCTACCAAGTAATCAGAGCCACCTCAGTCTAATGGCCTCTTTGTTTAAATATAGATTGTGTTTTATTTTTTCACACAGGATGGAAGTTTTGCTGAAATCTATCCTCATCAATTTTTGCCGTTTTTTTCCTTTGTTTTTGTTTTTGCTTCCCTCCACCCTCCATCAACCCAGTAGTGAGAAGGACAATTCTAGGAATTGTCCTTCTTTGGAATAAATCTAAACATGACCTTAAATTGTCCCTTCAAGCATACATACAAAGATATGAAATGATTAATAATTATTTGCAAGCAAATCACTATAGAAAAATAGTTCATTCTTTATAATTAGAACTAATCAATCTAAAATAAAACGACTTCAAAAAAAATAAATAAAACAACTTCAGATTATATAATTATGAAGAAAATATCCACAGTACAAGCATAGATTTGTTCATCCATGTCGTGTAATATCAGGGAAAACATTTGAAACCTGAATGAGTTAAACTTTGAGACTGAAAACCATTCATTGAGATTCTCTGTTTATGGGAATATTGTTGAAATACTTATTAATTTGGAAATTTTTTAAATAAAAATTTACCCTTGTGAAAATTTCAAAAGTATAAGAATTTTTGAAATTTAAGAAATTAGCACAGACTTAGTGAAACTGGCCATCTACTTTAACTTCTGCGGTGTTGTAGCCCAGGTTCAAGTTTTCAAGTTTCAGGTCTACAGCCTTCTCTCTGGACCAGGGCATGTGGAGGTGACAACCGCTTGAAGCTATCCTGGGCAGGCTGGCACATGTTTAGTGGGCAATAAATAGTGAATGAACAGAATTCTGGGAATGAAAAGAGAATATGGAATTTTTCCTCTGCTTGGACATTTATTAAGCAAGAATTGAGGATAAAGTCCATAAGAAGAGACGAAGAGTAGTGAGTTTGGCATTGTTTTGTTCAGTCATTCAACTTTCTACATAGTACCTGTTGTGTGATATGTGTTCAGCATTTAGAGAGCTATGTGTCCAGAAGTTAAACTCAATAGCTTTTAGATTCTAACCGGAGCTCTTGATTATATTTTCCCCTCTGTCAAAAATACAAACACTACATTCAGATGGTCAACATCAACATAATCTTTAATAAGAACCACAAGTGTGTCCCTGAAGTAGAGCAATAACAACCGTGTTTCCTCATCACATTTGTTTCCAGTGCTGAACAGAATACGAAGGTGGATACAAATGGAGACTAATTGAAAAGCCAAACATTTTTCTAAAATTCCCTCTGTACTTCCGCTGGATCTTTGTTTTATGATGTTATTATTTCAATATTCAGATCCCTTTGTAGAGTCTAAGAAGCATAAATTAAAAGTGGGGATGGAAACAAGAGACTTTGTTTTTCATGTATATATATTTTGACAGTTACCTATGCTAAGATTGTTTTAAAGCAAAATATATCAATGTACTTAGATAATTTTCAGCTTTATGGATCATTTTACTTGATATAAATTCAAATTTGTCTAATAACAGGGTGAAGGGGAAGGAATATAACCACTATTAATTTTAAAAATTGGGTGCCACATTATTTTTTCTAAGACCTTTTGATGAAACTATCATTTTCTCTAAAGTATATATTCATAGTATATAATAAATTGTTTTGTAAAGAAAGTTTTATTTCCAAATGCTCATTTAACCTTGTTAAGCTATTCATTTTCTTTCATTTAGCACAAGAGACATACTTAGAATAAGTTATTTTAATATAGTAGCTATTTCCATTATTTTATATATCAGTGATCCCATCTCTTGATACTTTTTGCTCCAAGTACTATCATGAAATATAGGAGGAATGCATGAGAGAAGGAAACTTTTGGGAAGGCCAGGGAAGACTGTTTGAAATGTAACTTTTGATCAGTATGTTGTGTTTGTTCCTGGCATGGTTTAAATAGTGTTGTTTAAACTTTCTCTGTTATTTTAGGTGTGAGCTTCCATTTTTTTTTCTTTCCCCACCATCCTAATCTTTACTGAAAATAGCATTTTTCAAATGTTGTGTTTCTCTTTGCTTTATAAATCTTTTTTATGCTGTTTATTTTTAGCATTTTTGCTTTTTTCAGCATAATACTTTTAGTATTATTGAACTGGGAAGCATGTTATGTTGTTTCAAATCACAAGTATTTTATCAAATAAATTTTTTGGCATGTATTATTAACATAGTATATATTTAACATAATCTATGACAAATTCTAGGTTTTATAATGGTTTTCCATAAGTAAGAAAAAGAGTTTTTGCATGTTCTGATTATTTATAAGAAAGATGGCTATTAATTCTGTTGGTCTGTTGATTCAAAATGTTAATATAAATATTTTTTGTAAAGCGTAGATTGTATTGCACAAAATATAAACTCATTCACTCATGAACCTAGAAAAATTACCAGTGAGAATTCATCATTATATTGTGCATAAAGATTAGCTGTGGTTGGGCATCGGATAAAATTATTTTTTCACCAATATACTTTATTGCATTTTGACTTAACAGCAAATATAACAGCCTTGCAAACTTAGTTGAATTTTTGAAGATTTAATCAATTTGAACATAATTTTTGCCTATTTCTCTTATTCTAACTAGTTTAAATTTCCTTTCTGCCCCTTCAGCTTTCACTTTTGTCATCAGCCTAGACAATGGCCTAGAATATGTTAACATTACAATATTTCTATAAATCAATGTATATGACAAAATGTGACAGATACATTTTTACTTCCATCTCCCCAGCAAGGCTGACTTGTATGTGCATGTGTATGTTTCCATTTGTGCTTTGTAGTTTTCTGTTTATAAGGTATCTGGATAAGTTTAAATTGGCTACCAGCATAATTCTTATGAGTTTCTCTAAAACCAAAGTATAGGAAACTTGGGAAGTTATAACAGAAGAATCTTAAATGGATTGCAATGTACCTAAAACTTAGAGCATTCTTAAAATCATCGGAAGCAAATTAAAAGATTATAAAACAATATATGACATTAAATTTTTAAAAAAACTAAGAGGTGTTCAGAAATAAAAAGGAAGATAGATGAGATGGTAAATTTATGATTTGAAATTACCCAATGCTTTTAAACAACAATGGCAAATTTTGCATTTTAGAAAACAGAATCAGTAATGTTGAAGGCAAAACTGAGAATTTCCTAGAATGAAAAGGCAAAGCAAAATTTAAAAGGTGATAATAAGAAATTTAATATATGAAGGTAACCAGTGTGATGAATAATTTGAACTTTCTAGAATAAACATCTTTATTTTTCACCACTTCAAGCTTCCTTGAATATCCATTTCCTGTCTCTTGTTGATACCTTGGGCTTATTCTACAGCTGTCTATTCATGTTCATTAATAAGAACACTATCCCTGTGGTAATTAAGACTCACTTTGTAATTAAAATGAGTTTACTGCATTCTAAACCATCACTTCATTCTAAACCATCACTTCAGTCGTATACCCAGCTCAATGCTTTGTCCCTCACTGTATTGGAGACTTGATTTGTGGCCAATATACCAGCAATAAGAAGGACGGTTCATTTCTTCTTTGGATCCTTATTTTTCACTCCAATTTGCATATCCTCTACCTTTTGTTTTTCATTCGCCGAAGAAAAAACAAGGTGAAAGGAGGTTAAAGAGGCTGATTCTCTTTTCTGGTTAGGCATTCCGATATTGCCACCTCACAGAATATATAAGTGTGCTTTTGTCCTGGAGGTTCTGTAGGAGCTTTCCCCATCGAAGAGAGTTCGGATATGATACATCCCCCTGGTGGTAACAACTTTCCATGCACAACCTCCAGATGTCACTCTCCAGAGTACATACCACAGCCCCTGGCCACATGGGACCTTTGGCCTAATCAGCTTTTTGGGCTGGAGCATCAGCAAGAGAGCTCAAGCTCAACTCCTTTCTGTGGCATCTACACAGCCCATGGTAAGGTCATATCCATTTGCCTTTCCAAAGGGAGGAGTAGTGACTCCATCTTTGGACCCCCTCTCCACCCTCTGTATTACCCAGTCTTCCAGGAATATGTGTTAGGCTCTTTCCAGAAATCTCTTATCACACTGAACTCCACAGTGGCCCTGAGGGCCAGAGGGAGACACCTGAAATTTTGTGGGCATCCTCAAAATCCATTAACAGTTTCTGTGGACTCCTCATGATTTGGCTTGGGAAGGAAAGACCCATTCCCTCACTTAAGGGTAGGGGATGGGAAGGAAACTGAAAACAAAAACAAAAAGGAAAGAAGAAGAATACTCCCAGTTTGAATTAGTATTCCTATTTTAGTATTTGAAGTAGAATCCAATTAATGAACAAAAATGTTCTGAGGGCTTACTAATACCTAGTACTTATTGCCAAGTATAGTATTTTGCCCTCTATGTTAGCACCTCACATTTATGTAATATTTTCAGTTTATTAAGTGTAGTCATTCATTTCTTGGTATCCACAGGGGATTGGTTCCAGGACCCCTCAGAATACCAAAATCTGCAGATGCTCAAGTCCCTTATGTAAACTGGCATAGTATTTGCATATAACCTACACATATCCTCCTGCATACTTTAAGTCATCGTTAGATTACTTATAATGCAGTGTAAATGCTATATAAATAGTCACTGGCATGTTGCGAGTTCAAGTTTTGCTTTTTGGAATTTTCTGAAAATTTTTTTCTAAATATTTTGATCATTGGTTGCATGCAAAACCCACAGATAACGAGGGCTGATGGTACACCCAGTCTCATGGTTTCATGTAAGTTTCACATAAAATTGTAAAAAGAGGTATGGAAGACATTTTTAATTTCACATTTACAGGTGAGGTAATGGAGGATCAGAAACGTTAAGTGGTTTGGTATGGCTAAACAGCTATTAAGTCAGAAGGCAGGTTATCTTAAATGATGTCTGGTATCATTTCCAGTTCTCCCTCAGCCCAAATTAATTATAAATGTGATTCATATAAGTATAAAGCAATCAGTTATTTTGATCCTATTTGAATGTTAATCTTTCATAATGCTAAAATGAGTATTCTAACATATGTGCTAGGGGTTAATATATAATTTTATTTATTTATTTATTTTTTTTTGGGTACGCGGGCCTCTCACTGCTGTGGCCTCTCCCGTTGCGGAGCACAGGCTCCGGACGCACAGGCTCAGCGGCCATGGCTCACAGGCCCAGACGCTCCGCGGCGCATGGGATCCTCCCAGACCGGGGCATGAACCCGTGTCCCCTGCATCGGCAGGCGGACTCTCAACCACTGCGCCACCAGGGAAGCCCTTAATATATAATTTTAAAGACACAGAAGAAAAATAAAAACAGTATATTACCCATGCTTGATAAGAGACTTGAGGAAGCTTATGTTAAGCAAAGTTATGTAAGCATTATGTAAGCAAAGTTTCATTGTTCCAGTTAAATAGATGAACTTGACCAAAGAGTTTCAAACAAGTAGCTAACTCCTTCTTTACTTTACTTGTCATGTTTATATATATTTATGTATGTATCTGTGTATAGTTAATATTATATTGAAACTCATTTACATGTGAAAAACTACATTTGCAAATAGTTATATTAATTTAAAAATTCTGTCCTTTTATACAATGAATACTAAAAAAAAATCTGACATTCAAGACTAGAGCCCAATCCTCATGGTTGTACAAATTCCATTCCATTTAATTATATTTAAGGGAATCACAAATACATTTACTAAGTTAATGTTAAAAAGAGAAATTCCACTGTATTTTTATAATTCTCAAATCATTGATAAAACTTATTTAGAACAAAGCAGACTTCAGTTTTCTTAATCTAATGAGTATCATCTGGAATGTGTATTATATGAATGTGTCATGTATTTGTAGATCTCAACATGACGTTTTATTTAACTGTCTGCACATAGCCAGTTCTACCAGAAATATAAAATCCGTAAGATATTGGTTAAGTAAACCTTAGGAAGAAATATTTACTTGGAAGTAGAGAAAAAAAAATCAAATACACTGTGTGCTCTGGCAGTCTGTGTCTTTTATTTTTCTCTCTAAAGTTAAAGGACAGTTGCAACCAAATAGCACATAGATATTTGTCCATTCATTAAATAAGTCTGTATATATTTCTTATGCTTCAGAACAAATGTCCTCAAATATTACGTGATAATCGATAATTCTTGACCTCTTGCCTGATGAGTTTCTGAATTAGTTGCCAGAGTAGGACTAGTAGTACCTCCATATTTATCGCTTACTGCCTTGCCAGCTTTTCCCTTCGACAACAGCAGCCTTGCCCTTGACTTATAAACATGTGCCGTCTGATGTTCAATCAAATAAAATACGGTCCTCACAGTACATCACGAGGAGATGAGTTTTAGTGAATCTGGTAACCATTAAAGTGATAAGTTCTTGTAAAACAGTTTGTGTGTATGTGTGTGATAGCAAGTGCAGTGGAAGTGCTCAGAAAACAAAAATCAAATTTGCATTCTTCTAGCTTTCCTAGAGAAGGCATCTGAAACAAGCAAGTCATTTAAATTCTTGGGCTAGAATCCTAGAATTTGATAGTCTCTCAAACCATTTCTTATTTAACTAAAGTCCCAGAGGCTATTCCCAAATTGTAGAATGTGCTGCAAGTTGTTTATTGTAAACATGAAGATATTGAAATTCCATTCAGAGTAAAACAAGTTGAGATCTAGTGAGCTTGAAGGTAAGCATTACAGTTTCAGCTATAGCTATCAGCTGGCTGGAGTGGACACAATTGTAATGAGCATATCTGAGACGGTTCATTTGTGCACTTTTTTATTTTTTGGGCTTCAACAGCATTTATTCAACAGAGCCTTCTGTTCTAGTGTAAAAGTTAATCATTTGAATATATTGAATATTCAAATAAGCACATAATTATCATAAGTCCTCTGTGAAAATTAAAGAATAAATATAATTTGCCCTCATGGAATATTTATTCTATGTAATAAGAGGAGAACAAAACATCCTTTGTGACTTGTATGATGTCATTGAGAATTAATACCTTAATGATATGTTTTGGGGAGCTTTGGTATATGGTTGTTTATTGCCAAAGTGATGGGTGAGACCACAGGTAAATGAGGCTGTTTGTAGATCATTGTAATACATTGCTCTTTAGAGATCTTAGTGACTAAAGAGGTAAATCATCAGCAAAGCAAATTAACTTATATATCAAATCATTTTTCTTGCTATTTTACTTTTTAATTAGTTATATCTCTCTAGTAGCTAGCAACAGGACAACCCATTCACATCAGCTAGATCAAAAACAGAATTCATTATCTTGCTTACCTAAGCAGTCTAGAGGTAATAGTGGTTCAAGTAGAGCTATTTGCTTAAATAATATACTTGATAAATTTTCTTGATCCTTTTACATTTCTGTCCAACTGGCTTTGCTCTCAGATTTTATGAGGTAGCCTCTATTTTATATCTCTCAGTGCAGCCAGTGAAAACAGTGGGCACTTTACATAATGACAGAAACAAAGAACTACTTAGAGTTCACACTTTTTGACCAACCACATTCACACATATATGTACATGTATGTGTATAGTATATATCATATATATATTTCCAAAAGGAAATAATCTCATAGTCATGACATCCAGCTTCAAATCCAGGCTTTATAGGTGATGTTAAGCTCAGTTATAAGTCATCAACATCTGATAACTTATAGTTGAAGTGTACATTTAGCCACAAATGTAATAAAAGCAGAAAAAAGATAGGGATAAGTTGTTTTTTTGTGTTTTTTTTGCGGTACGCGGGCCTCTCACTGTTGTGGCCTCTCCCATTGCGGAGCACAGGCTCCGGACGTGCAGGCTCAGCGGCCATGGCTCACGGGCCCAGCTGCTCCGTGGCATGTGGGATCCTCCCGGACCGGGGCACGAACCCGTGTCCCCTGCATCGGCAGGCAGACTCTCAACCACTGCGCCACCAGGGAAGCCCAGGGATAAGTTTTTAATTTGAGAGGAGAGGATGGAAAATGTCATATCACTGTTATTAATTCAAAACATACATATCCTAAAATAAGGAAGAGAAGGGACTCCCAAAGCTAGCAATGAACTAAGGTTTGTGTGGGTTTTTTTTTTTTTTGCTGTTATTTTGTTTTGTATTTTTACATCATCTGTACTCCCCTATTTGTTCTTACCCATTTTGAACATATCTGAGAAAAACATGCATGTGGCCTTCCATTCTGCAAGGTGTAGTCCTCAGTGGCCGATATCTTGTAAGCATGGCTTAGAAGGACAGGCAGAGAGTAGTAGCCTAAGGGTTTTGCTAATGCAGGTATTTATAGACCAGGCTTAAGATATATATTTTTTAAACGTCTGTCAAAAATATAACTTTTTTTTTTTAAATCAACTTCTTAGTTTATTTTTATTGAAATCCAGAGTCTATTAAGCAATGCTGCAGATCTTGCAACTTATACTTTTCTATCTAGAAAGCTGTCTCTGGTCAGCAGGCTTCTGTGCTCTGTTTATCCTGTTAGGATTCATGTTCTGGTTTCCATCTGGACCACTGGAAATGGTCCTTTTTGGCCTCTACACCCATTTTAACCTCTGACTTGGGAAATTCAGAATAATGGTCTGATGGGTTATGAGGAAGCACAGGCTGCTTGTCTCCTAAACTTTAGGCAGAGAGTTTCTGAGAGAAGTACATTAAATAAAACCAGGAAAATACAGCTTTTTTTTTCATATTATTATTTTCCCAAACTTGTCTTTAATATTATTATCTTGGTTCCCAGTATGGATCTCCTCCAACCCTGCCAGTGTCCAGGTTAAGTAATCTTGAATTATACGACACAAGAATAAATGTCTTCTTGTTTTATCTTCTTTATATTTTCAGAAAGTTTATTTTCTTAATTCTGGTCCTCTAGGAAACAGAACTTGAGAAAAGAATTAAGGTGATAATATTTCATTGTAGAGGAGTAAGTCCAAAACTATGAGAAAGGTGATGGCAAAGGAAGACATTACTGGTTCTCTACCCTCTTCTACTACTTTCTTATGTGCACTGATTTTTATTCTTCTGAAGGAATTTTAAAAAACAAAAATCTAAGATCATATTGTAGAAGATTTAAGTTCCTTCTTTTCAACATACGTAGTTTATTATTCTGTTTTAATTATTACTTATTATTAGTCGTCTTTGAAGTCTGTATTTAATGCATCACCATTTTTAACTACCCCACAAGAAGGTGTAATCCATTTCTAGAAAGAATAGCTAAATACCAAGTTATAAAGCTAAAATATGAAGTCTAGAAGATGGCTAAGAGTGACCATTTATTTCTCTCTCAATAATTTTTTTATTCTACCATAGTCTCAACTAAAATATCTACTCTAAGGCAAACTTTTAATGTGATGATAATAACTGCCCCTTAAAGCTTATTCTGTGTTCTATTATGTTTAAATCTTTATTTCCTTTGACTTAACAAAACTCTCATGACGATCAATTTGTATTTCAGGTTTTTGCAAGGCTGTTGTAATAATTGATGTTACACATGATGGTTGCTGTTATTGAAGTAGTTGACAGTACAGATGGAAAGGAATTGAAACATTTAAGACTTACATGGAGTATAGAATTGATAGGACTTTGTAATACAGGAGGTATGTGAGAGGAATAAAATTATTAGCTTAAGCTAATTAAGGGAATGGCAGTTCTTGTAATTTTCTATGATACCTTATTCATACAAACATAAACACAGGTGTGTTCCATTATTTCAATTCTTGATTCTGATGTATTCAGGTTCAATTAATATAGCTTTGAGTATTTTTATATCCAATAGTCATGTCCTACATTATCATAATAATTTATTAACATTTTGGAACTTGTTAAAGCCTGAATATTTTTATAAATGTTTCTTAGAATGGCATTATATAGTTTAACTAAAATAAATCATATTAAGTATTTGGGGAATGATGTTACAGCTATAGATTAATACTTGTAGGGACCTCCCTGGTGGTCCAGTGGTTAAGACTCCTCACTCCCAACGCAGTGGGCACAGGTTTGATCCCTGACAGGGGAACTAAGATCCTGCATGCTCCTCGGTGCAGCCAAAAAAAAAAAAAACTGCTTCTAATAAACTTATGGTTACCGGGAGTAAGGGTGGGGGAGGGAATAAATTGGGAGATTGAGATTGACATATACACACTACTATGTGTAAAATAGATAACTAATAAGGACCTATTGTATAGCACAGGGAACTCTACTCAATACTCTGTAATGGCCTATATGGGAAAAGAAGCTAAAAAAGAGTGGATATAGTATGTATATGTATGGCAGATTCACTTTGCTGTACACCTGAAACTAACACCACATTGTAAATTATACCCCAATGAAAATTTAAAAAAATATAAATCAGAGATACGTAGAAAAAAATTAATACTTGTAAGCAAGATACATGATTTGCGTCTCTAAATTGATAAAACATTTTTTATATTTCTTAATACTATTTTTTGAACTTATTTTATATTTTTATTGAAGTGTATTGATTTACAATGTTGTGTTAGTCTCAGGTGTACAGCAAAGTGATTCAGTTATACATATGTCTATATATATTCTTTTTTCAGATTCTTTTCTCTTATAGGTATTATAAACTATTGAGTGTAGTTCACTGTGATATACAGTAAGTCCTTGTTGGTTATTTATTTTATATATAGTAGTGAGTTTATGTTAATCCCAAACTCCTAATTTATCCCTCCCCCCATTTCCCCTTTGGTAACCATGTTTGTTTTCTATAGCTGTGGGTCTATTTCTGTTTTGTATTTAAGTTCATTTGTATCAATTTTTTTTTTAGATTCCACATATAAGTGATATCATATGACATTTATCTTTGGCTTACTCCACTTAATATAATAAACTCTAGATCCATCCGTGTTGGTGCAAATGGCATTATTTCATTCTTTATTATGGCTGAGTAATATTCCATTATACATATATCACATCATCTTTATCCATCCACATCTTCAATACTATTTTAATATGTATAAGCCGCATATATTTTTGTTCCTCTTAAAAAAAATTGGTTCCCAAATATTTTCTCTAGTTTATTATTGCTGGTGTAAGGAAATATGCTAATTTTATTGATTTTTATTTGTGTAATTTCTTGTACTTTTGTTTTTCCTCTCCAATAGATATTTGTCTTTTGTCTGAATCATCATTTAACTTTTCATGCTTCTAGAAAAGTTATTAAATGATAACAATAGTTAATAGTAGGCTTTGTTACCTTTATTTTTTTGTTGAATGAGAATAAGTATTTCTCTTATTTTTTGCCATAATCTCTCCTCATTCATGACTGCTCTTGGAGTAGCTTTGTAGAAACAGTAGAGTTCTCCAAAGCATGAACTGTTACTTTGAAGAATATCATTTAAATTTTATATCATTCAAATGCAGGTATTTAAAATTATCAAAAGATTGATAACTTTCAGAAATAGTCCCTAGTATTGCCCAATCTCAGTGTCCAAGTGTAGTTTGGCCACTGTTTCCAAAGTATTCAACACACCAGATTCTGTATCTGATGGTGCCAGAACCTGAAACCATTTCAGGACACAAACATCTTACAGATTATTGGCTGTGAATTAAAGAAAAAATAAAGGAAGAGTGAAGTGGGGGAAATAAACTACCCATGTGTGATAATTTAAGTGATGGAGAGGAGTATGTATACAGACACACTAAGATATATTTTATTAATTTTTTTAACATCTTTATTGGAGTATAATTGCTTTACAATGGGTGTTAGTTTCTACTTTATAACAAAGTGAATCAGTTATACATATACATATGTTCCCATATCTCTTCCCTCTTGTGTCTCCCGCCCTCCCACCCTCCCTATCCCACCCCTCTAGGTGGTCACAAAGCACCGAGCTGATCTCCCTGTGCCATGCGGCTGCTTCCCACTAGCTATCTATTTTACGTTTGGTAGTGTATATATGTCCATGCCACTCTCTCACTTTGTCACAGCTTACCCTTCCCCCTCCCCATATCCTCAAGTCCATTCTCTAGTAGGTCTATGTCTTTATTCCCGTCTTACCCCTAGGTTCTTCATGACCTTTTTTTTTTTCCCCTTAGATTCCATATATATGTGTTAGCATACGGTATTTGTTTTTCTCTTTCTGACTTACTTCACTCTGTATGACAGACTCTAGGTCCATCCACCTCACTACAAATAACTAAGATATATTTTAAGATGTGTTGAAGGAACAGTTTGGCTGAGGGGGTTGAAAGATTAGCAATAGAGCAAAGTGAATTATTTATGAGATCCCAGAAAGCGAGTGGCTGTTCATTTACAAAGCCCAACAACCTGAAGCAAATAATCCAGAATCTCAGCTATAATAGTACTGGAGCTTTTGAATAGAACAAGGGAGAACTGTCTGGTGACTTTGATGCACAGGAATATAAGCTTCAACATTTATAAAAATCAGGAGTCATTGAAATCAGTCATGAGATACAGTTAATTCTTATGGAGAAGATTCTTTCTATGTGTGAAGGGGACCCAGATACAGAAAAGGTAGAATTGGTTTTATGTTTAAGAGCATTATTTTTGTTGTTTAAAAATGACATGATAAGTAGATTGATAAGGATGTTTCTGTATAAATCATAATGGAATTTCAAGAAAAGACTGATAAAATCTTTATATATTATTTCATATATTTGATTTTTTTTTCAAAAACCTATGTCAGACTCATTTTTTGTTGACTTTTTTTTATAATAATAAAAAAAAGATTTGTCTTAAACAAGAGAGTATTTAAGAACAGAGAGGTAACATGTTCACAGTGAAAGAGTACCAGTAACTTGCTCAGGGTCACAGAAGAAGACTTGGAAACAAAAGAAGATACTTCAAAATTTTCCTGAGATTTTAAATAGAGCAGGAAGAGGGAAAACTGAGTTAAGTGTGATACAATTTTAATTGAGCCAAGATACCACACACAAAAAGCCTTTAAATTGGAATGACTACACATAAAAAATTTTCTTTCAGTGTTTGTTTTTATGTTCCAGACAGTAGCAGTGGTGAATCCAAGTTTTGTGGGAGCTTAAATTTAGACAATTTGCGAGACATCTTTAGATAAAAAATAAATGCAAAATTATTTTCAAAGGTTATATATGGTAAAGGGTACTTATTTAGAGAAAATAGATCATAACACTATCAATTTTAAATAGCTGACACATGACACAAACATAATAAAATCCAGAAAAATACTTATATTAATTATGTGACATACTGTGCATTATATTATTTGTTGGTCATCTTTTAGATAATAATCTGTAATATTATTTTTATAGAGAAAATAGAAAGCCTATCTTATTTTCCCCCTATTTCATTGGTTAAAATTTGTTATTATTGATAATTGTTAAATTTTACTCATCTTCAAAACTTGTTGCTATACTGGTGACTTAAACTTCTGGCCATCACGGAGTAACAGATTTACTCTGTCATCTTAAACAACTAAAAAACAGGAAAAAATGTATGAAAAGAATTTTCAGACACTGAAAAATAAGTGGTAAAGGCAGTAATTCTTGAGAGAAGGAAAGCTAATGAGGTTAGCTATGGATTATATCATGCCTGTTGCCTGGAGAGAATGCTTAGGCCACAGCAAAGGAAGTTTGCTGAGTTGTGGAAATAGTTTAGAGTTTAGGGAAACCAAGGTGGCAAGAATTCACAAGAGTACTGAAGAGAAGAAACCTACACGTAGAAGTCTGGTTGAGTCTTTTGCTTGATACCAAGCAGTGTACACCTAAAGCCAAAGCAACCACTCATGCCAACAGCAGGACAGAATTCCCAGAGGTCAGTAGGGCTCAGCATAGACAGAGTAGAAAAACCTACCAAGATACTACAAATCATGTAAAGTACACAGAAACATTTTGCCTTATTAGTGACGCCAACTTTTACCTAGGAAAGGTTACACTAGTCTCTGGGAATTTAAACGTAGCAAAAGTTAAAATCACACATTGAAAGGATCAAATCAGTTTTAAGTAATGTAACTAAATCACAGAAAAAATGCTAAAAATATTTCAAAGAATATAACCATCCTCTCCAATAAGTCTGGCACCCAGATAAAGTTCAAATGTATGATATTCAATTATTAAACATACCAAGAAGCTGAAAAATAATTCATAATTAGGCAAATCAGCAAATACTTCTAGATCTGGAAATAACAAAATTATTAGACAAGGCAATTATCACAGCTATTAAAAAGACTTCAATGTTGAAGGTAGAAAAACATACACATGATAGGGAAACACCTGGAAGTACAAAAAACACATATCGAACTTAGAGGAATAAAAATATAACATTAGAGAATACCAAATGATATTAATATCAATTTAGATATTGCATTCAAATAGAACCTGTCCAAAATTTTAAAAAGCCAGAACACACTAAACTGTGTTCCATCGATGAGCTGTAAGTCAGCATTAAGCATCTTAATATTTGTGTAGGGCCCTAGAAAGAGAAGTTAAGGATGTGGAGACAGCAGAAAAACATACTAACTGGTTGCCCACAATTTGTCAAAAATTGACAAAAACTCTAAACCCGCAGAAGCAAGAATTTCAAACACCAGCCACAATAAACATGAAGAGAACTACACCAAGGCACTTTATACTAAAACTAATGCTAGAGATGAAGAGAAATCGTAAAAGCAGCTAAGAAAGACATTGTACAGAAGAGAGAGACATGCCCAAAGGAGCAAAGGAGGATGACAGAACTTTTTTTGGAAATGAAGTAAGCTATGATGTTGTAAAGCAACATCCTTATGATTTTGAAAGAAACTTTCAAACTTACAACAAATGAAGAAAATGTCATTGGCTGCAGGCCAGGACTCTAAGAAACATGAAGTCCTTCAGGTAGAAGGAAACTGATACCAGATGGAAATTTAGATCTACAGAGAGAATAATTACTGAAAATGATAGATATACGGTAAATATAAAGTATATTTTATTTCAGAAGTCTTACAAAAGTTTCAAAGTTTAATGCAAAAAATAATTTTAACAAGTACTGTGGAGTGTATAGTGTATGTGGAAGTAAAACATATGACAATGATAGTGTGAACACCAGCTTAGGAAAAATGGAAGTATACTATGGTACAGTAGTATATGTGAAACGAAATAATATTATTTGAACATTGAATATGATAACTAACACACTTGTAAGCCCTAAAATAACCAATTAAAAATCAAAACAAAGATACAGGGGTAAGAAAAATCAGTGAAATAGATAAAGTGGAGTGATACGAATATTGAATCAAAAGAAGATAATGAAAAAAAGAACAAAAGTAGATAGTTAAAATAGAAAACAGTTACTAACATGGTAGATTTAAATCCAAATATATTAATAATCACAGCTTGTAAATGGTTTAAATATACAAATTAAAAGGCAGAGACTGTCAGTTTGGATTAAAATATTTAAAACAACTACTACAGCAAAAGGCACAACCATCTGAAGAACCGACTAGTTTAAGAATGGAAGAAGATATACTATGCTGGTATTAGTGGAAATAAAACTGGTCTGGTTATATTATTATTGAAATAATCATCTCTGATTGGTGGGAGCTCAAACCGATGCAGCCCCTTTGGAAAATATTTTGGCAGTTTCTTTTCAAGTTAAACGTACGCTTATCATTTGGCCCAGCAATCCCACAACTAGCTGTTTACCGAACAGAATTGAAAACATATGTTTAACAAAAAACTGTATGCGAATGTTTATAGTGTCTTTATAGATAAACTCCCCCATATGGAAACAACCAAAATGTCCTTTAAAAGATGAATGGACAGTGTTCCACTCACACAATAAAATACTACTCAGCAATAAATGCGAAGTCCAGATTCATTTCAACATGGATTACATCACAAATTATCCATAATGACAGAAGACACATACTCAGTGTTCAGATGATAATGTGTTACTTCACATACAGTATAAGTATACAACAGCTTACTTCCACTTCCCCTTATTTTGTGCTTGTGTCATTGTCATATATTTTATTTCTACATATGTTCACATATCTGTTGTGTAAATACGTGGGAATGATAATGGCTAAGTAATAATAGCCTAGAAGGAAAGAAAATGCAATTGATTTCCTACAGAGCATTTGGACATGAGACACATTATCTAGAGGTTGATTAGTTGGACTGTAGTGGACTATTTGCTGACCCCTTGGGATATCAGCTGTGATTGTCTTATGTAATTCAGTTCACTCTCAGAATCACTGCTTTGATTAGTGGCTCCACATTCAAAAATGGACATTAGAGGGAGAGAAGCCATTTTAAAGCTCTCAATTATTATCAGCATTGCTCAGCTATCTAGGATTAAATCTCTTTGTCATATGTATTGCTTCCAGGTAGTTCACTGCAAAGTAGTTGAATCATAAAAAATCAAAATTATGACTGAATATATTCGAATATGAAGTCTGAAGCATTCAGGACTTACAGGCCAGTTATCGATTACCATTACATTTTTAAATTACTAAGTTTTTAAACAAATTTTAATTATCCCAGGTAATTAAAAATTATGCCATCCAGATAGAAAAGATTAAAAAATTCTGTGGCCTATATTACTTGGAAAACTCCCTAATACTCTATTTTGTATTAAGTTTGCAGTGATGCACACATTTCAGTATCATCATTTATTATTCTTTGAAGTGTCCTAGGTATTGATTAACTTTGGGCATTCAGTAAATTTAATAAATAAAAAATATTGAGAGACATACTGCAGTGGTAAGGAAATTTCCTATTTATATACCCATTAACTTGAGTTATGAAGTAATGGACTTTATAGTTGGGTTCAAAGGCAAATCAATGTCATGCAGAATGGGACAATAAAATTGTGCCTCGTAAAGCTTGTCTTGAATATCAGCCAAATCATGGAATATTTGGCAGAATTCCTAGAGTTTTCTTGCAGAATGCAACTTTAGAATGCCTTAAAACATTCATAAGCACATTTAATATACATGTAGTCAGTAAACTAGAAAGCTGTAATAACTGTTCATTACTCTGATATTCAGAAGCTAGTTATAATCTCCAACAGCTCAAAACGTTTAAATCAGAAAACAAGTTGAATTATCTTAGAAAACGGAATTATCCATGTCAAGAGAGTGTACTGACCACAGGAGAGCTCTAGTGGTCTGGTCTGAGAAGTCTGAATGGAATATGGGGGTTAGTTAAAGCAGTAAGTGGCTGGAACTGAAAGGAGGTGACAAATGGGAATTGAATGGGTATATATTTAGAGCTTGAATCCTAATTTCACAAATGTATGAGGCAAGGAAATGCAGATGAATAGGAGATTCTCGAACAGCATACAAATCAAGGACATTAACAAAAAACTTTAAAGAATTTTGAAGAGAACCAGGGCAGATATTACACTGTTGGGCTTAGACACCCAATAGGAGTATCCTCAGAGAAAATGATAGGTTGCAAAAATGGAGTCGGGCAGAGTAAACAAATTTCCATGTTTGGAAGTGAGGAATTTTTAAACCCTAGCCAGTTGGAAATATTATCATGATACATCTAGATGTTGTATCTTCATTTATTCATGCTATTATTTAGCCAACTGATTTTACATTTGCCAATTTTGATTTTCTCTATTCCATTTGTTTAAATATACATTTCCAGGAGTTCCTCATAGGAAAAATACTGGAAATTCTGTACCTCCATATCAATGCTCTACATCCCTGGGACTTTTCTTCCTTGTCATCTACTGACTTTTGTACTATGTGTTAGAATTGGTGACTACAAAATGGACCTGATGCAGTTTCGGAGTCCCAGAATCTGATTCTCAATGTCTCTTATGTCAGTTTAGCTTTTGACTGTGTAGTCTTCCTTCTCAGAAAATATTTCTCCTTGTGATCTCAAGAGGGCAGCAGCAACAGCTGCTCCAGACCTCACAGGAGACCCAGGAACTTAGAGTGAAGGAGAGGTGGATTTTCAAAAGAAAAGAAAGATGTTAGCACAAGATCTAGAGGGTATGCGTGCTGAGTTGAAAAGAACAATAAAACAACAACAGCCATAGAAGGCACATTGTAATTTGAGTGAATTCTTGGACTCACTAATTTTTCTCTTTAGTTTTTCCGATTTTGCTCTTTAGCTCCCATTATAAGCTGGGTTGCATATGGCAGTAACTATTCTCTGGCTTGGTGGGCTTCCCCATGCTCCTGGATTTCTTCTGCCACTCAGCCAGCTCTTCCCCTAGCTCTCAAACTCACTGATCCTGCTACCCTGCTCACCATCATTAACAAAATGTTGATTTGCATGGTGGGTTCTGCTCCAGCACTCCAGAGTCGATCTAAATGTTGACTCAACGGTAACTCTCGTAAATCATATCTATTATCTTTTGCATTAGTCTGTTCCTGCTCACTTGGAGTTTTGGTTTCCTTTTTCATTCAAATCCATGTGTCTTTTCATAAAAATATACCTCCTTTTTTTACATTATTCAGTTATTTCTAGGGTTTTGGGCTCTATCTTCTACTCAATTTTCACATTTTGCTTCTATCCATAGCACTAAAATAAACACCATATTCCATTATCACCCATTCCTCCCAAATTGTAGATACTTTCTTTCTTTCCAAAAATACTATGGGTTTTCCTTTGTTGAGATGAAACCCGTTTTCACTTACTGGTCAGGACCAATGTTATTGTGAAACTCTCTTGTCATAGCATTCACTTCATTGCCTTAGCATGTTTATTTACTCTTTTGCATATGCATGTTTTACTTTGGAACACGGCTTTCATTTATATTGTGGGCTAAAATCATTTCTGTAGGACACTCTAAGTTATAGTAAATGTCAAGAAATGTTATTAGATTCAAATTGATATACTTACAAGTTTTCAGGAAAGTAGCCATTTTTACAACAAGGAAAATGTGTTTCGGTATATAAATATAATTGAATTTTGATTGTACTTATTGCTTAAAATATTTATATTTTAATGGTCGCAGATGCCACTGAATAATTGCATTTAAGCTTTTTGGAAAAAAGGAGAGATGTGCTTCCATCAGTTCTTTTCTAGCTGGTGTTCTGTATTCTTGCCATGTTTGTTCAACTTTAGAATTCCAGAACACTTTTTATATCTAGTATTGTGCTCCCACAGCAGGTGGGAGTTCAGCCTACTCATAGGCTACATTTATATAGCATTTAAAGCTCAGCTGCATAATTTACAGTGTTCTACAGTGTAGTTTCTCTTCGTGTACGTACGGTATAGAAGGTACTTGCCAGGGACACTTATTAGTCACATGAATTTTAAAACACATGAGCAGCTAATGATACCATTGCAGGCAATTATATAGTTATCGCACACTGACTAATCCACTTCTGGCAAATTATCAAAGACCCAAAAATAAGTAAGTAATGAATGGAGGGTCTATGTACTATTTTAAATGCAGATAGGAAAAACTTTAATAAGTTTAATAAGTTATTATTACATTAATGACACATATCATAACTAAAATATACAATTATATAATCCTTTTACATTATTAAAATTGGATAAATGATTGACGATTTTATTTACTGAAGCTACTAGTTAATTTAGAATAAAAACATTTTGAAAAGTATTTTCTCCAAACAATATGGAAAATAGAGATTTAGGAAACTAATTTCTATCTGGTGCTCAGATAACAGGAGATTTCAGAGCAGAATATGCCTAGGGTTTATCTACATGATTTATTTACTTATTGTAATAACAGTTATAGAATCATGTCAAGTTTTCTCTCCCATGAATAAAATAATCACTATTTCCTGATTTTGTAGGGAATAAGTATGTCCGTAGCCCATAGTCCATCTTTGGTGGAACAGATACATTGTTCTGCTATAAAAGACATGTGACAATCATAAGTGGCTCTTAATTGTCTTCTAAAATTTTACTTTTTAAGCCTTTAGGAAGTTGAATGTTTGTTAATAAAAATAAAATTTTATAAGAGTGATTTTTGAGAGCTTATTGGCACCAAATTCCCATCTGCCCAGTTGAGACCACCAGACTTTTTTATTCAGCAAGGTTGAATCAGTCAGGCAAGGGTGCTTACTTCAGGATTAGAATAGTTCTCTTTTCCCTGCTGCCCTATGCGAGAAGAGTCTGAAAACAAGCGAATTGGACTATGGAAAAATAAAGTGCCCATATAAATTTTGCCTTTGTCATGCTATATATATGTGTATACATACATATATATATATATATATATATATATATAGTCAATCAGTGTGAAGTGTGAACAATCTAATCACATCACGATTTTGATACGTGTCAGGAAATAGCTAGTTTGAATCGCTTTGATTTTCTTATTGAACTGGTGATTTAGGACAAGACAACTTAAGGATAGTAGCACATTGACCTGAAATATATTTATTTCTGGAGAGAAAAGGAAAATGGAAGGCAAGGAAGTAAAAAATTGAACAAAAATAAAATTTTGTGAACTCTAATGGGATATAAAAACAAGCCATAGAAGGAAGTACTGGTACAATATCATGTAAGTAAAAACAGTAATTTATTTTGCTTGACAAACATCTTAGAGCAGCAGATGAAAATGTCTAAGTCTCTAAGTCCTTATGTGTATTTACTCATTTTAGTGAAAACATGTTATTTCCATAGAAACCAGTAGCAGTAGAGTTACTGTTAAATATCATTCTGTGAATAAAGACCAAAAGGATGAAAGAACTAGCTATACCTTTCCAGGATACTTCCAGAACTTTTATGGAAAAGAGATGAAAGACACGATAATCTAAAACCAATTAGACCCTGTTAAAATGCATCTCTTTATTACCAGTTAATGAAAGATAGACAGTTATAGCTGATTTGACTATGAAATGGAAGCCCTTGCAGTCTTTTTGAAATGTCTGTCAACACTTCAGTGTGAACCCCTCCCAATAAACCATCTGCTTATAATTTACTTGAATCCCATTACCAGCAAAGTGTATCAAATCAGTGCAACAGGCAAGAGGATTTACATGATCTGTCTACTGAGATATTGTACCTAATATTTCTTAAACAAATCACCTCTTTATAGTCGCATACCTTATTTTTATTAACGATGTAGCTGTGTATTTTTTATCTAGAAAATAAATAACACAGCACTAGGAAATCATGATTTGCCAAATCATATAAAAGTGTAGATTCTTTTCTTCTTTTTCACTTACACGATACCCACGTACATTTGAGCTGTGTCAGCTGGCCTGTTCTGAACTAAAATGGCAATACCCCTACCCATCTCCTTTAAAAAAAAAAAATTCAATCTTCCATAGCTTAGTTGCCATATTCAAAATCAGTGAATCACTGGGTAATGACCTAATCATCTGATGTTGATTTTTGAAAGCAAAATACTGTTTTGGTTACAGTTATGATTTTAGTTTGTGTCTGCAGTGGAAATCTGTTTCCTTTATTTTCATGAGCCCATTGTTTCTGTATGACTCATATTGCTCATATCATACAAACTGAGCACATGGGAAACTGATGGCCACCGTATACAGCGATTTGAACTTGGTAGTGCTTAGATTACTAAGGATGGAATGTGCAACATAGATGAGACAAGGAAAGCATAATTTAAGTTTTTTGACTCTAATGCTTGGTAGTTAGTTCACACACAGACACATACTCCTATGTAAAACAGTGATAGAAGTAAATATCTGATAGTCCTTATATATCTTTTAGCCAGAGGTTCTTACATGTGTTTATAATTACAACACCTGGAAAGGGCTTTCTTTTCTTTTTTAAATTTTTATTGGAGTATAGTTGATTTACAATTTTGTGTTTCAGGTGTACAGCAAAGTTAATCAGTTATACATATACATATATCCACTCTTTTTTTAGATTCTTTTTCCATATAGGTCATTACAGCATATTGAGTAGAGTTCCCTTTTCTATACAGTAGGTCCTTATTAGTTGTCTATTTTATAAATAGTAGTGTGTATATGTCAATCCCAATCTCCCAGTTTATCCCTCCCCACCCCTTTCCTCCCTGGTAACCATAGGGTTTTCTCTTAATTATTTGTTTTTATTTTGTTTTATTTTGCTTTTTAAAAGAAGAGGGATTCTGAGGTTGCACCCGTAGAGATCTAGAGATTCTGGATCACTTAACTGTGGCAGGGTGTGAATATGTTTATAAAGCTCTTCAGATGGTCCTTGTGGCTACTAGGTTTGGAACCATATTTTAAAGCCAAGTCTTAGTTAACCTGATGCTTTGGTTCATCCAACATGTGTGTTTCATATTTAGAATATGCTAGATTTCTTTGCTCATTTGACAGAAATTGTCCTGCAGCATGGGTTTATCATGATAATTGTTCTAACATGAGATGGGAGAATGACTGTTTAATTTTATAAAAACACATGGAAATAAATGCATATGTTTGTGTTTCCATTCAATCAATATCTACTTTAAAAATCAGTTTCTCAAAAATTTGAAATTTGTGACTGGAAATGGACTAGAGAAAAAATTTGACCATGTCTAATATAACACATTGCCAAACTGTAACTCTTATTCTCCCTATTAATTCATATTAAATTGATTGATTTAACAAATACTTTATATAGCATTTACTGTCAAAATGTTTTCCTAGCATTTTACAAATATTGCCTAATTTGATTTTCAAAATAACCCTTATAAATTAAGTGCCATTTTTATTCCTGTTTACAGATGAGGAAACTGAAACACAGAGATAGGTTATTAAGTGGTTTTTACACGTCACAACAGCTGATGAATATTAGAACCAGGAGAAGTTTAATTTCAGGTACTCTCTGGCTCCTGAGTTTAAACTCTGAGCTATACAGCTAGATTTAGCTTCAAAACATAGATGGGCAACTTTATAACATTGCAGTGATTAATATAGTTTTAATTTGGAATGTCTAAAACATTTTTCTTTTAAAATAAAAATTGTCAACTTGTATTTAATTTATAAATTAATGGAATTTAAACACGTATGATGGCCCTATCAAATGATCAAGCTATTTTCATAATTCATGTGTAGGGATTCAAGATTATAACATACTGCATAGGGAGTCAATGCAAAGGGTA
The DNA here is from genome assembly GCF_951394435.1 of Stenella coeruleoalba. Lineage (NCBI taxonomy): Eukaryota > Metazoa > Chordata > Mammalia > Artiodactyla > Delphinidae > Stenella > Stenella coeruleoalba. The sequence goes on from NC_137155.1 coordinate 75,239,096, forward strand.
GGATCTGACCTACTGTCCTCATCTCTTTAGAAATTCTAAATGAAAGGTAGGTTTCCATTCTTCAGTGGTCAGTAATTTATGTCACTAAAAATGATCAAACTGATGTAAGCTAATGGAGGCTCCATGACCTTGTTCCAGCATCAAAGGAAAAAAGCTTCTTATCCTCTAAAATGACATATATCCTTATACTATGACTCAAATATTTCTCAGAAACCTCTGACTTCTAGAATCCTTACTAGTTATTAAAACTTATCAGTTAAGAATATAATTATTTGAGTTATTCATGTCCTTGATTATTAAAGAGTCCAACTTGAAAATATTCTTTTCTGTTCACCAATTCAATCCTATACCCAAATGTATGTATTTAGAATTTAATACATATTTTTCCAGAACCGGAATTTTTTCACATAATGATATATTGGAACACTTTCTTTGTCAAAGTGTATAGATTTACCTTATTCTACGTAACTGCATCCTTATATTCCTTTGATGAAATATACCATAATTTGTTACCATAAAAAATAAGTTCTTTTTTCCTAATATAGTGATGATGTATATAGGTGGTAATATTTTTCAAATGGACCAGAAAAATATAGAATTCAAAATAAAAGCCTTCATCTGTGTCATTCACGAAGACAGCCAGTGCTAAAAGTTCGTTTTCAGTCTTCTAATGTTTATATTTATCATTATGTATAAAGTTTATCGCTATCTTGAGCCTGTTTCCTTATTTATTAATTTTTAAGAGCATTTGTTGATGTACCATCATGAAATAGAATGCTTACCTTAATCATTATTTCTTACTCTTTTCATATGTATTAATAGGGATATTTTTATAATTACCTCTTGTGTTATTTTTATGATGTAACTTTTACATTAAAACATTATGTCTTGATTTGTAAACTAAGCAGGTCCTGTTGCCTATGTAAAATGTTGCTTTAGCAATTATCCACATTTTTTCCTCCATCCTCAGTTTTTTCATGTTCTACTGCATCATTTCCATGAACACACAATCCCAGTCTTCCTTCTTAAAAAAAAAAAATAATAGTACTGTTCTTATCCGCACTTTTCTACCAGCTACTATGTTCCTTTTTTCTCTACTTTGTAGTAAGACTCCTTTGAAGTAGTTGATTATAATTTCTGTCTTTCCATTCAATTTATTCATATTCATTTTAAAACATTTGATCTAAGAGTTTATTTTTTAAATCAAAAGGAATCAGTGCTAATAGGTCTGTGTGTTCATATTTTTTATGATTACTGATTTCTTTGGAATTACTTGATTTTTTTTTCTTAATCCATAAAATGTATATGGTTTTTAAGGGAGTGTTGAATCTATTCATATTCATTATGATTGCTTATTTATTTGAAATTACTTAACTGTATCATTCTGTATTTTGTGTGTAACATTTTTTTGTGAGCTTCCTTCATTAATCTTCCCTGACATCTCTTACACTGACTGGATTTCTTTGACTTTCAGTTTTCTTACTCTGTTGGTTTGGATGATGTATGCTTCTACACATACTTTTAGGTTTTCTTTCCTTAAATTTTAACAAAAATTACATATTTGTGCATATTTTCAGTAAATTAAAAGTTTGCTTTAATTTTCTTTTCAACTTTCTATTTGCTAATTTAGATATTACCAATATCTAAACTTTTAATTTTAAACACATCAAATTGGGTTATTCTAATTACAGTTTTTAAAATATAGTTATATGGATTAGCAATATAATTTACTGATTTAGTTGCTTACTTGTTCTTCTTGGAGAAGAACTTTTTTCCTGTGGTGCTTTTTAATTTTCTTTGTGAAATATATTCATCCTCTGAGAGTTTATGTACTCTCAGATAAATCAAAATACATTTATTTTCCTAATGAATAACAGACTGCTATTTCCTTGTAGCCAATCTAATCTGTAAAGGTTATCTATATTTTCTTTTTCTCCTCTTTGTTTTTGAGTATTTTTGTTTGGAGATCTTTCCTTTTCTACTCCATAAATATTTTCCTTCTTGTTTTCAAGATGCAGTATGGCTTTATTCCAGTATTTAATCATAAACACTTTCCTTTTTACAGAAGTTGTCTTCGCATTTGAAGTCAGCTAAAGTATTGAGAATATTTCAACAAAGTATTCTGGCATTCCTAGTTAGGAAAATATTCAGAGAAGGTAATACTGCATCTTTTACCATGATACAACCTTACATCATCAAACACACTCAACATACTGAATAAATTTCCCTGATAATGTACAGTTTACTGAACTGTTTCTCTTTGTACAAAAAGTGCTAGAAAATGTATTGCTTCTGAAGGAATTAAAGGGCCAGGAAACATTTTTTCAGATATCAGTGTCCTTTCTTGAAAGATTACTCTTTTGTCCTAATCCCCTAAGCTGAGGAAACTGAGTTATATCACCTCCCCATTCCTAGCCTCTTTGTCAACACCATTTCTCAATTTCCTGAGTCAGCGAAAGTCGGTCCGCTTATCACTATCTCTTGTCTACCCAGTTCAACAAATGGAGGAAACTGACCCTTGCTTCAATCACCTGAATCATCAGTTCATCTTGTATCTCCTGGAAATGCCTACAACTACCATAAGACTTTTCTTTGGTCTAGGATAAACATGTTATTCAGTTCTTTAACTTGCTTCTATTATTTCAGATGGTATCTTCTGGGTTTTCTTCATACCGAGTCTCTTTCTATGCATTAGCATGTATAGCTGAGTGTATCACTGTTCCATATGATCATATACTTTAGATATATGTATATATGCAGAAAATATTATTTGTATCCTAAAAGTCCCAAGCTCTGTTCTAACTCACAGATTTGCTTAATTTCTTCTCCTTAAGTAGAAATCATGCCCTCTCAGAGAAAGCATGTAAGTTGAATTAACCGTACATTTTCAATTTTGAAATACCCTGATTCTTCAACCTTCCTACCCCACTCCTCTACTTTCCCCACCTCCTTCCTATTGTTTATTTTATTCAAGTCATGTTTTTCTTTCTTCTTTTAGTCTTTCATAAAGTTTCTATAGGAAATTTGTGTGCTCACTAATATCTCCACTGCTTTTCCACTCTTCTTTCTGTGGCTAGAGTTACCCTTACAGATAATTTTTCAGTATTGAAAAAGACAACAGCAGCTATGTGATCCTCCAAATCCCTATTTAAACTATTCTATCTTAATATAATAAAACCATGTAAAATATTGTAGCAGTGTATGGATGATGCAAAGCTACTCAAAAGGGTTATTTATTGACATCTTTGTGATAAGGGAAAGATTAAGAATTGAAAGAGGCATTGTTTTAATTTTCACAAGGAATTATTTAGGCAAAGAGAAGTATGTTTAGATGCTTGTAGTACAGTGCCCAGAAAATAATTATTACATTAACAACTTCATTAAAAATCAAAACAAGCTCATTTAATTGAATTACTTGTAATTACAAATCAATTAGAAACACATCCAGAAAGGTTATGGCATTCTTGGGCTTCAGGTTAGATAACTCTCAGGGGAGAGAACGCTCATTAACGGTTCCCTGTTTAAAGATGAAATAAATTAAGACCTAGGCTTGTAAAGATTTAGACAATTTCTTGGAACATTTTAAATAAAATGTTAAGAAAAGGAATGAGAGTATGAAACAGATTTCTGCAGGATTCAAGATTGGAATGTAGTTCACATCCAAACAGTACACAGCTATGTAGTATAATTCCTAATAAAAATTATTTAAACTTTTTAGTGTTTTTATATTGTTGTCATCAAAATCGCATCTTCTATCAGTGATCTGGCATTGTCCTGCAGTTCAAACTTTGCAAGAAACTTAAGCCCTATAAACCATGTTAATACCTCAAATACTATTTCCCAGTTGTGTGACCCTGGCGAATTAACACTGTCTCTCTGTTTCCTGATCTGTAAAATGAGGTTAGTAATAGTATCTGCTTCTTGGTTATTTTGAGAAATAATATGTGCAAAGTCCAAATTGAAGAATATTTAGTAATTTTATTGGTTGCTGTTATTACAATAATAGTTAATAGTAATTATTAGTAATTGCTAATATCACACTTTGCTTTCTGCCCACTTGTACATTTCCATTTTGGGTTTACATGTGAAGGACAATTTATCATCTAGAGCTCCAAGCACAATCCACAATTTCCCTCAAATTCGTACCTTGGTACGTCTCTCCTCTAATGAGACAGCATCCTCTTGCAACCCTCCTATTTGATGATCTGTACCTCTGACATAAGAAAAATTTTTCCACTCTACCTTTTCTTTCTAGTGCTTTATTTGTGGAGACTGTACAGTTGAATTTAAAATCCACTGCTAGCTGCCCCCCAACACACACGCACACACACGCGCACACACACACACACACACATTTTTCTTATCTGCCATAATTTTTTTCTCTCTCCTGAGAATTGCTACCTTTGAATGCTTGTGGAATATGGTAGGTAACTGAAAGATCAGTACTTTGTCTAAAAGAAAAAGCATCAGCAAACAGCCAAAACAGGTTTGGTTTGCTCAGTTTTCTAGTCATAAAGACTGATTTTTTTGACTCACTGGATAGGCTATAAGAAAAATTTAAGGCACCTTCTACCATTTCCCAAGCAGTCTCTGTATAATGAGAAAGAGAAAAAGGGAGAGAGAAATGAAAAGGAACAAAAAAACATGCTAGGTGATAAAGGGAATCTCCGTAAGTTCTTCACAATAAAATTCCTGGGTCTTGGATAGGGGAGCATACGACAAGATTCTAACATTATATACTTCTCTTTATTCTGATTTTTAGAACTGTGAGTTTTCATAATTTTGTATGTACTTATAAGTATTTTAGTGGAGTGCTGGAAGATAATATTTTGGAGGTTGCTCATTCTCAAATGCTATTTAAATCCACAAGATTCAATAATTCTGTATATTTCTGGACTTCAGGAAAATGTCAAAGCTTGAAGGGTGGGTGTGCATGCGTCCTTGCGTGTGCACGTGAGAGAGAGAGAGTAAGTTTAACTTGTGTGTTCATGTTTAAGAGAGGAATAGGAAAAAAGAATGAGAAAAATTTTAACAAAATTTTTGTTTTTTTCACTGGGTCTCTGTCAGCAGGCCTTTCCCTGCTGATGCATATATTGATTTTCTCTAATATGTTTATACTCTGTACCTCAGTTCAAGACTTATGGAGCTTGAGTCAGTTTTTTTTCTGTAAATGAAAACAACTGTGACGTATCCCAAGCAGGATGCATGATTTTATGGACTAAAACATACCTAAGGCAAGACAACCTTTAACAGAAGCATAATCTTGTTAATCAATTGATATTATACAATCATGCCTTCATTAACTTGTTAGAGTAGCAATGTTAGTAAAGTATCAGTGGGTACTGCTAGAAATATTCCAACTTGGAAAGGGCCTGGTGCTCCTAATACCACAGAGTAATAATTAGACAGAAATAATGCCAACACATTTTGAAAATCATCTGATAACATGAAGACTTAAAGTTGTTGCCAATAATCATAGACTGTATTTACAGGTTAAATGTTGGATTGTCTTAAAAGAAAAGACATTTGAAGAGAATGTGTTAAAGTAGCTACATGCAACCCTGGGGTTTCTGAACCGTAAGACACCCGTATGTGTGTTTGTGTGTTAAATACACTGTGTTGTAGAGAAAATCTTGATAAATCTATTGATAATTGTATGCTTTATATAAGAAAGTTTTATGATACATAAAACTTTAAAAATTTTTTCAGTATTTTCACCATTTATATTTTCAACATCCAGACTCAAAGATACAGAAGAAAGTGTTCAGTTGATATTTCTTGAATGAAAGAATGCATGTAATTGTTTGTACACCATGTATTTTTTTCAGAAAAGATTTGTCAGTTTGTAGTCACTGATAAACATACATTTGAACGTTTCATAAAATAAAATAAAATTGATTTTAGCAATGTAATATAGACTCAGGAGAGCAGTTGCACACAATATCATGGAATTCCTATTTCTAAATTTGGGGCTTTATTAAAAAAACATTTTTAGGTAAGTTAAATTGTCTTACTAAAGCATTAATGGAGAAACATTTCTCCAAATCTACACATAGCTATACCCATTAATTTTCTTCTAAATAGACTTAATTGTTTAGAACAGTTTTAGATTTACAGAAAATGAGACAATATAGTAAAATGAGACCGTTTTAATCATTACTGATCATATATTTCATATAATATCCATCTGTTGGGATCTGTCTCCTTACTGGACTATGATTGTTTTTTGGGAGCAAGATCACAGAGGTAAAGTGCCGTTTTCATTATATCACTTTAAGGGCACACACCATTGGCGTTAATTATAACTGTTAATATTGATCTCGATCACCTTGCTGAGGTGGTGTATGTCAGGTTTCTCCACTGTTAAGTTACTATTGTTCCCCCTTTACATAGTACATTCTTGAGAAGAAAGTTACTCTAGGAAGCCCACATCTAAGAGGTAGAGAGTTATGCTACAACTCTTTGAAGATGTAGAGTGGATATAAATTACTTAGAATTCTGCAGGGGAAATTTTTCTCTTCACCATTTTTTAAATTAAGTCATTTATATACATCAGTATGTACTCATGGATATTTATTTTGGCAAACACTTTTTCTGCTTTAATTGATGTGATCACTTGGTTATTATTCTTTATACTGTTCATAAAAGGTGGATGGATTACCTTATTTCATTTTCAAATGTTGAACCAGTGTTGAGCACCTTCAGTAAATCTCAGTTGTTTGGGATGTATAATTTTTTGTATATTAATAGATTCAGTTTGCTAATATTTCATTATTAATTTTTAAAAACATCAGCCCTGGTATACTTTATGCATGTATGTTGATCAAAAGATAGATTGATTTATATAAATTGATATTAAAATAGTTCAAGATTCCTATGCTATACTTAAAGAAACTCATTAATCTTTAATATAACATCAGAAAATAAAGTAAAATAAAAACACTGTGGATGTTCTAATTTTAAAAAATTCACTACAAAACATGTGGATCTCTAAAAGATTATTCTATGGATAAGAAAAGCAATTATGGAACATGTTAAGACTGGAATCCTTAGGTAATTTTTAACTGTTTTTATTCTAAAATTCACCACTTTACTAAGTCATTAAGACTCTTAAACATCTTTTAAATGCTTTTTTCATTTTTAAATTTTTGTTAGTAATATTATTATTATTATATCATAACAACTTATAACATCTTAAGTCTGTTAGGTAAACATTTATATTAGTTATATTTTAAATGAACTCGTATTCCAAGCCTTTTTCTTCTTGAATTCTTTACTTAGGCCATTTCTTAATTGGTTGGATTTTGTCTTCAAGTAGATATATCAAGGAAGGTTCATGTCTGTTGTCATCCCAGCGTTCTTCCATAGTTGACACTGCCTATTAGTTTATATCCTACACTTGGAAAAAATCTAAATTGAATACAATATTCTTAGGTTACACTTTCCATCATTCAGAGCTTTTCAGCTCTGTTTTTAAGCATTTTATGGTATTAGGGACGTTTGATTCTGTGCTGACTGGTTCTCCTTTATAAAAGGTTTTTACCCATTTGGTGGCTAAAATAACTCTTTCCTCATACTTCAAGTTCTGTAACGTTTCTCTTTATTATAAGGATCATAAAGAGTCTATATCATTATGTCATTTCTACCTTGTACATTCTGTTTCTTGCTATTTTGAATTTTATTTTCCCAAATGCTATTTTTGCCCTTGATCTGACTTAAGTCTGCAAAGCTACATTTGTATCCCACTTTTTTCCCTTTACATTGTCTTAGAGGTATTGTTTTTTAATTAAAACATTAATACACTATTTTAAGTGTTTAAATCATTTATCAGAAATTTTCTTCTCTTTCAGCACCATACAAACTAGTCTACATTGTGCATAATATGATGCTTACCTTTATTTACATGAATTAGTTTGCATTGCTACCATTCTGTTTCTCTTTACTTTCTTCTTGCTTGTCCAGATCTTTTCTTTGCTCTCTGACATGTCTTCACTGTGATCTCACCATATCTATATTGTTCTGTTTTTCCTGCTTTCTTACTGTTTAATACTAAGTTATTTCCTGTTTTAACCACATTTCTGTAGCCCGAGAGCATGGCAGGTAAAGGAGAAAGCTCAAGTGAGCATGTGCCATCCTTGTTAGAAAACCCAAGTTCTGTTTTGGTTTCTGCAATAATGTTGAATGCTCATACACTTTGTCCTCAGTGCCTGCCATGGAATCTGGCACATTGTAGATGCTCAGTAAATGATTATTGACTGAAAGAAGGAGTAAATATCTTACACCAAAACACCTGTCATGTAATTGGATGGTTATTACCCTTCTACTACAGATTATTGTCCCTATTCCTTATACTTGAAATTCACACTTCAATTAGAATTAGCAGACTCATGCAATGCTAGGAAAACTGGAATTGACACACTGTTGCATTCATTCGTAATTTATTAGCCCAAGCAAGGTACACGGTTGGCCTGATATTGGGGGAAAAATATATCTGCCATCCTTAGGGAGGCACTAAAAATACCAGTGGGAAGAGGGTGGATACTTCACGTGAAGTGAATAAATATTCAGGAACAAAAATACAGTGGACCTTAATATTGTTCCATTCCTTTCATGTAGGCGGTCCTTTCTTACCAGTCTTAATAAATGTAAGATAAAGACACAGTCTCAGATTTTTATTCTTCATATTTGAGGCTAATATTAAGAATTTTCTGTCCTCTTTTTGCCTATCCTATGTCCCTCTGGGTATGTAGGCTTCAATAATCTTGACTGCCAATACTCTTGGCAGTTTTTCCAATTTCTAAAATCATATGTTAATTTGCTTAGTGGACATTTTTTAAGGGTTTTCTTTATAATGTCTAATTATTTTAATTAAAGAAAATGATAATGTGATGCAGTTCAGTTCTGGCATTTTTACATGATCTGTTCAGACTCAAGTTTTGGCCAAGGTCTCTAAAGCAATAATATGTACTCTGGTATTCTTTCACACTATCACCTCTCAACATTATGACCTTATGTGTAAGTTAGTTTTATCCATGCATACTTTCAGATATTTAATATATGATACATTCTAGATGGTTAGTCTGGTGTTATGCCTCTGATAATATTTTCTTTATTGCCTATTAATATTATTCACATTGAAGATTAAGAATTTATTTAAGAATTTGATTTATACACTTCTTTTTAAAGTTCAGGAACAAAGGCACTTCCTAAAATTTGCCAATATTTTAAATTTTATATTAATTTCTTCACCTTCTAAACTATTTTTTGAAAGCAATTAAATCTTTTTTAAAAATGTGCCCTTCACCTTAAACACTTTTAACAATATGGTGTTCTCCACATCTTTGCCATGTTCTATTAGGATCTGTAAGAAAATTGCTAGGTGGTGGGTCATATTTTTTGTATCAGAGCAATCTCAGGACTTCTACATAACCAGAATCTACATCCTCATCCCATTTGTTATCATTGGTCTTTTTGATGATAGCCTTTCTAACAGGAGGTGTGAGGTGATATCTCATTGTTTTTGATTTGCATTTGCCCAGTATTTAAGGATGTTGAGCACCTCCTCATGTACCTGTTGGCCATTTGAATATCCTCTGGAAAATTGTCTATTCAGGTCGTTTGCCCACTATTTAATTAAATTATTTGTTTTTTTGCTATAGAGTTGTATGAATTCCTTATATATTTTGGTTATTAACCCCTTATCAGATGTGTAGTTTGGAATGTGTAGTCCCATTCCACAGGTTGCCTTTTCATTTTGTGACTGTTTCTTTTGCTGTGCAGAAGCTTTTTAGTTTGGTCATCCCACTTGTTTTTTATTTCGGTTTTCATGTCTTAGCTGCCATATAAAAATGGATCTTGGATCCATTGCCAAGATCCATGTCGAGAAACTTTTTCTCCATTTTCTTCTAGGACCTTCATAGTCTTATATTTAAGTCTTTAATCCATTTTGAGTTCATTTTTTGTGAGTGGTGCACAATGTTTTTATTCTTTTTTTATATATTTTTCTGTTTTCATTCTTATTCTATTTTCATTCTTTTGCATATGAATATCCCATTTTTTAAATTAAAGAGATTGTCTTTCTTCCACTGGGTATTCTTGGCTTCCTTGTCCAATAATATTATTTTGCCCCCTTAACCATCTCTATCTCTACCTCTTTTATATTACAGGATATGAATATATCCAGCTATTGTTCTTTCTTTCCAGTTTAATATATAATATATTTTTTCACTGTAAGGTACTTGAATTTTATAAGAGCTTATGAAAGTGTGGAGGTGTTTGATAGGTGAAAACATGTCAGCATTGTTAAAGCTAATTGCCCAAAGATTTACAAGTGAAGACACATTTAAAGGCACAGTCATTACAGTAATTGCTGCATTGCATGCTGTGAACTTTCAATATATTATTTAATCAATGCTCTAGAGAGGTGTCATTTCTAACACATTATTTTTGATATGGCATCTCTTAGACATTTGCCAGCAAATGCCAAATTTATCACTGAGTATATATTTCTACAATTATGTATTAAATCATCCATAATCAATGAAAAAGTTATCATTCCAAAACACAGATCTCATCTACAATTAAAAGTATGAAGAATTAGATTTTAATATCTGTGGCTATAAAATAGCTTAAAATAAAATCAAAGAATTTTACTTGGTTAAAAAACAATTTTAAGGGTAAGATTATTAAAACTACAATACCACAGCCACCTGGTTTTTTAAAGTAAATACAAATGATGGCGCTTGCATAGTTTTAAAAACCAAATGCCTCAATGAAGGATAAATCTTTTTTTTTACAGTTTAGTAAAGGATAAACATAATTTAGTATAAATTATCTTTAGAAAGATAAATTATTTAATTGAGAAGGATAAATTATGTTTTTTACTGTTTAGTTTCACACTCTGTGTAAGGTGAATTGTAACAAAATTAATTTACTCAATCCAAAAAATCTCTACTCTTCTAGTTACTGAAATTCAATACGTGTATCTCTGAATGTAGGTGATAGTTGAACATCACTCAGAGGGGTTTGAGTCTCATGCCGAGGTTACAAGTGGCATCATTTGGAAGATCTGCTTTTAGTTTGAGATTTTCAGTTGGTATTGATCAAGATGGCCTTAATGTCCCCCCCCCCACCCCAGCTTTACTAAACTTTAGATAAGCTTCTTAATACTAACTATAGGCCTCTGACCTCCCTTAGAGCATTTACTTTAGAAAACTTGTAATTGTAAATTCTTCCTCTGCCCTTTTGAGATGTAAAACTTTTTAAAAGCCTCTTGCGAGTTTTACAACCTAGGAATGTTTTTCTCAAGGAATTGAGAACCACTTATTTGAAATATAATCATCAAGGGTGATAGTACAGGCATACCTCCCTAATTTTATTGTACTTCACTTTATTGTGCTTTGCAGATACTGTGTTTTTTGTTTTACAAATTGAAGGTTTGTAAACCTGCATCCGGGAAAGCTTATCAGCACCATTTTTCCAACAGTATTGGCTCACTTCACTTCTCTGTGTCACAGTTTTGTAATTCTTGCAACATTTCAAACTTTTTCATTGCTATTATATTTGTTACGGTAATCTGTGATTAGTGAACTTTGATGTTGTTATTGTAATTGTTTTGGGGTGTCATGAACCACACCCATATAAGGTGGCAAACTTCATCAGTGAAAGTTGTGTGTGTTCTGACTGCTCCACCAACCAGCCTTCCCCTCTCCTCTCTCCCCCTCTCCTTGGGCCTCCCTATTCCCTGAGACACAGCAACATTGAAATTAGGCCAGTTAGTAACCCTACAATGGCCTCTAAGTGTTCAAGTGAAAGAAAGAATCCCAAGTCTTTAACTTAAAACCAAAAGCTAGAAATGATTAAGCTTAGTAAGGAAGGTTTATCAAAAGCACAGACAGGCTGAAAGGTAGGCCTCTTGTGCCAGTTAGCCAAGTTGTGAATGTAAAGGAAACGTTTTTGGAGGAAATTAAACTTGCTACTCCAGTGAACACAATTATGGTAAGAAAGTGAAATGGCCTTATTGCTGTGATATGGAGAAAGTTTTAGTGATCTGGATAGAAGATCAAACCAGCCACAACATTCCCTTAAGCCAAAGCCCAATCGAGTGCAAAGCCCTAACTCTCTTCAGTTCAGTGAAGACTGAGAAAGGTGAGGAAGCTGCAGAAGAAAAGTCTGAAGCTAGCAGAGGCTGGGTCATGAAATTTAAGGAAAGAAGCCATTTCCATAACATAACGGTGCAAAGTGAAGCAGCAAATGCTGATGTAGAAGCTTAAACAAGTTATCCAGAAGACCTAGCTAAGATAATGAAGGTGGCTACACTAAGCAACAGTTTTTCAATGTAGACTAAACAGCCTTCTATTGGAAGAAGATGCCATCTAGGACTCTCATAGCTAGAGAGGAGAAGTCAATGCCTGGCTTCAAAGGACAGCTGACTCTCCTGTTAGGGGCTAACGCAGCTGGTCACTTTAAGTCAAAGCTGATGCTCATTTACCACTCTGAAAATCCTTGGGCCCTTATAAATTATGCTAAATCTACTCTACCTGTTCTCTGTAAATGGAAAAACAAAGCCTTGATGACAGCACATCTCTTAATAACATGATCTACTGTATATTTTAAGCCCACTGTTGAGACCTACTGCTCAGAAAAATAGATTCTTTCAAAACTGTTACTGCTCATTGGCAATGTACCTGGTCACCTAAGAGATTTGATGGAAATGTACAATGAGATTAATGTTGGTTTTCATGCTTGCTAACACAACATCCATTCTGCATGGACCAAGAAGTCATTTCAACTTTCAAGTCATGACCTATCACATCCTCCAGTAAATTTCCACTAGCTCATTCCAGCCTTGAGAAAGCCTACTATCCTGTACTACACAGGAGTTGAGTTTGAACTTAGTTCTAGCCTCTGTCCTCTATTGCAATAGTCTTGAATGCCTTCACTGCCTGATTAACTTTGTCCCGTTCAGTGTAGACTCAAGGTTCAAATTATTTTAGTAATTTTTGAAGGGACCTTTAACTTAGCTTATTTAGTTTCACAGTGGGAAACAGAGCAAAATAAAATATCTGACCTTGAATAACATAATCTGGATTTGAGTCCATTTCCTCCATTTGCAAATTATTAAAGGATATATAGGTCATATTTTTTCTGTAATCACCAAGTAAACATTAGCAACACACTAATGTAAAGATGGGATACATATTTTTTACTAACACTTGCTATGTGCTGGATATTTATGTCCCCCCCAAAATCAAACGTTGAAACCTAATCTTCCATGTGATGGTATTTGGAGGTGGGACCTTTGGTGAGTGATTAGGTCACAAGGGTAGAGTCCTTGTGACTGGGATCAGTGCCCTTATAAAAGAGACCTCCTCCGTTCTGGCACAGGAAGAAGACAGTGTCTGTGAACCAGGAAGTGGGCTCTCAGTGGATGCTGAATCTGCTGGTGCCTTAATCTTGGACTTCCCCCTCCACCAGAACTGTGAGAAATAAATTTCCGTTGTTTATAAGCCACCCACCCAGTTTTTGCTATTTCTGTTGCAAGAGCCCAAATGGACTAAAGGCCTTAAAGGCCTTATACTTATTTACCATTACCAGATTCATTTTTGTTTTCCTTCTAGTGGATAGACTTAGTGATGGCACAGGGTATGAATAATTAATCAGGAGCATGATTAAATTAGGTCTGAACATTATTTTTACATATTTTTTAAATCAGTATCTTAGAGAAAAGTACAATATTTTCTTAATGTAGTTTGTAGTTCTGGCAAACATTAGCAAATCTAAAGATGAATCAATTTAAATAAGAAAGAACACAGCAAGATTTATATAAAAAACATATGCTTATCATCATTCTAAATGGTAAAGCAGAGTTGTTATGAGATTTGCATAGACATCATCAAATGGCACTGTATGATCAGCAGTGACAACACACCTTCAGTCTACATATCCTTCCTGGTTGTGTGATATGCCTTTGATATAAGACTGATGTTACAATAATTATAATCACATTCACTAATTTACAGTTGCTTTATAAAAAATATTCTCTGAGTTGAATTATTTCATCCAGAGTTCCTGCCACTTAACTTGATTTTGGTTCGGAAAGATGGTAAGAGGAAAATCAGAAGCTATCAGGAAAAAGGCCAGCAGATTTGCCTACATAAAATGAAGATCTTCTGTATTAAAAATATCATAAATACAGTCAATAGACAAACAACAATTAGGGAAGATATTCTCAACATATATAGAAGGCAAAAGATTAAAGATTTCCTAAAATAAGCATATAAAATTAGTAGACAAAGGAAAGATGAAGCAATTTATTTTTTAAAAAATAAACTCTATTTTGTAAAAAAAAAAAAAAAAAAACAGAAAAAAGATGCTCAACAAAACCACCAAATTTTAATAAAAATCAAAACAAAAAATTGTTCATCTATCAGATTATTTAAAATGTAAGATTGTTAATATACAGTACTATTGATATTAATGATATCATTTTACCGAAAATGTTGATTTCTACAGAAATAATCCAAATATCTTGCATGTATATGAATGTTTACTGCAGCATTGCTATAATGACCACATACTACTAATAACATAAATGTCCACTTATGAGGGAATGATTAAATAAACTGATACACTCATATAAAAGAAAATTACAAAATCATTATATATAAATAGCAAGAGCAAAGAGATCTAACATAATGTTCTAGGAAAAGAGATTTTAACAGAAGCAAAATCGCAAGTTGCAAAATTATGTACAAGAAAGTACATTTTATTCCATATGTGTTAAAAACAATTATGTTTGTGTCTACACACACATAAACGCACACAAATATTTTACATATTCATATCAAATTTTTCCTGATTGTCACCTATGGGTTGTTGAGAGATTGGAGAATTAAAGCAGAGCTTTTACTTTTTTATCATGTTTGCTGCTTTAGTTTTTAACTACTGTGTATTCTTTTTACATGAGAATACATTGATGTGCTACTAGTTTTCTTACCTTTTTTAGTTCTGAAAGAGATAAAATATAAACGGTTTGATATCAAAATTATTCCAAATTATAATTATTTTAGAAAAGTTTTACCTGGAGTGAAAATTTCCATAAAGCTATATTTTAAAAATTCAATGATGGGTAAATTATTGAATTTTTGTTATTTTTGTTGTTGTTTTGTTTTGTTTAGTGTTTTATTACTAAGAAATTCTTTTTTTTATTCAAAGTCACAAAAATTATAATCATCCTCATCAGTTCACTCAATGCCATGCAATTGTTTTTTTCATCTTGATCTTTTGTTAGCACTTTTATGAATTCATCAGTTTTCCATTACAGTCCTGAAAATGCTTATTCATTCAGTTCAGCAATATAGTCAGTTACCAGAAACCTGTGCTTGTCAGAGTCTTTTCCATGAATTTACTGAAGATGAAACCCTTTTATAGGAACATTTTTGCAAAAGCATCAGAGTACACCCAGAACTGTCTGTAAATGACAAAAGACTTAAAAATGACCACGGTTAAAGATTTGATGAAAGTTCGTAATAATGCAATTGACAAGGAAATTTAGTTATTTCTGAGGTATACATTTTAAAATAATAACTAGGGCTTCCCTGGTGGCGCAGTGGTTGAGAGTCCGCCTGCCGATGCAGAGGACACGGGTTCGTGCCCCAGTCTGGGAAGATCCCACATGCCGCGGAGCGGCTGGGCCCGTAAGCCATGGCCGCTGAGCCTGCGCATCCAGAGCCTGTGCTCCACAACAGGAGAGGCCACAACAGTGAAAGGCCCGCGTACCACAAAAAAAATAAAAATAATAACTAGAATTATTACTTATAACATTATACCAGAACATATAAGATTTTTAGGAATTTCATGTAATGTCTGAAACATTTATATTAACATACTTCCATACAAATAACCCAATGAAAGTTTAGTATTAGTTGTTCTTTTTAATTTTTTAATTTAATTTTATTTTTTTATACAGCAGGTTCTTATTAGTCATCACTTTTATACACATCAGTGCATACAGGTCAATCCCAATCGCCCAATTCATCACACCACCATCCCCACCCCGCCGCGGCTTTCCCCCCTTGGTGTCCATACGTTTGTTCTCTACATCTGTGTCTCAACGTCTGCCCTTCAAACCGGCTCATCTGTACCATTTTTCTAGGTTCCACATACATGCGTTTATATACGATATTTGTTTTTCTCTTTCTGACCTACTTCACTCTGTATGACAGTCTCTAGATCCATCCACGTCTCAACAAATGACCCAATTTCATTCCTTTTTATGGTTGAGTAATATTCCATTGTATATATGTACTACAACTTCTTTATCCATTTGTCTGTTGATGGGCATTTAGGTTGCTTCCATGACCTGGCTATTGTAAATAGTGCTGCAGTGAACATTGGGGTGCATGCGTCTTTTTGAATTATGGATTTCTCTGGGTATATGCCCAGTATTGGGATTGCTGGATCATATGTAATTTTATTTTTAGGGTTTTGTTTTGTTTTGTTTTTGTTTTTGTGGTACGCAGCCTCTCACTGTCGCGGCCTCTCCCTTTGCGGAGCACAGGCCCTGGACATGCAGGCCCAGCAGCCATGGCCCACAGGCCCAGCCACTCCGCGGCATGTGGGATCCTCCCGGACCGGGCCATGATCCCGTGTCCCCTGCATCGGCAGGCAGACTCCCAACCACTGCGCCACCAGGGAAGCCCTATTTTTAGGTTTTTAAGGAACCTCCATACTGTTCTCCACGGTGGCTGTATCAATTTACATTCCCACCAACAGTGCACGACAGTTCTCTTTTCTCCACACCCTCGGCAGCATTTGTTGTTTGTAGATTTCCTGAGGATGCCCATTCTAACTTGCGTGAGGTGATACCTCATTGTAGTTTTAATTTGCATTTCTCTATTAATTAGTGATGTTGAGCAGATTTTCATGTGCCTCTTGGCCATCTGTATGTCTTCTTTGGAGCAATGTCTATTTAGGCCTTCTGCCCATTTTTGGATTGGGTTGTTTGTTTCTCTGATATTGACTGCATGAGCTGTTTATATATTTTGGAGATTAATCCTTTCTTCATTGATGCATTTGCAAAATTTTCTCCCATTCTGAGGGTTGTCTTTTCGTTTTGTTTATGGTTTCCTTTGCTGTGCAAAAGCTTTTAAGTTTCATTAGGTCCCATTTGTTTATTTTTGTTTTTATTTCCATTACTCTAGGAGGTGGATCAAAAAAGATCTTGCTGTGATTTATGTCAAAGAGTGCTCTTCCTATGTTTTCCTCTTAGAGTTTTATAGTGTCCAGTCTTACACTGAGATCTCGAATCCATTTTGAGTTTATTTTTGTGTATGGTGTTAGGGAGTGTTCTAATTTCATTCTTTTACATGGAGCTGTCCAGTTTTCCCAGCACCACTTATTGAAGAGACTGTCTTTTCTCCATTGTATATCCTTGCCTCCTTTGTCATAGATTAGTTGACCATGGGTGCGTTGGTTTATCTCTGGGCTTTCTATCTTGTTCCATTGATCTGTTTCTGTTTTTGTGCCAGTACCATATTGTCTTGATCACTGTAGCTTTGTAGTATAGTCTGAAGTCAGGGAGTCTGATTCCTCCCGCTCCATTTTTTTCCACTCAAGACTGCTTTGGCTATTTGGGATCAATTGTGTCTCCATACAAATTTTAAGATTTTTTTTGTTCTAGTTCCATAAAAAATGCCATTGGTAATTTGACAGGGATTATATTGAATCTGTAGATTGCTTTGGGTAGTATAGTCACTTTCACAATATTGATTCTTCCAATCCAAGAACATGGTATATCTCTCCATCTGTTGGTATCATCTTTAATTTCTTTCATCAGTGTCTTATACTTTTCTGCATACAGGTCTTTTGTCCCCCTAGGTAGGTTTATTCCTAGGTATTTTATTCTTTTTGTTGCAGTGGTAAATGGGAGTGTTTCCTTAATTTCTCTTTCAGATTTTTCATCATTAGTGTATAGGAATGCAAGAGATTTCTGTGTATTAATTTTGTATACTGCGACTTTACCGTATTCATTGATTAGCTCTAGTAGTTTTCTGATGGCATCTTTAGGATTCTCTATGTATAGTATCATGTCATCTGCAAACAGTGACTGTGTTATTTCTTCTTTTCCAATTTGTATTCATTTTATTTCTTGTTCTTCTCTGATTGCTGTGGCTAGGACTTCCAAAACTATTTTGAATAATACTGGTGAGAGTGGACATCCTTGTCTTGTTCCTGATCTTAGAGTAAATGCTTTCAGTTTTTCACCATTGAGAATGATGTTTGCTGTGGGTTTGTAGTATATGGCCTTTATTACGTTGAGTTAGGTTCCCTCTATGCCCACTTTCTGGAGAGTTTTTATCATAAATGGGTGTTGAATTTTGTCAGAAGCTTTTTCTGCATCTATTGGGATGATCATACAGTTTTTATTCTTCAATTTATTAATATGGTGTATCACATTGATTGATTTGCATATATTGAAGAATCGTTGCATCCCTGGAATAAATCCCACTTGATCATGGTTTATGACGCTTTTAATGTTTTGTTGGATTCTGTTTGCTAGTATTTTGTTGAGGATTTTTGCATCTATATTCATCAGTGGTATTGGTAATTTTTCTTTTTTGTAGTATCTTTGTCTGCTTTGGGTTTCAGGGTGATGGTGGCCTCATAGAATGAGTTTGGGAGTGTTACTTCCTCTGCAATTTTTTGGAAGAGTCTGAGAAGCATGGGTGGGGCTAATGACAGACTCTGGGAGGGCTCATGCAAGGGAGTACTTCCCAGAACTTCTGCTGCCAATGTCCTTGTCCCCTTGGTGAGCCACAGCACCCCTCGCCTCTGCAGGAGACCCTCCAACACTAGCAGGTAGGTCTGGTTCAGTCTCCTATGGGGTCACTGCTCCTTCACCTGGGTCCCCATGCGCACACTACTTTGTGTGTGCCCTCCAAGAGTGTAGTCTCTGTTGCCCCCAGTTCTCTCGAAGTCCTGCAATCAATTCCCACTAGGCTTCAAAGTCTGATTCTCTAGGAATTCCTCCTCCCTTTGCCAGACCCCCAGGTTGGGAAGCCTGACATGGGGCTCAGAACCTTCACTCCAGTGGGTGGACTTCTGTGGTGTAAGTGTTCTCCAGTCTGTGAGTCACCCACCCAGCAGTTATGGGATTTGATTTTGCTGTGATTGCACCCCTCCTACTGTCTCATTGTGGCTTCTCCTTCGTCTTTGGATGTGGGGTATTTTTTTGGTGAGTTCCAGTGTCTTCCTGTCAATTATTGTCCAGCAGCTAGTTGTGATTCTGGTGTTCTCACAAGAGGGAGTGAGAGCACCTCCTTCTACTCTGCCATCTTGGTTCTTCTTCCTAGATTTCTTAATTACAGGAATTCTCCTGAGCATCTAGCCTCCCCTTAGACAAACTAGAGCTGGTGGATGGATGACTACTCTGGTTACAGCTGCACGGGGAAGCTCAGCTGGTTATTTTAGCAATTTTTGTTATTTAGACATGCCATTTCTTCATAAAGTGATATTACACTTTTATAATTTTCATACTGTGAATATATAAATTAAAAAAAAATTATCCTGAATTCATTACTTTAGGTGAAATGATCAAAAGAGGCATTAGAGTTTACTATGAATTCTTTTCTTTTTTGAAGTATAGTTCGTGGACAATATTATATAAATTATAGGTGTACAATATAGTAATTGACAATTTGTAAAGGTTCTGTTCCATTTATTGTTATTGTAAAATATTGGCAATATTCCCTGTGTTGTACAGGATGTCTTTGCACTTTTCTTTTAATATGTAATAGTTTGTACCTCTTAATTCCTTACCCCTATATTGCCTCTTCCCCCTTCCCTCTCCCCACTGATAACCACTAGTTTGTTCTCTATATCTGTGAGTCTGCTTCTTTTTTGTTATATTCCCTAGTTTGTTGTAGTTTTTAGGTTCCACATATAACGGATACCATACAATATTTGTTTTCCTCTGACTTGTTTCACTTAGCGTAATGCTCTCTAAGTCCATCCGTGTTGCTGCAAGTAAAAAACTTCATTTTTTATGGCTAAGTAGTATTCTGTTGTATATATATTCCACATCTTCTTTAGCTAGTCACCTGTTGATGGATACTTAGGTTACTTCCATATCTTGGCAATTGTAAATAATGCTGCTGTGAACATTGAGGTGCATGTATCTTTTCAAATCAGTGTTTTGGGTTTTTTTGGATACGTACCCAAGAGTGGCATTGCTGGGTCATATGGTAGTTCTGTTTTTAGTTTTTTGAGAAACTTTCATACTGTTTTCCACAGTGGCTGTGGAACATTGTACAAAGGTTCCTTTCTTTCCCCCATCCTCACCAGCATTTGTTATTTGTGTTCTCTTTGATGATAGCCATTCTAATAGGTGTGAAGTGATACCTCATTGTGGTTTTGATTTGCGTTTTCCTGATTATTAAGAATGTTGAGCATCTTTTCATGGGCCAGTTGGCCATCTGCATTTCCTCTATGGAAAAATGTCCATTTCTAAATCAGGTTGTTTATATTTTTGATGTTGAGCTGTATGAGCTATTTACATATTAATTCTTATCAGTGGTAGTTGATTGGGGCCCCATGGGGTCCTGTGATCATTTATCAAAAACAAGATAAACTCATAGGTCATTTCTGATAATCACATTCTTATCAGATAACCTTTATTTCTGACAGTAACTTATCAAGTGGAACCCAAATTACTCTTCCAAAGGGTGTCACATTTAAGGGAGTAGACTATGATTTTCCACTGATACTGAGGATACTGAGTTAACCATGATCTTCAAAGCCAGCCTAACTGGTATAGGAATTGGACATAAATCTTCATCTGCCTTTAGGGTTTGGCTCTACTACTACACAGAAACAGTGCCTTAGTTTGTCACTTATGTAACTTGTTTCTACTGATACTTATTCTTTTGTTTTCAGGTGCATCAGAGAAAAGCCGGCAGCTGTTGACAGTTCTTCGGTGGAAAAGTAAGTTGCATATTACACAAGCTGCCCTAATGATCATCAAGCCCAAGTTATGTTTTACAAATACAGGTTTAAAGATACACTAAAGAAACCATACAGACACCCCCAACAGTATAAAAATTTGACAGTGAAGTTTAAGGATGTAGGAAAGTCAAATATGACAACACACATGAATAATTTATAAAATAAGCCTTTCAATCCTAGAAAACTAAAATGGGAAGACCTCAGGAATGGTAACGAACATAAAGTGAGAGCTAATAGCAAATGAAACAACCCCAAACATTTTCCCAATGACTAAGCTACATTCTTAAGCTACAGAATGTGATTTAATATAATTAAATTGCATATGTTTTATTTTTTGTCTTTTTGTTTTATGAGCAGCTGTATCATTCACTACTGGAATTTTAAAGAACGATAATTGTCAAAGAACGTTAAGCCCTTGTATGTTCTTTCATATTCAAGTAGAGAGAAAGCATTTCTAGTGGAGGTTGCAATCCATATTTTTTGCAAACCATATGCTAACCCTGAGAAGCCCTTAATGAATAGTAGCCCTTTCTGTTCCCTGGTTTCTGAATAGACTGAATGGTGATAATAGCTAACATTTTTACAGTTTTTGTAATGTACCAGATGAGAGTCTAAGTTACACTCTTCTTTATTCCTCAGAACTGTATGAGGTGACTGGAATTTTATTCTCATTTTATAGATTAGGAAAGTGAGGAAGAAAGAAGTGAAATAAGTCAGCCAAGATCATATATCCGGTAAGTAGCGGGGCTCTGATTTGAATCTAAGTTATTAGGCTTCAAAGGTTATTTCTTTTTCTTTCTTCCTTTTTGTTTTGTTTGTAGTGTTGTGATTATTTCTGCCTTTAGACTGCACTTCAGATATCAAATCAATTTATACATGAAGAAAGTGTTCACAGAGCTGAGATTCAAATCCAGGCAGTCTGATTCAGAAGCCAGGCTCTGAACCACTGCTTTGTACTGTGTCTTATTTCTATATCTATATCTATGCTTGTATATACCTATCAGTCTATATTTACATAGCATATATATGCATATATGAGCTTAATTTGCATAGCATGCAAAACACAGTTATTGTATTTCAGAGAAAATATTTATGTACCTTATAACTTACATTTTCCCAAAAACTAGCTCATCAGGCCTAATGGAGACTGATACGTGGAGCTCATCTTATTTGCGGGGCCTGTGTATGGGATTGGTTCCTTTGCTGTGAACTAGAGACAACTTACTGTGGCCATCTGGGACTGAAAACCAAGGGAGGTCCCTTATTCCCCAAGCAGAAACAGAGAACCTTATGAAACACCATAGTCAACGATGCAGCACTTTAGGGAGTCAAGTGAGAGTTTTGCCTCTAAGAATCTGTGGAACTGAACACAGCATTCTTCTGTCTTATCACCCATGGCAATTGGTCTTTCATGGGTTGGGATTTGTGGTGACAAGAAAGGTGGTATGGACCATGGACAAAGTTATTCAACTTGGCTAAGCTTAAATTTCCCCCTGTATAATTTAGGAATAGGAACTAAACTACTGTTTGTAATAAGTTTCTGGTAAGTAGTAAGTCCCCAGTGAAAACACAAATTACCACAAATTAAAAATTATCATAATCACTATCACCAGTCAAGTGATCTTTCTTGAGAGGAAGGAGAAAGTACAAACTGTAAGTTAGAGTAGAACAGGAGCATAATCTGAAGATGATCTTGAGGAAACATGCCCTGGGGATGTAAAATTAAAGAACAAGAAGCACAGAGAATGGAAGGGAGACCAAGGACGCTGTTCATCCTATACCTACAGTTAAAAGAATCTGGAGACAGATGCTGAGATTTGAAGAACTACTTTCATTTTTAAATTCAGCATTTTGGGAAAGTCTCAGGATTTGAAAAGCTACTTTCATTTTTAAATACAGCATGTTTTGGAAAGGCTCTAGAGTGACATTTCTCTAGAACTATAAAAAAAATTCTTAAGGGGCTTCCCTGGTGGCGCAGTGGTTGAGAGTCCACCTGCCGATGCAGGAGACACGGGTTTGTGCCCCGGTCCAGGAAGATCCCATATGCCGTGGAGTGGCTGGGCCCGTGAGCCATGGCCGCTGAGCCTGCGCGTCCGGAGCCTGTGCTCCACAGCGGGAGAGGCTACAACAGTGAGAGGCCCGTGTACTGCTAAAAAAAAAAAAAAAAAAAAAAAAAAAAAAAAAAAAAAATAGAATACAAGTAATGATATGTAATAGGACGAAAAATAAAGTAGGCTAAGGATATAAAGTCACTGGAAATTCTGCTTCAGATAATGTGGCAACAAGCTGACATTTGAACATGAACTTGAATTAAGTCTGAGAGCCAGTTATGCAAATATCTGGGGAAGAATATTCCAGATGAAGGACACATCAAGGGCAAAGATCTTGAGATGGATTGATAATTGGCATATTTGATAAACAGCGAGGTGTCCACTGTATTCTAAGCATGGGAGAGAAACAAGGGATTGATAGAGAAGTAGTCAGGAGCCAAACATATAGAGCTATTTAGGCAAAGATAAAGAGTTTGAATTTTATTCTAAATATGGGGGAATTTGGAGTAGAATAATAAGATGACCTGAGTCAAAATAAAAAAAATAGTCACTCTGTATTCTCTAGAAAGAATAGTCTAAGGGAGGAAGATTTATTCAGGGAGACTAGTTAGGAAGTGATTGTAGTAGTTTACATGAAAGATGAATGATTTTATGCCCTAGAACTTGTGACCTGTTCTTTCAGTACTCCTTCCATGTATTAGTTTTATGCCTGTTTTGAAATCAAACTCTATTCCTTTCTATATTTTTCAGATAATCATACAGTTTTTTCACTTAGATGTAAGAGGGCCAATTGAAACACTGGGTCAGGAAAACATATATAACCTAAATGTGATTTGACACCTGCAATAAGTCTCTTGATGGTTTCTCTTATTACTTGCCAAAACATTCCCCAATTACTACTTTGCATTTTCTTCATAAGACTCAGCATCATCTTCTGTCATCTCTGGACCAGCTGTTCTGATTGTGAAACTTCAAATAGTTTCTCTAATCACCAACCTCCCATGACTGTGTTTTAAGTTCTGAAAACAACCTGGGATAAATTTAGAAATCAAGAACAAAGCACATATGAGATTCAAGATTTAACAGCTTGTGCCTTTTAATGGCATCTGTCATCATGTATTTGAAAAACTATTTATCACCACAATTGCCTTCTGTACTGTTTTGAAATGGTGGCCTTTTTATCTTCTTCACCCAAATATTTCATGTAAGCAAAATCACTAGGATGAGAATAGGAATATCATATTTGATAAATAACCAATTTCTGTGTGCATTGGACAAACTTAAAGGTTTCTGCATCAGATAGATAAAAGTAAACATGAGATTTCCCCAAAGATTTTAAAATATTTATATCCAACATTACCAGGTCACATATCAAGTTAGACTTTTTTCAGCTTCACACAAGCATGGACAACGTGTGATATAGCAGAACAGAGTGGCTCATAAGAGTAAGAAGGCTCATATTAATGGTTTATTCTATGCTGTTGGGCATGAGCATCAACCATATGGGCTACAATTATCTCATTTGAGAAATTAGAAATTTCAATTAAGCATATTTAAGTTCCCTTTGTGGTATGAATATGTATACCTTTCTGAGGAATAAGATAAATCTTCCAGGTTTAGTTCCCCAACAAGATGATAGCATGAATCACTAAGAAAAAGGATACATTAGATCTTTAGCTCTACTGGTTCAGTGCAATCCATTATCAAGACAGATTTTTACTCCTGAAGTGCTTATTAAATTAGTAACACACAAAACAAAGTAATTTAGCTTGTAATTTTTAGTAGTTGCACAATGGGATTCTGTTGTATACTTTTAGAAAAATCATTATTTTTACACATTTTAAGAACGTAAGTCTGGTAAGATTCTCTTTACAATAAGTTCTCTTTACAATAAATGGTATCTTTTTCTCTCGCACCTGCATTAATAATACAAGTTTCCTCTCCTCTTTATTTTCAGCATCTCCCCAGTGTTCTTCTCTGAGAGTGTCAAAGTTAGTTTGCTAGCAGTAGATTATAAAGCAAACTAATCTCATCAGCACGAGGATGTTATTGGGCTCAAAATCTTGCCTGTCTGTGGACACATTTTTTGTCAGGGTCCTGCCATCTCTCTCTCCACAAATTTTCTTCTGCAGGCTCTTTGCTGAAATGAACAAGGCTACTCTGTGAAATGTAACATGCTGTTACATACTATTCTTTCCTGTTATATTTGCTTTACAGAAACTCTACAGGCCACATCAATTTAAACTATGAATAAACTCCATATTATCATGGAATGATAATTCAGGACATTTTTATTTTGTAGACAATTTCCCATCTATAGAAAATTAATATTTAATTTCACTGGGAAATGTTTAGTATAAGTATGTGTCAATTTGCCATTGTGGTGTTTTCTGTCAATTTCCTGTCCCCTGTGTTCTGAGTGATAGCGATTGATGCATCAGTAGGACAAACCAAGGTACTCTGTTCAGCCCTTCAGGCAGCTAAACTGGAATCTTCCTGCAGTGAGATAACAGCCAGTACAGGCATGAGCACTAGCAGAGAACTGAGTTAGTTCTACAGTTTTAGAAATAGTGAACTCAGTTTTTTTTTTTTTCAAGGAAAAGACAAATCATCTGTTAGTCATAGTCATAAACACGTGCAGGTCAAAATTAACTTTCTAAAGCTTCACCCTACACCCCCCCCCGACACACACACACACACACACGCACGCACACAGACACACACAAAGCAGAGGACCAATTGAGGCAGCGTGAATGATACATGTGTTACTATCAATTTCCAGTAACAAGATGTATCAGTAAGTTATCCAGATAGTGACCTCCCTTCACTTTCTTTTATCTGGTTAAATATAGCATTGGATGCTTTGTTAAAAAGGTTTTGTTTGGTTTTTTTCCTTCATCAGGGAGACTTTCTTCTACTCTTCCTTACATTTGGACACTGTCATGTTCTTAGACAAGAATATGACAAATACCCTTATTCAATTAGTTAACAAATCGCAGAGGTATATATGTGATAACATAGAGGGGATATCACCTCTATCAGTTTCCTTGATTTAGAGTTGCTAGGTTTTATGGTGATTCCTGTGTTAACTTCAGATTTCAGCTGTCAGTTTTATTTTACCTCGCTTCCATGTACACATTATTTCCAGCTGTTACAGCAGAGTGCCAATTATTTTGTACTATAGCTTGTTAGAATTTAGTAAACCTTAAGTATAGATGAAACTACACAAGGAGAAATGAGGATTTATGTGGCTTATGAGTATGTTTTAAGAAAAACATACTAGACAGTTATAAAAGTAAGTTTATTTGCCTACATATCTTATTTGAAGTGATGAGAATTGCCATACAGTTTACAGAAACCACTGAAATTATTTCATTCAGTCCTGTGACTCTTGAAACAATTTGATATAGTGATAAAATGCATGCACTATTTGCTATCCCTTCTCAGTGTGTTTGTTTTTAATTGACTGGTTTTTAAATTGGAAATTGTTTGATGTGTATTTATCTTCTATTGATACTTGATGTGAACATTGTGATATTTCTTGTGCATAAAATGAGATGTTAGTTTAGGGATACATTTTTGAAATATTCTTTACCCTCAAGTATGTCACTGGTGTTTTCTGCTATATATAGACCCCCTCATTCCTTAACCATGGTGCCAAACTGAAGATTTATATTGGATTTAAGCACAATACTAAATGCACCTTTATGTATATCTTCATGTGACCATAACTTTAGAACCAAACAGCAATATATGTGTTCTTACAAGTATAAAGATGATTTTTAGATAAGTAAAAACATATTTAATATAGGATTATTTTTGAAAAGCCAAAAGACAATGGATTGGAATATTAGATTGGATGCAAATTAGGTCCCAGGGCCCAATCTGGGACCTAATTAGTTTCCAAATGTAGAAATTCAAACTCAATTCCAAAATGATCTTTCATTACATCATTATATCAGTTAGACTCAAAGTGAATTAGCAGACATTTAAAAACCTTTTTATAAGAGTAGCTTTTTAACTTTGCTATAGACTTTTAATGAATCAACTTATTTTTTTACATCTTGATTTATAACTAGAATCTTTAGAAATACAATATTCTAAGAAATGATTGAGTACCCATTACCACCCATGGCCTAGCAGTTTAGGATGATCATCATTAGATAAATTAGGTTCCCAATTGCCATAAACTAGAGATAAATTGGAACTCAGAAACCATTTTACTTTTAACATAATTTGATCTCAAATGGGTAATCTTAATGAGAGTATCAAAAGGATTCTTAAGAAGATTCCAATTAATTTACCATGTGAGCTGAAGGGGAATGAACTGCACTAACATGAAGCAAAAAAAAAAAAAAAAGTAGAATTAATATAGCAAAAATTGTCATACTGCAAGCAATTACACTTATATTTTCAACAGAAAAATATTAGAAAACCTCAAGTGACTTGTTAGGGGGCATGACTATGGAACACATTTTTAATAATCAGAAATATAAGCCAAATTGCTTTTTTAAATTAGTATTTATTTGAAATAAATGTGTTGTCAGATAAAACTGGTTAAAAAAAAAAAACTATCCCTGAAATGATTATTTTTTAGAAATCATTCCTTGACACTTTAAGACCTGTCCTACACCTCAGAAACAAACACATTTAAAATTTAGCTATTTTATTTGGTAATTATCTCCATAGGTCAAAAGAATATCAATGTAGTGTTATATCTTGCTTAATCAATTTAAATCTTACCTGACAACTTCTTTCGTAAGATTTAATCATTTTGACTCAATTTTACCCTCTATTTTTCTCTCAATATAATTATGCCTCAATTTTTGCTTAAAAACATTGTGTTTCCATGATGACTTTTTAAATATTGTTCACTGCTGAGCCAAGAAAATGCATCTGATTACATTTACTTCCTCTACTTCTTTTTTTTTTTTTTTTTTTACTGGAGTTAAAAATTGCCCCCTTTTGACTTGGTTTACTTTCAGCCTATGACTGTCACCCCAGAAAAGCTCTGTGAAATGCCTCATTTTTTCATATGATCATAGCCTTTATCTCATTTTCAAGCATATTTTATTTTTCTGAATACCTGCCTAGCGGAGACATTTGACCTCCTGCTAAAATATGTACTCTAGGCCTACTATACAGCTATCATATGGATACTTCCTTTTTGCCATGATCCTGGGATTTTTTTCACCTTTCTGCTGTGTTAGATCTCCTGTTGCCTGGATCACAGTTCTCTTCTCTCTTGGTTTATTTCCTTGTTTTGACAGAAATCATCCTTAGATAGCTTCCTGAAAAAGGTACAGGAGAGTCAAATTTTCTATACTTTGAAAGTCTAAAAGTACTTTTATTCTTCTCTGATATTTATTAGGTAATCTGAAGGGATGGAGCATTTGAAGTTGTAAATAGATTTTTCCTCAGAATTTTGAAAACATTATTCAAAATTCTTCTTGTTTCTACTGCTGCATTTGAGAATCTGTCATTCTGATTCACCATCCTTTGTACTGGACCTGCCTATTCTTTCAAATATTTTAGTGTTTGTCTCCTATTCACCCCGTTAATGAGGGAGGGTCTCACACTCTATGGCTACAGGGATGTCTGAACATATGACCCTGACACTGAGCAGAGGATATTAACAGGGTTTTATTAGTCACGTGTACTTACTGTCCAGGGGAGGAGGATACTTCAGGGAGGTGCACTTGGGTAAAGGGCAGGGGGCCAGGGGAGGCAGGCTTTGTAATACCAAGGGGTTGGGCTGCACTTCACACCTGTGGGAGGATGTGATTGGCTTGTCTAAATCCCCTGGGCTGACAGGGAACTGAACCCCAGGGATAGGTAGGAACTCTGCCCGATCTCTTTGATAAGGAGTGTTGTTTGGCTAGGGAACCTTCTCTGCAGGAGCAGAGGGGGGTGGGGAGCAGGCCATTGACACAGTCCAGATTTTACCGAATATTAAGGCAGTGAAGAACATTAAATTGGGGACTTACACCCCATTTAGGAATTTCCTCTTACTTTCTATGTTCTAAAATTTTATGGTAAAATGTTTTAATAAGAGAGTCGTTTTCATTCCCTGTACCAAGCATTTTTTGGACCCTATCTCTCTGAAAAGCCATGTACCTATTTCTGAGATTTTTATTTTAATGATTGGTTTCAGAAGTTCATTTCCTTTAGTTTCACTTTTCTGCTTTTGTTGAAGTTCTCATAGCCAGATTTTTGATTACTTCAATTTCTCTACTAATTTTCTAATCTGTTTCCTCCTATTGAACATCATCTTGTCTTCTTTTTATTTTCCTGAGAGATAAGACTTGACTTTTCTTCCAAATAATTTTCTATTTTTATAGCTATTATATTTACATTTCCAAGACCCCTTTCTTTTTCTCTAAATGATATTTTAGTATTGTTTAATACTTCTCCAGTATCTCTGAAGGCATTATTAATATATATTTTTTCTTTCATCATTGTCACCATTTCCTTTTTTCCATTTGCTTGCTTTGTCTAAATCATTCATCCTTAAATGTTGGCAGCTCATTTATATTTACAAATGAGGTACTAAAAATTTATTGGAAGCTCTGTGTGCATTGAATTTACTGTAAAGCAGTCAGCTGTCCTGCCTGGGTGCAATAAATCTGGCTGCTGTTTTTCTGGATCTACTTAGGCAAAAGGTCAGGTAGTCCAAGATGAACCTAATGCACAAAATACATTCCACATTGTGCACCTACATTGGGTATAAAGCCTGGAGAAAAATATAGACTTTCCCCACCCCTACTTTTAATCAACTTTCCACCAGGCTCTCAGTTTTTGCACCTGTACCCACACTCAAACAGTATCGAGTATGTCAGATCCTGAAGCTTTCCAAAGGTTATACTGGCTTTTCCATTAGCCTTCCCGTTCCTTCACTCCCACTCCAACTTGAAGGCAGTTACGTATGACTTCTTCCTCTCTGCTCAGTCTTTCATCATTTATTTTTCTGCCTCATAATATGCAAATACTGTGGGACAGGTTTGCAGATTTATCCTACTCCCATTGAAAATGGATTCTGGGGTGTACAGTCTTGAATTTTTCTCCTTTTTTGATTTTCTTATTATTAAGGGAAATATTCTTAAGGTTAAGATCAAGGGTACTAAAGCTCAAAAATACCTTTTTTGAGACATTCACAGAAAGATAGACAAAATGAAAAGGCAGAAGGCTATGTACCAGATGAAGGAACAAGATAAAATCCCAGAAAAACAACTAAATGAAGTGGAGATAGGCAACCTTCCAGAAAAATAATTCAGAATAATGATAGTGAAGATGAACCAGGGCCTCAGAAAAAGAATGGAGGCAAAGATCAAGAAGATACAATAAATGTTTAACAAAGACCTAGAAGAATTAAAGAACAAACACCTGGAAAAGTTAAAGAACAAAGAAACAGAGATGAACAATACAATAACTGAAGTGAAAAATACACTAGAAGGAATCAATAGCAGAATAACTGAGGCAGAAGAACTGACAAGTGACCCGGAAAACAGAAAGGTGGAATTCACTGCTTCGGAACAGACTAAAGAAAGAATGAAAAGAAGTGAGGACAATCTCAAGAGACCTCAGGGACAACATTAAACGCAACAACATTCACGTTATAGGGGTCCCAGAAGGAGGAGAGAGAGAGAAAGGACCCGAGAAAATATTTGAAGAGATTATAGTCGAAAACTTTCCTAACAAGGGAAAGGAAATAGCCACCCAAGTCCAGGAAGCCCAGAGAGTTCCAGGCAGGATAAACCCAAGGAGAAACACACCGAGACACATAGTAATCAAACTGACAAAAATTAAAGACAAAGAAAAATTATTGAAGGCAACAAGGGGAAAATGACAAAAACCATACACGGGAACTCCCATAAGGTTAACAGCTGATTTCTCAGCAGAAACTCTACAAGCCAGAAGGGAGTGGCATGATATATTTAAAGTGATGAAAGGGAAGAACCTACAACCTAGATTACTCTACCCAGCAAGGATCTCATTCAGATTCGATGCTTTACAGACAAGCAAAAGCTAAGAGAATTCAGCATAACCAAACCAGCTTTACAACAAATGCTAAAAGAACATCTCTAAGTGGGAAACACAAAAGAAGAAAAGGACCTACAAAAATAAACCCATAACAATTAAGAAAATGGTAATAGGAACATACATATCGATAACTACCTTAAACTTGAATGGATTAAATGCTCCAACCAAAAGACACAGGCTCGCTGAATGGATACAAAAACAAGACCCGTTTAAATGCTATCTACAAGAGACCCACTTCAGACCTAGGGACACATACAGGCTTAAAGTGAGGGGATGGAAAAAGCTATTTCTTGCAAATGGAAATCAAAAGAAAGCTGGAGTAGCCATACTCAGATAAAGTAGACTTTAAGATAAAGAACGTTACAAGAAACAAGGAAGGACACTACATAATGATCAAGCAATCAATTCAACAAGATATAACGATTATAAGTATATATGTACCCAACATAGGAGCACCTCAATACATAAGGCAACTGCTAACAGCTATAAAAGAGGAAATTGACAGTAACACAATAATAGTGGGGGACTTTAACACCTCACACCAATGGACAGATCCTCCAGACAGAAAATTAACAAGGAAACACAAGCTTTAAATGACATCATAGACAAAGTATATTTAATTGATACTTATAGGACATTCCATCTAAAAACAGCAGATTACACTTTTTCTCCAGGATAGATCACATTTTGGGTCACAAACCAAGCCACAGTAAAGTTAAGAAAACTGAAATCATATCAAGCATCTTTTCCGACCACAATTCTATGAGATTAGAAATCAATTACAGAGGAAAAAAATGTAAAAAACACAAACACATGGAGACTAAACAATACATTACTAAATAACCAAGAGATCACTGAAGAAATTAAAGGGGAAATCAAAAAATACCTAGAGACAAATTACAATGAAAACGTGATGATTGAAAACCTATGGGATGCAGCAAAAGCAGTTCTAAGAGGGAAGTTTATAGCAATACCAGCCTACCTCAAGAAATAAAAATCTCAATCTAACCTTACACCTAAAGAAACTAGAGAAAGAAGAACAAACAAAACCCAAAATTAGTAGAAGAAAGAAATCATAAAGATCAGAGCAGAAATAAATGAAATAGAAACAAAGAAAACAATAGCAAAGATTAATAAAACTAAAGCTGGTTCTTTGAGAAGATAAACAAAATTGATAAACCTTTAGCCAGACTCATCAAGAAAAGGAGGGAGAGGACTCAAATCAATAAAATTAGAAATGAAAAAGGAGAAGTGACATAGAACACTGCAGAAATACAAAGCATACTAAGAGACTACTACAAGCAACTCTATGCCAATAAAATGGACAACTTGGAAGAAACGGACAAATTCTTAGAAAGGTATAAACTTCCAAGACTGAACCAGGAAGAAATAGAAAACATAAAGAGATCAATCACAAGTAATGAAATTTAAACTATAATTAAAAATCTTCCAACACACAAAAGTCCAGGACCAGATAGCTTCACAGGTGAATTCTATCAAACATTTAGAGAAGAGCCAACACCCGTCTTTCTCAAACTCTTCCAAAAAAATGAAGAGGAACACTCCCAAACTCATTCTATGAGGCCACTATCACCCTGATACCAAAACCAGACAAAGATACTACAAACAAAGGAAAATTACAGACCAATATCAGTGACGACTCTAGATGCAAAAGTCCTCAACAAAATACTAGCAAACAGAATCCAACAACACATTAAAAGGATCATACACCATAATCAACTGGGATTCATCTCAGGGATGTAAGGATTCTTCAATATATACAAATCAATCAATGTGATACACCATATTAACAAATTGAAGAATAAAAACCATATGACCTTCTCAATAGGTGCAGAAAAAACTTTTGACAAAATTCAACACCCATTTATGGTAAAAACTCTCCAGAAAGTGGGCATAGAGGGAACCTACCTCAACATAATAAAGGCCATATACGACAAACCCACAGCCAACATCATTCTCAATGGTGAAAAACTGAAAGCATTTCCTCTAAGATCAGGAACAAGACAAGGATGTCCACTCTCACCACTATTATTCAACATAGTTTTGCAAGTCCTAGCTATGACAATCAGAGAAGACAAAGAAATGAAAGGAATACAAATTGGAACAGAAGAGGTAAAACTCATTTGCAGATGACATGATACTATACATAGAGAATCCTAAAGATGCCATCAGAAAACTACTAGAGCTAATCAATGAATTTGGTAAAGTTGCAGGATACAAAGTTAATGCGCAGAAATCTCTTGCATTCCTGTACACTAACAATGAAAGATCAAAAAGAGAAATTAAGGAAACAATCCCATTCACCATTGCAACATAAAGAATAAAATACCTAGGAATAAACCTACCTAGGGAGGTTAAAAGACCTGTACTCAGAAAACTATAAGACACTGATGAAAGAAATCAAAGATGATACCAACAGATGGAGTGATATACCATGTTCTTGGATTGGAAGAATCAATATTGTGAAAATGACTATACTACCCAAAGCAATTTACAGATTCAATGCAATCCCTATCGAATTACCATTGGCATTTTTTACAGAACTAGAATAAAAAATCTTAAAATCTGTATAGACACAAAAGACCCCGAATAGCCAAAGAAGTCTTGAGGGAAAAAAATGGAGCTGGAAGAATCAGACTCCCTGACTTCAGACTATACTACAAAGCTACAGTAATCAGACAATATGGTACTGGCACAAAAAAAGAAATATAGGTAAATGGAACAGTATAGAAAGCCCAGAGATAAACCCACACACCTATGGTCAACTAATCTATGACAAAGCAGGCAAGGATGTACAATGGAGAAAAGACAGTCTCTTCAATAAGTGGTGCTGGGAAAACTGGACAGCTACATGTAAAAGAATGAAATGAAAGAATGAAATTACTAACACCATACACAAAAATAAACTCAAAATGGATTAGAGACTTAAATGTAAGACCAGACACTATAAAACTCTTAGAGGAAAACATAGGCAGAACACTCTTTGTCATAAATCACAGCAAGGTCTTTTTTGATCCACCTCCTAGAGTAATGGAAATAAAAACAAACAAATGGGACCTAATGAAACTTAAAAGCTTTTGCAAAGCAAAGGAAACTACAAACGGGGTGAAAAGACAACCCTCAGAATGGGAGAAAATATATGCAAACAAATCAACAGATAAAGGATTAATCTCCAAAATATATAAACAGCTCATGCAGCTCAATATTAAAAAAAAAACCCAAGCCAAAAATGGACAGAAGACCTAAATAGGCATTTCTCCAAAGAAGGCATACAGATGGCCAAGAAGCACTTGAAAAGCTGATCAACATCACTAATTATTAGAGAAATGAAAATCAAAACTACAATGAGGTATCACCTCACACCAGTTAGAATGGGCATCATCAGAAAATCTACAAACAACAAATGCTGGAGAGGGTGTGGAGAAAAGGGAACCCTCTTGCACTGTTGGTGGGAATGTAAATTGATACAGCCACCATGGATAACAGTATGGAGGTTCCTTAGAAAACTAAAAATAGAACTACCGTATGACCCAGCAATCCCACTAATGGGCATATACCCAGAGAAAACCATAATTCAAAAAGACACATGCACCCCAATGTTTATTGAAGCATTATTTACAATAGCCAGATCATGGAAGCAACCTAAATGCCCATCAACAGACGAATGAATAAAGAAGAAGTGGCACATATATACAATGGAATATTACTCAGTCATAAAAAGTCATAAAAAGGAATGAAATTGGGTCATTTGTAGAGACGTGGATAGATCTAGAGACTGTCATACACAGTGAAGTAAGTCAGAAAAAGAAAAACAAATGTCATATATTAACGCGTATATGTGGAACCTAGAAAAATGGTAGAGATGAACAAGTTTACAGGGCAGAAATGGAGACACAGATGTAGAGAACAGAAGTATGGACACCAAGGGGGGGAAGTGGTGGGGAGGGTGTGGTGGTGGTGGTATGAATTGCAAGATTGGGATTTACATATATACACTAATAAGTATACAATAGATAACTAATAAGAACCTGCTGTATAAAAAAAAAAAAATTCAAAACAAAATCTTTCTGAATCCTGATGTCATCCCTTCCTCTAAACTTTCTGGGCAACACTCTCCCTATATTTAAACAAAAAACAAGGAAAAATTATAATATAGACATCATACACGTGTTCTGGGGATTAAATCTGAAAATCATTAAAAATAACTGGAAGAGTGGTTAGCATATAGTAGAAGCTAAATGTCATATTATTGTTTCCATTTTCAGCAGCAGCAACATCGTCTGAATCTTTTTCATATCAGTCCAAATAACTGTTCTGCAGTCGCACTTCTCTATTTACCTTGCTTACCATTTTTCATTTAAATGTAGGCTTTCTAAATGTGAACATCTTTGGATTTCTCTTTATAGTTTCTGAACTTCGATACTTCCATTGTTTTAATCATCTCTATATTGTTGAGTATTGACAGAACCTCACCTCTAGATATTACCTGTTTCTAGAAATCCTGTCCTATGATTATGACTTTATTCTACCTAACTTCACCTCAGTCTTCCATTTGCTGTTGAAATTTAACATGTCCCCAAACACCAATGCCCCCACTATTTTTAAACTCTTTGCCTTTAACACTTGTAGGTTGATGACTTGTTCTCCATTCTTTAAAGTTCTCACAATTAAAACCTTAGAATCAACTTCGATTTTCTTAAAACTCATTGTTTTCATTACCAGTGCCCTGTCCTATTTCATGCCTTAATTTCTACTTGATTAGAAAATTAGTCTTCACACTAGTTTAGTCATCTCTATACATATAATTCTTTCAGTCATTCAGAAAGCATTTTTTGCTGTGTCCAACAGTATACCAACTTCTGTAAATGAGTGCATTGGTGGTGCCGTGTGAGGTGTATGGATAAAGTGATAAACTCAATTTTAGGAGTCAGTACTCTGTAATCTACATAAAAGCCTTTGAAAAATAGAGTTGGAAAAGTGTCATTTTTCCTGTGTGCTCAGCTCTTAACAGTGCAATATTAGAAACCCACAGTCTGCCAGAGCAGACTTGCCCTAGCCATGGGACAGGCCACACAGTATCTAGGACTGATGGCTCAATCAGGAATTGGATCCTGTGCTTTTGCCACAGTGGGAGACTACCTACATTAGCTATGCATTTATGGAGCTCACACTTACATTGTGGCATATAGTCAACATGGAAGTAGACCAGTTCTGCTGATTTGAAATTTAGATTTTTTCAGTTTTGTACTGGGGACAGGTTTTTGTTGCTTTACATTGCTTCCTTGTTTACAGTATGATGCAAATGATTTTCTAACTTAGTGTTAGGAGAAATTATTTTCCATCTTTAACCTCTTAGCTGTCTAAGAGTTAAATATTACTGAATTTCAGACGTTCAGATTGATCATCACAAATCCTTTAAAACAATTTCCTAAAAGGAACAAAAAATCCTGCCTTCTTTGTTGTGGGGAGAGAGGAGGGAAGGAAACGGAACAAGTTGTGTTTGTGTTAGCATATGGGTGATGTAAACTTCAAATTGGGAGGTGTTCTGACCCCCGCTCCCGTGTAAGCAATTCAATCAGTGTAACTTACAAAATGCATAAACATCTGACAGTTTGAATTTATAGTGTTGATGGAAGAAATCATTTTTAATGTGTACTGTAAAACTTGAAATACTCAGGAACTGAGTGAATCTGTTTGTTGCTACTTACAATCCCGACCTGTAAATCCCAGTAGTTTTGTTTTAACATGGTCTTTTTCAACTTTGTTTCCTGTTTAACTACAGATGACTTCTGTTGTAGACTCACAAGTTTAATTGTTATACTATAGCAGTATTACATGTCAACAGTGTGGTCATGACCTTTATTTATATAAAAACCAAATATTTAGTCAGTTTACTGTGTCTTAATTTAATCTTTGTACACCTTCCATTTTTAAGTGCTTAAATGAGTACTATTTGCAATAAAAATGTAGTGATATAATTAACCAGCCATTAAAAATTTACTTCCACAGATAAATAAACAAATGAGTTGGAAAAGTGTCAAGTCATTCTGTAGACAATTACTAAATTAAACTTTCTTATTCATACACATACTTATTCAAAAAGTTTCAGTTTCTTCATTTCCTATCAAGTAAAATCTAGCATATTCAGCTTGATATTCAGCCTTTTGACAATATGAGCCAATCATACTTTCAGCCTTCATATCCCAGTACCTATTTAGGTGCTTAAACTATTTTCTAATGTATCTGGATTGCTCATAGTTTCTTCAAACACTAGCCCCCCCCTCTTTTTTTGGTTATAGTCTCTTTTTTATTTCCTCATTTCGAGTATCTACCCTCAGTTTTTTCCTCTGACATTTCTGCTTGTGAAGCCCTATTTATATCCTCATTGAAGCATTTTCTGATATTTTTCCCGTATTATCCTTTTTTCCACAAACTTCCCTCATTGCATAATTTAATGTCTTTTGTAGTATTTATGATATTCAGCTTTTTATTATGTCTGTACTGGATTATAAACTACTTGAGGATTCCCTTTTGCTTATTAATGTGTCTTTCATAACAAACTGTGCTGTATTTAATAGGTGTTCAAATATTTGTTGACTTACATTTGATTTTTAATGCCAAGTTGATAATATAATCTTTTTCCCCCAAAACAAAAACTTTCCTGAAAGTTTTATTTTTCATAAATATTGTGTCTTCAGCAATTATGCTGAGTTTAACATCTAATTTTTTCCAAAGTAAGAGTGTTTTAAAATAACAATCAAGCCTCCAGTGCAAGTATCATTACTGAGTTTCTTCAGAGGTAGGAATTATCATAAGATGTTTGCTGTATAAATTTCAACTTAAGCTGAACTGCCAGGAAGCAGGAAAAAAACACAAATTGTCTTCAAAGCTAAGAAGAGCCTCACCTTTTTTTTTTTTTTTTTTTTTTTTTTGCGGTACGCAGGCCTCTCACTGCTGTGGCCTCTCCCATTGCGGAGTACAGGCTCCAGACGCGTGGGCTCAGCGGCCATGGCTCACAGGCCCAGGCGCTCCGCGGCACGTGGGATCTTCCCGGACTGGGGCATGAACCTGTGTCCCCTGCATCAGCAGGCGGACTCTCAACCACTGCACCACCAGGGAAGCCCAGAAGGTATGTTTAAAAATATCATAATCTATTAAACTTGAAGCTATTCACAGAATATTCCCATTTATGTATAATTCTTCTCAAGTTCCTATACTGCATTAATTTAACAAGATGCAAAATGTAATTCTTAATTGACCTTCTTAATAGTTATATTTATTATTTCTATATTTTATTACTTACTAAATGTATTATTTGCTTTTGATGTATGCCTTTGCCTATTTCTAACAGATGTTGTATTGTAAGTCATGAGTACACATATGTCACTTAGAGGGTTTCTTGTGGAAAAAATATCTGAGTACATATAGGATGGCTTTAGTGAGAACTCAAGATCCTACAGAAGAAAGGAATGGATCCGTAATATTTTCTTCCAGTCAGCACCTCTCCTGAGATTAGATTTTTGCCATTCCATTTCCAACTTAATAGCTATTTTAGTCATAAGAATGGACGAATATTGTGTCTTTTTCAGTCTCCATTACAATTTTTGTGATGAGACTATGGTATGGAAACGTTAATGTTTTATATATTTCTGACAGTAGTAATGTACAATTCTATTTTGACCTTTCCAGTATGATACAGATCGATTAGCTGGGCACTTTATTTCTTCCTTTGTCTACTGCTGTAATAGTCTATTAAGAAAAAGGGCAAAATGATCGATCAATCAAACTTTCTAATGTATTAGATAATAGTCCTCAACTTTGCCTAGTTAAGATAGACGTATGTTCATTGTTTAAATATACCCATAAATATATTCATGTCAGCATAGTGTTCTATTATTTTGAATATAGATTATAAATTTTTCCTTCTGAATTTTAGTTTTATTTAATATCTAACCTCATGCTCTCGACTGCCGGTTATGGATATTGGGGGAAAAAAAAGGAAGTAGCTTTTAGCTTCTAGTTTCTAGAAACTTGGGGTGCCTTTTTGGACAAAATGATTGTTCTAGGTATGTTGGACAAAGTAGTGGGGTCCCTAGGTATTATTTCAAAATAATAAAAGATCTTGAGGTTTCTGCACATATTGCAATACAAGCAACATGACTGAACTGAATATTTGAATACATAGTTTCAAATTATTTACCTATGATAATGCAGACAGAGGAAAGAACAATTCAAGTCTCTCCCTTTCAAAGGATCAATGTATTACTATATAGCTTAAACTGACTGGTTCTTATTTGTTCCATACAAAGGTACCTCTGTTCTGAAAACCAAACATTTCACTCCGAAAACTCTGCATGCAGTATTAAAAGCACTGCATTACAAGTGGGAGAGAGGTCTAATAAGTA
The DNA here is from genome assembly GCF_951394435.1 of Stenella coeruleoalba. Lineage (NCBI taxonomy): Eukaryota > Metazoa > Chordata > Mammalia > Artiodactyla > Delphinidae > Stenella > Stenella coeruleoalba. Next base: position 75,278,619 of record NC_137155.1, read on the forward strand.
GTGTCCTGCTGGCTCTGGCTCATTCTTAAGGAAATCAATTAATAGCAATACAGTGATTAACAGCACTGTAGGCTGAGTTCCCAGAGTCAATAATTTCCATTTTCACCACTGCAGGGATATCATAAAAGAAATACAATCTGTTATCCTGAAGTTAAAAGTAGTGTTTTTGCCACCTATTTGGCAGCCTTCAAAGCATTGCAAATTATTGAGGGTCACTGCTTATATAGTCCAGGTGACTATTAAACAATATTGACTCCCAGTTCGAGAATATTATTTGAATATTTGCAATAAAAAGTGTAGTGTGCATCTCTTTCCAAAGTGAAATAAAAATGTAATACAGTTTTACTATTTGGGGAGGACACAGCATGGTTTGAGATGCTGTAAACGAAAAGAACTGGAATTGCTTATCTTGTCCCCTGGTAACCTTTGACATCCACTCAATTTTTCCAACACATTTTTCCAGTGTAAAATACAAGGTAGATTACACTGTTTCATTAAAGAAAGGAGAAGGAGAAAGAAGAAAAGGAGTTACAAGCTGACACTTATTTGTATTCATGTGGAAATAAATGGTACAATTAAACACTTAAAACTCATACCTGTAACCCTGGAGTGATCCCTTCCTGAGTTTGATAACTGTCTCCTACACCATCTATATCCAATGGATAGTCAAGGCTATGCTTCCCCTCCTTACTGTCTCTACTACCACTGTCTCCTTTTACATTCAACCCATATTTGTCCAGTTCTCAGTTTGTGACAGGCACTCTGTCTTGAATTTTTGCACCTATTTATGTTGCTCGTGCCTCTAGGTTAGCCTCATCCATGACCTTCACTACCCTGCTGTTAGATCATTTTAGTGTCTCTAGATACAAGATATAAAGGGATTCACATACCTTTTACAGTTTGGACCCATAAACATTAATGTAATCACATATTCCTTAAAGAATTGGCGACTAACCCGCTCTCCAATAGAATCTCTTTTCTCTCACCTGGAAAATATTTAAAATTACCTAACAATACTCAGAAATAATGTTTTAGACTAAACTACATTGTTTGCATAAACTAATCTTTATTCCTGGACTTCTTTAACTTGCAATTGCTTAATTTCATTCTACTCAATCTCTTTAACCTACCAATCTAGATTATATAGCCCTATTATGTGCCCCCATAACAACTTGTGCTTTTTTTATCTTAGCACTTATCACTTTGCATTTCAGTTTTATCTCAAGTAAACCTTTTAGTTGGAGATCGTTGTAGGTTCATAGGCAGCGGTAAGAAATAATACAGAGAGACCTGTGTGCCCTTTATCCAGTTTCCCCCCATGGTAATGTCTTGCAAAGCATAATATTACAACCAGGTTACTAACATTGATGTAATCTACTGATATTACTCAGATCTACTCAGATTTATTGGACTGTGTGTGTGTGTGTGTGTGTGTGTGTATTTGGTCCTGTGCAATTTTAGCACAAGTGTAGGTTTGTGTATCACCCCCACAGTCAAAATACAGAACAGTTCCACCACCACAGGGATTCCTCAGGTTTACCTTAATGTGCTTAATTTCCCCTCTGTGTTTTAACCTGTCCTAACTGCAAGATAAACTCCATGAGATTGGGCCTATTGCTGTTTAATAAAATAAATATTGGATATTTTCTGGTTGAATGCTTGTGTGTGTGTGTGAATGGATGGATAGATAAACATACATATACAAACACAAAGATACATATATAGTTCTTTGAATTTTTTTTGTTAAATTGACGTTGATGAAAGTTCTTGTCAGTATCTTTGATTCACACATCCAAATGCTTTATTTCTTTTAATATGATAATTGCTATATAATGCTGTAGCAAAGCACATGGTTGGGAAGAGTGTGTGTGTGTGTGTGTGTGGTGTGACGCTAGAAGTTTGACCCTAAAAAGCTTAGTACAAATTGTGGCACAGAGAATATAGTGTTTTTGGAAGCTTGGATAAATCAGGAAATGTGTGATTTAGCACTTCGCATGATTACCATGATTCACACATATTTGAATTCATGCTGATGCTCTGCACTAAATTCAGTTAGGTGCCAAGATTTGGAATTTGGGTGCATCCACAATATTTTCCCCTTTTCTGTCTATCTGCTTATTGTGATTGGTGATTACCAGCAGCTGCTGTGCACATTTGCTGATAATAAGAAATGTTTAGAGTTTTGTATCCAGTTTCTCTTGCTTCAAACCTTCCGTGATAATCAGCTTATCTACATTTGGCTTTGACTCGATAAGATTATCTTTCCCCCTGTGAGTTTAGTCCTTCCATCATGGATATAAATCGCTGTGATTGGGCACACAGAGTTGTTGGCTAGAGAACAGGCAAGAATAGGGCTCATTCTGGCTCAGTAATTGGAATCTGCCCTCATTCCTTCTAGAAAAGATCTAGAGTTGGTCATCAAACATGCTTGTCTGCATATCTTCTCATTGTTAACTGGTCCCTGGGGATGGAAGACTGTTTCTTAATAGTGCTTCTGTGAAGAAGACCCAACCAACAGCCAGAACACTGCAAACGGATGCTCAGAGGTTCCTCATAGTTAGATGTTAGTGTGAGTGTGAGGTTATCAAAGGAAGGTTTCAGAGATGGTCAGCAGTCATTCTTCTCTTCCATTTGCATAGTTCAGTCATGATATGTGATCCAGAATGGTATACCTGGAAGTAGAGTCTAAAAGCCCATATTCTCTGCTCCAGTTCATGTCCCTGTCAGTATCTTTGTGCCAGAGTAGACAATCCAAGAGAGGCTAAGATAGAGCCACTCTCTTAGCCTCTGAGCCACCAGGGAAGCCCAAGCACCCCTATTAATGGTAAAGTCTAAATATTTACAAAATATTTTTGTTTCAGATTTCCTATTTCTGTGTCCTAACACATCTCAACAAAACTCATGATGGCTTCTCTGTTAGCTTTAAGAGTTAGAGGCATATAATTACATTCACTAAAATGTAGAGAGAACAGTTTGATGACCTTTGACAAATGTATACACCCATGTAAGGAACCCTTCAAGATATGTATTTTCGGGCTTCCCTGGTGGCGCATTGGTTGAGAGTCCGCCTGCCGATGCAGGGGACACGGGATCGTGCCGCGGTCCGGGAGGATCCCACATGCCGCGGAGCGGCTGGGCCCGTGGGCCATGGCCGCTGAGCCTGCTCGTCTGGAGCCTGTGCTCCGCAACGGGAGAGGCCACAACGGTGAGAGGCCCACGTACTGCCTATATATATATATATATATATATATATATATATATATATGTATGTATTTTCACTGTTCTTTTTTTTTTTCTTTTTTTTTTCACTGTTCTTATTTCCATCTCCATGCACCATGATTTTTAATGACTGGGTGGTTTTCGTTTGTATGGATGTATGTATGTTTGTCGGTGTCCTATTGATAAACATTTCTGCTGTTTCCATTTCCTCCACTATTAAATTTAAAATCAATATCCATGTGCATATATATCTGTGCACATGTATAAAATGTCTCCAGGGTAGATACCCAGAAGTATAGACAAGGCACATGTATCTGTTTACTTGTAATAATACTTCCAAATTACTTTATATTGTTTTAGATGGCTTGCCAGTTTTCCTTCAGATTGTGGAAATAGGGATCCAGATGGTGACCCCTATAATGACCAGGTTGAGCAGGGCTTTACATTGGACCGTGAACATTGTAGTGTGTTTCAGCAGTGGAGCTGACCTTTCTCCTTCTCACTCATTATTACTCCATATTTACTGTGAAAATGCAGATTTATATTAAGCTTTGCTGCTCTTTCTCTCTCTGGCCCCAATAACCATGGAAGAAGTCCCCACCACTTTGAGTTTAGGAGTTTATCTAGAGGTAAACATAACAGTACAGCTATTTCTGTAGCCATGAGTGGTTGATCTGTTTCTCATGCTGTCCTTCCATTAAGTACTTGTACTCAGCTGACTTTTTAGTTGTTTATAAACTTAAGAGTTTTCCAGTAGATTCCATGGCAAAGGCTGTTATTACCTATGGAACAGTTCTGTTTTGTGCCTATTATGGCTTATAGTTGCTTTTTATTTTCCACATATGATCTCATCTGTTTTTCTTCTAGTTTTTGTTACCTTTACCATTTCTTGTTTTATTGCTATTACATATTTAAAATAAATATCCTTTCTGATAATTCAAAGAAATTGAATTGAACGTAGGTAGAAGGGAGTAATAAATGCGTGTGTCCCATCTGCCACCTGCGAGTAGAATCCCTCTTTTGCTTCCAGTAATCACAACTTACACAGTTTCCATGACTGTCATCAACCCATAGTATAGAAGTAGTATCTCCTCACATTTTTATTCTCTTCCTGAAGCTAATAATCATGATACTATGTTGTTCACTGTTCTTTAACACAAAAAGGAGACAAATATTAAAAGAAAAAATAACAGTATTTGATTTAAACTCTTTGCTAGTATTGGTTTATTACTGCTATCTGAGCATTTCTGGTTGTTTGTATATGCATACATCTGTGGATGGATATGTATTTGCTGGAGTTCAGGGGGTAGTTTCAAACTGAGATAATCCTTGACTCAAGAGTTATTGCTGAAGAATGGATAATGGGTGCTTGATTCCATAAACAGATCATGAGAACTCACGCTGCCTTCTCTACTTTTCTGTGATTCCTTTAACTACCTTTTTCTGAATTAAAAAAATAAAATAGATTCTCAAAATTTGCAGGCACCAAGACACTTCTGGTCCTGATCTCAGTTCAAGATATGAGAAGAAATTGGATGGCATTAAAAAAATTGGCTTAGATGAGTTGTAACAAGTTACACTAAAAGCACAAGAAACCACTGACTTAAGAGAAAAGCAATGGAATTTAGTGTATAAGAAGGCCTAGTTCCAATTTTTAAATTGTATGTGAGTCTAACTAGGGCACAAACTTTTTGCAGGAAAGTGACATCTATAAAGGTCTGCTTTGATAGAAGATCCCTCTAAGTATTTTAGTATTTTGGTCATGGCTAACCAAAAAAGAATTTGGGGGACGTTTTTTGTTTTGTTTTGATTTTTTTATTATCTACACAAAAAGTAAGATAATGAAATGAGAAGAAATTTGCCCTGAACCCCACAGGACTCCTTCATATGCATAGCTTTAGACCAAAGGCTGCCAGGGACCTTGACCTTGAATGTTCCTGGCATAATATATACAGTTTGATAAATTGGAGCTCTTCCAGAACATCTTGGGAAATTTTAGTAACTTTAGAATCATGACCCTTATTAATACTTTTCCAATTAGGTGCAAAGATATTTTAATAATATACAGGACTATGGTTCACTAATAGGTTTTACATTTTTAAAATGTTTAAAATCTTATGTGAAAAACTTTGATAACTGTGCTTCAGAAGAATGCCCTAAAGTTTGGCATACTTATATGTGTTGAAATAGAGAAAATTTCAGGTCCAAATTAGGGTTTTATCATTTTGACTCATTATCTTAAGTTAAGGAGAAGTATTATAAGAACTTGATTTTCACATATTTGAACTACATGACTAAGAATGTTAGGGCACTTCAACCAAGACGTGGTACTTTAAAAGAACTCTCCATTAGGGGCTTCCTTGGTGGCGCAGTGGTTGAGAGTCCGCCTGCCGATGCAGGGGACACGGGTTCGTGCCCCGGTTCGGGAAGATCCCATATGCCACGGAGCGGCTGGGCCCGTGAGCCATGGCCACTGAGCCTGTGCGTCCGGAGCCTGTGCTCTGCAACGGGAGAGGCCACAACAGTGAAAGGCCTGCATACTGCAAAAAAAAAAAAAAGAACTCTCCATTAAAATGAAACATTCTTTGGAGGTTAATAATGGTATTACTAATACTTTTAGGTTTTGCTTGTAATGTGTAAAATGTTATTAGCTATAAAGAAAAAATATACAATGGGTTAATTTTTGATCTTATCAAATGAGTTTATTTGATCAAGAAGTAAGTGAATCATACTAACAGGCTACAAAGTTGTGTTTACCTGTAATATAGTATGTTTCATAAACACAGAATGAGAATTTAGAGATTCTGTGCCAGGTAGGGTAAGGTAAGCTACAGTAACAAATATACACAACATGTTACAGACTTAAGCAAAAGACAGTGTATTTCTCTCTTATCTAATAGTAGAAGGCTGATGTTCCAAGTCAGTGAGAAAAGATGTGTATTTGTAGCAGTTGTAGTGTTGGGATGGGGGTTCTTGCATTTTTGCATTCATTTCGAGTCCCAGACTAATAGAAACTCTTCAGTCTTCAACACATGGCCTCTCTATTCTAGGTAACGGCAACAACAACGAAAAAAGAAGGGGAGGGTTTAGAACATGTAAGAGTGCTCACAGATTTTAAAGGTCTGTTCTAGAGGTAGGCACATACCACTCCCTTCCCATTACTTTGATTGTAACTGAGTTTTGTAGCCACATCTAGCTGCAGTAAAGGTCAGGATGCTAGTGTTTGTAGTGTGCCCAGGTGAAAAATAGGAGAAACACAGAAAAGCAGAAACAAGAAAAAACAATATGCATGACTAATTTCTGGATGCAAGTTTGCTTTCTTTATGTCCATGGATCCTAAATACTTGAAGAGAGACTATTTAGTTTCCTCATAAACATGATCTGTTCTCCTTCTTTTTAGAATACTATACAACAGGCCTTTTAGCTCTTACACGTGTGTGTACGCACACGTAGATTGATTCTGTACTTGGAACAAGCCAAAAGCGGTATTTGAAAGGTAAATTTTCTGACCCTAGGGTACCGGTTTGGTTTCCTCTTGAACAATCAGCTGTGCTACGTCATGCCAGGTAAAGACATGAAGACAGGGAAGGTCGCAGGAGTGGGAGGGGCTGCAGGATGTGACAGCGGAAAGGAGTAGCCCATTACTCAATCACTTGTGCTGTAAGTGCAGTCACAGCTCAGACTGGTTTCCCCTCTTGTGAAAAAGGGTGCTGCCAAACAGTAGAAACAAGGGACTTCTGGGCAATTAGGAGCCCAAGACAGAGTAAAAGCAGGCAAGAGGACTTCCATCATCTTACAGCCATGGCCGCCTTCAGGCCTGCTTCTAAACCTTCTCCGTCCTTTGCAGAAGGGCGTACTGTACGAGGCACCAAGGTTTCTGACTGAGCATAGTTAGATTTCAAGCACTTAACCATCTACTCCTGGATTATCTTTCAAGAATCCTCACACTTTTTTTTGTTTACATCTTTATTAGAGTATAATTGCTTTACAATGGTGTGTTAGTTTCTGCTTTATAACAAAGTGAATCAGTTATACATATACATATGTTCCCATATCTCTTCCCTCTTGCGTCTCCCTCCCTCCAACCCTCCCTATCCCACCCCTCTAGGTGGTCACAAAGGACCGAGCTGATCTCCCTGTGCTATGCAGCTGCTTCCCACTAGCTATCTACCTTACATTTGGTAGTGTGCACTTTGAAGAGTCTTCCTTCCGTATTCTGTTTTGCAGTCCTTGGAAGTATTATACCACATGTTCGGAACACTCTCCTTTTTCTACCTCTACCACACTCACAAATCTATTCAGCTGATAATTGTTTTCTTCAGATCCCAGTGCCCTTGACTCCCTGAACATCCTAGACTGAATTAGCTCTCCCAAGTTGGGGTTACTCCCTTAGCAATCTGTACTTCCCCTTTTAGACAGATGCTGCACATCTGTTGATCTGTTAAATGCTTGCCTCGCCCTATTAAACTGTAAACTCCCTGTGGACGAGGAGTATCCACATTACACCACCCAGGGCAGAGCACAGCCCTTGGCATTTGTAGGTGCCAGTAAATAGGGTGAAAAATGTTTTATTATGTATCTTCCAATACATACCATATATCAGTCAACCCTTATCATAGACCATTCACATAACTGAAGCAATTATTTTAACCTTAGAGTCCCTGTACTAATTCCAGAAAATTGTTAGGGCTCAGAATTGAAGATATCCTACTTCATTCTGAAATCAAGTGTTTCCTGTGTTTATTTCAGTTGACCAAGCACCTGCGTGGTCAAGATTGTAGCACACCGTAGATTATCTCGCTAGTGTATGTTTTCACCATAAAGGATTACAAGCATGTGAATGGACATTGCAGGTCCGTCCCTATAAGCAAAACAAAGTAATTTAAAACAAATATTCCATCTCTGGATCGGTAGATTCGTGTGTTCAAAAGATTTCACAGAACCATAAAGGTAAGGTGTTAGGATAGCAGTATTTTCCAAAGTTACAGAAGGGTGTGACGTATCATAGTAGTTAAGAACATAGATTCTAGAATCAGATCATGAAGGTTCAAATCTCAGTTCCATTGTCTGTGTGACTTTGGGGGAGTTATGTAGCTTCTCTGTGTACCTAGTTCCTCACTGGTGGTGAAAAGGAATGAAAATAAAATCTTTTTTATAGATTATATCATACATACTTTGTTCCTTCTCCAACTCTTCCTTTTTCATTTGCTTATTAATTTTCAGAAGAATCGTACAGAAATATTATGTAGTTTGGGAAGCATCAACAGAACATGATTTCTGAAATTGTGTAGTCAATCGGCCATCGAAATAAGAACTCTACTGACTTATAAATTCAATACTATTTTTGTTAGATTACACTCAAGTAATGGTTGTATATACTGCAAAGCTTAAACCAATACCATGACTATATTATTTTTAAAAGCTACCCTATAGAAACTAAAACTTAAGCCTGAGATATTTCATCAAGACTATGTTCTTACTCTCAAATGGAGTAATGTTGAAAAATACTAATTATATCCAATCATAGCTTTAGTATCTCAAATTAAGAAAATTGTATCACCAAGCAACATTTTGCTTTGTGCAATTTAGGTTTTTCCTGATAAATGCTGATCCATTCTACTTGAATCAAACCTGTAGATACTACTTACAAAATATAATATTATTCAAAGAATCTTTTAAAAATGAAAGGGAAAAAAAAATAGGCAGCATGTAAGAAAAGCCACTCTTAGTACCAACCAGAAAATGTCATGTGTGAGATGATGTGTGTAAGAATTAAAAGACTATGTTGCAGGCAGAATGAGCCAGCTTTGGACACGGGTCACAGCAGAGTGGCTCTGTTCTACTGTGCTGACACATGGGCCGGTGACATAATTTGCCGATTGTCAAAATATTGCCTCTTAGTTTATTTATGATTGTATGTAGCACTATTCTGTGGAAGCATTTAATATTATTTTGAATGCTCTAGAGTTTTCCTGTAGGATTTATATGTATTGCATAGAATTTGGCTATTGTAATTATAACCCTAAAGTCAATTGCAACATTCCTTTAAACTTAGCATCTGTAGCCTGGCTACACTGTGTAGAATATCATTCTGGCTATATTTTTTAGTCTAGATGACCAATTATAATTATTCCACAGCATGCCACCATTGTGATCCATTTATCCAGGTCTGCTTATGAAAGAAATAGCTGATCATGGCGGGGGGGTGGATTTTATACTGTAAATTCGGAAAATGTTTCTTCCTGAGAACCTAGGAACAGAGAGATATTTGGCTTTAATAGTGTATAAATAACATTGGAAAATATAATTACTAAGATAAAATATCAATATTATATTCCCCAAATTTATCAGCCATTTTACAGTACAGACACTATCACCTGTGTCTTACAGTCCAGACCTAAGATTTCTATATCAAATATTGAAAACCAGAGTAATATTTTCACAGTTTCAAATCCATTGGCTGCAGGGGAGTGGAACTATCCATGGTCCCTAATCTATTCTCGTGACTGAAATGCCTCATGGACTCCATTTACGTAGTAAGACACAATCCAGTACTGTGCTCACAGCACAAATCTGCCACTTACTTGTTGTAGCTTTGGGTAAATATAATAATATATAAATATAATAAAATATAATGTTAACTGTAGTACAGTGCCTATATCACAGAATTCTGAGGATTAAATAAGCACATACTTAGAAAGCATTTACCACATGCCTAATAAGAGCTTACTGATTAATAAATTTTAAGTATTAATATTTTAAACATGAAAAAATATATTAATTCCTCTTTACTAGTATTCTTTCCACAAAACTCATACTCCCGAGTACTAAGTAATAGTCTCTTAAATAATAGATTTATATGTGCAAATGTTTTAGCTAAATTAATGATGAAATAAAAATATAGGCAAAGTAAAATTTCAGGTAAAACAGTTTCAAAAAGAGCAGTTATATGATGTATTTTAAGTAATTTCACTTTTAAGCAAAAATCAATTTACTTTTCTGTTTTTAAGTGTAACACTTAAAACATTAACAGTTCTCTTTTTAAAGGATCAGATTAACTCATAATAAGCATTTAGAATTCCCTGTAAACTAATTACTATTTAATAGAATGATCTTAACTTTATTACATTATAACTAAGCAAAGATGCACATTCCCAAGAACTCTTATATTAACAGAGTGTGCAGCTGTCAAGTATTTTTTGAAACGGCAATCAAAATAACTGAGAAACTAATTTTTGTGGATGACATAATCCAAGTGCTGAAATGCACTAGGACGTTCTCTGCATATTCTAGAGTTTAATGACCAGTCTCATCTTCATTCACCATTTTTCAACTACTTATGCTTAAAAGGATAGAAGTAGTTCTAAAGTCATCTTTCATACAAACACAGTATATACCTCTACAAAGCAGAAGAGCTGTAGGAAATGCAAATGTAATACATTTTCTGAGCAAAACATTAGTCCCTTACTTCTGATATTGCTTCACAGCTTTACCTTTGAAAGGTACTGCCAATTGCAAATCAGCAAACTGTGTGAAATCTTTTTCAGTGGAAGTGCACAAAGTTTAACAATTATTAAAGTTAGATAAAATTAAATACAACAAAGCTGTGTGAAAAACAGAATGAGATATCTTTTTTATAAGTACATTTATTGGGTGCAGATAACATATTGAAATTAATTTTTGGGCCCTTTCTGTTTGGAATAAAGAGCATCGCTAACTTTGGGATACCGAAGGATCAAATGTTACCATGCCAAATGATCAAAATGATCTCCTTATCCAGCAATTAATAGCCTCATTTAACACAAAAACATTTTACTGGAATGAAAACAACCTGTTTGATAATTTTTCATTTATAGATAACGACATCCTTCGATGGCGATGTTAACTTTGTTCTTTACATTACATTTTAATATATATCATGAGCAAATGTAAGTCATTTCAGAAGACAGTTTTGAGTCATTTTCAGGAGCCATAATGATTTTTTATTAGTTGATTTGTGTATGCAAAACTTCCATCTAGTCACCTCAGTTAGAAACATCTTTCTTTTATGGACTAGGTTTGGGTTAGAGGCTTTTTTGTGATTTTTAAATCTAGTGCTTTCAGGTAAAGGAAATTGTCAACCAAACATAAATATTTTTAAATTTATTATCACAGAGCATTCATATATTAAACTAGGTGAAGAGGTGAGATGTTTTACCCCAACCTCAGAATTTGGGGTTTCTTCTGAGCGGTCCCAGCTCATCCCCACCCTCTTCTACTTCGAGTAAGGTAATGAACTGAAAGTATTCAGGTTGGCAGCTTACTCCCTTCTGATTAGTTCAAAATGCGTTCCCCATCATTATTTTCCCTGTTCAACAATCTATTCCATTCCAGGATTGTGACAATGGTGTTTTCTCTTACGGAGCCATTGTGCTACTGAATTAATGTCTGTTACATACTTGGAGATCCTTGGATGTTAGATGATATTCTGGTGCCAAGTACATTATTATTTCATTAAAATTAATGCCAGGATGAAACATAATGTGGAAGGTCATGGCCTGGAAATTATTTCGTCTTAGCAAATGCAAGGGATATATTTGTTTGGCGGCTTTCTGAGTACAGTGTAAGCAGGTGGCCACCAGCAAACTGATACATAGAAGAGAAATATTTCACCCAGATAATTTAGATTTTAATTGAATTATTTACAAAGTATACAAAGTCTGGATTTCATTTGCAAAGTGGAGATTTAGATCAATTACTTTGTGAGAGGACAAATAGAAACCTGTAAGGAAAAAAAAAGTTTCAAATTAAATCACCAAAAAACACTTAATGTAGTGAAAGAGTATGAGCCTATGGTCAAGCAGATGGGCTTGAATCCAGGGTCTGTCAATGTTGAAGTTGCTTGACACACAGAATAGATCTGTCTTCTTCACTCCTGCATTCCGGCAGATAAAACTTATTCGGCACTTATTAGGGACTCAAAATCTATTTGTAAATGAATAAATGTGTGCATGACTTTGGGTAAGACGTTATAATGCAAATCTTTACTACAAAGCATTATGAAAGTTAACTTGGATAATAGATATAAATGCTTTGTAAGTATAATAGGACATAAATATTAATAAAATAGTCTATTGTTCTAAACCTTTTTATATAACATCTCCATAGGATTAAAAATAAACAAATCTGCTGACTTAGATAAGGATGTTGTTTATTTACCCTCTCTAGTTTAAATTTCCTCCTTTCAGTTTGAACTCAAGTCTAGAACCAGCCATACCCTATGTCCCTGACACCACAATACATGAAACAACACAGATTAATTTATAAAACATCGATTATAAAATTCTGAAATCCACTAATATTTATCTTATAAGACATGGAAAATATAGCAAAGGGTAAAGAATACATTTTAAATAAACTCTAGTACCACTACTTGGAGAAAATAATCACTGGCATTTTTCTTTACTCTGGTGCACACACATACACACACTCACAGACACATGTAAATACATAAACACATGCATGCTGCATTTTCATTTCCTGTTCTGAATCATTAAATATTCCTCAAAATATTATTTTGAGTGGCTACTAAATATATATTACTATTTATTTAAAAATTAATAGTTTATCATCTCTCCAGTGTTTAATTAAAATAAATAATAGTGTGATAAAATGCATATGTGAAAACTTCACAACCATAGCTTTTTATTTCCTGAACATAGATCAATTGATGAATTTTTGTTTAAAAGAGCATTAATAATAATTTAATGTTCTGATACAAAATGTGCAATAGCCCTCAAGAGTGTAAAAATGACGCTGCCATCAGCAGTTCCCTCATACTTAAGCTTATTGCTTGTTTATAGTTCATACTTTCTGACATATATGTCCATATTCTTTGCCCATTTTAGCGTTGTGCTTGATGCTTTTTATTCGGTTTATAATGAATTATATGTAAAATGTAGAACATGCTTTTTGTGTAATAAAAACATTATTTGTCATATATTTTCCCATTTGGAACAAAATTTCTTAGGCAGGAACATCCCCAGAGTGTTAGAGGGAGAGGAAAGCGGCCACTTGAGTGGAAAGGAATGAAGCAGATAATTTTAAAACATGATGTCTGAAGTGGGGGACTGAGGGCATATGGGCCTTGCAGGAAGTGTAAGATCATTAGCATTAACTTGAAGTAAAATGGGGAGCTACTGCAGGGTTTTGAGGAGAGGAGTCACTTAGCTTTTTAAAACATGACTTGACTCTGGCTACTGTCTTTTTTTTTTGTAATTTTTATTGGAGTATAATTGATTTACAATGTTGTGTTAGTTTCAGGTGTACAGCAAAGTGAATCAGTGATACACACACATATATCCACTCTTTTTTAGCTTCTTTTCCCATATAGGCCATTACAGAGTATTGAGTAGAGTTCCCTGTGCTATACAGTAGGTCCTTATTAGTTATCTGTTTGGCTACTGTCTTGAGAACAGCTTGTGAAGGAGGCAAAGTAAAAACAGAAAGACAAGTTAGGAAATATTATAGAAATCAGAGGAGAGATAATGTAGCCTTTTAGACTACGAGAGAAGTAGTGAAGGTGGTCAGAAAAAATCAGGCTCTGGAAATATTTTAAAGGTATCGCTGAAAGGATCATTGATTAGACATTTATTCTGATGTGATGTTGGCGATTATATATACAAGTCTGGATTTCAGGAGAAAAATCTGAGTTGGAGATGTAAATCTTAGAATTGCCAGCACAGAAGTAGTACTTAAAGCGCTGGGAATGAATGAGATCCCAAAGGGAACATAGGAGAACATGCAGTGAGCTCTGGGCCACTTTAACACTGAAAGGAAAGAAGGGAGGGAAGAGACAGCAAAGGAAGCTGTAAAAGGGGTGAAAAGTGAGGTATGAGGAAAGTCAGGAAAAATGGAAGAAGGTGAGTCAAAGAGAAGAGCTTGGGCAGCTGTGACAAATACTAATTGCAAGTCAAGTGTGCCACTGATTTAACAATGTGGACGCCATGACCACGGTGTCTGTGGAGCAATAGCCTAATTGCACTGGGTTTAAGTGAGAATTGGAGTGGAGGAAAGGAGGGTAGACAAGTTATTTTTACTGTAAAATGGGAGGGAAACAATGGGTAAATAGCAGGCAGGGAAAGTGGGTTTAAGTGAAACTTTATATTTCATTTCATACTTAGAATGGGAGCAATACAGTCTATCTGTAAGCTAATGAGAAGTACCTAGTAGAGAGCAGGCATTTGAATGTGTCAATTAAAAAAGCAAGATTCCATATATATGGAATCTAAAGAAAAAAACGTGGTTCTGAAGAACCTAGGGGCAGGACAGGAATAAAGACGCAGACGTAGAGAATGGACTTGAGGACACGGGGAGGGGGAAGGGTAAGCTGGGACGAAGTGAGAGAGTAGCATGGACATATACACTACCAAATATAAAATAGATAGCTAGTGGGAAGCAGCTGCATAGCACAGGGAGATCAGCTCGGTGCTCTGTGACCACCTAGTGGGGTGGGATAGGGAGGGTGGGAGGGAGACGCAAGAGAGAGGAGATATGGGGATATATGTATATGTATAGCTGATTCACTTTGTTATACAGCAGAAACTAACACACCACTGTAAAGCAATTATACTCTAATAAAGGTGTTAAAAAAATGGCAGTATGAAATTTAGTGCAGATGTATAGAATTTGGTTTTACATAGGAATAAGAATAACGCCCTTTGAGCCATGAAGTCGGGGCAAATGCTGTAGGTGTGTAGAAACGGTAATGGGAGTCTGTGGAAATTGTGTTCTCACAGTGTCTGATCCTTATTCCTTGTTCATGTTTTTTCTTGAGTGAACATTCTAATTTTTGATGTATTCAATCTTACTAATCTTTTCTTATAGGATTTGCAGTTTTCACATCTTTCATTAAAACATCTTCCCTTACTCGATATGATTAAGATATATTCCTATACAGTTCACCCTTGAACAACACAGGTCTGAACAGCATGGATCTAATTATATGCCGATTTTTTTTTTTCAGTAAATATATACTGTAGGACTACAACATCCACAGTTGGTTGAATCTGTGGATGTGGAACCACAGATGCAGAGAGCCGACTGTAAAATTCTACATGGATTTTCGGTGGCACAAGACATCAGCTCCCCTAACCACCCCCCATGTTTGTTGTTCAAGGATCAACTGCACTTTATTCCATAAATTTTGCTTTTTACATTTAATTCTTTAATCTACCTGGATTGCACTTTTAGATTAATAAGTATAAAAGGTAGAAGAAACGTTAGTAATCTAATTTGAATTTTAAATACTAAAAATGTGTTTGGGGGATAATATACAAATACTGTCTCATAATAATACATTATGCCGTTTCATTTATTGTGGTTTATTTTCTTTTAATAAAGTCCTACACATATGTTGTTAGTTATTTTAGGTACTTAATTGTCTGTGTTAGTACTGTAGGTAGTATACTTTTTTTAAAAGTTATTTAAGTATCTGCTTAAAGTACTGAACTTGGAAGAATAAATCAGGAAGCATCTATATTTTCATCCAACAACTGCCCTTAAACTGTTTAATCTCCTTCCCTCCTCCCCCGCCCCTTGAATAGCTCCTGAGACAAAAGCCATCCCTTTCAGAACACTTTCAGTGACAATTACAAAACAAATTTTATCTCAGTAATTACAACTCACTATTCAGTATTAAAATGATGGTTCTAATAGTTCAATTGAAAATTTAAATCTCACTCTCAGGTCATAGATTTTCCCTTTCCCTACCTCCGGGCTGACTTATGCCTTGGAGACCTGGAATAGAAGATTCTTTTACTGTTCCTTCCCTGTTCATTACTTTCCCAACCTCTCTGCAACTTCTGGGTTTCCCTTCCCTCTCCAAAGTAAGGGTGGTGTCAAAGCAAAGATTTCATTGGACAAAGTTAAACAGGCAAGGAAGATTTATTCAAGACTATTGCAATAGGGAAGAGAGGCCAGAGCCCAGTCTGAAATAAAGGGCTGGAGAGTTTTTAAGACCTGGAGTTGGGGAGTCTTAGGCCACCTGTGTTTGCTAATTGGCTTTGCCCAAGGGAAAAGTAAACTTTCTCTTCTCTTCATAAGAGGAAAGAGTTTTACAACTTGGAGCAAGGCTCCCACTGAAGTCAGGCTCCGTCCTCCCACAGAGAGACTGGGAGATAGTTGCTCTATCTTCCTTGATGATTACATTTTGAAGGTTGGCTCCCAGATCCTTGAGAAAGACAGTTTAGGTTGTAAAACCGGCAAGAGGCTTTTAAAAAGATTTACATGTCAACGTGGCAGGGGAAGAATTTACAAGTACACTTTTTACTAAAGTAAATGTTTTAAGTGAAGGGAGGTCAGGGCCTTGAGTCAGGAAGAAACTTGTCTAAAATTTAATCAAGCTGAGGGGGAGATTAAGGCCATCTTGCTCAGGGGGTGCACATTGCTCTTCCCTTTCTTTTGCCTTAGCCAAAATTTAAAGACAATAGGAAGATCCCTTTTTCATTTGTAACTTTTTCTAATTGTTTATGCTGGTGTTTAGAAATAAAATTGATTTGTGTAAATTGCCTTTGTATTAGTCCAGAAAACATATGGACCTCTTTTTTTTTAAATTGTTTCTAATCAAGTCTCTTGGGTTTCGTAGGTAATTATCTTGCCAGCAAATTATGACAGTTTTCCTTATTTGAGATTAATATTTCCTTTTTCATTTGATTTTTTACTTTCTGTGCTTACCAGCGCCTTCCTTATGATGTTCAATATATGCAGTGATGGAAGGCATTCTTTTCTTATGCCTGACTTTAAAGAGAATGCTACTAATATCTCACCTTTAAGAATGAAATCTGATGTAAGGTATTTGGTAGCATTCTACTGAAGAAGACAATACCTTTATATTTTTATTTTATTAAGAGCTTTTACCTAGAGATTACTTTTACAAAGGGATTTGCTCCCATTTTCGTAGGTTTGGAAATAGTTATAAATTTAATATATTTAAAGTTAGCAATGTTTTTGTTCTCTATGCTTTTTTTCTTTTAGCTATTTATACATTTTTTATTTGGAGATGAAATAGAAATTCACTGATGCTTCAAGTAAT
Source organism: Stenella coeruleoalba (assembly GCF_951394435.1). Lineage (NCBI taxonomy): Eukaryota > Metazoa > Chordata > Mammalia > Artiodactyla > Delphinidae > Stenella > Stenella coeruleoalba. The sequence continues at coordinate 75,295,909 of NC_137155.1, forward strand.
TTTTAAATGTTATCTTTTACTTATAAATATTTAGTGCCTCTGGAATTAATGTTGGTGAATGCTGTGCCATAGGGCTCTAGTAATTTTCCTTATTTGTGATATCATTAGAATTATCTAGAACATGTGCTATTATGATTTGTTTCTTGACACAGTTCTTTATAATACAATGGTGGATATCATACTGTGGAGCCTGAATACTCAGGTTCAGGATTTAGCTGCTCTACCTTTGCCTTTGTGTCTCTGGTGGATATTTAACCCCTTAGTGCCGAGTTTACTCATCTGTAAAGTTGAGGTAAGAATAGAAGTATGGCAGGGAAAATTCTAAAGATGTTCCCCAAGGATTCTCACCTCCCAGTTATTCCATCAAATGCTAACCTAGATACTGCTCTGAAGGGACTTTGCAGATGAATTAAGGTTACAGAGAGATTATCCTGAATTATCCAGGTGGGGTTAATGTAATTACTAGAGCCCTTAAAAGCAGAAAAGGAAGAAAGGAGGAGGAAGGTGGTCAAAGATATTTGGCTAAAGAAGCAGCAGAAGAGAGATGCAGTTGCAGGGAAAGTCAGAGAGATTCTGGGTATAAGAAGGACTCATTCCATGCTTGCTGGCTCTGAAAATGGGAAAAGAGGCCACACACATGTTATGGAATGTGGGCAGCCTCTAGAAGCTGAAAATGATACCTGGCTGAGAGCCAGCAAGGAAATGGAGACCTCAGTCCTACAACCACAAGGAAATTAATTTGGCCAACAATCCGAATGAATTTGGAGGTGGATTCTTCTCCAGAACCACCAGTAAGGAACACAGCCCCAAGACACCTTGATTTTAGGCTGGCAAAAGTCTTGTTTGACATCTGACATATAGAAACTGTGGATAACACATCTTTGGGTTTTTTTTGTTTTTATTTATTTATTTATTTATTTATTTATTTTTGGCTGTGTTGGGTCTTCATTGCGGTGCATGGGCTTCTCACTGAGGTGGCCTCTCTTGCTGCAGAGCACAGGCTTTAGGCATGCGGGCTCAGTAGTTGTGGCTCACGGGCTCCAGAGTGCAGGCTCAGCAGTTGTGACACACGGGCTCAGCCGCTCTGTGGCATGTGGGATCCTCCCGGACCAGGGCTCGAACCCGTGTCCCCTGCATTGGCAGGCGGATTCTTAACCACTGAGCCACCAGGGAAGCCTCTTTGTTGTTTTAAGCCACTAAATTTGAGGTAATCTGTCATGGCAGCAACAGAAAACTAATACCAGTGCATACATGAAAGAATTACTGTGCATGTTAAATGAGTTCATTTGTGTAAAATGCTAATAATAATACCTAGCTGGTATTAAGTGATATGTAAATTCTGACTTATTAAGCTACACCTATATTATTTCATTCACTCAAATCAGATCTTATTTATTATAGTGTTATAATACATATATCTGGTATAAAATTACTGACATTATTTTTCTTTTAAAATATGTTCTTGGATATTCTCATTCATTTATCCTTCCTCATTCTGTCAAATTTAAATCACCATTGGAATTTCTATTACATGTATACATTTGAGTCTATCAATACATTTTTACTGATAAAATCATATATTTTATAACCAGATTGTTATATGCTTAGTATGTTTGTGCTTTCTCAAGAATTACTTTTGCTGTTTCTCTCACTCTGATATCCATGTTTATATTACCTGAAGTCAGCTTTCCTTTCATTTTCAAGGATACATGTTATATTTTGTTTCATTTCATTCTCTTTTTTGTATCTGTTATTTATTGCTGTCATATTATTAATACCCCATATTTAATATACTAATGCTCTCTCATTCTAAATATTTGTCTTTATTCTCTAGACTATAAGTGACAGTCCTACAGTTTTCCTCTATAATACTGATTCTAATTTATATAGTTTTCATTCAAAAATAGATCAAGTTTTAGGAACTTTTTAGTTTTCCTTATAATATTTTCATATCCCAATGAGATTCCTCTTCCTCCCTTTCTCTCTGTTCTTCATTTTTATCAAAACTTTTGATTTCATTGTGTTATCTCATCTTTTATCTACTCTTTATGGTCAGCATTTTCTTGAATTTTAAAGAATACATAATTATATTTTTCATATTTATCTTCATTGCTATTTTACTTTTTATGTTGACTTTTTATCGGTTTAATTACAAAATTCAGGTGTTCTTTGTTTCCCAATCTTAAATGGAAAGGGCTCCAGGGTGGCTTAGGTTTTGATATAAATAGCATGGGTAAATTATTTCTGCTCTCCTAATTCTTTGAGTCAGAAAATAATCTGGATTGTAAAATATGTGTACCCAACTGTCTGCTGTTTAACATTCACATCTCACATGATTCTTCTGAAATTAAAGGGCTTTCATTTTTTCAATGATAGGAATTTATTACTGGAATATTTGAAGCAGGATGCGATCCTTTCCTTTTCAGAAACAGTACATGAGCCACTGTAACCCATAACATACCAACACTCCAGCTTTTTCCATCTCTGTCCTGCCCTATGATGGACTTCTCATCCTAGGGTGTAACAGGTCACTGGATGTCAAACTCAGCCCTGAAATGGAAATAAATGAGAACAAAAGCAGTTAGTGTAGTCACACTCTTGGGGAAGAAAACAGAAAGCTACTCCTATAAGGTGTATTCATGTATATTTTGGGTAGATAAAGGAATAGATATTTCCCCCTTCTAGTCTGGGAAGATTTGTTTGCTTTGCGATTGGTTGGAAATCTGCCATCATCTTCTTAAAGCTTTTCATTTTTTGCTTTAGGGTCTCATCTCTGTTATGGTTCAGAACTGTTTCTTTAGGGACCTGGCAAATCCTTGACCAGTGTTCACAGTTTTTAGTGTTATAACTTTGTATCTCTTGCTGTGTTTTCATGGGCATTTCAATGGGAATTTCGTAGCCTCAACTAGCAGTCGTTATTTCAAATTGTACTCAAATTTTTCTTTGTTTTTGCTATATGTTTCATCAAACGGTAGTTAGCAGAAAATCATGTGAGATTTTGGCAATAGATTGACTGCTGGTCTTTCCTTGTGAGGCTGAAATTTGGGGTACTATTTTGTATCTTTAAAGTATTTGAAATATTTTATGAAAACTGGGCAATGCAGTGTTTGGTAGCAGCTTATTTGATAATCATAAAAACGAAAATGTGATGAATAAGAAAAATGAAACTGAAATTCAGAATTTAAGGTAACTCATCCTTCCATCTATTTTCAAATTATTTGTTCACAAAAAGAAGATATTTTTGACATACTGCCATGTTTAGTCATAGTTTTCAGGAGAGAAGTCCTTTATGTGTTATGTGTCAGTAATAAACCCGCATAACTTTTTTTTTTTTAAGAAGATGTTCGGGGTAGGAGTTTATTAATTAATTAATTAATTTTTGCTGTGTTGAGTCTTCGTTTCTGTGCAAGGGCTTTCTCTAGTTGTGGCAAGCGGGGGCCACTCTTCATCGCGGTGCGCGGTCCTCTCACTATCGCGGCCTCTCTTGTTGCCAGGCTCCAGACGCGCAGGCTCAGTAGTTGTGGCTCACGGGCCTAGTTGCTCCGCGGCATGTGGGATCCTCCCAGACCAGGGCTCGAACCCGTGTCCCCTGCATTAGCAGGCAGATTCTCAACCACTGCGCCACCAGGGAAGCCCCAACCAGCATAACTTGATGGATAATGATATGAATGTCCACAGGCTGTGTCTTATTTTGGTGATGTTTTTCCAGTGCAATGCAACCACATAATAAAATTCTATATGTATGCTGACTAGGAGACTACATGTTATTAAACTCATTTTGAACAGCTGACATCAAGAAAGTCTCAAATGTTCTGACCTGTTTTAAGTAAGTCACAAAGATATTTCTCACCCAATTTCTCAGTTCCTATTATTGTTTTTCTATCTTATTCTTTTGAAAATAATTGACTTTCATGCCTCCTTTCATCTTTTTAAAAGCTGAATGAGAGCCTTTAAAAGAAGCAGACTGGGCAAAAAAAAAGAGAGAGAGAGAGAAAATGCTTCAAAGAAACAGTAAAGCACGATTTGAAACTGTCACAGCACTGGGAGCTGCTGAAAGACAGAAATGTACTCAGGCTTATGGAGAGCTGCCTGCATGGACCATGACTCCTCCAGTAACTCCTTTGGAGACTTATAAGCAGCGATGCATTCACTAAATCACAGCTTTGAACCCCAGTCAAAGAAGTGTCTCTCCTTCAGTGCAGCACTGCCAGTATTTGGCATCCACTTGGCTAGCTTTTGACCCTTTCCTCTAAGACAGACCTCTTATTTATATCACGCACTCCTGTCTTAGCCCTGCTCCTCTCTCTAAAATCACAAACAAAGGAAGGGAAAAAGGAAATATATCAGGATTTTTGATGGGAGGAACCATTCAGTGCTCTCTCCTTCTCTTTGCTCAACTCATACCCAGTCCAAGTCACAACCACAGGATATAGACATGAAATGTTATTAACCACCTGGAAAATATACAGTAGCCATATAAATAAACAGAAGATGAAGTAGATTTGTTTTCATGCCCATAGAGCATGATCTTTTTTATCTACTGATAAGCAACAGGAAGCTGAGCACACAGGGCTTTAAGTAACCACCACTTTATGTTTTGTGAGGCATAACTATGGGCACAGGCACACAGGTGATTCTTCTGTTCCATTGGGCATCAGCTCCTCAGTAATCATATTTTTCTGGCACCTAGATTGATCTGGATGGTCTGAGATGATTTTACTCATCTGTCTGGCAACCTTGGGAAGGAAGGAAAGGCTGAAGGCTGAGCTCAGCTAGACCCCTCTGTGATGTAGTCGTAGGGCCTCTCCAAGTGATCTCCCCAGCCAAGTAGTTGGACATCATCCATGGTGACTCAGACTTCCAAGAGACTAAGATAGTACTTGCTACATGTTTTAGAGCTTAAGCACAGAGTGTCACCCTTATTCATCAAAGCAGTCTTGAGCCAGCCCAGATTCAAGGAAAATAAGAATATACTACAGCTCTCAACAAAAGGGGAATTAAAGAATTTGTGGCATCCTGTTACCATCTCAGGACACCGTATATTTTCAGGGCTTAATAATAATATATGGAATAGTTAGTGTCCTTCAAGTTAGTTCCCCATGTGTGCACTAGGCTCAGTTCAGTGCTTGTTAATGCAGTGCTGCAGGTGACAGACAGGAATTCACATTTCAGTACAGTCACTCTGTACTGTGTGTGTGCACACACATGCAAGCAAGTCTTACCCCCCCAAATCATCTATGTTACAGAGTAAATTTGAGGCAGCTAGACTGAGTTCCAAAGCATTTTAAAGTGGTATGCAATAACAATCAAAGAAGATCATTTCTCTCTAGGGAACAATATGTCATAAGCACTGTACATTCAGCAGTGGGTGGGTTAATCACATGTTATTTATAAATTATAAATGAAAATCAAATTGCCAGTGGTTGATGAACCCAGGCATAACTTCTCTGAGCTCATCATCTGCTCTATCTTTAGGCAAAGACATTGGTGGTGAAGGCTGCAAAATGAGAGCTAGTAAAGTTGAAAGTGGTAAATCATGATAAAAAGAAGAAAATAGAGTATTCTTGTCTACCTGACTATAATAGAATAGAATTATACAAAGGAAAAAAAGAGGGAGGGAAATGTGAAAGAGAAGGATGAAAGCAAGCGGAGGGGAGGAAAAATACAAAAAGGGAAAAGAGGTAGAGAAGGAAACACTTCTCTAAAGAAGAGGTAGAGAAAGGAAACACTTCTCCTAGATACTTTCTTCATCTCAGATACAAATAATTTGTGTCCTGCCGAGTATCTACCTACACAAAATACGCTTTGCTGCCATGACGGCTATCCCCAGATAAATTATTTTAAGCTGCTTATTAACTACTAAAAGGGAAGAATTGCTTTGTTTACTTCATGGCCTTTCAAGTACTTGACATAATGTTAGGAATTGTGTACATATTAAAGCCAGGTTACATGAAAGAAAGATAATTCAATCTAAACATATGCCCAGGTTGGGATATAATGAATGGATCACAGGTATTGGCTTTATTATTACATTAAATGTACTACTTTATATCACCTTTGTAGATATCAAAGTAAAGCAATGAAAAGAATATTAAAGCAATTAGATATTTTGTCTTAATAACTAGATATTTCATCCTAATAACTAGATAAAAGGTCCTTTTCACTTCCTTGATAAAAACTTGCAAACTTGGTTAAGGATATGTCTGAGATGGGAAGGTAAGTATTAGCATATATCTAATGAACATCACACTTATATTTAGAACTAGTCTTTTTTTTTCCACAATGCACAGTTTCCCATATTCATCACAATGCCTATGACATACACAAAGCCATCATTGCCCTGTGGCATAACACTACCCATTACTGTAGCAAAATTGTGACTTGTTTTCAGGCCTCTCTTTTAGGAATCTAGAGTGAGGTTGCCATCTTAAGAAAGGCTATTCTAAGAATCTCAGGTCATTAAAAACAAATCTACACAGATTTGTTTTGGGATTCCAAAGGCATCTTCAGCTGAACATAAAGAACACCTTGTGAGTGTAGATTAAGAAATACATCACCTCTAATTATACATTATTTCTCTTTTATAATGTATCATATAAATATATAAATTTTAGGAACATACACATCAAAATCTTATGCAAACCTAAGAATGTAGCTTGACACGTATTACTGTGAAATTATATGTCTGATAGAAATGATTCCTGGCAAATAGTTATCTTGTTTATATGACCATGATTTTGTACTTGTTTTGTCAGTTTCTGGAATCAGTTGTATATAAATATTTTAAATAATCTTCATGTGAAACTATCAAGTTATAAGGGCTTTATATAAACACTATTTACTATAGAATTTAACTAGAGCCTCTACTTCACGTGTGAGTGTGTGTATGTGTGTGTGTGTGTGTGTGTGTAGTATATGTAGTAATTTCCTTGGAATGCCTCAGGGTTTATTAGTGCTATAATATTATACACCTTATCAGTGGTTCAAAATGTTTATCCAAGGCAATCTGCATCATATATTTCAAAGAAGAAGAAACAACAAAGACTATATTTATATAGCACTGTTGTTCTAGTAAAGCTATTCCTGGAAGGAAGGGTCTCTACTATTTATTTAGAAATTTATGATTTTTCAATATTTATTGTTTCAGAGAAAAGCAAAAGAAGACAGAAATTTCTTTAACTTATTATACATACTTCTCATAAATGTATCTTCTCCAAAATTCCCTATTATTTGTATATAAGAAATACACTTTATATAGGGTATTTCTGAAACTGTGTGTTTTGGGCATGCTCACCCCTACCAAGCACCAACTTCAACAGAATTATCACTGTATTTAAAGCTTTCCTCAACCAGTTTCAATTGCAGAACATTCTCGATAAAATTTTAGAATAATTAAAATACCTTTTTTTCTCCCCTAAACTCTGCAGCTAACTCACTATCAAAATTTAAATATGTGGGAGAAAAATGTATGCAGAAATTGCTTGATAGCAAATATGAAAATTAAAGTACTAATATAATAATTTCAAGATATTTAAATTAATGCTTAAATTAAGTCCATGCATATATACTTTGGACAGATAAGGTAGTGCATATTTCGTATCTGGTGTTATGGTACGTGCTGGAGATTTAATAATTATACATATGCTCTGTACACAGTTTATGAGATTTCCTAAGAGAAAAGATATATCCAAGTTGAATCAAAGTATATTCTTTGGTGACATGAAATATTTCTAATATTATTCTTTAATTCTAAAAGACTAATAGTATTTGCAGGTTACATCAAGAATCAAAACAAATGGTAAAATTAAATCACTACTCCTCTCAAAGTCAGAAGGGTTTAATTATCACTTAATCGAACATATAATCCACTAATCATTCTACATTATCCTTGACACATAAAAATTCAACTGTTTAATTCAAGAGCAGTCTGTTTCTTTCTTTTTTTTTTTTTGGCTACCTATAGGGGAAAGTTCTTACTTAAAATGAACAAAAACCTGCTGGTTGTCATTCCCAGGTTCGTTGGGGAGGGGAGTGTAGACAACTTAACTATCTAAATCCTAAATATTTTATTATCTATATCTCTTAAGTATATAATCATTTGCTTTTTATTTTAACATCTTTCTTTCCCACTGGAATACAATTTCCACAAGAGTAAGGATTTTCTTTTGTTGACTGCTGTTTTCCAAACATTTAGAACAGATCTTTCCCACTAAAAGGTGTTCCATAAATAATAGATGAATAGATAAACAGATACAATATCACAAGTATAAAGTAGAATGTGGCAGATGCTGTTGAAGAAGCAGCACATTGCCTTGGGCCATGTGAGTTCACCTGTTGCTACAGACTTTTTCCAACATGCTGACTGCATCTGTCTCCCTTCACTGCCTGAGGGCTTTCTCCAGAACCAAGGGAGCTTACTCCCCACCCTCAGATGAATTCTGTAGTGTGGTGGATTTATCACCCTTGAGAGCAATGCTCCACCAACACAGGATGAGAGTTAGTAGATAAACGCTAGAGTCTACCTTCCCTCGGGCAAAACAATTCTGGGAGTTTTTCCACAATAGTTTTCAGACCTTCCCCACACCCCGGGAGGATTGATTGAGCCTTAGTTGTCCTGAATTAGGAAGAGAACAAATTTGGGAGTCATCAAAATGCTACATTAAAATAACTTGTTCAATACTTAAACAAAAAGTACTAATAGATTTCAGGTATGTTCTGTGCAGCAATGTGTATCATCTTTAGACTTTCTGTCAGTGCCTGTCACCCTGCCATTCCTAAGTGCCCTTTTGGGTTTAAATTGTAGAGAAGAAGGCATCTTATACAAAACATAGAGTTATCATTTCATATTTAACAGTTATCTTTCCCAAAGCTTAAATAATTATATTTCAACACAGTTAAAACAATGAAATCTTTAATCTTGTATATTTCTTATCAACAAGGATTTCCAGACTTTGTGTATAAACATTACAAATATCATTTTGAATATTAGTTGTTTTCAGTGAGTTCAACTATGTTTGATTTTTGAAATATCTCTTCTTGAAAAGATAAACTTTAAAAAAGTGATGTGGAGTAACTCATTTTAACTTAAAATGAGGAACATCAAAACTGACATATGTTTTTGCATATATATAACTTAGTGGTACTTATTGCTATTTGGTGTGTTTATTTTGTGTGATTTTGTAAAATAATGTATAATGAGATCTGTCTTTTCCATTATCAAAAACATATTATTAACTAACCCATGTGATGAAAAGTGAAGAGGGATTCTACATTTGGTGAGAGATTCTATCTTAACATTTCTTTATGTACATGCTACGTAAGAAGGTACTATTAAAATGACTATGCCTTGTTGCTAAATCAAATGACCATAATGGGTTCAAGCCCCATAATACAGTGTCTGAAAAAAACAAAGTCTATTTCTTTTCTGTACTAGTTCTAAAGACAATTCTGTTCTACACGGACATTCGGAGACTCAGATATCTTCCATCATTTTGCAGCCACATCCCGCAAACCATTTTCATGTCTCAAAGCTGTATCACCGTTGGTTCTAATTATTATGTCCTTCTTGAGGACTAAACACAGAAGTAGAAACATCCCTTCTGCTCACATTCCACTGACAATCACTTAGTCATACAGACACACTTCTCCGCAACGGAAGTGAGACATAGAGTTTAACCATGTTACCAGAAAGAAGGGAAGACAATTTTTGGAGGACCACTCACTATTCCCTAAGGAAATGGTTAGGGCTTAGTCGCTTATAAGTATAAAACCATTTCATATAATTAGAATTCTTGAGATTGGTATAAGTTTAAAAGACAATATATATTGTATTCATCCCCACTGGGTTTGCTTAACAAGTGATGTTTGACCAGTTCTTATGAACAAGAATTTTAATTTCTAATATACAACTCAAATCTAGTTTATGACATACTTTAATATAATATTGATGTAAAGTAATCAGTAACCTGTCACATTCAAGGAAGTTTAGAAGCACAACATCTCATGGAGGCATGTATAACTGCTTGAACATATATTTACTTCAGAATTATTACAGAATCATTCTGATTCATAACCATTGCTAGATTTTTTTTTTGCAAAAGCTGAGATTTAGAAATTGCAATTATTGCACACATTCCTCCCTGGTGATAAAATTAATGGCACTGAGCCCATGCTCAGCAAAGACAGCTTCATTTTTCAGTGAGCTTATGTGTACATTAATAACATAACAAATAAAAATCCCAAATCCTCTCCTATTACTGCTCCTTAGAGAGATGAAAATGCCTAGTAATTTCATCTTTCAACACAGCATAATATAAAGTTGGTGAAATTGATTAGCCAAACAAACAATATTGTTAGAAACATTTACCTGATCTGGATATTATCATAAACTTTAAATATCTATCAGTATAATTATGATTATTATTTAATAATAATTGTCTCAGCCTTTCAGAGTTTCAGAAACAAGCTTCTTTGTACTGTTCTATTATGTGGAGATTGAAAACTATATAAAATTGATGATTTATGTACAAAACCATTAGCATTAATTTTACAAAACAAGGCCAAAATGAGTCAACTTGATAATAGTTTCATCTAGCTTAGTGAAATACGTTTCAATAGTACTTATTTTTGAAAGAAAGTAGGCTAATGGCCAGGACATAAAAATGCAAGGGTATTTATCTAGTTTACTAGGTATGTATGTAGATTTACTAGGTATGTAGATTGTATTATTTAATCATGATTCTGCTTCCTCATGCCATGGTTTAATATGGAAAAAAAATATTTTTCCACTGACTTTTGCCTTGGCCAGGTAATTTTTTTTCCACCAGTAGAAGGTGGATAGAACAGAGTTCGCCAGTACCAAGCAGAGGTTTTCAGAGACGTTTTGTGTTTTCTTTCACCACTCCAGTTTTTCTGTCTTCTACTATGAGAACATGTCTTATATAAGATACACTCCTTCATCCTGGTTCTCAAAGCAAGGAGACATGTGAAGCAGTAGTTCACCCAACTTGCATCCTACATCCAAGTCTAGCAGAGAAGCCCCATAGAGCTCTCAAGAGGAGTCATGACAAATTGTCAAACACGAAAGCAAGATAGAAATGCAAGGCATTGTAAATGTCAGTGTTGTCAGCTGAATGTTATGCACGATTATAACAAAACCAAACTAATACAGAAATTGATACCAGATGTAGAATGCTGCCACAACAAAACATGAAGTATGTGTCACTGACATAACAGGTACACGGTGGTTAGCCATTAGGCTGTTATTACAGACAATTTTCAACCCATGTACAACAATGGAACTAATTTGACAAAACTGCATCCTGAAATAACTTGGGGTAGAAATGTTCCTAATGAATTTCTGAATGAGGGCACAGAAGTCCCTTGAGCTGAAGTGATGCGTGCAGGTTCTGCGCAGAAACCTTAAGAGGCATCACATGTTTCTGTTTACCCCTCTTGCACTCTTCCCTCTTTCAGGAAAGCCGCATGTCCCACATGAGAGGTACTCCCTTAGTTTGTGTCCCACAGTGAGGAGGCATGTGGAACAGACTTAATCCTAATACTCACCCTGTGGCCCATCTCAGCAGAATCTAGCAGAGGTAATCTCAGCAAATCCCAGTAAATATATCTAAGTAAAGAAGCAGTCAAAAAATGCATAGCTCTAATGTGCAATTAACAAATGAAAGTTGCCGTAACCCACTGGGTTTCAAGCTTCTTTATTAATCAGCACTATCACAGCAAAACCTGATGAATTATACTAAAATGCGGTCCCTAGTTTACTTGTTTGTCATTATCAGCTTTGTGAACTTAAAGAAAAATAAACAACGTAAGAGTTGTGAGTTTCAATTTTATTCAGGGTCTTGCTGAGGACTGTAGCCAGGGAGACAGCCTCTCAGTAGCTCTGAGAGAACTGCTCTGAAAAGGCAGGGGAGAGGACCGCTGATGTATGGTTTCTGGCTGAGGAATACGTGTATCCAAGCATACACGTATTAGTAAATTAGCATACACGTTCTTAGTAAAAGATTACCACTAGTCACAAAGAACAGGTATCTCAAGTTGGTGCTTTTTAGTGTATGGGAAGATGCAAGTATGTGGGTTCATTAAAATTCTCCCTGAGATACACATCTAACTATTTGTGGGGCCTGTTTTTCTAAAGCACAGAATGCCTCATCCTGTTTGTCATCGTGAATCCCTTTGATGGTGCACTGCGGGTCAGCAACTGCACAGGTTACAACTCAGTCCTTCTTCCTTGCTTACCCCTTAGTCATCACTTTTACTTTATTTTGACCATTTTTTCTTAGAAAGTACATTGTTTCCTGACAGTATTTACTGTTATACAAAAACAACTGCACATATTTTTTATGGGCAATGCCATTCAACAGAAATAGAAGTTATTTGCAAGTAGGATGAATTCTACTTTATATGCATCCATTATAGTTCTTAATAGTTTCTTGGTTGAATCTAAAATTTTTCTTAAAGTATAATCTCAAGTGATCTTCAGTGTGCATTAAGTATTCTTGGGTGTTCTAATTGTATGTTTAAATTTCTTTAATGATTTAATGGATAAATTTAAATACTCAATCTTTCCAGTTATCTTCTCAAAAAGATCAGAAACCTGATTTTGTTTACAAAGTTATCATAAATATAAAATAATACACAAGGAAAGCTGAGAAACATGTTATAGTGTAGAGATTTTTTTTCTAAACCTAATTAGATATGCTAGAATATTAAGTAACTTTAGTAAAATCTGTGCAATGAGTAATTTACTTGAAATAATCTAAAAGGTAACCTATATATAAGAAAACAGTTTGGCTTTTTGTTTCTTTGACAAACAATTTAACCTTTATCATTCTTGGTTAGACTGGAAATCTTTGAATGACCTCATGATCATTTTTGGCCACAAGGAAATACAGTGTTTTATACATTGTATGTAAGAGAACAGATCTACTGTGCCACTTTGTAAAGAATCAGAGCACTGCCTCATGCAGTCTTGGACCATAGCAGTACACACAAATCTAGAAAAAAACAGGTTTACCTTCAACTCAAAACTTACCACCATTATAGAAATTTTATTACACAGATATGACATGACAGATATAATCAGATAATTAAAATTTCACTTTCACTGACAAAAATATTATTTTTGTTACTAAAATATTTTGAAAACAATTTTTTTACTTCACTAATATTTTTAAATTTATGAAATGATTGCATTTGTAATCCATTTAAATGTTTATCCTATTATAATTTTGTCTTTATATTGCTGCCCTATATCTTAGAGTCTTTTTGTGTGTGTGTGTGGTACACGGGCCTCTCAATGTTGTGGTCTCTCCCGTTGTGGAGCACAGGCTCCGGACCCGCAGGCTCAGCGGCCATGGCTCATGGGCCCACCCGCTCCGCAGCATGTGGGATCCTCCCGGACCGGGACACGAACCCGTGTCCCCTGCATCGGCAGGCGGACTCCCAACCACTGCGCCACCAGGGAAGCCCTAGAGTCTTGATATAGATAAATAAATCTTTTTTATTTAAGTACTCTTTCACCTAATAGAGGTATGAGTCTGGGATATCACTTTAGATTCTTGTGAGGAAAAAAATTAGTTGCTGGTTTCAATTAGAGGTTGAGCCAATTAAAAAAAAAAAATTCTAAGTTAGCTGGTGTTTGAATTGCATATATTCTAATATTCTCATTAAAGGCATACATCAATAACTTACCTAGGGATAATATTTTAGCAGGCAGTGTTTAAAAGAGTTTTATGAATTACAAAATCATTCACAAATCATTCCTCATCTATAAAAGATTCCTTCAATATTTTTTTGCCTGATTTCAGATTTTATATTAGTAATTACAAGGTTTTAAAACCTATCAGCCATATGCCTCAGTATCTTTCCAAACAAAATATCATATACTAAGTCACACTTTTCATAATACTTAAAAAGGTAAGTGTTTCAAATATGAATGTTCTTAGTAGCTATTTTGCAGTATTTTAATCTAAACTTCAGGCTACAAAAAATATTGGTAATAAGGAGATGAAAATATAATAATAGTTCAACTCTTTCTTGTAAAATGATTCCTAAATAACTTATGTATCCGTTTTGAGTAACCTGGTTTTCCTGTAGGTGGTTTTGTTCCTGTGTCATCTTTATATTGGATCAATTCAGTAACTCTTCCAGTCAGAATATTAGATTTAAATCTCCATCTATTATCACTTGTGCAAAGTGAAAGAAATTCATTTTTGTCTCTATTGCTTCATTTAAATGTGGACAATAATATCACTCATTTAGTTATTATGAGTAAAATTACTTATACCCAGGAGAGTATGTAGTATATAATTATCATGTAAATGTTTGTGCATTTCCATTTCACTGGGAAATTCTCATTTCACCCATATGTGATCACCAACATTGTTTCCAGAAGTCTTATTAGTAAAAATAATTTTATCTTCATACTTAGCACTGCCTATGAAGAATAGACAAAATATTCTGGTGCTCCATTGTACAAAGCAGACCAGTATATATTTGTATACATATAGGTCACAATTCTCAACACGTATGTATGCAGTTGTATTCTTAGAGAAATGTATATGGATATGTATGTGGGTGTGTGTGTATGGGTATGTGTGTGTGTATGTGTGTGCGTTTATTTATCAACATATTGTGAAAGAGGGAAAAGGATATGCTTTTTAATAGATAAGACAGGCTCTGTTAGAGTACAAATGATAAACAGCAGTAATAATGTGTAGCTTTGATTAATTTTTGAAATGACTTTCCTTCCCAAATGTAAGTGAACAAAATCAAAAATTTTAATTTGTCTATAATTAAAGTTCTGGTTCTTAACAAACGCCCATTTATTGAGCTACAACGATAAAAACGAGTACCGACACTTTTAGGCCCTGAATCTTTTCTCTGCCCATTGTTTGCCGTGACCCGTGGCTCTGCAGTTTTGGAAACTCCCCTTTATCCACTGTTCTCCTTGACCATATCTGAATTGAAGATTTTGGAGCATGCCATCCTCAGGACTGTACGGACTTTAAAGCTTACTGCTCATGTAAGACTAGGGGGTCTCAATGATTCCAAAAGTCAAAGGTATTTTTAGTTCAGCCGTATGGTTTCTTTACTAATAAGATGCCTTCACACATTGACTAGGCATTGCATTCACTGCTAACCACACCAGAAGTTCCTTCTTAATTCATGTCTCAAATCTGCATTATTTTTCTGCCACTTTGCTCTCATGTATCCCACCTCAACTTGGTCCTTAAGGTGGTCTCTGCTCCTTTCTCCCTCCCCCCCCACCCCCTTTCTTTCTTATACATTGTTCATCTAAGATATTTTACCAAAACTTTGGTTCCCATATCCCATTGTTTGGAGTTAGAAACCAGTGGCTTTTCAACCTGGAAGACCCTTTTATCCCTTCATTTCTGACCATAAACTGGCCGGTTTGTTCATGTGTTAAACTATCCCTTAGAACGTGTTTTTTAAATCCATCCCATAGAAGCCAACACACCCTAACAAGGTTTTATGTTCTAAGTCCTGCTTTCTAGACTTTTCCCCTCAAGTGGCTGACGCAGCAAATACATGCGTTTTTCTTTATTACTGCCGGTGACGACTTAGTAAATCTTTTGCAGTTACAAACATGGATTGCCATTTTTTATATCTCCAATATTAGTTTCCTCACTTCTGCCATCCAATGGCTAAGTCGATGCCACATATTTTTGGGTTTTGCTAAGGCAGAACCCTACTTCAAAAAGTCACTTTCTGTATTAGTTAGGAAACTAACTTTCTATATTAGTTAGGAACTGTATTTAAGAATGAGAAAGAAAAACTATTCATCAAATAACCTTTATCCTAGAATTTTAATGACATCAAAAAGAATGTTCAAGAAACCAGTTACTTTATGGTAAATGTGTAGAAAACTCAAAATATGAAGTCGGCTTGAGAAGTAATAATGAAATACAATGAAGGTGACATCCCCCCCAAGGAAAAGAAAAATACAATATAAATCATCTCTTAAAATACTTCCACTGCATTTTTAAAAATTGTGAATTAGGGGTTATGTTTACCTAACTAATCTTCCTCCAGATATCAAGGAAACAGAAAAAAAAAACAAAAACCTTCAAATAGAACAAAGAAATCGTTTCTTTACTGCTGAGCCAACATCTTCGTATACAATCCTGACTTTTTAGATGAATAATAAATAACAAATAAGTTGTTTAGAAATGGCTAATGATACCCTTCCCTCCGAATCAAATAAGGATAAAAACATTAGCTATAGAACAGAAGTTGTATATGTAACAAGGGATTAATTAAAGACACCCACAGCGTTTTATTCAAGGGTGGAGAGAGAGGCAAGTTTGAGTGAAGATTTCCTAAATATAAACAGAGGGGAAAAAGGAAATTATTTTGTTAAAGAAATAAGCTTCAAGAAATTGATTTCTTCTAATGATAATAGATAGAAATGTTCTCAGGAAAGCAAGTTCAAAAGGTAAATGAGTCCAGGAAATCTCAGTGCCACTTGCAGGAATTATTCCAGCTGTATTTTCTACATGTATGTAGAGAATAGGAAAAAGAACAAAAACCGTCTAAACTCAGAGCTACATAATAATGTGAAATTTAAATCTGCTAACATGGAAATAGAAGAACAATCAGGATAAAGGTACTTCAAAGATATACTTCTAGAATACAAAATAGAGGGACAGGGCTTCCCTGGTGGTGCAGTGGTTGAGAGTCCGCCTGCCGATGCAGGGGACACGGGTTTGTGCCCCTGTCCGGGAGGATCCCACATGCCGTGGAGCGGCTAGGCCCGTGAGCCATGGCCGCTGAGCCTGCGCGTCCGGAGCCTGTGCTCCACAACGGGAGAGGCCACAACAGTGAGAGGCCCGCGTACCGCAAAAAAAAAAATAGAGGGACATCTTTAAGATATATTTTGCATTTATGAAGAGAGAAAATAAAGCATCAATAATTTATGTGGCAGTAAATGGAATAGATGAGATACTAATGATAGTAATTAATGTGTAGAATTCTTTTTAATGTTTTATTTATATATTTTATCTATTTTTCCATTGGTAACAGTAATACCTAAGATATGGAAAAACTAAACCTCTACCTTAACCCTGCCCCTGGCTTCTCGTCATCCTTTCAGAGGCAGTCACTGTTGTCAGTCCTTGTTTGTGCTTTCAAAGATAGTCTCAAAGATATTTTAGGTATATATTAGCATATATCATATACAGTTATCCACATATGCATATTTAATTAGAAATATATCTTGAAATTTTTTTTTTTTTTTTTTTTTGCGGTACGCGGGCCTCTCACCGCTGTGGCCTCTCCTGTCGCGGAGCACAGGCTCCGGACGCGCAGGCTCAGCGGTCATGGCTCACAGGCGCAGCCGCTCCGCGGCATGTGGGATCTTCCCGGACCGGGGCACGAACCCGCGTCCCCTGCATTGGCAGGCGGACTCTCAACCACTGCGCCACCAGGGAAGCCCTCTTGAAATTTTTATATAAATAGATATGTAGCTTCTGTATTCTTAATAGCTACATATGTAGGCATATATATGCACACCTGTGTGTAGCTGTACTATAATTAGTTATTGTCAGCCTTATAATAAATCAAATAATACAATTGCTGTGTCAGAGAACATGTGAAATCTTAATTTTAATAAATATTTCTGTCTTAGAGTTGAACTCCAAAATATCAAAGTACAACAGTGCCTGTTGTCTCACTTTCACTCAGAGTATGTTATCAGAATGTGATTGTGCCTAAAGAAACTGTGAAAAATAGCATCTCATGATTTTAATATTTATTTTATGAGATCAAATATTCATATATTTGAAAGCTATTTATATTGACTTTCAGTTGAATTATCTGTCTACGTCCTTTGTGTTTTCATAATGTTACTGGATATATCATGTTGACTTTTCAAGTGTATTTAAAAATTAAAGAACTGGGGACTTCCCTGGTGGTCCAGTGGTTGGGACTTTGCCTTCCAATGCAGGGGGTGTGTGTTCGATCCCTGGTCGGGGAGCTAGGATCCCACATGCCTTGCAACCAAGGGACCAGGGCATAAACAGAAGCAGTATTGGAAAAAATTCAATAAAGACATAAAAAAGAAGTGGTCCATATCAAAAAAGAAAATCTTTAAGAATTAGAGAACTTAGCCCTTTTTATGTGATATAAGTTGCAAATATATTCCCATTCTTCCACTTGTCATTTTATGTATTTCTTCTTCATGCATATATTTTAAATGCATTTGAAATCATCAATTTTATGATGTCTAAATATTGTGTCAGATTTATTCACTCCAATATTATTATAAAATTATCCAATATTTTTGAAACTTTTATGTTTCAATTTCTCATGTTTTAGTTTCAGATTCATGTAGAAATTTGAAATGTATAATGTGGTAGAAAAGGATGGAACTTTGCATTTTTATGATGACAATCTGTTGTCCCAGTTGTCCCAACATCATGAATTGCATAATTTTAACCTACTGATATAATACATTAAACTCAAATGTGTATTTTTTCTAGACTTTCTAGTCTATCTATTTATTCAGCCATATAGCACTTTTTAAATAATTTCAGTATCTATTTTATTTCAAACTTTGGTAAGCCCACATAATTCTTATTTGTTTTGAAGTTTATTTACTAGCTTATGTTTTTTTTAAGTTTCTAAATCCAAAAAATTTTGTGTATTTTATTAAACCCTTAAAAAATTTACATGTAAACTTAGGAAAAATTAAACTCTTTAGGATGTTTAATAGTCCTGTCAAGAAATGTGGGATGTTTTTCTGTTTGTTTACATAATTTGTGTCCCAGGATATCATATAATGTTGTTTCTGTAGTTGAGATAATTGTAGATTCATTGAAGAGTATAATACCTTAATACATTGTTGGATTTTATTTGCCATATTTTGTTGAGAGTATCTGCATCTCTATTAAAGATAGATTGATCTGTAGTTTTCTTTTTTGTAGTGAATTTATCTGCATAGGTTTTTTGTTTTGTTTTGTTTTTGCGGTACGTGGGCCTCTCACTGTCGCGGCCTCTCCCGTTGCGGAGCACAGGCTCCGGACACGCAGGCTCCGCGGCCATGGCTCACGGGCCCAGCCGCTCCGCAGCATGTGGGATCCTCCTGGACCGGGGCACGAACCCGTGTCCCCTGCATCGGCAAGCGGACTCTCAACCACTGCGCCACCAGGGAAGCCCTGCATAGGTATTACTGAATCAAATTATTTAGTAGATATAGGTCTAGTCATATCATTGATTTCTCCTTGTGTGAGATTTGGGAGTCTGTGCTTTTTAATTAATCGTTCTATTTCATCTAAGTTATTAAATTTGTAGGCATGGAGCTGTCTGTATTATTCTGTTATAATCCTTTTATAAGATTATAGTTTCATGGGGTCAGAAGTGATGACCCTCTCTCATTTCTGATGTTAGTCATTTGTGTCTTCTCTTCTGTTTCCTTGGTTAGACCAGCTGTGAGTTTTTCAATTTTATTCACCTTTTCAAAGAACTAGCTTTTGGTGGTGTTGATTTTCTCCACTGTTTTCTTGCTTTCAATTTCATGTGTTCTGCAGTATTTATTATGTCTTTCTGCTTGCTTTAGACTTAAAATTGCTCTTATTGCTCTAATTTCCTGAAGTGGAAATGTAGATTATTGATTTTGGCTCTTTCTTCTTTTCTCACATATGCATTCGATAATATAACTTTCCCTCTAAACACTGCTTTTGCTGCATCCCACAAATGTTTATAAGTTGTATTTATATTTCCATTACATTCAAAATGTTTTTCTCTTGAGAATTTGAGTCATGTATTATATTAAAATTGTGTTGTTTAATGTCTAAATATTTGAGGATTTCTCAGCTGTTACTTGTTTCTAGGTTAAATCCATGTGTTCTGAGAACATGCTTTGTATGATTTCTATTCTTTTATATTCATCAAGCTATCTTTTGTGGTGCAGAAGGTGGTCTCTCCTGGCAAATGTTCCATGTGAACTTGAGAATAATGTGTACTTTGCTATTTGTTGGGTCATGCTTTCCATAAGTGTTATTTTCAGATAGCAGAAATTTTCTGTATGAGTGAGTTTCTTTATTCTTTGCTTTCCTCAAGCCAACCAAGAGCAGCGACTGTCTGGCTGCTCCCCTACAGTCTGTTTCATCACCCCTGCATTTCTGCCTCACTGAGATATTGCTTCCTTCAAAATTCCTTGTCTGTGTAATTCCTCAGTAAACATCATCTCCTTTGCTTATCTTTAGAATCACCCCAGACCATGCACTGATATAGCTATTGTTTCAAATACATGGTAGGTTTTTCAGAGAAGGCATACTCCACTTTTCAGAATATGGAGGATCCTGTTGGCTACAGGATTGCCCTACATCCACAGTGGTAAGTAGATCAATACACTGTGGTTAGTCAGATATTTCAGAGTTTTGTCAGGCAAGGCCACTTATTTACATGAGAATCACTTGATATTACTCTAATAAGAGTAATTTTCTAAAAAGCATTCTAAAGTAAAAATTCTTGAAAAAATTATATTTTTAATAAATAGCCTAACTAGGTGCTAAATATATAAAAGTTTGGGGAAAATGTGTTGATAAACTGCAGGGGGCAGAATAAGTAATCAGAAAAAGAATTTATTCAAAATTAAGTAAGCACTTTGTAATAATATGCTAATTATAAAACCAATATTTGAAATCACCCATTGTATGTTTTGTATGAAATGTTTGTTATAATGAGTGTAATTTAAAAGAAATGGAGACACTGATGAGGTAATGGAGCTGAAATAATCTCAGTTTTCTTTCTCTTAAGCAAATGTGCTCAACAGTCATTTGCAATATGCATATCAACCTCTTGTAGGCCAGAACTGTGATAGAAAACTATAACTGTGGTAGAAATTCAAGCAGTTGGTTGAAAACAGTTATCTTTAATATTTACATAATTGTCTGGTACTGAAGTGTATGTTTTAAATGAGTGTTATTTACTTAATCTATAAAAAGTCATCTAATTCCACCATAGATTTTCCTTATGTCAAAGCCTGTTAGAGTCTTCCCAGTGAAATATTAAACCCTTAGGTTATAAAACTTACAAATGAGCCATTGCTGTCTATTAGGTCAGTACAGGTGCTCTGTATGGGCCATCTCTTGGTTAAAACGGCTTATAATATTTCAGAGATAAAAATATCAGCCTGTATTACAATGATTTACTATAAAAGATGCCAAAAAACTGAAATACATAACGTTTTCCAAAAAAAACTTGAGATGTTTGAAAAAAATTTAATTTCTAAACATTTTTTTAAAATATTTCAAAAAATTATGCGGCTGTAAATTTTTTAGAAAAGTATATATTTATAGATTATTCAAATGCTATTCTAATTTATTCCCAGTTATGTGGGAATAAAACTGGAGGAATTATCCTAATTTATTCCCGAGGCTGGAGGAACGAGACCAGAGAAGAAGATGGAAAATTAGCAGTGTTGGGAAGAGGGAAAAGCACAGAACTTAGCATCCAGAGATCTGTATTGCAATCTGAGCTCTGACACTAACTAGCTCTGTTATCCTGGAGAGTCGTTGTACTCATTGTGTCTTCATTCTTACTGGCTCTAAAATAAGGAGCTTAGAGTGTAATTTCTAAGGACAATCTCTGGGTTAATTAAGTTCTCGATTATAAGTATTCAATACCTTATTTTTTTAAAGTTGAATTTCAAAATCAAATGTAATTTTTAATAAAACAAGTACTTAAAGTACTTGAGTACTTAAAATGCTTAAATCTAGTAGAGTCTCAAACTTTAGTTAATAATAATGGGTCTATATTGTTTCACTAATTATGATAAATATATGGTACTATGTAAGATGTTAACTGGGCACAGGGCATATGGAAATAGTACTATCTTCAAAACTTTCCTGTAAGTCTATTCTAAAATTAATTTTTTTTCTAGATGAAAAAATTCTTGTTAGCCTAGCTAGTTTATCGATTTTATTGAAATTTTCAAAGAGCTAGCTTTAGGGTTTGTTAATGTTTTCTATTTTATTTTACATTTCATTGATTTCTACTCTGATTTTTATTGCTGCTTTTCTTCTACTTGCTTTAGGCTTAAAATATTCCTATTTCTCTAACCTCCTAAGGTGATAGCTTACATTATTGATTTTAGATCAACCTTCTTTTCCAATATATTCATTTCGTCCTATAAAATTCCTTTTAACCACTCCTCTTGCTGCATCCCACACATTTTTATACATTGTATTTTCACATTCACATACTTCAGAATATTTTATATTATACCTTTTTTGTCTCATATATTACTAGTAGTATATTGATTAATTCCCAGTTAGAGATTTTCCAGTTATCCTTCTGTTTTTTAGCTCTAGTTTAATTCCATTTTGTCCTGAGAACATCATTTTTATAATTTCTATTTTAAAATTTGTTTAAGTATGTTTTATGACTCTGATCGTAGTAAATCTTAATGAATACATGTGAACTTGAAAATAATGTGAATATCGTATATTCTGCTATTGTTGGATGGAGCATTCTATAAATGTCACTTAGAACAAATACATTTGTATTACTGTTCAGGTCAACTATATCCTACTGATTTTCTTTTCTGTTTGCCCTATCAGTTCCCAAATGAAAGGTGCTGAAGTCTCCAACTAAAATAGTAGATTTGCCTATTTTCTTTTTAATTCTGTCAGTTTTTCTTTCTCATACATTTTACACTCTATTTTTGAGTGCATCTACATTTTGGGTTGTTTATTTTCTTGAAGGAGTGAGCCCTTGATTATTTAACACATCCCTTTAACCCGATAATCTTTCTTATTCATAGTGGGCTTTATCTGACATTAGCTAATTCAGATTTAATTTTGATTACTGTTAGTATATTTTTCTCCATCCCCTTGCTGTCCTTATGTCTGTTTCTTTGTATTGAAAGTGAGTTACTTTTAGACAAGATACAGTTGGACCTTTGTGTTTATTTTAATCATTTAGACCATTTGTATTTAAAGTAATTATTGCTATAGTTGGATAAATATGACACATGTATAACTGTTTTCTATTTGTCATATTTGTTCTTTGTTTCATTTGTTCCTTTGCCTTTTCTGCTTTTTTTTCATTGAGCGTTTTATAAGATTGTCTCTCTTACTACATCAATTACACTGCTTTTTTAAAAATTTTAGTAGTTGCTCTAGAATTTTCAATACAAATTTTTAACTGTTCTAAGTCCACCTTCAATTAACATTATACTGCTTTATATGTAGTACAGATACTTAAAATAGAGAATTCCCAATTCTTTCCTCTCATTCCTTGTAACATCACTGTCATTTTACTTATCCATATGATATAATCCCCAAAACATTGTTACTGATATTAAAGTAAGCATGTACCTTTAAGATCAATTCATAATAAAAGACTTTATTTTACCTTTATTTACTCCTTCTTTGTTTTCTTTCACTTTATATTGATCCAAGTTTCTGATCTATCTTTTCTTTCTGCTTGGAGAACTTCTAAGATTTGCAGGGCAAGTCTGTTTAGCAATAAATTCCCTCAGTTTTTGTTTTTATGAGAAAAATATTTCTTCATTTTTGAAGGATGGTTTCAATAGATGTGGGCATTTTTCAAATCTATATATATATATCTATAAATATATTTACTCCATTCTATTCTCTCTCTTACAGTTTCTGACAAGAAATCCACTGTAATGTTAAATTTGTTCATAAATAGGTAAGATGATTTTTTTCTTAGGCTTATTTTAACATTTATCTTTGCAGTTTGAAAATAATATATTTAGCTGTAGTGAGGTTTTGGGGGGTTTTGTTTTTTGGTTATTGTTTGTTCATGTTGTTTCAGTGTTGTTCTGTTTAGTGTTGTCTGAGCTTTTTGGTTCTGTGGTTCAATGTCTATCATCAGTTTTGGAAACTTCTCTGCCATTATTACTTCAAATATTCTTCTGATCCTTTCTCTCTTCTCTACTCTAGCATTCATTACACATTTTACACTTTTGAAATTGTCCCAAAGTTCTTGGATATTCTATTCTCTTTCCTCATTCTTTGTGTGTGTTTCACTTTGTTGTGTTATAAGGTGTGAGGAGAGTGAGCATTCTCTAATCTTCCAACTTAAATCTCCTTATTTTTTAGTGGCCTGTTTTTTAGGGGTGTGACCTTCACATGTGTTTCTCCAGTGGTATAGTTTTTCTTCCTCTGCTGCCTGTTTCTAGTATATAACAGCATTCCAGAACAGTTTTTCACCCCTCTTAGTTAAAACAGGAGGCTATATGGGGCTGAGATTAGGCTCAGAACTAAAGTTCTTTCCCCTGGAGAGTATACCTTTATTATGGTGAAGGTCTGGACATACTGCATTTTGTTACTCCTATCTTCTCCCTACCAGAGCCATGAAGCATCTTTCTTGGATCCTCACTGTGAGAAATTGGTGGGATTTCTAGAGATATTGGAGTCTCCCAAGACTATGATCCTGAGGACTTTCTCATTCTTGCACTAGTCACATTCAGCAATCCATCAAAATTATTTGGTAAGTGTTCCTACCACTTTAGGGCTCCAGTGCCATCTACTCCAGGTAAGCAGATCCCAGTTGTTAGAGCTCTCTGGCTACACCTGTTTCTAAAGATTTGGGCTATGCAACCTCAGTTCTGAGATGTGTCTTAAAAATCATTCAATTTCTGTTTTTCTAGCTTTTTTTGATGTAAGGATAGTGTAATGATTTCCAAGCTTTTTACATGTAAGAAATGAGATGTAAAGTGTAATTAAGTGCTTTTAAGCATAAAATTCTTAACTAGTGGTTCCCAGATGCCTGGTTTATTTTTCTTTTATTGAAATGGCTGTGTAAGCACCATTCAGGAAATTCTTAGAAAAACAGATCCCTAGAGATTTTGTTTCAGCAATTTTTCGGATCCAGACACCAGTATTATTAAAAACTACACTTAGTGATTCTTCTGTACAACCAGGTTATAGAAACTAATGTTCTCAAAAATAAAGGTTATTTTTGGCTAGAGCTATCAATTCATTATTCTCTGTTTTTCACCTCTTTTAAATGTCTGACCTACAGCTTAACTTATTTTAAAGCAGTTACTATGATCTTACATAGTCTATTTACCATTTTCCTTCAAGAATCTGGTCCCACAAAATACAATAATCAAACTGTTGGTTATCATCAATATGTCTCAAACTTGATTGGAATCAAGGTATCCATTAAAATTCTAGAAAGCCCTCAAAAGATGATACATGGAAGTATTAATCAGTTTCCTTAAATGATAGAGCAGTCCATTCAAATCATTGACAGGAAGGGAATACCCAAAGACACATTTAAAATTTTGTAGTAGAAAATGATTAAAATTAGGAAGATATAATTGCGGGGCTGGAAAATTTTATATGTAAAGTGAAGTTGGGGACCATGTTTAATGTTCTGTTAATAAAAGAATTAATTCAGATCCAAGAACACCCTTGACCTGTCACTACATAGTGCAAAACTAAACAAATAGAGCACTGGAGTGTTTGATGAAAAATTTATTATCTCAAAATCAAGGCTCATAATTTTGATGCAAGTTTTATTTATTGCTATAAGCAATATGTGTATATTTATGTATATGTTGACATATTCTCTCACAAGATTAAAGTTATGGAAGATTTGGAGAGACAGAGAACTAGAAAGCCATGTATGTGCGAAGTCTAGATTTTTAATGGAAAAGATTAACCTGGAGGGTGCTGTTCCTTTGAGCCCTGAAGGTTTTAGTCCTGCAGAGCATGTTATCTCTCCCAAAACTTTGATATGGATAAGGAAAAATTTTAAATCAAAGTTCTGTGCTACTAAAATACTAATACTCCAAGTTTCAGAAGCCTGAGCAAGAGATGTCACTCGGCCACAATCTATTAAAAAACTTAGCCAGTAACTTATTATTCCAAATAAGGATATAATGGTAGCAGCCTTAACTAAAATATTTAGAGACTTATGCCCTATACAGAGTGCCTAAAACATAAGCAAAGTGTACTGGTGCTAATACACTGAACTATTTCCTAGTCAATATTCCTCAAATTAGGTAGTTAAGATACAACACAGCCAAGTGTCAAAAATAGCAAAATAACAGTAGTTTCTCCTTCTCCAAATTTCAGTTCAAATTTTTCACTTCTCATTGATCTTTGACGCCCCCGCCACCCACCCAAATTAAATGTATTTTGCCATTGGAGGAGAAATGATATAGCAGGCTTTGTGTGGTTTGCCTCCTACCAATTACAGTATTAACCGTGAAAGTAAAATACACTGTGAATCCAGTAGCTTGCTTATGATTGTAAACTAACTGCATTGAGAAGATGCTTCACTTGGTCCCAAAAGGTGAGTACAAGTTCATTTAAAGTCAGCTTAGTTAGCAAGTTGTCTTCATGGTATATAATAAGATTTCTGGTACCCTGGATAAGAATAAGGAGATAAAACTTAAATCATAGTACATGATACTTGAAAACGTTTTTTCTCTCACCTAATTTAAGATTCATAACTAAAGCCAGGCTATGATTTTATTCTGACATTTCATCTGTTTAGCATAAGGAAGAGTCATCATGACCTCAGAATCTGAGCCAGCCACAGTCATCCAGCAATCTAATTTTATACACAGTAGGCTGGAATACTTTTCATCATTCTGGAAATGTTCTGGTTCATCTAGGAAACACTGGTTCTTGTATTTTTATTTTCTTAAATAGATAATCTTAGTCTGCATGATCACTGCTACTCCATTAAGTTCATTTAATGGTTTTAAAATGTAGATTTTTAAAAATCTTGTTAATGAGAATAATCCTCTTTAGGTATTTTGACAGATGCTTGGTAACAACTGTCTGTAGTGCAATTTATCCTGAGATATTTGCTTCTTGAAGTTTTCCTGATTAAGTGAATCAGAAGTACATAGAATGAAATTTATACTCCTCTCAGTTCCATATTGATCTGCAACACGAATTACTGTTAACTGTTAAAAATTTTCATTTTCATCCTTTCTTTTTCAAATTTTTGTGTACCTAATACTTTCCCTTTGTAACTTGGTTTTAATCTGATGCAATTCTATTCAGCATATATAAAGCTGGTGACATAAGAATCTATAACTCTTTTAAAGAATTACATTTCAAGATTCTGGCTCTTCTGCTGTAGATGAATAACACATTTTTGAATGGTGTTATTAATCCTACTAAACTCTAGATAAAAACTGAGTCCCATTTATGATTCACTAAAGCATCAGGATACACTGAGGGCTTTAGGCAGAGATAAAAACAAATCAGCAAGTTGGGTGTTGTGGGTAAGATCTCTAAGGAAAAGAGAATTGGGAAGAATATATATTTGATTAAATGAGAATGCTTCTAACAATTACATAGATCTGAAATCTTATAGTCAGTTTTAAAAGTATTTTTTAAACTGCCCACACAAATCTCAAAAAAGTGGAATGCTATGGCTGAAGCAGAAAATCAAGGAAGGGAGGAATATCCTTCCAGCTAATTATCTGCTCATTTTCCCCTTGAAGTAGCCCCAGAATTATCTCCAAATAACCCAAAGATTATAAGCTTATCTGCAGCAGTTTTTCAAAATTATTTTTTTAGTATTATGTCTCTCAGCAGTGCTTTTAGAAGTGTCTCTTAAAGGTGATGAGGTCAAAGAGAGTTATGACATTTATTAATGATGTTTAAAAGGTCAAAACCATTGAGCATGTGAAGCATGAAATAAAATAGCATTCTAGGGGTAGATCTATTAATACCTTACAGCTAAGAGCTGAGTTGGCTTGAAGCTATTACTGAAACTACAGGTAAATAAAGACATAGAAGCTCACAGACATGCACTGAACAAGATTAATAGCTCTCCAGATGTGATTTACAGGAAACTGGCTGTCCCCAAGGACATTGCTGGTTGCCTGCCAGCCCAGGTCTGTTGAATTAATGTTTATATTATTTATTTATATCCTGCCTAATTCCAAAGGTGATTTGGATTTAAAATACATACTACAGGAAAATGGAGTAAATTAGCTAAGATCCAAAGTATGATACATCCATGGAGATGTCATTACTTAAAATAATACAGGAAGTCCTACATCACTGTAGGAATTGATATAAAAACTAGGATGCATTCACAAATGTCTAACATAAGGAAGAATAATTATAGTGTCCATGACATAGTACCTACCTTCTCAGTGCTTACAGTCCAATCTATGAAACAAATATCCAGTTTCAATCCACTGCCTTATGGAAACCAATTATGATAAATTGGTCAAAACATGTGGCCTAGTGTAGTACAGGATAGACAGCAATGACACACATTGGAATGATGTTCTAGTAACCCAGGCAACTAAGGTAGTTGTAGTGGGAATAGAGAGAGAGAGAAAAGAAGTGGAAATTTACAAAATTCAGTGATTGCTTGTATATGGAACATGAAAAAATAGGAGGAACCAAGAAGGAATAGCACCATATCTTTGGTTGAGTGCACCATTTTCTAAGATTAAGAAACAGGAGGAGGAGTGTGTTCTGAGCAAGTAGAGATGAGTTTCATTTTGGACAAGGTTTGAGGCTGCTTAGGAGAAGTAGAACTATTTCTGGAACTAAGGACAGTGAATTTTTCCCCATGGGTCTTCTTCAAGAGAAGACAGTGAAACACAGTGAACAACTTTCTCAACACCATCTTTATAATAAATAACATACAGGATTTCTTAGGTCATGTCTTATATATTCCTCTACATAGTCCAAACATAATATTAAATATAGTTTAAAGGTTTTCAAAAGTATGTATTATCCAGGTAGACACCTTGAAGGGTTAGGCTGTGGATAATTTTCTTAAATTCTTTGAGTTATTACAATGGAAACTTGATCTCTTTGGGGATTATTGGGAAAACTATTTTTGCCTCTCCCTTCACCCTTGTAACTATTTCTTCTCAGGAGGAATGATTTATCTGATTGGTGGAATGACAAGAATCTCACAGCTATTGGTACTCCTTACTCCTTCCTTGGTTATTAAGGACTCCTTCCTTTGTTATTAAGGGTTGAGGTGTTAAAGACGACAGTTTCTATGTTATTTTCACTTTGCCTCTCTCTTCACCCTTGTAACTATTTCTTCTCAGGAGGAATGATTTATCTGATTGGTGGAATGACAAGAATCTCACAGCTATTGGTACTCCTTACTCCTTCCTTGGTTATTAAGGACTCCTTCCTTTGTTATTAAGGGTTGAGGTGTTAAAGACGACAGTTTCTATGTTATTTTCACTTTTAGGCTAGCTTATAGCAACAGACCATTCCTCATGGAATCCAGGTTTCATAAAATAAGCACATCTGGGTACAAGTCTGGGTCTGCCTTTTAGAAGCAGGTTTGAATGGGAGCCTAATTTCCACCCCAGCCCCACAGGACAAGATGAGTATAAAACAGTGACTTTTTCTTAGGCTGCCTGAGAAAATATTCAACTGCAGACCAAATCTCCTTTTGCATGGGTCTTAGATCTGGATTTTGGAAAACGTGGCAGAAATCTTTATTTTTGCAGCTTCTTATCTAATCTACTTTTCCCAGAAAGAAAATTGATATTTTGATGCCAATTTGATGTTTGTATACTTCAGATCTTCAAAAATTTGTAGTAGTAGTAGGGGTAAAATTGTACCCCAAAAAGAACACACACAGTCTCTCACTGGGATGAATTTTGGAGTATTCAAAGAATATAGGATGGGTGGTATACATTGCACTTAAAGTCTAGAGTAGCACTTTGGTTAGAGTAGCACTTTGGTTAGTATTTCTTTGGAAGTGTTTCTAGGTGTTTTGGTACTTAGGTTTACTGGAGAAAGAGCGAAAATGCATATTTCCCAACTCTTACCACAGATTCCAGATAAAATAGAGCTGGAGTGTAATCCAGTATATCTTTAACAAGAAGGACAGAATATTCTGATTCAGGTATTCATAAACCTTACTTAAGAGACAGTTATCAGTTTGGGAGCAAAACAGCAAATCTCTCAATCAAGCTTTTTGTTGAGTGTTATCCACCTTGGAGTCTAAAACTTTACAAAAGCTACCTGAAAAATAACCCTAGCTGTTATGAGTTGAAACAGTGTTGGGTATCTGACTCAAACTGATGGTGACCTATATTGCAGAATGAAATAACTTAGTAATGGGAACTGGAAAACACAAAAAGAGTGAGTAGGTAGCAATAGGATCAAAAGCCACAGTCACAGTTTATCACCTTTCCACTGAGTTCTGAAGAAGCAAAAATCAGAAACTATGCATATACTGTTATGAAACTGAGAAAAGATATTAGAGCAGAAAATAAGCCAGCTGGTAACAAGATAGAAAGAAATATCACATGGAGCAATGGAGTCATGCCCACGTTCAGTGATACCAAAGCAATAGCCAAACTCCACCCTATAGTTACCTGCTCTAAGTCTTTATTTGGATTTTGTGTGGTGGTTTGATGCATATTAATCATTACATTAAATTCCAAATTACTTTGTATAAGTTGTGTTATATTTATTTTTTATAAATGTGTTAAAATAGATGCCTCTCCTGGGCATCATTTTAACATGGTATCTAATCCAGAGGCCATAGACTTTATTTTGTTCACTTTCTGTTTACCCACAGTGTATGATATAATATTAACAAGAATACTTTAATACGTTATCACTATTATTGAATAAATAATACATAATTGTAGTATGCCATCTTTAATTTTTTTAACTCAGTTTTCAAAATATTGGAAGAGAACTTCTCTGTTAACTGAAGTACCACCTAGTTATTGTCCCTTGTGCATCTGCCTTTGGTGTTTGTCACCATTTTGCTAGAATTTTCACCTGCTCAAATTGTGTACTGTTTCTTTAATTTACCCCATCTGTGGGCCTTATTTAATAGTATCAGATTTGCTGAGGATTTTTACTTTTTGTTATGTAGCAAACTTAGGGACTTTAAAAATATTTTTATTAATTCTGAACATTTCTAGGGATGTTTTTAGATTAGTCTTGGTTTTCTTCCTTTAACACGAATTGGATCAGTCAGGATCCATCTAGAAATTGGAAACCAGTTTAATTATTTCTCATAGGGAATTGGTTGCATCATTGTTGGAAGACCAAAAGAGCAAACATGGGACTTTCTCAGAGAAAATGAAGAATTAATAATTACTGGAAGCAGCTACCACTTCTAAGTCTAGGGGAAAAGAGGAAGAGGTGGAGTCATAAGAACCTAATAGCTCAGAAGGGGCCTCACAGAGCTGGTGCTCAGACATCTGTAAAGTGAGTACTTCTCAATGCTTCTGCTACCTGGGGTGGAATACAGTCAGACTGGCTCTGAAAATGAAAAAACAAACAAAAAACCCCAGAAATATGGAGATTAAAGTTTGTTGCTGCTTCTACAGCAGCACTGATCCAGGGAAAACAGGAAGTAGTAAATACCTTCTTCTCAACTCCCACATTCCAAGCTTTCTCTAGTTGATATTGTCTGACCTAAATTAAAGCCAGCTAACAATGAAATGAATCCCAATAGAATCAGAGCAGAGTATAGAAGGTTTAATTTAGTACTGAAAAATAAACTTCACTGAAAAAATTACTTTCATATGTGATTTTTTATGTTATATACTTATTTTATACTTCTCATTAAACTTTCCTGTGAGTATATATGTTTTCATTTTAAGACTGTGACAACAAAAGCATATAAATTATAAATAAAATTATGATTCTTGCACAGAGAACTGCCATCCTACATGTAGCACAGGGTATTTTATGACTATTCAACTTGTAGCTCCTTGAAATATTTCATTCTTTTTTCTGTTCCAGTATATGCATTTAAAGCTGTAAATGTCTCTATATATGCTTTGTTGCAGGTGCATTGCACAAGTTTTGATAAGCCATGTTATTTCTTTTCAATGCAAAGTATTTTATAATTGTCATTCCAATTTTTTTTGACTCATTGAAGTTTATGCTTAATTTCCAAACATTTGAAGAGTTCCTAATTATTCTGTTGTTGCTTTCTAGTTTAATTCCCCTTTGATAAGAAAACTTCCTCTGTATTATTTGAATACTTTGCAATTTGTTTATACTTGCTTAAGTGTCTAGCATATAAATTCATTTTGGAAAGTACCCCATCGTTACTACAAATGATGTACATTTTCCTCCTCTTAAGTGTAGGACTCTATAAATGTCAAATAGAACAGAATTGTTAATTGTGTTGTTCAAACATTATATATTCTTTACAGTTTTGTGTT
Source organism: Stenella coeruleoalba (assembly GCF_951394435.1). NCBI lineage: Eukaryota > Metazoa > Chordata > Mammalia > Artiodactyla > Delphinidae > Stenella > Stenella coeruleoalba. The sequence continues at coordinate 75,328,085 of NC_137155.1, forward strand.
AGCCTTTCCTAATAGTTGCCAAGATTTGTGTTCATATATCCAAGTGTGATTGTGAATTTGTCTGTTTATCTTCTTATATCTTTAAATTTTGGCTTTTTGCATTTTGAAGGAAATTAGGATTGTTATATCTCCATTTATATAAAGACCATTTTATCCATATAAAAATGTCTTTCCTTGCCCCTAATATTTCCTATATCAAAGTTTTTTATGTTATGTAGTATAGTTACATCAAATTTATTTTGGTTACTATTCTATTTTCACAGTATACTTTTTTGAAGTCACTATCTATAGTCTCACCTAAAATGTGACTTTCATACAGACAGAATGGTGGAGTAGAAGGACAGAAGCTCACCTCTTCTTACAGAAACATGAAAATCACAAATAACTGCTAAAGAACCATTGACCAAAAAAATGCTGGAACCTACCAAAAAAGATACCCTACATGCAAAGACAAAGAAGAAGCCACAGTGAGATGGTAGGAGGAGCACAATCATGATAAAATCAAATCCCATACGTGCCAGGTGGGCGACCCACAAACTGGAAAATAATTATACCACATAAGTTCTCCCACAGCAGGGAGAGTTCTGAGCCCCATGTCAGGATTCCCAGCCTGGGGGTCTGGCAATGGAAGGAAGAGCCCCCAGAGAATCTGGCTTTGAAGGCCAGCAAGGTTTGATCACAGGAATTTCACAGGACTGAGAGAAACAGAAACTCCACTCTTGGAGGGCACTCACAGGATCTCATGCATACCAGGACCCAGGGAGACCTCGTAAGAGATTTGGACCAGACTTACCTGCTAGTATTGCCCCTGAAGAGGCAGGGGAGTGGCTATGGCTCACTGTGTGGGACACTGGTGGTGGTAGCTCTGGTGAATACTCACTGGCATGAGCCCTCTTGGAGGCTGCCATTCTCTAACCAAGACCTGGCCCCACCCAACAGCCTATAGGCTCCAGTGCTGGGACGCCTCGGGGCAAACAACCAACAGGGAAGGAACACAGCCCCACCCATAAGCTGACAGGCTGCTTAAAGTCATCCTGAGTACATGGCTACCCGATAAACACACCCCCTGACACAGAATCAATAGCAGAATAAATGAGGCAGAAGAACAGATAAGTGAGCTGAAAGACAGAATGGTGGAAATCACTGGTGTCAAAGAGAATAAAGAAAAGAGAATGAAAAAAAAAAAGGAAAGTCTAAGAGATCTCTGGGACAACTTTAAATGCATCAACATTCATATTACAGGGGTCCCAGAAGGAGAAGAGAGAAAAGGCCTGAGAAAATATTTGAAGAGAAATTAACTGAAAACTTGCCCAACATGGGGAAGGAAACAGTCACCCAAGTCCAGGAAATTCAGAGTCCCACACAGGATAAGGCCAAGGAGGAACACATACTAATCCAATTGACAAAAATTAAAGACAAAGAAAAAAAAATTAAAAGCAACAATGGAAAAGCAACAAATAATATACAAAGGAATCCCCCTAAGCTTATCAGCTGGTTTTTCACCAGAAACTCAGCAGGCCATAAGGGAGTGGCACAATATATATAAAGTGATGAAAGGGAAAAAACCTACAACCAAGAATACTCTACCCAGCCAGGCTCTAATTCAGATTTGATGGAGAAATCAAAATCTTTAACACCCCACTTTCATCAGTGGACAGATCATCCAGACAGAAAATCAATAAAGAAACATGGACCTTAAATGACACATTAGATCAGATGGACTTAATTGATATTTACAGAGCATTCAATCCAAAAGCAGAAGAATACACATTCTTCTCAAGTGCACATGGAACATTCTCCAGAATCACATTCTGGGCCACATAGGGAGCTTTGGTAAATTTAAGAAAACTGAAATCATATCAAGCATCTTTTCTGACCATGACCACACAAAATCAGAAGTCAACTACAAGAAAAAACTGTAAAAAGAAAAAAATAAGCATGTGGAGGCTAAACAATATCCTACTAAATAGCCAATGGATCACTGAAGAAATTGAAAAGGAAATCAAAAAAAATGCCTAGAGACAAATGAAAATACAATGATCCAAAACGTATGGGACCTTTTATGCTGACTCTAGAGTAGAGTCATGGCACTTTCAATTTTGTGGTAAAAGAGAGAAGGCATTGGCTGGTTGAGATGTCTCTGGTAAGACCTCATGTGTGAGGACAAAAGGGTATACTCTATTGCATAGCATTGACTGGGATTGGGATTTTGGTTGGACACCTTGTCATTTGACTCCGTCCCTAAAGTGGAGAATTGCATTGATTGATTTTCTCTTTTAGACTGAGGAGACTCTTGGATACTTGGCAGTATCCGTGGTAGTGGTTGGGAATCTCCTGTTCTCAAGTTAGAGAACTGTGACCCTGAGAGGCCAGTATGCGTTGCATTGATTTGTTTGCTGTCTAACAACACTGGAAGTGAATAATTAATAATGGGTAATCAGAGCCTTATTTCAGCTTGTAGTCCCTTAGAGTGTATTTTGGGAAATTTTGTTATTCTCCTATTTAAAAAAATGGGATTTTGAATGGGATGAAATACCTTATGTGTAGGCTTTTATGCTGTTATATCAAAGTGAGCCTTTTGGAATTGGTTTGGCTTTGATCATGTGTGTGAGAGTGTATATTTACATTAAAGGTGCACTATTTTAATTGGAAGGCATGGGAAACAAACATTCAGTTTCTAAAGATAGTCCTTTAGGACATGTCCTACAAAACTGGACCACCTTTAGTTCTGGTTCCATGACTAAAGCAAGAAAGATAATTTTTTCATAAAACCATGCGGCTATAACATTCTTTAGATTCCAGAAAAGAATGGCCAAGATGGAGCTCTTTTGACATTCTAAAGCTGGTTTTTCATGCGGTTAAAGAAATCCAGCTTGATAAAAATCTTCAGGATTCTGACCCTAAGGAAACAAATCCTTCTACAAGGAACTTGCATTTCTCTCCCTATGCTTTTGAGATGTAACTATTTACCTGGGCTCTCAGGAACGTTAATCTGAGCACCTAATTCCTGAGACAGAAGAGAAAAAGGTGGAAAAGATGCCTTTTTAAACTCAAGCTGAAAAACTATTAGATCTTTGTTGTCTATATGCATGTGTTATGTGAACAGTATAGATATGACATGTCTTTCCCTTCAGATGGTATTATCAAAATTACTTTGTAAATAAGCTTGATTTAATTCGCTGAAAGGAAATGAAACACCTATGTAAATTTTCAGAAACATAAAAGAAACTAACTCAGATGAATTTTAGGTTCACGTGATCTGGGAAATATTTAGTATTAATGTCTGGTATTAAAGTTAGTTTAAGCTTGTTGGTTTAATTCATATAGACATGTCTTTAAGGTCATCAACATTAAGCACAATTTTAACTGTACTTAGGGTTATTAGGAGTCAAATAAGATCTTATAAATAAGTTATTGGGTCAACACTTTGGGAATGATTATTTTTTAGGAATGTCTACTCAGTCTCTCCCAATTTTTGTAACTTGAAACTGTAGAGTTCTACTAAATTAAGGTAAATGATGGAAGGTTATAAACTATCTAGATCATTCCCAAATAAGATGTTGAAGCATTAATTACAAATACAGCCTTCCTTTATTACAAATACAGGCTTCCTTTTACAGAGAAACAAAAGATATTTAGGACTATTAGTAAGTTTGGTGCTACAAAGATATTTTCTATAAGGAAGCACATGATTTTAGAAATTATGAATAGTATTTATAAGCTTGCCAAGCTACAGGATGCTAATATAAAAGACAATTTGTAATTGCTTATTTCTTAGTTTTCACTAGAAATAAAGGTTTTATGAGTTAAGAATTCTAATTAAATATATAATTGAAACTAAAAGTTACACATGAAAACATCATTGTATGCAAGGAAAAAATATAAGAAACAAATACATTTTGTTAAGGGAAGGGAAAGTGATTTTGTCCTAAAGCTGGTTATTTCTAAATAGAAAAGAAATAGGGGATATACAGGGATATAGAAGATTTATGGAAAAGGAACCCTAAGAAAAGTGTTTTGTGCATGGTTAGGCTACATATGGATTAAATTTAATTAGGTAAATAGATTACTGAAAGTAGGCTGGTGCAGGATTGGAATTTGGTTTTTCTCTCCCTGTTAATAGATTGAGTTTTTTTGCCTTTTAAGTGATCTGTCGTACCTTTCTGTATTTGCCTCTAAAGTCTTTTATTGTTACTTTTGTTTAGTAGGTAAGTATTATTTCACAGAGACTTATAATCCTGTTTGCCCAAGGGTTTTGAAACTTTTGGTTATTTTTGACCAACTTCCCAAATTCCAATTAAATTTCATTTGACTTATAGCTCACTTTGAGTTTTCCAAAGGGCCTCTGAAGCATCTCCAACAGAGAGATTAAACCAATTGAGATTATGTTAAGTTACATGGGAAAGTGTTGTCAAATGAGTGGTAAGAAAGCTTTCTAGGTTATACTATAGGGGTACATGTCATTAATATAAATATTCTGGAAATTATATGGAATTCCTGAAAATTGGGTATGTCCTAATAAAATGTTATGTCATAATTCTAGTTATTATCTTAAAATGTTGTGGTCATAACAGTAACCAAGTTTCTTTATCAATTCCATTATAATCGAATATTTAACCATGCCTTTTTAAGTCTTTTGTCATTTATAGGCAGTTAATATTTTACTCTGATGCTTTTGCAGAAATGCTTCATCTTCAAGAAGACTCACAGAAAGTACTTTTTGACAAGTACAGGTTTCTGAACAACTTAAAATGGATTAGTTACATAGGACTGAGTGAACTGGTGAATGTGATTATAATTTTTATGGTTTTTGTCTGAAATACTGTGTCTTAATCTGTGTTTTCCAGATATAAGGAAACCTTTCCCCTCACACTAATTATGACTTAGAGCAACTTGGTAAATTATACTTTGTAAGCAGAATTGAAACATTTATCTTTTATCTCTACCTGATCCCTCCAGAAATTGGAAACTCTTAGGTCCCCAGCAGCATTATCATGTGAATAAGGGAGGTCACCTCCTGGCAGGTGCAGGAATCTCAAGATATTTTGGGGCCCTTAAGAAGAGAAGAATTCCCTCAAATCTATAGATAACACAGGCAGAATCTGTGACAAGCCCTTGGCATGCCTTTCTTGGCCTTGAGAGGCCTTTTAAAAGTTCAGCCTGAGATTTCTTATGAAAAGTTCCAGCACAGCCTATGTGATCAATTAACCAAAATTATTTTTCAAACAAATTAGTCTTAATTTGGATATATCTGATAGAAATGAGGGTAATTTTAGAGGCAAAAAGACTGTGTATAAATTCTAGTTTTCTTAATTGAGGTCTATACTTACTGCCTAAGACTCACTTCCCAGATAGCACTTTGTTGCTATGTTCTATTATTGTAAATTTTAATTGAATTATTAAAAGGACACTCTAAGTTTGTTTCTGAAGTTTATCCTAGCAATCTGTCTTTGGATGAAGATCAAATTCCCCATGACCTGCAACCAGGAGATTATGCATACTAGAAAAGGCATCATTTAAAGGACTGTCTCCAACCTAGAAAAAAGGACCCCTTTCAGGTACTCTTACAGTGAAAGAGAAGGGAACTGACTCTTGAGTTCATATTTCCCACTTAAGAAGAACCTTTGCACTGGACTGGTCTATAAAAAGGACTGCTGACCTCAAATGACACCCACACCAGGATGTAAAGAAGATGACAGCAGTGCTAGGCAGCTGACTAAAGAATCCAGACCAGGCCTGTAAGACCCACCCTACTAATTCAAGTGAACTGTTTAGCAAATGTTTGTCTCCCTAACAAAATTGAAATTTACTGTGTTACTTCTAACCATATTGTTACCCCCAGTGTTCAGGATAGAAAGGAAAGTCTCTAGTGAAGTTGTCAGAGTATAACTACTCATGACATGTATCACTGCTTGCCTTAAGTCTACTGGTAAAAGCACGTGTACAATGTTTGTGTAACAATTTGGTATAAATGATAAAATATATAGCCTATGTTTCCCCATTAGCATACTTGAGTTTGTCCACTATGTCTAATTAGTTTTCCCCCAATGTTAGTAACTAAGCAAGTATGTATGTGTGTGTGTGTATACACACAGACAACTTGGACCTAGCACCAAGGAACACGATGGACCCAGGACAGGGAACAACCACCCTGGCATTGAGAGAGAAATATTTTGATCATCAAAAGATTTGCAAACAAATTGGGTATATGATGATAGAAGAACTTTTCACATATTGTAGTATGGGGAAGTCATTCTGGCTTATACATGATTTAACTTAAACTAGAACAGCCTATTCTGTGGCTATCAAACATGCATTGTACATCTGCTTTAACTATTAAGGAAAAGAATTTAAAAATCAAAATAGAGTAACTGGTTCAGGCATCTTACTGAGAACTTGAATTTTCTGAACTGTATCAGACTCAAGGACACCACCAGTCTCTCTCCAAACAATATCTACTAGTAAATGCCAACTGCAACCTTATGATCTCAAGGTCTCCTCTTATAACTAGGAAATCTTTCTCTTACTTTAGGAATAGTAGTGGCAAATGAGACAGCTCAAATCTTAGCCTCCTAGCAGAAGGCACTAGATTCTTCAGCCAGAATGGTACTAGACAATAAAATTGCTTTAGATTAGATTTTAGGAGAAAAAGGAGACATATATGTAGTGGCCAATAGCTCTTGTTATGTATATGTAAATACCACATCAGAAGTTAACACCTTAGATAAAATTTGAAACTGGATACCTTACTACAGGTCTCCTCAGAAATGCCAAGTCCAGACTGCTTTTCAGGCTTATTCTCCTGAATTCCTCAGGGAATGAGATACATTCTCCAAGGTTTAAATGTTCAGATTGTCACTCCTCCTACTACTTCTACCAAAACAGTAGACCAAGGGACTAAGATCCTAAGCATGCAAGACTCAGATCCAAGACCTGGGACTTGGGAGTATTTCCAGCTCTGTGTCCATTCCCAAATTGAGGCAGGGTTATGCCCTGTTTCAGCAGGAAGTACCCAGAGCAGTCATCACCCCCACTTTCTCAAAGATTTGGAGAAAGTTAAAACGAGAGTAGGAATTGAAATGGAAGTTTCCCCCCACAAAAAATGTTCTCCTGCCAAGTTTAAAATTAACCTCTATCCAAAACTTTATTTCCGGTTATCCTGTTCTTAGGATTGAGGAGTATCAAAGAGAAGGGATGACTGAAATCAAGCAGAACCTTGTGAAGCCTTGCAGCACAATTTCCCTGTGTCCCCTACCTCTTTGTGGGAAAAGCTTTATCTCCTAGGCATCCCTGAGTTCCAAAGATCAGGCTCAAGCAGTTAACCAGTTAAGAAGGGACAGGAATGGGAAAAAGAAGAGGCAGTTGAGCAAGGAAGGAGATAATACCTTAAGCAGTATCAAACTGAGATGGGTTCACAGGACCTTAACTCTCCTTTAGGAAAACAGATAACAATGTCTGACACACATTCTGAAGTTGTTTTTACAGAAACCAGACCCCCACCAGGTGGAAACTGCTGACCTCAAACATGTAGACCATAGACTGGTTGGAGTCAGAAGGTTGATTCCTGAAACACCACCCTGCTACCTCACCACCAACCAATCAAACTGTCCACAAGCTGATGACACATCCTATGACCCATTTCCCGTAACATTGTCTTTTAAATACCCTTGCCTGAAAGCCAGTGGTAGTTTGGGTCTTTTGAGCACTAACTCCTTGTTCTTCTTGCTTGGTGCCCTGCAGTAAATGTTGTGCCTTCCTTCGTCACAACCTGGTGTGAGTGGATTGGCTTTGCTGCATGTTGGGTGAGCAGACCTAAGTCCTGCAAGTATTTACAAATGCATAAAATATTATGAGCAAACAGTTAAATCAATCCCTGCATATTATAATCTCAAAGTTTCAATTTGGACCTTTTATGCTGACTCTACTTTAGAACTTTGCTACAGTTTTTCATTATTTTTCCATATTATACCTACTTCTGTCTTCCAGAACAGAGGCAGAGCATTTTACTTTGCCTCTTCAGAGGCTTAGATAAGTTTTGATATTTAATAAGTGTTCATAATTTTAAAGTCTGAAATAAAAGTGACTTGTGGTATTCTAAAATGAATGCAATTTTAAATGATATATGACAGTATAATAAGACAAAAGAAATAGCTTGGGCTTCCCTGGTGGCGCAGTGGTTGAGAGTGCATCTGCTGAGGCAGGGGACATGGGTTCGTGCCCCGGTCCAGGAAGATCCCACATGCCGCGGAGCAGCTGGGCCCGTGAGCCATGGCCGCTGAGCCTGCGCGTCCGGAGCCTGTGCTCCGCAACAGGAGAGGCCACAACAGTGAGAGGCCTGAGTACGCCAAAAAAAAAAAAAAAAAAAAAAAAGAAATAGCTAATCAAAGAAAATATAAACAACTGAAAATTTTAAATGGTTGCTGAAGTATTTTTAAAATATTAAAATGGTAGTTATGCTGCTTATTTATTTTTAGGAGCTAAATAGCATATTACTTTTCTAAAAGATATAGCCATGGAATTTATACAGAATGCAGCACAAAGGGACTGGCAGTGAAAAGTGTGGGGGGGAAAAAAAAAGACAAACGAGGTAGTAAATAGAAAACAGACATTCTAAATCCCTGTAAAGGTAAATGAAGGAGAAAAGAGAATGGAAGAAAGGTTCTCTTTAAAGAAATAGAATACTCCAAAACTGAGGAAAGATGTGTATACACAGATTGAAAAGTCCAGGAATTGCTGGGCAGAAAAATACATGCAAATAAATATATGCAGTAGAATTATTAACATCAAAATAATTCTGAACCATGGCCATCATTAAAAATTCTACAAGTAACACTGGAGAGGGTTTGGAGAAGAGGGAACCCTCTCCTATACTGTTGGTAGGAATGTAAGTTGGTACAGCCACTATGGTAAACAGTATGGAGGTTCCTCAAACTAAAAATAATAGCTGCCATATGATTCAGCAATACCACTCCTGGGCATATATCTGCACAAAACTATAATTAAAAAAAAAATACATCCTTATGTTCATAGCAGCACTATTCACAATAGTCAAGACGTGGAAACAACCTAAACAAGCTAAATTTAGGTTGTTTCAACATTTAGGTTGAAACATTAGGTTGTTTCAATGACAGATGAATGTATAAAGAAGGTGTAGTACATATATACAACGGACTATCACTCAGCCATAAAAAACAATGAAATAATGCCACTTGCAGAAACATGGATGCAACTAGAGATTATCATACCAAGTGAAGTAAGTCAAAGAAAAAGACAAATACAGTATGATATCACTTATATGTGGAATCTAAAATATGGCACAAATGAACCTATCTACAAAACAAACAGACTCACAGACGCAGAGAACAGACTTGTGGTTACCAGCAGGGAGGGGTGGTTGGGGAGGGATAGATTGGGAGTTTGGAATTAGCAGATGCAAACTATGATATATGGAATGGATAAACAGCAAGGTCCTACTATATATAGCACAAGGAAATGTAGTCAGTATCTTGTGATAAATCATAATGGAAAACAATATAAAAAAATATATACACATTTATATAACTGAATCACTTTGCTGTACAGAAGAAATTAACAACATTGCAAATCAACTATACTTCAATAAAAAAATAATCTGAATGCTTTCAGACAAAAGAATATTAGATTTATAATAAACCAGAATCAGGGCTAACCAGAAGATGGCAGAGTAGAAAGACATGACCTCACTCCTCTCATGGAAACATCAAAATCACAACTATCTGCTGAACAACCATTGACAAAAAAAACCCTGGAAACTACCAAAAAGGTATTCTACATTTAAAGACAAGCCACAACGAGAGGTAGGGGTAGCACAATTGTGATAAAATCAAATCCCCTACCTGCCAGGTGGACGACCTACAAACTAGAAAATAATTATGTCACAGATGTTCTCCCACAGGAGTGAGAGTTCTGAACTCCATTTCAGGCTCCCCAGCCTGGGGGTCTGGCATTGGGAGGAAGAGCCCCCAGAGCATTTGAAGGCCAGTGGGGTTTGATCACAGGAATTCCACAGGACTGGGAGAAAAAGAAACTCCACACTTGGAGGGTGCACACAAGGTCTCATGCACACTGCAACCCAGGGAAAAAGCACTGACTTGATAGTAGCCTGGGCCAGACCTACCTGATGGTCTTTGAGGGTCCCTTGGGAAGGTGGCAGGGGGGAAGGCTGTGGTTCACTGTAGGGACGAAGGCACTGGTGGTGGTAGCTCTGGGGAGTACTCGTTGGCATGAGCCTGCCTGTCGGCCACTATTTTCTCACCAAGAACTGGCCTCACACAATAGCCTGTAGGCCCAGTGCCTGAATGCCTCAGGCCAAACAACCAATAGGACAGGAACACGGCCCCGCCCATCAGCAGACAGTCTGCCTAAAGTCTTCCTGAGCCCACAGCCACCTGATAAACACACCCCTTTATACAGCCATGCCCACCAGAGGGACAAGACCCAGCTCCACCCACCAGTGGGCAGGGTACCAATCCCTCCCAAAAGGAAGCCTGCAGAAGCCTCTTAGATCAGCTTTATCCACCAGGGACAGACTTCAGAAGCAAGAAGAACTACAATCCTGCAGCCTGCTGAATGGAAGTTGCAAACACAAAGTCAGACCAAATGAGATGGCAGAGGAATACGTTCCGGTTAAGGAACAAGATAAAACCCCAAAGAACAACTAAGTATAGTGGAAATAGGCAATCTTCCCCCAAAATAATTCAGAGTAATGATAGTAAAGATGATCCAAGATCTCAGAAAAAGAATGGAGGCACAGACCAAAAAGTTACAAGAGATGTTTAACAAAGAGCTAGAAGATCTAAAGAACAGAGATGAACCGTACAATAACAAATGAAAAATACAACAGAAGGAATTAATAGCAGAATAAATGAGGCAGAAGAACGGATAAGTGAGCTGAAACACTGGTGGAATCACTGCCATGAAACAGAATAAAGAAAAGAGAATGAAAAGAAATGAGGACAGTCTAAGAGATCTCTGGGAAAACTTTAAATGCACCAACATTCACATTATAGGGGTCCCAGAAGGAGAAGAGAGAGAGAAAGGGCCTGAGAAAATATCTGAAGAGACAATAACTGAAAACTTCCCTAACATGGGAAAGGAAACAGTCACCCAAGTCCAGGAAGCACTGAGAGTCCCAGGCAGTATAAACCAAGGAGGAACATGCCAAGATACAGTCTTTAATTTTTGTCAGTTTGATTACTAAGAGAAAATATTAAAAGCAACAAGGGAAAAGCAACAAATAACATACAAGGGAGTCCCCATAAGGTTATCAGCTGATTTTTCAGCAGAAACTCAGCAGGGCAGAAGGAAATGGCATGATATATTTAAAGTGATGAAAGGGAAAATCCTACAACCAAGAATATCCAGCAAGGCTCTCATTCAGATTTGATGGAGAAAAAATCTTTACAGACAAACAAAACATAAGAGAATTCACCACCAAACCACCTTTACAACATATGCTAAAGGAGCTTATCTAGGCAGAAAAGAAAAGGCTACAACTAGAAACAAGAAAATTATGAATGGAAAAGCTCACCAGTAAAGGAAAACATACAGTGAAGGTATGAAATCATTCACACACAAATGTGATATCAAAACTAACAGTCATGAGAAGATGAGGGTACAGATGCAGGATATTGGAAATACATTTGAAATTAAAAGACCAGCAACCTAAAACAATCTTGTTTATAGATAGACTGCTATATCAAAACCTCATGGTAAATGCAAACAGAAAATCTACAATAGGTACACACACAAAAAAGAAAAAGGAATCCAACACAACACTAAAGTTAATTACCAAATCACAAGAGGAAGGGAAGAAGAAAACACCTAGGAAAACAAATCTGAAACAATTAACAAAATGGCAGTAAGAATATACGTATCAATAATTGCCTTAAACGTAAATGGATTAAATGCTCCAAAAAAAAGACATAAACCGGCTAAATGGATACAAAAACAAGACATATATATATAATATATATATATAATATATATATATTATATATATATATACTGTCTAAAAGAGACCCACTTCAGAGCTAGGGACACATATATACTGAAACGGAGAGGATGGAAAAAGATATTCCATGCAAATGGAAATCAGAAGAAAGCTGGAGTAGCAATTCTCATATCAGACAAAATAGACTTTAAAATAAAGACTATTACAAGAGACAAAGAAGGACACTACCTGATGATCAAGGGATCAATCCAAGAAGAAAATATAACAATTGTAAATATTTATGCACCCAACACAGGAGCACCTCAACATATCAGGCAGATACTAACAGCTATAAATGGAGAAATCAACAGTAACACAATAGTAGTGGGGGACTTTAACACCACACTTTCATCAATGGACAGATCATCCAGACAGAAAATGAATAAAGAAAAACAGGCCTTAAAAGACACATTGGAACAAATGGACTTAATTGATATTTATAAAGCATTCCCACACAAAAGCAGCAGAATACACATTCTTCTCAAGTGCACATGGAACATTCTCTAGGATTGACTACATGATGGGACACAAAGGGAGCCTAGGTAAATTTAAGAAAATTGAAATCATATCAAGCATCTTTTCCAATGCTATGAGATTAGAAATCAACTACAAGAAAAAAACTATGAACACAAACACGTGGAGGCTAAACAGTATGCTACTAAACAACCAGTGGATCACTGAAGAAATCAAAGAGGAAATCAAAAAAAATACCTAGAGACAAATGAAAATGAAAACACTGTGATTCAAAACGTATGGGATGCAGCAAAAGCAGTTCTAAGAGGGACGTTTATAGCAATACAATCTAACCTCAGGAAACAAGAAAAATCTCAAACAACCTAACCTTACACCTAAAGCAACTAGAGAAAGAAGAACAAACAAAACCCAAAGTTAGAAGGAAAGAAATCATTAAGATCAGAACAGAAATAAATGAAATAGTCAAAACAATAGAAAAGATCAGTGAAACTAGAAGATGGTTCTTTGAAAAGATAAAATTTAGAAAGCTTTAACCAGACTCATCAAGAAAAAAATGGAGAGGGCTCAAAGCAATTGAATTAGAAATGAAAAAGGAGAAGTTACAACAGACACCACAGAAATACAAAGGATCATAAGAGACTACTACAAGCAAACATCAATATATGCCAATAAAACAGCCACCCTAGAAGAAATGGACAAATTCTTAGAAAGGTAAAACCTTCCAAGACTGAATCAGGAAGAAACAGAAAATATGAAGAGACCAATTTCAAGTACTGAAACAAACTGTGATTTAAAAACTCCCAGCAAACAGAAGTCCAGGACCAGATGGCTTCACAGGCAAATTCTATCAAACATTTACAGAAGAGTTAACACCTATCCTTCTGAAACTCTTACAAAAAATCACACGGGAAGGAACCCTCCCAAACTCATTCTATGAGGCCACCATCACCCGGATACCAAAACCAGGCAAAGATACCACACAAAAAGAAAATTATAGGCCAATGTCACTGACGAACATAGATGCAAAAATTCCTCAACAAAATACTAGCAAATTGAATCCAGCAATACATTAAAAGGATCATACACCATGATCCAGTGGGATTTATCCCAGGGATGCAAGGATTTTTCAGTATCCACAAATTATGATACACCTCATCAATAAATTCAAGAATAAAAACCATATGATCATCTCAATAGATGCAGAAAAACCTTCTGACAAAATTCAACACCGGTTTGTGATAAAAACTCTCCAGAAAGTGGGCAAAGAGGGAACATACTTCAACATAATAAAGGCCATATATGACAAACCCACAGCTAACATCATACTCAACAGTGAAAAGCTGAAATCATTTCCTCTAAGATCAGGAAAAAGACAAGGATGTCCACTCTTTACACTTCTATTCAATGTATGTTTGGAAGTCCTACCACAGCAATCAGAGAAAGAAATAAAAGGAATCCAAAAGAAAAAAATCTCCTATAATACAAACTTTCTTGGACATATTACAAAGAGAGAAAAGAAAACATGTTACAATCTCAAATGATAGAATACCTTATCTAATAAAATAAAATTAGAAACAGCAAGGAAGAATAGTTATTGCTGAAATCTGTATTCTCACTTTAAACACTGAGGAAAAGGACAAAGATTAGTGTGATAAGAATGAGATAATAGATACAAAGAGACTGACGATCCAAAAGAAATATCCTAAAATGGAGAACGCATCAGTGGAAATCTTAAAAATGAATTCAGAGAAATGACACAGCAAAACTTCCCTGAAATGAAAAACTGCATAAGTAGATTAAACATTCCAATTATACCAAAATGAATTAAAAGATAAAAATCAACATTGAGTTACATACTGGATGTTAAAAAGGTCAAATATTTTAAAAGTATATTTCATCTAGGTAGAAAAAAGGAAGTCATCAGCAAAGGGAAAATCAGGCTCGACTCAGGCTTATTTGCAAAACCAGAAAGAGTAAAGCAAATTTTTGAAAGCAATGAGGAAATATTGTTATGAAGAAAATTATATTCACCCTAATTTTCATTCAAGTATAAAAACAAAAGGAATATATTCTCAAATATGAATAAACTCAAAAACAGCATTCATGAGTCCTTTTGGGAAAACTACTTAATGAAATTTAGCTAACCAAGAGACAGTGAAAAGATACAATTCGGAAATGGAGATGCCATTTAGAGGAACTGCTGGTGTTTACTGAAATCATATAAATACAGAACTAAGATTTTGAAACATGGAGAACTGAAGAGACAGACCAGAAATGTAAGTGCTACAAACTCTAACCAGGTCCGAATGTATTCTAAAAAAAACACAAAAGTTGTAGGGAGGGAGAAATTGGAGTGAAAGTTATAGTGATAATATCTTCATCTCTCATAGTAGGAAGTTAATTTAAAAAATTATTACAATAGAAATATAAAATGGAATTATTATAAAGAAATAACACATTAATATTAGAAAACAGAAAGAGTTTAAGACGAAATTATTTCAACATATCCCAAACCCATTAGAGCAAAACTCTGAAAATGTGTTTTCTCTTCTGAACCTGATACAATCTAGTCCTTCACTCCCACTACCCCATAGAAACTGCTTTTGTTAACGTCGCCAACGAACTCCATGTTGTCATACACCATGGCTGTTTCTCAGCCCACATCTTATCTGCCCTATGTGCATCATTTGACACTTGGATTACACACTTCTTCTGGCAAGACTTACTTTCTTTATACAGGATATCAGAGTATGTCCTGATTTTTCTTCGACCTCATGGCCTACAGCTTTTTAACATTTCAATTAATCTTTCTCATACTAGCAGTTGTAAAAGTTATAGTGTTCCTAGGTTATGTCCTTAAACAACTTCTCTGTCTATACTGACTTCTTTGGGGATCATACATAATTTTCTCAATATACAAAATGAACTGACAGCATCTATATACTGTCAATTTTTAAAATTTTGTATCCAGCCTAAACCTGTCCCTGAATTCTAGACTCAAATATTCAGCCACTTCTTAGACATCTAAATGTGAATAACTAATAGACGTCTTAAACTTAACATGTCAACAGTGGAACTCCTGATACCACATCCCACCCCACTCCCCTTTTCACATCCTACTGCTCATCCAGTCTTCCCCATATTAGTAATTGGCAACATTATCTTTTCCATTGGCTCCTTGCTGTCATATCTGCAGTTACTCATCAAATCCCGTTCATTCTATCTTTAAAAGATATCCATCTCCATTTGTAGCTTGTACAAGCCACTATTATCTGTCAACTGTATCATTCCAATGACTTCTTACTGGCCTCTCTGCTTTTATCTTTGTTCCTATAGTCTACTCTCAGCAGAGCACTGAGAAGGAACCTATTAAAAATTCAATCATTTTATTTCCTTTTGTGCTCAAAACCAACTAATATATTCCTACCTGTCTCACAGTAAAATATAATAATAAAGCTTTCATTGGTTTTTACCAATGTAAGTCTGACCTCCATTACATCTCGGCCTCTTAGGTAATAACTTTTGGTCATCTGGAATGAAGGACTTATTGAAGGCAAGGCTTTGAAGGACCAGTAAAGCCACTATCGTAGAAAAATATGTAATGAGTAATAAGTAAGCCAAGGTGTTGGTTTGTTAGTTGTTTCTAAACACTGAATTTTTTTAAGGAAAATGGATTATAAATTTGAAGTCCGGGCTTCCCTGGTGGCGCAGTGGTTGAGAATCTGCCTGCCAATGCAGGGGACACGGGTTCGAGCCCTGGTCTGGGAAGATCCCACATGCTGCGGAGCAACTAGGCCCGTGAGCCACAACTACCGAGCCTGCATGTCTGGAGCCTGTGCCCTGCAATGAGAGGCTGCGACAGTGAAAGGCCCGCGCACTGCGATGAAGAGTGGCCCCTGCTTGCTGCAACTAGAGAAAGCCCTCACACAGAAACGAAGACCCAACACAGCCATAAATAAATAAAGTTTCTTTAAAAAAAAAAATTTGAAGTCCAAAATTCTTGCTTCAAAATCTAACCAGGAGATGAGGGATTTCTCTGATTCTATGTAAGAATTAATTGTAGGGGGGACCTTGAAGATGGCGGAAGAGTAAGACGCAGAGATCACCTTCCTCCCCACAGATACACCAGAAATACATCTACACGTGGAACAACTACAGAACACCTACTGAAGGCTGGCAGAAGACCTCAGACCTCCCAAAAGGCAAGAAACTCCCCACGTACCTGAGTAGGGCAAAAGAAAAAAAAAAAAAAAAACAGAGACAAAAGAATAGGGACAGCACCTGCACCAGTGGGAGGGAGCTGTGAAGGAGGAAAAGTTTCCACACACTAGGAAACCCCTTCGCGGGCGGAGGCTGCGGGAGGCGGAGGGGGGAGCTTCGAAGCCGCGGAGGAGTGCACAGCAACGGGTGCGGAGGGCAAAGCGGGGAGATTCCCGCACAGAGGATCAGTGCCGACCAGCACTCACCAGCCCGAGAGGCTTGTCTGCTCACCCGCCGGGGCGGGCGGGGCTGCGAGCTGAGGCTCTGAGGCTCGGGTTCGGTTTCGGACGGAGCGCAGGGAGAGGACTGGGGTTGGCGGCTTGAACACAGCCTGAAGGGGTTAGTGCACCACGGCTAGCCGGGAGGGAGTCCGGGGGAAAGTCTGCACCTGCCGAAGAGGCAAGAGACTTTTTCTTCCCTCTTTGTTTCCTGGTGCCTGAGGAGAGGGGTTTAAGAACGCTGCTTAAAGGAACTCCAGAGACGGGCGCGAGCCGCGGCTGAAAGCGCGGAATCCAGAGACGGGCGCGAGCCGCGGCTGAAAGCGCGGAATCCAGAGACGGGCGCGAGCCGCGGCTGAAAGCGCGGACCCCTGAGGCGGGCGGGAGACATTAAGGCTGCTGCTGCCGCCACAAAGGGGCCTGTGTGCGAGCACAGGTCACTCTCCACACCCCTCTTCCGCGGAGCCTGTGCAGCCCGCCACTGCCAGGTTCCCGGGATCCAGGGACAACTTCCCCCGGAGAACGCACAGCGCGCCTCAGGCTGGTGCAAAGTCACGCCGGACTTTGCCGCCGCAGGCTCGCCCCGCACGCCGTGCCCCTCCCTCCTCGCCAGCCTGAGTGCGCCAGAGCCCCCGAATCAGCAGCTCCTTTAACCCCGTCCTGTCTGAGCAAAAAACAGACGCCCTCCAGCGACCTACACGCAGAGGCAGGGCCAAATTCAAAGCTGAGCCCCTGTGAGCTGTGAGAACAAAGAAGAGAAAGGGAAATCTCTCCCAGCAGCCTCAGAAGCAGCGGATTAAAGCTCCACAATCAACTTGATATACCCTGCATCTGTGGAATACCTGAATAGACAACCAATCATCCCAAATTAAGGAAGTGGACTTTAGGAGCAAGATCTATGATTTTTTTCCCTATTCCTCTTTTTGTGAGTGTGTATGTGTATGCTTCTGTGTGAGATCTTGTCTGTATAGTCTTGCTTCCACCATTTGTCCTAGGGTTCTATCCATCCATGGTTTTTTTTTTAAATTTTTTTCTTAATAATCAATTTTAATTTTAATAACGTTATTATACTTTACCTTCGTTCTTTCTTTCCTTCCTTCCTTCCCTCCTTTAGACGACGAATCATCCCAAATTGAGGAGGTGGTCTCTGACAGCAAGATTTATGATTTTCCCCCTTTACCTCTTTTAGTGAGGGTGTATGTGTATGCTTCTGTGTAAGATTTTGTCTGTATAGCTTTGCTTCCAACATTTGTCCTAAGGTTCTATCTGTCCCTTTTCTTTTTTTTCCTCTAAATAAGAATTTTTTAATCCAATAACTTTATTATACTTTATTTTTACTGTATCTTCTTTCTTTCTGTCTTTATTCCTTCTTTCCCTCCTTCCTTCCTTCCTCCCTCCCTCCCTTCTTTCCTTCTTGCCTTCTTTCCTTCTTTCTTTCTTCCTTTCTTCCCTCCTTTCCTTCTTTCTTTCCTCATACTTCTACTAATTGCTTCTACTTTTTCTCCCTTTTATTCTGAGCTGTGTGGATGAAAGGCTTTTGGTGCTCCAGCCAGGAGTCAGGGCTCTGCCTCTCAGGTAGCAGAGCCAACTTCAGGACACTGGTCCACAAGAGACCTCCCAGCTCTACGTAATATCAAACGGCGAAAATCTCCCAGAGACCTCCATCTTAACACCAGCACCCAGCTTCACTCAACGACCAGCAAGCCACAGTGCTGGAAAACCTATGACAAACAACTAGCAAAACAGGAACACAACCCCACCCATTAGCAGAGAGGCTGCCTAAAATCATAATAAGGCCACAGACACCCCAAAACACACCACCAGACGTGAACCTGCCCACTAGAGAGACAAGATCCAGCCTCATCCACCACGACACAGGCACTAGTCCCCTCCACCAGGAAGCCTACACAACCCACTGAACCAACCTTAGCCACTGGCGACAGACATCAAAAACAGCGGGAACTACGAACCTGCAGTCTGCAAAAAGGAGACCCCAAACACAGTAAGATAAGCAAAATGAGAACACAGAAAAACACACAGCAGATAAACGAGCAAGATAAAAATGCACCAGACCTAACAAATGAAGAGGAAATAGCCAGTCTACCTGAAAAAGAATTCAGAATAATGATAGTAAGGATGATCCGACATCTTTGAAATACAATGGACAAAATGCAAGAGACAGTTAACAAGGACCTAGAAGAAATAAAGATGAAACAAGCGACGATGAACAACACAATAAATAAAATTAAAAGTACTCTAGATGGGATCAATAGCAGAATAACTGAGGCAGAAGAACGGATAAGTGACCTGGAAGATAAAATAGTGGAAATAACTACTGCAGAGCAGAATAAAGAAAAAAGAATGAAAAGAACTGAGGACAGTCTCAGAGACCTCTGGGACAACATTAAACACACCAACATTCGAATTATAGGGGTTCCAGAAGAAGAAGAGAAAAAGAAAGGGACTGAGAAAATATTTGAAGAGATTATAGTTGAAAACTTCCCTAATATGGGAAAGGAAATAGTTAATCAAGTCCAGGAAGCACAGAGAGTCCCATACAGGATAAATACAAGGAGAAATATGCCAAGACACATATTAATCAAACTGTCAAAAATTAAATACAAAGAAAGCATATTAAAAGCAGCAAGGGAAAAACAACAAATAACACATAAGGGAATCCCCATAAGGTTAACAGCTGATCTCTCAGCAGAAACCCTACAGGCCAGAAGGGAGTGGCAGGACATACTGAAAGTGATGAAGGAGAAAAACCTGCAGCCAAGACTACTCTACCCAGCAAGGATCTCATTCAGATTTGATGGAGAAATTAAAACCTTTACAGACAAGCAAAAGTTGAGAGAGTTCAGCACCACCAAACAAGCTCTACAACAAATGCTAAAGGATCTTCTCTAGGCAAGAAACACAAGAGAAGGAAAAGACCTATAATAACAAACCCAAAACAATTTAGAAAATGGGAATAGGAACATACATATCAATAATTACCTTAAATGTAAAAGGACTAAATGTTCCCACCAAAAGACACAGATTAGCTGAATGGATACACAAACAAGACCCTTACATAGGCTGTCTACAAGAGACCCACTTCAGACCTAGAGACACATACAGACTGAAAGTAAGGGGATGGAAAAAGATATTCCATGCAAACGGAAACCAAAAGAAAGCTGTAGTAGCAATTCTCATATCAGACAAAATAGACTTTAAAATAAGGACTATTAAAAGAGACAAAGAAGGACACTACATAATGATCAAAGGATCGATCCAAGAAGAAGATATAACAATTGTAAATATTTATGCACCCAACATAGGAGCACCTCAATACATAAGGCAAATACTAACAGTCATGAAAGGGGAAATCGACAGTAACACATTCATAGTAGGGGACTTCAACACCCCACTTTCACCCATGGACAGATCATCCAAAATGAAAATAAATAAGGAAACACAAGCTTTAAATGATACATTAAACAAGATGGACTTAATTGATATTTATAGGACACTCCATCCAGAAACAATGGAATACACATTTTTCTCAAGTGCTCATGGAACATTCTCCAGAATAGATCATATCTTGGGTCACAAATCAAGCCTTGGTAAATTTAAGAAAATTGAAATTGTATCAAGTATCTTTTCTGACCACAACGCCATGAGACTAGATATCAATTACAGGAAAAGATCTGTAAAAAATACAAACACATGGAGGCTAAACAATACACTACTTAATAATGAAATGATCACTGAAGAAATCAAAGAGGAAATCAAAAAATACCTAGAAACAAATGACAATGGAGACATAACGACCCAAAACCTGTGGGATGCAGCAAAAGCAGTTCTAAGGGGGAAGTTTATAGCAATACAAGCCCACCTTAAGAAGCAGGAAACATCTCAAATAAACAACCTAACCTTGCACCTCAAGCAATTAGAGAAAGAAGAACAAAAAAACCCCAAAGCTAGCAGAAGGAAAGAAATCATAAAAATCAGATCAGAAGTAAATGAAAAAGAAATGAAGGAAACAATAGCAAAGATCAATGAAACTAAAAGCTGGTTCTTTGAGAAGATAAACAAAATAGATAAACCACTAGCCAGACTCATCAAGAAAAAAAGGGAGAAGACTCAAATCAATAGAATTAGAAATGAAAAAGGAGAGGTAACAACTGACACTGCAGAAATAAAAGAGATCATGAGAGATTACTACAAGCAACTCTATGCCAATAAAAAGGACAATCTGGAAGAAATGGACAAATTCTTAGAAATGCACAACCTGCCAAGACTGAATCAGGAAGAAATAGAAAATATGAACAGACCAATCACAAGCACTGAAATTGAAACTGTGATTAAAAATCTTCCAACAAAGAAAAGCCCAGGACCAGACGGCTTCACAGGCGAATTCTATCAAACATTTAGAGAAGAGCTAATACCTATCCTTCTCAAACTCTTCCAAAATATAGCAGACGGAGGAACACTCCCAAACTCCTTCTACGAGGCCACCATCACCTTGATACCAAAACCAGACAAGGATGTCACAAAGAAAGAAAACTACAGGCCAATATCACTGATGAACATAGATGCAAAAATCCTCAACAAAATACTAGCAAACAGAATCCAACAGCACATTAAAAGGATCATACACCATGATCAAGTGGGGTTTATTCTAGGAATGCAAGGATTCTTCAATATACGCAAATCTATCAATGTGATAAACCATATTAACAAATTGAAGGAGAAAAACCATATGATCATCTCAATAGATGCAGAGAAAGCTTTTGACAAAATTCAACACCCATTTATGATAAAAACCCTGCAGAAAGTAGGCATAGAGGGAACTTTCCTCAACATAATAAAGGCCATATATGACAAGCCCACAGCAAACATCATCCTCAATGGTGAAAAACTGAAAGCATTTCCACTAAGATCAGGAACAAGACAAGGTTGCCCACTTTCACCTCTTATTCAACATAGTTTTGGAAGTTTTAGCCACAGCAATCAGAGAAGAAAAGGAAATAAAAGGAATCCAAATCGGAAAAGAAGAAGTAAAGCTGTCACTGTTTGCAGATGACATGATCCTATACATAGAGAATCCTAAAGATGCTACCAGAAAACTACTAGAGCTAATCAATGAATTTGGTAAAGTGGCAGGATACAAAATTAATGCACAGAAATCTCTGGCATTCCTATATACTAATGATGAAAAATCTGAAAGTGAAATCAAGAAAACACTCCCATTTACCATTGCAACAAAAAGAATAAAATATCTAGGAATAAACCTACCTAAGGAGACAAAAGACCTGTATGCAGAAAATTATAAGACACTGATGACAGAAATTAAAGATGATACAAATAGATGGAGAGATATACCATGTTCTTGGATTGGAAGAATCAACATTGTGAAAATGACTCTACTACCCAAAGCAATCTACAGATTCAATGCAATCCCTATCAAACTACCACTGGCATTTTTCACAGAACTAGAACAAAAAGTTTGCAATTTGTATGGAAACACAAAAGACCCCGAATAGCCAAAGCAATCTTGAGAACGAAAAAACGAACTGGAGGAATCAGGCTCCCTGACTTCAGACTATACTACAAGGCTACAGTTATCAAGACGGTATGGTACTGGCACAAAAACAGAAAGATCAATGGAACAGGATAGAAAGCCCAGAGATAAACCCATGCACATATGGACACCTTATCTTTGATAAAGGTGGCAGGAATGTACAGTGGAGAAAGGACAGCCTCTTCAATAAGTGGTGCTGGGAAAACTGGACAAGTACATGTAAAAGTATGAGATTAGATCACTCCCTAACACCATACACAAAAATAAGCTCAAAATGGATTAAAGACCTAAATGTAAGGCCAGAAACTATCAAACTCTTAGAGGAAAACATAGGCAGAACACTCTATGACATAAATCACAGCAAGATCCTTTCTGACCCACCTCCTACAGTAATGGAAATAAAAACAAAAATAAACAAATGGGACCTAATGAAACTTCAAAGCTTTTGCACAGCAAAGGAAACCATAAACAAGACCAAAAGACAACCCTCAGAATGGGAGAAAATATTTGCAAATGAAGCAACTGACAAAGGATTAATCTCCAAAATTTACAAGCAGCTCATGCAGCTCAATAACAAAAAAAACAAACAACCCAATCCAAAAATGGGCAGAAGACCTAAATAGACATTTCTCCAAAGAAGATATACAGACTGCCAACAAACATATGAAAGAATGCTCAACATCATTAATCATTAGAGAAATGCAAATCAAAACTACAATGAGATATCATCTCACACCAGTCAGAATGGCCATCACCAAAAAATCTAGAAACAATAAATGCTGGAGAGGGTGTGGAGAAAAGGGAACACTCTTGCACTGCTGGTGGGAATGTGAATTGGTTCAGCCACTATGAAGAACAGTATGGAGGTTGCTTAAAAAACTACAAATAGAACTACCATGTGACCCAGCAATCCCACTACTGGGCATATACCCTGAGAAAACCAAAATTCAAAAAGAGTCATGTACTAAAATGTTCATTGCGGCTCTATTTACAATAGCCCGGAGATGGAAACAACCTAAGTGCCCATGATCGGATGAATGGATAAAGAAGATGTGGCACATATATACAATGGAATATTACTCAGCCATAAAAAGAAACGAAATTGAGCTATTTGTAATGAGGTGGATAGACCTAGAGTCTGTGATACAGAGTGAAGTTAGTCAGAAAGAAAAAGACAAATACCGTATGCTAACACATATATATGGAATTTAAGAAAAAAAAATGTCATGAAGAACCTAGGGGTAAGGCAGGAATAAAGACGCAGACCTCCTAGAGAACAGACTTGAGGTTATGGGGAGGGGGAAGGGTGAGCTGTGACAGGGCGAGAGAGAGGCATGGACATATACACACTAACAAACGTAGTAAGGTAGATAGCTAGTGGGAAGCAGCCGCATGGCACAGGGATATTGGCTCGGTGCTTTGTGACAGCCTGGAGGGGTGGGATTCGGGAGGGTGGGAGGGAGGGAGACGCAAGAGGGAAGACATATGGGAACATATGTTTATGTATGACTGATTCACTTTGTTATAAAGCAGAAACTAACACACCATTGTAAAGCAATTATACCCCAATACAGATGTTAAATTAAAAAAAAAAGAATTAATTGTAGCCATTGCATTTAACCTACATTTAACCAAATTATAATATCAGCTGAATTCAGAGCTTTGAGCAGACTCACATGTGAAAAGAAAAGGGCCTGTAAAGCAACATAAAAACTCCTATTTTATGAGGGTCTTGATACGTTCCCTGAAGATATTGTGATGATGTCTCTAAGGCACTTTATTGGCCAAGGAAAGCACATTTATTTCATTACTCACTTCCAAACAACCTCCAGGCTTCTAGAGTCGGAGTCCAGCATTCCTCAAATGAATAATATAAATTTAAGCTCCCAAAGAGTATAAACTCAAATCTCAAGATATCCATCACCTTACATAATTACTTTTTCTGGTGAGACACTTTCATGTATATATTATTAACTATAGTCATCATTAGATCCCCAGACATTATTCATCTTATAACTGGAAGTGTATATCATTTGATCACTGTCCCCCCGTTTTCTCCATCCCCCAGCCCTTGGCAACCACAATTCTACTCTTGATTCTATGAGTTGGAATTTTTTAAATTCCACATATAAAACAGATCATACAATATTTGTCTTTCTCTGTCTGACTTATTTCACTTATTATAATGCCCTCAAGGTCCACACATGTTGTCACAAATGACAGGATTTCTTTCTTTTTTATGGTTGAATAACATACCTCTATATGTATGTGTTATATATATACACCACATTTTCTTTATCCATTCATCCATCAATGGTCACTTAGGCTGTTTCCATTCCTTGGCTATTGTGAATAATACTGCAGGGAACATGGAGGTATAGATACCTCTTCAAGATAATGATTTCATTTTCTTCATGTATATACTCAGATGTGGGATTGCTGAATCATATGGTAGTTCTATTTGTAATCTTTTGAGAAATTTCGAAATTGTTTTCCATAGTAGCTGCACCAATCTAAATTCCCACCAAGAGAGTACAAGGGGTCCATTTTTCCACATCCTTACCAGCATGTTATCTTGATTTTTTAGTAACAGCCATTCTGATAGGTGTGAGGTGATATGTCACTGTGGTTTTGATTTGCATTTCCCTGATGATTAGTGATGTTGAACAACTTTTCATATGCCTGTAGGTCATTTGAATATCTTCTTTGGAAAAATGTCTATTCATTTCCACTGCCAATTTTTAATCAGATTTTTTCGTTTCTGCTACTGAGGGTATTTTTTTCATATTTCGTTAAAACCCTTATCAGATATGATTTGCAAATATTTTTTCTTACTCTGTATGTCGCCTTTTTTGTTTTTTTTTTTTTTGTTTTTGTTATGTAGAAGCTTTTATTTGATGTAGTCCCACTTATTTACTTTTGCTTTTGTTGCTTGTGCTTTTAGTGTCCAATCCAAAAAATTATTGCCAAGACTGATGTCAAGGAGGTTCCTCCCTATGTTCAAATGGCTGTTTCTGGGATGCGATGAGTGTTAGAAACTCCTATGCCACCATCTTTATGATGTCACTCTCACAGCAGTTTTTTTGGTATAAATGTTAAGCAATTTCTAAAATTTATATGAAAATTCATGGGACATAGAATAGCCAAAATTAACTTGAAAAAGAAGAACAAAAAATTAACTTGAAAAAGAAGAACAAATTTGGAGAATGTGCACTGATCTCAGTACTTCCTATAAAATCAAGATAGTGTGGAAATAGTGTAGACATAGACAAATAGATCAATGCCAAGAACAGAATCACTAGAAATAGATCCACACATAAACAGTCAACTGCTTTTTGACTCAAAGCAATTTGATAGGGAAAGGAAGGTTTTTTCAAGATGGTGTTGAAATAGATGTATAGGAAATAAATGAAACCTCATACCATAACAAAAATTAATTTCAGCAGTATCATAGACCCAAATGTAAAAGATAAAATAATGTTTTAGAAGAAAGCAAAGATTATCTGCAAACCTGAGGTATGCAAAGAATTCTGAGAGCACAAAAAGCAATGACTATATAAAAAATAATAAATATGACCTCATCAAAATTAAAAATTTCTGCTTATCAAAATAAACCATTAAGAAATGAGAAAGCCACAGATTAAGAGAAAAATCTCCTAACTCACATGTCTGACAACCAACTTGTATGCAGAATATATTTAAACAACCCTATAACTTAAGAAAAAAATAAGTTTGGGGCCATTTTAACAGGTAAAATTCCGTGTTGACTTACAATTAAGTATAAATTAAATTTGGGTAATTCTAGATTTCATAAATAGTGTTCAATCTTACCCTATCCTTTGCAATATGACTTCAGAACTCCTCCCACTGAGGGGGGCTGGCACTGTGACTTCCATGGGCCAGTAAAAAGCAGGGTAATCATGATGGGCCATTTCCAGGCTCATGCACCAGGGAACCTTACATGGTTCTTCTCTCTTATATATCGGGTTGGCCAAAAAGTGCCTTTTTAAGAAAAATAAAAGACACATTTTTCATTTTCACCAAGAAATTTATTGAACAACATATTCACCCTTTTGTTCCAGTACATTCTGCCATTTTTCAGGCAACTTAATAATTCCATCTTCCCAAAACTTTTTATCTTTTTGAGCAGAGAACTGTTCCAGGTGCCTTCTACAGTCTTCCAGGGAATAGAAATTTTTTCCACTAAGAGAATTTTGTAAAGACCAAAATAAATGGAAATCCGAAGGTGCAATGTCTGGTGAATAAGGCAGATGAATCAGAACTTCCCAGCCAAGCTGAAACAGTTTTTGCCTGGTCATCAAAGAAACATGCGGTCTTGTGGCATTCTGATGGAAGATTACATGTTTTCTGTTTACTGATTTCAGACACTTTTGGTCGAGTGCTTCTTTCAGTTGGTCTAAGTGGGAGCAGTACTTGTTGGAATTAATTGTTCGGTTTTCTGGAAGGAGCTCATAACAGAGGACTCCCTTCCAATCCCACCATATACACAACATCACTGTCTTTGGATGGAGACTGGCATTTGGTGTGGTTGGTGGTGGTTCATTTCGCTTGCCCCACAATCTCTTCCATTCCGCATTATTGTACAGTATCCACTTTTCATCTCCCATTACAATTTGTTTTAAAAATGGAATATTTTCATTACATTTCAGTAGAGAATTGCATGCAGAAATATGGTCAAGAAGGTTGATTTCACTTAACTTATGTGGAACCCACACATCAAAGCGATTAACATAAATAACCAAGTTGGTGCTAATGATTTTCAATGCTTGATTTGGATATTCTGAGTATGTGGGCTATCTCCCATGTGGTATAACATTGATTGTTCTCAGTTAATGTCTGAATTTGATCACTATCAACTTCAACTGGTCTACCCGACCGTGGAGCATGGTCCAGTGAGAAATCTCCAGCATGAAACTTCTCAAACCACTTTAGACACGTTTGATCAGTCACAGCACCTTCTGCATACGCTGTACAAATCTTTTTTTGTGTTTCAATTGTGTTCTTACCTTTCTTCCCCTCTGTCTTCAATATTAAAATGGCTACACAAAAATTCACCAATTTTGATGTCTTTTTTTAAATGCACACTGATGTGACAGCTGTCACGTACAATCTAACAAAATTGTTTCAAATGAAGTTAAAGACAAGTAAGTGCTACTAGAGCCATCTTATGGAAGAAAACTGAAGGAACCTTTTGGCCAACCCAATAACTTTACCTACTTTCCATGCAAACACGCCCAAGCACACCTGTTGAGGATTAAGAGAACATAAGAAGAGATGACCTTTCTCACTTTAGGCCCTCCTAGACGAGCCCAACTTCACCCACTCAGCAGCTGACTACAAATGCATGTGTGAGCTCAGCCAAGACCAAAAAAAGCACCCATCCGAGCCCAGCACAAATTGTTTACTCACAGAATTACAAGCTAAACAAATGATTGTTGTTTTCAACCACCTTTTATAAAACTATCTCTTTACTTGTTAAAAGTCTATTTATATTTTGTTTTTCCTCTTTAAATATTTGCTAGAATTCACCAGTGAAGCCATCTGGGCCTGGACTTTTCTTTTTAGGAGGAATCACTCTTCTATTGTGTTAGATTCCCCTCCCCGCCCCCCACTGTATTCCCAGCAGTTAAAGCAAAGTTTAGCAATTAAAATGCTATTGGATTAGTTTCCCAGCAGGAATTGGGTGGCACACTCAATTTGGGATAATTCAAGGAATGTTTAATGAAGGGCAAACTTAACAGATGTGACCAGGTAGGAGAGATCATAAGGGATATTTTAGTTCCCTGGGTCTAGCAGCACTGATACAATACTGATACCCAAAGGATCAAGGGAATAGTGATTACTGGAATCTGGGAGAAGAGAAGAGGTATGCCCTCCTTTTAAGGGATATACTCAGCCCAAACAAACCAAACAGAGAGGGAGCCTCAACTTTACTTTCCTCCATCCTTCTGCTTTTTGTCACATCTTTGAGCTTGAACTCAATTGGAAACCAAAAAGTGGGAAGTCCATTCATATGGATAAATAGGTGACCCTCCTAGGGCAAAGAACAGGGCACAAAAAAGGATATATAATGATCTGGGAAAGCAAAATGATATAACTTGTATAGCACTCAAGAAAATACACATTTTTAAAATATATATATATATATACACATATTATGAATTAATAAATGGATGAATGTTGCTGTATAAATTGTTGCAGTTCCTCTAAAGGCAATTTGGAAGCATTCATTGGCATTTAAAATATTTGATTTCATATTTCAGAACCTAAAGAAGTATAGTATAAATGCACCAGGAGGTAAGTTTTGGAACAATAACTAAAGAGATACCTTTGGTAGCCATCTGGGATTAGTGTAAGCTTTAAGGAGAATCTTTATATTATCTGTAGTTTTTTAAAAATTAAAAGGATACTTTATACATATACTGCTTTAATAAAAGAATTTAAATTTTAGAAAAACAAATATAGTAATTGTACTAGAGCCAAGATAAGATAATTCTTGCCATTAATCATTCTATCCATGTGGCTTTTTGGTTCCTGGCTAAGGAAAATGAACAATATAAAAGACTACATAATATCCATTCATCAGTTGATAGATATGTGGATTTTTTCTACTTTCCGCCTATTATGAATAATGCTGTAATGAATGTTTGTGTATGGACACATGTTTTTAATTTTCTTTGATTTTAGTTGCTGAGTCAGATGGTAACTATATGTTTATTATTTCAGTAACTGTCAGATGGTTTTCCAAAGTGGCTGTACCATTTTACATTCCCACCAGAAGGGAATGAGGGTTCTAATTTCTCTACATTTTCACCAGCACGTTATTGTCTTTTTTTTTATTATAGTCATCCTAGTGGGTATGAAACGGAATTTCACCGTGTTTTTTTAAAATTTTATTTTCTTAATTAATATATTTTATTTTATTTTTGGCTGCGTTGGGTCATCATTGCTGTGTGCGGGCTTTCTCTAGTTGGGGTGAGCAGGGGCTACTCTTAGTTGTGGCACACGGGCTTCTCATTGTGGTGGCTTCTCTTGTTGCGGAGCACAGGCTCTAGGCATGTGGGCTTCAGCAGTTGTGGCGTACAGGCTCAGTAGTGTGGCTCGTGGGTCCTAGAGTGCAGGCACTGAGGTTGCTTCCATAACTTGGCTATTGTAAATAGTGCTGCAAGGAACACTGGGGTGCATGTGTCTTTTGGAATTATGGTTTTCTCTGGGTATATGCCCAGTAGTGGGAATGCTCGGTCATATGCTAATTCTATTTTTCGTTTTTTAAGGAACCTCCATACTGTTCTCCACAGTGGCTGTATCAATTTACATTCCCACCAACAGTGCAAGAGGGTTCCCTTTTCTCCACACCCTCTCCAGTATTTGTTATTTGTAGAATTTCTGATGATGCCCATTCTAACCGGTGTAAGGTGATACCTCATTGTAGTTTTGATTTGCATTTCTCTAATAATTAGTGATATTGAGCAGCTTTTCATGTGCCTTTTGGCCAACTGTATGTCTTCTTTGGAGAGATGTCTATTAAGGTCATCTGCCCATTTTTCGATTGGGTTGTTTGTTTAATATTGAGCTGCATGAGCTGTTTGTACATTTTGGAGATTAATCCTTTGTCCATGGATTCGTTTGCAAATATTTTCTCCCATTCTGAGGGTTGTGTTTTCGTCATGTTTATGCTTTCCTTTGATTTACAAAAGCTTTGAAGTTTCATTAGGTCCCATTTGTTTATTTTTTGGTTTTATTTCCATTACTCTAGGAGGTGGATCAAAAAACATCTTGCTGTGATTTATGTCAAAGAGTGTTGTTCCTATGTTTTCCTCTAAGAGTTTTACAGTGTCCAGTCTTACATTGAGATCTTTAATCCATTTTGAGATTATTTTTATCTATGGTGTTAGGAAGTGTTCTAATTTCATCCTTTTACATGTAGCTGTCCAGTTTTCCCAGCACCACTTATTGAAGAGACTGTCTTTTCTCCATTGTATATCCTTGCCTCCTTTGTCATAGATTAGTTGACCATAGGTATGTGGGTTTATCTCTGGGCTTTCTATCCTGTTCCATTGATCTATGTTTCTGTTTTTCTGCCAATACCATATTGTCTTGATTACTGTAGCTTTGTAGTATAGTCTGAAGTCAGGGAGTCTGATTCCTCCAGCTCCGTTTTTTGCCCTCAAGACTACTTTGGCTATTCGGGGTCTTTTTTATCTATATACAAATTTTAAGATTTTTTGTTCTAGTTCTGTAAAAAATGCCATTGGTAATTTGATAGGGATTGCATTGAATCTGTAGATTGCTTTGGGTAGTATAGTCATTTTCACAATATTGATTCTTCCAATCCAAGAGCATGGTATATGTCTCCATCTCTTTGTGTCATCTTTGAGTTCTTTCAACAGGGTCTTACAGTTTTCTGAGTATAGGAGTTTACCTCCTTAGGTAGCTTTATTCCTAGGTATTTTATTCTTTTTGTTGCAATGATGAATGGGATTGTTTCCTCTCTTTCTGATCTTTCGTTGTCAGTGTATAGGAATGCGAGAGATTTCTTTGCATTAATTTTGTATCCTGAAACTTTACCAAATTCATTGATTAGCTCTAGTAGTTTTCTGGTGGCATCTTTAGGATTCTCTATGTATAGTATCATGTCATCTGCAAACAGTGACAGTGTTACTTCTTCTTTTCCAGTTCCTTTTACTTCTTTTTCTTCCCTGATTGCCATGGCTAGGACTTCCAAAGCTATGTGGAATAACAGTGGTGAGAATGGGCATCCTTGTCTTGTTCCTGATCTTAGAGAAAATGCTTTCAGTTTTTCACCATTGAGAATCATGTTGGCTGTGGGTTTGTCATATATGGGCTTTATTATGCAGAGGTAAGCTCGCTCTGTGCCCACTTTCTGGAGAATTTTTATCATAAATAGGTTTTAAATTTTGTCAAAAGCTTTTTCTGCATCTATTGAGATGATCATATGGTTTTTATTTTTCAATTTTTTAATATGGTGTATCACATTGATTGATTTACATATATTGAAGAATCCTTGCATCTCTGGGATAAATCCCACTTGGTCATGGTGTATGATCCTTTTAATGTGTTGTTGGATTCTGTTTGCTAGTATTTTGTGAGGATTTTTGCATCTATATTCATCAGTGATACTGGTCTGTAATTTTCTTTTTTTGTGGTATCTTTCTCTGATTTTGTATCAGGATGATGGTGCCTTCATAGAATGAGTTTGGCATTGCTTGGTTTTAAATGAATCAATGTATCTGATATCACCTGAGAGAGTTTTTCTCCAGATTTTATGAAGGACACTGGACCACTAACTGGCCCAAGGTCAAAGAGAAGGAAGGAATTTTAATCCAGGTCTATCTGATTCCAAAGTTCCACTAATAAGTTACAATTTATAATAAAATAAGGCATTGAATTTAGTACTCCAAGCTATAAAAAATGTTTTACTGGATTGAATAGTGTCCCATAAAAATCCACATCCACCCAGAATCTCATAATGTGACCTTATTTGGAAATAGGGCCTTTGCAGATGTAATTACTTAAGATGAGATCATTATGGATCAGAGTTGGCCCTAAATACAAATTCTGAAGATGAGATCATTATGGATCAGAGTTGGCCCTAAATACAAATTCTGATATCCTTATAAGAAGGTCTTGTGAAGACACAGAGACACAGACACACAGCACAGAGGGAAGAAGGCCATGAGAAAACAGAGGCAGAAATTGGTGTGATGCAGGTACAGTCCAAGGCATGCCAAAGATTCCCAACAACCCCCAGAAGCTAGGAATAAGGAAGGATTCTTCCCTTTAACTTTCAAATGAAGCATGGTCTCACCAGTGCCTTGATCATAAGAGAATAAATTTGTTATCTTAAGCCACCAAGTTTGTGGTATTTTGTAGGCAGCCCTAGTAAACTAATACAAAGGCCAATTAATAAAGAAGGTATGACTTGCTTGTCACAGTGCTACTAGAAATAAATGTTCTTTAATTAATAATGTAGAGGAGGCTTTAGAACCTAGTACTTCCTCAAAATCATAATTAAAATCATTAATCATCCATCACAATTTTCTGGGTTTTTTAAAAAATTTGTTTATTGCCTATTGCCTA
Organism: Stenella coeruleoalba; assembly: GCF_951394435.1. Taxonomy (NCBI): domain Eukaryota; kingdom Metazoa; phylum Chordata; class Mammalia; order Artiodactyla; family Delphinidae; genus Stenella; species Stenella coeruleoalba. The sequence goes on from NC_137155.1 coordinate 75,360,759, forward strand.
ATTTGACTACAATGTTCCCTCTGTAGAGCCAAACCCAAGCATTCAACCCAGCATATTCTCAGTGCTCAAGTATTTGTCGGAGAAATGATTTAATGAAAGGTTAGCAGGATTCATCATTGAAACTCCCAGAGTACATGTATGGAAAAGCTGACTAGTTGAAAGTCCTAATAAAAATTTTGGCAAAACATTCAAAGCAGGGACTTCCCTGGTGGCACAGTGGTTGAGAGTCCGCCTGCCGATGCAGGGGACACGGGTTCATGCCCCAGTCCGGGAAAATCCCACATGCCGCGGAGCAGCTGGGCCCATGAGCCATGGCTGCTGAGCCTGCACGTCCGGAGCCTGTGCTCCGCAATGGGAGAGGCCACAACAGTGAGAGGCCCGCGTACCGCAAAAACAAAAAACATTCAAAGCAAATATGGGACCTATGTACCTGACTTTTCTCTTACATATACAAAAAACATATAAAGATGATGAAATGGCTGAAGAACTAAACTCTATCATTTTTACTCACAGCTACTGCCATTTGAAAGAACACTTGCCAAAATGTTGGACAAAGTAAGAACAGAATATATGGTTTGAGAAAAATAACTCTCAGATTGTCCCATCTCAGTAAAAGAGAAATTTTACCAGAAATTTCTGCACACAGGAGTCATGTCTCCAGCACCACCAAAAATCTCAGTAACAATAAAAACTGGAAAACTAAAGCTATTCAGTACAAGTTGATAAAGTTTCTGTATATTAATACCTAAACTTTAAACAACTGCAAAAAGAAACACTTTGCAATTATGAAGTTATCCTCATCCAAGAATCTACCTGGAAAAATGTGAACTGATTTGAACTGGCTTCTTAGAAGAGAAGCCAAATTCAAGAATAATAAAAAAGGAGCTCTAGACCAAGATAGGTCTCCATTGCCCTTAGTTCGGTAATTAATTCCACAACCACACCTTTAGATCTATCTATATGCTGTATTTTTTTTGACTTTCATATTTATGTTTAAGTCATCTGTTTAAACTTTGTGTCTTTCACACGTCTTTTCTGTGGTCAGTAAAACTCTTTTCTCACCAGGCAAGAGAAAATAAAGCTCACAATCTTCAAAACAGGAAGAAGAGATTGGCTAAATCTACTACTTATGCTTTGTGAAAAAAGAAAAATCCTCTCTTCATCTATTGAACTTATGCAGTAGCCATCAGCTCTGCACCCAACAATTTAGCGCTTTTAATCAAGTTGGAACAAAAAGACTGTGATATAACTGGACATATGATCCAAGAGTCTAAGCTGCCTTTTGTTTGGCCCTCTTGTTTCCATAGCTTCTCTGAATCCTAGAAGCTGAGTCCTAGAAGTTGCTGAGCGTGGCTGACATCACATTTCGCAGGTGTTCAGAGCCTCCTTGATGTTAACAACGCAGGACAAGAGAGATCTATCCTTAGGCACAGTGTGGATCTCCATGGGGACAACTCATTTCCTTTTGCTCTCTAACTTGCTGTAAAACACATTTTTTTTCTACAACTTTGTGCTTAAAGAAAAGATTAAGTTGTCCACAGTTAAAAATTAATAAAAACACTGCTTATAAATTTACTGAACTTGATTAGACCCTCTCAAGAGTCTCAGTGTTTTTGACAATTTAAATAAGAATTACTAAGTGGGTAAATTTTTTTCATCTGTTTTGACATATTTTACAAGTACTTCCATAATGGAAATAAAGTATTGTATATACACATTTCCAGTAAAATATATCCTTGTATAGAAAGCATATTAGACTCGCAACCAAAATCTTAATTAATAGCAATGTATTTAAATAGAACACTAACCCAGAAGACAACTCAGGTTATACTCCTTGCACCACTTATGAAAATGTAACCCGAGGCAAGTTATTTCACCTCTTTGAGCCTCAAACTTTTATCTGAAAACTCTGAATAAGAAGATATTCCCTATCGAACTTTATGGACTAATAACTGTGTTATTAGAATTACACAGGATATTAAGAAAGCAATATGAAATAAATGCATCCTTAAAATGTAGATATTTTACTTTAAATTGTTTTATTTTAAAAAAATCAAGCACGTAGTTTTAAAAAAATTCCCTAGTGTTAAAAAAAAAAAGTCAAAAATAATCATCTCCTTCTCCACACTTCTCTATCCCTTAGTCTTACTTCCCATATCAGCCACCTGCAGTACTCTTAAGTATTTCTTCTGCCATTAATCTCCATATTTCTAAATATGCTTATATAATTATTTCCATATTTAGAGTCACAGAATATTGATATTCTGTTATGAGTCACTTAGCTTTTTTGGATCTTCTGCTCTACCCTGTATTCCAAAACCCTTACCCTATCCATCCTATCAAAATTGCGTTACTGTTGACTATGTAATATACTAGTATTAAGTTTCCATTCTTGTAAAATTTTGCCTAGGGTTATTACTCATTTTGTTTATCTATGTCTCTGTAGCTAATTTTTAATATGCTCCAACAGATCTGTAAAAGCACAATAATTGTTCCAAATGCCCAGGTACCTCAGGTTCCTTTTTTCCCCTTGAACACCACCCTTCCATAGCTATCTTTCTAATTTCACTTGGACAGCTGTCAATATTGGGAACTGCTTCCATGATTCACCTTTGGGAGTCTCTTGTTTCATGAATGCTATCTCTTTTATGTTTCTTTCTTAGCATATTCTCCTGTCTTTTCTAAAAGAGGGAATTACAAGAGACATATATACTGTTTTCTGATTCCTTGCATACTTTAAAATCTTATAATGCATCCTGTCACTTGAGTGAACCTGGCCAACTATAGATATCTCTCTCTCCACCCTCACTGTATGGTCCCTTCTCAGAGGCTACATAAGTCAGCACTGGGCTGTTGAGTACTACAGTCTTGATTCAGCTGATAAGCACACCCAAAGGCATGGACTCTAGTGCCTTCCAGCACAAACCCTGTCCTTGCAGTGATACAGATAAGGTAGCAGACAAAGCAATGTGAATCTGCTAACACTGAAAAACATTAAGCTTACCAGCCTCCATGCCAGTGAGAGAAAAGAGGTTTAGAGTACCCAGAAGTTCCCAAATGCACAGGCTGGAATTTACATATACAAATCATTCTTTCTGTCCAAGATTCTGACCTTATCTAATTTTCCATCTAATGTCTCACTCAGGGTAGGGCCACAGATCTGCTTTCTTCTCTCCCCAAATCAGCCTGCTTACCTATAATGTTAAAATATACTGAGTGAGCTGGGCTTTTAGGCTGTATTTTTCATGCCTCAACAGCCATTTCTTATATTATGTATCTCTTTGAAATCTTTGCAGAGAAAGAGAATATCCTTTCCTTAAAATCTTATAGACAACATGGAATCCATATTAAATGGAATCCATCTGTTTTTTTCCCTACTTTAAGTACTTTGGGTTCCATTTTTTAATGCAAACCATTTTTCCCCCTCCAGATTGCTAGCAATACTTCTAAAATGCTATGTTAAGTTGAATTTGCTTATATATTTTATTGTCAATTGTACTCCCTTTCAATTTCCTCTCCAAGGTTGAAAATGAAATACCTTCTATTCCACTCTGATTCTTAGTTTGGATGTTTGCTTGTTGTATCTGAGTGGACTTCACTAAAGAGCAAGCAAATAGTAAGCTGACCCTTTTTTGAGGGTGTCCAGAAACTTCAAGGTAAAAGGATGAAATAAAACATTCAGAAGTAGAAATATATTTGCAAGAAGACCTGGTGTTTCAATTACTTCCCTATTTTTGCAGTTTCAAACTTTAATATTTTATAAGTGTACTAGGAAATAAAATTTATAAACCAAACACAGATACAGAGACTCTTATGGGAAAAAAAGTCTCTTTGGTAGCTAAAGGAGCAGACTGCATTGTGACTTAAATACAGAAATGTGATTCCCTAACATAAAAATGTTTATCATTAAAACATAAAATGCCAATAATTCCAGCTAAATTGCAACAAATACGACATCAAGCTCTGCATATTGGCCTGTTTTCCTGCTTCATGGTAATTGCCTCTGCTTATCATTTATTTCCTTTTTTTTTACAAATCCAACTCAAAGGTATCTATGAGCCTAAGACTATTTTGAACAGTTGAAGAAAATGGATAATTGTCAAATAGAACTAAATATAAATATATAATGAAGAGAAGCTGCCAAATTAAAAAATACATAAAAGCACATGTCCAAAATCATATATTGACCATCTGCACAACCTTAACACACAAGACAACAGGTCAGATTTTAACCTCATTTTTCAACATATTTTCATTGAGTAATAGTGAGGGTAAAAGAAATTTCCAAGTTCCTGTCCTTTCTGATCCACTGATTTGCTCTACGACCTTCTGTCTTGACACTGTTGGACCCCAATTTCACAATCTATAAAACCATTCCTGCTAGATTTACTATTGGACCAATCACTCTAGTATTCAGATACTTTAGGGAAAAAAAAGATGACACATCCATCCCACCTCTTTATAATACACGATTCAAAATAATGCATGCTTTCTATATTACCTATGCCACTCTATAATCTAAATTTCACAGATTATATTTTTAATTATTTTGATGTATTTTATATAAGTTTAAAATATTGTATTAGTGGTGATTGAAAAAAGAATCTTTATAAATTTGATTTAAAATACAATTGGAAAACTATAGAAAATATGAAATACATAATGGCCAAAATTGTATTTCTATAATAATTTTTTTTCTTCTTCTTGGAGAAAAAGGTTTCTTCTAATAGCACTGAAGAAAAAGATAATATCTAGAATTCTCAGTATGAAATACAACTTTCATGGACCCCTTACATAGACTGGATATACTATTCTCCTCTTTGCAGATATGAGCATTTTTGGTTCTCTAATATATATATTATAAAGTAGAGAAATTGAAAAGAAAGTTTGGTGATAATGACAATTGGGATTTTCATCCCAGGATGCACAGAGTAAATATTTTACATAAATTTGATGCAAAATGTATCCAAGTTGAGATATACTATCACCTCAACTTCTTTAGTCTTCATGCCTTTAGGTGGCCTTTGCAAACTTTGTAATGGAGACTGTTAGCATCTTCTCCAAACCTTCTTTGTTCACCCTTACTAAATCTTAAATATTGTTACATGAATAAAGCAGTATCATGAGGGGATTTAAAAATTATTTCATTCATAACTCAGGATTGTTAATCCTGAGATCAGTGTAATTGAATATTTTAACATTAGCCACTTAATATCTTTATAATGAAAAAGTTGCCTTCAATTTTGTTAAAAGTGAAAACTTCACCTTTACATTTATTTTAATTATATTTTTCGTCCTTGAGTGTGAGTCAATATAACTGGGTAGGTGGAATTGTTAAATTATGAAGGGCAAAAGGAAGCACATACGCCCTCAGTATAACAACGACTCTAACGGCACTTTTGAGAAAGGTTTCCTCACTAACCATAGAAATAAAATTAAGACAGGCTGAACTCAAATTTCCTTACTCCACACCTAAGCATCTGAAACCCTTACCTTAAGAGGAAAGGGAGCAACTTAAGTTGCTCACATAGTACTTCACACGTCTCCTTCAAATATTTATAGGCCATTTATTAAGAAACAAAATGTCAGCAAGTAGACTCTAAGTCAAAAGACACTTTACTAGTGTGAAATATCTTACGTGTAATGTAGCAAGAATAAACTGGACTTCATAAAACATACTGGCTGGAACATTAATTGTATGTTAATTTTATGGTTAATGTGTAATTAATAGAATATATTTGCATACAGTATATTTTGTACTAATACAAACATAATTAGTACAACTGAATAAAACAATTGATATATAGTACAATAATGTATATGATTAATACAATATGTTTAGTAAAAGGAATTTGGGAAGCAAACTTTTCCATTAGGGAAATATCTCTGGGTTTAAAGACCTAAAACTATTTTCCTAAAGGGTTCCTCTCAAAGCATCTAACTGCAATATTGTAACCCTAACCAATAAAATACATGTATAAAAATCAACTTTTATTTAATTATGACCTAAATTTGTTTGAGTCTTAAATATTCAGGTACAGTACCCCCAGAATCTATATAAAAGGGTTGTTTGAAAGGTTACCAAGAGGAGCAACTGTCTATTTCTCTAAAATATAGACATTTTAGGTTGTTTGATATTTGTTCAAAATGCTATGCTTTATTTTCTCCTCAAAGATTCTGCAAATCTCATTTTTTAGATTGACTGAGGGTTAAAAGTGTTTAGGTACAACCATTATGCTAATATTTTATGTGTGTGTGTGTTTGTGTGTGTATTGCTTTGTTTGTGTAAGAAAATTGCTGTAAACAATGTAAGATTTCATTACAATATTTTGATCCAAGATTCATAGCCCTTAATTAAATTGTCAGGAATGTCTATCAGTTAAGCAAGATGACTCATACATCATGTTATTGATTTACCTTTCTGCTCAGTATTTTGATGTTATTTCAAGAATAAGAGTAAAGAGAAGATAGTTTCTGGTAAATGAAATTCCAATTTCAAATTGTGTAGTTTAGGGCTGAATTATCACTTTGTCTTATTTGACCAAGCAATTATATTAAGATATATATTTTAAGTGTGTTGGATGCTTGCCCTCTTGCCATTACATAAAATAATGTCCTCAGTGCTGCCTACATGGTTTTAGCATTTTAATTGTTAATAGCATCAGAAAAGAGCCCAACCATCTATCACCTCTATACTGCACTTCCATCCTGCCCCATCGTGCACCCCCAGCACATCTGCGACACTTCTGATGGAGGGAACAGCACAGTGACTTTCTTTTCTAGGCACCTCTCTCTAAGCAATCTGACTTGCTACTTAGGCTCTGGTATCCTTGCATAGTGTACTTAACGAATACAAGAGAGAATAAATTGTCCAGGATTTGTGTGTATTCCTATTATATAACATTAGGGCAACAGAAGGCTAGACAGATTTCAGTTTTATATGATGTATGGCTAGCAATCAAGATTTCTGGAATTGACATGAGTCTACATTAGCTCCAGATTGCAGTTTTCATGTCAATTGCATAAGATGGCAATTTTGTTGAAAATTTGGCAATAGTTTGGAATTCAATCTTTAACTTTAAGCGTTTTGACTTTGATGAATCTTCATAGATACTTTAGAGGGAAAATAAAATACCATAGAAGCAAAACCCTATTATGGTCAACTAGCTATCAAAAAGGAGGTATGATTCCTCTTCCTTATTAGCTACTGCTGACATCAAGATTAAAGTACTATATTAACATAAAAGTGGGTGATAATCTTTAGTCTGAGCTAACACTGGAACAGAGAGCTATATGTTGTCTAGACTATAAGATAGTCATTTCTTTGAAAACAGTCACATACATACACTCACACACATGCACAGTGTCCTATTTTATATGCACTACATCGGAAATCCACACTGGCAATATTAACAAAAGTTTTACTTGAGTCGGCAGCTGTCTTGAAGGACAAATTTGTGGATTTCTCCAGCGTGGAAAGGAAAATGAAAAATAAGATAAATGGAAGGATGCCAGAGAAAATACATCAAACAAAAAATATTTCCAAATAATTATAGATATTTCTCAGGAAGAATCATAATAAATCCCTAGAAACATACAACCTATCCAAACTGAATTATGAAGAAATAGAAAATCTGAAAAGAGTAAGGAGGTTGAATTAATAATCAAACACCTCCAAACAAAGAGAAGTCCAGGACTAGATGGGCTCACTGGTGAAGTCTATCAAATATTTAAAGAATAACTAATGCCAATCATTTTCAAACTCTTCCAAAAATTCAAGGATAGGAAACATATCCAAACTCATTTTACTAGCCAGCACTACCCTAATACTGAACCCAAACAAGGACACTACAACAAAAGAAAATTACAGGCCAATATCCCTGATGAACTTAGATGCAAAAATCCTCAATAAAGTATTAGCAAACTGATTTATACTGCACATTAAAAGGATCATATAGCATGATCAAATGAGATTTATTCCTGCAATGCAAAGATGGTTCAGCAGTTGCAAACGGATTGACATAATACAAGATGGCAGAGTAAGAAGATCCTGAGCTCACTTCATCTCATGGGCACACCAAAATTACAACTATTTACAGAGAAACCACTGATGAGAAATACAGTCTACCAGAAAAGATCTTCTAAAAACTAAAGATATAAAAAAGGAACCACAAGGAGACAGGTAGAAGGGGCAGAGTCACAGTATAGTCAAGACCCATACCCCTGGTGGGTGCCTTACAAATGGGAGAGTAATTACAATTGCAGAGGTTCTTCCCAAGGAGTAAGGAGACTTAGCCCCACATCAGACTCCCCAACCCAGGTATCCTGCTCCGGGAAGACAAGCCCTGAGAATGTTTGGCTTTGAAGGCCAGCAGGGCTTACTTAGGGGAGACCCAGAGGGCTGTGTGAAGTACAGATCCTATTCTCAAAGGGTGCACACAAAATCTCATACATTCCAGCACCCAGGATAGAAGAAGTCATGTGAAAGGAGCCTAGGTCAAATGCACCTGCTGATACTGGAGAATCTCCCAGAGAGGCAAAAGACAACTGGAACTCACTGTGGGGGCAAAGACACTAGCAGCTGCCATTTTGGGGAGCTCATTCTACCATGTGGACACTGGCACTGGAAAGCACTAACCTGGAATCCTCCCTTGAGCTTATTAACCTCAGGACACAGCCCCACCAACCAGCCTGTAGGGTTGTTACTGGGATACCTCAGGCCAAGCAACTACTGGGCGAGGACACAGCCCCACTTACCAGAAGGAAGGCTGCCTTAGGACCCCCTGAGCCCACAGCCACCCCCAGACATGTCCCTATCCACCAGATGGCCCAGCACCCAGCGCCGCACACCAGCACACAGGCATAGACCCAGGACCCACAAGGCCCTGCCGCCAGAGACCCTGGGACTCAGTACTACCCACCAGTGGACAGGCACCAACCCCAGGACCACAGGACTCAGCTTTATACACTGGTGGGTGGGGGCACCAGGCCTGGGATCTCCTAGAAAATGACCCCACCCCCCACTGGGCACACACCAGCCCCAGGACCACAGCCGTCCTCCAGCCTGCCTTCTCAAGATCCAGCCAGCACACCAGCAGACCAGCCCCAGCCCTGGGACTCCCAGGTTCCAGCCCTGCTCACCAGCAGGTCAACTCCAGCTCTGAGACACTTTGGGCTTCTCAGCCAGTAGGCCCTGGATCCAGCCCTACCAAACAGCATACTGACACCAGCTTTGGTACCCCCAGGGCCCTGCAGCCAGAGACCCTAGGACTTGGCTCTGCCCACCACCATGCCAACTCCAGCTCTGAAATACCTTTGACTCTCCAGCCAGCCATCCTGGGATCCAATCCCACTAACCAGTGGGCCAACACAAGCTTTGGGACACCCCAGAATTCAAAGCCAGTCATGTCAAAAACCAGCCCCACACAAGACCAGGCCAACACTAGATCTGGGAACACTGCCCCCCCCTCCGCAATCACCCACCCCAGAACCCAGCTTTTCCTGCCAGTGAGCCAGCTCTAGCCCCAGGAACCTCCAGGTTTCCACAGCCATATGCCTTGTGACCCAGCCCTACCAAACACTGGCCACCAGCCTCCATACAAGGCAGGGCCTGGCAACCAACTGGACAGGGGCCAGCTACACCTACCAGACAACTCATAGTCAGCCTACAACAACAGACACACCCACCCAGCCCACAGAAGTGACACCACTAGAGCATATAGCTCTGGTGACCAGAAAGGCGTGTGCTGCTGGGACACATAGGGCTTCTATAAAAGGCAATTTCTCCAAGGTCAAGAAATGTAACCAACCTACAAGATACATAGAAATAAAAGCAGCAAATTAGGAAAAATGAGGTGACAGAGGAACATGTTCCAGTAAAGAAACAGGATACAACCCTAGAAGAAAAATTAAGTGAAATGGAGATAGGCAATCTACCCAATAAAGAGCTCAAAATAAAAATCATATAGGTGGATCAAAGAACTTGGGAGAAGAATGGATGCAAAGAACAAGAAGTCAGAAGCTTTCAACAAAGAGTTAGAAAATATAAAGAACAACCAGAAAGGAATACAATAACTGAAATGAAAAATACACTAGAAGAAATCAATAGTAGATTAAATGATACAGAGGAATGGATCAGTGAGCTGGAAGACTGAATGGTGGAAATCAAAGAAGCTGAACAGAAAAAAAGAATAAAGAATAAAAAGATATGAGGACAGTTTAAGAGACTTCACATTATAGGGGATCCAGAAGAAGAAAGAGAAAGAGGCAGAGAACACATCTGAACACATGATAGCTGAAAACTTCCGTAACCTGGGAAAAGAAACAAACATCCAGGTCCAGGATGAGTCCCAACCCAAAGAGGACCACACCAAGAAACACACATTTTAATTGAAATGGCAAAAATTAAAGCTAAAGAAAGAATATTAAAAGCAGCAATGGAAAAGCAATAAGTTACCTATAAGGGAACTCCCATAAGGCAATCAGCTGACTTTTCAGCAGAAACTCTGCAGTACAGAAGATAGCAGCATGATATATTTAAAGTGATGAAAGGGAAAACCTACAACAAAGAATACTCTACACAGCAAGGCTTTCATTCAGATTTAATGGAGAGATCAAAAGATTTACTGACAAGCAAAAGCTAAAAGATTCAGCACCACCAAATCCGCTTTACAAGGTATGTTAAGGGGACTCCTCTAAGTGAAAAAGAAAAAGCCACAACTAGAAACATGAATATTAGGAAAGGAAAAAACTCACTGGTAATGGCAAAAATACAGTAATGGTAGTAAATCAACTACATACAAAGCTAGTTGAAAGGTTAAAAGACAAAAGTAGGAAAATCATCTGTATCTGCAATAAGTAGCTAAAAGATACACAAAAGATGTAAAATACAATGTCAGAAAGAGTAAATGGGGGGTGAGGGAGTAAAAATGCAGGGTTTTTTAAATGCATTTGAGATGAGAAGATCAGCAATTTAAAATAATCATATGTATGTATATACACACACACATATCAAACTTAAAATCATAAACACACACACATACACATTGCTATATATAAACCTCATGGTAACCACAAATCAAAAATCTATAAAAGATACACATACAAAAGAAATCCAAACATCACACTAAAGATAGTCATTAAATAACAAGGGAAGAGAACAAAAGAAGAACAAAAAAGAACTACAAAAATAACCTCAAAATAATTAACAAAATAACAATAAGTACATACCTATTAACAATTACTTTAAGTGCAAATGGACTAAATGCACCAATCAAAAGACACAGTGGCTGAATAGATAAAAAAGCAAAATCCATATACATTCTGCCTACAGGAGACTCACTTCAGATCTAAAGAAAGACCAAGACTGAAAGTGAGGGTATGGAAAAAGGTATTTCATGCAAATGGAAATCAAAGTAAAAGCAATATGTATATCAGACAAAATAGACTTTAAAACATAGACTGTAACAAGTGAAAAAGAAGGACATTACATAATGATCAAGGGATCAATCCAAGAAGATAAACAATTGTAAATGCACCCAAGATAGAAGTATCTAAATACACAGAGCAAACATTAACAGACATAAAGGGAGATATCAACAGTAACACAATAATAGTAGGGAACTTTAAAACCCCACTTACATCAATGGACAGATCATTCAGACAGAAAATCAATAAGGAAACATTGGCCTTAAATGATGCATTAGATGAAATGGACTTAAAGGATGTATGTGGAACATTCCATCCAAACGCAGCAGAATACACATTCTTTTCAAGTGCACACGGAACATTCTCCAGGATTGTTACATGCTAGGCCACAAAACAAGCATTGTTAAATTTAATAAAGCTGAAATCATATCAAGCATCTTTTCCGATCACAATGCTATGAGAGTAGAAATCAAGTACAAGGAAAAAACTGCAAAAAACACAAACACGTGGAGGCTAAAAAAAATATGCCACTTACCAATGGATCACTGAAGAAATCAAAGAAGAAATTAAAAAGCACCTGGAGACAAATTAAAATGAAAACACAACAATCCAAAATCTATGGGATACAGCAAAAGCAGTTCTAAGAGGGAAACTTGGAGCCATACAAGCTTACAACAGGAAACAAGAAAAGTCTCAGATAAACACCCCAACTTACACCTAAAGGAACTAGAAAAAGAACAAAACCCAAAAGTAGTAGAAGAAAATAATCACAAAGATCAGAGCAGAAATAAATAAAATAGGGACTAAAGAAGCTAGAAAAGATGAATGAAACTAAGAGCTAGGTATTTGAAAAGATTTAAAAAAAAAAAACTGATAAACCTGGAGCTAGACTCATCACAGAAAAAGGGGGCCCAAATCAATAAAATCAGAAATGAAAAAGGAGAAGTTATAACTGACACCACAGAAATGCAAAGGATCATAAGAGATTGCTATGAACAACCATGGGCTATTAAAATGGACAACCTTGAAGAAACGGACAAATTTCGTAGAAGTGTACAATCTTCCAAGACTGAACCAGGAAGAGACAGAAAATTAGAACAGACCAATTGCTAAGAATGAAATTGAATCCATAACTTAAAAACTCCCAACAAACAACAGTCCAGGACAAGATGGCTTCACAGGTGAATTCTAACATATTCTTCACAGGTGAATTCTAACAAATTTAGAGAAGGGTAACAGCATATCCTTTTCAAACTATTCCAGAAACTTGTAGAGGAAGAAACACTTCCAAATTCATTCTATGAGGCCAACATCACCCTGATTCCAAAACCAGACAAAGGTATCACAAAAAAGAAATTCACAGGCTAATATCACTGATGAACACAGATGCAAAAATCCTCAACAAAATATTAGCAAACTAAATCCACAACACGTTAAAAGGATCATACACCATGATCAAGTGGGATTTATCCCAGTAATGCAAGGATGATTCAATATCTGCAAATCAATGTGATACACCACATTAACAAAATGAATAAAAATCATATAATCATCTCAATATGTGCAGATAAGGCTTTTGACAAAATTCAACATCCATTTATGATAAAAACTCTCCAAAAATCCAGTATAGAGGGAACATACCTCAAAATAATAAAGGTCCTATATGATAAGCCCACAGTTACCATCATACTTAAGGGTGAAAGGCTAAAAGCATTCCCTCTAAGATTGGGAACAAGACAAGGATGCCCACTCTCATCACTTTTATTCAACTTAGTATTGGAAGTCCCAGCCACAGCAATCAGATAAGAAATTAAAGGAATCCAAATTGGAAAGGAAGAAATAAAACTATCACTGTTTGCAGATGACATGATACTATACATAGAAAATCCTAAAGACACCACCAAAAAACTACTACTAGAACTTATCAATGAATTTAGTAAAGTTGCATGTTACAAAATTAATATACAGAATCTGTTGTGTTTCTATACAATAATAATAAACTAACAGAAAGTGAAATTAAGAAAAAAACCCATTTATAATCTCATCAGAAAGAATAAATTACCTAAGAATAAATCTAAGGAGATAAAAGACCTGTACTCAGAAAACTAAGACACTGATGAAAGAAATCGAAGATGAGATGACACAAAGAGATGGAATAACATACCATGTTCATGGACTGCAAGAATATTATTAAAATGATCACACTTCCCAAGGCAATCTAGAGAGTCAATGAAATCCCTATCAAAATATCAATAGCATTTTTCATAGAACTGGAACAAGTAATTCTAAAATTTGTATGGAACCGCATAAGATTCTTAATAGCAAAAACCATCTTGAGAAAGAAAAACAGAGCTGGAAGTATCATGCCCCCTGAATTTAGACTATACTTGAAAGCCCCAATAATCAAAACAGTACAGTAGTGGCACAAAAACAGGCATGTAGGTGAATGGAACAGTATAGAAAGCCCAGAAATAAATCCACCACTTATGTTCAATTAATGTATGACAAAGGATGCAAGAATAAACCATAAGGAAAGACAGTCTTTTCAATAAGTGGTGCTGGGAAAACTGAACAGCTACATGTAAAAATGAAATTAGAACATTTTCTCATACCATATATAAAAATAAACTCAAAATGGATTAAATGCCTAAATGTAAAACTGGAAACCATAAGACCCTTAGAATAAAACATAGAACACTCTTTGACATAATCATAGTATTTTTTTGGATCTAAGGCCAAGGAAACAAGAACAAAAATAAACAAATGGACCTAATTAAACTTAAAAGCTTTTACATCACAAAGGAAACCATCAACAAAATGAAAAGACAACCTACTGAATGGGAGAAAAATTTGCAAATGATACGACCGATCAGTTGCTGGTTATAACCAACAACTATAAACAGCTCATACAACTCATCAAAAAAATAAACAACCCGATTTAAAAAAATGGATGGAAGACCTAAATAGACATTTTTCCAAAGACGACATACAGATGACCAACAGGCACATGAAAAAATGCTCAATATCATTAATCAGAGAAACGCAAATCAAAACCACAATGAGATACCACCTCACACCAGTCAGAATGGCTGTCATCAAAAAGACCACAAATAACAAATATTTGTGAGGATCTGGAGAAAAGTGAACACTTGTACACTGTTGATGGGAATGTAAACTGATGCAGCCACTGTGGAAAACAGTATGGAGTTTCCTCAAAAAAATGAAAATAGAACTAACATACAATCCAGCAATGCCACTCCTGAGTATACATCTGAAGAAAATAAAACACTAATTCGAAAAGATACATGCACCACAATATTCACAGCAGCATTATTTACAATACCCAAGAAATGGAAGTAACCTTAGTGTCCATCAACAGATAAATGGATAAAAGAGTCGTGATATATATACATACATATATATGGGTCTTCTTTTTGTATCCATTCAGCCAGTCTATGTCCTTCGGTTGGAGCACTTAGCCCATTTACATTTAATGTATGATATGTATGTTCCTATTACCATTTCTTTTAACTGTTTTGGGTTTGCTACTGTAGGTAGCAGAGGCCAGCATGACATTTCAACAGTGAGGTACACCGTGTATTCTTCCAGGGAACTTGTCCCAAGATCGCGGGACCCTGGCAGTGGCGTGCTACACAGGCTCGTGGGGGGGGAGTGTGGATAGTGACCTGTGCTTGCGCACATGATTCTTGGTGGCTGCAGCAGCAGCCTTAGCCTTTCATGCCCGTCTCTGGTGTCCACGCTGATAGCTGCAGCTCGTACCTGTCTCTGGAGCTTGTTTAGGCAGTACTCTGAATCCCCTCTCCTCACGCACCCGAAACAATGGTCTCTTGCCTCTTAGGAAGTTCCAGACTTTTTCCCAGGCTCCCTCCTGAATAGCTTTTGCGCACTAGCCCCCTTCAGGCTGTGTTCACGCAGCCAACCCCAGTCCTCTCCCTGGGATCTGACCTCCGAAGCCCAAGCCTCAGCTCCCAGCCCCGCCCGTCCCGGCGGGTGAGTGGACAAGCCTCTTGGGCTGGTGAGTGCTGGTCGGCACTGATCCTTTGGGCGGGAATCTCTCCGCTTTGCCCTCTGCACCCCTTGCTGCGCCCTCCTCCGTGGCCCTGAAGCTCCCCCCCTCCGCCACCCGCAGTCTCCACCAGTGAAGGGGCTTCCTAGTGTGTGGAAACTTTTCCTCCCTCACAGCTCCCCCACAGAGGTGCAGGTCCTGTCCCTATTCTTTTGTCTCTGTTTTTTTTTTCTCTTTTGCCCTACCCAGGTACATGGGGATTTTCTTGCCTTTTAGGAAGTCTGAGGTATCCTGCCAGCAGTTAGTAGGTGTTCTGTAGGAGTTGTTCCACATGTAGATGTATTTTTGATGTATTCATGGGGAGGAATGTGATCTGCCCGTCTTATTCCTCCTCCATCTTGAAGGTCCGGCCTTGACATTTATTTTAATAGTTAAACTTACTGAAATGTAGAATGTAGGCACCCATATCCCAAACATGGAGAACAAAGTCTGAAGATCAGTGAGTGTTCAATAACAAGTATTTGTTAAATTTATTAGCTTTTGTTCAACGATATAAGTTTTGGTTTTTGAAACCTAGTTTGAATCTCAAAATATATTGATATCATCCATTCCCAATTTTGTTTTACCTGCATTACAAGATCCACTGCCCTAATATCACGGTATGTTGACCTGTTCTGCTAGCACTATTAAAATTGTATGCATGCCTCATTCGTATTTTATGATAATTGTATCATTTAGAAAATTCGTCTCCTAGGAGATGAGGACTTTTGTGTCTTATCAATTCTTTTTTTGAAACATCTGACCTAGGAAACAATTTAATCACAATATTGAACTTTTTTGTAGTTGCTCACAACCACTGTGACGACCAATGCAATTAACTGTTCAACCCCAGTATAATTTGTCCTGTCTAATTGATATTACCAGTACTTACCTGAATCAGTTATGATTGCTTCTGAAATACCTAGTGTTATAACTCAGTTCCCAGTCTTTACTGGTTCTTGCCTACATCCTAGGTTTTTTGTATCACAATTGCCTTCTGTAATCACAATTACTACTACCTCTTTCTATCTGAGTATTAGTCAGGGTAAGTAATGTTAGCTGTGTAATAAACAACCCTCAAATCTTGGAGGACTGATAATATAAATGTTAATTGGTGGCTGTTGACTTGTGCCAAAGTACAAAATGGTCCCCCAACTGTGGGAAGAAAAGGTTCTAATGCGTGCAGAATTTCAGAGAGCCAGTACGACTGACTCTTGGCCATTTCTAATATATGGCTTCAAATTCACATCCAGTCAACAGAACAGGGAAAGAAACAGATTGTGGAGCAATTCTTAACTGCCTTACCCCAGAAGTGGTAAGGGGTCACTTCTGCTCACACTTCATTGGTGGCAACCAACCAGTCTTATGACTCCACTTAGAATCAAAAGAACTAGAAAATAGTTTGTACTCAAGAGAAAGGAAAAACCTAATAAGCATCTGACCAATCTTTGACACAAATTTCACATAAACTCATGGATCTTACAGATTCAACTTGTTCAAAATAATTATTTTTTATCACTATCATCTTGATACAAAAACTGCCATGACATTTCCAGTGCAAGCTTTCACTACTTCCTGAAAGGATGTTAAGTCTGAAAAAAATCTAGGCAATTAAAATATATAAAAAGATCCTACTGATCTTTTTTATACTCAAGACAGGAAGTCAGCTAAGGTCCCAATTCCTTTCAAATGGAGAATAGTAGTAAAATCCAACATAAGGGCACTAGGGATAGACAAGGGTCAAGACTACTGCAACTGCTGGGTCAGTTTTAGCAGTGACATAATGGAAGACGTACCTGTAAGATTATAAATTGAAGTTTATTTTTTAATATATTATATCACTGTACTTTTTTTTTTTTTTTTTAATAGCAATGGGGTTCTAAGACTTTGACAGTAGTTACCTTGGACTTCAGTTAAAGCCTCTCCAGGCTCAGTTGGGAGCCTAATCAGAGTATTTCCAGGTAAATGATGCTTGAGTCCAGTTGTTTTTGAAATATACCTTTCTACTTATGACTATAATCAGAACGTTGGTCTCACTTCAATAGCTGATAGCCAAACTGTGTCAAAATTTTCCTGATCAGATAAATGGTAAATTGTACTAAAGATATACTATATTCTCTTATAGGGAGAATTCAGCTTACCATGCTATCACAAATTGTTATAAAATTTTAAAACTTTATATCTAACTCACAGTTTCAGGTTTCCTTGTTCCCTTCACACTTTGAACGGAAAAGCATCATCACTTATTTTTATTACTGAATCCTGAAATTCTAAAAGTTACTTTGCGTATTTCATTTGCTGGGCCTTTTCTGTTCCAGAATTCATTCATATGCAGAATTACCCATGATATTCTGAAGAAAACAGGATGTCATTCTCTAAATGAAACACTTGGAAGGAGGATTATTTCTATTTCAAGCCTCCAGTTTATTTTAATTTATTTGCTGATGGAGCCAAGATCTGCAAGAACAGTCCCACGTTCTCATGCTGATTCTAACTGCAAAAATCTACATCATGACCTCTGTATTAACAGACACAATATATCTTTAAAAATAGTGTTCCAGCTGTATGTGCCAGGGCCTTAGTGGCTTCAAATCTAAACAGACAACATTACTACAGAAAAGCTTCGGTCTTGAGAAGAGTGCCTTTCACACAATTGAATAAGAATTTTAGTTTTTTAAAAAAAAGCAAGTGCTGAGCTTAAAATACATTGTCAGAGTACCAGCGTCCAAAATAGAGTGAAAATGTATGCCTCAACTGAAGCAGTTTTAGTCTGTCACTCATTTCATGGTTTATAATCATTCTCAAGTGAATATTAGCAAGAAGGTGCTTTTGTCTCCCTCTCCCCTGGGTGTACCCTTCTGTACCTCCATGAACAATCCTCAGAGGAGCCTTAGAGGAAGACTGAGTTTGCTATTCACATTTGATGGCACAAGCTCCTGGGATGGGGTCAAATCAGTGATTTAGGAGCCTTTCTGTCTGTTCATGCTCATTCTTCTCCCTCTTCTAGGACCACAGAAGAAGATAAACAGCCACTAGCACGTTTAGAGTAAGCTATATGATGTCAAAATAATTGAATAGCTGATGTTTTGTTAGGATATAGATTGTCACTGATTAATATATCCTTGGAGGCCAACATCATTATTGTAAAGGAGAAGGAACTGTTGAAACTGATGGGCATGTGGTCAATGGGGACCAGAGATGCCCTTAAATGAACTAGCAGTTTGGATGTTTTCCTCAGAAGGTGGGGAAACAGATGCCGATTACAGTGTCAATTAACAGTGTATAGCATTGTAGACATTCCTGTGGATGACTTATTCAATAAGTGAAACCTGCAAGTTAGATGGCATAGGTATTCTCTACACTTTTCAGCTGAAGAAATGAAGATTTGGAGAATTTAAGTGATTTAGCCCATCTTCAAGTTAGGATGTGCTCGAGTCAGCATTTTATAAAACTGTTCCTGTGATTCAAAATCCTATGCACGCTCTCTTTTTACTACACTAGTGATTTTTTTCAGATTGTATTCTGCAGTGATATGGCTCTCTGGAATGGAACTTTAAGGATTGCCGTAAGGGGAAAGCAGAGAATCCAAGCAAGTGGGAATGCCAATAGCATCTTCTCTTAATTCAATCAAAGCAACCCCATGTCTATTGTTTAAATTGGGATTTGACATTAAGATTACACTTGAAAATTTTTTAAAAGTCATAATTGCAATAACTAAACAAAAGTTTTTAGCACAAAATATTGTACTATGTCATGTTTCTTTTACCAAATAAGGACTGCTCAAAGTGATTCCTAGGTAAAAAGTTCATCTAACAAGCTTACCTAGAACTCAAGACCTTCAGGTTGTGAGACCGATGCACTGCTGGCTACACCAAGATGGCAGCTCTAAGTTTACCTAGAGAAACACAGGAATTGAAAGATAAGGATATTCTTAAGGCTAACAAATTTATGTATGTATTTTCTCTGCTAATCTTGTTTAAAGATCAAGTTGTAGTTGATTTAATTTATTAGATTTAGCAGGTGTCCTACTGGGGGTCTGCACACCAGTTTTTCTATGAGAAAGGCAATGGATCCTTCTAAGACAGGACCCTGAATCCTGCCACAGCTGATTAAGGTTGACACCTAACCCAAGTTGGGCCAATTTCGTTACCTTCCACACACAGACACACACACAAGAGCCACCATCACTACAGTTAGGTACATCAAGCTGAATCTGAGTCACATTAATAGTGTAGCTACACAAACTACAAAACTTCCCAGGTTTCTTCTCATTCTGAAACTTATTTTCAATATTTCCTTTGACTCCTTGGCATTCATTTTTATTGTTTAAGGAGTTCTAGCTTTTGTTTTTCCTCTTTTGCAACAAACAATATCTTACCTATGAGCAGTAATTAAAAAAAAAACTACTTGTGGAAGCAGTTGTGTTCTATAATTCAGGGTGCTTTTTCTTTTTATCCTCCCTTATTAATGAGCTTAAGAAAAATACTTAATTACTATTACAGTTTACAGTAAGTCAAATACCCAAGTTTAAGAATTTTCTTAATTTGTTTCTAGGGTTTTTTTTTTGTTTTTTGCGGTACGCGGGCCTCTCACCACTGTGACCCCTCCCGTTGCGGAGCACAGGCTCCGGACGTGCAGGCCCAGTGGCCACGGTCCATGGGCCCAGCCGCTCCGCGGCACGCGGGATCCTCCCAGACCGGGGCACGAAACCGCGTCCCCTGCATCGGCAGGCGGACTCTCAACCACTGCGCCACCAGGGAAGCCCTCTAGTGTATTTTTATAATAAATACTAATGATTCAAATATAGGTAAAATTATATCCTTGTAAAGCCTATTAAAATCACAAATGACAAGGTTTTTCAGATATTAAATTCAATTTCTCTTTTCTTAATTTCTACCACTAATCCTAGAAATGCATTTCTGTATTTGAAGACTCTTCTGTTTTTTATGGTTATTGCTCTAAAATATTTGAAAACAGGCTACTTAATTTTACAATACTCTGATATGATGATTGCATATGGGTTTTTATCTGAGTACATACTCTAAAATAAGACTGTTCTTAAATAATCACCGAATAAAGTAAAATCCCTATTTTACACCACATTCTATTAGCAGAAATGTGAACTGTACAAAATGAGTAATTATATATAAAGGAAGATTTTACTGATGATTAAACTTCTGAAATTGTATTGTATTTCACAGTGTATTGTTTTATTAACCTGGGGAAAAGAGGACACTTTGCACATCTTTTAGCACCCATCCATCACTATTCAATTAAACAGACTATTTGAGAACTAAAATTCTCACGGTAAGCTGCTGAATTGGGCCATTCTGAAAGTCTTCTAATCATTTTTACGCTTTGTTCTTATTAGTTGTACATTACTGCCTTCTGTTTCCTTGGTTCAGATACCTATCAATTCACAATTGATTACAATAACCTCTCAACTGTCCTTCAGGTCCCTGGCTCTTTTGTCACCCCAAATGCAAGTCAACCTATACCCAACTTCTACATTAATCCTCATAAATACCTCATTCACCTCTCAGCTTGTTAAAATGGGATTAAAGTACTTTTCTGTTAATTTAACACTCCTGGGAGGTATTCAAGGGTCTCCAAGTTAACACTACCTTGCCCAATACAAACTACTTTTATAGAGTCAAGCATTTGTAATGCATTTTCTCTAATCCTCATAATATACATGTTAAGTATACTTAGTTATTCCAGTTTTACAACTGAAGAAACTGAGGCCCAGAGAATTTAACTGATTTTCCAAAGTTATATAGCTAATAAGTAGAGGCATCTGTTTTTGGACCCAAGTATATCTGGATTCCATAAAAGACTTCATTAAAAATAGGTTCCAAGTTCACATAAATTTAGGAAAATAATCTATAGCATATCCATCTTGGAAATTCAAAGTTTTCATTAGTATTTGAAGGAACTGAATAGTCCTGCCTTAACAAATGCTTTCCAATTTGATTAACCCAGCATTTTCCTAACACATTGAATCTCACTATCTTTTATCATGTTCTGCTAATAGCATTACTAGTAGACTATTACAGAAGTATTTTTGTCTACCTAATATACATTCACATGCCCCTTTTCAGGGCTTCACTAGGAATTTCCTTCTCTGTGTGGCCACAGTTGTGCTGTCAATACCCGCCTCTTTCCACTGCAGTGGTATATGCACTACCCAGGTTGTTCAATGAGAGTACCACATACTGTGGGACACAGTGATTACTTCACCCTTAGCAAATGACCTAGGCAAGGCCAATTCCAATCTTGCCTAGGCATTAGAAAAGTTACCTTTACAGAGGTAGCTTTATATGTGTATAGAATAAAGCAAATAAAGCCAAAGATATAGAAAGTAAGTAACTGAAACCTCTAGGTCCACGTATGTCTAAAGTAAACTTGACCCTTGAATTCCACAGACACAAATGACAATGAATTTTCATTTGGACTAAGAAAATTTGCATTGCGATTCTATGCTTGTAATCAACTAGTCCTGACACAAAGAACTATAAAATTTATGTATCAACCAAGGCACTTTGGCAAAAACTGCAGTCTATGCTAAAAAATGCTTTTAATTTTCTTCATAATACTGTAGATTGCAGTAAGCATTTTTTCCAGATGTGTTTTCAACTATTGTTTCCCTGTGATGTGATGTATATTTAACTACATGTCAAAAAGCTGCTAGGTTCTTTTTTTTTTGTATTATATTTACCTATAAGCTTGATTCATATTACTATTCAGCCAGTTACTACAACCTTGTCTTAGATGCTCTAGAAGCTTAGTCCCTGGATGGGGATTCTTGAGGCAGTGACTAAAATATTATTCTCAGGTGAAACATTTAAGGGGGTGAGAAAGACAGGAAAGGGGCAGAAGCCTATACAACACGTGCATGCAGATGAAATCCAGCCTCAGCCTAATCCTATGGGGAGTTCTAAGCAGAGGAACGTCCACAGAGCCTACCTACCCTGAAGCAAACTATCTCCCACACTCTAAGGGGAGTTCTAGGAAGAATGGTTTAGCTTCAACTGTTAGTAGCCCACATTCACAGAACCTGGGAGATGGGTGACCTCAGATCAGTAAAGGGAATCCTGGCAAGGCAACAACCGTCTACTACAACGAGCAGCTGCTTCCCAAACACACTTAAACTGCACAACATAGGCTAGAAAGAACTCGATTGTTCCAATCAGATTAATCTAGGCTAAACTCCAGCTCTGGAATCTCTGGGTCAACTTGAACAAGTTATTTCTCATCTATTGGCCTAGGAACTTTCGTCATGACTAGAGGTAATGTACTAGGTACTAAGTAGCTAATAATTGTTAATACGCACATATAAAATCAGGTACTTGGTAGCTTTTCTAATCTCTGCTAATCCAGAGAACATTTATTCGATATACAAAAATAATTTAAAATTTTGCTGCAGTCTCTCTCAAAAAAAAAAAAAAGGCCGATAGAGGTTACCTACATAATAAATGTCAAACTGCCTTACAATCTTCATTCTTAAACTCTGTCCTAAACTTGAAACTGCAAGTAGCTTGCCCTAAGGTTTCAGGCATTCTTCTAAAATATTCCAATCTACCTTCCAGAACACAGTAATTATTTGAGCATTTTGAATTTTTCCTTTTGTATTCGTTTGCAAGGGCTACCATAAAAAAGTACCACAAGCTGCGTGGCTTGACAAGAATGTGTCTTCTCACAATTCTGGAGGCTGAAGTCTGATATCAATGTGTTGCCAGGGTTGGTTTCTTCTGAAGCCTCTCTTCTTGGCTCACAGATGGTTGTCTTCTACGTTTCTTCATATGGTCTTCCTTCTGAGACATCTGTATCCTAATCTTGCCTTTTCTTATAAGGACACCAGTCATATTAGATTAGGGACCACCCTAATTACCTCATTTTAATTAATGACCTTCCTAAAGGCCCTATCTCCAAATATGGTCACATTCTGAGGTACCAGGGTTAGGATTTCAACATCTGAATTGGGGGAGAAAAACACAAGTTTGGCCTTAATACATTCACTTGGCTTGTAGCTAACGTTTACCAGACACACGGTTCTTTCCAATGTAAAGCCTATTGGCCTTTCTGGCTTCATGACATTGCTTGTCACTCTTTATTGTGATGTGTAAAAATGGCCCAGGAACCTCTCGGGCAAAGGAAAACTCTACTGGGTACTTCTGGGGCAGGTGAGAGTGAGTAACATGAATGGTCATGAATTAACATTTTTTCTGTTGCATTTTATAATTAAAAAGCATGTTAAAAATAGATCTTATAGTAAAACATCTCATTGAGATTCAACACTGGTAGTAGTAAAATATGATACAGCAGGCAGTGGTCATCTTACCAGAGATGTGAGGGAGAGCTGAAAGAAAACGTACTCTGTGAACCTGAGATTATTAGTTGAAGACAGTATGACTACTTCACCTTTTCCTCAGGCAAGGTTTTGTTTCATTTAATTTCAAATTCAGAGTGGAAAATAGACTGAACTCTTACAGAGATGGTGTTTACTTTATAAAATGTAGAGCTCTTGCAAACAGATATGATTACTAGAAAGAAAATGACAAGATCGAGATTATTTTGTTTACATATATATCCTACATATCATATATACCATGTCATAATTCTAGAGAGCTTAGTGTTATGCTTGCCTGTAACTGCTGCCTGAAGGCAGTGCCAGGGCTGGGCAAACACAGGCCAAAGAGAGGATCTCTGACATTTTGGGAGTGGGAG
This sequence comes from Stenella coeruleoalba, assembly GCF_951394435.1. Lineage (NCBI taxonomy): Eukaryota > Metazoa > Chordata > Mammalia > Artiodactyla > Delphinidae > Stenella > Stenella coeruleoalba. Next base: position 75,384,979 of record NC_137155.1, read on the forward strand.
AGTCAGCTAGTGGGCTGGCTACCAGCCAGAAGGAGTCCCTTGTCTGAAGAGAAGAGTGTATCCTCCAGCTCAGAGAAATGGAAATCACTGTTGAAACAGCGTTAGGATCAAAATCCAGAGCCAGATAAGGAGGAGGTGAGAGATAGAGGCTATAACTTTACAAATTATTTAAAACAGAGAGAGAGAAAGAGAGAGAGAAACTTAAGACCAGTTATTAATATTTTTATTTAACTCTCATTTCTCTAAAGGAGATATTCACCATATTTTCTTAGCATTTAAGAAGTAATTTTCCAAGATCAATTTTCCTTGATTATTGATAAATAATCCAAAGCTTCCCATTCCTTTATTTCTTTCCAGTATGAATTTTTTAAAATGATCTCAATAGCTCAGAACCTTCAGAATCATCATTAACTTACCAGCCTTTATTTATTAATGTTCCTTCCTTACATCTTTTGCTCCCTTTTCTCTCAAGTATTTGTAAAATTCTATTCTCTTTAAACCCTTTGGCTACCATGAATTATTTCTGCCTTTTCCTCAGACTGAAAACTACAAATAATGTAACGTGTCTTTAAGTTTCTTCTTTTCCTTTTCTCCATTTTCAGTATCAGCTTTTATTATGTTAAAAAGAATCATAATCAGATTTTTATAAAACACTAATGACAATAGTATGACTTGTGATAATTATATTTTTCAGATGGCCTGGAACTATGTAAACATAAGACCCATGTAAATTTATGATGAATATATCTGTACATATATAAATTTATATATAATGGTGCATTCACATGTTGATGACATTATATACTAATACTAGCAATATGTACTAGGAATATTTGACAAAGTATTTAAGACAGATCTTATGTCAATCTCACTTAAAATATATTTTCTGGAGTGTAGTATGTGCCACCTAGATTCCCCTTCCAACCTTCTAACCTAAGCACACCTTCTCCCAGCTGCTGGGAGTGTTGGCTACTGATGGCTCTTAGCTGATTCTGTCTCAGGTAGTTGTTCTCAGCTGAAAAGAATATACTTATCTGAAGTCACATCTCCCTCCTAAAGGTCAGTGTGCATCCAGGGCCTGGGTGATACTGTGATATTAACAGCTGGTGTCCTTGCCTCAAGATGGAGCAATCTCAAGTATTGTTCCATCCCTAGAGCTCCCAAAGGAGAGACTGAGACCTATTGGTCTACATCACAGTTGAGTTCTTCCCTGTTTAATCTTGTTTCCTTTACTCTTCCACAGATATTGACCCTGAAGGTAGTCCCTTATAAATTTTCAGCATAAAAATTTCTGCCTCATAATCTGTTTTCCAGGCAAACCACCATAAAACTGTTGGTACCTGGAGGGGTCCAAGGAAGCAGGCTCTAAAACAGAATTTTGGAGATGGACCACCTGACAACCAGGTGCAAAATAAGACCCCATTGGTTGCAGACTGTTGCAATGCAACTGTTACATTTTGCCAATAGTTAATGTCTTATTTTTGAGATAAAACAAATATTATACCTGCCAGTATATATATCTTAAGTCCCTTGGAAGAGCAAGTTATAAGAACAATCCTATCTTGATAATTCTTGCTAAGTGCCATTTACAGACTGGAGGAAGACATTAAAAAGCAGGTGACTGGGCTTCCCTGGTGGCGCAGTGGTTGAGAGTCCGCCTGCCGATGCAGGGGACACGGGTTCGTGCCCCGGTCTGGGAGGATCCCACATGCCGCGGAGCGGCTGGGCCCGTGAGCCATGGCCACTGAGTCTGCACGTCCGGAGCCTGTGCTCCGCAACGGGAGAGGCCACAACAGTGAGAGGCCCGCGTACCGCAAAAAAAAAAAAAAAAAAAAAAAAAAAGCAGGTGACTAATCACTGAATAAAAGTAAGTGTGCAAGGCAGAAGTCCTCCTTGGTAGCATGAAAAGACTCATCTCCTATAGCCAGAGGGCAGTAAAGCTAAGGAAGAAACCCACAACTTAATTATGAAGAGTAGCAGAGTTCCAGGGAAGAGAGGATAGCTAATGAATTGGACCAGCAATTCAATGTAACTCAATGTAAGTAGCAAAGTTCAGGGAAGGTTAACTCTTAGCCCCGTCCACGTAACCCACATTTGCTATGCCAAGTGTGGTTGGGAAAAATGGAGTATTAAGACCTGGCTTGAGGACAGATGTTTCACTGCAGTCAAAATCCTTGAGACTCCGGAGTCCACTGAAGTCTCTCTGGACCTGCCAAAGCGGCCCACTCCTTACTGTTACAGGGTAGAACTACTAAAGCTATAGCAGACGCCTCTGCTTTCAAGACAACACGTGTACCCTTTCACACTTCATCTCATGGCCAGCCACCAAAGCCAAGTCACAACATGCCTGGGGAAGCTCTGGGCATTCTCCTAAGTTACAGGATATAATACTTTGGCAGGGATCTCAGGAAACAATATTAACATACAACTCCTGAAGTATAGAGAAAGTAATGGTCCACACTAAGTTAAATAGAAATGCCTGTGGTAGATGCTGAAAGGATCAAAAGGCTCAGAAGCAGGCATGTTAGAGTGGCTATGCTGTGTAAGGCTGGAAAATCCACTAGCTACCTATGTTCTGCACAAGGACCTGATGGGTACCCTATGTACCAAAATGGTAGAGAATGCACTAGTTAGAGGAACACACGCATTACTGTAAACCTCAATGGTTGCTGTCCCTTGTAACAGGGACAATGGTAATACTGTCATAGAATTAAGTTCACTGATAGTAATGAGGATTGCACGCTCCCTCTCCCCTTATAACAGAGGCCAGGTGGAAGTATTTAACCAGCAGAAGCAAGTAGAGTTACCATTATATTAATGAGAGACGAGGTTGGAGTAAAGGTCAAGAAAGCCTGATTGAAAAGAGGTGTGGATGTAGTTAATAGGATACAGCGTCTCTAGGGTCAAGAAAGTTGGACAGCTAACGAAGGAAGAACCCTGCAACACCACATCAAAAGCATGTGGCCCAGATCTCCATGGCATTTACCACTGCTGCACTCATGTCTCTACCTTTCACCTGGGGCACATGGGGGTAGAGTGCAGTCTCTATCAGCAAATGACAGAGGAAGGAAAGTAGCAAGCTTTGCTCAGAGGTAGGTTGGCTCGGTAGGTGGAAGCAGGCTAAAATGTTCTGCTGCTGTACTTGTGCCCCACTGAAGACAGCAGTAGGGGGAGTTCTCTTATTGAGCAAAGCTTCAGACAGTATGCTTAGTTACCACTTTGTGCTGGGGCCCAACGGAAAATCACTTAAGACACAGGCAGTGAGAAAAGACTGGGCTGGGGCTTCCCTGGTGGCGCAGTGGTTGAGAGTCTGCCTGCCGATACAGGGGACGCGGGTTCGTGCCCCGGTCCAGGAAGACCCCACATGCCGCGGAACGGCTGGGCCCGTGAGACGTGAACGCTGAGCCTGCGCGTCTGGAGCCTGTGCTCCGCAAAAAAAAAAAAAAAAAAAAAGACTTGGCTGATTGGGCCAGGCCTGGAAAGGGAAAATCCTAAAGATCAGGGCTAAGGGTGCAGGGGAGAGGCATGGTGACACCACCACTGACGTGAGCACAGAGGGTGAGGCTCTCTGTATTCCTTATTAACCCCCAACAGAGTATCCACCACAGAAGGAGCACTAAACAACAAAGGTGACAGAATTACTTGACCAGTAATTCTGATTTGATCAGCTGGCCTCTGTCATTGTCTGCCCCACAGCAGGCACGGTTAGGTTCACAAAGACTCATGGTGATAAGGATGAAAGATACCCATAGGGCCAACTGTGTAAGTTCCCACTCCACAAAGCTGATTTAGCCATTGCCGTTGCTAAACATCCAACTCTTAGCCACAAACACCAACACTATGTCCTGATATGGCATCCTACCTGGAGGAGGCAAATCCGCCCCTTGGTGTTACCGAACCAGGTTCCTCCTGCTCGAGCACAGTGAGCGAAAACACCGAGACATCAAGGTTTGCAGCGAAGTGAGGGTTTACTCAGGAGTCAGCCAAGCGAGGAGACCGCAGAACAAATCTCAGATCAACCTCCTTGAAGGCAAGGAGACTGGGTGTCTGTAGGCATAACAACGAAGCAGAGCAGGCTCAGGCGTGGGGAACGCGGGGAGCATGGGGAAAGGTGATCGGAAAAACGGTGCGGTGATGTCTTTCTGCGCAGGCGTAACTAAGCTCCAGGCTCTGCTCTTTTTAAAGGCCGCTGAATATGGACGCTTGCGCATGCCCAGTGGAAGGGTCCGTGGTCCGAGCCTGTCTTAACCAGTTCAACTGGAACTAGATGCAGCTGATTCCAAGTTCATAGAAAACAACTCAGGCAAACATCTTATTGGCTAGGCTACCTGCTGTTTGGAGGACATGCAAGTCTTAACAGGACCTTGATTAGTGAAGGCAGGTGAAATGGATTTAACCCACGGTTTCAGTGGCACGTTGATTACATTCAACTCCTTCCACCTTGTAAAAGCCAACAATTTTGAATAGAAAGAATACGAATCTAGGGCATAGGTTTGCCTTTTCTGCACCGCTATTTAAAAACATAAAAAGCATTTAATCCACTGACAGACCCAGCATAACACTGCCTTGCACTTGGACTAAGGAACCACGTCACAGCAAAGGGGTGCAATAGTACGCACATGACCACTGAATCCCCCAGTCTTATCAGATATCACGCCTCCCAGCAGCTCTTGACCTGGTGTGTTTTCAAGGGGTAGAATATATACATCTAGCAGCCATGCATGGAAGGAGTAAAAAAACAAAAAAAGAACTCTACCTAACCTCATCAAATGCTTACATTATTACTTTAAGAAAGATTAAGTACAATTCCCAATGTGGAAACACCTAGAAAGAAGAGTGAGAATTTCGACCTTGAACTCTTTGACTTACCTTTCGTCCACTATGCATCACTGCCTTTCCATATTTGCACCAAAATCGAAGGACTGAAAAAAGAGGCAGAAGAACAGCAGTGAAACTACACGTAAAACATTGACCAGCTTAAACTGGTTTTGTTTCCCTAAAACGCGTTGTTGATTAATCAAACCTGGAGTTGTTTTACAGAGACAGCCCTGCGCATGTGCGAGATGGGAACCCACGTCTCCAGGATGACCCCGGAGCAGTGGAAAGAATCAGAACATGTGAAATTCCTTAAAAATTAATTACTTAAATAATTTTGCCTGTTACACTTAATTAAAAAAAGAAACCCTTAAAAAAAAGGATATGAAACTCAATAGAAACGTTGCCACCTGACCTCTTTACAAAGCAAGAAGTCCTTCAATAAGAAAAATCTAGCTTCCAGCAACCTGAGTAGCTGGATTACCATATATGGACTGATTAGAGACTAGCCAATCATCTTCTGCCAAGTTTGAAATTCCCCTAACCGCTTAAATTTTACCCCAACCCTGGATGGAGGAGACAGAGTTGAGCCCTTCCCCCTGTCTCCTCGCTTGCCTATCAACCTCGAAATAAAGCTCTTTCTTTTCTCAAAAGCCAGTGCCATAGTACTGGCTTCTATGGGCTTCAGGCAGCAAGACTTTGCTTGGTATCAACAGCAGTAAACTGTCTCTCAGAAGTAGGTGACCAAGATTGCATGTTAGGGACTCATTTATATACATCATGTTCTTATTTGTTTCAATATTGACAAACTGAAATCAACCTAAATCGTCTAATAGGGAATTACTTAAATTATGGTATATATACAGGATGGATGAGCATGCAACCATTTAAAATCTTATTTTTCTATTGATTGATTTACCCACATTATAGTTAGTTACTGGTAGCACCTAGCCTACAACACAGGATGTTTAATGTCTAATTCAATGAGCTATTGACCGTATACTATTGGATTGGTCTTAATCTCCTTAGATATAACACACTAGCACCATCGCTCTCCCATCCTCAATCCATTACCTGTCCTTCCAAATTATGTACTTTATGTTGAAAGATGTAATCAAGTCCTGATTAGTAATCCCTATATGTGCCTATAATTCATAAATAAGTTTCATATCTGCCATTATTAGAAACAAATACATTTTATCTTGTTTTTTAAAGTACATAATGGCATAATTATCACTATATAACATTATGTAAAAAATCAGAATAAACATAAAACGTGTAAGCATGGTCTCATTTATAAACATTGGGTATTAACCATAATATGATGAAATTTGGTGTATATTTGTTGGGCTGCACCCCAGAGGCCTACAAGCCCTGTGCTTGCCCAGCTTCAAGACTGATGAAAGAGCCCAGTGTCAGCAATAGAGATATCAATGGTTTAATGGACGGGGGAGCTTACACGTCCGAAGCAAGGTCCTGGAGCGACACCCCACCGTATGCAACAGTTGACTGGCAGGACATGATAGCAGTCTTTGCTGTGGGGCCGGGGTGTGGGTGGGGGTGTGGAATTACCAGTTATAGGGGAATTGACATCAGGTGGGCTCATTGGTTACCAGGGAAACCAGCAGAGGGGCCCGCCCCTCACTGCCCCTTTGATAAGAACGATCACTAGCTGGGCCTGGGGCAAGTACAGAGGAAGGTCAGTCATGTGCTTAGGGTGTAGGTGAAGCAGGCAGTTGTCCGGCAGGGGACGTACAGAGAGCAAGAGAATAGCCTTCTTGCGTGGCCTGACCATACAATATTATTTCCTTCTTATAGTTTTCAAATAATTTTACAGTTTTATAATCTGAAAATGAGCTATATTAAGACAAAAATAAGGAAAAGTAAGCAAGAAAGAATGCAAAAAAACAAGTTAAACGATATAAAGCCCTACCCCAAATCTCTTGTGTAACTGATTTGAAACATTTTAAAGACGTTTTTAGAAGTGGTGTTTCTTTGTTGAGCATATTTCAATAATCTCTAAGTGAATTGAAGTAAATAACATTTCGCCTAAATGAATGCTAGCAAAGTTGTTCTCCAGGGAACAAAATTTGCTTGAAGAAAAGGCAGGGTCCATTAGGATTTAGAAGGAACACACAAGTTAGTACACTAGGTCAAATGTAAGCAGAAATTGCTTCTAAGGCCTGATGTTGCCTCTTTCAATCTCACTCCTCCTAATTCTTGTATATTAGTTTACCAGTGAAGTGGAAATGAATATTTGTCACACTCTTCCTCAATTAAGAATTAAAGCTCCACCCTGATACATATGAGAAAGAAATAAGGACTTAAATCAGGCAGTTTATTACTTAGAAAGCCACCTTAGTCTACACCTTTCTGTCTGTGTTCTACCCAAGTGATACAGCTACACTGAAGACAAAACCATTCCCTCCAATTTTAAACAATTGGTATAAATAAATAATACATTGGACATGATGCATGATAATTGTATGCCTCCTCTTTTCATGCAATGATACTTCATGGTAGCTACATTAAAGAGCCCAGTCATTCCCTGTTTTACCTCACCTCTTATGTGCAGTAAATTATTGCAATTTCTTTGCCCATTTGTATAGCTAACAAATCTTGATATACTAGTAAATACTGTTTGTTACCTAGTCACATTAAACTTCAAAATAGCTTTGAAATTACTACCCATGTGAAAATAAGCCATATAATCAGAAGGCAAGGAAGTGGTTGTTTAATTTCTAATATATTTCACCATATTTTATATGATTGGATGCTCAACAGAAATTCCATTAGCACACTCAAAATAGGATATACTTCAAGGACTGTTTATATAGGGGTTATTTACAAAGAGTGAGAGTTGGGGAACCAAGGATAGTGCAGTAACCTGGAGTTAGTAGTGAGCTTGGAGGTCAAAGGGTGGAGAAAGACTAGTTCCTAGAATCTGGGAGGAAAACGTCCTACAGAATCAATAGCCTTGGGAGGAAGAGTAATCTTCCATTGAGAGGCACAACCAATCCAAGGCATCCTAGCAGGAGCAAAGCCACATCATATCCCCTGATCTCAGTCTCCTCCTTCCCTCTGACTTCCTGCTTTGTTTGCCCATTTTCAAAATCCAACCTGATACAGAAGGCAAGAAAGCTCATAGATACAATCTATAAAGTTCAGTTTGTCAGGGCAGAGAGCAGGGGGAGAGCATGAAATGTGCATCTGCAGGGACAAAAAGAAAACATTCCACACGATCAGTGAACTTTTTCTCCTTCAACTTGAACATAAAAATATAATGCTAATAACAATAATAATAACAGCTTATATTTGGGTAGGTCTTTAGTTAATCTATATGTATGTTTAGAGAGTTCGGACTAGCTTTTTTATGATTTCTTCATCCATTACAATGTGATATGATATCCAGAATGGAATTTAATTTTCTAGGGGCTCACCAGTTCAAAGTCTCCTAGATTTCCAAGAGTAAAGTCAGAAAATGAATTGCTTTATATGTTACATTTGTTTAACCAGTGAAGAAAAATCTGTATTTTAAGGTTCAGTTTTAATTGCTGTCAAAATTATTCATGTTAATAAGTCAGTTATATAAAGTTTGCTGTGAAAAATAATAGTTCCCACCTCCACACTCCTCAATTATCCCTCTCTTTTAGAATTTATTTATCTTCTTTGCTCTATGGGACATTCTTGTAATGTGACTTTTTGATTGTTCAATTTCAGGTATTCATTTATTAGTTTTCTAGCACTGCTGTAACAAAATGTCACAGACCTGGTAGCTTAAACAACAGAAATTTATTTTCTTGCAGTCCAAAAGACAGAGCCTGACTGTCGGGGTTCTAGGAGACAAGTCGGGGGATGAGGGGACGAGGACTGAAATTTGTTATGTGTGTATTTCCTTAGCTCTCTTGCTCTCAGTACAGTATAACAACCCTCACTTATCCTCGTGTGCTCCTTCCAAAATTCCTGCTATTATACCTGCTCTTCTGGGGGTCTGGGAAGTCACCCCAACTGTGATGAGTAGAGATCTATGGATCTGACTGCTTGTGAAATAGTCTTAAAGAATGGAATATTACTCAGCCATAAAAAGAAACGAAATTGAGCTATTTGTAATGAGGTGGATAGACCTAGAGTCTGTCATACAGAGTGAAGTAAGTCAGAAAGAGAAAGACAAATACTGTATGCTAACACATATATATGGGATTTAAGAAAAAAAAAAGTCATGAAGAACCTAGGGGTAAGACAGGAATAAAGACACAGACCTACTAGAGAATGGACTTGAGGATATGGGGAGGGGGAAGGGTAAGCTGTGACAAAGTGAGAGAGTGGCATGGACATATATACACTACCAAACATAAGGTAGATAGCTAGTGGGAAGCAGCCACATAGCACAGGGAAATCAGCTTGGTGCTTTGTGACCACCTGGAGGGGTGGGATAGGGAGGGTGGGAGGGAGGGAGACGCAAGAGGGAAGAGATATGGGAACATATGTATATGTATAACTGATTCACTTTGTTATAAAGCAGAAACTAACACACCATTGTAAAGCAATTATACCCCAATAAAGATGTTAAAAAAAAAAAAAGAAATCCTCCTTCTTTCAAATTCCTTCCACTTTAAGAGATAGCTGGTTGTGACAATTCCTGAGAGTTTGGGGGATCATGTGATAAATTTGATTACTTTTGGTATTCCCCATTGCTGGATTAATTCTCACTTTTGACAATATGTTGAATAATTTACCACTTATCTTTGCATTTCAGCTTTGAAAACTGTGTTGCTCAAGTTTCTTTTCCTTTTCTCCTGACTTTGTGAATCTGTGTCTTACCAAATACATCCTTCTATTGTTTTAGTGGGTCTTCCAGAGAAAGCAAAGTCTGCCAACTTTAACTGAATGTCCAATATTTTTTCTTTCTGTTTTCTTAAGAACTAAATAAATTCATAGTTAGCAAAAATGCTAAAACAATATTGCAGTCCACTCAGCAACTACCATCAACGTTTTATTCTGTTACTAATGTAACAAAGAGCTTCTTTAAAAAAGGGGTTTAAAATGCTCTCGAGTTCATCCTGCGTCTTTTTCTTACTTCATTCCTAATATGGACCAACTCATATTTCCTGATAACATAACCAAATTATTCAGAATTACTGACCTGAAACTTAGTAAAGGTAAACTGTGACTCAGTTTTTTCTAATACCCTCATCTTTCCCTCCTCAGCAATATACTTTTACTCTGACCTCTGCTTTCCAGGGTCTCAGTTTTTTGGCCTCATTATAATTATTTCTTTGAAAACTTGTCACTTCTTTGTGTTTGATTTTCACTTAAGTACGGATAATGTCATCACATTTATATCCCGGCTCTCTCATTGGTCATTCAACTTTATATTCACAAGGCTTACATGATGTTTCCATATTCAAAATAAGCTATTGAATATGCTATTTCAGAGTAAGCATGTCCATATATTAACTCTTCTTCCCTCCCAGGGTATGTTATCTTTTCCCTATTCCTCAATTTTCCTTTAAGAAACTATCATTCTTCTGATTACTGAGGTTAGACAGTAGACCTTTTCCTGTCTGCTTCATCATTTTGCTTCATCTAACACGCCAATCAATCCTACCATATCTTTCTTTAAATAATCTCAAGATTTCCACTTCCTCTGCTCTCTTGGTATCTCTTTTCTAGTTCATCTTCTTGCCACTGAAATATCCACTCGGTAAACACGAGGCCATTTAATAAATATGTGTTAGATTGTCCAAATGATAGATTTTGCACACACAATAATCCAAGATGAATGTTGGAAATGTTTCAACCTCAAATTAAGGTAAAACCTGCTTCTATTAATTTAATCTACATAAGTATCACAAGGTATTGATCTCTGAAAGTGAAAGAAGAAACAAGAACCAAGTGAATAAATAGTCAGTGTTTTATTATTACATCATTGACTTAATTCATATGGACTTTGGAAAACACTTTCCCCAATATCTATTAAGGTAAAAGCATGTTAATATTTATTCAACATTGATTAGTTTATTCAGCACCTACTATGTGTCAGTTATTGTGCTGGGGTTTGGTTGTGCTTGGATGAGGATACAAATTTAAATAACGAAATGAGAATGTGACTTCCCAATGTTCCAAGCCAAGCAGGATGGCAAGCTTTTCTACAACAGGGTGTGATAAGTGCTAAAATAGAGGTAGGGACAAGGCAGATGGGGATAGAAAGAGTAATTTTCAACTCCATCCAACCATGTCCTGCTGTTAAGGACGGCTTCTCAGAGGAGGAAGCACTTGAAATGGGTATGGGTTGTTACGGGGGAGGACATTCCAAGCAAAGACACCAAAGAGGCAGAAGGACATGTTTAGGCAGCTGTGTATTAATTATCTTTTCACAAGTCATCTTTGTATTTCTAACACCTGGGATAGATCACAGCTCATACTATGTACTCATTAAAATGTTTTTGAAAATTTATTACGTTTTATTAATTTAAATGGACGGACCATACATGTTCATTAAAAATATATATATACTACAGGGTAATGCCCTTGGGTTTTTGATAGGTATAATTTATCTTTGCTCTTGGAACTATGCTTTACATACTGTAGTTCCCTCCTTCCGAATGATGAATATCCCTGTTGAAAATGACTGAGACTCATGCAAATGGCACATAATAGAACAATCTGTATGTATGCATGCGAAGTAGGAGGCTTTGTAAAAAGAGCTCTGAACCAGAAATCAAGAAACCTAGGTTCTATTCCCAGACTTCCCTCTAATTAGCTGTGTGACCTTTTTAGAATCAATTATCCTTTCTGTGTCCCATGTTCTTAATTTAAAGAGTGACTTGCACTAGATAACAACTATGCTTCTTTTCAGCTTCTAAGTTATACATGTCAGTAAAATGACAAACGGACAATTTCCCTTGCCTCTATTTCTTCATAATTGTGTCTGGCAAGGTTTGACCTTTGTTTCTAAGGTCAGCACAGAAGCCAACTTGTCTCTCTTCTGAACTCCCATAGAATTGTATTTCTAGCTCTCTCAAGGTTTAGTGTAGAATAAGATTTAGAGGGTAGGTTCTGGTGCCAGACTGCCTGGTTTTATGATCCAGTTTTGCCACTTACTAGCTGTATGATCTTGAAAAGTTTCTTTAATCTCTCTGTTTATTTGTTTCCTCACCTATTTATGGGGATTCCAATACTACCTACCTCATAAAGAGGCTGAAATAGGTTAATGATTTTAAAGTGTTTAGAAGAGGACTTGGCACAGAGTAATTGTTCAATAGATGATAAATTATTACTTAAGATATTTACATTCCCAGTGACACCCAGCCCATCCCCTGCAAAAAGAATTGGTAAGATACAGGACAGATAAACTACTGCTCTTTTGCAAGTGTAGAAAACCGTGAAGTGAAATCTTGTCTTCTCTTACTCTGTAGCACACATGTTCATTCTTCTTAGATGTCTGATGAAGGAGTATGGAATCCTAACTCCTTTGCCACAAAAAAAAAAAAAAAAAAAGCCTTGACTGGGGCACTGATTTCTTTGTGTCCCTTATAGCATCTAATAACGTGCCTTCATCTGATCCTTCATCCCTGTAAGTGAGGAAAAACTGAGAAATAAGATTAAGTAAACAGAACCAGCTACATAATTTGTGGGTCCTTGTACAAAATGCAAATACGGGATCCTTGTTCAAAAACATAAAAAGCTGCTAAACTATAAAACTTTTTCTTTCTTCTTCATACCTCCTCTGTTCATGCATATGCACCAGTGTTGCATCAGATTTCACTGAAAAAGCACCAATTCAAAGATAAAATTAAGAATTTCAAAACACTTACAGCAGATCATTAAACCAGAGAATCAAAATCTGCAAATCTGTATAGGTGAGACTCCCAGAAAGATGAGTTTATAGCTGAGAAAGACAGAGAGAGAAACCAAGAGAGAGCGAGACCCAGAGATGGAGAGAAAGACAGGGAGGGGACACAGGGAATGGAGAGGGAGGGAGCTGATTAAGGTATTCTCTACTCCATAATGTAAAATCAAACCTATCTATTGCTCTAATGTTGCCAGGGCCTTGTGTTATCAATGATAATTTAAAGGGGAAAAAGATATAAAATTAAACCTAGCATCTAGCATATTAAATTCATCATGTAACTCCTCCACTGTTCAGTGGTTCCCCAACATATCTGGGTAAAAATCTAAGTTTTTGAAATGGTTAAAACACTCTGCTGATCTGGACCTGTTCTACCACTCTGTCCTCAAGCCATACCATTTCTCCCCATTTCACTCTATTCCAAGCACGCTAGGTTCATTTCTGTTGCTAAAAAATGTTAATCAACCTCTTGTCTCCTTGCCTTAGCATTTTATCTTATATTGGCCTGGAATTTTTTCCCAAATGTCCACATGATCCATTCGCTTACTTTTCTCTTATTTCTTGAAGTTCTCTGATTAACCGGCACATATTAGAGGGTACCTCTATGACATTCCTAACAGAAAAATCTGTCTTTCCTTCTCTGCCTCTTTCTCTGTCTCTGTCACTCTCCACTCCTTCTTGCTTCATCTCCTTTGTAGCATTTATCATTACTTTTCATACTTTATTTATCTATTGCCTTATCACAGTATACTATACCACCATGTAGTATATGGTCAATAAATATTTGGAGGCATGAAAAAAAGGTATGAAGTAATATAGTCTATAGTCACTAGAGCTGTAGAACAAAGAGATAGACAAAAGAGGTAGAAAAATTTAATTAACATTTCAGAGACATTTCATAGATACCATCTACCTTAATAAGATTTTTTTAAAAAGCAAATTAAATCCAAAATAACCATAAGGAAAGAAATAGTAAAAGCAGAAATCAAAAAAATGCAAATGAACAAGTAATAGAAAAGGACAATGAAAACTCATTTTCTTGAAAAATCCACAAAGTTTATAAACCTGTAGCTAGAATTATCAAGATAAAAAGAGGTAAGACACATTTCAATATCATGAGTGAAAGAAGAAGATCACTACAGAGCTTACTGACATTGAATGAAATAAATACAAACACATTTATGCCCAACAAACATTTGATTAACTTTGACACTACAGATAACTTCCTTGAAAGACATACACTACTACACAACAAAAGTTCACTCAATATGAGAGAGAAGCGACAGCATTATATCTTTTTAAAAAGTGAAATTTTAATTAAATACCATCTCACAGAGAAAACTCCATACCGAGATGGCGTCACTGGTGAATTTTATCAACATTTTAGGAAGAAGTAATAAAAATCTTATACAACTCTTATAGAAAATAGAGGAAGAGAAACCTCATTTTATGAGGCGAGCATTACCCTATAGCAAAACCAGACATAGTCAGTATAAGAAAAGAAAACTAAAGATTAATATCTTTTATGGTCATGGGTACATAAAATCTTTATTAAAACATTAGCAAATCTAATCCAGCATTATGTAGACAAGAAAATAAACCATGAACAAGTGTATTTTGGTATGGCAGGTTTAGTATTCACAAATTAAATAGTGTATTTCATTATCTTATCAATACAAAGGAGAAAAATCATATTACTTCAAAAGATACAGAAAAATAATTTCAAAAATTGAATATTCATTCATGGTAAATAAAATACCCAGCCTATTAAGAATAAAAAGGAATTTCTTCAATCTGCTAATGGTAATCTAGGAAAAATACACTGCTAACATTATACATAAGAGTAAAAGACTGAATGCTTTTTCTCTAAGACCAGCGACAAGGTAAGATATCCATTTTCACCACTTCAACTGAATATTGTGTTAGGGACTCAAACCACTGCAGTAAGGTAAGAAAAATAAATAAAAGTTTTAAAAATTGGAAAAGAATTCAAGTCATCTTCCCATGCAGACCACAGCAACATTGAAAACCTAAATCAATCAATCAACCAGTCAAATAAGCAAGCAATCAAGCTACAAAAAAGCTACTAGGCTACTTAGCTTACCAAGGTTGCATGACACAAGGTCAAAACAAATTAGATTGTGTTTCTATATACTAGCAAGGAACAATTGAAAATGAAAAAATATTTTAAAAGCACTGTACAACAGCATTCAAAGATATAAAGTAATTAGGCATGAATTCACAAAATACTCTGCAAGTTACAAAACACTGCTGCGAGAAAATGAAGGAAACAAAGCAGTGGAAAGCTATATTACATTCATTCATCATGAACTGGCAATTATTCTCAACTGATCTATAAATTCATTGCAATTTCAACAAAACTTCTACAGGCTTTTTATGTAGAAATTAATAAGATGATTCTAAAATGTGTATAGATGTACAACAGATCAGGTGTAGAAAAAACAATTTTGAAATTATGAACACAGTAGGAGGACTATGACTACCTGCTTTTGAGACTTATAAACTATCTATTATAAAGCTACTAGTGTAGTCAAAGAAGTATAGTACTGATGTAAGGATACAGCTATAGATGAGTGGAGCAGAACAGAGAATCCAGAGATAGACACATATATATGGGCAATTAATTTTCAAAAGTTACCAAGGTGCTTCAATGGGGAAAAACGAGTCTTCAATAAAGGGTCCTCAAGCAAACTACATATTCATATAGAAAATAATAAACTTTGACCCTGATCTCTTGTAATACATACAAATTGACTCAAAATGAGTCACAGACCTAAATGTAAAAGATAAAACTAAACTAAAATAAAACTTTAGAACAAAATATAGGAGAAAAACTACAAGGTTTGGGATAGGCAAAACTTTCTTGGGACAGAAAAATCATTAACATGAAAAATAATTGACAGATTGAACTTCAACAAAATGACAAACTCTTCAAAAGAGTCTACAAAGAAACTGAAAAGGCAAGCCATAGAGTAGGAGAAGGTATACACCAGGGGTCCTTAACCCCCAGGCTTGGCAGTCCAAGGCCTGTGAGGAACTGGGTGGCACAGCAGGAGGTGAGCGGCGGGAAGGAGAGCGAAGCTTCATCTGCCGCTCCCCATCGCTCCCCATCATTCGCATTACCGCTGATATACACGATACATGTATCAAACTTTGAATTTGCATAACGAATATTTTTTAAAATGTTACAATTGAAAATTGAGTAACTAACCCAATCAAACTAGGCAAGAGATTTAAACAGACACCTGACAAAAAAGTTATCTAAGTGGACAAAAGGTACATGAAAATACTCTACATCATTTGTTATTAGGGAAATGCAAATTAAATCCACAATTAGATACCAATACATATTCATTAAAATGGCTAAAACTGAAAAGATTTACCATGCCAACTGTTGGTGAGGTTGTGGAGCAATTAGAACTGAAGGGAATATAAATTCTACAACTACTTTGTGAAATGTTTGTGGCAGTTTATTAAGTAACTAAACACGTATCATAAAACCTAGCAATTCCTATCCTAGGTATTTATGTAAGAGAAATGAAGATATATGTCCCCAAAATACTTGTGAACAAATCTTCCTAGGACGTTTATTCAGACATCAAGGACATGCCCTATGATTGCTTTTACTTGAAACTTTAGAAAAGAGAAATTTAATTTATAATGAAGAAAAGCAGATCAGCGGTTTTCTGGGGTTGATTATAGGGGCTTGAATTGACTGCAAGTGTACATGGGAAACATTTTTGGGTGCTACAAGTATTCCATAGTTTGACTGTGGCTACTCATTAAAATACACACTTATGTGGGGAAATTTTATTGCATGTAAATCAAACTGAATTAATTATATTTCAAAAAGATTTCAGGGTGTGTTTTAGATGATCAGTCCACTAATCATCTCCGAATTTATCACATCCTTCCGTATCCTGTGGTGTGAACTCTACCTAGGCAAGTCCTGAAGCTGAACTAGTCATCTTAGCCCCATTCTCAAGCAATCCTTCTCTTTACTAAAATTCCAAGATGCCTCGTAATGGAAGCCTCAAATTCGTGGAGGAAAAAAAATCCTGTCCTCACATGTAGCAGCACTTCTGCTGTCATATTTCTTCTGGAAATAACTTTGCTGATATTAAAGTTTGCATTTAGAAAATATACTCTGTTTAAGCTATTCATGACTCTACTATATTTCAAGTGAGAATTATATAATTGAATATGTAAAAAATTGAAATGCTTTGAACTCTAGAAATAACCTATGATTATATTCTATACAACCTGAAGTATGTTTCAAGAGGATTTAGAGAGATTTATAAAGAAATTATATCAAAAATATAAATTTAAATTATTTTCAAATGTTTGCCCCTCCTCTTTTCTGTTCCCAGAAATTACCTTCTCTGCTGGGTCCATAAGCATAGAATTAATCATGAGGCAGTAACTATGGCAATATAGTCTAGACTAGACAATTCACACAATTACTGATCGATTTCCTGTATAAAACACTAAAGTTTACTTTTATTTCCATCAAGTCAAAGACATTATAGTATTATTTTTTTTAATGATCACGTTTGCCCTTATTAGAAGTGTTTGTACTTTACTGTAAAAGTCAAAACTCAGGTAAGTCTTACGGATACTCCATCGGAAAATGATGCTGGGATTAAAGTAGAATGTATCCAGTTTTACATCCCATAAAAGTGAGAACTACATGATATGTGAGGCTGGCTGACTCTACTCTTTAACATGTTATCTAGACAATTCATTGTGGTGCCCAGCTAAATGATACACATATTAAAGTGACCTTGTTAGACTGGTTAGCTTACAATCTACTGTATTTGTTTATATATCCAATTAAAAACCTTTGGTAAATTTAGGGAAAGTGGGGGAGGGATAAACTGGGAGATCGGGATTGACATATCCACACTACTATATATAAAATAGAAAACTAATACGAACCTGTATAGCACAGGGAACTCTACTCAATACTCTGTAATGGCCTATATGGGAAAAGAATCTAAAAAAAGAGTGGATATATGTATATGTATAACTGATTCACTTTGCTGTACACCTGAAACTAACACAACATTGTAAATCAACTATACTCCAATAAAAACTAAAACAAAACAAAATAAAACCTTTGGTAAATTAAGTATTAATCATGATTTTCTTGTCACATATTTTTAAAATTTACATTTATGACTTAGCATAATATCCATTTGTTCAATTATTCAAACTCAACATTGCCATTTTGGGTGTTGTAAGTTGTCTGCAGAATTTTTATTTTACTCAAATAAGTATAAGTAGCTGGAGATATCCCTATTGACTGTACATATGAAGAGGCTCAACAGCTTACTGTAATTGCTCTAAAGATGATAAGACTTTGCCTAGACATAAAAATTCAATAATGAACATGTTTTATAAACTGAAATTGATGAGAGAATAAATCCAGGTAGAGTCTAGATACTTTGCAGCTTGTTACTTGAAGTCAAATTCTCTTTCCTTTCATAAAGTATATCTCTTGACTATAAGTGTCAATCCACCAACAATATTCTATGCAGGCACTAGAATAATGCCACCAGAATGGTGAGGAAAGAGAAGTACCTAACAGTCTAATGAATTTGGAAAAGTATAGCAACACCACTTACCATCCCTAATTCCAATTCCAAGTAATATAGCTACTTATATAGCAGAAATACATACAAGCAATGTTTTAAATATATACTGGTAAACTATTTTTATAGTGTCATTTAGGTTCCTCAATCAATTCTGAAATGTTTTGTTAATATCTATGCCTACAAACATGTCTTTAAAATGATGGATAAACTCAAAGTTCTTCTAAGATGGAATTTTATTATCTTTTTGTAACTCAGCTTGTTTTAAATTATGTTCACTTGATAAGTGCTTCTCCTGTTTTTCTTTTCTCAAGAGTAATGAGTAATGGAACAGTAAAAAACACTGTATTTAGGGGCTGAAGACAGCACCTACTACGGGTCGATCAAGTGAGATGCAAAGATAAATTGAATCCTATTCCATCCTTGCAGAATTTAAAACAGGGTAAATACTGTCACACAGGTATAAGGTTCTATGAGAGTAAAGAGGAGGAAGCATGCAGCTTATGGTTTTGAAGAAAACTTTTAAAGAGTAGGACATACTTGAGTAAGAAGTTACCAGATAGAGACGGGGAGGAATGGCATTTACATCAGAGGATATGGAAACAACAACAAAGAAATACAAAAAAATCTGGAAATGGCTAGTATTCTGACATATGTCTGTGTAGGTGATTGTTTGGGGTTATGGGGAGGGGAGGGACGTGCGTAGATTGCAGAAAATGAAATGGAACCATTGCAGGACCATGGTAACTTTATGCTCCGGATAATGATGAGCTCTTCAAAGTTCAGCAGAGGAGTGAAATACACGTTTTGTTTTTATCTTCTAATTTCCAATATATCACTGTGCACTGTAGACTTTGGGTGGAAAGAAAACTTGTTGGGGCCTCCCTGGCAGTCCAGTGGTTAAGACTCCAGGCTTCCACTGCAGGGGGCACGGATTCTATAGGTCAGTGAGGAGTCTATGGCCTTGGGCCAACAGATGAAAAGAGTTTATAGAAAGAATAGGAATGAAAGGAATGCATGCAAAGATTTGAGAGTAATTTTATACCTTGTTACAAGCACTTTACTCACAAAAGTAGCTAGTAAACTTTTCAATGACTCAATACAGAGACACTACAAGTATTTCAATTCAAATTCTTATTTTGCCCTATGCAATTACATTTTCTCATACAGCCAAGGGCTACATTGTTACCTCAGGAAGCAATGCCATTTTTTTCTGATCCAAGCTTTCCACCTCGTTTTCTAAAAATGACTCATCTTGTTAGGATCACTCTCACTCTAATACATCATTATGCTTCTCTTCATTTTCCCACCTAGGTCAGAAGTTACTTCTCCTTCTTTGCTCTGTGTTGTATTACTTATACCTTCTGTTCTAGCTCTTATTTTCTTTGCTGCCTTTACTATCTTATAGAATCCTTGAGGGTGGGGATGATGCTGTATTTGACCATCTGTGACAGATTTCTTTGATCATGACACTGGATAAATGTATGTTTAAAAGAAAAATAATTGACTCAAACTCAACCATAATTTCGTAATTTTATCTTCAAGTCATAAGAAACTGCCATGTGATACCTGTCATAACATAACACAGAATCCCTAGTCTATGGTTTTTTATGGGTATATTCATCTTTATTTATGTTTATATACAAAAGATAAGCATGCCTTTGAATTCCATCTATAAATGTGAGAGATAATTCTTATTCTCAAATATATTCGTGTACAATATTTCACATTTATTTTATTGTAATTTTGATTATGAAGAGTTTTATCATAACATCTAACTTCTAAGTTGATTTATTCAAGTTATTCATTACTACTAATAGCAAACTACTGGTCACAGAGAGTTTGATTACATTTAAATAACGTCATCTCAGTGACTAGAATAGAACACTAGAATGAAGTTTATACTTTATTGGCCTGTAGTTTATTGATAAGACTGAGTTATGAGTCCTGACGAGTTATTCTAACTGTACCTCCATTATTAGGGTACTTTGATGTGAGACCTTGATTCTTAAAAAAATTCAAGTCTTTAACATGTGGTCATCCATAATTTCACAAACACTACAATACTTTATACCTCAAAAGTATGATAATATTTCCCCAGACATTACAGTTACGATAGATGGTACTTTTCAAAAATGGCGGCAACAATATTTCTAGCCCCACATGATCTAGAATCTTGCCCCTCTTCCATCAGAGGTTGGAGTCTATGTCCTCTTCCCTTTACCTTGGAAGAGCCTGTGGAGGCAATAATAGAGTGCCGCTATGTGACAGCCAAGTTTAGACATGAAAGCAGTAAAGCTTCTGTCTGGGGATGGCTCTGATGCCTTCCCTGGGAATGCAGCCATCATGCTGTGAGGAAGACCTGGCTACATGGGGAAGTCTGCGTGTCTGAGCCCCGACCCAACAACTAGAACCAAACGTCAGCTGCATGAGTATAGGTCACATGGCTTAGAGACAAGCCTTCGTTGCCAAGCCCTAACCACGTTACAGATTTATGAGCAAAAGAAAATGACTGTTGTTTGAGGCCACGCAGGATTGTCAAAAAGCAATAGTCACATGAGCAAAAGTAAATAAAGCATTTGTAAGAGGTACATCTTGCTTTATAGAGTATTTCCTTGTAATGTGAATGTGAATGTCACCTCCAGAACAGCAGTGCTTGCTCTGTTTGGTTGGCTTCTGTATTCCTGGTGCTTAGAACAGGAGTTCTAAGCTCAGAGTATTCAGTACATAAAATAATAATAAATTTATGATGAGATCCATATAAATCAAGGATAATAAAGGCTTTTGAAAAACATGCAAACAAAAATGTTTGCAAAGTGAAATTTGTCAAAATGTTCCCCGAATTTATGAAAATATTAGTATACTTAAGAATTAGCAAAAAAAAATTTTTTTTGTACATTTAGAGCTATAAGAAACTCAAAATGTATTACATACCTTTTTTTCACATTCAATTCTTGTTTTGTTTCAAATATGCGTTACATAGGTTGACCTTCAACACTACTGCTAATTTAGCAAACAAATTTTTGACTTAGCTGTCTGTATTTGTTCATTTAATTTTACTATTACCTGAAGTACAGGAATTTATTTAATATCTCAAAAATATGATACTATATTTTAAGCTGTTGACACAGTATTTCATATTGCATACAATACATAAGTGATATTTTTCATTTTGTAGATGCATTATATTTTGAAACGTATAGGGTAGTTCTTAAGCTGACAAACACCCCTAAACATATAAAACAAAATGCTAATATCACTGAATAAAGAATGCAAAATTTATCGCCTCTTCTAATATTTATCCGAATTTATGAATAGGATAAAAGTGTCTATTGCAAGGAACTGTTAAGTTGAAGAGAATTTTAACATGATTTTCTTTCGAAAATGTAGAATACCAAATAGCTAATTGGTTAGTAATTTTCCAGACTAATAAGTTACTAATAATAACAAATAATTTTACTCAAAAGTATGAATAATAAGGATAAAAACCTATCTTATTCGTTCACTTTCCCAAATATCTATTGAATCCTTCAATTTTATTTATTCCTCATCTTGAATACTTCCTAAAGTATTAAGAAGTGATACTAGATAGAAGGGCTTCTGAGCTCCACCTTCTGCTTGTATCTTCTGACACTGCTTTCCTTAAACTTACTGCTTAGGAAACAATGAATGAGTTGTAGATCCCCATTTGATTCCTACTTCCATACTTTTTTTCTTTTTTTTTTTTTCCTGCTGTATCTTCTGGCCAGAAATGCTCTCAATGCCATCTTCACTTGATGAAATTTGGCTCAGAGAACTTAAAACTCAGTTCAGAGGTGTGTTGGGTGTCCCCAAGACCACCCCCACTATCAGAGATTGGCTGGAAAGACTCACAGCAGTCAGCAGATAGGTGTACTCCCCACTAAGATTTATTACAGCAATGGAGTAAGACTAATGGCTGGATCATATGGGAGAAAGGCACCATCTCTGGAGAAGTCCAATTTCCTACGTCTCTCCATTACATAAGGTGTCACACAGAGTGTACTCTTCCTTCAGTAACAAAATGCAGCTACATTTGTGTGATGTTTCTACCCAGAGAAGCCCATGAGAGACCTAGCTGGGGGCTGGTCATGCAGGCACCCTCTGCCTAGCATGTACTAACATTCCAGACTCCCAGAAGGGAAAGATAAAGTGTTCAGCATAAACCATACGGTTTGCACTGTCTAGGCAGAGTGAACCTTCATCTGTTAACTACTGACTCAGGGCCGAGTTTCCAGGTACCAGTCAAGGGCCAATCTTTCAAGCAGGCCTTTCTAAAGGTCGCTGCCTCCAGCCTGCTGTGATAATTCTTGTCTGCACATGAAGTAACCTGCAAAGGATTTAACTCTGATTCCTGGAGAGGGAGACACTGATCCTCAGTGCTCCAGGCCTGGATATCTCTCAGTATTTCCTACTTTGGAGCACCATTACTTGTACTTCTAGCCCTCTCTCCCACATTACTCCTGATACTTTTTCACATGAAACTTTGATGAAAATCTAAATAATAGAGCATCAAGTTCCTTTACTTGAAGGTTTAAAGTCTGTGCAGTTCATCCCCTCTCCCATCCCCTTTCTATCCTGAACAATTCATCCCTAATATCGGTAAGTAAGGCTGAACAAATATATGTCCATGTGTCAGGTGGAAAGGAGGCTGGTTGAGCTGTGGTGCTCCCACACAGGGTGTTAGGGATGCATGAGGAAAGGAGGGATTCCACAGGGTAGGGGAACCTGTATAGGATGTTGGAGTCCAAGTATGATGAGGAAGGTGTCCCAGTGGGGAGGTAACCCAACATGCAGTGTCCCAGCCTAGAGGGGTGAGGAGGGCAGCCAAGCAGGGGGAGGCCCAAGGGAGGATTTGGGATCTTGGGGCAGGAGCGGGGGAGGGGGGGAACAACTGGTAGAGAGTATTGGAAGTTAAATGGGGAAGAGTGGCAGAAATGAGTGATTGGCTTCGTAAAGGAAGATCAATAAAACAAATAAACCTACCTAGGATAATGAGAGATAGGACTCTCATTGTCAGAGAAAGGCACTCCAACCATGGAAAGGAAGATAACAAGAAGGTTGGATTGGGAGTATTGGAATGAACTCGTGTTTTTTTACGATGCAGAGAGACAGAGACAGAGAGACAGAGGGAAAGAGAAAGATTTACATGTATATATTTAAATTATTTATAACAATAGGCAACACGTATGTTGCTATTCTCTGTGGTCCTACTTTATGAGTACAAGAGAATCTGAAAATTTTTTTTAATGCTCTTTAACCAAATAGTCCATTGGCTATTTTGATGAAAATATATTCCTCTGTTAGGGAGAGAGAAGTTATTAAGGAAATAGAATATGAGCACCAGTGAAATGTATTACGGCTCTTGACCGCTAACAGGTTCTTACAGATTTTTATTTTCCCTCTTTCAGGAGTAAGTCACTGCATCTAAGAGAACTAGAAGTGAAATTACAGATCTAGATCAGGATCTGTACTAGTACAGATGTACAGTACAGATGTACTGTACAGGATCTGTACATTGGATACTAGTGTCCAAATGTTTAATATGAAAATATAAATTTGTAGAAGGACTGGAACCGTAAACTTAGGGCTTCCATTAAAGCCATACTATCTTGTGCACATAACGCTTACTGCAACCTCTGCCTTAATAATATGCCATTGTGGAAGGTAGCTCCTTCTTTCCCTAAATAAGTTTTCCTTCTATTTCCCTGTTTCTCATACTTATTCTCCCAGTCACTGGGCTCACAATTGGTGGCACGTTATCTTTTTCGCCTTAGCTTTCTATGCTCAGCAAATAATCATACGTGCTACATTTTTTTTCTCATAATTTGTCTTAAGTTCACCCTTCATTTACCTTTTATTGTACACTTTACTTGAAATAGCTGGGTTTTTTTTCTTTTAGTCTTTTCTCTTTTAGCTTTCTCCTACATGCAGCTATAATTATAAACATATTTGTTATTTTCTCTTTAAATCAACTAGAGAACTAGACATAGACAAAAAGTGTTGGAAAATCTTTTCAAACTCCTTTCTCCTCTAACTTCACAATTTCTTTTCCATGCAAGCAATACCTGTTTCCCCTACAGGACCTTCACCTCACATCATGCATTATCCCAACTTCTTTTTTCATAGTTTATGTTTTAAATGTGTTTACATATCGTAAAATATGTTTTAAATACTTAGGTCATTCTTTACACCTCCTTTTTACTATGAAATCTTTTGCTAGGGTAGAAAAGCTGAGCTTTCCAAAATGTTCTATTCGGAGTACAATTCATATTTCCAAAAAAATGGTATTGAAAATTAGACGCCTATAGGTCAAAACATCAAAGGCAATTACTTAATTAGCATTCTAAGCTTGCTGCCCTCCCCAAATCTATATGCACAGAACTCTTTTTAAAGTCAGTAGGAGTTCTGTCCTAACAAAGACTTCACCCAAGGGGAAAAGAAAAAGGATTTAAACATAAATAAGTAGAACAGATTTTAATAAGCTCTCTCTCAATGAGTATTTACCTGAGGGACTAGAACAGCTGCAATGTAAAAACCTGTTTAATAACCCTCTATTAAATAGTTTTCTTTGTTTAAATTAAAATCCAATGCAGGCTAAGTTGTAAACAAACAAGATTTACATAATATCAATTTCTAAAAGTAAGGTAATACAGGGATCTTCTATTAACCAAATATTTTTAAGTACTGTATTGTTCTGCTTTTCTTTTCACTCTGCTATTTTGAATGGTTTAGTAAAGCCAACTACATAATTGTGTATAGAAATAATGAAGCAAACATACTTTGTGTAGCAAAGTGGCTTGCTAGAGCACATCAAGTACTTTTAAAGAAAGTAAATAAATTAATTGCCAATTTTCTCACAGAATGTGGCTTCTTAAATGATGAAAACCTTATAAGACTTCTTTAAGATTTTCAACAACCGTAAACTATTGAAGAGTAATTTACCTGCTTTGCCAATGTTAGTAACATATGCAAGAATTTACCTTCCTCAGGTTTCAGAAAAATAAGGCTTTTGTTTCTTCAGAACTCGCACTGCTTCTTTCTCATTTGTAGTCACAATTCTCAGTTTATAGCACTGGAATTATTCCATGGCAATTAATCCAAAGTTATAAATATGATAATGAGTCCAAGAAGCAAATTTATACGGTCCTTCTTATCTTCCCTCTTTTCCCATCTTTAACAAATAAACAGTTGCTCAGAATAAAACACTTAGGGAAAATATTCTGAAGTGAAACTGACAAGCAATGCTATCTTCGAATTGAAAGAGATTTCCATGCTCTTTTTCCTCATCCCAGATATCAAGCTCCCTGACGGCAGGTTGACCTTGAACAGCTTGGTTCATGCTAATGTCCAACTTGGTCTTGCACATCTTAAGGGATCAGTAATAACAATGTGTTAAAAACTGATTTTTCCCCCTCTTCTTCTATCATAGGAACAACATGTGCATCACCATTTATGAGATCATGAATATTTTAACAACAAAAGTATATTCTTTATATTAAAACAACCACTGTGTTCCTTCATGACAGCCATCCCATGAGGCAGAATTGAAGCTATAACATGAGGGTTAGACTTTGTACATCTATTTACAAAATTTATTAGCCTTTCGGAGTTCCAATCACATAGAATGTGACAGGGTCTCAGGGCAGCATTGTGGGAACTTTGAAAGTCTAGTCCATTTTATTATATAAAATATATTTAAGATTTTCTGTATATGAGGAATAAAGCTTCTGAAAATGGGTTATTTTTAATAGGAGATGTTCAAAGTCTAAAAGGTAAAGAAGGGACAATCCTTTGAAGAGGATTTTGAAAAGGACTTTGAAAGTATTAATAAAGGGAAAAAGAAGTTAAGCTTAGGTTGCCAACTTATCTTTTTAATAGTGGTCTAAAAAAAGACACAGGGTCATTGCCCTTTCCTTGATGACCATATTCTAGGGACATTGAGGTATCTGAAATCTCAAATATGTTTTAGGCATTTAAATAGCCTTACCAATGCTGTTACTTTCTCTTGTCCCCTATACCTTTCTAGTATGTCAGATTTTATTTCTCTGAGGAACAAAGGCCGAAAAGAGACAGAGAGAGAGAGAGAGAGACGGCTTCTGTACATCTTCCAAAGAATAAAGAATCCAAACCAAAATTACCATTGGAAAAGTACATTTGCTAAACACAAAATAATATGGAACCTAGAAAGTTAATAAAAATAAACTGTATATTTTTCTATGGAATCATAGTTTTTGTGAAATGTTTGTAATTTATGATCAAATATTTGAAGGTAAAAATGTTGATTTTTTCTTAACATTTAACACTAAAACAAATGTGTTGTTTTAAGAAAAAATATGATATATAAAATTTGAAGTTGCTAGACCTTAAGGTGTAACTCACAAAATTTCAATTACTGGCTAAAGGTTTTGCTTATTTTTCCAGTTGATTGAATTTCTTTCTTAATTCAGGACTTTTTTTTTCCTAATAAGAGTATACTATGTTAAAATAACTTAATACAGCGTATTTAGGAAATGGGTGAAGGTGGTCAAAAGGTACAAACTTCCAATTATAAGATAAATAAGTCCTGGGGATGTAATGTACAGCATGATAACTACAGTTAACAATATTGTATCGTATATTTGAAAGCTGCAAAAATACAAATATTGTAAATGTGAGAGTACATCTTAAATGTTCTCATCACAAGAAAAAATTGTAACAATGTATGGTGATGGATGCTAACTAAACTTAAAATTTTATTGTGGAGATAAATTCACAATATATACATCTATCATATCATATATCAATCACATTGTATACCTAAAACTAATACGATGTTATATGTCAATTATATCTCAATAAAAACATAAAAATAAAATAAAATAACCTAATACAAACTCTTAGAGTTGTCTGAGAAGAGATTCTAAGAATATAGTTAGATATACTAATATATATACATATATATAAAATCTAGATATTAAAATTTGCTTATAACTGTGAAAAGTTAGCATAAGTGATTAAAATATGGGTTGAACATATGAAGTGCTCCCCTTCTCCATGGACATAGACTGACTCCCTTCCCTGGCCAGAGACCTCCTAGAGATGTGCCATGGGGGATGAGTAAGACAGTATGTATTGAATACCTGTCTGTGCAAATTCATCATCAGTACAAAAAACAACAAACTGGCAAAGAGAATTAACTATTGCAGATATTGGTGTGTTTATAGACCTAAAGGGATATGTGATTTAGGGTCAGAAGACCTGGGAATGAGAAAGTTTTTGACTCAGATGTACAATATAATCTTGGAAAATCATATAACCTCCTTGAGCTTTGTTTCCTATTGGCTAAAGTAAACATAAGAATAACACCCACCTCACAAGGCCTTTTTGAGAATCAACTGTAGTAGGTACACTGAGAAAGCACTTTTTTAAACAGCTATACACATGTGCATCATTTGTCTCATTGTTAAAGTAATTTGTTTTCCACTGTTCATCTTGGTATTAGATCAGCTTGATTCTCTATGAGTCTTTTAGAGAGTTATCATAATAATCTATAATGGAAAAAAGTACAAATTAACCATCTAATTACTCATTCATTCACTCAACAAACATTCACTCTGTTTCTACCGTGTGCCGAGTACAATGGTAGATACAGAGGTTACAGAGATAAAAGACCACTGCCTTCTCTTAAAGAGGTTACAGTCTAGTAGCTAAGAACAAGAAGGAAAGACAAATCTCATCTAATGTATTATAGCCTCTGATAGAGCACTTGAGGTGGACATCATTTTAAAGAGGTTAGAAAATGGTTCCTGGCTCTTGAGCTGAGTACTTGAGATGTGGGAAAGAGACTCATGAATCAAGACCCAGAATCAAGATAAAATACACCCAATTGTGAAAACTAAAAATAGCTGACCAAGACTGTGACTAAGCTAATATTAAGATATCATGAGATGAGACTTAACAGTTAGAAGAAGTTGAGACCCTGAAGGGTTCTATATTCTCTGCTAAGGACTGATTTCTGAAAAAAGATGGAAGAATACTGAAAGGGGTAGTGACATGATTACAAGTGCATTAAAAAAAAAAAAAAAAAAAAAAAAAAAAAAAAAAACACTGAATAAAAGACATACAGGGGCTTCCCTCGTGGCGCAGTGGTTGAGAGTCCGCCTGCCGATGCAGGGGACACGGGTTCGTGCCCCGGTCCGGGAAGATCCCACATGCCGCGGAGCGGCTGGGCCCGTGAGCCATGGCCGCTGAGCCTGCGCGTCCGGAGCCTGTGCTCCCCAATGGAGAGGCCACAACAGTGAGAGGCCCGTGTACCGCAAAAAAAAATCCCAAAACAAAAAGACATACAGACTGCGAAGGAAGAAATAATATTGACCCTGTCTTCAGGTAACATGATTTTTCCACATAGAAAACCCAAGAACTAATAAGGAAGTGCAACAAAATTGCAGCTACATGGGATGAAGTGAGAGAGTGGCATGGACATATATACACTATCAAATGTAAAATAGGTAGCTAGTGGGAAGCAGCTGCATAGCACAGGGAGATCAGCTCGGTGCTTTCTGACCACCTAGAGGGGTGGAATAGGGAGGGTAGGAGGGAGACACAAGAGGGAGGAGATATAGGGATATATGTGTATGTATAGCTGATTCACTTTGTTACAAAGCAGAAACTAACATACCATTGTAAAGCAATTATACTCTAATAAAGATGTTAAAAGAATTTTTTTAAAAATTGCAGTACAAGATCAATACACAACAACCAATTGCATTTCTATATACTAACAATGAACATATAGAAACCGAAAATTTAAAAACGTACAATACTATTTACAATTGTGCCAAAGAAAATGAAACACTTAGTTATAGATATAATAAAACATGTACAGGATCTGCATATGCTGATGAAAGAAATTTAAAAAAAAAAGAGACCTAAATAAACAGAGAGACATACTGTGCTTATGGACTGAAAGACTCAACATAGTGAACGTGTACATTCTATTAAATAGATTTATAGTTGTAATGCAGTGCCTATTAAAATCCCAGAAAGGTGTTTTGTAAACTTAGACAAGTTAATTCTAAAATTTATATAGAAAGACAAGGACCTAGAATAGCTAAATCAATTTTGCAAAAGTATAATTAGGTGGAAGGAATAACTGCTTCACATTAAGAGTTAAGATACAATTACAGTAATCAGGAAAGAGAGGTGTTAGTGAGGGGATAACACATATCAATGAAATAAAATAGAGAACCTAAAAATGGACCACAAAACTATACCCAACTGATTTTTGACCAAGTTGCAAAAGCAATTTGATACAGAAAGGATAGGCTTTTCAAGAGATGTTGTTGAAGGAACCAGCTATCCATAGGCAAAAAAAAAAAAAAGAAAAAAAAAGAAAAAGAATGTTGCCCTAAACTTTATATCTTATACAAAAAATTAAGTCAAAAATAAATGGACTTAAATTTAAAGTGTAAAACTATAAAACATTTAGAAAAAATAGAGAACATCTTTGGAACCTAGGACTAGGCAGAATTGTTAGACTTGACACCAACAGCATGATCCATAAAAAAAAAATTAAGAAAGGGAAAAATTCATTATACTCTTCTTTCTGTTTTTATGTATATTCACAACTTTCCATAATAAGTTTTTGCTGTTTGGTGTTTTTTTTTTTTGCGGTACGCGGGCCTCTCACTATTGTGGCCTCTCCCTGTTGCGGAGCACAGGCTCCGGATGCGCAGGCTCATCGGCCATGGCTCACTGGCCCAGCAGCTCCGCGGCATGTGGGATCTTCCCGGACCAGGGCACGAACCCGTGTCCCCTGCATCGGCAGGCGGACTCTCAACCACTGCGCCACCAGGGAAGCCTGCTGTTTGTTTTATAAAAAGGAAAATTTGATAGACTGGACTTCAACAGAGTTAAAAATTCTTTTGCTTTGCAAAACATCTTGTGAGGAGGATGAAAAGACAAGCTATGTATTAGGCGAAAATATTTGCAGACAACATATCTGACAAAGAACAATTGATAGAATATATAAAGAGCTCTCCTAAGTCAACAGTAAAAAAACCCAAAACCAAAACAAACAATCCAATTAAAAAATGGGCAAAAAAAGGAACATACATTTTGCTGAAGAGTATACAGATGGCAAGTACGCACATAAAAATATGTTCAACAAAATTAGCCATTAGAGAAATGCAAATTAAAACCACAATAAGATGTCATTATACACTGTCAGAATGGCTGAAACAAAAATTAGTGCTGATGCCAAATATTGGTGAGGATGCTGAAAAACCTTAACTGGTGGTACATAAAATGATGCAGCCACTCTGGAAAAGATTATGACAGCTTCTCACCAAACTAAACATATACTATCCTGCCCCTAGGTTCTTCATAACCAATTTTTTTTTAGATTCCATATGTATGTGTTAACATACGGTATTTGTTTTTCTCTTTCTGACTTACTTCACTCTGTATGACACACTCTAGGTCCAATAAAGACGCAGACGTAGAGAATGGACTTGAGGACACAGGGAGGGGGAAGGGTAAGCTGGGACAAAGTGAGAGAGTGGCATGGACTTATATATAGTGCCAAATGTAAAATAGATAGCTAGTGGGAAGCAGCTGCATAGCACAGGGAGATCAGCTTGGTGCTTTGTGACCACCTAGAGGGGTGGGATAGGGAGGGTGGGAGGGAGACACAAGAGGGAGGAGATATGGGGATATATGCATATGTATAGCTGATTCACTTTGTTATTCACTTTGTTATAAATTCACTTTGTTATAAAGCTGATTCACTTTGTTAACAGACCATTGTAAAGCAATTATACTCCAATAAAGATGTTAAAAAAAAACACCCTAAACATATACTTATCATACAACGCAGCAATTGTAACTCTTGGTTATACATCCCAAAGAAATGAAAACTTATGTTCACACAATAACTTGTACATGAATGTTCATAGCAGCTTTATTCATAATAGCCCCAAACTGGAATCAACCCAAATGTCCTCCAGTGGGTGAATGTTTAATCATAGTGTGGTACTTGTCATCAATAAAAAGGAATGAGCTATCGATACATGCAACAATTTGGATGGATCTCAATATAACTGGACTGAGTGAAAAAAGACACTCTCTAATGGTTACATATTGCATGATTTCCTACATATAACATACTTGAATTGATACATTATAGAGGAGAACAGATTAGTGGTTGACAAGAGATAGGGGGCAGTGAAGGAGATGGTTATGGCTATTAAAGGGGATCCTTGTAATGGAAATCTTCTATATGTTCACTGTGATGGTGGTCACATAAATCTACATGTATGATAAAATTAAACAGAACTAAGTATAAACACATAAAAATTAGTGTATGTAAAACTGGTGAAATCTTAATAAGGTCCATGGATTCTATCAATGTCAATATCCTGGTTGTGAAATTGTACTATAATATGCAACAGTTCACTTTTGGGGGAAACTAGGTAATAGGTATAAGGGATTCCTATTATTTCTGTATGAATCTATATAGAACGTATATGAATCTATAATTATCTCAAAATAGTTTAAAAAAATCACTCTAGGTACAGTATAAGGATAGAACGGTAATGAGGGTGGAATACACAAGGATCATTGGATGAGTGTGTGTATTTGTTGGGGGAAGTACTGAAAAACAGGACATGGACTATGAGGCCTGCCAGGTTTCTTCCTTGGGCTTTATTCATCCCAAGGAGAGGAAACAGAAGGAGTAGCTGACTGGAGAAGAGAAATGATGAATTCAATTTTGATTTTGCTGAGTTTATTTTCAATCAGCCAAGCAGAGTATGTAAAATGATAATACAAGAAGGAAAACCAGGAATTTCTGGACAAGGGAAGAATATAGTGTTCTGCTGGATTCTGTATGCATACTCTTCATATAGAATTTCAACACCTGAATGAATATTAAAATATCAGTTACCTGCATATCATGGCACAGGAATTTTTGAACTCAGAGGCAAGAGTAAATATACTAAAATAGCTGAATCAAATGAATTGCATTTCCATAATGCATTAAAGTGAAAAGGAACTGAGTTACCCTCCATGTGTGTCAAGTTCTACATTGGCGTTCAGAAGTATTTTTCTGCTTAATCTTCATGATAGGCCTCAAAAGTTAAGTTTTATTATCTATAATTTCTAAACAGAGAAGTTAAGTAATTTGCCAAATGAAACAAAGGCAATGAGTAACTTATTGGGCTAGAATTTGAATCTAGCTGTGTTTAACTTCTAAGCCTACATCTTTCCACTATCTCAAGAAGCCTGTGGAGAGTCGGGGAGAGCAGACCATAAAACCTTCTTAAAAATGCAGGCTCTATATTATTGCTTATTTAGATGTTTTGTAGGGTTAAACATATGCGTTTAGATTTGTAAGCGTTCAGTTCCCTACAGGCAAATTTTAAAGGTTCTGTTTAGGTCACTTGTCTCATCTCTACAGGATGGCATGCCAGTTTGGCATCAACTGATCATTCATGGCTTTCCATTCCCTGGATGCACCTGCATGTCTGCGTTAGGAAGGGGTTAACTTTCTTATACTAATTGCTAAGTAGTCCCCTTCTTTTTATTTTCCAGTTAACAGGTCAGGTCGTTGCTGTTGTTTTCAGGTATACAGGCTATACAGATTCTTTAACAAGTATCTTTCTGCTCAACTAAGACAAACAGATGAACAGCAGATATCTTCAGTTCTGTGATCCCAAACTTACACGATGCGTTAGCTATGACTTCATTAATTACTAACTTGGGATTCCCTAAGCCTCTACACCAGTAAACAAGTAAACAAACCAAAAATACCTTTCCATCTCTACAGAAAATCCTGTGCATTATAAGGTTTGTTTTTCTGCTTCTCTGGTGACTTTCTATATACTCCGTTTTTCAGTTCATGTCTTTTCTTTGAGGTATTCTATTTCAAAATTTTAAGGTTGACACATCACGCCTAAGATCTCTAGGGCCTGAAAGTTGATTCAATTTAAGGCTATACATCACAGTCCACTTACTTTACAAACCAAGAAGAGTCCAACTAGATCTTGAAAAGGTAATTTTCAGGTAGAAATTGGGCTTCTCTCCTTAGTCAACATAGATGAAGCTTCACTGTTTCCAAACACTCTTATTATTGTTGTTGTTGTTCTTGTTATTACTCAGTAATCTACATTTAATTTTGAAAGGCATTTCAACAGAAACTCTCCACATTACATCCCATATCCATCAAAATGCAGGCGTAGACCTGAGTAGCATATCTCCTATAAAGACTAAAAAGGTTGGTGGGGGCTGGATTTGAGGATATTTATGTGATCTGATGCTCTGTTGGGTCAGTTCATTTTGATCCTTCACCTTTCTAAAGCATCCAGACCTGAGGTGTGGATTTAACTTCTCACCATTCACGCCACCTAGTGGTTATAAATGTTAGATGCTTGGTTTTAAGGAAGATTCCTAATGACTTGGGGGCGGGGTACCCGAAAAACAAAACCGTTGAAAGCGACAATTTCCTAGTCTCCCACATTACTTACCCCTCACAGGGACCCCTTTACTTTAATCATTTTAGGTGTGCGCATGGATGCGCAGAGAAAATGAACGGGAAGGCACACTCACGGAGACGCACGCCCCTCGACGCTGACATTTAGAAAAGGGTTCTAAATCCTTCCTGTCATTTGCAAAGGACAGGAAAAGGAGTTGTGGCAAGACCCCGACCAAGGAGGCTGTCTGACTTTTCAGCAAGTGGGACAGATGACATATTAACTCTTGCAACGTTAACATCTGGTTCGAACAAACCGAAAGACCGAGAAAGAGGAAAAAGCGCTTAAAAATTCCGCCGCGGGGCTTTGCAGGTCTTGCTACCCAAGAGCCCTCAGAAGACAGCCAATTCCTGCGTTTTCCGCTCTGCTCACCCTCCTACCCAGCTTCTCTCTCTCTCTCTCTTTTTCCTTCACTCCCGCCTCCCCGCCCCCCCCACGCCCTCACGCTCGCCTTGAACCGGGACCCAGGGAGGCAGAAGCAAGGCATCGGTCCCCTTCCTCCTCTCCTCCACCAAACCGCCGCAGGCGAGCGCGTGAAGCTTCCCTTTGTTCAACGAGGCTCGCACTCCTCCCCAGCAGATCCACCTGGATGCTCTCCCTCGGTGACATTTTGCGCCGGGGCTGGTGCGTGGCTGGGGTGGAGCGAGAGGAGCCCGAGGGGGCGGGGGCAGAGAAAGGTCAAGTCGAGGGAAAGGCAGGAGACGCCTTGCATAACCTGCGTGGTGGGGCGTGCGCGCGGTTATTTATTTATTTTCTCCTCATTTATTGATCGCACGAGCAAGAGCGGAGCGGGGAGCCCGGGGAGATGCAGGACCACCCACTGGCGGGGAAGCAGCAAGCAGCCCTCCCGCGCCCCCGCGCTGCTGAGCGCCTCTTGCCTCCGCGCTCCGGCGTTTGCCCGCGCCGGCCCCGGCCCCGCCGCGCCGCCGCCGCCGCCGCCGCCGCCGCCACCGCTCGCCCGGCCGCCCCGCAGCCCCGCAGCCCCGCAGCCCCGCACCGCGCCGCTCGGGCCCCGGCAACCGCCGCGGCGCAGTAAGTTGGCAGGAGCGAGTCCCCTCCGTTCTCGACTCCCCCGCACCTTTTGAACTTGTTGCTGCTGCTCGGCTCGCCTGCGCCTGGCTTTTGGAAGGTGAAAAGGAGGAGGGAGGCACGGAGGAATGGGGGAAGGGGGAGGAGAGCTCGCTTGAGCTTTATTTATGCTCCCTCGGCGCATCGGATTCGGCTGCTCGCGAGCTGCTTTCTCAGCTTTTCCCGTTCCGGGTGCACCGCGAGGAGAAAGTCTCCGCAACTCAGCTCCGGCGCGCACTTCGCCAGGTATGTACCGCGGCCGAGGCGCGTTGTGCGCGGAAGCAGATGTTGCTGCCGCGGCGGCAGTGGCGGCTGCCAGCTCCCGGGCTCTGTAGCTGTCACACTGCACCTGAGCT
The DNA here is from genome assembly GCF_951394435.1 of Stenella coeruleoalba. NCBI lineage: Eukaryota > Metazoa > Chordata > Mammalia > Artiodactyla > Delphinidae > Stenella > Stenella coeruleoalba. Next base: position 75,420,215 of record NC_137155.1, read on the forward strand.
GAACTTGACAAGAGAGTAAAGGGGAGATTGGGCGAATGCTTTTGGCAGACACGGCGGGTGCTCGTAGACGTGAGAGAGGAGGATCTATATTAATGCCCTCTAGCCGCGTCCAACGCACAGCACTTCCGTCTCTGCAAATACGTCCCGAGGAGTAGAGGTGGCGACCGGACTCCCAAAGAGACGTGGGGCAGCGGCTGTGACCGAACCTCGGAAGCTACAACAACAGGTCTCCTTCTTGAGATTCCTTTGGCGGGAAGGGCCACTTGAAAAGGGAAGGTTTGAAAGAGCTGAAAAGGAAGGTGGAAGGGTTCCCTAATTCTTCAAAAGAATACCACTGAGTGTCTGTCCTTCGTCTCCTCTATCCTGCACGACACACACTCCAGACTGTGTTAAGGGAGAAATCAAAGACACCTGTTTGAAGAAATTGAGGCATCGAAAGTCACCTGTGTACTTATTTGTGCCGGGGCTAGCCTGGTCCGACTGCAGGAAGAGGTTTGATTAGGTTTTGTTGGGTGTGATTGTTAGGACATTGTATTTTCCCCCCGTTACTCCAAATACCTGTCTTTGAGGGAAACTTGCCCTCTGAGAACTGTGACTTCACCAGGAGCCCTACCTTGGAGTAAGGCTGATACCTCTGGACCAGTAATATTTGTTTGACGGGAGGAAGTGGGTGATTGTGGCTACTTTGAGTGACCCATTGTAGAGACTTGGTTGCCCTTCTGGCCTGCACTTGAAGGAACCATGGCTGCGGGGGTAGCAGCGTGGCTGCCCTTTGCAAGGGCAGCGGCCATTGGGTGGATGCCTGTGGCCTCGGGGCCCATGCCAGCTCCCCCGAGGCAGGAGAGGAAAAGGACTCAGGATGCTCTAATTGTGCTGAATGTGAGTGGCACTCGTTTCCAGACATGGCAGGACACCCTGGAACGGTACCCAGACACTCTGCTGGGCAGTTCGGAGAGGGACTTTTTCTACCATCCAGAGACTCAGCAGTATTTTTTTGACCGTGACCCAGACATCTTCCGCCACATCCTGAATTTCTACCGCACTGGGAAACTCCACTACCCTCGCCATGAGTGCATCTCCGCTTATGATGAAGAATTAGCCTTCTTTGGCCTCATCCCAGAAATTATTGGCGACTGCTGTTATGAGGAGTACAAGGATCGCCGGCGAGAGAACGCGGAGCGTCTTCAGGACGATGTTGATACCGACAACACCGGAGAGAGCGCGCTGCCCACTATGACGGCTCGGCAGAGGGTCTGGCGGGCTTTTGAGAACCCTCACACCAGCACAATGGCCCTGGTGTTCTACTATGTTACCGGCTTCTTCATTGCCGTCTCAGTCATCGCTAATGTGGTAGAAACAGTGCCCTGTGGGTCTAGCCCAGGTCACATTAAAGAACTGCCCTGTGGGGAGCGGTACGCCGTGGCCTTCTTTTGCTTGGATACAGCCTGTGTCATGATCTTCACAGTTGAGTACTTGCTTCGCCTGGCAGCAGCTCCTAGTCGTTACCGTTTTGTGCGTAGCGTCATGAGTATCATCGATGTGGTGGCCATCCTGCCTTATTACATTGGGCTGGTGATGACAGACAATGAGGATGTCAGTGGAGCCTTTGTCACACTCCGCGTCTTCCGGGTCTTCCGGATCTTTAAGTTTTCCCGCCACTCTCAAGGCCTGCGCATCCTGGGGTACACACTGAAGAGCTGTGCCTCTGAATTGGGCTTCTTGCTCTTCTCGCTCACCATGGCTATCATCATCTTCGCTACGGTTATGTTCTACGCAGAGAAGGGGTCTTCCGCTAGCAAGTTCACCAGCATCCCTGCTGCCTTCTGGTACACCATCGTCACCATGACAACACTAGGGTAGGTGCCATCAAGGGAAATGGGATGGAGGTGGTATATGTGTGTGGTGGTTGTGCACCCATTTAAGTTATATACTTACTAAGAGCAAATAATCTTTCTCTTTCTTAAATGGGTTCAGGAAAATATTATCTAAATGGTTCTGAAGAACTCTTTTGATCTATGATATGAGTATGATGTAGTGATTGAAGTATCTAGGAAGTTGCTGGCCAGTGTTGAGTATTGATGCCTGAAAGTGATAAATCCAGAAAGAAATTTAGGAATTCCTGAATATAAAGATCATCAGTATTATATGTATGAAGACATAAAAATATAATGATAATGAAAAACACAAAATTTGTGTTCAAGTAAAGGTATGAAAATACACAGTGTATATTGAAATGCCTAGAAAGTGCTTCAGTGTATTGAACTGAAAAGTTTCCACGTATATTTGAAATATTATTTTCATGTGAATACTTCTGGCATGCATTTTCCCTCTCAGAACCATAATTCTCATTTTACAGCATTTTAAGACATAGATTATAGATATTATCAAAGGATTTTGTAATGTGTATGCACATATTCATATATATGCATTTTCATTATGGCTGATAAGTTATGCAGTGTTTTAGAATATCAGGGCTGAAACTGATCAACTCTACAAAATGCAGTGGAATGATATTTGCAACATATTTAAGTTTCTGCGTTCATAGTTTCAAATAAAGAAGCAAGTGACTCTTACCACACTTTTTTTAAGAAACTACAGATCCCATCAGGCAATGGGCGCATATTCATTAAATACACAGAGGGCAGAGCAGTATCTGATGAGATTGATGGTCACCAAGGGCTGGTTGCATTAGAGAATTTTGGGCCCCAATTTCCTTTTAGAATTCTTTTCTTTATTATTTTATTTGGTGGTAATCGTGTTTTGCCACCAAAGGGACATATTCTGAATTAATATTGTTCTTTAAAATAAAATTTAAGCTAGAATTAAGATTTTTAGATGATTGAAGAAAGATATGACATTACTAATAATGTTAAACTGCAGAAAAGTAGCAGCATTTATATATTAGAGTATATAGTAAAGTAAAATGGTAAGAGCCTTTTACTTTTATGAGTTCTTAGATAAGCCAAGTAGTGATGTTAGTGCCCTTTCTTCAGCTTTATGCTGCTTTTCTTGCATGGTTAATCAGTTCAATAGGATTTGGTAATGGCTGTAATAGAAAAAGTTATTCCCAAGGCTGCTTTTTAAATTTTGTGTTTCAGCCTAATTTAATTGCCTTCTTTAAATGACAATGTGGTTAAAGTCAACTTAATTTTATTAGACATATTGTGTTGAACAGAATTCTCATGTTGTCCTATGGCTAACTAATGGAATATTTTATATGTGAAGAATTTTGGGCTGAGTCAAGAAATGATGTTAAAGTAAAATATAATGACTTATGATTTTGATTTAGTCTCACATATTTTTGAAGGCCTAATAGTGGATTTTCAAAAATGAATCAGTGAAAATTCTATAACCTACTGTTTATATTTCCCTTTTATCCTGTTGGTAATTTTGTGACACATTTTGAAGAACATGCAGAATACCTTAGCAGTGCAGGTGCTTAGTTGTAACCAAGAGGTTTGTGTCTTGTTGTCTTTATGTCATTTGAAGTCTTTATTAAGGACAGTTGGATAGTATAAATCACTATCAGGACTTCAAATTAAAAGTACCTATGAATAAAAAGAGGACTCTATGTTAAGAGGAAATGAAAGAAGTATTAAAAGGAAATATATTTTTAAAAATTAGGTGTCTGTGACAGTGTTTTTCATGAAGTATCAGTAAGTCATTTTAATACTATATGCCCTCTACCTGATTGAATTTGAGCATTGTTACAATGAATGTTGATGAGATGCTAATTTCATCTGGCTAGAAATTTCTATTCTAGACTTGAGAAGTTAGTATTATTTTAAAACTTGTTTTCTGAAATGACTTTCAAATTTTTATTTTATTATGAAATCTATTTTTGTTTTCAGGAAAAGATGAGGAATTGTTAACCACTGATGACAATTTTTATTATATAAATAAAATGCTTAGAAGCATCTGCTTTTTGAAATGAATTAAGAAACTAAATCACAATACCTGAGTAAAATCTATGAAATGGTTTTAGTTCACGTGTTCTGAATGTTAGTATGTAAGAAAAATTAAATACACACACTTTCTCAGAACTTGGAAGTAAAATGGGAGTTACTTCTAAGACTTAAGTTCCACTATAGATGAAAATTTTAATTTTCAGGAAATTAAGGTAATTAATGATCCTGGTGTAATATAGCAGTCATGCTTTAAAGATGTAGAAATGTTGCAATCAAGATACAACCCATTTATCGGAGAATATATACAAACATTTAACAAAGCATATGCTTTATAATGTAGCAAAGTTTTCTCAAAAATGTCTTCTGTTTCTCATCAAAATATATTTTAAATGTATTATACTTTTCTGAAAAAATAGATTAAAAAAAATCCTGCCTTTTTGGTGTCTTAACTTTGGTTGCATTGTGACTCAATAGCTTCATTTAAGAATAGAAAGTATTAACAAAAGCCATTGCTTGAATTTATTTTTTACACTGTAGTCTTATACGATGAAGTGTAAGATACAAACTTTTTGGAAAATACTCAGTAGTTGCAGCTAAAATCAATCCATGTCCGATAGATGACCAGGAATTTCCCATTACAGTCAATGAACTCTTTTTATGTGGCTGTTATTTTTAATGGAGCTAATATTCATCAATTAATGATAATAGAAGTGAAAATGCAATCCTAGACAGTGGTGTTTGAAAGTTCCAGCTCATACAGACATTATCTACATGAAAAGAAAGGGCCAAGAATTTTGTAATTCAGGACTGGCAGAATTATCTGCTACCTCTCAGGTCATTTTAGACAATATTCAGTTGGTTTTTCGGTCTGAAGAAATGAGTGGGTCTATTGTGTATTCATCTAATCATTTTTGTGCTCCTTGAAATAGCATATATATCATTATTCCATATTTTAACCATGCTCGTTACGTAAGTAATTATTTAATTTGCTAGTAAAGTGAATGCTTTAAAATATAATTTGAAGTCTACCCATTTCCTATTAATTAAAGTATGAAACATCAAGAGCACAATTTTAGAAATCCATGAAAGAATGTCAGAAAGGTTTTTTTAAAACAATGTTTAAATTGGGTGGCCCTGTATATTTCTTCCTCCATTCAGTCCTTTCTTTCTGAGCATACTTGTTGACCTGCACTGGGCCCTGATGACCCTTTTACTTCCGGCCTCCCTCTTTTCTGCAATGTAACCTCTAGTTACTACCCTCAACTGCCTTGGGAGAATAAGAACCTGGAAGTCCTCTTTTGTCTTAATGACCTCTGGGCAGTAACATCCTGTTGTTATTTTTCATTTAGGTGGTAGTACTTAAATGGTGTCAAATTTAGGAAATTTCCAAACATTCACCCGTAATCAAAAACGATTTTACAAACATATATTTAGGTTCAGTTTACCATTGAACCTTAGGCTCATGACTTGTGAATTAGAAGAGGTACCAGGTGGCACATTAAATATTTGGGGAGCTATTATTTTAGGCAATACCTGCATTCTTGGTTTCCCTGCAAACCTGGGAAAACAAAAATTTCATTTATAGTGTACATTCATCAGAAACAAATATGGTAGAATTACGACTATGCTCCTAGAAAACTTAGTGTAGTTGTCTATTTATAAGACTATCAAAACTAAATCTATAATATTTTAATTTTGATATAGTTGGTAAATTGCTATTTTAAGAAACAAAAAAGCAAAATACTTTTACTGTAATTTTCCTAACAATGTATGAGGAAAATTCCTCTTTTTAGAATGGCATAATTGTAGGGGGATTATATATTTATATAAAATATGTCATATGTATGTCATATATGTTCTATTTCATATAACATACAAGTATGCTATATATCCCATACAACATATACATATATTAACTGTGTTGTATATGTTATATACTTTATATAGTATATGTTATAAAGTATATATTATTAAAAAGAAGAAGAAACTTTGAAATATCTTCCTTCTATTCATCACTATTCTGACTACATGGCTTTAGGGAATGTTGGGAGTGTATCTTGTGGAATCATTTATGTAGAGACTTCTGGTTTACCCAGCAATACTGAAAATGGGTGGAATTATAGTTTCTCCTGTGCCAGCACCTATGCATGAATATTGCTAACGTGTTAATCAAATACATCTTCACGAGGTGCCGGGCCGGGGGCGCGGCAGGGGGACCAAAATTTATCTTTTGGGTGAAGAGCCATTCCATGAGTAACATCCATTTTTCTTTTGGCATACTATACCACATTTTTTACAGAGTTCTTTATAGAGCATGTTAATTGATGAGAGCTGAAAATGAACTTTTAAAGAGATGTAGAAAATGTGATATGTATTCCTCCTTTAGCATTACAGGGAACCAAATCTTAAGTGTCTTCATTTTGTTTTAGTCACCATTTGAATTAGAGATAATATTTGATGTGACGTATGTATTTTTTGAAAGTGTGTATTCACCCAGCTTTCTATGTCTTTTTCTATAAGCCTTTGCTTGGTTGCAAGACAGAGGTATGTCAGGAGGAGATGAGATGTGTTCTCCTGGCACGGCATCCTAGAAAAGGGCCCGGTTTCTAATTTTCAGTGGGTCTGTTATGATTTTTTTTTTTCTTTTCAGGATTTCCCTTTAGAGTACAGATAGACTTGATCTTATATATATTTTATTTGTATAATTACTTCATTTAATTCTGATGTCATGTATTTGTCTAAACTTTTCTCCCAATTATACTCAACTTTGAAAACGAGTTCATGAAGTTCAAATTTCTTATTCCCTAATTTCTGAATTCCTGGTGGAAGGAAACTTAGCTGTTGTCTATTTAAAATCCGTCATTTTACACATACACAATTGTTTTTGGCCTGCCCATAGTTACACAATTAAATATCAGTAGTGCTTTTTGAAATTTCAATTTTCTACTCTTTTTTTTCCCCTGAAGACCTTAAAACATTATCTAGAAATGTGCAGTACTAATTAGCTGGGGGTTACTGCAGATGCTCAGGGATAAGAAAGGAATAAGTATGTTCTTTATTCTATTATTTTAATGCATTTCTCTCCTAGTTCTACTCTCTGTGACTCACTCTTTCCACATCCCTCAGTATCACTGCTAGCTCTGCATTTATTCATACAGTACTGGAGTTTATCATGAGGTGCCCAGTTGATATAACGCAACCCTGTGTTTCTCATCTGGTGAACTCTTAGGTCATTTGGGGGAAAACTACTTAATGGTGAAATTTTACCTGGCCTGATGGAGAAGAAAATAAATCAGTTACTTTGTCTGAATTATCTATAAAGGAGTTGGCCTGTAGATTGTTAAAAACTGTACAATTTAACTTCTCTTTCATTGAAAGAAGGGGAAAGGTGAAAAGAACTTTCCCTGAAAAGGAGGTATGATTCTTCCTGCAGAGCTGTAAAAATGATTTCACTCTTTTATTTCCCTACTCTCCATGTGTCTTATATTGTTTTCCGAGCATGAGTATATATATAGAAATAGGCATTGTTCTCCCACTAACTTCAGCAGATAGATTTGACGGTGTGAGTTATGATCTGGTATTGAAAAGAAACCCAGGGTGAAACACCATCTCTACACATTTCTGTGTACATTTACATATCTCCTTGCATTAGTAGATTCCACTGGATTTTTTTGCCCTTTAATTTTCTCCTTTGAGAGCCAGTCTTTACACTGACCTTCTCCATGAAGCCTTCTCAACCTCCCAAGCCTACATCTTCTATAGTTGGAATTACACTTGACATTAGTAAGTGCTATTTTTTTATATAATTTATGGTTTTACTTCTTGCCTGCCTAACTACATGGAAAGGCTTTTGAGGTTTGGGTCTATACCTTTTGGAGACTTATTACCTGGTTACTGTGTTGCTGGTCATGCTGTGAGATGATACATGCACACCATGGAGAGCTCCTTAGCCATGGAGCAGTGCCATCTCAACATTAGCAAGAATCGACTAATCTAATCACATGCTTTGTTCAATGTTAACAAATTTCAAGTTTTTTTTTTTATTTGAACACTTTGTCTTTGAATGCACTACAATCCATCCTTTTTATTTTTTCTCTTTTAACTAGGGAGGGCTGTAACTCATTCTTCTCTGCAAAGGTTAGAATTAATGGCTGTCGATGGCTATTTCCTTAATCAGTTTGCTTTCTGGTGAAGGCTGGGTAGATTGCAGGTGCCTCTGGGAAGCATATGGAGCTATGTTATAATGTAAGTGAATCTGCACAGAAATGTACTGCCTTCTCTTTCAAGTTCAGTCCCCTATCTAAATACGAGTAGCCCAAGTGACACATGGGTCAAAAAGATACCTGGGTGACAGTCACTAGAAAGGTGTTCTTTTTCTTACCCAGTAAACACAAATTGGCACTTTTTTCCTTTATTCAGGTGCACTCATTTCTGCATAGAATGGAATTGTTTAAAAATAGAGAACTATTGTCTGTAAATGACACATGAGATAAATGTATTCTCTGTTCAGGAAGAAGTTTTCATTCTAAGCGATTAAAAGGCAGTTTTACAAAATGTAAGTATACATGTAGATACCTATCCTGGCATGGTGCAATCCATTTTGCGTTGGAAGTTTTGACAAGTCTGTTATGTAAAGAAGATCATAATCATAAAAAGTGTGCGGAGAATAAGTGAGTTATCAGAAGTTAATAATGAGAAAAAATAATGTAAAAGAGTAGGAAGACAGTTGAAATAATGTCAAATAGAATGGGAAGGTTTTGTTCTAAAAGTAAAAGGTCTTGTCTTTTTTGCTCTTATGTGGGCCTGATTCTTCCATCTTCCTCACTTTCCTCACTTTTAAAAATACCAGTAATAGTGCTTTGGGAAACCCAAAGTCTCACCAGTAACTTATGCTCTTAGGAAATCAAAATGTGACTCATAGTGTTCAATTCCATTTAGCAGACTTTGGTTGATCATTTACTGCCTGTCATTGACCATGGCAGTAAGCATAACTGCTAACTTCCAGACCTTAAGAACTGTGTATTCTAGTAGGAGAGGCAGAAAGTGAACACAGATATATAATTCCAGGCAGTGGTGGGTGCTATTAATAAAATAAATCAGGGTAAGAAGTGTGCTGTTTTGTATAGGGGACAGACAAAGCCTTTCCTAGGGGAATATCTGAGCTGATGGCTTTCTGAAGGGATGAAGGGAGTCCTGTGAATATCTGGATGAAGAGTTTAGAAGAAGAGAGAAAAGTACCAAGACCACAAGGTGTATTCTCCCTAAGGCCACTGTAATTGAAGTAAAGCAGGGGAGGGGCTTCGTAGCAAATACTGTCTGAAAGGTTGTTGGGATGAGATGATGTAGGACATTGTGGACCACAACAAAGATCTTTGGTTTCATTTGAGACATAATAGACATTAGAGAGTTGTGAGCATGGTAGGGATGGGATATCATTTCTATATTACAAGATTCATTTGTAGAGTTGAGAAAATTCTGGGTGATGTTTCTTAGTGTGGATGGAAAGGCCATCAGAATTAGGACCACCTGGGACACTTACAAAAATGTAGACCCTTAGCAGCCACCTAAAACAATTGAAATAATGTCTGGAGGTGGGAACCATGACAACTGCATTTTCACTTCTCTCATAAAATTTTAAGAACCAGTGATTCTTAAAATTTCCAGTGATCTGGAAGATTGTATGTTGAGGATAGCTCTGATATTCTAATCTGGGAATATTTTTGATCTTGAGCTAGTAATCTTTTGAAAGGAGGTTAAAATACACTGTTTAAAACAATGACTCTTTGATCCATGGGTGAATTGAAGTGCATTTCTAATATGCAAGTGGGTTTAATTTCTATATAATTTTGTAATTTGTCTGTAAATAAGGGAACACTGAAAAATGACACTTTGGTACTTGTTTGTTTATTGTACTGGCCTCCTATGGCAAGTACTTGACATCCCTTAGGCATTATATACATATTCCACCTTTCTCTCTTAAGAGAAAACTAACTTTTCATTGGTCTGAAGAGCTTTATTCCATTTCCTTGATAACAGATAGTTGGCATATATTCGTGAGTATGCAAAGTTCATCATACAGTCTCATGTGAATTATTTTCATCTTTTGTCCTTAATTATTTGTCATTCCTTCTGGCTGGGATTTGGGCTGTGGAATTTGCATTGAGAGAGACCTGTGAGGGACAATAAAAACTAGAGCTGGAGATGAAAAAAAAACCAAAACCAAAACAATGATCTAGACGAAGTAGCAAAAGTGCTAGTTTTTAATATTACCTAATGAATATATATGTAGGAAGATAGATAGAAATTGAATAATCTTCAGTGTAGGTGATAAATGGATTCTTTTTTGCAAAAGCCCTATCTTATCTTGTGCCAAGGAACAAGGTGATGTGGATAATGGACATTAGTACTACTCTTCTGCAGAGCAACTAGAATAAAGACGATACAGCTGCTTCCTTTCGGGAGTTGGGGATTGTGAGCTTTTAAACTTACTGATTTCCTAAACTGTCAGGCATGAGTGGGCTGAGCTTTCCTCAGTGGGGGCAGAAGCTAACTGGCCAACTGATCATAATGAACATAAGGAATATGGAGTCTTAGATCGGGGTCTGTGAGTTAGGGAAAAGCTTATGAGAAGCCAAGACAGCACCCAGCGTAAAGTCAATCTAAATCTCATGAGACCAGAATTTTCTTAGAGTATATTTTTTTCTCTTTTTCCTCTTTTTTTTTCTTCTATACAAGCAGAAAATTGATTCAAAAGGATTTACTTTTCAAAGAGGATAATTTTTAATCACATGTCAGGGATTTCAACTGTGGAGGACCTAAATATAGAAAACAAATTACTAGTGCATTCTTAGATTATAATTGAGCATAAGGGAAGTTTTGTGTAAAAATCCACAGAATGGCTGATTTGATGTTGAGCTTTTTAATTGGCTTTTCATGGCTGCTAGCCTGTCCAAAATGACTTCATAGTCTTTCCTGGTAAATATAGGGAAGTATGTAATGAACGTTTTCCCGTGAGGTCTAGGTGCAAAGAAGGGTCTTGGGAAAGGTTGATTGAAGATTCCTATGGCCAGGAATTGAAATTCACTTCCTGCCTTGAAGGATGCTGTCTGATTAGCTGTGGCTACAGGATTTCTGGTTATTAACTTTGGTAAAAGTAGGAAACTTTTGGTCAAAAGTTATGATTCAGTCATAAAAGTCCTGATAAATGTAATCTCATGGAAACTTAAATGTCTCTTAGTGTCAAGATCAAGAGACCTGCCATGACATTTCGAAATCTTGGTTTGAAGTGAGATTAGTTAGATGATGCAGGTTTATTCCAAGTCAGATAAATAGGAAAGACAGTTTTATCAACCCTCTGTAATGCCACTTTTGCTGAACAAAATATATTTGGGGAGAGAGAAAAAGGGAAGGAGGGAAGGAGAGGGAGGGAGAATATGAATGAATGAATGAATTGTATGTGTGTAAGGAGATAATCTGACTTACAATAGGGCAAGGAAGAGTCTAGATTTATTGGGCCCATACTTTCTGGCAGGCACCACCTCCATAGACATAGCAGTGATATTTTTTCATACCATGCATGGGCTGTCCTTGCTTTGCCACATTTTCATTCCCGTTGTCAAGAATGATCAATGAAAATAAGTTAAATAATTATTCAATAAAATGGGAGCAAACCAAAATACGGCCTCTCCTTCAGAAACATGTTTTAGTTCACACAGCTAGAACTGTTATTTAAAAAAATCAAGCAAATTCTTTTAGTTAAAATAGGAAGCTGTGACCAAAACCAATAGAACATGTTTGAGAAACAAGTCTGAATTTGGATATGAAGTTCTTCTAGGAGAATATCAGAGAATATTCAACAGAAATTCATGATCCTGATCAGGTACCCCAGTAAAAGAATCTTAGGCTTCTACCAAAGATTGGAGCCAGACAGAAACATCAGACAAATACCACTCGCACCGTGCTTCAAAGTTCTGACCTGCTACTGAAATCTGCAATATTTAAAAAAATGGATTTAAAAATTTTAATCCAGAATATATTTTAATTGGGTCTATAATTTTTGTTCACTTTTATTTTAGTTGATTTAGAAGAATCTTTTATTGAAGAGCTACACATGCAATTTATTTTTAATAATTTGTTTCTGAGCTCATATTGTATTTCTGTTCATTTGCAGTATCCCTAGGAACCAATTAAGAAAAACAATCCCTGGATCAAAAATGATCTACCTGTAGCCTTGTTGTGTTTAAGGTGCCTCAATATGCCTGCTGACAAAAGTTCTCTCTTCAGAGAACCTCAGACTTTAGTTGAAATCTCTCCTGCAGGTTTTATAACAATGCCTAGAACATTGCTTTGTGGATCATGGATGCTTAATAAAGATTTTTTTTTCCTTTTTACTGTAGAGTTAAGTGTCCAACCCACTTTAGGTACTTATATCACTCATAATACTTTGTAGCTACTTCTCTCTCAGCTACACACATTCTCTGACACACAAATATCTGCATACAGAAATAAAATTCCCGCAGATGCAAAGTCTTCAGCTCAACGTACATTAAAAAATTACACATGAAATAAATGTCTAGAGTTTTGACATGCTGATTTTATTCCTCTGTAAAACTGTTCTCAAAATCCTTATTCACTTTCCTTAACCTTCTAAAGAAATCCTCTACATTTCTGTATTATTTCTCTCATCTCTGTGCTGTTGGCTCATAGCTATACCTATCTATCCTGGGCCATTGTTCTGAGCTTCAACAAAAATTTCCAGATTTATGTCATCAGGAAATATTATGGCCTTGGCTTTTATAGACAATCAGCGTAAGAAATGGCCATTTAGAGAATATTTCCAAATCTGATGCAAAACCATTAGACATAGACTATTGTCTAGCTAGCACGTTACTCACTATCCCATGTACTAAGAGCTATGGAAGTGTATATGTATATTTTTTTTCTTGTATGCTAACTCCATTAGAATTTAGAAGTTTCCTGTGTGACTGGTGAGAAGAATTTTCAGGCATGTCTAGGGTCACCAGTAATGGATGGCATGGCCAATTAGTGATGTCAGCCATGGTGGGGCATAGAGGAGGCTTTTGTTACGTGGCATAAGCAGCCTCAGTGGCAGAAAAATGCAGAGTGTATTCTGGGCACAGTGCATAGATTCCTTTGGCATTCAAATATCTGTCTAATGTTGACTGAACAAAAATCTGGAATTACTTGTCACGTTTTAAATCTTAATAAATTCTGCTCTGAATTAATTTGAAAGTAATTATTGTCACACAAATAATAATACCTTCACTTATAAGTTATATTTGTTCTCATATGTGTATGTTTTACTTTTCTCATGTGTTTTGACCCTCATAAGTGATCAATAAATATCCTTGGAATAAATGAAAGTAAATTAAAAATGTCTTTCTGAATACAAAAAAATTCAATTCATATTTGTGAAATTAGAGAAACAGTTCTAGCAGGAGGATGGAATAGAGATTGAATTAGATGACATTTGAATCTTGTTTTATGGTCTTAACACTTGAGCACCCTAAATAATCTGTGATACATGACATATGACTTTACCTCTCTATAACATTGTTCTCTGTAACTGTCTCTCACCATCACCTTAGAATTGGTATTTATTAATAATCTATGAAATTGTTGTACATCAGGTGTTGCATTCAGTTGAACATGCTGGAACATTACTGTTTAACAGAAAAAAATATGATGCCCAGAAAAACAGAAAAATAAATGCACGGTCATATGCAAAACCTAACAAATAAACATAGAATCCAGATTTCATTTAACTCAATTTATTGACTATCCCTATGTGCCAGACAATATATGCTTGGCACTATGAAGAAAAGATATAAGTATGAAAGAATAATTTCTATGCAGAACTGGAATTTTAAATCCTGGCTCTTCTCACTGGCTGACTCTACAGAGCCTGGATGCAGTTTAAAGATATATTTGTGTTTGCACTGTATAAGATGTGTGAAGAACTTTTTAACGCTCTGAAATGAGTGATTGTTTGCCTGGGTTGGAAAGAACAAGAGTCAATCATCAATTCTTGTAGTCAAGTTAGAGACTGTGGAGCAAATGAAATTACAAGGGTATTTGAACAGGGTTATTCTCCTATCGGGGCCTCCTTTCCTCCTTTGAGGCCTGTCCTAGTAAATAGGAAAGAATGGCTAGGATGCATGTGAGCTAACTTTTGAGTTCTGTAGCTGTTGGTTTTCTCTTAATTTTTTTGTGGGTAAAATATAATTGGTATTTGCTTTTTTCCAAATGGTTTAAGAGTGCCTATATCCATTGTAGTTTCAAATGATTCAAAACATCAATTTATAAATAGTTTAGTATTACCATTGAAAATATTATAATATTTGCTCTTTAATATAAATATGTTGATTCAGAGATAAGTACACTGAAATATATTAAGTCTTTACGTGTTCTATATTTTGAAAGACCCATTTCTATAATAAGAAAGCAATTAATTTAAATATTACCTCTCAATTTTCTTAGTGCTTTTGCTTCCTTTGTTCTAATTAACTTTTACTTATTTGCAGCGATATCCAAATCCCATTTGATTTCATGTTATTTGCTTAAGCCATCATACTCCATGAGACTTACATAAATTCAGTAACATGTTCATAGATACAGACATTTAAGTGAGATTTTTCAAACAGTAGTTCTTTATATTCTTAGAATCATAGAATCTTGAAACTAAAAACTTCTTGTAGATCACCTGGCTCAAACTTCTACCAGTTGAAAGCCCCTCTTTCTAATGTATTCTCTATATTTATATGGCCTTCTATGAACTTTTCTGAATAATCTGTGTAATTGGAAGTTTAAGGCAGCACAACTCACGTTTTTATCAAGTTTTAAAACGTTGAGCTGACATGGAACACTTTTCTCTATCACTGGTTTATCCAGATTAGGTTTTAGCGACAGAACAGAATGTTTTCTTTTTCACATCTTTTCCAGGGCTGTACTTGAAGAGAGATATCATGGCCCTCCTTAGGCTTTTCTCTGCTAGGGTGACTTTCTTAAGTCATTCAAACTTTGTCATGTAGTGTGATTTCTGGACTCCCCTCATTGCCTTGATCTCAGATATCTGAAGTTGATCTGACTGGAAGAAAGTACATTGAGGTCATGACCTACAGTGACACTAATACTGTGTATCTCTGAATAGGGCCTAAATGCAATGACTTCTACCGATCTTGCGGTAAAATAACAGGTCTTTTATTTTTACTTGAAGTGCTATAAAACCTTTCTTTCTTCTCTTTCCTTATACTGTTTACTACTTGAGCATAAATTCTATCAGATTTTTTAAATCCTTGCGAAATTTCATTCTGTGAGCTAATAAAAGTGCATTGTTTGAATGTTAACCTAGCTACATGGCTCAGATTTCTCCATGCATCTGTTTAATTGTATTATAAAAATGAAACAGAACACACAATAGACAATGTTCTTCTGGAAAAGCTATGTAGGAGTCCTCATCAATGGAAGTGTTTATCCATATCATTGTACCTGAAAGCATCTACCCAGTGCAAACAGACATTTAAAATCCAGTAGGGAAGGGAGAAGAGAAGGAGAGAGTATATTAAAAAATCCTAATTGAATTGTTCTAGCACCCACAGGCTAGTCTGGTTCTGTTTGACCAGAGGCTGAGGTTCATTCAGGTTTCTGATGATTTTTCCCATCACTCCCTAGGAAGATCATTAATAATGAGCCTATTAAGATAACTGGGATGGAGAGAGGAAAAGGGTCAGACATGCAGCTTTCCTGTTCCTCCTTATTTGATCAGATTAATTCCATGACATAAAAAATGGAGATGATGATGATCATGGTCATCATCATCATTATAACAGGAGCTCTCATTTAATGAGTAATTACCCTGGGTCAGGCACTACACTAATCTCTGCTTTACATACATTGTTTCTTATAACATGTGATTCTGCAATATAGGCTTTGCTTTTATTTCACAGGTAAACAAAATGTGACTTAGAAAGAATTGATTAGTTCTGTCTCCAAAACATGTACACTATCCTCAGAAACACGTAAGTCTAGAAATTATTTATATTTGTCAAGTAACTAGTAGTAGGACTGTAAACTGCTTTTCTAGAGGTAGAAATGCTGTAGAAAAAGGCTTGGTTCAAAGTGTGTCAAGACCAGCAATGACAAAACTAGATTTCCTGCTCTTGAAGTGTATTTAGAAAGACTATTATAATAGACTGTTCTAGCATGTGTTGTTTGTGATTTGCATCGTTCCTAATTGAAGTCATTCAAGACGAAACCTAATCCTTAACACAGTCATTCTAAAATAGTTTAGTGAAAAGGTGGGCAGGTTGTGGAGCCTTGTTTATTTTATCTTATTGCAGAGGGAAAAAGAACCTCTAGGATGTTTTCTAACATCTTCTGTTTGAAGTTATCCAAGCATCTTTGAAATGATACATGACTGGATAAAATACACATTCAGTACAGCAGAGAGGATTGATTGTGTCACTACTTTAGAAATAGACTTTATATTGGCTACAAGAAGTTAGTTGTAGGGGCTTCCCTTCCCTGGTGGTGCAGTGGTTGAGAGTCCGCCTGCCGATGCAGGGAACACGGGTTCATGCCCCGGTCCGGGAAGATCCCACATGCCGCGGAGCGGCTGGGCCCGTGAGCCATGGCCGCTGAGCCTGCGCATACGGAGCCTGTGCCCCGCAACGGGAGAGGCCACAACAGTGAGAGGCCCGTGTACGGCAAAAAAAAAAAAAAAAAAAGTTAGTTGTAGACTTTCATCTGACTTGCTTATTAGTATGTCAGTGGTAATGAACATATATAAGTCAGAAAATGATGCCAGCTTACACTTGATAAATGGACAAACAATATTTTCAACAATCTTCATCTCTTTGTTTCTTCCTGGAAGTAACTTATTACGTTATCCCTGATTTATAAAATCACTAGATTATTAGTGCCTTAAAAAATAAACAGGTATGATTACAAAGTAAATATTTATAAAGACATTTTCATGTAACTTAAAATTTAGAGACAACATACATTCAGGTTATAATGAGCATCTTAGAATGGTTTCATAGTTTACTAAAAATTAATTAGGACTTGACTGAAAGCCATTCCTATGATGAAAAATTTATAAAAATCATTAATGTGGTGAAGATTTCCAAGGAAACTATGCTTGTTAGGTAAACACTATGGCCTGTTATTGTGCATTTCACTTCTCTACATTTCTATTATGTATATTGTAGCTATGTACATAGATATGTACACATACATACATACAGAATATATTTGAGAGGCATCTATGTTTATTTATCTTGTACTTTCTCTCTTGTATTAAAAACTTTTAGAGGTCAGGAACTGTATCTAACTTAATTTGATCCAGCACTCTGGGCATTGAATACATTATTTTGCTGATTTTTATGTTGGTTTTGATTAAAATATGCAGTATACTGTTTATAAAGGGAAATTATCTCAGCTTGGAGATAATGATTTTCAATATGTAGCACTCAGAATTCATATTGAAAACAAGGAAGCAAACTCAATAAAACATCAGTTTAGTTCAGCTTTGGCTGCAAGAATATTAAAATGTTCTGTTTCAGTAGCTGTTAGAAAATATCAAGATTCTATTCTTTCATTTATTCAGAAAATATTTGCATTCCTACTCTGGGCATGCTCTTGCTAAGTGTTAGGGATACAAAGATGAATGAGGCATAGTTTCTGCCTTGAAGGCATATGCGACAGTGTAGTCTCTCTCTCTCACAATACACACACACACACACACACACACACACACACACTCTCACACTCACACACACATGCACATTACAATGTGAAGGGTACAGTAATAAAGTTATGCCAGGGAATTATAGGAGCCTTGGAGAGGGACACCTAATCTAGCTGGGAGTCTCATAGAGGGCTTGCTGATAGTGAGTCTTGAATGAACTACTTAAGGATGAGTATGGGCTCTTAAAAGAAATGAGGATGGAGGGAATAACAAAAGCAAAGGTCTAAGTAGGGTATTTTAGCAATAATACGAATATTAGATATTATGTGTTAGTATTTACTATGTATTAGTAATTGTGCTAATGGTTTTACATGGATCCTCTAGTTTTTGTCGTACTATAACTTTATAGAAATTTGCAATTTCTATCAATATTTTGCAGATGAGTTAGTACAAACTCAAGAGTCCAAATATGGGCAAGTTAGGATTCAAGTGCAGGCATCCTGACTCCAAAATCCCTGCTAGCAAGCACCTTTATACAGCCTTGACTTTTGGGTTGGGATACTCTCAATGCTTTAGAGTGGCTATAAACTGCTCCCCAAAGAAGGATTCACAACGATTGGGCTGGACTCCCTACCGTGAGAGTTCATGGAAATTTTTGAGGTAAACACTGAATACTCAAGTATAACCTAAAACAATTGGACTTCTTTTTCATGTGCAGTACTAAAGACTTAATTCTGTTTTTCACACATTGAAAAGGTTGGCATAACTCTTCTAGTGCTGGAGAATTTATCTGTAGTCATTCAGTATTCTTTTGACAGGTCAGGATTGCATTCGTGTACAGTATCAAGAAGTGTAAGTGTTGCATCTGAAGTTGACATGTCTTCCAATTCCTGAAAGCTGTGTTTAAAACAGACTGTTTTGTTCCAACTGACGTGTTTGAGGTCATGCTTCAAATGTGGTGACTTGTCCCACAACATTTTCAAAAAGTTTCAAAGTGCTGGATCTCATCAAGTTTAATTCCTAGGACCATGGAGAAAGGAAATCTCTATTTCAGTTTAATCTCTTAAAAGTGGATTCCTGATTTCAGATAATTTTTCTGAGAAACACTTCATCCTAATGACTAGCTCCATATTATCCTTCACTTTTAGAAAGGCAGAACTGAATATGTGCCTATAGTCTGATCATACGGGAATATTGATTATTTTTTTGAAGAAGCCTCTTTTAGTCCATAGTGAAGTAGTCTAAGAGTGAATTCTTTATAGTCATCCTAATTATCTGGGTGGTGCTCATCATATAAATTTGGAAGAATGCTTTAAATGCGATACTGTACTATACATAGTTACTGAGAGAAGCAGTGTTCCAATACTTAGAGAAATGAAGAATCAAACATTTGAAGTAGTCTTTGGATCTTCTGGCTAGGTCAGAAGAAACCAGAGCCAGAGCTGGAAAAGAGACATCATTACAAAGAGCCAACTGGGCTTCCCTGGTGGCGCAGTGGTTGAGAGTCCGCCTGCCGATGCAGGGGACACGGGTTCGTGCACCGGTCCGGGAAGATCCCACGTGCCGCAGAGCGGCTGGGCCCGTGAGCCATGGCCGCTGGGCCTGCGCGTCTGGAGCCTGTGCTCCTCAACGGGAGAGGCCGCAGCTGTGAGAGGCCCGCATACCGCAAAACAAAACAAAACAAACAAACAAAAAAAGAGCCAAGAAAGAACAATTAGAGTTCCCAAACACTAAACCTTCCATCCAGTTAGCAATTATTTTCTAAGAATTGTTTAAGCTATTGGTTTTTAAAGAATTATAACTTTGGTATGATAAGGAGACTGATTCCATTGTTTTTTATTAGTTGAACACTCTTACTTGACATTTATATTTCCATGATGCCTCTTTTAAATCAGATTATTTTTAAATAGCTTCTCTGCATTAATCTTATTTTTCAGAAACTCTATTTTTTTTAAACATTTCTAGTCATGGCTATTTTATGAATAGCTATCATTTCCCATGGTGTTTCAAGCCTCCTGGTCTCTAACTGAAATCTTTTGGACATTTTTCTTTTTATATTTTCTAAATTTGTTCTGTTGAGTAAACATTTTTAAATTAATACTCTTTCAAAGTGTGTTGATACATGAAAATCTAGTTCAGTGTTATCCAGTAGAACTTTCTGTGATGGTGGAAATGTTCTATGTCTTTTTTATTCAAAAGAGTAGCCACTAGCCAAGTGTGTCTGTTGAGCACATGCAATGTGGCTAGGGTGCCTGAGGAATTGCATTTTTAATATTATTTAATATTAATTATTTAACATTTAATAAGTCGCACGTGGCTAGTAGCTACCTTGTCATGTAGAGCAATTCTAGTTACTATATTTTAAGTGTGTGGCTAGTAAACTTTTGTATTACTAAAGATGTATAATTGAGGTATTAATTTAGAAAGGCAAGCACATCGTAAAAACGTCTCTATACACAGGTATCCCAGGCTTCTACAAGGACTGTCTTCTCCCTAGGTAATTTTATCGTAAAATTAGAACAATCACCAAAAATGGGAAACTCATTTAACTAGGGCACCTCGACCATGCTACTGTGCTACGATGTTGTTGAAAACAAAAATAAGTCTTCACATTGAGAACAACTGGAAATATGAACTATACCAGTCCACTGACTAAAATTTTCTGGCCGGGGCTTCCCTGGTGGCGCAGTGGTTGAGAGTCCGCCTGCCGATGCAGGGGACGCGGGTTCGTGCCCCGGTCCGGGAAGATCCCACACATGCCGCGGAGCGGCTGGGCCCGTGAGCCATGGCCGCTGAGCCTGCGCGTCCGGAGCCTGTGCTCCGCAACGGGAGAGGCCACAACAGTGAGAGGCCCGCATACCGCAAAAAGAAAAGGAAAAACAAAAAAAAAACCCCAAAAAACAAAAACTTCCTGGCCACTGATACTTTTCAGTCTAGCTATTTAGTGATTGATGAGTTCGTGATTTTAAATTGAATACTCAGTGTGATTCAGATGATGGATGATTGAGAGTACTTCCTTATCCAGCCATACATTTCTGGTGCTCCTGCTAATAAACTCTAAAAATAAGTGTAGAGAACCAGCACAAAAAAGTTTTCTGAGAGAAGGATGTTGATTTAAGCATTTCTTTTCATTTCTGCTTTGATGAATTCAAAACAATATATGTCAGAGCAAAGTAGGGAATGTTTCTAAAGCCTAATCTTGGAGAAAACACACAGAGGATTAAGATCCATTTTTATTCAGCTCATGCACAGTAATAATTGAGCACTGCTATTAGAAAGTATAGCTCTTAAGCTATGTCCAATACGGCTACTGGCTCTTGATCCAAGTAAAAGGGTTGAGGACAGATTCGCTGGTTAATGCAACATATATCGTTTAGCCTTACTTGTTATTACTGTTTGGTTCTGTTTCATCTCGTTTTCTTAGTAATACTTTGTACTGTCAGTAAAAGAAATAGGCAAATGCCATTCATAAACAAAAGTAAATAAATGAGTTACAATCAGTGAGTTAAGAGTTTGATAAGGAGACTGTCATAGCTTTTACACTTTTGTCCTTGTGTGTGTGTGTGTGTGTGTGTGTGTGTGTATGTGTATGTGTGTGAGAGAGAGAGAAAGAGAAACTTGCATGAGAAAATTCTCCTGGATATCTGAGGTTTTCACTATCTTGTTATTTTATTAATATTCACTCATTTTTAAACACCACACTTAATGTAGTTTAGACTTAGATTTAGCTATGAGTAACAGAAAACCTGAAATTAAAATGGCTTAAACAAGAGAGACATTTCTTTATTTCTTAAATAAATGAAGTCAATATTCCAGAGCTGTTTTGGCCATTTCTTCATCAGAGACACAGGCTTCTTTTATCAGGTTCTCTACCAAGTTCAACACATGGCTTCTACCTTAGGGTCAAGGTGGTTAATTGAGTTCTAGTTATCACATCTGCATTCCATATAGTAAGAAGAAGAAAAGGAAAAAAAGCGGGCAAAGTCTTTATAGATGTCTTTCGAGAGATTTCTTAGTAGTTTCCATAGGCAATTCCAGGCCTGATATGACCATGTCTCCCTGTGAGGTAGCTCATCCAGGGGTTTTTGACAGAAGAGATGAAACATTTAGGTTCCAGTAGTAAGATTTCCTTTTGAAGATTAATGCTGAAGTATTGACAGTCAGTAGATGACTTTCCTGCCTTATTGTAGAAATAGACAATTATTTTGGCACATACTAGAACTATGATATATTCAAAGCTCTGCAAATGAAAATCCAGAACTGGTTCTCTGTTGCAGCAAAGTTGGCATTAAGGAAGATCCACAGTAAAAGGGGTTGGTCCCGTTGAGGGAAACATTAGCGGTCCCAGGCCCTAATAAAGATATACTTGATAAGTGACAAACTTCTTTTAGAACAGTTTGGAAAAGATTCACTTCACTAGATTGAATTAACTTAGAATGGACTAATTCATGTTAGTAGGACATTTATGATTTTATAATTCCATTGTATTTTGTCCAGAAAATAAGAGGCAAGTGATAAAACTCATAAGAACTCCTCACAACCAACAAGTATAATAACTAAATGGTGTTTCCACAACAAGGAATCATAAATTCGTATAATGTCCTTGAGTACTGGATTTGCATTCTGATGCTGAATCATATTGTTTATCTTTAAAATATATAATGAACATGGATATTACTCAGGAAAAAAAACACTGAGTGGTGAACATATGCTAAGATTATATTTTCTTTTTGATTAAGTTATTTGTATAGTGACTGATGCATTGTGAAATATTCTCACAAATTTAACAAAACAGATTAATTATGGTTAAATGAAACTCTTCATTATCATCCAGGAACTTAACAGCTAAGAACTGTTCTCCCCCATATACTCCAAGTTCACTAAGCTTCCGATATCCACAAGTGAACTTCACATTAAGCACAGTTTCTATGGCCATTACTTTTTGAGGGTCCATGAGAATGGTTTACTTACTTTTAAAGTAACAGGAAAAAATGAACTTTTAGGTAAAAATATTTTAATATTTAATATTCATTTATTCATATTTATACCAACACAGTTGTAAAATATCATTTTTAATTCTTTAAGGGAGGAAGGCCCCACAAAAGTTATAATGTCCCCTTGGATAGCCAATAAGAATCTGAAGAAATACCTCCATTGGACATGAAGAATTGCATGTAACAATCACACAATAACACATAACAAACAATAACTTAAGCTTCTATAGTATTAACTATGGAGCCAATGCTCTTGTGTTTTATATTAATTAATTCATTGAATCCTTACAGCAAGCTTCTGAGGCAAGTATTGCTATTATAAACATTCCCATTTTTATGTGGTCGATGCCACTCTTTCACTTCTAGGCAAGATCTGGAAATATCTGCTTCTGAGCAGTAAACGTAAAAATGCTACAGCCACTGCATTATTATCTGCTTAGTAAAGCAATGAAGTAGAATTAGTCATCAAGTGAACGTTGAGTTTCTCCCGCCACATTTACCAAAGATCTCCTTATTTGGGGGGTGCATTACCATCCAAGAGCTTAAACAGGCTTTAAAGGGTTTTTTTCTGCTGCCGTAGTTGTTTCTGAGCTTAATGAAATGTTAGAATGATTTCTGCCAATTTATTAAATCCTGGAGTCACTTACTTTCTTTATAAATAAGAACTACAAAAACTACCACCATGTTGGCTCCAATTCCATGGCAGCTCAGTTTCTTCAGAGGAATGTGGTAACCTCTGAAATTATATTATTTCAATGTTATCTTTGCTGGCAATAGAATATGAGTTTTTCCAACTTAGAAATTTTGCTTGAGTTATGCACATAAAGGCAGCATTTCTATAAGCTAAGATTCAAATACGGACTATATATTGAAAGTATATTAATTAATCAACAAAAATGACAGAAATTGTGCTGCCGTCATGTTTTGCATAACCCCACCAGTGCTTACTTGAATAAGGGAACAGGGCAAACTGAAACAGGTAACTAGATGACTATTTCTTACTAAAATGCATGTTTGCTAGAATTGTATGTATAATTTCTGTATTCTTGCATTACTTGTTTCATCGCTAAATATGGCTTTAATTTACTTGTTGGAAGTTAGAACAAACTACACACAAGCTAGTATTTCGACATGTTGCTATTAGATTCTTTCTATCTTATATATTTATATATATGATATATATATAATACAGAGAACTATTTGCCTAGTTAATTTATCTGCAATAACCAGTATCACTAGTGAAGACTTCCTATATGTTCAAACCAGTTCTCTCTAACAACTTATCTAGCTATATTATTACTGTAATAAAATGAATTATTGCATATTCTATGCACTTTAAATAATATTAATTAATACACTAAGCATGCTATTAAAAAGGGTCTTAAATGTTTCATGTATAGTTGAAATGTTTGGATCTAAAAGAGTGATATAAAAACAGCTTATTAATTTTATTCTACCGGAGAATATAACGTCTTTTTGTTAGAACTCATGCACAAACTGTATTTAAAAGCATATTTCTGAACTAAGAAATATGGAATGTCTTTTAACCAGAAACCATCCCAGGACCATAGACAGTTTATCAGAATAAATCATATATTTGGAGAGCTTGAGTAGATTTTAGAGGGTACCTCATCTAATGCTCTCATTTTACATATGAGAAAAATGAGATGCACAAAGGTGAAGTGATCTTTACAAGGTTGCTCAGCTGTTTAGAAGCAGAGGTAGAGTAGAAATGAAAAATAAGATATTAGAACCTCAGTCTCCTCATTACTATCCTTTACAATACACTTTGCTACCTGTGTTACGTGTAGTACAATTCAAAGTTCTGTTGCTAATATATTTTACATTGTTTGGTAAACACATGTTATAAAGAAAAGATGGGAGATGTATATTACAAGTCAAAATGACTTGAGAGCTGTCTTTTGGCAATAAAATTTCCATAGATTATAGCAGGGAGAGATGAAGCAATTACTTCATGAAAGAAGATACTATAGTTTTTGAGAAAGAGTAGATGAGGTTTATTCCCAGAGATCTATGAACAGACTCACCTATAATTGTGAAAAACACAGCTAGTCTTCCTCTGTGGATTATGAAACAACAAAATTGGGGATCTTTTCCCACAGAAGTTGAGAATTGCATTTCCAAACAGAGCTACTATTTACTTTTTTGGAATAAGAGGTTTTAGAGGTTAAAGATCAGATCATTAAATACTTGTCCTTGAAAACTCAGAAAAGGCATTACAGTCAGGTTTTCATACCCATGGGTTCCACATCTGATTGTACTATGCCATTTTATATGAGGGACTTGAACATTCTTGGATTTTGGTATCCACCGGGGTCCTGGAACCAATTCCCCGAGGATACTGAATATGTTTGCTTATTGCTTCTTGATATTCTACCAAGGACAAAGTTTTGATTTTGGTAGAATTAGGGGAAATGCCTTTTATGACTTCAACCTCTTCTTGGACATGGCAAGATTTAGAACTAACTTTCATGGATATTCATCTGGAGCAGGAAATATAAGTTCAGACTGTCTTGCTAAGCATCCTGAGGTGGGTGAAATAGAGAATGTGCCTTTCTACTCTCATTCTGAATATATATATGTGTGTGTGTGTGTGTGTGTGTGTGCATACATATATATGTGTACACACATCTTTCTTCTGTGTGTCAATGTCTCTTTTAAAATAGTGTCTGCACAAGTGAATAACTAAAAAATTGATCTGTCCAAGAAAAAGCACAGTGGGATCCTTTTTTTCTCTTAGGGCTGTTGGGAGAATTAAATATTGTAACACATGTAAAATAAAGCACTTAGTCAAATGTCTGGCACAGAGTAAGTGCTCAATTACTGTTACTAATTGTGGGTGCAATGGTACCTTTAGCTGTTGAGTTGGTAAGGCTTTTTTCATATAGCACCAAAAGATGTTCTGAAACAACTGGGGCAAATCATACTTGCACCAGCAATGAATGAGAATGCCCATTTTTCTGTCACTACCCCATCAGCATAAATGTGCACTGCTTTCTTGTTTCTTTTTTTTTGCACCTCTGATATGTAGTGAAATATAAAATAAATCCATTTAATCATAGCAGAAATAGAAGTAATAATGATTCTATCCTAGGAATAGGTAGGAAAAGTTCAATGTCTTAAAACAACACAGCACATAGAAAGAATAATGACTTTTAGAAATATGGTTATTGAGACAAATTTTCTTAATAAGGTAAGGAGCAAACTGAATGACACCTGTTCTTTTCTTGGTAAGATTCCATATAGGTGGAGGCCTATAACAGTGTTCTCAAAGTGTGGTCCCCAGACCAGCAGCACTAGTGTCACCTGGGAACTTTTTAGATATGCAAACTCACATGCCCCACCCAAGGCAGTCTGCGTTAAGAACTCTGGGTGTGAGACCCATCAATCTGTGTTTTAAAAAGCCCTCCAGCTTATTCTGATGCCCGTTAAAGTGAAGAACCACTAATATATACGAAAGGCCTCTCTCACCCTCTTCCTCTTTCCATGTCTCCCTTTCAGTCTTCCTTCCCTTTACCACCATCTCTTCCTCTCTCTCTCATTCATCTCCCTCTTTCTCTCCCCAGTCTTCCCTTTCTGTTCCTCCTATCCTCCCTCTACTGTGAATAGGTGCTCGAAAGTAGGCAGTGAATTATTGTGAAACTAGAGAAGTTGACTAGTTTGACCTAAATACTCAGCTGATGATTAAATGAGCCTGATAGGAGTGCCTGTCTCCTTGCCTTCAGCCTGACATTCTTTTCACTGTGCCACAGTCTGCTAATAGGTTGAAATGCTCTTGAAGAAACCTCCTTCTATTGTCAATATTATTGTCCTCAGAGACACTGTCTCCCTGAATATAATAGAATTTCAAAGCTTACTGATTTAATCTTTCATGCTTCAGATCCAGACACTGCGCTATATTCTAGGTGAAAGATTGCTATTTCTTTATTATTAAAGGAGGAATTGTGTCCTAGCTATAACTAGTTACATCAGCCTTCACATCAAAAGGGTAGTAATTTTCTGAACCAGAGTTTGGAAAAGTAGTAAGAAAATAATTTTACAAGTGTCTTTTTCAAGAGCATGAAAATTATGAGGCTGTAGGTTCAAACTGTTCAGTTGAAAATGTGTCCAAGTTAAGCCAGACATAAATTTATATTCTTTCTATCTTTTTCTTTTCTTGTGGCCCTTCTACGTTGCTATGACATTTTATCTTACCCCGAAGGCATCATGAGGAGATGGCTAGATAAGTAAAAAAGTAGACAACCTGTAATAAAGGAAATTAAGTAGGTGACATCTTCAACCCAGAGGTAATAAGGGATTTTTTTCTTATATCTTAATGAAGCAATGATAAAGCCTTACCTATTCTCTGCTTCCAACTTCAGTCTCCTTTTTCCTCAACCATGAACTCATTGTTCTCCAAAGCGTTCCACTTGCATTTTCCTGCTCCTCAGTGGCTTTGCAGAGTCTATGGGTTCATTGCTCTTTCCTCAACACTCCAAATATTTCCTCCCTCGATTTCTATCTTTAAGTTCTATTCCCCTAAATGAAGCCAAACTTGTCTGTACTGAGTTTAGCCCAGGTTTTCTTGGAGGCATCCTGTAGAATTAAAGTCATTATAAGCTCTTAGTAATAAACTTTCTTACTGCTAACTTAAAATTCTTTTTTATAGATTCTTTTTTTTTATAAATTCGTTTTTTTAATATTTAATTTCGGGTACGTTGGGTCTTCATTGCTGCACGTGGGCTCTCTCTAGTTGTGGCGAGCGGGGGGCTACTCTTCGTTGTGGTGCGCGGGCTTCCCGTTGCTGTGGCTTCTCTTGTTGTGGAGCATGGGCTCTAGGTACATGGGCTTCGGTAGTTGTGGCACACGGGCTCAGTAGTTGTGGCTCATGGGTTATAGAGTGCAGGCTCAGTAGTTGTGGTGCACAGCCTTAGTTGCTCTGCGGCATGTGGGATCTTCCTGGACCAGGGATCAAACCCGTGTCTCCTCATTGGCAGGAGGATTCTTAACCACTGCATCACCAGGGAAGTCCCTACTTACTTAATTTTAATTTCGTGAGCAGGGTCTTAAATTTGAATGCTTTTTAAGGGCCCGGCCACTGGTAGCAGATCATTTTGTGAGAATATTCAAATTTACCTGGCTTTCATCTTTGCCAAGGCTTTCACCTGGCTTTCATCTTTAACATGTATAAGAATGGTACTAATCTTAAGATGTGGGCAGAAATGCGTATAGGGTAGAGAAGTTTGAGGATTTGTTGAAATGACATATGTAAAGTGGCTAGTGTGTAGTGGACCCAGACTTGTTCCTTCAGCTAGAATTTTGTGGCTCTTCTCTTAGCATCGGAAATCCTGTGTTGCTTTACAGTCTCTCTCCAGGGCCTCATCCATAAAACATCACTTAGACGTTACTCACAAAATTTACATATATTTTATAACCATACTTCTTTCTATTTGTTAATAGGCAACTATCTTCTTTTCTTAAACCCAAACATGATTTTTTGTTAAAAATTAGTATTTTTGAACAGTTGTTTAGTCATTGTTTTGAGCTCTTTATGGTGCCCTGTTTATGGAAAATATTCAATAGTTTCTGATGAATTTAGTTTTAAACTTAAAAAAGTAAAAATGAAATAGCAAAGTTTAGAAGAGGGTGAGACAAGTTGAAATATTACTTGTCACACTGTACATAAATAATATTTAACAGAAGTCCATTGCTTATGTTTCTTACTACCATTGTAAAAAACAAATGTTTTTGCAAGAAGTATCCCTAACTTTGTGAGGCCGTGTTCTTCATCAACTTACAATTGCCAGATTACTCAAAAACCTCTATAAAACAACAGGTTTCTCTGTGTGTAAGTGGAGGAGGGAGTTGTGTGTATAGGACTTTTTCACATGTTGACTTCTACACCTTCTGCTTTTTTCCTCTCTTCTTCCACCCAAATATTTTATATTTCCAATAACTTAAAAAAATATGGTGAGGCATGAAAAATCATCAGGGATAGCTAGAGACAGGGGAAAGAAGAGAAGAAATACCTCTAGGAGTAGGATAAAGCAGAAAAATAGAGAGTATTTATACCACTTTTTAGACTGGTAGCTTAACACTTTACCTTCCAGGACATTGTATTATCACAGCGTAATCGTCAGCTGAATAAAAGTGACTAGAAAGTGAAAATGTCACAGATTGATAAAAATAGTAAGTCACAAATCATATATGATTAGCAGCTATTACAATCAGGGATATATATAAAATATATATATACATACATTTTAAATAATCCTATTTCATGAACTTGTTTTTTTTTTGTCAAATTGGTCATAACGCCAGTAAATGGGGAAGACCAAACCGTCATAATAAAAAAGCACAAATCTTCCTCCCAGATAAGTGCACGCTGGACTATTGGGGGCTTGGAATACCTCTCAGGTTATTCTACCTTAAACTAAGACCTTATGGCTCTTGATATTTCGAGATATCTGAGATGGAGTACACAGAAGAGAACTTTTTAAAACAACAATTTCAAAAATACTTTTGAAATGAATTAAGGGAATTTAATCATGGTTAACTGTCAATTATTTAAATTTAAATTGGGGACTCTGAAGAACATAACATAATATGCTGTAACACATAAAACCATTCTCTATTAAGTTGTTAGGCGATCCAGCTGATTTTTGAAATGAGTTAGGTAAAATGTTACTAACATTTCTATGGTAGAAGCTATACAGAAATATTAATTACCACCCTGATGAAAGTCTTAATCAAAACAACCTTTATGTTAATGGCTATTATTATATCCGATGATAAGAAATACATATTTTTTACAATTGCCTAAATGTATGTTTACAACTATTAAAATAAAATAAAGGTGATAAATATGCATTTCTTATATAACTGACTTAAAAAAATTTTAGGGGTTTGAACATTACCTAACTACTTGTTAATACAATTAAATATTTAAGAAAAATCCAAGGGAATATTATTAGTTCATAAATATTACTCAGCGTCAAAATTACTGAAACATGTATGTACTAAATATCCCTCAGAGTTCTGCACTGTAGTCTTTCATACAAATTGTGAATCTGAGCCAATACCCTGCCCCAACCCTGGCAAAAAATAAGATATTTATTCTTAGAGGAAATTAAACTGCACTTTAAATAGTGAACAATATGCAGACGTAAGCATCATCCAGTCACTCTATGGTTTTGATTAAAGTCAAAGTTTATTCATAGGTTCACTTTTGAAATCCACGCTGTGTTTAAGATTAGGAGCAAGTTTTCATGTCTTATATGATATGTTTCTTTCCTCTACTAGATTTTTTTTTAAAATCTCATGTCGTCAGATAAGAGGCATATATCCTTTTGGGGAGCTTCACTTGTACAGGAAAAATAAAACTTTCATAGCAATTAAGGGGAGCATATGTTATTATGACTAGTCTTTTCCTTGTACTGATTTCTTTCAACAGTGGGAATTGTCAGCAAAAGGTGAATGTTTTTAGAAATAGCATGTGAGAATTTTTGTGATTGTTCTTTTACAAGGTGGCAAAAGTATACAAATATGGGGATAGTGATGTACCTACCTACTCAGTGCCTCTCTTACAGGTTTCCTATACAGGTTTCCTATTGTACCAATACAGTCTTATCTCTTGAACATAGTGCATTCATAATGTCATGATATTTGGGTAAAAACTATGACAAGCATGATTTCTTTCTCTTCTTCTTCTTGAAAATGGTTTCAAGAACTAGAAATTTGACATTTACCTCATTTCTGAAGTGAGACAATCTTCCCAGTAGTATAAGGAGGTTGAACAAGTAGAGAGAAGTGTTTAAACATGCCTGTGTGGTCAGATATCGGTTGTATCACGGCATGCATTACTCATGTTGCATAATCTACCCTGGAAGCATGCCTCAGCCACCTGAGTGCGGCATATCAGTGTGTAAAAATTGGAGTCACTCTGTAGAACGGAAGCAGGCTTTAATAGATGCTGCGCAAGCTTCTGAGACCAGACACCATGAAGATTCTCTGGGCTATTTCATTAACAAATTGTATCTCTGCAGCCTGCATTTCTCTACTTATTTATTGAACAGATAATAGGAAACAACTACTTTCTTTGTGAAGTCGTAAATAATATGACAGAAGGATATTAAATGCACTGAGATGTGACAGAAGAGCTTAAACTTGTGGGTTTTAGAATTTTATGATGCAACCTTTTTTTTTTCTTCATGAGTACATGTAAAGTAAACAGATATATTTGAGCTGTTTATGTGGGCAATTACCAATTTAACATTACAGCAGCTGAAATGCAACTATCTTAAACTCAGAACAACTTCTTATACTTCTTCCTGGAATACCACTTACTGAAGCGCTTTACTAAGAAAAAAAAAGTTATCTCTTAGCCTTATCCATAGTCCAACTTCAAATGATGTAAAACCTTTTATGATTATAAAGGTGGTTTTATGTCCATGCTTCTCATAATCACTGTGTGGCTCCTATAAAGGTGATAGGAGGGCACCAGCTCCTCTGGTCTAACATAGCTTTATCCTGTTTACTGAAATAGTTCCAAGCAGTACCATGCCGAGATGATACATTACCATTCTTACTGCTATCATGAGAGCTCTTTTGGTTTGTCTTTTGAGGGCTTAGTAGGATTTTACGATTATTTTTTAACAGTAAGTGAACAAAAACTCAAGTAGAGATAAAATTGGAGAATTAAGATTTCAAGGGGCCTAGGCATTGTATTTCTTATTATCAAAATTATCTCAAATTCTATTGGTCAATATACTTTGTTGATTCAAACACTGTTTTCACTTATTACTGATAACTGAAACATGTCTTAGATATGATCGTTTTGGTTTCCTTATCAAGAAGTCGTATTTGTTTTGTCTAAAGAAGTACAGGGGGCAGGAGAAAAATGGCCTTGGAGGCAGATACATCTAGAATTAATTTTGTCTTTGACCAGTTATCAGCTGTGTAAATGACAAGTTACTTAACTTCTCTGAGACTCAGTTTCCCTACCTGAATACAAAAAGTGAATGTTTCTAGTTTACAAATTAACTTGAACATACTTATCTCTACTCCTTTCTGAGACCTCATTAAACTGAGAGCAAAGACTAGGAGAGGAGGTGACAACAAATGAATGTTTACCATAAGTTTTTAAGGAATGGGAAATGTGTGGACAGTGGTAAATGACTCAGTAGATCAGATATGCTAAGACCTAAATGTTTTCTACAGGGAACACCAACAGAAAACAACGCAATGTGGTGTGCTGCAGGAAACCATGCAGCTCAAGAAGTGGAAAGACTTGGTATTTTGGAAGAAATGAGTGGGGAATGAGTTAAAGGTCTTTTTTGGGAATAGTTGTGAAGTACTTAGAACAGAGCTGGAGACCTAGTGAGCTGTCTAAAAAACAAACAAATACTTAATATTATATTTTATCTATTCCCTAGAGAAACTCTCTTATTCTTATGCATGTTACTTTCTTTTTTCTCTAGGGATCTATCCAGTTACATATAAAATAGTATGTTGACCTTCTGTAAATGTCAACCTTCTCTTATTAATATGGTGTCTCACCTCTATTCTCTGTTGCACGAAGCTTCTCTTTCTATAAAAGTTTTCTGGTTGAATTTCGATGAAGAATAATTCTCTTACCATTTGCCAGGGTCAGGGAAGAGTAGTTGCTTGGATGCAACAGGTGAAACACTGGGAAGGAGGTCTAACTATCCACGTAATGCCCAATTCATCCATGTGAGGTGGTGTTACTGATTCATCTCCTGCCTTTAGATTAACCTTAGCCCCTCTATCCAATCTCTGATCTTGTCATTCTCTAACTTAAAACTGTTCAGTAACAACTCTCTGTATACAAAAATCCAAACTTTTTATTTTGGCCTTCAAGAAAATCTCTTTATTGTCTACACACCAATCATGGGGAATTCTTTGACACAAGCAAACTTCTCTCATACGTTTTTGCCTTTATGCATTCTATCCCTTCTGCCTTACACTCTTTAAACTCTTGTGTACTTGAAGGATTTTCTACAATTTCTTCAAATCTTATTTCAATTGTTACTTTTCTGTGACTCCTTTTGACTAACCCAAAGGAACTGTTTTTTTTTTTTTTTTCATGTTTGCAGAGCACATGGAACATTTCAGAGAAAGGGAGAGAGAGAAAATGAGAAAGAGAATAACATTAACAACACACAATGTTAATTATAGGATTAAGAAGAGCTTTAAACTGTGTAAATAAAGAATAATGATTTATCAGAAGCTAAGTCACTTGTATTAACCTAAATTTTAAAAAATTTCATATCTTTCATAATAACAAATAAATAAGTTCATAGAACTTGTAATTATCTTTCAGTTAGTAGCACACCATATATTACAGTTTCTAAGGGCATTGAAGAACAATTGAACTTGATTTATCCTCCCTTATATTTTCTTTAAAAGAAAAATTTTCCAATACATAGATAATTGACACCTGTCAGCTATTATTTGCAGAAATCTCACATTGATATCTGGCTTATAACATGCGGATTGACACAGTCAGAGTATTGAGTCTGTTTTTATTCCTTTATTTCCCCCTATAGAATTACTATTAGTGTATATAATTGTGTTTAAGTAATGTGATTAAAGAAAAGCTAATATATATTATAGAAAGTTAAAGTATATATTGCAGTTTATATTTTGCTGGGTTGGTGGGTACCTTAGACTTATTGTATTCTTCCTTTCATAACATATACAGTTTTTTCTTTTTCCTTTTCTTTATTTAGGTTCTTGATAAAGAGCATAGAGGTGTGCCCCATCCTCTTGTTAGCAGAACTGTGCTCTTTGGGAATTTTTGCCAACATATCCATAATTCTTAGTGGAAGTTTCAAGAAGCTGAGATAACAATGTACATTTTAAAGATCTTTTAAGGGTTTTGTAGATAATTATTAAAGTGGCCTTTGTTATAAAGAAAAAAATTAGAGAGAACAATGTAAATATTTTATGTCAGAATTTCCCATTACAATGATAGTAGGGATTTTAATTAATTACAGAATAATTGGGATAGAGTGGGACCTTTTCATTTGAAGAAGACTTGGGAATGAGCCCAAAGTTTCTAAACTGCCTCCTTTTAGTAATAGCAATGACTGCTATTAGTACACACAATATTACACCTACGATATTAGAGGAACTATCCTGAATGGATTATCTCCTTATATCCTCAGAACTCTTAAGTGACAGGGACTTCTTTTACCCACATTTTTTAGATGGGTAAACTGATACAGAATTGTAAAGCAATTGCTAAGTTCACGCAGGTAGAAGATGATTGTGTAGAAGATATTTAGAAGGGATATTTGATTCAGTTGTGGGTATTTAAACATTGACATTCATGGGTATGGCAATGAACATCTTTAAGTACAGCCTCAGAGTATTATGTAAAGGCTTAACTAATTTTCCCAGGTTTTATTCATTTCCTAGATCAGTAAATGATAGTTCTAGCTTAGTCTTGAATGGATGAGCAAGAAGAAGCATTATCATCATTGGAATTACAGAAAATAAACACAAATGAATGGATATTGATAGTAGTAAGGATAAAAACCACAAAATAAAGTTGAATAAATGGATATATGAATGGTAAATGGGTAGGTGGATGGGTCTCCATCAACTATTTCAAAAAGATCCAAAAGGAGCTGTTTTGGTTTTTTTTTGGTCTGATGGGATCCTTCCCAACATTTTCACAAATCTTGGGCTTCCAGCTCTGATGGCATTACCTGATCTAGAAGGATCTAACATGGCACAGGGCATGGCACAGTTAAAGGCATTCTAAGGGCTTTTCCATTGCAGAAATTTGAAAAAGTGAATTTACTTACGGTAGTTCTTTTGATCATTTGGAACTTTATTAACCAACTCTGCACCCAGGAGGCCAAGAATTGTCTGTTTACTCACACATTTCCATTTTTCTTTGTGTGCACATGAAAACTTCTCTGGAAGTATTCTATCTGGTTCAGCAGAAGGTCAGTTTGAAGTAAACATACATAGAGATGCTTGTGGAATAGAAATTTACCCTCTGTTACTGCTGATTAGGAAATTATCTTAAATGAATTGATAAAGATAGTTTTTCATCTTATTATTCTAAGAGATATGGTATTTCTATTGTATATGTGTATACATGTATGCATGAAAATTAGATAGTAGATAGCTTGTTTCATTGTTAAGGTAAGGACTTTCGGGGGACTGAGAACATTTGTTGTTAAATGTTTTCTTGTGAAAAGAAACATCACTAAAATTTAAAAAATACATTATAACAATATTAAGTATAGAAAGCATAACTGTAGTTAATTGAACGCCAACCACATTTTCTGTCCCTTCTGTTTTTCCTTTCAGTAGTAATTACAAGAATTGGATGACAGAGATAGGAAGACTACTTGAAGTTGTAGCAGCTGAGTCTTTGTTGAATGCCTGTTGGTTTCTAAATTTCTTCTAGGTCTGTCCCTGCTGGTGGAGTACCTAAGCTTTGTCCTTTTTTAGAAAACTCTGCTCAAGATGTCTACAGGGAATTTTTTGTAAATTTAAAGAACAATGTCCTTCTTTGGAAACATGCAATATTTTTAGAATCCTGTGATATTATACTGTAAGACATAAGCCAACAGTTTACACATCCCTGTCCAGGAAGCTGAATAATAAGTAATCCTGGGAATTTAAACCTCTATTTTAAGCCTCCTTAAGGATACTCTCATTTCTTTTGTATAAATTCAAAAAAAGCAGAGTCTGATCTTTGACTCACTTCAAAAATAGCCTTATACTAGGGTAGAAAAATGAACAAGTGCAGGTGGAAAGAGCACTATTCAGATTGAGTGAACATATTTCCTATTTTTTGAAATTACTTTTGTGAAAGGTTATGTATAACGTGGGAGATATATTTATTATTTTCCAAATGCATTTTTTTGTATGTGTTACTTGATTGTTTAAGGTCAAACAAACAAGATCAAAGACCATATGGACCTCTTCTTTTTCTCTAACTCTTGGCTTAAAAGGCTAATTAGTAAGATGAATAATTTATAGACAGTATGAAAGAATAAATGCATAATCAAATTAGTACTTAGTAATTCTCTGGCATTTCATATATTTTATTCTGATTATCCCACAGTACCATAAAAAAGAAATTATAAATCCCCTTTTATGCATAGGGAACCAGATTTTAGAAGCTTGACTGGTCATTCATTCAGTAAATGTGTGTCAGAGCTGGGATAAGCAATGGATCTATAAACAACATAAAGAATGCCAGAATAATTACAGATTTGTTGCCTGTATACATTGCAATGCAAACCAGTACATAATTATAGCCAATCACCAAGATATATGTATGTAGCTTGCAATTCATAATAATCTCTACATACAACACGAGCAGAGAAATCTACACGAAATATGAAAAAATAATGAAATGTTATTATAAAAAGTTAAGTGTGTTAAAATTGCCTCTTCCCATTAGCTACATTGGAAGCTTATGTCACAGAGCTGTTTCTTTGCTGAAATACCTACATTATCATCACTGATAATCATCACTTTAAGGGAAACACACACACACACACACACACACACACGATATGCAGAGAATATGAAAAGTACAATGATTGAAAGATATATTGAAGTAAATTATCAATTTATTAATTGATCAAAGCTTAGTCCACTGTGAATTGCTTTGTAAAGGGGGAAAAACATTAATAAGATTTATTTCAGACCCATGCAACCTTGAAGGAATTGAACCTTGCTCAGCATTTCATTAGAGCTTCTGCTACTTTCTCCTCTCCCCTCCACCACCACATATACATGTGACTCACACTCACAAAAGCAGAGTTTGAGCAGACCCAGAATTTTCTGTGGAAATTGATGCATTCATAGGAAACAGTGTTCGAGTTAATAATTATCATACTTTAATCTGAAAAATCCTGGTTATTTTACAGTGACACAGCAAAACTAGAAAGAGTGGAACCCTGTGGTACTTGAGTTTTTCAAAGCAAAGTGGAAGACTCAGAAGCAGAATGGTACCTAAAACTGTCTACTCCTGCAATGAAACTCAGTATCTCTTACTTAGCTAGGCATAGAAAATAGCACATTTTTTGACTACGAAATATTTGACACATTTTGGTGCCGCTCTTCTGCCAACATTCTATTCTGGAGTGGTCCCTGAAGCCCCAGATGTGGGGGTCACTCTGACTCTGATAATGTCCCCTAGATCAGCATGTTGTAAATTTCCTGGTTCTCAACCACTATTACAAATGTAGGGAAAGTCAAGCAGTGAGGTATTGAGTGCCTTGTGGTTTTTCCTTGACCTGTTTTTTGTCCTTTTTTAATACTTAGTATTTTTAGAATTAGTGACTAGCTTCAACTTGGGAGTAAGCGGATTACTAAATCCAATGATGGTATACATTTTAGAGTGCACAGATCTTTAAATCAAAGGAAAGTATGTGCAATAAACTGTGGGTCTTTGGCATCTCTTAGCTGTTTGGTTTATATTGAACAAATGGCTTTTGCATATTTGATATATAAGTGTTTACACACATTGTGTTTAACTCTTGAAGGAGTATTTCTAGACATGAAGATCCAGTTATAAGATATAATTTTGATGATATTTTAAAAAACAATGGCTATATTTAGCATAATATTTGTAATTCCCCTTTCCCCTTACATATTCATATAAATTACCCTGTTAGGTAAATATTCAAATTATATTATATTCACCTTAAAAATTAGATAGTTATTATCTTACTAGGTTTTTTAGGTGAATAAACAAATTTAAACTAAAATCTTTGGGGTGAATTTCCAAGACTAAATGATCTTATTTAGATTGCTTAAAAATTATGTTTCAGTAGTGATGAAAATAATGAATGAATAGAACCTCAGTTTTCTTCCAAAATAATACCTGTTAAGTTTTATTATCAGAAGTAACATGTGGGTTATGACACTCCACAATTTGGGAAGTATAGCAATAAGTTCACAATACTGAATTATGTGATGTAGTACTCAAATAGAAAACAGACGGATTCATCAATTGAAACTAATTTTTAAAAATTTTCCAGACTTTTAGCATTCATATATCTATCTTTGAGTTTTTTTACCACTATCAAGTGGCATTTATGACCAATAATAGACTATTCTAATTTGTAGCTGACTGAGAAACAGCAAATATTGGTGAAGAGCTACAAAGTAACTCTTACTGGGATCCCTATGACCAATTGAGTTTCATGATGCTCTCTCCCTAATAATTGGGAGAGAAAAAGATTCTTAGAATTGTTTTTTGTTATCTGGGCTTTCATATCCAAGAAGAATGAATATGGAGATAACTAATGCTGACACATATTCTTAGATAAGACTTCTTTCCCTAAAAGTACAAATCAAAGCACTAGGAGAAAGAGAAGTTATCAGGACAAATATAGTTTTAAAAATAAAGCACAGATAAGTTACTTTCTCTTGATGTTACATCATTGTACTTCTTTATAATGGTAACAATTTTGATCTATTTTTGTCTTTTGATGTTATAAGAAGTGGTTTCAAGGGACTGCAAAAAGTGTGTCAGCGCTCAAGACATTTTTACTTCACTATTTGGACTGAACTAGCTAGGTTGAAGACTAGCTATTCATTCCTGAGAAGTGACCATAGCATAGATGAACTTTCATCTCTCATACTTGGAGGAAATGAATTATTTGAATTAGTGTCATGCTTAAAATGTTTATGTAGCTATTTTTTTTTCCCTTAGGGGAACTTCAGCAGTAGTGTTTGCTCAGCTCTACCTGTTAATGTCGAGTCTAGAAGGCTGATAGATGTGAAAATGTTGGGATTTTATTATATTTGGCATGGGTCTCTGAAGCATTCCTCAACATATTGGAAATTAGATGGTTCAACAAGACCTGGAAAATTAGTAAGATTTAGGACTGCCAAATTAATAGTACGTGAGATGAGGAAAACCAACTAGAGAAGTCAAAAGACTGCTTGATAAACAAGGAGTAAGAAAGTGCATTAGGGTGTGAACAGATTTCATCAGCAATAGGACTTCCTGGCAAACTATTAATCAGAAGAGAATGTGTGCACTCACCCAATCCTGGGCAGGTTCATCGTAGGAAGTGCAGCAGACTTAAGTACAGAGCACAGAATCTGCTAAAATCATCTCCTAGAATAGTTTGGAAGAAATAACAGCAACATAGTTTTTTTCCTAGAACTGTGCAGAATTCTGTCTCCTACTTGAACCCTCTAAGACTTAGTCTTTCAGTTTGTCATGCATGATGCATGTGTACTTAATGGCACAAACATATCCAATTTTTTTAATCCACTACTCTCTCTGTCTATTTTTCTTAAGCACTTTTCACCTAAGCGCCTATGACAATACTTGATGCTTATATTAGCTTTCTCAAACCCAAGGAAACCTAGCAGCTATCACACAGCCTTGCTGGTATTTTTGTGTCCGTTTTGCCATTGCTGTCACAGTTATTATACTTAGTGAACCTGGGTATTCAGCATCAGACTAAGAAATCTATCCATTGCAAACTGATGAAAATTGAAGATGATTAAATCATTGGTAACATTGCCAAAGCAGAGTTTTTATAGATGCATCAAAATTCCAGGCATCTGGAAGGAGTAGGCATAGCTTGAAACAAAAAAAGAAAAGTATAAAGAAATAAATGCATAAATACATCAATAATCAGTTTATGTCATTCTGAGGGAGGAACGTTGGAAATATTATTTGTTTATTCCAAAAATTTAAATATATCCACGGCTGATAAAGTCATAGTACATTATAAAAGAAGAATAAAAGTATCTCCACTTTTAGAAATTTAAAAGCTAAAACCATATTCTTTTTCATCTGCTTTAATGTGTTTCATAAGATATGGAAATCCAGGTGCTTCTGGTTTCCGTACCACTTTTCCTTGCACCTATTAAAATTCCAATTTTGCTTTGAGAGAAAGAAAAATGATTCCATTTCTAGGATTATTTAGCTAGCTAAGTGATGCAAAGACTGTTTTCAGATTTACATTCTTATCACTGCTCTGTAAGCTCAATTATTTTAACAAGATCTTTCCAATTTCCCCTAATGTTTTTCATAACTACCTCAAGCTTATGTTTAAATCAAAACTCCTTTTTGAAATAACTTATTTCTCCTAGACTTTTGAAGCTTTCAGCATCGTACTTGTATGAAGTTCCTGCTTCTACATGTGAAGTTTGGTATAAAGATTTTCTTTTTCTTCCAGTTGGTTTATTTGAGCTACAGCCAAAGTCATTAACGTGAATTTTAGGTTTACATTTTACGGGATATTTTCAAATCATGTTGATGTATTGACTACTTATTCTGGTTACTATGAAGAAGGACTAACCAAACTTCAAAACAGTAAAATTTCCATTATATGTGATAAACAGGTTCTCGAGATCAGTTTCACAATATCGTACTTACAGTTAACGATACTGTATTGCACAGTTAAAAACTTAGGAGAGTAAATATTTAGTTAATTGTTCCTAGCAGGAAAAAAAAAGTAAGTGTAAAGCTTTATATTTGGCAAAGAAATGGTATAGCTTTTTATTGTACTAAAGTATTGTGCTTTATGTTCAAGATTAAAAAAAAATCAAATCGTGACATACTACTTGCAGATCATTTTTGTAAATCATTTATGTATTCAGTGCTTTATTGAGCAGAAATATTATATATCTCAAACTTCTGAAAGAAGCTGTTAGGACTACTTTTATATCAGTCTATTTTATGATGAATGGTAAATGTTCTGAGAAAAATAAAGCCATCAAAACATGGCATCACATCCTCTAAAAAATGCATTAATTGTAAATTAGAATATTTTTACATGAATATTTCATTAACCTTTAAGATATTTCAACCACATTGTATATTTGTCATACCTACGTTGACACATAGCAAGTTTGTGTCCTTACTTGTAATTACATCCTTCTCCAAAAAAAGGAATGCGTTATGCTTTCTGCATTCAGATGTGCACAGCCTGAATTACATATCTTTCAATGAGAACATCTCACTAATTAAAAATGCTCATTTACAATATTTGGTCCTAATATGACTTGCAAGTTACAAGTTACCAAAGATTTAAAGATAGGTTTAGAGTCCTGCAAAGGGAGACAGATTGGTTTTCATCCTCCAACTTCATCCCACTTTGATTTGTGCGAATCTATGATTTGGCTGAGATTACAGTACATAGCTTAGAAATTAAATTGCCTTTGGAGATTATTGCTACCGTGCATGTGTAATTAAGTGTTCTCGTTATTGTCTGTAAAGCTGTACAAACCTGCAGTTTTATGGGAAGAGTGTAAAACCAATGATTTCAAATCAAATCAGTTGGAGAGAGTTTTGAGATGTTCCAACCATTAGTTTTGTGAAAAACTTAAAGAAACACAATCTTCCTGCAGTCAGCCTAGATGGATAAAGTAGTAAAAGCTATGCCATGTTAATTAAACAAGCATTTATTTAGCACCTGCTGTGTATTTGCCACTGTGTACGCTAGGGTGTGAAGGCTGTTATGAAAGATGTAAGAGTTAGGGAATGTTAGATTTGGGAAGAACTTTAGAGAAAATCTTGGTCCAATTTTTTTACTTTGTTGTTGAGACCTAGAAAATGTTAGTGACTTAAGCTCTCATATCTAAAATTAGTGTCGGTACTAAAATTAGAATGCACAAGAGAAAACACAGTTAAGCAAGTGAACCTAAGAACGCAGAGTAGGTGTTGGGTTGACTAAAGATAGTAAAGTGTAACTGTTCAAATAAAAGAGTGATGCTGGGCTTCCCTGGTGGCGCAGTGCTTGAGAGTCTGCCTGCCGATGCAGCGGACACGGGTTCGTGCCCTGGTCCGGGAAGATCCCACATGCCGTGGAGCGGCTAGGCCCAAGAGTGATGCCATAGGAGGGAAAGTCAAGGAATGATTAAATATAAAATTCTATTTTATTGTTATATCTATTTTATTGTTATATCTAGATCATAGACCTTATATTTTTCAAATGCAATCAACTATCACTGATTCCATGTGAAAGATGAATTCTCTGTTGATTAATTCATAATGACCAAAACATGTGGTGAATTAATTAACACTTTCATAATACTTTAAATTTAATTGTAACATTAACAGAACTCTTACATGTTTATGCAGCATATCTGTTTGCTCTAACGGCAATGCTTGCTGCTCGTGTGGCTTCAAAATACCGATACCTTGAAAAAACTCCCTAGTGGTCTAAATCCAGAGGTTGGGAATCAAATAAAAAGTGATGAGAAAGTTTTTCCTTCAGTGGTGTATGTAACATTTTTAGGGCTTCAAGGCTCTCTTCCAGGCCGCACATCATGAAGAACAAGGAAATACTTTTTTGTTTTTTGTTTGTTTTTTTTTTGCAGTACGCGGGCCTCTCACTGCTGTGGCCTCTCCCGTTGCGGAGCACAGGCTCCGGATGCGCAGGCTCAGCGGCCATGGCTCACGGGCCCAGCCGCTCCGCGGCATGTGGGATCTTCCCGGACCAGGGCACGAACCCGTGTCCCCTGCATCGGCAGGCAGACTCTCAACCACTGCGCCACCAGGGAAGCCCAAGGAAATATTTTTTATCAATCTAAACAAATAAAATTCATAGTGAATACTAGCATGCCAGATTCAAAAGATGGCTTTCAAAAATTTGTATTGATCATCATTACTATATTTCATAGCAATCTGGAAATTAAACAAAATAACCTATGTCGACATATGGTAGACTTCTCATTGTGTAAAGATTATTTGTATTTTAAATTATTCACCTATAATTTAGGGACAGTTTGATGCTATTGTTATCATCCCTGTTAGATAGTT
This sequence comes from Stenella coeruleoalba, assembly GCF_951394435.1. NCBI lineage: Eukaryota > Metazoa > Chordata > Mammalia > Artiodactyla > Delphinidae > Stenella > Stenella coeruleoalba. The sequence continues at coordinate 75,462,617 of NC_137155.1, forward strand.
TTCCTTTCACCCAGTATTTTTTACCCTTCTTGTTCCCTATAACATTACTACATGGAAGCATCAGAGCATTTCGTTTTATATTTTCTGAGCTATGGTTCCCTTCCATTAACCTAGTTAATAGAGATGATTCTAATACCTTTCTTCCTGAATGAACCCTAAATTTGCTGTTTGGTCTTTTTCTTATTTCTTGTAGGGCTCTAAATATAATCTCTGGCATTCCTCCAAAATCACCATGGAACAACGAGGGACTAGCTATAGAGCTATTTTTAGTTTTAAAAGAAAAACTGTAGAATAGTAATACACTGTACCAAATTATGCTTTTCTTAAACAAAAATCTAAGCCAAAAATAGGACACAGGGCTTACATTCTATATTCTGTTCCATAAGCTTCATACGTTATAGTAGACTTTATTATTAACGAAAGGCACAGGTTCTGGGCATTTAAACTTCTTTGTAAGGTAGAAAAGCTTTTCAAAATGTTGGTTATGAAATTGAAGGCAAGTGGAATATAGAAGCAAATTCTTTTCTCTGCTTCTAAAGGTAGGTCACAATAAATAACACTATAGTTAATTCACCTAAATGTGCCATGTTTTTAAACCTTCTTGCTTTAAGCCATTGAAGAAACAAAATCATGTCAAAATCACTTTGGAATTATTTAAAAATATCCTTTAGATAACTGTATTGCTAAATCAATACTTTAAATATTTCAAGAAACTAGAGATAAGATTTAATATAATTATATTCTTTATTCCATGAAGTCTTACTATATAAACATTTTTGCCCTCCATTTAATGTAGAAGTCATATAATCAATATTATACTTCATGTTTCTTGCTATATATTCTAATTAGCATCATGTTATCTTTTAAGCACTGAAGTATTTTCCTAACATTCAGATTTTAGCTGGTCAGCATTTAAAAGGTCCTGACACGAATTCCAATGTGTGAAGAGAGGGGTTTTCGCCGCACATACATCAAACAATGCTACAGACACCAGCCTGGTGGCCTACAATCAGACTCCACAGGCTAAGGGAGAAACAGTACAAGACCAGCCCCTTCCCCTACTTTTTTGATGCCAGGTGCATGCTTGGCATCACCTGTATTTATGACCAACTGGCTGTAAATCAGAGGTTCCCACGACCCCCTCTTTAGGTTTGATTAATTTGATGAAGTGGCTCACAGAACTTAGAGAACATTTTTCTTACTAGATCATCGGTTTATTATGAAAGAATGTAATTCAGGAACAGCCAGAGGGAAGAGATGCATAGGGCAAGATATGGGGAAAGGGTACTGAGCTTCCATGTCCTCTGCAGGTGCACTACTCTCCCTACATCTCCACGTGTTCACCAACCCAGAAACTCTCCAAACCTAGTCCTTTTGGGGATTTTATGGAGGTTTCATTACAAAGATATGATTGATTAAATCACTGGCCCTTAGTGACTGAACTCTCTCAGTCTCCAGCCACTCTCCCCTCCTCGGAATTCAGAGGGTGGGACTGAAAGTTCCAACCCTTTAATCACATGACTGACTCCACTGGCAACTAGCCCCCATCCTTGGGCACTTTCCAAAAGTCACCTCATTAACATAACAAACAAAAGATACCTTTATTTCTCTCGACACTTAGGAGATTCCAAGGGTTTTGGGAGTTGTGAGCAAGAAACCATGGAGGAAGACCAAATATATACAAGGAATATACTTTGGTCATCTGAATGAACAAATATGTATTTTTCTTATGAGTCACAATATCACAGTATTAAATATTAAAGTACATATATTACTTTAGGCTATAAAAATACAAAAGTAAGAAAATCATTTTTTAAATTTTAACAGGAAATATACTGAAATTAAAGTCTGTCTAGTCAGTTAGCCTGCCTGAGTGATTCTGTCCCACCTAGAGCTCTTTCGTCAGTTGGTACTACCCGCATAATAACAAACACTGAATAGTTTTAGAACTGTATGTGCCGGGCACTAGAAGTACACAGAAGTTGAGTAGCTCACAGACCCATAACATAGAGAAGTGTACAATGGATTACATAGAGATACAGGGGTATTAAAAAGGAAAGAGTAATCATATCTGTAGAGGGGACTTAAGGAAAACTTCACAAAGGAAGTGTCACTTCAGTCTGGCCAGGTAGAGTGACTATGACCCTGCCAGGTGTTCAAGATTGGAAAGAACATCCAAGGACTATCAGATACAAAACCTAGAAGTATGAGAATTTGGTATGTCTGTATGGTTCCGTGTGTCTATGTGAAGCATATAATGCAGTCGGGGTGAAGTCATGTAGGCTGCAAATAAGGGAGATGCCTCTGTGCTCAACAAAAGGACTTCAAAGACAGGAGCTTACTAAGGAATTTCAAGTCAAGAAGTACGATGTGGCTGCACTTTGGAAAATTGAGTAAAGTGGGTTGAAATTTAAAGCAGAAAAGCCAATTAAGAGTTTATCATAATGGCTGAAAAGGAAGAAAATGAGAGGGAAGATTGTTACAAAGGAGAGAGACACGGTTAGAAAGTAGAAACAAAGGAATGAATATAGTGACAACCTGAAAATGGGAGTTGGAGGGAGGAAGGTGATTACTGTGCCTCTGACCTGGTGGGGTAGAACAAGACAAAGAATGCAAGAACAGCAGGCCTGTTGAAGAAGAGAGGTTCAGTTTTGGATATATTAAAACTAAAGGGTTTGTGGAGATGCTTGGTACCCATAACAAAATACTTTATAAATGAATTAAGGATTGTTCAGTAAGCCTGTGTTGCTGTGCTTAGAATCTATATCCAAAGTGTAGTGTTTGAGAGTGTCCAATTCACAATATCTTCTAGTGTTAAGTGCTATCATTTCCATTCACTATTCATGCATTCATTAGTTAGTTCATTCAAGAGATAGTCGAAGATTTTGCTGTGTAGGCATGTTGCTGCATCATTAAAGACCACAGTCCAGCCTTCTACTAGTTTAATTTAGCAGGAAATACTAACAGATAAACTAACAATTACAGTACTGTGTGACTTACTCCATTGGAAATGGTAGTTTGTTGTTTAATTTGCATGTATGTGATTATTAGGACAAACATTTAAATCAATAGTTGTGTTTCTGTCTATGGTTTTTCTGTGTATATCTTTGGACCATCTCTTTGTTAAGAAGTCATGAGTTTAAACATCATTTGTCTAAGGCAAATGATTATTTTTTGTAATAATAATAAGCTTTGTTTATTGAAAATTGTATTGTCCACCTTTATATCTGATAATTTGTTGATTTTATTCTACTATTAAAACTACAAGCATGTGTTCACACTTTAAATTTAAAGATATCTCAGGTAGAGATGGAGACTACATGTGTGAAATGCATTGCATTGTGCCTCACAGAGAATATACACATCAACACTTTATTCTTCCATTCTTTGGCTTTTCTTTCTAGTCCCTTTCTTCCCATATACTGGCTAATGTTCTAGTTATGTCCAACACACTCTCTCTTCCATGCTTCAGAAATATATCTTGGAAAGAGGAAACCAAAATTTGGATATCTTTCTGTGCTCACCAATCCCTATCACAATTAATCACTCACACAATAAGCATTTATTGAGTATAGCATTCTGGAGATGTTAACATACATAAAATATGCCTAAAGTGCATTATAGAAGCTCAGAAGAGGTGACATTTACAGTAATGAGAAAAGATGAGTAGGAAATTGCCCCCAAAATACCCAGAGAAAGAGTAAGGATATTACAAGTAGAAAGACTAGGTTCAAAGATTACTAGGCATTAAATGATAAGTATATTGGAGGCAAAAGATGGTTCAGTTTGGCTGGAGAACTGCACACATAGGAGAAAGTCATGCAGGGTGGGAAAGGTAGCCTAGGTCAGATTGTGAAGGGTTTGTTGTGCCTTACTAAGAAACTTTAAGGTTCTTTTGGATTTTTGTTTGTTTGTTAGACATTGAGAGATGCCAAGCATTTAAATCAGGAGAATGATATAGACACACATTAAATGTTAAAAGGTGCCTCTTTTCATATTCGAGGGGATGACGGAAGAGGAGAGATGCTGAACATATTAATACATACTGATTTACTGCTAGATGGAGTTTTTAACTATTTTGTTTGTGCCTGTGTTATGTGTGTGTGTATGTGCTTGTGTCTGATTTCTGAAAAATGCATGTTGAGTATGCATGTTTGGTAGGGAGGGATAGAGGGTATATGGTAAAGATGCACAACTTTTATAGAAAGTATATCGAATTTAGACAGTTTAATGCCTGTGTTGATGAAGAATGATTGTTGAGTATTGAGACCGGGACATCTCCTGGAGAGGAATGGGAAGATTAGAGTCATTTTTCAGCTCTAAAATTCTATCCTTGATTCTAACAACCATGTTTTGTTTTATTTTTTTCATTATTATCAGTACTGTCAAAAGATAATTACTAGTAACAGGGAGAAGTTTGTGTTAAAGGAGTTAACATAGACATAGTCACTGAAATGTATGTTTTAAAAATTGAAAACATACTGGAATTAATAAAGTGCACACTAGCTATTGATCTGAGAATTAACAATAACATTAAAATAAAACAAAAGCCAGTATTTGTCAAGCAACACAGTGGTAGGGTTTTATGTTTTCATTGTGGGCATGCCAAATATACTTTTTGTGAGATTTTATATTTTCAGATCTATAAATGACCAATTGAGTTTGAGCAAGTGAGTATAAGGACCATTTAAAGAGTATCTTTTGAGCTGCAGAAGCTACAAATATGGAGTAAGAGATTAAGAAATAGAAAAAGGCAATTTGGACAATGAAACAGGAAAATAATAAGGCTGATGGATTAGTTTAATCACACACTATAAAGATTTGGGGATCTAATTTATTACATGGCATTTCTAAAAGGTCCTAAAGAGAAGCTATCATAAAACATCTTGAATATCTGTGAAGTAATCATTTACTGGAAAAGGAACTAGACGTAGGAGGAGGTAGTTCATGGTTAAGGCTGATGGCTCAGATTAATTGCACCTATTTTATTTATTTGGTCATTCCTAAATTCTTCAACATAGTAACTTGGCAAAGAGTCTTTACTTCTCTAGGAACCAACTCCAACTTTTATCGTAAACCTGGGTGAGAAGCAATCTATAATCTCCATTTTACCATTAATTAGTTTTTGTTACAGAGTAAAGAAAACTTAATTTCAGGTGAAATGAATCAGTATTGCAGTGAAAGAATTCTTTTAAAAAAGCATACTTGAGGACTTCCCTGGTGGCGCAGTGGTTGACAGTCCGCCTGCCGATGCAGGGGACGCGGGTTCGTGCCCCGGTCCGGGAAGATCCCACATGCCGCGGAGCGGCTGGGCCCGTGATCCATGGCTGCTGAGCCTGCACGTCCGGAGCCGGTGCTCCGCAACGGGAGAGGCTGCAGGAAAAAAAAAAAAAAAAGCATACTTGAAATCAATGGGGTATATAAATTAGTCTAGTTCATAACACTTTTTACGTCAAATATAAGCTACCTTTATAGGCTTTTAAGTTTTAGAAGTATAAGAAAATTCAACACTGAATTGTTCTAGATTCCATACTTTGCAAGTGGGGAAAACTGAATTGTTCTAGATTCCATACTTTGCAAGTGGGGAAACTAAGACCAAGGGGTACTAAATACCTCACGTGAGGTAGCATTTCCAGTCAGTGACAGGATTTGGAGAAAATCCAACTCCCTTCCCTTGTCCTTGGCTCTTTCTGCCACGCAGCAAGGACATGTTATGTCATATATTAAAGTTTAGGGTATTTTAAAGGAAACGGGTCATAAAGTAAACAAAATTATTTCTAATTATTATAATGTAACTTATGTGTCTTGAGATTGTTGTTCTAGTCTTGCATAGCTTAAATAAGATGTTATGCGTACTTCAAACAACTTATCCATTTAAGGAAGAAAATATTTATTTTTAATTTTGCCACTGACATCATCTAACATTTAGAAAATGTCTGTATACTGTTCCCTGGGTGTTACATCACTGTAAGAATGAAAGATGGCACTCCTCTCTTTGTTAGCTAGTTAGCTGTTAATATTGTCTATGATTTGAGTAAAACTCAGTAAGTAGTATTATTGGCAAGATAGGTAATGGCTGTCTTTTGATAACAATTTGTTCCGATAAATGACTTTTAGGTGTTGGATCAATGAATACTTGGCTTTTTATCTTGTGCCATTAAGCTGAAAGTTTTAAGCTAAATCCTAGATATTACTAAAAATAGTTTTTTAGTATAAATGTAATTTTCTGATTAATTTTGGCCGCACCATGTGGCATATGGGATCCTAGTTCCCCAACCAGGGATTGAACCCTCACCTCCTGCAGTGGAAATGTGGAGTCTTAACCACTGGACAGCCAGAGAAGTCCCAATTTTCTGATTTATTTAAAAAAAACAAAAAGAAAACACAGTTCTGAAACAAAGTCATTGATCAACACAATGGCTTTAATTACTGGATTCAAATAATGACCTGGAAAAAAAAACTGTTAGTATTTAAAAATAGAATCAGCCATTTGAGAATAACAGTGTCAGCTGGGTGTGAGATGACTGGTGATTCATATCAACGAGGTGACATTGACCTGTAATGCCACGTGGGGTCGACCTTTGGTCATAAAGGAGCCCAGTACCCACAGCAGGAGAAGACAACTGACATCAAAGGGAAAGCAGTAGAATAATAGTTCAGTAACCAGTGAAATTACGAACCCTGGTTTTCAAAGTTTTTCTTAATTGCAGAAATGGATTTCTTTAAAGACGCGAGTTTGATGAGTTTGATAAATGACATGGGGTTGGGCCCACATAAAAACTTACAAATGTAAAAAAAATAATAATAATTAAAAAAAACCAAAACTTATAAATGAAAGCCTCTCTGGGCACATTCTATTTTCTTAATAGATTTTTTTTTTTTTTTTTTTTTGTGGTACGCGGGCCTCTCACTGTTGTGGCCTCTCCCGTTGCGGAGCACAGGCTCCGGACGCGCAGGCTCAGCAGCCATGGCTCACGGGCCCAGCCACTCCGCGGCATGTGGGATCTTCCCGGACCGGGGCACGAACCCGCGTCCCCTGCATCGGCAGGCGGACTCTCAACCACTGCGCCACCAGGGAAGCCCCTTAATAGATTATGAAAATATTTGTATATACATTTAAATATTTATATTTAGTAAATATATGACTCTTTATTCATATGTTAAATATGCATTTCCTTGATTGGGAAAGACTGATATAGAATATATCCACGCACAGATGCTGCCTACTCTTCTTTTGAGCTACCTGAGAGGAGCACTCTGATAAATTGAATGTAGCCATTTTAGTACAGTTCATTAATAAATGTTTCATTACTTTATGACAGAGTGGAATAGAAAAATGACACTTGTTTTATACTTTGATCATGGACATCTGGTCAAAAAAAAGAGTGGAAACGTCTGACTTAAAGCAAAAGGTTCAAAAGGAAAGTGATTACATTGAATATTCTCATTAATCTATTTCTTTAAGTGACTTGTTCAGTCACAGCAATATGCATAAATGTGCATAAACATCCATGCATATTTATAGATACGGAAGTAAAATCAAGAATAATTGGTAACCTACTATTGTAGGAAAAATTTATTTCAATTTGTCTTTAAAATGGAGAATTGGGGGCTTCCCTGGTGGCACAGTGGTTGAGAGTCCACCTGCCGATGCAGGGGACACGGGTTCGTGCCCCGGTCCGGGAAGATACCACAGGCCGCAGAGCGGCTGGGCCCGTGAGCCATGGACGCTGAGCCTGCACATCCAGAGCCTGTGCTCCGCAACGGGAGAGGCCACAGCAGTGAGAGGCCCGCGTACCGCAAAAAAAAAAAAAAAAAAAATGGAGAATTAGAAGAACTCTTCTAGAATGTTTTACAGATAATTACAATCAGATTCCCTCAGAATAGGAATATAAAGTAATAAATCAAAATAAATATTTATTCATTTTGTTCTTTCACATGTTCTACAAATATGTATTCAGAGTCTATTTGTTTATCTTCTATCTTGCCCACAAGAATATAAACCACAGGAAAGCAGTGATATGGTCTGCCTTGATTACTGCATTATACCCTGCACCCCTAACTGTGCCTAGACAGTAATAGACATTCAATAAACATAGATGAATGAATGAATGCCTGTTAATGAATGATAGGTGTATGCTGGTGACCAAAATAGGCCTAGCCAGCTGCCTTAATGTCTAGCTGAGGAAGTGAGATAGGATGAAAAAATCAAATACTTACATCAATAAATATTTAGTGACAATTGTGTTAAACACTATGGAAAAAAATGACATTTTTTTCAGATTTGAAAATGTTAGTTTGTTGATAATAAATTTATCTTCTATGTTGTCATAAAATATGCAATCTACAAGGCTTGCTAAGTGACTTAAGTTTAGACTCAAAAGGAGAAAAGAAAAAGAATAAAATCTATGACTTTTCTGGCAGTTTGCATTCTAGAACTAAGGGCATGTATTTGAATATTGTTACCCATGGTGACCTATTAGCATAAAAGGTCTTTAGAGAGTGCAGGTGGTATTATGCAGGAACTATGTCAAAACTTGAAGATACAGATGTCCCAACATGAATTTTCACACACCCTAGGAGGAAAGGTTAATGATCACTAAATTCAGAATGTGTTTGTAAATGTTTTTATCTCTACATTTATCTAAAATATTTCTTATATAGACTAGTTAACGTTTAGAATTCCATCTCCCTCTCTTCCTGTATCAAGAATTACTCTCCCAAAAGTGTAAATAGGAGGATTTACTATTTCAAGACTATAGACAAAGCTTTGTTTGCTAGAATCGGTCCCAAATTACAGAACCTAAATAAATTTATGAATTAATTAGATTACAGGAAATAATTAATTTTTTTTTTTTTTTTTTTTTTTTTTTTGTGGTACGCGGGCCTCTCACTCTTGTGGCCTCTCCCGTTGCGGAGCACAGGCTCCGGATGCGCAGGCTCAGCGGCCATGGCTCACGGGCCCAGCCGCTCCGCGGCATGTGGGATCTTCCCGGACCGGGGCACAAACCCGCGTCCCCTGCATCGGCAGGCGGACTCCCAACCACCGCGCCACCAGGGAAGCCCAGGAAATAATTAATTTTAATATGAGACACATAATACACTGTTCGACACCTTTATAGCCTTCTTGAAATTGACTGAAAAAAAAAAAAAAGCACAACCTAAAGGCTGAGAATTCTGTTTCATTTGGTGGACTTGCTGAGAACTTAAGCCAAGGAGACAGTCTCTCAGAGAGCTCTGAGGGACTATTCTGAAGAGGTAAGGGAGGAGCCAGGATATATAGGAGTTTCACAACAAACAACCCCAGATAGTCAGAACATCAAAAGATGACTGGTAATTAAAGAAAAATCAGATCTCTCTAGTTAATGTATTTAGCACTTTTCTATGTATGGGAAGGTGCAAAGGTCTGGGCTTATTGAAATCATTCCTTTGATATGCACCTTAACTACCTAGGGCCTGTATCCCATTTTTCTCCATCCTGAATCCCCTCAGGTTATACAGGTGGGTGTGGCTGCAGTGACAGACTGCTTGATGGTCACAGCATACTTTGTTTACTGATATGGCAGGCGACAGACATTCTTTGTCCTCGTTGCACTTATTCAACTCTGTTTCATCATAAAGGAATGGAAAATATATAAACTCAGGTTTTTGGAAAGTACGTTACAGAGATGGTCGCTCTTGGTGTAGAAGAGGTCCTCTTTTAGAAAGCTTTAAACAAAACTTTTTAGGTTTTTTTTTTTTAATTGAATCTTCGTATCCACGAATGTGGTATAACGCTTCACTTATTCAAGTCTTTATTATTCTGAATAAAGTTTATAGATTTCATGTAAAAAAAATAAGAGCTAGGCGTATGTTGCTATTTCCTAATAGCAACATGTGTTCCTATTTCCTAATTATTTATACTTGTTATTATTATAATGTAGGATTTTTAATTATCTTGTAACTGGCAACATAACCTTTTAAAAAGCAAACTGTCCCAGGTCATCAAGAATTTTTGGCATTTATTTTTAAATTAAGTTATATAACATTTGTGAAAATATCTGTTATATAACATGATCGAATTCCCACTGAGTCCTTTCTTCCTTGGGTGAGTTTCAGAGCATGCCACAGCAATTAGGTTCCTAAGTCTTCAGGTTCAATGTTGTCCCAGATCTCATTGAGCACCTGCTAAGATCTATAACACATAATCACCCACTAAGACACATATCTTAATTTTGCTCAATTACTTCCTGTATTTTTTCCGCCTGCTACAGTTCTTGTATTTTATTTGTATTTCATGATGTACTGTCATGGCATTCCCAACTGGACTTTCTGGTAACATCTTGCAATAGCTCAGTCTTTATTGATAGAGGTTTCATTGTTTATTTCCATAGAACACTACACAGCTCTTATGAGGTGTTACAGAAAGATTTCCTAAGTGCTTCAGTAGTCAAAGTCATTATTAATTTTTTACTCAATATTTGATAATATTTTTTGAATATTAACTTTGTGCTAGGCTCTGTACATTATCTCCTTTAAATTTTAGAACCACCCTATTGAGTAGATGCTATTATTATTCTCACTTTATACATGAGGAAGCTGATGCTTAGAGAAAGTAATTTGCCAACAGCCATAACTAGTAAATAACAAGGCTGGGAATCTAGGATTATCTGTTTCCTAAGTAAGCATACTTAAGGACTGTGCTGTGAATAGATGGATCTGTTCAATTATAACATCAGGAGGAGACATTTTATCTTAAATAATGAATGAATGAACGAATGAATCAGTGAGTGAGTAAATTAGTACATAAAACGTGTCTCAACACTAAAGAAAGGCAGGAAAATATTATTAAGAAATGTAGCAAAATTTTAATCTATAGGTTGCTTATCTATCATTTTCAGGTTTTGGTTCTGAACTTCAAAATAGGAAAATAATTTTCTGAGCTTATATATAAGATGCATAGGCATACTACAGCCTTAATTTTCCTCAAGTATTGAGTCTACATATACATTCGAATTTGTTTTAGTTACATATTCTTTATATATAAATTATGTGAGTTAACAGATGATATTTCAATAAGTATGCATTTAATGTTTGTGAAACTCAGCTTTCAGTACTTTTAACCATCATGTTTTTATCTCACTGAAGTCATCTGAGAAATACCATAAAAATATCTCACTATAAATTGTTCAATTGGTTACTTATTTGCCCTGTCTTAATTCAGTTATGAATCCCCTTAATCTAGCTATTGGGCAGCTACTGCAATCTATTGTCATGGAAATAAAATAATACCATGTGGTAAGATGAAACTACAAGATAATGAAAATATAACTAGCTTAGTATGTATTTATACTCACGCATACTTTCTGATTCAGAACCTTAATATGAATTTTCCTTGCTATTTCAAAATTAAGTTACATCTCCCAAGAGTTCATTCTGATGCTGTTTTCATGAAAATTTCAAAATTTAATGAATTTTAAAGGAAAGAATTCTTGCTTTTCCCAGCAGAAAATGATGGATTTTTGTTCAATAAAGTGAGGACATATATCTTTTAATTGTCATGTTGTCTTTTCTGAACTGACCTCCTGCTTGCTCAAGTCCTTTTTGACAATGAACTATTCTGAGCTTCAGAATTTGCAATGATTTGATAAGAATTTTTCAGTTTATTCTTAAACTGGCCACTCTGGGTGCCAAATAACTGATTCTGTATAGGGAGTGAAGGAAGTTCTCTCTGCTATTATCCACACAATTAAGAGTTTTGTTTTTTTTTTTTTGCGGTTCGCGGGCCTCTCACTGTTGTGGCCTCTCCCGTTGTGGAGCACAGGCTCTGGACGCGCAGGCTCAGCGGCCATGGCCCACGGGCCCAGCCGCTCCGCGGCATGTGGGATCTTCCTGGACTGGGGCACGAACCCGTGTCCCCTGCATTGGCAGGCGGACTCTCAACCACTGCGCCACCAGGGAAGCCCTGTTTTTGTTTTAATTTAAGAGTCCAGTAAATTTCAGAATTTCAGAAAATGTAGAAAATGCTTGTTGATTGTGCTACAGATTTGTCCAGGTTATTCATGACTTTAAAATTCACGTATATTACATTTTATTTTACATCCCAAATGATTAAAGAAAATGCTCTGTTAATATTCACAACTGAGAAGTGTTTTCCATTTGTTAGTTTCTTTTGTTTTACTATAAATAAAACAAGATCTATAGAGGGAGTATATTGATCCAGTCTCTAGAACTGTATAGCCTGGGTTGAAACCCTAGCTCCCATTCACTAGATAGGTAAACCTTGGGCAAGTTGCTTAAACTTTTTATGTGTTAGTTTCTTCTTCTTTAAAATGAGAATCACAAAATACCTCCTCTAGATGGGTGTTGAAAGGACAAAATGAGTCCATCTATTTTAAATATGCAAAAGAGTGCCTGGCATATTAAAAAAAAAAATCAGTTGGCATTTGCTAACATTACTATTCTCAATATAGACTTTTTCATCAAACTCAAACACAAAAGCTGCTGAAATAAGAAAAAGGCACAAGAAACTGGTTGTACACTGATATCAAAAATGATGGATGAGTTCCACTTCAGAATGTGAAAAATGATAGAACAATCATGCATGTGCAGAGAAATTAATATATGTAAATATTTGGCTATTTCATTATTTTTATGCTACTGTTTCTAAATAAAGCATGATGCTTTCAATACCTCAGAAAGGATTTTAAAAGTAGATTATTAAGCATCAACGTTGTTAACTATGTAAAATTTACATACGAACCTAAGTGAAATTAAAATGAGGAATGAAACAGGTTCCGAACTGATTTGAGGATTAAAAAACAAGAATATTAAGTGGAAAATAACCTTTTAATGAAAACTGCATAGTGTGACTTTGTAATCAATTTCTTTCTTAATCAATTTTTTAAGATTTCAAAACAATATTGTTTTCCTGTGTTTTAGCTTTTCACCCTACCGGAGTTAACAACCATATAGCATGAAACATTTAAGGAAATAACATTTTTCCAGATTTAAATTTTAAACATATGTCTTATTGAATGTACTCATTTTAGTATTAGATAGTAATATTCAAGTAAATTAATATGCTTTAATTATAATTTAGTCACTATGATTCAAATTTGTAATGAAAAAGGATCAAGGTAAAGAACCTTTGCTTTTCCTTTTTTTACCTTATCCCTTTTTAAAAAAGTATTCTATTTTTAATAGTTGAATATTTTGATCTTGATAGTTTTCAAAATTGTTTTGTCCTTGGCCTGGGCTCTCAGGAGTGGTTTTTCATTATGAAAAAAGAAAGAAATAGAGACAGAAGGAGAAAAATACGTGTGTAGTCGAGGAGGGATTAGAAAGGTAGATTTTGCTGGTTTTAACCCTATTAACACAAGTAACAGAAAAGTGTTTTTGCTTTGCTTTAGCTTTTATAATACCACAAGTAATTGAATAAATTAACAATGGTTATAAAGTAGTCACTACGCTTATAATTTATTTTCTGGAAAAACATGTAAGAATATGCCATATTAAAAGAAAAATGCCACCATAATAAATTGTCTTGTGGTTCTTCTGAGGTAAGTGAAAGAATCCAAAGAACTCAAAAATCACCCTGATGCTTTGGCCGCACGTTTAAGTACCATATTCTAAGACTTTAGATTACCTTGATTTTATCCCATTCTCTCTAGCCAAAGGTCTCTCTTTTGCTTTTTGATTCTCCTTTTAAAATTTCATTTGTGTCCCATTCTCCAGCTCTACTTTCAGTGTCTTTACCCCACTATAGCCAATACCTACTGCAGTGGTATTAGTGAAATGTAAAGTAGTAAGCGAGTTTGTATCAGAAGCAGCTCTTTACCTTCCACCCGATAAAAACAGTAATGAAATAATTACCCTTAAAAATATCAGAGAAAGGCAAATATCCACTTGTTGAATCATTTTAAGTGTTCATAACTTTAAGCCAATTATCAATTCCTATTGCAGCATATCAAAACTGACTTTTCAGCGCTGCCTAACGTGAGACATAAGGCAATTTGCCAAATATACATTTTTTTGAATTTTATTTTTTTTATACAGCAGGTTCTTATTAGTTATCTATTTTATACATATTAATGTATACACGTCAATCCCAATCTGCCAATTCATCCCTGCCCCCCCACTTTCCCACCTTGGTGTCCATACGTTTGTTCTCAACATCTATGTCTGTATTTCTGCCTTGCAAACGGGTTTATCTTTACCACTCCTCTAGATTCCAATATTTGTGTTAATATGCGATATTTGTTTTTCTCTTTCTGACTTACTTCAATCTGTATGACAGTCTCTAGGTCCATCCGTGTCTCTACAAATGACCCGATTTTGTTCCTTTTTATGGCTGAGTAATATTCCATTGTATATATGTACCACATCTTCTTTAACCATTCATCTGTCAGTGGGCATTTAGGTTGCTTCCATGACCTGGCTATTGTAAATAGTGCTGCTGTCAACATTGGGGTGCATGTGTCTTTTTGAATTATGGTTTTCTCTGGGTATATGCCCAGGAGTGGGATTGCTGGGTCATATGGTAATTCTATTTTTCGTTTTTTAAGGAACCTCCATACTGTTCTCCATAGTGGCTGTATCAATTTACATTCCCACCAATGCTGCAAGAGGGTTCCCTTTTCTCCACACCCTCTCCAGCATTTGTTGTTTGTAGATTTTCTGATGATGCCTATTCTAACTGGTGCAAGGTGATACCCCATTGTAGTTTTGATTTACATTTCTCTAATAATTAGTGAAGTTGAGCAACTTTTCATGTGCCTCTTGGCCATCTGTATGTCTTCTTTGGAGCAATGTCTATTTAGATCTTCTGGCCATTTTTTGATTGGGTTGTTTGTTTTTTCAATATTGAGCTGCATGGGCTGTTTATATATTTTGGAGATTAATCCTTTATCCGTTGATTTGATTGCAAATATTTTCTCCCATTCTGAGGGTTGTCTTTTCGTCTTGTTTATAGTTTCCTTTGCTGTGCAAAATCTTTTAAGCCTCATTAGGTCCCATTTGTTTATTTTTGTTTTTATTTCCATTACTCTAGGAGGTGGGTCAAAAAAGAGCTTGCTGTGATTTATATCAAACAGTGTACTTTCTATGTTTTCCTCTAAGAGTTTTATAGTGTCTGGTCTTACATTTAGTCTTTACTCCATTTTTAGTTTATTTTTGTGTATGGTGTTAGGGAGTGTTCTAATTTCATTTTTTTACATGTAGCTGTCCAGTTTTCCCAGCACCACTTATTGAAGAGAATATCTTTTCTTCATTTTATATCCTTGCCTCCTTTGTCATAGATTAGTTGACCATAGGTGCATGGGTTTATCTCTGGGCTTTCTATCCTGTTCCATTGATCTATATTTCTTTTTTTCTGCCAGTACCATATTGTCTTGATTACTGTAGGTTTGTAGTATAGTCTGAAGTCAAGGAGTCTGATTTTCCAGCTCTGTTTTTCTTTCTCAAGATTGCTTTGGCTATTTGGGGTCTTTTGTGTTTCTATACAAATTTTAAGATTTTTTGTTCTAGTTCTGTAAAAAATGCCATTGATAATTTGTTAGGGATTGCACTGAATATGTAGATTGCTTTGAGTAGTAGAGTCATTTTCACAATATTGATTTTTCCAATCCAAGAACATAGAATATCTCTCCATCTGTTTGTGTCATCTTTGATTTCTTTCATCAGTGTCTTATAATTTTCTGAGTACAGGTCTTTTACCTCCTTGTAGGTTTATTCCTAGGTATTTTATTCTTTTTGTTGCAGTTGTGAATGGGATTTTTTCCTTATTTTCTCTTTCTGATCTTTCATTGTTAGTGTATAGGAATGCAAGGGATTTCTGTGCATTAGGTTTGTATCCTGCAACTTTACCAAGTTCATTGATAAGCTCTAATACTTTTCTGGTGGCATCTTTAGTATTCTCTATGTATAGTATCATGTCATCTGCAAACAGTGACAGTTTTACTCCTTCTTTTGAGGTTTGTATTCCTTTTATTTCTTTTTCTTCTCTGATTGCCATGGCTAGGAGTTCCAAAACTATGTTGAATAATACTGGTGAGAGTGGACATCCTTGTCTTGTTCCCGATCTTTGTATATGGCCTTTATTATGTTGAGGTCGGTTCCCTCTATGCCCACTTTCTGGAAAGTTTTTATCATAAATAGATGCTGAATTTTGTCAAAAGCCTTTTCTGCGTCTGTTGAGATGATCATATGGTTTTTATTCCTCAATTTGTTAATATGGTGTATCAGATTGATTGATTTGTGTATATTGAAGAATCCTTGCATCCCTGGGATAAATCCCACTTGATCATGGTGTATGATCCTTTTAATATGTTGTTGGATTCAGTTTGCTAGTATTTTGTTGAGGAGTTTTGCATCTATGTTCATCAGTGATATTGGTCTGTAATTTTCGCTTTTTGTGGTATCTTTGTCTGGTTTTGGTATCAGGATGATGGTGGCCTTGTAGAATGAGTTTGGGAGTGTTTCTTCCTATGAAGTTTCTTGGAAGAGTTTGAGAAGAATGGGTGTTAGCTCTTTGCTAAATGTTTGATAGAATTCACCTGTGAAGCCATCTGGTCCTGGACTTTTGTTTGTTGGAAGATTTTTAATCACAGTTTCAGTTTCATTACTTGTGATTCATCTGTTCATATTTTCTGTTTCTTCCTGGTTCAGTCTTGGAAGTTATACCTTTCTAAGAATGTGTCCATTTCTTTCAGGTTGTCCATTTTATCGGCATAGAGTTGTTTGTAGTAGTCTCTTATGATGCTTTGTATTTCTGCAGTGTCCATTGTAACTTCTCCTTTTTCATTTTTGATTTTATTGATTTGAGCCCTCTTCCTCTTTTTCTTGATGAGTCTGGCTAAAGCGTTATCATTTTTGTTTATCTTCTCAAAGAACCAGCTTTTAGTTTAATTGATCTTTGCTACTGTTTTCTTGGTTTCTATTTCATTTATTTCTTCTCTGATGTTTATGGTTTCTTTCCTTTTACTATTTGTTCTTCTTTCTCTAGTTCCTTTAGGTGTAAGGTTAGATTGTTTATTTGAGATGTTTCATGTTTCTTGAGGTAGGATTGTATTGCTATAAACTTCCCTGTTAGAACTGCTTTTGCTGCATCCCATAGGTTTTGGATCATGATGTTTTCATTGTCATTTTTCTCTAGGTATTCTTTGCTTTCCTCTTTGATTTCTTCAGTGAGCTCTTGGTTATTTAGTAACGTATTGTTTAGCCTCTGTGTGTTTGTGTTTTTTACATATTTCTTACCTGTAATTGATTTCTAACCTCACAGTGTTGTGGTCGGAAAAGATGCTTGGTATGATTTCAATTTTCTTAAATTTACCAAAGCTTGATTTGTGATCCAGGATGTGATCTGTCCTGAAGAATGCTCTGTGTGCACTTGAGAAGAAAGTGTAGTGTGCTGTTTTTGGATGGAATGTCCTATAAATATCAATTAAATCTATCTGGTCTGTTGTGTCATTTAAAGCTTGTATTTCCTTGTTCATTTTCTGTCTGGATGATCTGTCCATAGGTGTAAGTGAGGTGTTAAAGTCCCCCACTATTATTGTATTACTGTCGATTTTCTCTTTTATGGTTGTTAGCGTTTGCCTTATGTATCGAGGTGCTCCTAAGTTGGGTGCATATACATTTATAATTGTTATATCTTCTTCTTGGATTGATCCCTTGATCATTATGTAGTGTCCTTCCTTGTCTCTTGTAATATTCTTTATTTTAAAGTCTATTTTATCTGATATGAGTACTGCTACTCCAGCTTTCTTTTGATTTCCATTTGTATGGAATATCTTTTTCCTTCCCCTCACTTTAAGTCTGTATGTGTCCCTAGGTCTGAAGTGGGTGTCTTGTAGACAGCATATATATGGGTCTTGTTTTTGTATCCATTCAGTGAGCTTGTGTCTTTTGGTTGGAGCATTTAATCTGTTCACATTTAAGGTATCCATCAATATGTATGTTCCTATGACCACTTTCTAATTGTTTTGGGTTTGTTTCTGTAGGTCCTTTTCTTCTCTTGTGTTTCCCACTTAGAGAACTTCCTTCAGCATTTGTTTTAGAGCTGGTTTGGTGGTGCTGAATTCTCTTAGCTTTAGCTTGTCTATAAAGCTTTTGATTTCTCCATCGAATCTGAATGAGATCCTTGCTGGGTAGAGTAATCTTGGTTTTAGGTTCTTCATTTTCATCACTTTAAATATATTGTGCCACTTCCTTCTGGCTTGTAGAGTTTCTGCTGAGAAATCAGCTGTTAATCTTATGGGGGTTCTCTTGTATGTTATTTGTTGTTTTTCCCTTGTTGCTTTTAATAATTTTTCTTTGTCATTAATTTTTGTCAATTTTATTACTCTGGGTCTTGGCATGTTTTTCCTTGGGTTTATCCTGCCTGGGACTCTGCAATTCCTGAACTTGGATACCTATTTCTTTTCCCATGTTAGGGAAGTTTTCGACTATAATCTCTTCAAGTATTTTCTTGGGTCCTTTCTCTCTCTCTTCTCCTTCTGGGACCCCTATAATGCGAATGTTGGTGCGTTTAATGTTGTCCCAGAGGTCTCTTAGGCTGTCTTCATTTCTTCTCATTCTTTTTCCTTATTCTGTTCTGCAACAGTGAATTCCACCTTTCTGTTTTCCGGGTCACTTATCAGTTCTTCTGCCTCAGTTATTCTGCTATTGATTCCTTCTAGTGTATTTTTCATTTCAGTTATTGTATTGTTCATCTCTATTTGTTTGTCCTTTAATTCTTCCAGGTCTTTGTTAAACATTTCTTGCATCTTCTCTACCTTTGCCTCCATTTTTTTTCTGAGGTCCAGGATCATCTTCACTATCATTATTCTGAATTCTTTTTCTGGAAGGTTGCCTATCTCCACTTCATTTAGTTTTTTTTCTGGGGTTTTATCTTGTTCCTTCATCTGGTATATAGTCCTCTCCCTTTTCATTTTGTCTGTCTTTCTGTGAATGTGGTTTTCATTCCACAGGGTGCAGCATTGTAGTTCTTCTTGCTTCTGCTGTCTTCCCTCTGGTGGATGGGGCTCCACATATATTTTATTCATGCTTAAAAATTAGTGATACATTTACAAAACAAGTTTGAGGGGAGTAATTATGTCGAGTAAGGAAAAGTAGGTAGATGTGGGTGACATTTTTTGGAAGGTTCTTTACAAAATGTAAGAAACCCAATGCAGTTAGATTTTCATTTAATCAAGTAGTGTTTCCAGTACAAATGAATGGCTGTTGATGCCTTTATATCCCATACTTCTTCTTAAATGCTTCACTGAAATTTTAATACCCCGGCATCCCAGTTTGGAGCTTCTTTTAAAGGAGTCTTTCAGAAAACTTGGGACAGAAACCTGCTCTAGATGACCACATGGAGAGTTTTACAAAAGAGCAACAAATTATAAAAGCTCAGTGTTACTTGGTTGTTTAAAATGTGTCTTTCCTCTTCCCCCTTTCTCCCTCTTTCGTTTTACAGAATATATTGATATTAATCACTGACCTACTTTAGCTTATGGAGCCTAAATTTGACAATTTTATATAAAGGTTCACATAAAATCATTTTATAATAAGTGAAAAAAGAACTAGACAAGCCTTTTGAAATTAAGCAATCAGAAATTTGGCCAACACAATAAAGACAACTTATTTAGCAGATTCAAAATCATTTCACTTCACATGCTATTATAAATTATGTAAATCAATAAATGCATCCAGATTTGCTGTGGACAGTCTTTGGTGTTTTGGGTATCTTCTAGACTTTATCTTCATATCAGGTATTCCTTACAGAATTGTCTGACAATTGGAAGAGCATGGGGCTGGAGAACAAATACCTGAGTCTGATTCTGTTTCAGTCACTTACTTATCTTGTTATTCTGATGTGTTAAGAAAATTGAGGTTCAGCAAGATTATCTGTAAAAGAGGGTTAATAATTCATTTCTTGAATTCTTCGTAGGTTTATTGCCAGAATTAATGGAAATGATGTTTGTTTTCAAATTATAAAGAGCTTATAGTGATCAGAGATTATTATAACTACAGATTAGTTGATGTCATTATGTTCCAATGTATTTTTACTAGTTGAGTGGGTTTTACGAAGGCTGAGTTTCTTTTTCCAGTCAGATCAGCCACCCTGCAGATGGTTGCTGTCAATCACCAGAAGAAAACGATGGACAGATTCTTAGCAATTCAACCCCATTTGTTGAAAAGTAACCTAAACTGTACTCAAACTAGCAAACTCAGTTTCTAATGAAGCACTTCAGGACCTTTGCCACAATGGCACAGTTGGCAGGGTAAGAAAAATAAAATTTGAAAGTTGTGCAAAGAATTTAAATATATATATTTTCTAGAATGCAATCCACTTGTTGCATTAATTTTGACTCTCTGAAATTTAACTGATTATATTATAAGTATTCTTTCATTTTGATCAATACAGATATTTTAACTAGCCAGTTCCATCCATGATAACACTTTGGTACTGGATTCAGTAGAATAGCTATTAGCGTTAATAAAAATAAATTATTGTTGCCAGAATTCTACTCCATTTCATGTATTTGTAGGCAGTCTTTGAGGACCATCTTCCAAAATACTTTTCAAAACATCTCTCGGTGCCTTAGATCTTTACAACTTGTTAGTAAGTTTAAAATTTTTTACTTTTAAATGTCATGTAAATGTAATTTTTATTTCATATAAATTAGTCATAATCAGAATTTTGTCAGTGTCAGGGTGGAGAGATACTAGGTTCTTGAGGTAATATATCTGTTTGACATTTTAAGCTACTTTTATCTTCGTTTTCTGTTGTAGTGGACAGTTCTTTAAGAGGAGCAGAGGAAACTCTAGGTTTAGAAGAAGATAAAGTCTTAAATCCCTGTCATGGGAGCATCAAACTTGGTAAAATAGCCGTGGCAGATTAGCCTATAGAATAGAATATTTAAGCAACAGAATAGAAATTTCAAAATAGTTGAATGGATGACATTCTGAAGACTGATGATAAGTATTCTACCTATTTACAAAGGCTAGAACTAATGGCAGTCAGTGGTGATTCCAGGGTCACTCATTTCATCTTGTCTCTTTGGAAAAATGTTCAATTTTCTAATCATTTTCATCACATGTCTATAGAATTAGTTGCTTTCTTCTTTTGATCATTCTCATTTGTTTGGGCTAGGTTCACTATGTTTCTGCAGTAACTTATGTGTCCTTACGAGAGAGATGATAATTATTTCTGACTTGAAGAACATACATTTCAATCCAGGTCTGGAGTAAAAGTTAACCGTCTGAGAGCCTACAAACAAACCAATCAATGACATTCAGCAAAACCTTACTCTCCGTATTTTAGTGTTTGTCCTAAGAGTCTAGGCAACTTGGCTCATGGGTAAAAGGTATGCAGGGGCTCCACTTCGAAAACTTGCCCTCTGATAGGGAGAAGGGAATATGCGTGTCACTTCATCTTTAAATTCTAACAGGTCCTGGGGTCAGCAGTAGAAACTGTTTATTTGTGTCACTCCCAGGACCCACTATGCTAAAGTATCATGAGTCTTCCTAGTATGTAAGTTTTTTAGACATAAGATTTTAATCTGTGATGCAGTAAATAAAGAAAAACTAGCTTTTCCTTTTTTTTACCCAATTCTTTTCTGCACAGTAGGATACTGTCACAGTTTAAGAACCTATTCTCCAAGATGGATGTGACAAGTCATCTGGAGATGACTCCTTGAAGACTACAGCCTGACTGTGCTAAGTCCCCATCAAGTCACACCCCTCCTCCCACTGATGAGGTGAGGGTAGGGAGAGTAGGATTGGGTTTCAAGAAGTAGTACAGATAGGAGACATATAAATGACCCTGCTAGCAAGTCAAGGTGTGTCCATGTCTTTTATTTTTCTTTAATTTACTTCTTCCTTGCCTTGCCTGGCAGCAATAGTATGGGGATTGCCTTTTATAGTAAAACTTCCCCAAAGTTACTGCATTGGTAGCACAGTTTAATTGCTACATTCATTTTAATCATGGCTTTTTCCTATGTGGCTCAAATACTTAATCAAACTTAGGGAAGCACAAAGAAGCAATATCACAATCAATATTGCTAAGAAGTAAAAACTTATCCTAGTGTAAAAACTCAAAGCCATATATTCTAATTATTTTTTGCTAACCCTGTTGTTTAAAATGGGATAAACATTTTACATTTTTAAAAAATTTCCTGTCTCATTCCTGTCACAGAAAGTATTTAATCAGAAACTATCAAGGCCTTGTCAAGAATATTATATAATTAGGATAGGGTGGGTAACTATATTGGATAATGTCTTTAGCTATCTCCAAATCTGAGAGTCTTTGATTCTGTTAATAGTCACCCTGCTTTTTCACTTCAGTCTCCTAACCTTGAAACTGCCCCTAAATTGGCTATATTGTCATCCAAGATGAAAGTTCCACCTACTTTTTTGTGTGTGGTTAATATATTAGCTTGAGTTATTTCCAGATCCCTTGACAAATTCTGTCATGTGTTTGCCTATGTAACTTCTTCCCTAGGAATACCTTTGAAATCAGGTTCCAGGAATGGTAAAAATGTTTATATCTATTTCCTGAAGTTTAGTAGCATAGGGATATACTTAGTGGCAATAATATTCCTCTTAAAAATGGCTAAATAATTACACAAATCTTTCAGATTCTGAGTTGTGCTCAAGCCAAAATAATTCTCTATATGTCGAGGCAGTTAGAGTTATTCCAGTTCTCGAATTAAGTACTTTTGTGAAACAATCAGTATACTAAAGGTCGAGGGCAGACAGGATGAGAAAAATGTTTCCCTTAACCTTACAGATACACCCAGTGCCTTAGTATCAAGTAGGATGCTTATTAAAATCTCCAAGTAGGTAGAGGTCGGGGTTGCATTGACAGGAGAGCCTAGATCTGTATTTTGAAAAGGATTACTAGGCAATTCTCATAAACACTAAAATAGAAAAAAACAAAACAAACACTGGTCTAAGAAATTATCTTTTCTCCAGCAAGGATTTGTTTACAATCCCAAACTCTGTTCCCACATGAACAGTCACAACTGACTATGCACCGCAAGTAATTTTGTCAGCACTGGTTTGGTCTGCTTTTTTGTTGTAGTTTTTGTTTTCTTTGTAGAACTATATAATAAGGAAAAGAAAGAAAAATAATAGATGTCCTCACGAATGTACATACTTACCATACTTCAGGGTGTGACCCATATCTTTAAAATAGTATCTTTTTTAGCTTTGAAATAAGAGCAAGCATATAATATTATTTCTCTTTACCTGGCAAATCAACTGTGGTTCTTACATTTATTTAACCTTTGCAGGTAAGTAATTTAAAACATGAAGGATATTGTGAATGACTTTCCATGCAGGTAGTAATCTTTGCAGTTGAAGTCATTTTTTAATCTATTCAAACAAAGATCTTCAAACCTAATATGTATATGACATAAAATATAAGGGTCCATCAGAGATTCTATTTAACCTGGATTCTGTTGATGTGTTTGTTTTTAAATTTTGTTCACTTCTGTTCCTCTGTTGGTAAAATCTGGAGGTTGGAGTAGATTCCCAGTAAATTTCCTTACAATTCTAAAGTCCTATTCCCGTAACTTTAACTTTCTAGACCCAAGAAACTAATATATACATTTGTATAATGTATATATAAGCAAATGCATATATATATTATATATGTATATAATATGTATATAATGACAAAACAAGAGCACAAGTAGATATAGAGAGTCTTTGGAGGAAAAATACTCAAGAGAATCAGTTTACAAATATTTTAATGTGGTGTGGTTTTTGTTTTAAAAACAAAGTTTTTCCGTTTTCTAACATGGTAACAAGAATTTGCTCCTTCTGAGAAATGATTCTAAGACACTGTGTTCTTTTGAAGTTTTAAAAGTTTTTTTTTAAACATCTTTATTGGAGTATAATTGCTTTACAATGGTGTGTTAGTTTCTGCTGTATAACAAAGTGAATCAGCTATACATATACATATATCCCCATATCTCCTCCCTCTTGTGTCTCCCTCCCACTCTCCCTATCCCACCCCTCTAGGAGGTCACAAAGCACCGAGCTGATCTCCCTGTGCTATGCGGCTGCTTCCCACTACCTATCTATTTTACATTTGGTAGTATATATAATTGAGCTGCACAGAATAAAGTCTGTTTGAGCATGATATGCTGTGACATGGTGCATCAAAAATGTCAAGCTGTTTTACATTTCAGAGTCTCACAGTAATAAAAATTGTCCTTTTATCCGTTAAATATAACACCTTTACAGAAGAACTCTGACAGGAAGATCTTTAGAAATTTAAGCAGTTTAATGACACCACTGAGCACTTTGTTATTCGTGATGGCTGTGTTGTCTTTAGACACCCTAATTATGACCATTTCATTGACTCTTGTAATTTATTAGTTTTTTCTTCCTTTGTATCACAGCATGCTATGGTGAGCAGAGTTCCAAAACATAATTAAAATATGAAAAACTCACAATTCAGACATACTCTGTGGGTTTTGTTTCTTTTTAGTACCTCTTTCTAGTCACCTAGTAGTAGAACGTACAGTGACTTTTCTAAGTGATAGAGTCAGTCTTTGCTTGAGTTATTTTGGGAGGGAAACTTTAAAGGGCTTTGTTTTATCTACATTATTTCTGTTCTTGCTTTCATTTTTGTCTTCTTTCTAACGTGAAGGCAGATTTCTTAGAGCGTAGTATAGTGGTGTTTTGAAGTTACCAGTGGAATTCTCTACCTCAGATATTTTGTGAATTCTCTTTCCCTAGGCGTAGTATCAGTTGATGCTACTATTTTATCAACCTCATTGCCCGATAATGAGAAAACTTACAAAAGAGTTTCAATTTTAAAATGAGTGAGTGTTTTTCAAGGTTTTTTTTTGAGGGTTATCTACATCTGTAGACTCTTGATAATGTTTTTAAATTGACTGCAATTATATAAAAATTTTGTAACTGCCAGTTTTAAAGAAGTCATTTGGTTGATTCAGTAAACATATGTTTAAATGCACTAAAGGTTTTCTATACAGAGTTGAGTGTAATGAAGGGTACTAGCAGGCAAGAGACCTGGTTTCAGATTCTATCATTCCTACTGTCTTTAACTGCTGTAAAATATCAAGCAACATTAACCAACCTTGAATTTCAGTTGTCTCATTGCCAATTATGCAAAAGGTCCTCCATTACTGCAGTATTCAGGAATAGACTAGAAAATTATTATGGGAAAACATGTAGAAGAAACATAAACATCGCATACAAGGCTGGATTATATGAGCTTTAAGGTTCTTCACAATTTTGAGACTCTATTATTCTGTATATAGAATTATTAATTATCATTTAGATGTATATTATCATCATATTTTAATTATAAAGGATAAATTTCCAATTCTCTTTAGAGCTGTGTGTGTGTGTGTGTGTGTGTGTGTGTAGGGTGTAGGTTTGATAAGCTTATACTTCATTATTTGATCCATTTATTATTTTATATATTAATTGAGCACATACCATGTGTCTACTATTCTAGGCACTAGGGTTACATTAGGGGAACACACATACACACAGACACACAAAATATTTAGATAAGAGAAAGTAATAAATGCTATAGAAAACAAAGCAGAGCTAAGGAGAAGGGGGTTGGGTTGCATTTTTCACTTAAATGGTGAAAATTGATGTCATTGAGAAGATGTTATCTGAACAAAGACTTGATGTAGTTCAGGGCCATAGGCAAGCACATATCTGGAGGACAACATCCCAAGAAAGAGTTATGCTAGTGAAAGCCTTTAGAGCATAAGTATGTCTGGTGTGTTCAGTAAGGAGTTCAGGTGGCTGGAGGTGAATGAGTGAGGGAACAATTAGATCAGAAAGGAAGTGGAGCCTGATCTTGCAGTTACTATAGTACCTTGTTGGTGCTTGTAATGACTTGAGTTTCACTCTAAGAAGAGGAACTGGTAGAGGGTTTGGAGCAGAGGAGAGATTTGATACGATTTAGATTTGACAAGGATCACTGGCTGTTGTGTTGAAATCATTTGCACATAGGTGGAAGCAGGAAAATCAGTTAAGAGATGATTTCAGTAATCACTGGGATAATAATAATCATGGCTTGGTATCAAGTTGGTAGCAATGAGAATTGTGAGAAATGATTAGGTACTGGATATATTTTAAGATATTACAACAGGATTTCCCAAAAATTGGATATGGATGTGAGAAGGGAAAAATCTGGAATGAAGCCGAGATTTTTGTCTGAAAGCAACTGAAAGGATGGGTCATCCATTTAAATGAAAAAACAAAACAGACTGAGTGGAATAGGTTTGCAGGAGGAAGGGAATGAGACGTTCAGTTTTGGCCAAGTCAGTGGGAGATATCTATTTGGCAACTCAATGCATCTGGCAGGTAGGCAGTTGTGTATAGGAGTTTGAAGTTCAGAAAACATGTCTGGGAAAGAAGTTTAAATTCGGGTGACATGGCTGCTGTTATTAAAATGTATATGCTGATTGAGGCCACGGTGTAGTGGATGCAGACAGAGGAGAGGGAGAGAATACAGGACTGAGATCTAGGGAACTCCAGCATTAAGAGGTCTGGAAGAGGAGGAGAAACCAACAAAGAAGGTTGAGATGTAAAAATAATATTGTTAGAAGAGAATCAAGAGTGTGGTATCATGCAAGCAAAGTGAAGAAAATATGTCAAGGACAATATACTTGATGTTGATAAGAACTGAAAAGTGACCATTGGATTTAGCAATTTGGAGGTAATTGGTGATCTTGACATGAATAGTTTTGGTGTAATGATCAGGGGGCAAATCTGACTGGCGAGGATTAAGGAGCATTAGGAGAAATGGAATTGATATTACTGGGTATAGTCAAATATCTGAAGATATTTTGCTGCAGAAGGGAGAAGATAATCAGTTATAGCTGGTAGGTGAAACGGGGTTTAAAAGATGATTCTTTTAAAATGGGAGAAAAATAACATTTTTGCTGGTGGTGATTTTCTCTACTACATAATAAAAAATTAATAATGCAGAGAAAAGGGAATCAATTCCATTGTGCAGTTCTTGGATAGGTGATGGAAATTGTATTTAGTGCACAAGGGAAGGTTTTAGAGAGGAGTAAATAATCATTATCCAGAAACTTGAGAGAAAGCAAAGTATACGGGTTCAATTGTGGGTGAATACATGTCGCTGTGAGAGTTTCTGGAGATTCCTTCTAGTTGCTTCAGTTTTCTCAGTGGAAACAAAGCAAAGCCATCAACTGGGAGTATTAGGATGGAGGTGTTAGAAATTTAAGAAGAAAGGAGAAGGTATGAAATCGTCCTCAAGGAGAGTGGAAAGTACATGTACTAGTGAAATATAGTATGATTGTGGGCAGCCTTCAGAGTCCTCCAACACTTTTTCAAATTGAATTTTTGAAGTGAGATCATTCAGAGTTGCTGTGTGTTTCTACATGCATATTTAGCTGTACAAGTGTAGGTGTTGAAGAGATTTAAATCCAAGCAGAATTGTAATTTTGCCTAGTGAAGGGAGTTGACGGACTGAGATGTGTGTCCTTCAATAGATTGAAGGTCCCAGTGGGCATATGACTGTTAAGGTTGAGATACTGCAGCAAATGAGCTGGAAAAAGAGGAGATGATGGTCGGAGAACTGAGGCTGCATGAAACAGAATTGTGAAAGTATGGGCATTACTAACAATGAATAGGTCTAGAAATGGCCAGGCAGTTAATTGGCTGAGATAATAGGGAAGACAAGATATTTAGAGGGAAGAAGATTAAGCAAGCAAGAGGCCACATGTCAGGAAGGATCATATATGTATATATTGAAGTTGTCAATTAAATCAAGAGTCATGTTGGAGCGTATCCGGCCGCCGCCACGAGAGGAGCTGCCGCCATGTCAGCACATCTGCAAGGGATGATCATGCGGAACTGCTCCAGCCTCTTGATCAAGAGGAACAAGCAGACGTATAGCACCGAGCCCAATAACCTGAAGGCCTGCAGCTCCTTCCGGTACAACAGGTTCATTCACCGCCGGACTGTGGGCATGGAGCTGGCGGCAGACGGCAAAGGGGTCGTGGTGGTCATGAAGCGGAGATCCGGTCAGCGAAAGGCAGCCACTTCCAACATGCGGACCACCATCAACAAGAATGCCCGGGCCGCCCTCGGCAGCATCCGGCACGTGATCCGAAAGAACAAGTACCGCCCGGGTTTGCGCGTGGCCGCCATCCGGCAGGCCTGCGCGCCAGAAGCCTGTGATGGCGAAGAGAAAGCGGACTCGCCCTACCAAGAGCTCCTGAGCGATCTATCCACTTCCCCAATGCAGTAAAGCTGTCAGCTGACTTGCCTGAAAAAAAAAAAAAGAAAAAAGGAGTCATGTTGGAAAGAGTGACCGTTAGGCCAGAGCTAAAATATTTGGGAAACTTGGAGGAGTTAATTGCAAGGTTATTAAGTGACTTCAACAATGAAGAAAATGAGCAATATAATCTGGTGACAGGAGATTAAAAAACAGGATTTACAGGGAGGAGAAGAGAAAAATGGTATAGAAAGGATCATCTATAATGGAAGTGGACATCTTTCAATGTGACCTTTCATAAACGGCAAACTCTTACATGAGTTTTAAAACTTTATTCTGTCTAGCATAGTGTTGACACTCACTAAATAATTATAACTGGTTGAACTTTTATGTTGATATTTGGAATAGAGAAGTAAAGTACTTTAAACACAAAGTGTCGTGAAAAAGTACATAGATGAGAGATGCTAGAGAGAATTCTGTGTTAGAGAGAAAAAATATGAAAGAATAAGGCAGGTGTGGGTTCCAGTCAGGGCTCAGCCATTTGTGAGCTGCGTTCTTTCTTCATTAAGGTATTTCATCTCTGCAATGGGGATAAAAATAACTACCTCAAGGAGTTGTTGTGAGGGGTAAGTACAATGATTTATGTAAAGCACCTGGCACAGAATAAGCCTTCAATTAATGTTAGTTCCCTCCCTAAAAGTAGAGATTCAAATATTGAACATATTTACAGGGTACTGTAACAAAGATAGACTTCTGAGGGAAATAATTTCTATTTCTGTCACCACTGATAAATGATTCATGAACTCATTCATACACCAACTGTGTGTTATTTCAGTGACTTGAGAATGTGTTCATGGACTCTTACAGATTTTCTTTTTTCAATTTCTAGCTTTATATTACTTATTATAGCACCTACAGAGAACACCAATCAGAAGAAAATCTGGCCATTATTCTCTTTCATAGTGAATACTAAAGCGTTAATTTTTTGTTTTACTTTTTAAAATTATACAGATATATGATTAGCATGATCATTGAATAGTATGCAATTTTTAAAAATAATTAAATATTTAGAATATTTTATGAATATGGAATGCATATTATTGAATGATGAGAGTATAAATCTAAAGACAATATGCATTTTCTATTAAAATATGCTCATGTTGGGCTTCCCTGGTGGTTCAGTGGTTGAGAGTCCGCCTGCTGATGCAGGGGACACGGGTTCGTGCCCCGGTCCGGGAAGATCCCACATGCCGTGGAGCGGCCCGTGAGCCATGGCCGCTGAGCCTGCGCGTCCGGAGCCTGTGCTCCACAACGCGAGAGGCCACAACAGTGAGAGGCCCGCATACCGCAAAAAAAAAAAAAAAAATGCTTATGTTGAATGAATGTTATTAAATAATTGTATTTGCTTATATACAGAATTCCAAAAAGCATTGAGGTATATTCTCAGTCATTTATGGTCAATGAGGGAAGTAAAAAACGACCCAAGAAACACAAGGGTACCATATAAAGTTGTATATTGGGGCAGAGGGAGGAGCTTCATTCCATCCCTTCATTCATGGAGGTACTTAGGACCTTTGTGATCACCTAGAAGCTTATAGTCCTTATTGAATCCTCTGTGTACAGCCAGAAGAAAAGTACAAAGGAGGAAAGTGCATGAAATATTTTAAAAGTTTCATAGGCCAGGCATCAGAGTAGTTGAATGTCGTATTTGCCCACATGGCATTGGCCGGAACTAGTCATAAGGTTCACCCAGATGCAAAGAGGTTGGGCAATGCAGTCTAAACGTGTGGCAAGAAGGAGGATATGTGCTTATGGATGAACTAGCTGCTCTATTCTGGAGTTGATGTATTACTAGGTGTTAAATTAGAAGTTAGGGATGAATTCTGTGGTACTACAAAAATGTAGAAAATGGATAGGTCATTTTAAGCTCTCTGAGTACTAGATAGCCCGATAATGCTTCACAGAAGATATGAACGATCCAGGTAGGCCTTGCAAAACTCAGGGTATTTGGTTTGTCAGGAAAGGGTCTGATATGTTTTTCAAGGAGCAAATAACAGTGAGAGTAGGAATAAACTTGCAGTATATTTCAGCGATGAAATTAGTCTGAGGGGGAAATTGGCTTTAATTACTAAGGCATAAGATATCCTCATATATTGATTGGATATGTAAGTTGGACCAGACTAATGTCCGTACTGGATACCAAGATGAGAAATTGTGTGATTATTGAGAAGCCATATTTGCAATTATGTTGTATTGAAAGTAGTATAATGTTGACAATATACTTACTTGAGAAGTTCATAGCAAATGCAAGCATAATCTGGCATTCTACAGTTCGAATTTTTTATTTTATGTTAATCTGAATAAAGAAGTATTTTAACATGATATTCAGGGTAGCTTCTTTTTATAGAAAGCATTGTATAAACTGTTGAGTACTTATGCTTATTTCCAGGCAAGGGCTTAGAACCTCAACTATCATTCTAGACATTACTGATACTGATAGATCCATAATTTTAGACTTGGAAAGAACTTTTGAGGTAATCGAGTCCTAAGGCGTCAAAAGACTTTTCTAAAGCATCACAGTTTATCCTAAATCTAAATCTAGATACAGATCTCCTAAATTCTACAGTTTAAGATTGTTATGAAGGAAATCATATTTTCTGTTGTCTTAATTATACCAACTAAAGTGTGCATATCTTACATAGAAAGGGTCTTCATTAGGTTGTCGTATTACTTTGAAAAATAGCTTAATTTAGCTGCAGTTTAAGGAAAACTAGAATAACTAATGTGACACACAAGTGGATATACATTAGAAAACAAATTATGGAGAACAGACTATACCGCCTACTCAGAACTGAACCAGACAAGATAAAGCATATAAGAACAGATATTGCAGTAATGAGAGTGCAGCTGTTTAGGATTCTACGGAAATGTGGGAGACATTATTCATGGAACAAAGAAACTAAAGACAACTTTGAAGCAGCACCTTCATATTTAGCTTTATATTGCATATTTTACATATTTTAATCATATCTCACTTCCTTCCGAAATAGACTTGAGATAGTTTATAACAAGATAATGTTACAGTAGCATGGATGCAAGGATAAGAGAGGATGGGGTATTGGTGTAATAATACCAGATTACTCATACTAGTTTACTAATGCTAGGGGTAAACTTTTATTTAGGACAAACTTTTGGCATTTAGTTTCTTGATATTCAAATCAAAAAAGAAAAACAAAATTATATTTTATTTTTTGGTAAAATAATATTTAGTAAGATGAAGGAACAAGTGGGCTTTTATCCCCCCATAGTTCTGATCTCTAAGAGGAACTAATTTCTCAATTATTTAATAAGATGGTTTTACAAGAGTTAGCTTCACCATTATCCCATAAATAAATACTAAGCTTTTATTTCTTGCCTGGCTCTCTGCTGAGTTCTTGGGACACATAGATGAAGAGGAAGCATGCTTACCCTTAAGGAGCTCACAGATAGGAAAAAGGTAATTGGGCAGTAAATTCAATAAATGAGTTACTTGTAAGCCATAATGGTAGCCCACAGGAAAGAGTGTTCAGCACAGTCAGAGAGAGAAGACCCCCCACAGGGTAAGAAATGTTGAATTGATCTTAAAGTATGAATAGATCAAAGATTAAAAGAGAAATGAGCAGAACTTTCTCTTAAAAAATGCATAATTTTATGCAGCTATTTCTGAGAGACTCTTTGGAGAACCAAAACAGTATAGTTCAGATGCTTAAAACTTAGGATAACTGGCTGGATAAAAAGTACTAAAGAGGGGCTTCCCTGGTGGCGCAGTGGTTGAGAGTCCGCCTGCTGATGCAGGGAACACGGGTTCGTGCCCCGGTTTGGGAAGATCCCACATGCCGCGGAGCGGCTGGGCCCGTGAGCCATGGCCGCTGAGCCTGCGCGTCCGGAGCACAAAAAAAAAAAAAAAAAAAAAAAAAAAGTACTAAAATTTGAGGAATGAGCATTTGATTGATCCCTTCGACCCTATTTGAACATAATTGGTCATATATTTTTCACCTGGCAGTATGCTTTTCTGCCACATAAGTTGTAAGATTGAGACATTACAAATTTTTTTTTTTACTAAAGTCTGGATTATTTTTAATTGTGGTAGAATACATATTACATTAAATTTATCATCTTAACCATTTTTAAGTGTGTAATTCAGTATTGTTAAATATATTTAAATTATTGTGCAGCCAATCTCCAGAACCTTTTCATCTTGCACAACAAACTCTATATCTATTAAATAACTCCCCCTAAATGCCCATCGATAGACGAATGGATAAAGAAGATGTGGTACATATATACAATGGAATATTACTCAGCCATAAAAAGGAATGAAATTGGGTCATTTGTAGAGATGTGGATGGATCTAGAGACTGTCATACAGAGTGATGTAAGTCAGAAAGAGAAAAACAAATGTATATTAACACGTATATGTGGAATCTAGAAAAATTGTACAGATGAACCAGTTTGCAGGGCAGAAATAGAGACACATATAGAGAACAAACTTATGGACACCAGTGGGGGAAAGTGGCAGGGGGGTGGTGGTGGTGGGATGAATTGGGAGATTGGGAGTGATGTATATACACTAATATGTATAAAACAGATAACTAATAAGAACCTGCTGTATAAAAAAATTAATTAAATTAAAAAAATTTAAACAACAACAACTCCCAGTTTTCCTCTCCTCCGTTCCGTAGTAACCATCATTCTACTTTCTATGAATTTGACTATTCTAGGTCTCTTGTGTTAGTGGAATCATACAATTTTTTTTTTTTTTTTGCAGTACACGGGCCTCTCACTGTTGTGGCCTCTCTGGTTGCGGAGCACAGGCTCCGGACGCGCAGGCTCAGCGGCCATGGCTCACGGGCCCAGCTGCTCCGCGGCATGTGGGATCTTCCCGGACCGGGGCGCGAACCTGTGTCCCCTGCTTCGGCAGGCGGACTCTCAACCACTGTGCCACCAGGGAAGCCCCATAAAATATTTTTTAATTGGCTTATTTCTCTTAGCATGATGTCCTCGAAGTTCAGCCATGTGGTCAGAATCTCCTTCCTTTAAAGGGTGAATAATATTCTATTGTATGTATATACCACATTTTATATAACCATTCATACATCCATGGACATTTCTACCTTTTAACTGTTATGAATATTGCTGCTATGAACATACGTGTACAGATATCTCTTAGAGACCCTACTTTCAGTTCATTTGGATATACACCCAGAAATGGAATTGCTGAATATATGGTAATTCTATTTTTAACTTTTTGAAGAATCACTATACTGTTTTCCATAGTGGCTGCACCATTTTACATTTCCACCAGCAGTGCAGAAGAGTTCCAATTTCTCCACATTCTCCCTAACATTGATTATTTTATGTTTTTCTGATCATAGCCATCCTGACGGGTATAAGTGGTATCTCATTGTGGTTTTGATTTGCATTTTTCCAACAATTAGTGATGTTGAGCATGTTTTCATATGCTCCATGTTTTCATATTTATAATATTCGGTGAAAAAAATGTCTATTCAAGTTCTTTGCCCATTTTTTAATTGAGTTATTTAGGGTTTTTGTTGTTGGTTTTAGTTCTCTATATATTCTAAATATTAACAGCTTTTAGATATATGATTTGCAAATATTTTCCACCATTCTTTAGGTTGCCTTTTCACTCTGTTGATTGTGTCACTCAAAATGTTTTTTGAAAAAAATCAGAGGAAATCCAGCAGCTGAGATGTTAGTGGAATAGGGAAGGAGAGTCTTTGTCCTGGAAGGAAAATGAGAGTGTGAGTCACTAATTAATTCTATTTTAAAATATTAGTCGTTAATGCTTATCTTGACAAGGCTGAGATTATGGCTTTCAAGTCCATAAACCCAGAACAGACTATGTTGTCCCATGCCATATCTAATAAAAATGAAAAGACAATTTCAACTGTAAAATTTTGACTTTTCCAAATATGAGAAAAATGTATATTTATTATGAAAGTAAGTAGTTTCTTCAGAATTTTCTGCCTTTATCTCTCTTTTTCTCGTCTCTCTTTCTCAATCTCTCTTCTTCTCTGTTTCTGTCTTTCTCTTGCTAAATTTCTTTATACTTCTCCTGCCTGACTGGTGCCTTGGTCTCTCTATTATGTAATCTAGCACACTGTCTTGATGAAAATGTGAGAGAAACTTCTTTTAGATATTTCACTGACTGATATGAGCATTATTAATAAGAGCTGTCATTTCTGTTGTACATGCTAAGTGCTATTTTTGCTCTGCTCTGGAAAAGAGGAGGATATGAGAGGTTATTTCCCACATAGTTCTTTCCCTCAAAGACATAGTTCAATGGGGAAATGTGAGGAAATAAAACTGGATGAAATATGTTTGTGGCCTTCAGTGTCCCATAACTATTTTTCATTGAAACTGTAGTATGAACGACATTTACCCAAGTAGTTAAGTCCAGATCTTTATGTTGTTCTGAATAAGTTGCTTCTAAGAGGGTTTAAACTAAAAAATGTTAACTAGCATCTATATGATCTGTTGCTTTGAAGATTTTCCAAGCCTTTTTTTGGCCTTCCAATAAATAGTTCTTAAACTCATTATCAGGGTCTTCCAGCCCTTCAAATACTCAAGTAGTCCTAACAGGTTTTGGGCTGTGTATATACAGTTATGAAGACAAAGAGGCCTCATTCTTACCCAGCTTTTTAACTTCTGCCTCTGGGCCCTTCACTTATGTGGATTTGCAAACTCAGCAGCAACTGCATTAAGGAGCTGAG
This sequence comes from Stenella coeruleoalba, assembly GCF_951394435.1. Taxonomy (NCBI): domain Eukaryota; kingdom Metazoa; phylum Chordata; class Mammalia; order Artiodactyla; family Delphinidae; genus Stenella; species Stenella coeruleoalba. The sequence goes on from NC_137155.1 coordinate 75,497,606, forward strand.
TAAGCTCAAGAAGGAAGCTCTCATGTTTGACACTAAAAAGTACATTTTCTAGATGAAGATAAATAGGAAATTATTGAACACTATAATGCTGCCTCTTTGATTTCAAATATGGTGAAGATTTCTCTCAGGTGTCCTACAAACCACCATTCTACAGAATGAACTGATTGTTACAGATGAGTCTGGCCACAGTTTTCCTCCTGTTACGGACTGAATGTTTGTGTCCCCTCACAGAATTCCTTTGTTGGAATCCTAACTCTCAAGGGGATTGACATTAGGAGGTGGGGCATTTGGAAGGTGATTAGGTCTTGATGGTAGAGCCCTTATAAAAAGATACCCCCAAACACTAGTTTGCCCCTTCCACCACGTGAGGTTACATCTAGAAGGTGCCCTCTCTGAACCAGAAGGCAGGCTCTCACCAGATAACGAGTGAACTGTGAGAAATAAATTTTTGTTGTAATAAGCCAGTCTGTGGTATTTTGTTATAGCAGCCTGAACAGACTAAGACACCTCCCTAAAAGGGCTAACAGAGGCATGGCTTCTGGGGATGCTGGCAGCTCTTGGAGGTCTTTCTGAATCGAACTTTAAGAAGCCATTGCTGATTGTGTTACTAAAGCCTCTAATGATTATTTTGTTGTTCAAATGATATTAAAAGATTGAAAAGGCTATCAATTTAGAACCAAACAAAGTGGGCTCATGTGCCTTGACAAAGATAATATATATCTTGCGAGACAAAGGTCAGGTCTTATCTGAGTCAGGAGTTTAGCACTAACCATTTTTGTACATGCAAGGCAGCTGAGACATAGTTCCTCTGAAATAAACAGAGATCAGAGCAGCCAGCCTGCTCTATCCTCCATAAAACCTGATCAAAACATACCTCACAAGCTCATTGTGAGTAAATGCAGTCTCCTAGATCCAGCATTCTTTCTAACAAAGAATATGAAAGACCAAAGTGAAAGGGTCCTATCTTGCTGCACCTTAATAGATGTGCTTTAGCCATTATTAAAGGTATGTTTAGGGATTAATCATATCTGTACTTTTTAGAAATATAAGATTGTACATTTCTAACTTTATGTGTTTTGACTGTTGCTTCTTAATTCCTGTAGTTTATTATAATATCCTTAGAAGGCAGATGCTATGCCTTACTCATCGGCATATCACTGGCATATCGGCATATCACAGGACTTGAACATGTGTCGCCTTCCTAGAGGGCCCATAATAATATACCAGATACTCAATAAATATTTGTTGAATATGTGAATAAACAAGTTGACATATATATTTGTGCTATAGGTTCCAAAGAATAATTTTAATTGACCCACTCTAGAATGGGTATCATTCCACTCTGTTAACATCTCCCCATGTCTCCCATTTATGGGAGGCTTATACTACTTGCCATTACCTCTTTCTCAATCCTCTTAAGATATTTAATTTTGTCCTTTTGCATCCACCTAAGGAAGACTCACCACGCTTTCCTGATGCTTCTCAGGGATTAATTAGATGAACATCTCAAGTGATGTGAGAAATATGAGACCATCATCATCACCACCATCATCACCAACACCACCATCACCATATCATGTATGAGCTACTCCCCCACCCCACACACATGATGCTTTCCAAGGGAATGTGATCATTTTAATAGTGTCTTTCTGAATTTAATGCACCTACCTTCGATGTTTATCCCCATGAGGTAACTATGAGTAAAATAGCCTGAAGTGCAGCCACTAGTCTCAGATAATATCCTTGGATGGATTTTCATTGTGGAAATACTTGACTTTGCTGGTCTTTTTTTTTTTTTTTGGAGTGCATAGTTGCTATGCTGGTTACTCAAATTTGCCCTGCTGTTAAACCTTTCTCAAGGACTCTTACTACCTATAAAGAGGAGCTTTTGAACTTCTGTATTATTGAAGATACCATCCAAGTTAATTTATTCAACAAATGTTTCTGTGCAGCTATTACAGCCCAGATACTGTTCTATACACTTTATGTGTCACTGAACAAACCCTGCAAAGACTCTGGCCCTCTTGGGGGGTTTAATTTTATTTTATTATTTTTTTATTTTAAAGTTTACTTATCATTTATGTTTGTTTTTCTATCTTTCATTCCTTTTAGTCTGTAGTTCTTTACAAACTTCATAAGAACAATGGGATCGTAATGTTATTTATTATTCCTTCTATCAAGTGCTTTTTTAGTTCCTTTACAAATGCAATAACAGTAATTGAATTAATTACATATTTGACAGGTAGATAACACTATACTGTATATGAATTTGTCTCCATTATTTAATGGATAAGAATTTTGATAACTTCATATAACATTATTTTACAGATTTTGTAGGTATATACAATAATATCGTTTTATGAGGTAACTTTATCAGTGTTTATAAAAACTACTAAGTTATTAAAGTTTTCATCTGTTACCATTAAATGAGGTGCTCTAAGTGTTCCATTCAAGAACACAGACAGCATTTTCATTGAGTGAGCATAGTTCATTTTCTCAACCAGTTTGTTTCATTAAATTGCAGAATCTTATGCTAATACAATGTTAAGATTGCAGATTTCAACCTTCATAACTCAAGGGAGTGAAAAGTCAGAGTTTTAATAACAGCATTAATTTCTTTACATTTCTTATGCCTTATAATAAAGTGTACACTTAGAACACTAACCAGCAATAGTGGAATTATATATAATCAATGTCGGACAAGTTAATGTTACTAAGAGGATCTTAACTTTCATATTCTCTGATTTGTTTTTATCTTTTTTTTAACATCTTTATTGGAGTATAATTGCTTTACAATGGTGTGTTAGTTTCTGCTTTATAACAAAGTGAATCAGTTATACATATACATATGTCCCCATATATCTTCGCTCTGGCATCTCCCTCCCTCCCACCCTCTCTATCCCACCCCTCCAGGCTGTCACAAAGCACCGAGCTGATCTCCCTCCCTGTGCTATGTGGCTGCTTCCCACTAGTTATCTATTTTACGTTTGGTACTGTATATATGTCAATGCCACTCTCTCACTCTGTCACAGCCTACCCTTCCCCCTGCCCCTATCCTCAAGTCCATTCTCTAGTAGGTCTGTGTCTTTATTCCCATCTTGCCCCTAGGTTCTTCATGGCCACTTTTTTTTTTTAGATTCCATATATATGTGTTAGCATACAGTATTTGTTTTTCTCTTTCTGACTTACTTAACTCTGAATGACAGTCTCTAGGTCCATCCACCTCACTACAGATAACTCAGTTTCGTTCCCTTTTATGGCTGAGTAATATTCCATTGTATATATGTGCCACATCTTTATCCATTCATCTGTTGATGGACACTTCGGTTGCTTCCATGTCCTGGCTATTGTAAATAGAGCTGCAATGAACATTTTGGTACATGACTGTTTTTGAATTATGGTTTTCTCAGGGTATATGCCCAGTAGTGGGATTGATGTGTCTATGGCAGTTCTATTTTTAATTTTTTTAAGGAACCTCCATACCGTTCTCTATAGTGGCTGTATCAATTTCCATTCCCACCAACAGTGCAAGAGAGTTCTCTTTTCTCCACACTCTCTCCAGCATTTATTGTTTCTAGATTTTTTTTTTTTTTTTTTTTGCGGTACGCGGGCCTCTCACTGTTGTGGCCTCTCCCGTTGCGGAGCACAGGCTCCAGACGCGCAGGCTCAGCGGCTATGGTTCACGGGCCCAGCCGCTCCGCGGCATGTGGGATCTTCCCGGACTGGGGCACGAACCCGTGTCCCCTGCATTGGCAGGCGGACTCTCAACCACTGCACCACCAGGGAAGCCCTTGTTTGTAGATTTTCTGATGATGGCCATTCTGACCGGTGTGAGATGATACCTCATTGTAGTTTTGATTTGCATTTCCCTAATGATTAGTGATGTTGAGCATCCTTTCATGTGTTTGTTGGCAATCTGTATATCTTCTTTGGATAAATGTCTATTTAGGTCTTCTGCCCATTTTTGGATTGGGTTTTTTGTTTTTTTGATATTGAGCTGTATGAACTGCTTATAAATTTTGGAGATTAATCCTTTGTCAGTTGCTTCATTTGCAAATATTTTCTCCCATTCTGAGGGTTCTCTTTCCATCTTGTTTATGGTTTCCTTTGCTGTGCGAAAGCTTTTAAGTTTCATTAGGTCCCATTTGTTTATTTTTGTTTTTATTTCCATTTCTCCAGGAGGTGGGTCAAAAAGGATCTTGCTGTGATTTATGTCATAGACTGTTCTGCCTATGTTTTCCTCTAAGAGTTTGATGGTGTCTGGCCTTACATTTAGGTCTTTAATCCATTTTGAGTTTATTTTTGTGTGTGGTGTTAGGGAGTGTTCTAATATCATTCTTTTACATGTAACCGTCCAGTTTTCCCAGCACCACTTATTGAAGAGGCTGTCTTTTCTCCATTGTATATTCTTGCCTCCTTTATCAAAGATAAGGTGACCATATGTGCGTGGGTTTATCTCTGGGCTTTCTATCCTGTTCCATTGATCTATATTTCTGTTTCTGTGCCAGCACCATACTGTCTTGATTACTGTAGATTTGTAGTATAGTCTGAAGTGAGGGAGCCTGATTCCTCCAACTCCGTTTTTCTTTCTCAAGTTTGCTTTGGCTATTTGGGGTCTTTTGTGTTTCCATACAAATTGTGAAATTTTTTGTTCTAGTTCTGTGAAAAATGCCAATGGTAGTTTGATAGGGATTGCACTGAATCTGTAGATTGCTTTGAGTAGTAGAGTCCTTTTCACAATGTTGATTCTTCCAATCCAAGAACATATTATATCTCTCCATCTATTTATATCATCTTTAATTTCTTTCATCAGTGTCTTATAATTTTCTGCATACAGGTCTTTTGTCTCCTTAGGTAGGTTTATTCCTAGATATTTTATTCTTTTTGTTGCAGTGGTAAATGGGAGTATTTTCTTAATTTCACTTTCAGATTTTTCATCATTGGTGTTTAGGAATGCAAGAGATTTCTGTGCATTAATTTTGTATCCTTCTACTTTACCAAATTCATTGATTAGCTCTACTAGTTTTCTGGTAGCATCTTTAAGATTCTCTATGTATGGTATCGTGTCATCTGCAAACAGTGACAGCTTTACTTCTTCTTTTCTGATTTGGATTCCTTTTATTTCTTTTTCTTCTCTGATTGCTGTGGCTAAAACTTCCAAACTATTTTGAATGATAGTGGTGAGAGTGGGCAACCTTGTCTTGTTCCTGATCTTAGTGGAAATGGTTTCACTTTTTCACCATTCAGAAGGATGTTGGCTGTGGGTTTGTCGTATATGGCCTTTATTATGTTGAGGAAAGTTCCCTCTATGCCCACTTTCTGAAGGTTTTTTTTTATCATAAATGGGTGTTGAATTTTGTCAAAAGCTTTCTCTGCATCTATTGAGATGATCATATGGTTTTTCTCCTTCAATTTGTTAATATGGTGTATCATGTTGATTGATTTGCGTATATTGAAGAATCCTTGCATTCCTGGGATAAAAACCCCACTTGATCATAGTGTATGATCCTTTTAATGTGCTGTTGGATTCTGTTTGCTAGTATTTTGTTGAGGATTTTCACATCTATGTTTATCAGTGATACTGGCCTATAGTTTTCTTTCTTTGTGACATCTTTGTCTGGTTTTGGTATCAGGGTGGTGGTGGCCTCATAGAATGAGTTTGGGAGTGTTCCTCCGTCTGCTATATTTTGGAAGAGTTTGAGAAGGATATTTGTTTGTTTGGTAGAATTCGCCTGTGAAGCCATCTGGTCCTGGGCTTTTGTTTGTTGGAAGATTTTTAATCACAGTTTCCATTTCAGTGCTTGTGATTGGTCTGTTCATATTTTCTATTTCTTCCTGGTTCAGTCTCAGAAGGTTGTGCATTTCTAAGAATTTGTCCATTTCTTCCAGTTTGTCCATTTTATTGGCATAGAGTTGCTTGTAGTAATCTCTCATGATCCTCTGTATTTCTGCAGTGTCAGTTTTTACTTCTCCTTTCTCATTTCTAATTCTATTGATTTGAGTCTTCTCCCTTTTTTTCTTGATGAGTCTGGCTAATGGTTTATCAATTTTGTTTATCTTCTCCAAGAACCAGCTTTTAGTTTTATTGATCTTTGGTATCATTTCCTTCATTTCTTTTTCATGTATTTCTGATTTGATCTTTATGATTTCTTTCCTTCTGCTAACTTTGGGGTTCTTTTGTTCTTCTTTCTCTGATTGCTTTAGGTGTAAGTTTAGGTTGTTTATTTAAGATGTTTCTTGTTTCTTAAGGTAGGATTGTATTGCTATATACTTCCCTCTTAGAACTGCTTTTGCTACATCCCATAGGTTTTGGGTCATCATGTTTTCATTGTCATTTGTTTCTAGGTATTTTTTGATTTCCTCAGTGATCTCTTGGTTATTAAGTAATGTGTTGTTTAGCCTCCATGTGTTTATATTTCTTACAGATTTTTTCCTGTAATTGATATCTAGTCTCACAGCGTTGTGGTCGGAAAAGATACTTGATACGATTTCAATTTTCTTAAATTTACCAAGGCTTGATTTGTGACCCAACATATGATCTATCCTGGAGAATGTTCCAGGAGCACTTGAGAAGAATGTGTATTCTGTTGTTTTTGGATGGAATGTCCTATAAATATCAACTAAGTCCATCTTGTTTAATGTATCATTTAAAGCTTGTCTTTCCTTATTTATTTTCATTTTGGATGATCTGTCCATTGGTGAAAGTCTGATTTGTTTTTAAATTTACAGCTTTAACAGTGCAGTAATGGAAAGATTTTGCATTTAATTTTCTAATTTTTCTGAAGCAGACAAGAACAGATAATAAAGGTAGAAAAGTTGATAATGATTATTTCAGCATGATGACTATTTTATTAGATAATTTAGAGACAATCCTGTGAATTTTTAATCAGTGTGTTTGACTTCAGAATGTTTATGCTTATAATATGTCCATGTTATTTCTTACCTCAACTCCTTCGGAAATTTCAACTTAGGGACAGATTTCTATTCACATGATAGCCTGTAGCTGAACACCTTTTTAACATATACTGCAAGTAAAATTAATTGTCAAGTCCTAAATTGTGGTCCCAATCATACTTATATTTTGACAAATACTGGTTTAAGCAATATACACCCAGGTCCACTCTGTGTATTTAACTGTTAAATCACATAAATTTGTAACACTGCCAAAATGAATCAAAGAAAAATCTATCTTAAACTGGTATATCCCTAGTAAATGTTGTTGTAAAGATATTTAAATGTAGTTATTTTAAAAAATGGCTTTTCATTACTTTAGAGAGTAATGGCTTCAAATTATATTTTATATAAAAATCTTGTGAATTAGCTACAAATATGCAAATTATTCTATTATGATGGAAAAGCCAGAATTTTGTAGAAAACATTTTTCTGTATTATACATTACATATCATATAAACTTTATTTTATGTTGCATATTACAGTTTACATTTTGTGTTACATATGTTTTTAATGTATATTCATAGTACATATCATGTTATATATATTATGTATCATATGTTACTTTTAAAAATTTACTCATTAGTTTAAATTGGATTACCTAAAAAATTGGGAGGATGCATATACACATACACACACACACACAAACAAAATCCAAGATTATCATTATCACAGACTCTCTCTAAGCCCCCTGCAGTGTTGGCAACAAACACAAGGTAGACCGTGAAGCATGTAGCAACATTGACACTGTGATTTAATGATCTTATTTATTGGTTAGAGGTCAGGTACTTGCATTCAGGGTTGTGGATTTCATGACTTTTATTTTCAAAGTTTAGATGAATATACACTTGGTAGGTAGTTGTCTTCATTGTATGATCTGACATATTCCAAAAAGTTTCATGCTGAAAAATATATCTCCACCTGTCTGCCATGAACCCAGCCAACTCCTGGTACCATATTCTCTGTCATCTTTTGTATCAGTGGTTATTCACCTTGTCTGGATAACAGATCTCATTTGAGAATGTGAAGAAAGCAAAATGCATTCTTCCCTCCAACATGCATACATGATATTCTCTAAAAATTACATATAATTTAATGAGTTGTATAGACCCACCTTACCCTTCCTCAAGCCCATCAATGGACATGTTAAGACTTGCTTTTACAAGTTTTTAGAAGACGTGTTTTAAAAATGGCTTAGGATTTTGCCAATTGAGGACAATATGTCAGCAGGTCAATCCTAGTATATAACTTAGCTTGTATGTGTTTATATATTACAGTATATTTTCATCTGGTAATTAGGTAGAATCTTCAAGAATTGAGACATAAGACAAAAAATTCAAAGTCTACACTTGTGGATAATTCAGAGAACACTTTGCAGTCATTAACTGATAATTATTAAGCATCAACTATGTTTCAAACGCTGTGCTGTGCCCTGGGATAAAGTGAAGATAAGGTAAAGTTTCTAACTTCAAGGAGATCATAGTCTAGAAGTGAGAAAGACATGTCGGATAATGTTTACAATAAAATTGGGAGAATTTTAAGGAGGGAATTGACAAAATAATAATCCTTAACATTTATTGCTATCGCTAGATGTCAGGCTATGTGATAACACTCTTATGAATTCATCTAGATAACATTCTGTGTGAATTATCTCATTCTGTCTTTGCAACCATATGTGATAAATACTTTTACTAATTTTGTCTTTTACAAAGGCAAAAGTATAACAGAGAGAGCTTGAGTAATTTGCCAAGGTCACTCAGCTGAGAAGTGGCAGAGGAGGAATTAAGGTCAGTATGTGTGACGCAGAGCCTCTGTTTCTCCATATTGCATCATCAGAATTTGCTTTTTCAAAGGCTAACTTTAGTAGGAGAGTAGAGGATGCATAGGAGGAGAAGGAGATTAGGGGAAGAAAACTGGTTATAGGGCAGTTTTTTGAGATGCTAAAGGCTTGAACTAACTCAATCTTAATAGTGTTGGACAGAAATGAATAAATGTAAGAGATCAGACTTGGTGACTAATTAGATATAAAGGGTTACAGAGAAAAACAATCAAGAGTGACTCCCAGGTCTTTAGCTTGAGTGATTTGTGTAATGATGGTGTCAGAGACAGGAAATGAAAGAGGAACAGCTTGAGGGAAAAGGAAGAAATATGACCAATAATCAGTTAAGATCCTTGAAAGAGCAGTGCCTATAAGACATCTACTGGACCCTTGAACATATGGGTCTAGAGCTCAAGAAAGGGTTTTGAGCTTGTGCAGGGTGCTCAAAGTGTGCTCCATACCCCGCTAGGGGTCTCTTAGATACTCTTAGGAAATCCATGGGGTCAAACCTTCTAAATACCATTCAAAGACTTTATTTGCCTTTTTCACAGTATTGATATTTGCACTGATGCTGCAAAAGCAATACTGAATAGAGATGCCTTAGCACAAATGAAGGCAGGGATACCAAATTTTCATATTCTTCATCACCACATTTTCACTGTTTAAAAATAAACAGCCGGGCTTCCCTGGTGGCGCAGTGGTTGAGAGTCCGCCTGCTGATGTAGGGGACACGGGTTCATGCCCCGGTCCGGGAAGATCCCGCATGCTGCGGAGCAGCTGGGCCCGTGAGCCATGGCCGCTGAGCCTGCGCGTCCGGAGCCTGTGCTCCGCAACGGGAGAGGCCACAACACTGAGAAGCCCGTGTACCGCCAAAAAAAAAATAAAAATAAAGAACCAGTTTCAGTTAAGAATGTGGAAGTGGTAAAAGTTATTAATCTTATTAAATTTCAACCTTTGAGGGTTTTAATATTTAAATATTTTGTGTGATGAAATGGTAAGTATTCACAGAGCACTTCTGCTTCAAACAAAATACTCTTGGTTGTCTCAAGAAGAAACACTTGTGCACTTGCTCAGGTGGCAAACTGAAGTAGCCACTTTTTTCAATGTAATACCATTGTTTTTGAAAGAACAATTGACATGCCTCCTGTGATTATTGAGATGTGGGTGTTTGGTAGACATTTGCTCAAAAATGAAAGAGGTGAGCCTGTCGTAGCCACTACAATGAGTTTTCCAGCTTCCTTAATACTTAGAGACTTTTATGATAAGGTGGGGTCTATGTTGAATATGTGTTTTTTTATATATTTGGTATATAATGTGGCAACATTTGAAAAGTGAGTATAACTCAGGGAACTGTATTTCACAAATGTTCAGTTCAAGGTGTTACAAAATCATGCATGGGCAAAAGATCCATTCACAGCGCAAAACAGAGGGATGGATTTTAATGTAAGAGAATATGGAAACTTCATCGATGGGCTTTCAGATTCCACCTTGCAAGTACTTTTAGAAACTGCCGCTAGTCAAGATTTGGTATAGTATCAAAGAAGAATATCCACAGTTATCTGAGAATGCTATTAAAATGCACCACCCTTTCCCAAATATATATCTTTGTTAGGCGGAATTGTCTTCATATGCTTCAACCAAAAGAACATATCTTAACAGATTGAATACAAAAGCAGGTAGGAGAATCCAGCTCTTTTCTATTAAACTGGCCATTAAAGAGATTTACAAAACTGCTAAACAAAAAGGCACTCTTTCAATTCATTTTAGAAAGTATAGTTATTTTTAATGATAAAGATGTTATTTATGTGAACAAATAATGCGTTTATTATTGCTTTTCTAAAGTAATAAAACCAAGAAGTGACCCTCTCTGCCTTGCTTTCTTGTTTATTGAAGCTCACTGGCACACATGTATCTTCTAGTAGGAAATTCATGCAGCAGAAACCACATTTTATCAATTTTTATCATTATTTGTAATTTCTGAGGAACTTAATAGTATTTCTAAATCCTCCATGAAAATTTCTTGCAATAAATGAAAATGTCTCTATCACTTCAGCAAATTTGCACAATTAATTTGTACTTAGCTACTTGGAGAACATTGTGTTTTTGTTTTTCCTGAATTCTGACAGTAAGGAGCTTTTAAAATGTTATATTTTAGAGGTAAGAGCTCCTAGGATATCAAAGAACTCATTTAGATGAGGAAACATTATGAGAAAGGGCAAACCAGTCTCAATGGGAGTATGAATTCTGTGATTCCTATGTGTTAACCTTGAACTGAGGGAGGGCACCTAATTCTTTATGCCAACTCCATATCAGTGATGCTCTAATGGAAAACCGCTGAGATGTTATATGCTCCCTGAGCAGACGGGATGCCATCCCTGGTGATTATATAATTATAACATTTTTTACAAAGCCATGAAATAATGTGTGCTCCCAGAGGTATGCCATTAACATCATACAAACTATAATTACACTGCTGAGAGTACCTACTTTAAGGATAACAGCAAGTAGTAGGCTCTATCTTTATAAACATAACATCTTAAGACATTGTAATGGCAATCCTGCATCCTAGATGAACATTTGGAATGACTACAGGTCCTACAGTAGTGAATCATGACAGTAGGTAAGAAATGAGATGATCATAAAATTGCAATTGTTGCCATGAATTAATTGAAAACAGGTGATCAGAGTAGAGGCCCACCCCCCCACACACACACACACACCCCCACCCCCCGCCCCTCCAGTGTGGCTCACTGTCTGGGTATAACCAGGTGTGGAATTTTGAAAAGCCATAGTTTTGTTAAAGTCAAGAAATAACTGAAATGGAAGCAGGAAAAAAAATCATGATTTTCATTCCCACATCCTCCCTTGCTGTCAGGTCCTTTCTGGCTTGCCATATTTTCTTATCCAGCATAGACTAAGAATCTAATATTTCTCATTCTCTCTGTATATTCTTTTATTTTGGCCACACTCTCCAGACTGGTCTCAAGCTCCCTGTGAATCCAGTCACTCTCTTTTATTTCCAGGCTAGTTAGCAGTGCTGGAAAGAACTATGTGCCCCTGTGGATAGCTATAAAAAGTTGGGGTAACAGACCGCGCTGTGCTTTTCAGTACTGCCTTGTCCCTAGTAAGCTCTTTATTTTTTTGTCTTCTGTACTTCACCTGCATCTATCAGACCTCTCATAATACATTTACCGCCTTTTGTCAGGTTTTTCCCTACCTTATTCTTTTTCTAATTGTACTATGTAAAATTGTCAAAATAGCCAATGTTTATTAAGCAAGTGTCACCAGAAATTAGTCAGTGCTTAACAATTTCTTTTAATTCTAATAATACTGAAAGTTAAGTGTTATTATTATCCAATTTTTAAATGATTAAACTGAAGGCCAACCTACACAGTTATTAATTGGAGGAGCCAGGATTCAAAGTCAGGGTTTTATGATTCCTAAGTCAAAATCATTTCCATTACAATGCGCTCTTCCTGTTTTATACCGGGATTCTTAAGTGATTTTTAACTCTCCTATACTAGCAGTAGTTTAAATCTTCCTTAAAGAGTACTTTCCTCTATAAGAATCTGAAATTCACTCATTCGTGTATACAAACATTTAATCATCTAACATTATTGCAACAAATCAAATATCCTGAGCAGTATAAGAGATTTTGTAAAAATTGGATAATTTTATTTCCTGCCCTGCAGAGTATCGAAGTCAAATAAGGGAGATATGAAAAGTATTCAGTAAATGCAGGTAGTGTATTAGTTTTCCAGGGCTGCCATAACAAAATACCACAAACTGGGTGCCTTAAACAAAAGAAATGTATCTCTCACAGTTCCGTAGGCTGTCCGTCCAAGATCAAGGTGTGTGCAGGTTTGGTTTCTCCTGAGGCCTGTCTCCTCAGCTTGCAGACAGCTGCCTCTTTGCCAGTGTTCTCACATGGGCTTTCCCCCATGTGTGTGCTCCTGGTATCTCCCACTCTTATAAGGACGCCAGTTCTAGGATTAGGGCCCCACCCGTTGACCTCATTTAACTTTAATTACCTTTTTTAAAGGCTTTATCTCTAAATACGGTCGCATTGTTGGGGAGAGAGAAGTTGGGCTTCAGCAGATGAATTTTGGGAAGACATAATTCAGTGTATAACAGGCAGCAAATATAATAATTGTCACCAGTGAGATTTTTAAAAAATACCATGGACGTTTAGAAAATTGAGAGTTAAGTATAGTACGGATGGAGGTGATCGTGACACATATGCTGGAGAAAAGGAGATACAAACTAGAACTTAAGTGGATAATTATAATCAAGAAAATTTGACACAGGAGAAACAGTACTTCTTATGATGGAAACTGTAAGAGCAAAGTTACTTCTCTAGGAATTAGTGAGGTATGTATAACTGGTGTATACAACAGGCTTTGGAAGATATGCCAATGCAGATGGTGATGGCTTTGAAAAATCCTCTCAGAGTTGGCATTAGGGTAGTCCTTCTTCATCCATAGCATAATCTAGCAGACTTCGGGTGTTTTGTTTCAAATATCAATACATAGGGGCTTCCCTGGTGGCGCAGTGGTTGGGAGTCCGCCTGCTGATGCAGGGGACGCGGGTTCGTGCCCCGGTCCTGGAGGATCCCACGTGCCGCGGAGCAGCTGGGCCCGTGAGCCATGGCCGCTGAGCCTGCGCGTCCGGAGCCTGTGCTCCGCAACGGGAGAGGCCACAACAGTGAGAGGCCCGCGTGCCACAAGGAAAAAAAGAAAAAAAAAAAGCAAATATCAATACATAATCTAAATTGGATTGATTCAAAGCTAAAATGATCTGTTGGTGGTAGATGAGGTAAATAATTACCATCGTTGCCCTGAGTTCAAACTTTTCATTTTAGTGCTGTAATGCTTGCAGTTTAAGGTTTCATTTTCTCTGTCCTGCATTATCTCATTCTTTCCCCCTCAAGAACCCTGAGTTTCTACTAGCTCAATATCAGCAGTAGCCTTCATTTATAGACCCTGTATCTAAGTCTGTCCTTATGCCTTTGCTCATCAGTTTATCTTACTTGAAGCGTTCCACCTAACTACTCTTCATTATTTTAATTGTTTTGTAAAGGCTGTATTTAAGTTCAGCTTGCATAGGTGTAAGCCTTGCTTGAGGTTTGTAATCAGTGAATTCCTAAACTATGTTTAGGGAAGCATTTGATAATATGCTAGCTATCTTGCATGTAACTTTGGATGTTCCGTGCAGGTAAATTTCGTCTCACTGTTAGAAGCAAGGATCTCATTTGGGGCCTCTGCATTGCATTGTGCATACAGCATATACATTGTAAACTTTTTTGACTACAACAGCAGGGTCTACTCTTGTGGCATAGGTCAGATACTTAAAAAGAGAGAGAGAAAGAGACCCTCACTAGCCACAGGTGGTATTCATTCATTGCTCCTTAGTGTTTCATCTTTCCCATTATGCTTCATGAGGGGTTAGTAGTAGTGGTATTTTACAAACTGGAATAAATAATCAGGTTATGATATTCAGTGCTTCCGATAATGGAACATATTGAGCTCTGTCTGAAGCCTGCCTTATGAATGGCAACTTTGGAAAAGATTCTATACCCTTTGCTTAAGAAATTTCTTGAATTTTCTGCCAATAAAGGCGCCCTTCCTCTCTTCTAACAGCACACATTCTGCGCATTAAAAGTAAAGTTGTTTAGACAATATGTGGGAGGAGGGGAAATTGTTTTATATTTGCCTCTCTCGTGACCTTCTGAACATACTGTGGCTTGTACCACCACCAGCGTAGGCCACAAAGTGTTTGACGTCTCCGAGCGTTTCAGATATTATGAGACCTCATGATATTTTAAGATCTTATGTATCTTCACAATGTTAAGTACCCGTACAAATTAAAAAATATAACAAGTTACATCTATTTTGTATAAATAGCAAGGTAAATTTTAATTCTCATTGTTCCCTTATCTTTTCTGTAAAAATAAGTGCCAGTATAAATAAGGGAGGGAGACTTTAATGGTAGTTGTATTTTTTTTTTTTTTTTGCGGTACGCAGGCCTCTTACTGTTGTGGCCTCTCATGTTGCGGAGCACAGGGTCCAGACGCTCAGGGTCAGCGGCCATGGCTCACGGGCCCAGCCGCTCCGCAGCATGTGGGATCCTCCCGGACCGGGGCACGAACCCACGTCCCCTGCATCGGCAGGCAGGCTCTCAAGCACTGCGCCACCAGGGAAGCCCGGGAGGGAGACTTTAAGAACATCTTCTTTGATAATGAAAAGTGCTTAGTTTGGGAACAAGTCCTGCATCATAAAAGCTTTTAACCAGAGAATCTACGTGTGAAAATTATGTAAATATGGCCTTTTGCTTTGGGGGCAGTATAACTCTCCATGCAGAATTCCAGGTAGGCTACTGAGAAAGATGGTAATGATTACTCCCACCAGCTCATTTTCACTATGTCAATTCAATACATTTTACTGACCTTTATTATGTATCAAATCTCCGATAGGTTTTGCAGGGAGAGGGCAAAGAGGTACCTGTCTTGATCTCAAAGGGCTATATAAGGTTATCTTTTGGTCTAATAATTTTTCTGACCAAAGATTTCCAAGGACCTTCTAATAGAGATAAAGTTTATCAAAGTCTTCTCCACCTACCCTTCATTTTACTGTGTGTGCTATCCTCTTGTCACATTATCTCATACTTTAATCTCTGATCTGGAAGCTTTTGAAAATCATCAGACTTAAAAGTTACAAGAATTTAACAGAATATACCCAAGCCCTGTATAAAGATGATGCCTTTGTGCTTTAAATGTAAAACTATTATTTGGCTTTATATGACATTCACTTTGAAAGTAGACTGAGTGGCTCTAAATAAATTTTTAATTAAGCATCTGATTTAGATGATTTGGGACAGAGTGAAGCTTAATTTCTTTTCCCTGTCTCATGAACCCTTTTTTCCATATCCTTTCTTCATTAAAGGAAATGTGATTTGGTGCTTACCTCTCAATATTGATGCTATTATTGCATATATTTCACTTAAAACTTAAATTTTAGGTACAAGAAAACAATAAATGGGACACAAATAAAATTCACAATTTTCAAAAAATGGAAATGGCTTTTAGTCCATTTTACTTCATCAAAGCCTTAAAATGATGTGTTCATTTTGTTTTTCTTTTTTTTCCCCCACTTTGTGTTATTTATGAGCCTACTGTCTGTAAGCAACAGGTAAAATTCTTTTAAAACATTTGTGCAGACAATGTCATATGTCTTTGTTTAAATAAAATTAAGTTCACCTCAAATACTCACTCTTTTTCTATAGACACACGTATTGGTAGGACTTTCAATATTGGACATTTATTGTGGCAGGAGAATCCACACTTGTCTGTGTGACTACGTACGGGTTTGGTGGTGCTTACATGAATCCCCAAAGTGGTCCCTCTGTTTTGACTTGCACAGTAGCCTTTATTCCTACAGGCTGAAAGTTACTGTAACCCAAGTGTACAGTGAATGCCTGAATTAAACCTTGAAACCAAGGGCTGCTTAATGAGTTGCCTTTAGCCCATCCTATCCTAAACATTTTCCTGTCTCGCTCTGGAAAACAAAATAAAAATCTCTTTCTCACTCCTTCATATAAGCAGAGCTCAGTCCCTAGAAATAATTTCTTATTGCATTCTGGAAGATGAGACAGATTCCCTTTTGTTCCCTAATGAATATAGCTTAGAAATAATACATAAGTTAATCTCTCAGTAGATTATCTGCCTGCATTAAATTTCCAATAAATCACCTTCCTGTGCTTATTAAAAAGGACAATTTGTAAAAGCCATTGATTCGGGGTGGAGACTTGGGATTTGAGGTGTTCAGGACAGATGAGAAGAATGAGAAACACTACCACACGGTGAGTGAGTTGCATGTTAAGTATGTGTGTGAAAAGGAGAGAGCCATGATGGAAGACTGAAGAGCAGAAAGGCAAAATCAGAAGTGGTTGAAAACACAGCTTTGACATTTGCACATACTGATTTGCTATAATCGCATTAATCCCTATTTGGCTCATTAATGTAATGAGAGAACCTGGTTGAAAGGAAGTTTCAAAGTAAGTTCTAATTCTCTTTTAAAGATTTTTGTGTGGCTGTCTATTTAATTACCTTAAGGGAGTCTAGTCTATTTCTACAGTCGGAGCTAAATAGGATGTACAGTTCCCGAAGAATCTAGTAGCTTCTTTGCAAATCCAGTCAACATTATGGCTGTGTGAGGATTTCCTGAAAAAGATATAGAAAGTACAGCTGAAAAAATAACCAAACCAATAACCTTCCATTTTATATAACTATAGGAGGTTATAATTAAAGCTACACAGTATTACCTAACTGCGTGGTATTTAATGTCATTTATTTTCATTTGATCCCAGATTCTTCCGGATGAAATTATAACTAAACCTGTAGTAGAAGAAAGTGCTGCTGTAAAATCTTAAGAAAATTTTTTTCTGAATTATGATAGTCCGGCACTCTCTCCATAAATAATTTTTTTGGAACTATTGTAATGTCATGGTTTTTATATAGCCCAACTCTACTCATTTAAATGTCTTTCAAAGTTAAAAGTTACATTTTTTTCTGGTTTCAATCCCAGACCATCTTATTGGTGCAAATCATTTATCTGCTTGACGTTTTACAATCCATAGTCCTATCCATCTTGAGGTTAACTGAAGGTCTGAACAGGCATAGAAGAAGAAGGAAAAGAAAAAGTTTTGTTTTCAAGGCCAGGAAAGTGGTGACCCTATGCTAATGGTCTGGTATTTAATTATATTTCCAAGTAAAAGTATGTAAATAGACCTTGAATGCTGCAGGATATGAATAATGGCAAAAGCAGGAAATCAGTTGAGAGCCCATGTGCTCTAATAGCTTACAGGATCTCCGGGTTCTAGCTCTAGCTCTGTAATAACTAGACGACTGACCTTTTGAAAGTCATTTATCCTCCCTGGGCTTCAGCTTCCTCAAGTATAAAATAAGAGGTTGCCTAATAACTTATTCTGCATAAGTTTCCTAAAAGTCATTAATTCTCTGACATAGGCTATATATTATATGGCTTCCTATCAGAATCCGTTCAACAACGAAATATATTTTATCTTTGGAAATTACACAATATATTTTCTGCTTTTCTACTGAACACTACTGTAGGTTGGACCAATGGTGAACAGAAGCAGGAAAGATTCCAGCAGAATATTTTCCCAATAAATTATGAATTGGGAGATAGGGAGGGGGAGGAGTGAAAGGGGAGAAGAGAGTTTTTTTTGTTTTGTTTTGTTTTGTTTTGCGGTACGCGGGCCTCTCACTGTTGTGGCCTCTCCGGTTGCGGAGCACAGGCTCCGGACGCGCAGGCTCAGCGGCCATGGCTCACGGGCCCAGCCGCTCCGCGGCATGTGGGATCTTCCCGGAACGGGGCACGAACCCGTGTCCCCTGCATCGGCAGGCGGACTCTCAACCACTGCGCCACCAGGGAAGCCCCCGAGAGTTATTTTTTAGGGTGACTCTGATATAAATCCTCGAGTGCCTAGTAAATCTCTCAGACTACATATGCGCAAACTTAAACTTCTGATCTTTTGCACAAAATCTCCTCTAGCTACGTCTTTGCTATCTCAGTTAATGGAAAACCATGTCCTTCCAATTTCCAGGTGAAACATCTTGGAGCGTCCTTGATTCCGAGCTCTTTCTCACATCCCACATGTTATCTAAGACTTTATGTTCTAAATTTATCCAGAAAGCAGCCGCTTCACATCGCTACTGCACTGGCCAGAGCCATTGTCGTCACTTACCTCAATCATCCCACCCTCCACTTAACCGGAATCTCTGCTCAACCCTTCCCGCATTCAGTGGCCAGAGTTTTCTTGTCAAAACCTGAGTTTGATCATGTTACTTCTCTACTCAGAGATGTGTCCTAGCTTCCCATTTGAAACAGAGTAAAATCCAAAGTCTTTATAATAGTCAACGTGGCCTTACATGGTCTTCTCCCATCCTGGCAGTCTTCCCTGACATCTCCTTACTTTTCTGCCCTTCTGATATGTCTCCTCCAGCTGTTCCTCTTTTTCACTTTGCCTCAGCCTCATTGGCCTTTTTACTGCTTTTCTTACTCCTGGAGCACGTGAGGGGCCTTTGTACTCACTGTCCCTTTGCCTGGAACACTTTTTCCCAGATATCCACTTGGCTAACTGCATCACCTCCTTCAAGATTCTGCATTATCATGTTACTGAATTATCATGTTATCATGATTATCATGTTACTGAATCCTGCAGCTTGGTCTGGTTCACTGATGCATCCCAAGCATCTAGAACAGTTCCTGGCACAGAGTAGATACTCAGGGAATATGTGTTGAGTGTATTAATCTTAGGTGCTGTATTTCTACCACTGGAACTTGTCTTACTTTCTTAGTTGCTAACCTCATCCACGGTGTGTCTAGTTTATAAATTCAACCCTGATATCAGCTTCGTACTTCGTTTTGCCAGGTTCTTTAAGGGGGACTTCACCATTGCCCAGTGTGCTATCTACAACGATGTACTAAATGTTCTCCAGAAGGAAGCTTGGTTTAGTAAATGGGGGCATTTTTGATATTCGGGTTTCTCTGGAGTAAAGCAATGAGAAAAGAGATCAGCTTTCAAAGTAAAACCATCCACAGACTAGGAGACGCACCTTACGGCTTGGATAAGTTGAGGCGATGACAGGAGAACAGAGATTGTAAGAAGCAAAAGAGAAAAGTTACAAACTATCACAAAGAACATATTGGCTTGCACAATTGATATTGTTGACAAAGGTGTAAAACTAGGCACTTAAAGATATAACAAGATGGTGATGCTATGACAAAGCTAAGGTGAAATTCACAGCTGTTGCTTATCTCCTCATATTCAGCTTTGAGATAGGAAGGAAGGAATGAAGGAAGGAAGGAAAGTAGGTGCTAGTTCAAGAGTACTAACTGACAAAGCCTGCTTTTGAGATGTATCCCGAGCCACGGAATCACTGTTAGACATGGGCAGCAAGAGTTCAAGGCTAGGTAGACAAGTCAAGACCAGGTATCATTTCAGACTGTAGCGATCCAGCAGGTTTCACGATGGGTCAAGACCCTAGAGACTAAGAAGACTGAAAGGCCTGGTCCAACATAGGCCGAAGGTCAGTGTATCAGCTAGAGATCCTGTTCCTCTTTTCAGTCTCTACTCAGAGAGCTCAGAAGAGTGTGTTTGCCTTTATTGTGGCCGTGGGTTTAGTCAGTGCCCCTAACAATCCTACCTTCACCTGAGGAAGGTAAGGACGGAGGTGCTAGGCCTGTAGGGGATGAATGCAGAGATGAGAAAAATACTGGCATGTCAATTGTGCAATTACTTAATACTTTTTGATGGGCATGGTTTAGGCTACAGAAAAAGAAGGAAATGGAAAATGTACCTGCAAGAAAAGAAAAATGAGGTTTTTTTCAAACTGAATGCTCTTGTTCTAAATAGAAGCTCTATGCACAGTATTAATGTAAATTTCTTTAAGTATGACAAACAGGTGTTTAGGTGAAGAATCATATATGTGTTAAAAACAACTTGTAAATAAGACAGTTACGGTGATCATCACTGTGATAGTTAACATCTCCTTCTAAAGCGCCTCTGGGACAGCCCAGCCCAGGAGACTTTGCAGGCTGCACATGGAGCATGGCATGGCTGCAAGGTGAGTGACAAGTCAGGAACCTGGGCAGGGATTGGTAGAGAGGATTGAACTAACCACCGTTACCAAGCCTCAGACGTGGTAAACTGCGAAAGGCTGCCTTTGGCCCCATAACCAGGGCTGAAAAGAAATCAGGCAGCAGAACGGAGAGAATTCAATAGTGGGCCTATTGTTAAGAGTTATCACCTGGGCTTCCCTTGGTCTGTTTTGGTTGGCTTTACTGGCAGATAACTTTGTGTGAAGAGGATGAGTCCCTGAGGGTGACCCCACCTGCTTCCACTCTACAGCCACACCGACCCTTCTACAGGGTTCTGAACACCTTCTCCAGCCTAATGGAACGCAGGCCACACACCCACATCCATGCAGATTCTAGAAACCTCCCAGAATACACCATGTGTGTCCAGGCAGGACCACTGTGCTTGATGCTATATGACATTGTGTCTATATGAAAGAGGAAATATCAGAGAGTCCAGAATCACATCCTGCCTCCTCACATCTTTTAGATGGTAAACTGAGTGAAGGCCGGCAGGACGAGGGGGTAACCCTTAGAAATATTGGTAGGTTTAAGGCACATGAAGTTCTGGGCAGAACTTCATTGGTTTAATTTCCAGGCAGACTGGTTCTCAGACACTTTCTAATGAGATGGACCGAAGGACCCTCATGGAATGTTCCTCCTAGGACTCCCTGCCATCACCTGTCTGCTGAATTCTACCCTCCGTGAAGGCCCCACTCAGTTCTCACCTACCTAGTGAAGCCTTCTCCAAATATTTGCTTCTAGAGGAGATTCTGCCTGTCCCACGCCCTTGGCAATAGTCACATATGCTTTCAAAAGAAGTATTATGGCCTTTGTTTTTTCTCCCAGTACAATGCACTGCACATAGTAGGTGCTCAATTAGTATCCGTTGATCTGTTTTGTTTTTGTTTTCATGAGTATTTTCGGCTTTTGCATTAACAGTCAATAAAACCACATTGATTTAGCCCCTAAAGTGTCAGAAAATTTAGATGTGGTTTGTGGTATAAAGTGATTGCTATTCAGCACAAATTAGAGCTTTTTATTCTAACTCCAGTAAATAGGGCTTGTGAGTTTAAAAATATATATTTTTAGTTTGCAATGTGTGATTACATAATGGAGGCCTAGTAATTTTTTTTCATTAATATTCATTTCACTTAGCAGTTCCTTTCTGTGTCTTTGTTTCTGATTCAAGCTGTCGTTCAATTTATTAAAATGGCATTCCTTTAAAAGAAGTTCTGTAGCAGACTTTTAAACTGGCATTCCCCACCCCTGTATTTCAGACTGGCCTGTGCCTGGGGCAGGTAGTTTGGAGTCAGTGGATTCATCTCCCGTTTTACAGGTGGGTTAGTAAAGCTCTGTTATCAAGCAGACCACCCCCCTCCCCGCCACCCCGCCGCAAGGGGTCAGCCCTTTGTAGGGAGACAGTCTGGTGCAGAGGGATCAACAGCATGGGTGAGGTGTCTGTGATGTAGGTGTCTATACCAGAACTAGAGGTGTGAACTCAGATAATTTAACCTCTCTGAGCCACAGTTTCCTCATCTTTAAAATGGGGATGCTAAGTCCTAGATTAGAAACTGCACCTGGCACGTGGCAGGCACTCAATTAATTATCTTATTGTGCATGGAGACCATGTGGACATCATTGGGTGCCTTGCTGCTTCTTCAGCTGACTTCATTCCAAGAGGTAAGCCGTATCTACCAAAGCCAGAACCCTGAGCTCTGAGCAAAGACAAAGTCCCCAAATCTGAGTACAGGGCAACACAGCAGGAGCTAGTGCAGACCACAGAGAGGATTAATGAAGAGCAACAAGAAATATGCCAGAGAGACGCATTGCAAAAGATAAGAATGCTAGAAAGAATGCCTGCTGGAGAAGTGGTAAATACACTTGACCATATTTGAGGTCAGGACAACCACACCCTAGGAATAAACTATTTTGTCCTGAGTAAATGTAGAGTCAGCCTACAGCAAGACACCAAGAGAGCACAGAAGAGCATAATCGATTATGATCAAGAGCAAGAAATGACACGGTGACCAATCCCCTGCTGTCCGGGGAAGATTCTCTCCCTGGGGAGGGACCCATGGTCAAAGTTAAACTCACACTTTTAGAATATGTGTGTAATTAGTGGAAAAGCTTAATTTAGCAGTTTGGTAAATTCCATTAGCAGTTTATCTAGGGTATGAAATGAAGCCATTTTCAAGCAAATTCTTTTGGGCTAAAGGCTCCAGTTGAGAATCCTGATGGAAGATGGTTCGTAGAATACATACCCAAATCCATGCAGATTCTAGAAACCTTCTAGAGCAGACACTCACGTAAGAGTCAGGGCTGGCTGTACTTGATTCTATATGACATTCCTAACGAGATGGAGGAGGCTAGATCAGAGAGTCCAGAATCAAATCCTGGCTCTGAAATTACTATGACCTGGAGTATGGTACATTTCTGATGTTGCTCCCTCATCTGGAAAGGGTGGTTGATAATAACTGCCTTATAGGACCTTTGGGAGAAATATATGAGGTGCTGCATAAACGGCTTAGCTCAGAGTCCAGTCCAGAGGAGGGGAGTCTCACAGAAGCTCATTGGCTGAACCAAGAGAATTAAACCAAAAAATAACAAGAAACAGCAGCAGAAGGATTGCCTGAGTGGAGAGGGCATCTGATGGCAAAACCAGTGTGCAGAGGAGGGAAACTGAGGCACAGCAAGATTGTGAGGGTCTCTGGAGCCAGGGTTAATACTAAACCCTGTCAGCTGAGAAGGTGAAAAAAGCCCTGGTGGTGGTGATGGTGGTGACAGTGGCACAACACTGTGAATGTTCCTAGTACCACTGAACTGTATACTTAAACATGGTTAACATTGTCAATTTTATGTATATTTTAGTCCAATAAAAAAAAGACCAAGTTAAAAAAAAAGCTTGTAAATATAATTGAAAAATAAAATATAGCACTTTGTACTAATTTAAATAGGAGTAAAATAACAATGTTTAATAGAAGTTTAAAATTATTATTCCAGAGTTTATTTAAAATATTCAAATGGAGAAAGTCAAATCTAAAAGGGCTTGTAGGGGTTGACAACTGTGCCCTTACTCGTAAGTGATTTTAGACAACTGTTAATTAAAGTAGAGATGATTCCAATTAGCAAACAGCAGCACAGTGAATCACATAGGCCCATGAAAAGTAAACTGATTTACTGAGAAATAAACTGAGAAAACCTTGAGTTGTGATGATTAAACACAAGCAGGGCAATGTGTAGAAGGAACAGTAGGGTAGGAGTCAAGGAGATTTTCACTTAGAGTTCACTACAATTTTTGAGGGAGGAAGGCCAAGGGGTGGTGATCTAGGAAATGTATCTCCGGCTAGCTGACTTTTATATTCCTTTCCCATGGAATTTTCTGAATCCAAACTTCCAAAACCAAGAAGTCACTTGGTGTCCTGAAGTTAAACTTTGCTACTGAGGATTTACAATGTAATAACTACAACTGGACACAGTATTTTGATGCACTATAGATAGTCTTCACGCCTTCATGCCTTCACGATTTTATCTTTTGAAATCCTGTTTCTATGAGGCAGCAAGTCCATCAATCTGGATATGTCCTGGGATTGGAAAGGTTGGGAGTCTTAATGGAATCAGAGGCAGAAAGTGTGAATGGAACAAATAGTGGGACCAAAGAAAGAAACGGCAGAAGAGAAGGGACTCAGCCCTAGTCCTGACTGTGTAGTCAGTGTTCAGGCCCTGCAGACAAATATGTGGGCAGTTCTGGGCTGTCCACTTGGCCAACTGGGTGTGTGATAAGGGTACCAATAAAGCTGAGATTATTTTAAAAATTAAATTAACTTTGTGTTTAAAATTTCTAAACAAGTGTTAAAATGGTCGCGCTGGGTAGAGTTCTATGTTGGTCTTCTCGGCCTTAGTTTAGGGTTTAGTACTCTTTTGTTAATGTTAAATTGTGCAACATAATTTTGTGTGGGGGCATTATTCATATAATCACTTTTTCAATTCTTAGGGCTGGTAATACAGCCCTGGGTATGGACATGGAAAGTAAACAGGGCTTGGGATTTGGGGAGAATCTCCTGACTGCTCCAGAATAACGTACAGACCTTTTTCTCCTAAGCTCCGGGCGCAGTACATTCACTATATGCTTGCTCTATCCCTGCTCTTTGCCTGGAACCCAACATGTGAGGAAGCTAGGTGTAGTTAGAAGACAGCTGTCCTAGAAAACAGCACACCAGTTTGGTTCTAACTTTCTCACTTGAAGTTCTCTGAACTTTTATCTATTCAGTTGTCAAAAGCACAGATTGAGCCAAATTATTTCCAGAATCTGAATCGTTATCATTACTGTGTGACCTTGGGTAGTTTACCAACTTTTTGGTCTGTTGTTTCCTCATCTGTTCAATTAAGTGGGATAATAGTTGTCAGCCTCACACATCTCTCCCTCCTTTCCTTCCTTCTTTCTTTATTCTAAGAAGTGAATGAGACAATACATGGGAGAGCATTTGAAGAATTCAAAATGTGTTATATAACCTCAAGGCGTTACTTCAGTTTCTATAGGTTAACAGCTGTTGAATGTTATGTGTCAGGCACATGATGTGTTTATAATGCATGGGTTTATAATATTGCATATTATAGTATATAATTTATAATGTCTTATCTCATACAGGCTTAGTAAATTGACAAGGTGCTTATTATACCTTTGCTAGCTGGCATTCATGGATGTGAAGGGATATGTTTAAGGTCAAAACATAAATAGCAGAATTTAGGATTCAGACCCTGGTGCGCCTGATGCCATTCTCCCAAGCTTGTTTCCTGTGGTTTTTAGAGAAGCAGATTCATGAGGTGAACCAAAGGGATCAAGCCATCTGGGGTTTTCTTGTTCTGTACTGTTCTGACAGAATATAATGACTACTCTTCTGTTATCTTTGAAGAAAGATAAAGGGGGTCTGAATAGCTTCTTCTATGGGGTAGAGCTGGGAGATAATTTTGGAAATAGTGTTTCTTTCCCTTGCGATATTAGCATCACTGCAGTATGTCATCACTAGCATCTTGAAGTTTTAATAATTGTTCTAAAGTCACTGTTGAAGAGGAAGTGCCTCTATGGGGAATTTCAGGACATGAATAACTTTAAAAATCCCCATAGGTGATTTAAACAGACCTTCCTTCCAATGAGAACGTCTATTCTATGGTTTAAAGCATTTAAAAAAAAAGTGGAGGGTGGGGAGAGGTCCTTGGCAAATTTTAGAAGTGTCATTCTGATTACTAAATAGCTGTGGGTTTGCTTTTCAGAAGAAGGCCCAGAGACTCAGCTTGTAGGGTCAATTAGTTTCAGAAAATAGTGATCAATTAATTTCATAATCATTTTCAAAAGGAACACATACCAATGAGGACACAGCTGTTAATAGCAAATCTTTCTCTTTCATTGTCCTATCAAGGTGACCAGGCAAGGGCTGCATCAATCCTGACAAATATCTGCTTTAAAGGTTTAAGTTCCTTTGGGATCTTTCTTGCCGGAGTGTAAAAAGGCCTGGGATAGTTGTTTTATTTGATATTAATTCAGCCGGGCAAGCCATAACCAGGAGTGTCACATCTAAATGTCTGAACACACAGCTCATCTTCCACCGTCATTGGTCTCAGATTATAGTACTGTGTCAAGGTTCATTTGATCCAAAGCATTTCAGCTTTAGCTTTTACCTCTCGCTGGCTCCAATGAAAGAAATTTCCAGAATGTAAAGGTCAAAGATTTCTTAACCTTTAATAATTTTATTATATTACGGTTCAGAATCTTCTTGCAGATCTTGAGATAATTTTCTCCTTAGTGGTGAAACTGCTAATTGTTGAGAATAGAATAGAGAGTTTTTATTTTTAGTGTAACTTCCTTGGGTTTCAACGTATTTCTTAACAATTAAGTATTTTTTTGTGTGGAAGCCAAGCTACTACACTGAAAGAAACCCATTGATGTATCCTTGATGTAAATTTTTGAAGTCTACTTAAAGTGCTTCTTAGTAAACACGGTAATGACCAAATTATCTTTGTTATTCTAAAAGCTAATTTTGCCTGCTAGAGGAAATCTGATTGTAACTTAAGAGCATTTGACAGCATTTTTATTTCTAATAAAATGTACAAATTTATCCCAAAGTGTATAAGCTCTCTATACATTCTATTTAAATTTTCAAGAGCAATCATTTTTACTAATTCTCCTTTATCATTTTTAGTTTGGTTAGTAATATGACGGTGTTTACAGGAAATTTAACTGTAAGTCAGATCTCTTGGATGTAATTATTAGTTTCCATTGAAAACTGAAAAGGAAGAAGGCTATAATGGAGACAGAGAATGCTTTCCTGGAAAATGAAGGACAGAACTAAATCAAACAGGGCATTGCGGAGAAATTGAACCACTAAGTTTCTCCTCAGATATTTTTACTTCATCAGATTTCAGTTATTCATTGTCCTTAATTCTGAGGATAATCTACAGCTGCTCATTTCCCAAATAAAACTGGAGTTACTGTTTGGACACACCTGAGTATGTTGATGGGCACTGCAGTAGAGGTGGTCTTTGGTATTGGTTTTATTATTTTTGCTCCTTCTTCTTTGATCAATGTACATGAGCTAGAGTTTGAGAGTTGACAGTGTTTTGGGGGTTGAGGTGAATTGGTTAAAGTAGAAAGGAATTTTGAAAAGTATAATAGCTTCAATTAATATTTCACTAGGATCCACTCAAACTACCCAAATGTGCACCAACCTGCTTTGTTGTTGTCTCAAAAAATAAACAAACAAAAAAAACCCCACAGACCCCACAAACCACCTGCAAAGCATGTGGCTAATTAGTTATCTCGTATTTTGCTTCAGTTTATTTTCAGCTCTGTGAAGTTAGAAAGATGTCACATCAGTGACTTGTAAAGATGCAAAAAGAAAAAGAAAAAAGGCACTATTTTAACCTTCAAAACACAACAGCTTGCAGGGGGTCAATCTTTTAAAGTATATGCTTCACTGGTTGCAATTATTAATCCGTTTCCTTCAGGAAATGTATGAAATTAAATATTAAAGTAGAGATCTAAACAGTGCTACAGTCTCAGGGCTTCTGAGAGCATGATTTTCTTATTAGCCTGAAATAACTGACCTTCCTCATTCTAAATGTAGAATCTGCATGAATATGAAATCTCTCATTCTGTCTCTATACCTCATCATTTGGGCTTTATTTACCTGTTAGCACTTCCTCTCTTAATGGGCACAGTTTCTTAGCAGTTAACTTTCCATGATGGCATAGTTCACTGCTAAATAAAGATTTTGTTTATAAAAAGGAGGCTTTCACATCATGCTCACTTTGTTGTTGGTTCACTCAGCTGACAATATTTATTTTCCCCCTATCCTGTGCCAGACGCTACTCGAATTGCTTGGAATCAGTGAACACAGCAAAGAACCCTAGCCTCCTGAAGCTTTCATTGTTATGGAAGCTAAAATATATTAAGCATATATCATAAGCAAATTACATGGTGATAAGTGCTGTGACAAAACTAGAAAAGAAAACGTAGACAAGTAAAGGGAGTCACGAGGGCCGATTGCACGTGTGGTGGGGAGGACAGTTACAGTTTTAAAAAGGATGACCTGTTTGCCTTGTTAGGAAGGTGGCATTTGGACAGAGACTTGAAGGAAGTGAGGGACTTAGCAGTGGGAATACCTCGAGGAAGAATATTCCAAGCAGAGGGAGAAGCTAGAGCAAAGACTCAAGATCAAAAGCATTTCCTGGACTGTTTAAGGGCCAGCACAAGACAGTTTGCCTGGAGGAGACTGAGCAAGGGGGTGGCAGGAGACGAGATTAGCGAGGGACCAGAGGGTGTGGCCCTGTGCAGGCCTCAGCGGGCATGAGTGACTATGCGAGGACCCAGTGATTCCTCTGAAAAAACTGGGAAGCTACTACAAAGGTTTGAGCGCAGAGTGATATCATCTGATTTATTTGAATTCTGGATACTTTCTGAAAATTGAGTCAACAGGAATTTCTGCTGGATTAGAACTGAGTTCAGGAAGATGCACAATTACATGTATTACCTGTGGAAAGCAGAGATATCTTGGTAACTAATCTTCATAGCAAATAATAATAGTAATAGTCACAGTAAATATTAATATCCAAAGCATTGTCGTATGTCAGATACTTCCTCTGTTTTACATGTGCAAACTTCATCAATCCTCACAACATACTCATGGAGGTAAACCATTATTATTCCTATTTTACAGAAGAAGAATGTGAGGCACAGAAAATTAAGTTCCTAGTCCAAGATCACACAGTGGAAAAGGGACAGAGTTGAATTTAAATCCAGCATTACAGGGTGCCCTGATCATAACCTGAACTTTTTATATGTTGAAGCAAAGATTATTCATAGGAAAAGCCCCAAATAGGAAAAGGTAATGAATTCCTCTTAATTTAGAATGGATCTTATTTTGCTTCTTTACAAGGAAAAGATTACAAAGCTGGGAAGTATTGACGACGCTGGGGGGAGTGACTATATTACATCAGATGGTGATATCTTATGTTTATGTTGAGGGGACAACCACAGTTTCTGAATGAAGGTTTATTTCTCCCTGGTGTGACACGTCTCTCAAGAGCCAGCTGCAGCTTCACTTCTTACTATCTTCATTCTTGGACTCAGGTGGAACGAACAGCCCTTATCTGGGACAGGTCCGTATCATAAATGATGGTAGAGAATGTGCCAGGCCACAGGCTCCCTCTTAAATCTGTCAGGAGACACACGTGGCTTCTGCCCACCTTTCGTTGGCCAAAGCAAGTCACATGACCACTCCTAAGCTCAACAGAGCAGTGCTATACACACATCCCACAGGGACAGGCCCCATAGAGAGGGACATGAAATTATGAGTAGATTGTAATCTACCACAGTGGCACTGGCTTCAGTTTAAGCCTACTTTGCAGCTCCCAATGTCCTGGCATTTTCCAAGGCTGGACCAAACCTATAAATAAAGCAACACACAGCACAGCTAATGGATTCCTTAGGTTGGAAGATCTCTTAGACTATTTAAATCAGTGCCTAGGCAGAGAACGCTTGTGAAGAACTGTGACAGGTTTCCTGATTGGGGCTCAGTGGGGGAACGGAGAGGAGGAGTG
This sequence comes from Stenella coeruleoalba, assembly GCF_951394435.1. Taxonomy (NCBI): domain Eukaryota; kingdom Metazoa; phylum Chordata; class Mammalia; order Artiodactyla; family Delphinidae; genus Stenella; species Stenella coeruleoalba. The sequence goes on from NC_137155.1 coordinate 75,527,129, forward strand.
TTCTTCTGTATTTTTCTCAGCAAATGGATTTTAAGATTCCGTGAAAACCGTTTCTCCTGAAGGAAAATAAAAATACCATACCCTAAAATGCTCGGTGGTAATCTGAACTTCAGCCAGCCATACATATCTCATGAAGGGAGAGAATTAATAGGAGCTAAGTAAACTATTATTTCACTATCATATCTTCTTCCTTTTATTAGAAGACATATGTAATCTCATAATGTATCTGTTTGCACATTTCTCCCATGCAATGTGAGCTCCTTGAAAACAAAGCCTGTATATTGTCAGCTTTCTCTCTAAAGAGAAAAAGCTTTGTGTACTATCTGGCCTAGTACTTAGCAAATAGAGAATAGTCAGAATTCATGGAATGAATAAGTGAATGATGAATGAAATGGCTAACTCAAAACCAGGTGACTTTATTTGATCAGAGTTATCCTGAAAGCAAGTGGTATGCCAGCAGTTCTAATAATTTAATATTTGCTCTTTGTGCTTCACTTCATGAAATCTTTTTAAAATTTTTTTTTATTGAATGCAAGATTCTTTAAATTCTATAGTACATTACAATTTTCAAAAGCTTCACACACATGATTTCGTATAATCCCATAATAACCCTTTTTGCCCCTACCCCTGTATTGCCCTTCCCTCCTTCCCTCTCTCCACTTATAACCACTAGTTTGTTCTCTATATCTGTTGAGTCTGCTTCTTTTTCGTTTTATTCACTAGTTTGTTGTATTTTTTTAGATTCCACATATAACTGATATGATATCATACAGTATTTGTCTTTCTCTGTCTGAATTATTTCACTTAGTGCAATGCCCTCCAAGTCCATTCATGTTGCTGCAAATGACAAAATTTCATTATTGTTTATGGCTGAGTAGTATTCCACTGTGTGTGTGTGTGTGTGTGTGTGTGTGTGTGTGTGTGTGTGTGTGTATACATATATATATGTATATATACACACAAATGAACTTATTTACAAAACAGAAACAGACTCACAGACATAAAAAGCAATCTTATAGTTACCAAAGGCAAAAGGTGGGGCAGGGAGAAGTAAATTAGGAGTTTGGGATTAATAGATACACACTAGTATATATAAAATAGATAAACAAGGACCTACTATATAGCATAGGGAACGATACTCAATATCTTGTAATAATGTATAATAGAAAAGAATTTGAAAAAATATATATGTGTGTAAAAACTGATTCACTTTGCTGTACACCTGAAACTAACAGAACATTGTAAATAAGCTACCCTTCAATTATCTCACACCTTCTTTATCCATTCCTCTGCTGATGAACATTTAGGCTGCCTTCCATGTCTTGGCTATTGTAAATAATGCTGCTATGAACATTGAGCTGCATGTATCTTTTAGAATTAGTGTTTTTGGATTTCGAGGGATATATACCAAGGAGTGGAATTGCTGGGTCATATGGTAGTTCTATTTTTAGTTTTTTGAGAAACCTCCATAATGTTTTCCACAGGGGCTGCACCAATTTACAATCTCACCAACAGTGTAGGAGGGTTTCCTTTTCTGAAGTTCCTCATCAACATTTGTCATTTGTGTTCTTTTTGATGATAGCTATTCTGACAGGTGTGAGGTGATACTTCATTGTGGTTTTAATTTGCATTTCCCTGATGATTAGTGATGTTGAGCATACAACTCAACATCAAAAAATAAACAACCCAATTAAGAAACGGGCAGAAGAACTGAATAGCCATTTTTTCCAAAGAGGACATGCAGATGGCCACTCCATGAAATTATGAATGGATCTGCAGGATTGATTTTTCTCCACAGAGTTGGACTGTGTGCTAGAAAGCCTTCCTTAGGAATGGGCTGCTCAAGGGGAAGTAGACACTCTTGAATGTCATAAAAATGGTCTTTTATATGTCAGAGAACATGTTTTTTGTTTGTTAGTTTTGCTCTGTCCTCTCAGAGTCTCTGGTATTGTTTTAGATACGAGTTACAAACTGTGGTAGAAATTTTCTATCACACAGATTTAGGATAAGAGATTTAGGATAATTTTATGATACTTTTATGAGAGTAATTTACCCTGGTTATTTCTTGAAGTACTTGTTTTGCTGAAGATTCTCCAGTGTCCACATATTCAGTCTAATTTCTCCATAAACCTCATGCTCCCCCGCCCCCCGCCATTTCGTATACATCTAGAATTGCTCTAAATCAAACTGATCTGAAAAGGGAAAAATGTGGAATTCTCTCATGAAGAAATACTTTCAAAATTTAATATCACTATTATTATTCTACTATGCAATGACTAAAGGTTAATATTTTAAAATCTGAATTTATTTTATTTTTGTAAAATAATTTACTTCTATATATATGTATATATATGAACTAAATAGGTTTGCTTTGTTTTATTTTGCTGTGTTTTTGAAGATGAAAATGTCCTTTTACTTTGTAGATCTAGGGAAAAAATATCACAAAATTTGGAATGATGTTCCATTTTTTACAAAGAAAAAACTGTCTTATTGAATTGTAGACCCATTTCATAACAACTCTCGTTTCTTTCCTTTTTTGAAATTATAATTATAGAGCTTTTGCCCAAATGGTCAAAACTATGGGTAGAAAGTTATCTTTTTGGTTTTCTGGTAAACTTCTTTCGAGATAGGTGCGTTTTCCCATAGAGAAACAGGACTGCTAAGTTTGGCACTGTCAAATACTCCAGGATCAAAGCCTCTGCTCAGTCTCCAAAATGGAATAGCTGCCACCAGTCTTTCGACTATAAGTCTTTATGAACTTGGACATTTTGGACGCAAGTTAGAAGTCTGTCAGCTGAATTCCATTTATAAAGTTTTACTTCAGTTAGGTGCCCTTAGCTTCCTTTCCCCTCAGGGATCCTGTAACTTCACTAGAATTTTCTCTGAAAAAAATGATACCTTTCAGTGACTTGTGCCTGAGTCCTGTTGGAATTTTCATATTAGTTGCCAATGCCCTAGTACTTTTTTCCTTCCATATCTAACTAATTTTTAAATTCAGGATGTAATTTACTTGATTTTTATAGAGATTATTTCTACCCTGGGAGTTTTTCATCTTATTTTTGCCTTCCTCTGATCTAGTACTATATTTTTTAAAAAATATAACATTGATTTACTTCTTTTTTCCTCCTATAAAGAAGGTAGAAAAATACAGTAACCTGATCCTTTTGCTAGGTGGAGAGCAGAACTTGTACCTAGGTCCTGATCTCACTTCTGACTAGTATTAACTGGCATATTTCAATCCAGAATAACTAGTGTACATTTATCATCTCGAATTAGAAAGCAGGAGACTCTTTTATAAGAAATGATTCGTACGCAGGTCTAAGAAGCTCTTTACCTCCTCCTTACAATTGACTCAGCTTTCACTTGCTTCTTCAGTTTTGAAAGTGGTAATAAACTTAATTGTTCTTCAGGCCTGTCTGTGCTACTGTAAGGAGGGACATTCCATAGTTTTGGGGTTTGGTCAAGAGCTGTCTCCACACAGGAAAGAAGTGGTCATGAGTATAAACACTTAAAGCTTTAAATATCTAATACCTTCAGAATATGAACATTTAGATCTATGGATAGTAGACAAAATTTAAAAATCTATATGTTAACAAGACTTGTTAGACTGGCTTTTCCTTTAAACATTTCTTTATTTGTGTGGGTATTGTAAGGGAGAAAAAAATATTTTCCCTCTATACTTCTAGGTTCTTGACTGAGGCACCCCCCGCCACCCCTCTACCCCTGTAATAAAAGACAGATTAACAGGAGAAAAACCCACAGAAGTTTAATAACATGCATACTCGGGTATACATGGGAGATACCCAGGAAAACTGAGTAACTCCCGAAATGGCCTAAACCAACTGCTTAAATACCTTCTCCAACTAAAGACAGAAGAGGATGTTGTGAGCCAGGGATCCAGTTATGGGAGGTTTTCAGGCAACAGCACAGTAAACACAGGTATGGTTGTTATGTAGGTTTAAGTCTGTGTCTTCTCCATTGATAAGAGTTTCTAGAGATTGTCATCTTCCTCTTATGGTACAGAAAGGAAGACACCCTTACACATGGAAGTTTCCCTTATAAATGTAAATGTCTTTTACAAAAAGGTAGCTTTTGCTTGAGTCCTGTGTCTTCTGTTTCTTAAAAAAATAACCAGCTCAAGATAATCCCTACGCAAAAGAGACGTATTTTGGGGTGGCAAATTCTGCTCGCCTTCAGTATCAAATTTGCACTCAGAAAAATACCACAGGAAATTTGCTGACAAGTTTTCCTCTCCACTGTTAAAGAATGAAGGCAATGTCATTCAAATTAAACAAACCCGAAGTTTCTCGATCTCTATTATGAAAATGTCAGAAAGATTTGAAATATCATGAAAATTAGACAGTAATTTTATATTCTATAGTTCTGTATCTTCTGGCTGGTTAATAAGCCCAGAAATATAAACAGTTAAAATAGTTGATCCTACTACTAGCTTATTTATGGTTAAAAAAGTGGGATTCATAATTAGCATAATTTTGTTGAAAGTGCAGATTGAAACTATTGTTTTAAATTGCTTAAAATTGCCTTTTTGAGTAAGTTTTTACCTTATTTCATCTGTCCTAAGGAGAAGCTTGTCTATTCTAGCCTGAGATTAGGTTAGTTATATTTTGATTAAATGTAATTTTTGGCAGTTATGTTCATGATTATCATATAATTGTTTGACCTTTACATTTGTTTATTCTTATTACAGTGGTTACTCGTTAGTAGATATTCAAGTAACAAATCTTTAAACAAAATTTTAAAGGGAACCAAAAGGTATTTGTGATCAAAGATATTGCATTATTAATGAGCATTTTATAATTCTTCTTAGCTGGTTTACTTCCTTATACAATACAGTTTTGGGGGGGGATGAAAAAGAAGGTAGATTTAGACTAAAGACTAGCACAGTTATATTTTCTATTACTATTTTAAGATATTCCTTAGCTGAATTACTGCAAGTTCTCTCTCTGCCTTGCCCTGTTTAAAGATCACACATTGCTTTTCAGATAAAATTTAGAATGTGTAATGGGCAACCTCAGTCCTTTGTCATATGGCCCTACTTTTTCTTTCATCCGCAAACCCTTGTAGGGCATGTTCTAAATTGCTAAAGCACTTCTCCCAAAAGCACTTTGCCCTTTGGTATTTCCGTACCTTTAAAATTGTATTTCTTTTGCCTGAGTGAACATCTCCCCCTTCACCTGCCCTACTATATTTTAATAGTCCTTTAAGATATGTCTGATATCTGCCCTCCACAGCCCCAGATGCGGAAACCACAGATAAGGAGGGCCGACTGTGCTGTGCCTTTTTATACAAGGGATTGGAGCAGCCGCAGATTTTGGTATCCATGGGGGTCCTGGAATACAACATGGGGGTCCAGGAACCAATCCTCTCCTCAACTGTATATGTTCTGATGAGCTTCACCAATCCTCATCTATTCAGACCCAAATACTAGCTCTTTTCAGTGTTTACAGACCTTGCACCTTTCTGGAAAAGAAACGTATATCCCTGCCTTTTAATCATTTCTCACATTGGAACCTAAGCTTCTTTAGAAGAGTAGTCAGTTGCCTCGTGCTCAACGTTGGCAAAGTGCTGGGAACGTATTAGGTGCACAATGCATGGTTTTGTTTTGTTTTTCAGTTTTTATTTTGTTGTTTAATGAGTATTCCACAAACTCTGACTTAAAATCTTGAAAGTCTCTTAGACTGTGGTATTTATGATTTGTGTAGATATTGTTTGTTTTCAGTGGAACATACATTTTTGAAGGAATAAGTAAAACAGCTATCTTTTTCTTCACAAAACACTATTAAAAATAACAGCTTATTACGAATTATTAACTGAGGACTTCTGTCCATGCCACTTCTAATCAGAATATACTTGGAAATTCAGATTCCTTCAAGCTCCTGTATGTAAATGCTGTGTGGCATAATGCTTATCACATAGGATAGAAAGTCTTTTTAGAAGGAAGAATCACTGTTCACTTCTATTCCTTGTCAGTTTAAATGTACCATAACAATGGAAATATGCCTTTTCAACATGCTACATGAATTTCTATCAAGGCTTGATAACTGAACTGTCAGAAATCCTAAATTCATCAGAGACTGCATTATTTTTATGTAGATAAAAAGATATGGTTCTAGGGCTTCCCTGGTGGCGCAGTGGTTGGGAGTCCGCCTGCCGATGCAGGGGACACAGGTTCGTGCCCCGGTCCGGGAGGATCCCACATGCCGCGGAGCAGCTGGGCCCGTGAGTCACGGCCGCTGAGCCTGCGCATCCGGAGCCTGTGCTCCGCAACGGGAGAGGCCACAACAGTGAGAGGCCCGCGTACCGCAAAAAAAAAAAGAAGATATGGTTCTCCATTCTGTTATATTAATTGTCTTCACAATATTACGGTTAAAGCTAATGAACCATTCTCTGGCGTTTGAAAAGCCAGTTAACGTAGAGTTTACTTGCCGAAGCTCAAGTTTATAAATGAATTAAGTCTGTTTATGTGGTCGTTGTAATGATCATGGAATTATTTCTCAACATTATGAAATAACCCCTTTTTGCTCCCAGCTCAGGCTGGCATGACATACAAAAAGTAACAAGTCATTTATTTAATCAAAACAAGTTATGTAGGGCTTTAAGGGGGGCAGATAATCCTATAAGGAAAATTAATTGTCATAGCAAATATATCTTATTGAAATCTGAGTATTTGGTTTAAAGCAAAGTTTTTGTTTTCATTTTCTTTCCCTAATCGGTCAATCCCAGTGAAGCACACACACTGCAATGCGCTTGATATACTTCTACTGTAAGTAGACTTCCTTGTCTGTCAAACAAGCAACTATTGAGACTTTCTTGTCTCTTAAACAAGCAACTATTTTTTTTAAAAGTATCACATAAAATTCCCAGGGGGTTTTAATCTATATTCTGCTCCCTCGTCTTGAAATTACATTGAATTTTAGTTGAATTTCAGATATCAAAAGAAGGCAGTTGAATGGGGGGAAGTCACACTTACATTGTGAACCAAGAACCCAGTTACAAATAGACAATCCTTGCAAAAACCTCTTAGCAACTTTTGAGGAAATAATTTCAGATTTTCTTTGCCTTATTAAGAGAGTAAGTTATTGAAAAACATCATTTATGTTCACTTAATGGTAATTGACATTTCCTTATTGTTATTTTTTAAAAACTTTCTCTTATTTTCTTCTTATATAAAAATAAATACATTTAAATACAAAGTATTTTATAACATGAATGTAACTATAAAATAAGACATTATATGTATTTATATCTATGCATTCTATTAGAATCCCTCGACCTGAACTCACCCTCTTTGAAATATTTTTAGCCTATTGACACCATTTATTTCCATTCATTAGCTAATACTGCCTTTCAAGAATCATGAAAAACTTGAGGCTCTATCAGTTTTAGCTCAACGGGATGCTATAATGACAACATAAAAAATTCTTCCATACTGAGATTTTAAAAAATTTCTACATGTCTCTTTTAAAACATTTAGATGACTCTAAATTTTTTATTTTTGTTCAGCTCTTCTGGTAGTATTGGCAGAATCTATAGGTCAGGTTTTTTCTCTCACATAGGAGATGGGCTCTTTTGTGTATGTCTTCTATTAACAGTGTCTCTTAATGTTTTGACTTAAGGGGAAATGTTTTCAAATTAGAATTAGGGTTTTTGGTTAACAGTAGATATGGTATTGAAGAAAATGCTGAGATTGAACTCTGAAGAACTGGGTCCAGATTCTGTCTCAGCCATATATCAGCTGTGAGATTTTAGACACTTAACTTCTATAAAAGTTAACTTTGTCCTTCTAAACCTGAAAGTAATCATCTTGACTTAATTCCCTCTGGGAATTTTTAGAAGGATCAGAGAAATATGGGGTATAGATTTAATTTTAAAAGCAAATTATGTTATGTAGGTGAAGCATTTATCACAGAACATTATAATTCATTCCTTAATTTGTTGCAGGAAAATACATCCGTAGAAGGCAAACAACTAGAAATGTGGTGGACTCAAGGTTCCAAAGCCAGGAAGAGTTTATGTTAGGATTATTAAAGTTTGATTTTTTCACCCCTTGACTGGCTTTCTAAAATATATCCTATTTAATTTCCAAAATCAGTGAGTAGTATGTTAGTAGTTTTCCTAGATATGACAGAATTTTTAAAGATACCAATTTTGTATACCTGTCATTCCCTACGCCCTGACCTTAATAAAGAAAAGAGGGGCTTCACCGTAGCACAGTGGTTTAGACTCCACATTCCCAATTCAGGGGGCCCAAATTCTATCCCTGGTCAGGAAACTAGATTCCCACGTGCCGCCACTAAGAGTTCGCATGCCACAACTAAGGAGTCCACCTGCTGCAACTAAAACCCGGCGCAACCAAATAAATCAACAAACAAATATCTTAAGAAAAGAATATATAGGGTCAAGGCAGTATATTAAGGAGTCAAACATAAGTGTATATTCAGGCGTCCCACTAAGAGTCTTAAACTCTCTGTCTTTATTTGTGAGAATGGGAGCCAATATACTTATTTTGTACTATATTTTTAAATGACACATATTCTAGGAACTTACAATATTCTATCATATTTCCATGGTTTTGCACATGCTGTCCTGCCTGGAATGCTCTTACCCAATCTGTCCACGTAGAAAGCCTCTGTATATCCTTTACATTTTATCTCAAAAGGTGTGATGTCCTCAGCAATGCCTCCTGGAGTGCAGTCAGACAGCTTAGGTGTGCCTCTTCATGTGCTCACCCTACATATGAAATGTGACCCCCAGTAGAGCTGTTAAATTATTGGTTCATTGCTTTTTTTTTTGGCCTACCCTTTCCCAACTAGACTGTATACTTTTAGAGGAAAGAGAATGATGTGTAAGAAGTACTAGATAATTACTTAATAAGTGAATGAACATAGGAAACACCTAAGCCTAACATTTAAGGCAAATAAAAAGTGTTAGCTTAACATTTCCCTCCCCTTTATTTAAAAAAAAATGGTTTATATATATACCTTATATCTGTGGTCAAAATTATATACACATATGTATATATATGTGTGTATATAATTTTAACTTTCAAATAAGACTTTAAAATAATTTATATATGCAATAGTTAAAAATTTACCTTATGATTACCACACACCATGATTAGCATTTTGAGGAATAAAAAGATGACTTGTTAAAGGTGCAGAAATACATCAAAAAACATGTATTATGTGGCTTTCTTTCAGTAAGTACAAATTTTGACAAAGACATTCGGAATATAAACTTAGACCAGCAATCACAAAGTTTGTAGATCTCCTTTGATTAAACTCACACCAGCTGAAATGGAAGTTTTTTTCCCATGCAGTATTTTGTGGGAATTAAGGAATAAACTACTTAATTAAGGTATCTCAATAAATTATATATCTAAATTAGAAATTTCTTTAGTGACCCTCTATTTTCTCTAGTGACACAAACACAGGATTTTAAGTAAGTACAATAACTTAACTGAATACAATACAATAATAATTGTATAAAAGTCTTGTGTTAACTCTAAAAGATGTTTGAAATAATAGGTATTGTTATAAAAAATAAACTACATGCAAAGCAGTTTCACAAAAATGTGATTTTTCTTTTTTTTTACTGCATTACCTAGCCATATAAATCTTTTGGGATAATTTCTGCTTTCAACATAACTTTAAGAGCTCATTGTTAAGTACCAGCTCAAAAATGCCAACATCTCAAAAATGTGGCAAGAAATATAGAAAGTTTCCTTGAATAATTTGCTTTTTTTTGTTTGACTCTTACTTTTTAAAGAATATGGAATATCATATACTAGAACTATTGTAAGGATTAAAAGGGTGATAAAATCTTAGTTGTAATATTCCTTTTCTCAGTAGCAAATGGCAAATGTCTTCTGTAATCTATGTGGGAAATTTATATGCATGTTTAAGAGGAGAACTCATTTGTTACTGAAAATACAATAAAATGGAAATAAGTGGCCAGGAAATTTTAATAGTTGTTTAAAAGCAGGCAGATCTCTACCCATGCATATATTTGATACAAGAAATGTTTAATGTGCTTTTTCTTCAAGGTTAGCTCTTTCTTAAGAATGGAATAAGAAAGATGATTCTGACATATAGCATAGTCCAGGAAAGCAAGACAGTGTATTTTCTATGAACCATGGAATTTCCAATCTTGGTAATGCAGTTAAATTTGAAAATATCACTGATAATATTTTGGTTATGGGCATGCAGCCATGGAAGAAGTCCTTCATCCATATGTAATAACATATGTCAGGGAAATAGAAATGATTACTGAATTATTATTATTACTCTTATTTGGTTGATGGAATGATGGCACAGAAAAATTAGGTAAGGTGTTAGACTTTAGGGTCACAATTGATCAATTTCAACTTAAATTTCATGACCCTAGCTTCCTTGCCAGTTGACTATACTGCTTTGAAAAATGATATGTTAAATATTGTTTATTTCCATGAAATAAAATACACTCAAAAGTCTTTGGGTGGCTTCCAAAGGAATTTCAAATTGGCCTTTCTTGAAGTCATCCTTAAAATCCCCGCACACACAATCCATTTCTGTCTGTGGCCTAGAAACCTTTCTAAAAGATTTGTTTCTTATTCCTTCTTGTTGAGTACACATGAAAGTAGACTTTCCAAATGTCTTGAGTTAGTCAGACTATATAATGTTCTGCCCAATAAAACGTAATTTTGGGGAAATATGTGTGACATCTGGGCAGGGGCAGGGAAACACCACTACCCAAGCCTCTTGTCCAGAAGGGGGATGCACAAAGTCCAGCTGTCCTGGATCACTAGGTGTATCACATGTACAATAGCCCTGGAGTACTGCAGATACCAACTTTATATCAATGAGATATCAATTTTTCATTGACGCTAGTTATGATATTATGATAAGATACTGAGCTTTGGAGTTTGTTTGTTCCCACAACATAACCTATACTATCCTGATATATATCTTTTTTTTCTGAAGGAAATATGACATATGATATCTGCAATAAGTGTATTTATCTACTATGTGAAAATATGAATTTATGAGAAAAGTATGGCAAGCATCATAATGCCAGTTCAAATTGTAGATAGCTTTTAGAAATACTTACTGCACAAAGAAAAGGACATCAGTGGTTTTGAGTATTTTATACGGGAATATTATAAAACCTTACCAGAATTGCTTTACCAACATCATCATTAATAATACTAGAAACAGTACCAATAGGGACTGCAGTTATGTGGCTAATTGGTGTATTGCAGGATAGCATTGTCTTTGCCCATTCATCTATGTCTTTTCTCTTCCTGTTTATAAAGGACTGTATTTGTTCTGAAGTGAGTAGGATCTCTAAGTTGGGGGAGTGTGTGGATGGAGAATTGGTGCCTGACAGCTAAAGATCTGTGGTGGCTTCTGGTGCAGCACAAATTCCTAAGTAGTATGACTTTGGGAAATGACCAAGAAAACAAAAAAAGAATCAATTAATACGTTTTCAAACCTAACTCATCATCAGATGGAAAATATTTAATAAATTTTACTCCTTTTGTGGTTTTGCTATGAGCAAATTTTAGAGCTACAGACTTACTAATGATATCACATTAAATATTTTTGTAAGGAACCTATTCAGTTTTATATAGGTATTGACTACTTTAGGGACAAATCATGGCCACAATATATAGAAAATGCTGACAAAGAAAAATAGGGTAAGTCCTTTCCCTAAATCCAAACTGAGACAGCATTCTGCCCTACAGTATATAACCAGGTTTGGGGAATTTAAGTATGCATATGTATATATTATTAAAATTTTTTAGATGTAATTATCTCAAGAGCACTGACAATTTACCAACAATAGTGGGTTAATTAGATTATTTTAAATTCACAAAATGGTTTCTTAAGGAGTTGTCAAAAACACCAAAAATTTAAAGGTGTTACTCACAGAAAGTTTGAAGATATGAAAAATTTTCAGAATATATTGCTAAAGAAATCAGGTAACAAAATAATACACATAATGCAATTTTTATTTCATGAAGGTAATTATATACTGTAATTCGTTTTTGCTCAAGGGAAGTGATTTCAAGTTTTATTGTTAATAATATGATACACAATGAAAATAAGATATGGCAGATTTATTTGTGGCTACATTCTACCAAATTCTTTATTGTCTTGTTAATTTGATATAATGAGAGGGATGAAAGAAAGCCTTTTTTTAGTGCTAGATGGAAAAATAAGTAGTAAATTAATGGGGATAGAATAATACATAGAAGTGTTGTTTATAATTTCAAATATAACTGAGGAAGATTCAATTACCCTCAGAGATAAGATACTCCCAAATATTATGAAGAAACAAGGAATGTCAAAATTATGAGTAGATGGTTTCTATGAATGTGTAATTGTAAGGTTTGATTAGATTTAAATTTTATTTCTGCTAGAAGGTATTTTTAGGTAGGTAAAAACAATTTATATTTAAATGTGACTATGCCGTTAACTTTTAAGAATGAGAAAGGAGGGAACTAGTACTTTCTTATTAGATTTAATGGAAAACTAAACAATGATAAAACTCAAAAGTCAAATGCATAATTTTTGTATTTATAGAGATAAGAGTATAGTCAGTGGTTTTATATGATTTATTTACTTGACTTTATAGTTCATCTAGAATCCAATCAACTTTGTCATGCTGAACACATTTTTATTTTTCCTTAAGGAGTTCAAAGAATATGTAGCTGATTATGAAGCATATTCCAACTAGGAGAAAGCATTTTTTCTTTCTATTTTAATTCAAGAAAATAGGGAAATGTTTTAGAGTCTAAAAATATCCAACCTTCTTTTCCTCTCCCCAGATAATCTTCTCATTGTGTAAAGAATGAATATGAGACCAGTCCTAATCGGTTAGATATTGATTGGGTCATTTAAGAACACAGATGAAAATTTTATATAGCATAAATTTCCATGCTGGGAACAAGAACATGGTAAATTTGTTAAGCTACTGGGAGAGTACGAGCATAGAAAGTATTCTATTCATTTTAGAATATTTATAGTACATTTTCTGTCCCAAATGAAATAATGATGTTTACCATTAATAAAACTGAAATACAAACATAATGACTTAGTGATTTTTTTTTTTAAGTCCTACATGTTGCTAAAATTTCACTTTGAAACAGAAGTATCTGCTCCGATAACTCCTGTTAACTTCTTACCTTTTGCTACTCTGAGTTAATGATTAACATTAACAGGCAAACTTAAGTTTCTTTCCTTGAGTGTATTTTTCTCTTTTCTTCTTCCACTTTTATTGAGATATAATTGACATACAGCACTGTATAAGTTTAAGGTGTATGTGATTTGACTTACAGACATCATGAAGTGATTACCACAGTAGTTTAGTGAACATTCATCGTCTCATATAGATATAAAATTAAAGAAATAAAAACATATTTCCTCGCGATGAGGACTTTTAGGATTTACTCTCTTAACTTTCATATATAACTTACAGCAGTGTTCATTGTATTTATCATGTTGTACGTTATATCCCTAGTACTTATTTATCTTGTAAGTGGAAGTTTGTACCTTTCAACTACCTTCATTCACTCTTCCCCCTCCTCCTTCCCGCACAGTTGTCTCTGGTAACCACAAATCTGATCTCTTTTTCTATGAGATTGTGTGTTTGTTTGTTTTTGAAGTATAATTGACCCACAACACTATGTTAGTTCTTCGTACACAAAGGAGTGATTTGATATTTGTATACATTTCAAAATGATCACCATATGTCTAGTTATCATTCATCCTAACTTTCATATAACTAAAAAGTAGCAGCTAAGCAATAGTCAAATTGAATTATATTGTAGTATTGTGAAGACTTTGGGGATATTTACTAAAAAGATTCTATGGAGGCTTTCCAAGGATTACTCTTTAATTACATTTTAGATCATCTTTAAGTTGAAAATATAAGTTGAAAATGCATTTAGTACACCTAACCTCCGGAACATCATAGCCTAGTCTACTTTAAAAGTGCTCGAACGCGGGCTTCCCTGGTGGCGCAGTGGTTGAGAGTCCGCCTGCCGATGCAGCGGACACGGGTTCGTGCCCCGGTCCGGGAAGATCCAACATGCCGCGGAGCGGCTGGGCCCGTGAACCTTCGCCGCGAGCCTGTGCTCGACAACAGGAGAGGCCACAACAGTGAGAGGCCCGCGTACCGCAAAAGAAAAAAAAAAAAAGTGCTCGAACGCTTACGTTAGACTACAGTTGGACCAAATCATCTAACACAAAGCTTATTTCAGAATAAAGTGTTGAATAGCTCATGTAATTTATTGAATACTGTACTGAAAGTGAAAAACAGAAGGGTTGTCTGGGTACGGAATGGTTGTAAGTGTATCAGTTGTTTATCCTCATGATCGACTAGGAGCTGCGGCTCACTGCTGCTGCCCAGCATCACAAGAGTATCATACCACATATTGCTAGCCTGGGAAAAGATCAAAATTCAGAATTCGAAGTATGGTTTCTACCTAATTGCTTTCACACTGTCATAAAGTTGAAAACTCATAAGTTAAACCATCAGAAGTCGGGAACCATCTGTATTGCATTCTGTCTTCTCAGTTATATGTCTATTGATAACTTTTATGAATATATTAACAGGAAGCAAAAGACTGTCAACAAAGTAAATATTTAAAAAGTGCTACAGTATTAGTCACTACTAGCTCCATCAGCACAAATGGCTCCCCTTCCCTCCATCCATGACGCATAATTTCAGCGTGCATCTGATACTCCTATGCCTGAATAACATGCTCTATAGTTTTACAGTGAATTTTTGTGGGACTATTTTTTTTGAAATTGGACATGTGTGTCAGTTATCTATTGCTGCATAATGAACCATCCCCAAAACTTCATAGCTCAGAACAACAACAGTCATTCTTTTTGTTCATGAATCTTCTATTTGGGCAGGATTCAACAGTTACAACTGGTTTATGCCGTGCTGCATCACCTGGGGCATCTCCACTAGGGGCTGAAGGAGCCATGTCCAAGATGGTGCACTTATGTGGTGGGTGGGCTGGTTGAGGTATGCAGAATACTGCATACCAGTTGAAACCGTCCACTAGATGACTTGATCTAAATCTCTTTTACACGGGCATACAAAATCTTTTTAGGACTTTTGATTTTCCTGCCTAGAAGATGTTAGGCACGATATAGGTAGCAGGCTAAGTGAATCTTTGCTTAAAAATAACACTCCCAGATATTTTGAGAGCAAAATTCAGAACTGGTTCATATCACTGCCACTCACATTCAAGTGGTCAGAACTTAATCACATGGCCATCCTAGCTGCAGAGAAGGCTGGTAGTGTAGTCTTGAGCAAGGGGACCTTATGCCTAACCAAAACTCTATTCTTATAGAAGAAAGAATGAGTATTTAGTGAAAACTAGCAGTCTTTCATAACTTCGCAGACTGTTTAGTTATTCTTCCCTTTGTGTAAACAAAGATATTTGTACATAACTTCACGTAAAGCATGGATCCTGCCATTTTGTAAGGATGAGTTTTTTGAATGCAGGAATTCCCTGTGTATCTCTGAATATCCCATGCCTAGATCCATGCCTGGCCAAAAAAAGTAGGTGCTTAGTAAATATTAGTTGAATGGATGCATTTTGCAAAAACGTCCACGTTGTCACCAGTCATATTTACCTACCCCAATGTAAGGAGAATTAGCCAATAGATGAATACTGAAAAGGGGCAAATTTAACTTCTAATTTGGCATAGAAAAAGACTACTCAATTCTTCCAAATTCTTAGTCAGTAAAAAACCGCTATCAAAGCCAATAATTCAGACAGGAAAAAAATGCACAGTTCCAAGGGATATGATGTTTTCATTTGTAGACTCTTTACTGTTCTAGAAATAGCTGAACTGTGAGCCATGCCTAGCCAAAGACAACATTAAAGGTTTTGAGGAAAGAAAAATGTTCTTGATATACACAGTTTCATCAGTCCTATACCAGTATTTTCATATGTTTCTCCTTTTCTTTACAATTATAGCTCAGTTGGCCTATGCACTGGTTTCCAGTCGTTCTGCATTGAGCTATTTTCATTCTAGCACATAGTTATTTTCGGTCTCACCTGGAAATAAGTGCAGTGACCACCTGATGATACTGATTCCATCTAACCTTTGTATTCCAAGACGGAGCACACATTATTTTTGGTTTGACACTGCTTTGTATTGATCCTGAGAATTCAGTGCAAGCCTTTCCTTTTTTTTTTTTTTTTTGTCTAGCCCCAGGAGTCTGTCAGAATGACACAGCCATTAAAATGTAGGTTTGACGGTAGGACAGGCAAAGTCAGAAGCATTTGTACATTGTTTACGTCAGGAGTCGTTGCACTCAGATTTCAACTTGGAAGAGGACACTAGAATAGTTCAGGATATAGAAATATTTCTCAAGAGTTAAACGTATTTATTTTTATGTTTGTTCCACATCCACCTGTGAGATCTGTTTTATATGATCGTGTGTAATTGATGCATCACAGGTGATTAGTTTCTCTTGCCAACACCTTTCTCCTCTGGCGTTTGCTACCTTCTTGCCTCTCCCTTCTCAGTAGCTCTTTAGAGCACAGGGTTACCGAGGATGTCTCCAGGTATTTCAGGGCTAGCTGGAAACCACAGGAGGTGGCCCTGAACAGTTCCGTGCAAAGGGCCCAAATAGAAAGAGTAAATATAGTTCCAAATATGCCTTGGTAATCAGTTACCAATACTTATTAAAAAGGCAAAAGAGTTAGAATTAAGGCATCCCTTTCTTTTATATTTAGGAATTCAGAAATCTTTATGGGATCTGTCTTCTTTTTTTAGTTTTTTTTAACCTAAGAAGTACAAACCATTTACATTTATATTCTACTGACAAATGCTGACATTTCCAGAAATTTCACTGTTGAATGAAACATCTGGTCATTCTTACCTCCTCATAAAGAAGTGTCTTAGCATTCTTAACACTGTCTTAACATTGCTCGTTATTGAAGCTACTTTTCAGAAATTTCCTTGAAGGAAATTGAGGGGAAAATATTGAGGAATTATATTCTACTTAACATTTTCGTAAGTATCTACAATCAAAGTATGACAGTAATTAAAGGATGTTTCTGTCTTTACCAACTTCAGTTCTTTATTCAATGTAATTTTTCCAGCGAGGTCATTCTAACTAAACTAAATCACCATGTCCATCACCACTTGCTTTATTTTTCTTCTGGGCACTTGCCACTGTCTAATTTACTATATACTTTGTTTGTTGTCTTGTTTGTCATCTCCCTTCCGCCACTAGAATGTAAGCTCCTTGAAAGTACAGACTTTTATTCTATTTTGATTACTGCTAGATTCCCAGCTGCTAAAACAGTGTCTGCCACATAGCAGACTCTCAGTAAATATTTGTTATATGAATAATTGAGTGACACATTGAATGAATATACATGTGATATTTCCTTAAAATTCCATGTTATTTGTGAGATTCTCCAAGTTATTGTCAAAGAATTTTGGTATTAATTGATGTTTATGTAACTTTATTTTGCCTCTTAAAGGAAGTAAAGATGGTGACTTGGGAAAATTGCCACAAATGCTAAAAATTATGATTGTTTTCTTTTCTAATGGACAATTTAATGAAGAGTTTTTATTTTTTAATCATTTTTACATTTGAGTGGCTTATTTTTACGTATATGTCACTGCATAAGCCAAATGGGGACTTTTGCTCTAAATTTCTAAGCACATGGTATCTGTACCCCTCTCCCCTGGGTCTTATCATTATTCAAGCTATTAAGAAAGCAGCATGAAATCCCAATTGTATTTTATAAATTGATTAGGAATATAATTCTTCAAAATGTCCTTTTGTGAATGACAAAGATAGGGAAACCTTGATCACCAGAAGGTTGGACTAAATGAATATTCTCTTTTAACTTTTATCCTTTAACAGTTGAGGATTTATTTTTTCAGTAAGCAGTGCAACTTCTATTTGTTTTAATTTTATGGTACAAAAATAAACCTCCTCCAATAGTGCCTATCCTTTCTTAATAGGATACTGGTGATAGTACATTATTATTTTTACAAATATTATTATTACTATCACTAGTGAGGATTTTGCAATGTCTTTTGGCCATCATGACAGGTGAATAACAGTCATCAGTATACATTTATATAATCAAAGAAAGTATATGAGATTCTTAGGCTAAAATTCTGATATATTTGTGTTAACTGGCCATTGCCTGTTTTCCATAGAACTAGATTATTGTAAATGTGTTTATATTTTTAAAGTTTTGATATATTTAATTGTTTTAATTGAATGGGTTATTGTTTAAGTGTTTACTAATTATTTCTGGGAAAAATAGAAGTTTAAAGCATCTGGAATCGATCAAATTATTGGTAAAGTAGAAAACTTTATGGTGATGTAGAAATTAACCCCTGCCCCCAGGAAAAGTATTTTTATAGAATTGAATAAAAGCCAACTTTTAAATTCAGCTGTGTAGAGTTCTCTATGATCAGTGAAATATAACTGCTGATACAGATGAGAGTTTAGCAAGAAATATTCTGGCCTATTGTCATCAGCATAATCCATCGCCCTCTCCCCAGTGCCGACATAGGGTATTAGTGTGCAGAGTAGGTGCCCAATAAGTATGTGCTGAATGAATGAATGAGTGCTTGGTTAAATCCTCTTTTCTCAGCAAGGCAGAGGCCTGGGTTTCTGACTCAGATTAGGGTAAGAGAGGGATGTGATGGGGTGGGGGGTAAAACCTGTTTGTAGTTTCAGAGAGGGGGAACAACGGAACCAGAATTAAATTACCAAGCCAGGAAGTTTGGAAATAAAAGGATAGTTGGCAAACTTTAAATCCTTGGGAGCTAACTGAAAGCAAAAACCACCCCAGTGAAGGTTCTGCCAGAGAAATCAATCCAGATGGACTAAAGCAAAGCTGCTTCCATGGGCTTCCATGGGCATATTCTCAGACATGTGAGTGTTCTCTACAATAATTCTGCTTTAGAATGAGTGATACCTCTTTGCTGATAATCTAAAATAAATTAATATAAGCCTCTTTCTTGTTGAATATATATATTCTGCTGCTAGATTTTACTCTTCACTTTAAAATTTTTATGTACAAACATTTTGCTTCTATGTTGTTCTATTTAATTGTCTAGGGCTACTGAGAAAAGATAGAAGTAGACAATACATAAATAATACATTTTCATTAAAGGGAGGTCAAATGACCTTAGTCCACACAGTAGAAAGATGAATTTACATTGTCCAGTAGGGAAAGTGAGGGAAGAATGATTTTCACATAGCATGTTCAATAGGGTGGGCTTAGTGAATTCAAAAGGTCCATAAAGTAGCAGTTACTTAACTTGCCATGTGCTAAAAATTATAAAATTTAAAAATCATCCTTCACATTAACTTGTTAATGTAATTTAGAATTAACCTGATTTGTATTGGTTTTACGTTCTGTTGTGTTTAAATTGTAGCATTTTAGTTATTTTAGGCTTATGACAATTATAAGCATAAGAAATGTTTAACATAGATCTATATTTATATGGTTGTGCAGTATAGAAACAAACCTCTCCTGGGTTGTTGAAACCTTTATATGGAGCCCTTGGCATTTCTCAAGTTTCAGTTCAAGAAGTGGAGTCAAGAGAAATTCCTTTGGTCAGCTATTAAGGAGAGAGAGCTGGTTTGGACTTTTAAATCTCATTATAAATTCATGTTCATGGTCCTTATTGATTAAATGGATGGAAATTATTATTTCCTATTACAGTCTTTAAGATTACATTAACTAATGAGGGAAAAGTGAGCACATTAGCAATATCTCAAACCAAATACTTTCTTTTTTTTTTTGATTGGAGTATAATTGATTCACAATGTTGTGTTAGTTTCAGGTGTACAGCAAAGTGAATCAGTGATACGTATACATATATCCACTCTTTTTTAGATTCGTTTCCCATAGAAGCCATTGCAGAGTATTGAGTAGAGTTCCTTGTGCTATACAGTAGGTCCTTATTAGTTATCTATTTTATATATAGTAGTGTGTATATGTCAATCTCAGCGTCACAATTTATCCCTCCCCCCCAATCAAATACTTTTTGTATTACTTTTCTTTGATTTGATTTCATAAATATAAGATGTCTCACTACCTACTAATGAAAATATAAAAATGCATGACACAGAGTTTAAAAAGTGACATATTCCTTGTTTATAGGGATACATTTTGTGATGATGACTCTGATCACAATGATAATAATTTCTATCACTTAAGGGGAACTTACCACTTGCTAGTGGTATGGTTTATGTTATATGGTCGGCACTTGTATATTTTATCTAATTTAATCCTCACGGTAACCTCATGAGAAAGATACAGTTATTATTCCTGTTTTACAGATAACAAAAACTGAGTCTTTGAGAGCTTAGATAATTGAGCTAAGGTCACACAGTTCTTGCAAAGTAGAACTGGATGGGGTTCAATTTAATCTCTAAGCTACATAGTTCCCCTCAAAAGTGATATTAAAGTATTTTTATGTTTAAGATACAGTATTAAATAATGTAGTAATCAAAAGATAATTTAAGTAAGATAATTTGAGTAATCAAAAGATAGTTATGAGTTTTAGTCTTCTTCACTTTGTGTATCAATAAATACGTCTTTGTTCCTAATTTTTTACTTGTTCAATAATAGATACATATGAAACTTATATGTCATTCATCATTCCCTGGATAATTCACATTTAAAATTTGTATAGATTAGAAGTGGATGATGTTGCCCTTTCTTCTCCATTCATTCAAATATCAAATATCCAAAATATCAAATATCAAAAAACTTGGTTTTTAAAATGTTTAGAATGTTTTGAAAGAGAATATCTCTTCAAAGTTAGACCTATTAATAGTTTCCAGATTTATTGTATGAATATTATGACTAATTTTGTCCTTATATCTAATTTGTTCTCCAGGCTATTTTACGTAGAAAGATATTTAGCACAACAAAGCCGATGTTAATGACCTTGAAAATGATCTCCTTACTGGGGTGATTTTTTTGCTATTCTAGAATTGCTCCCTCAGAACTGTCATAAGCACCATTCTTCCTCTTGTAATGTTTATGTTACAATTAGTTAGTTCACAGGCACAGAGCTGATGTTGTCATTTAACATAACTACTGTATATAGGATATTAAAATTGACGAATACAAATATCATAGAATTCAGAGATATTTTATTAATCCTAAACTATTTACCAATCTGGCTTCCCTCTCCTATATCAATTTCAGTGGTAAGAATACATATTTAAAGCAAATATTATTTATCACATAAAATTCATATTTATTAACATACTACGTTGCTTTCACTTTTTTCCTCCAAACACTGTAATGGAGATGTTTGATACTCAATATGAAAAATGAAAGTTAATAGAATGAAGTTTGATAGCCTCAATTTATTTTCTTTTGTTTTCTGAATTGTCCAAAATACCCAGACCTTTTGAATTAATGGACTTTGAGTTCATTTCCAATCTAATGGAATTTACTATGTGACCTTGAAAAATATTTAATTTCTTTGAGCCTTAAGATAAATATATATAAAAAATAGGAATAGGAGTACACAACTATCAGACTTGGGAGAAATAAATCAGATACCAGTATGTTAATTACCTAGCATAGTACCAGGCTCAGAGAGAGACTGTGAATATTAGTTACTTTTACCTAATAAGCACTGAAAAATCATTCAAAATTCTTTAACTCTTAATCTTAGATACCTTCACAGAGAGAAATTTCTTAGTATCAAAGAAATACATTGACTTCTCACATCTCTTTAAGCAGGTGAAATGCACACGTGTACTGCTCAGAAGTTTTATGTGATGTTTGCAATGTTTGATGTACTTTCTTTCCTCTTTATCATATATCAATATAACCTTGCTAACGTATAGTTTGTTTAAACACCATATATCCTATGACGTTTGATTATGGAAATTTGTGAAGATTTAAGATTCAGAAATTTCAGGCGATTACTTTGTTTTGGTGCTTAGGTTACTTAAAAAATTTTTCATGTGATGATTTCCTCAGCACCTCACTGAAATGTCTCCAGATAAAGCCATCAGGCAACATGGTGAACAGGCGCATTCCTTTCTGTTTTTAATGCTTGAAATGTATTCTTAGAAATTTCTTGCAATTCTGTTGTGTTTAGTAATCCAAAGATATAAAATTCTCTAATCACCATAAATCTCAAATGGTGAAATTTTTGGAAGGAGAGCAACTTTTCACACTACTTTAAAAAACATATGACTTCATAAGGGAGAGATGTGTGATAAATTAATATAGGCAGATAATATATTCTATTTTAGGGCATAAATAATTGTTCTAACTATGTGCTATAATGAACTTGTAGGAGGAAAAATAACCAGGAATGGAAGGGACTTCTAGTGACTATCTGTTAGCTCTTCCTGCTGTCAAGTCACCACTTAAACCATCTAAATCAAATGAAATGTTCATATACGTCTTAAGATAAAAGTTGCTTTTACCTGCCTTTGGCTGAATGAGAAGAGAAGTAGTTTCTTTTAGCTTTATCTGCAAAGAAGCAGATTGTTCTTTGGCTACTTGATTGTCAGAAACATGCTGTTCTATGCCATTCAAATTAATGATGCTAAGTTTAGATTCCTTATTATTGAAACTCTCTTACTTTAAAAACTCCTCTAACCTTTATATACTTGATGCTTAGCTATGCGGGAGTTTATTTCTGAAGATTTTCTAGTTTCACATATCAATGGAGGTGACATTATTTCTGCAAAGAATTTGGCTTTCTTTGTATTTTTTTTTTTAATCTTCAATGTATGGTGAACTCTAAAAGATCATTCCACATTCTTTAGGTACAATTTTACATTGTACGTAGTAAACGTATTTGAGACAGTTTCCAGTAACTATTCTAATATTTAATTTCAAACTCAATATAGCTCAATATAAGTGAATGTTAACTAGTAAAACGGCTCCAGTTCTTTGACTTCTTATTTAATTTTCAAGGTAGGAACGTTAACATTGGCTTGGAGTATTGAATAAGTAATTTTTCCAGTGACATAGAAATCACATTTTTTTCCTCCCTAACCACAGTTACACAAAATTTTCTACTTTCCGCGTATGTAAATTGCCTATTTTACTTGGGGCTACACTTTATGTTCACCTACAACTTCCAACAGAGCAAATCCCAGAAGTTCAGCCATACACTGAGGTAAATAGATTACCCAAATTAATAGCTGAACTTCCAAATACAGTCAGATTAATAGGTACAAGTCCATAGTCTGACCTGGCCACATGCCAGCAATTACTTGTTTAATTTGATCCATGTAGATAGCTAAGTTGGTCAATGTCAAACCCAATATTCACTCTTTGACCTAAATGTACATTCTGTGTTGGTCAAATTAATTATAAGATCAATTAGTTTTCCTCCTTATTGTTGAGGACATTATGTGAGGCTGTGTGTAGAGCTTCGCAGAATCAACTAGTGTGCCTCAGCTAATAGTTTTCTGATTTATATCCTCAGGGTCAAGAAGTGTTTCTTATGTTAAATGTCCATGACACTCTGCTGACTTAGCCTGGAACAACTCCAAATGATTTATTCTTTGGGATGGCTATAATAGTTATATTTTAACATTAATAATGACTTTATTATATTATCTATATTATTATATATTCAATAGAACATTAGTCACCTAACTTGAAATTATATTTTTCACTGAGTTTGGTTTTTTTGGTTGTTTTTTTTTTTGCGGTACGCAGGCCTCTCACTGTTGTGGCCTCTTCTGTTGCGGAGCACAGGCTCCGGAGGCGCAGGCTCAGCGGCCATGGCTCACGGTCCCAGCCGCTCTGCGGTATGTGGGATCTTCCTGTACCGGGGCACGAACCCGTGTCCCCTGCATTGGCAGGCGGGCTCTCAACCACTGTGCCACCAGGGAAGCCCTGAGTTTGTATTTTTAACTGGCTGCATTGATTATTATTTGTGAGTTCTTATTAACATCAGGAAACAGTGTACTTCCAGGCAACTCAGTTAATTAGAAGGTAAGTGTTCAGTATTCCTGAGTTTAATTTAGCTTTTGTGTGTGCATATGTGTATGTGTGTCTAAGTATAACTCTAATAATTTCTGTATGTTTAACGAGTGTGAGCCATTAGTCATAGGGAGAGTAAATGGCAAGGGCAAGAACCTTTCAGATTCATCTCTGACACGCCACAGAATACCATGACCATATTATAAAACAGACCAGACATTAATGGGTTTTTGTTATTGTTGTTATTTTACCAAATGACCTGTCTTGCTAAATGACTTTACTGTTGTATTTTGTCAGTATTTAGCATGTCCCTCTAGGCTTTGGAAAGCCAAGCTATCCACATTTAATTATTTTCCATTTTCCTTAAGTTAATCTTTCTGAGTTGTTCCTGCGTTGCTTATCTGATTTTCTTTCTTAGTCTATCTGCGTGTTCCTAGGAATGAAGGCCCTGTATCTATGCACACATTTCATTCTCCATAGAATAAATAATGAGGTATTACCTTAACTCTTCACTTGGTTGAGAGAGATTACGTAGCAGCCAATATAAAAGTGCCTATTTTAACAGCTAAAATTAGCAAAATTCAAGTTAAATTTGGAGTCTTTTCATTAAGCTAGTTCACCAAAGTAGAAAATATCATTTTAATAAGATTCAAAACATATCCATGAATATTAGTAAAGTACCTGGCATGTATGACTACATATTTTGAACAGATTCTCCACTTATCCAATCAGTAGTTGGTATTTCTTTCCCTTATTCCACTGTTATATATAAGGTCCCTCGACTACAACTACAATACAGAATAAAAAGTTAGAAATTCTAAAGGATGTGTTTCTTTTTCTTGTATCATTGTCCTGCCAAGTCATGGACTTTAAAGCTGTCAGTTGTAGTACTATAAATAGTTTCTACATTTGCGCAGTGCTCCTCATTTTCTTTAAATTTTGCTATTTAACAACTAAATCATAACTTCGGTTAATCTATTTACTTGGTGACTGAGACCAAAATCTAATGACAAGCAATGGAATGAACATATTCAGGTTATAGTTTTAGCCTTTCTGTTAGATGGATTTACTTAAATAATCATAATGTCCTGGTAATTTGTATGTGTAAGGGTTTCAAATAAGTATAAAGTGCTCTGTAGCTATTGCTTCTTTTTTTGTTTGTTGTTGTTTAACTCGATATGAACAAACTAAGATGGTTTATAGAAAAATAGAAACGGAAAAAAGACATATAGATTCAGTCATTTAAAAACCGCTTTGAAGTTGGAGAAATGTCATTAAGGATAAAATAATAACCAATTTCAATATTAGAGGCAGCTGTATCATTATAAACTGAGTTTGAAAACTTTTGTTTACAAAGGGAAAATTTATTGGCAGTGAAAGACACATGCAGAGAATATCTTAATAGCGTGTTCAAGTAATCATGACAATTGATATGACACCCAAAGTCCTCAGTATATTCCAAACAGGCAAAGAAGAATAAACATTATTACCTAAGTATTTAATTGATGTTCATAGTGATTATCATGGTGATTTTGGTCAGTTCATCTTTATTGCTGTTGGTCCTTTCTTAAATTTCTGATTGTTTTATTTCTCTACTAAAATCACCAACCAAGCAGCCAGGCAACGAGCCTACCTGCCTTCTACCTACCTACCTACTGCATAAGCAAACAACAAATAAAGACATCCTGCGGTAAACAAACTAACAAATGAAAACATTCTCTAGCTCTTTATTATATAGGATGAAATGAAAATCCATTAGTGTGTGTTTGGTTCACTTTTGCCCATTTTTCTTTTCCAGAGTTATCTCCTGTCGTTCTTAGGGTCAATACAAAACCAGACACAGAGGACACTTCACTTTTCTCACCCAAAACTTCCTTTGAACCTCCATTGCCTCTGCTCTTGCCGCTTCTTTTGAGGCACTGGTTTTCTTCTCCATCAACTCAGCCTAATTCAAACTTTAAACTCCAATTCATCTCAATTTTCTAACCCTTTCCCCTCCTACCTCCGTAAATTTCCATAATACCTTGTAAATACATAGGTTATTTTCTTAGGCACTGCTTAGTAGCTAGAACTTGGGATTCATGAGGGTAGTAAAACATTTTGGTCATTACGAATTTAGCACAGTATTGACACCTATTAGACTCTCATCCATAGGTTACTGAAGGAATAAATGAAAAAAATGAAGGGAGCAATAAAGAGGTATCATTGTATTTTTACTAATAATTTAAAGTTCCCTGGGGGCTCTCATAAAAATTAGCATTTATCATACATCTGTAATCATTTTATGGCACGTGGGGCATGTTTTTATTAAAGTTTTATACACACACACACACAAACACATGATTCTACGGCTAGTGCTTGGGAAAATAATAAATTTGTTTTCCAGTGTTGTTTTCTCTTAAATGTCTTCCTAGACTCCACAATGTATATTTTACTCAAGTGTCTTTCATCCTAGTATCTATCCTGTTTTGTAACTCATTGTTCACATAACAGTATGTAATTAACATTTCCCCATATGATTAAATATTCTTCTATATTATCATGTTAGAAATTTCAGATATCTCAAGGTTTTATCTGTTTAAAAATATTGCTGTACTAAACAAGATTAGAGTTAAATGATTAAATACAATTATTTATGGTGAACAACTTTCTAAAAACTGAATCACTGCTTCCAATAGCTTGAACAATTTATATATATATACACACACACACACACACACACACACACACACACACACACACACACACAAATATATATATATTGCTCTTTTGCCTGCCAGATATATTATAAGCAATTATATGTCAACCAGCTGGTTGTAAAATTGGCCATTTTCTGAATGCATAGCAGCAGTACTGGGATAAATGTATGTGTGTGTGTGTGTGTGTGTGTGTGCGCGCGCGCGCACATGCGCAACTTCCTTTAACAACAAAATAATGACATTGTCCTAGTAGAAGTGATAATTGAAAGTAACACTAATAAATTTTGTAAAAGCAAACTAGGAAAAAATGTACATTGAGAACTATCCTGGATATAATATGAAACTTCTGTTCAATGATTATTCATTCATTCATCTTTCATTCACTTTTGTATATAAAAAATTATTTACTGAACACACACTATATTCCAGGCACTGTGCTGGATGACTGGGATACAAAGATCAGTGGGCCACGGCCCTTAGCCTTACACCTCTGCAGAGTATACTTACATAAAATAGATCCATTACTGTAAAACATGGCTGCAAGAGATACCTGAACAAAGTGTCCTGTGAGTGAGTGAGTGAGTGGGTGGGTGGGGAAGTTGGTAGAGGCTTCACAGAGAAGCTACTTGAGCTAGCTCTAATAGTATAAGTAGGAGTTTATCAAAAAGTAAAGGAAAAAGTAAGAAAAGTAAGCACAAACAAATGTATATAGTTCAAATAATGAATAAGTATTTGCTTGGTTGATTTTTATTTTTTATTTTTTTTTAAGTTTAAAAAAAAACTTTATTTCAGGTAAAATTATTTCCATTATTAAGGATAAAGCAAACACACTTCCTTGAGTCCATCATTTCAGGTGACTGTGATTTCCATGAACATTGGCGTTCCTGAGTATCATTTGAATAGTTGCCTACATGCTTGTGGGAAGCTTCCTCAGCCTTTTCCTGGTAGGAATTCCAGTTTTTCTGAATTCTTCCCTTTGCTTCAGGTATTCCATTTTGCATTCTTCATGAAAGTCTGGATCATTATAGTAAGCAGTTAGACATTCTTTCAATGCAGAATTTTCTTTCTGGCATTTTACTACCCCAAGGATTCCAGAGTCCTTGCAACATTTAGTGAAATCTTGAACTTGTTCAGAACATCTCTCTCGGGCCTTTTCTCTCATTATTTTAGGGATCAAAACATCTTTTTCGACTCGTCTGAGATGCGGCTCTGCGGGGTCGAGCGCCATGTCTGCGCCTGGGAGGTGGCAGCGGCCCACACAGGTCTGGTTGGTTTTTAAATGAAAGAGAAATATGATTTGGGCCCACATTGTGGAATACTGAGTGGCCCATACCTTGATAAGAAGTTCCATAATTAGTGTAAAAAGCAAGCGAATAGGTTTTTTTACTTTGATACATTTGTATGTTGTAGTATGATTGCCACTGAGGCAATATTTATCGCATTACATTATTATAGTACAGTATTATTGACTATGTTTCTTATACTGTGCATTAGATCCCTATGGCTTATTATTTACTGCTAGTTACAAGTTTGTACCCTTAAACACCATCAATCTAATTTCCCCCACCCCCCATCCCCTGGTAACCATCATTTTACTCTCTTTTGTACAGATCAGACTTTTTTAGATTCTACATATAAGTGATATTGTACAGTATTTGTCTTTCTCTGTCTGACTTACCTTGTTTAGCACAATGTGCTCAAGGTCCATCCTTGTCGTAAATGACAGGATATCTTCCTTTCTCATGGCTGAATAGTATTCAGTTGTGTATATATGTACCACATCTTTTTTAGCCATTTATCCATTGGTGGGCATTTGGGCTGTTTCCATATCTTGCCTGTTGTGAATAATGCTGCAATAAATATGGGTGTGCATAGATCTCATCAAAACCCTGTTTTCATTTCCTTTGGATTTTTACCCAGAAATGGAATTGCTGGATCATATGGTAGATATAATTTTAATATTTGAGGAACCTCCATATAGTTTTTCCTAGTGGTTGGACTAATTTACATTCCTACCAACAGTGTATAAGGGTTCCCTTTTCACCACATCCTCACCAGCATCTGTTTGTCTTTTTGACAATAGCCGTCCTAATAGGTGTGAGGTGATATCTCACTCTAGTTTTGATTTGCGTTTCCGTGATGATTAGTGATGTTGAACATTTTTTTCATGTACCTGTTGGCCATTTCGATGTTCTCTCTGGAAAAATGTCTAATTAGTTCGTCTGCCCATGTTAATATCAGATTTTGTTTGGGTTTTTTGTTATTCATATATGTTAATTCTTTATATATTTTGGATATTAACCCCTTATTCAAAATATGGTTTGCAAAATTTTTTATTCTATAGGCTGCCGTTTCATTTTGTTGACTTTTTTTTTTTTGGCCGTGTAGAAGCTTTTGAATTTGATGTTGTCCCATTTGTTGATTTTTTACTTTTGTCATTTGTGCTAGCAAAAGAGGTTTTTCAATAAGAGAGTGACAAACTGTTCATATAAGAAAAATACCATAAAGCAATGTAGAGAATAGACCAGAGTGGAGGAGAAACTTGTAGTAAGAAAATAATGAGGAAACTGTTAGAATAGGCCCCCTGATAGAGGCCATGGCTTAGCGGTGGTGGCAATGGAGAGAAGCTAGATTATCGTACCTACTGGGTGTGTTGGTTGAACAGAAGGGAAGAAGTAAAGATCTGAGGTTGCAAAGAAACCTTATTACAGAATAAGCTCCTTTACCATTCTACTGCCTGTGTTCTAGGGTACCATCCTCTCCTGGGATCCCAATCCTGAGGTACAGGGATCCCAGAGACATGAGAGGGCCAGTGAATGCACTGAATTTATGGGCAACAATTTGGAGACATGAAGATCCATAGTCTTCATCAGATTCTCATCTCAGATTCAAGGGGAAAACTTTTAAAAATTGTAAGTCGATGTGTTTAATAGGTACTTTGCTAGGGAGAGACTCCATGTTTTTCATCAGTTCCTTTTAGTAGATTATAACACCAAATAGCTGAAGACCACTGATCTATCTGAATACCCTTTTATGTTTTCACAGATTTTTCTTTGTATTTAGGTCCAGTTGTTAGGACAGGGATGCAGGGCAGTGTGGCGTAAAATACATGGGTTTAAGTCAGAGATACCTGGGATGGCATCCAGGCTCTTCAGTAATGCTGCGTGACCTAGGCAGAATTGCTTAAACTCTAATAACTGCAGTTTCTTCATTTATAAAATGAAGAGAGTAACATCTAGTTCAAATATGGGGCTATTCATAAGAACTTATTAGCCCAGCATTTAGTTGAGTGGCTGGTCAATAGAAGGCATTCAATAAGTGGTAGCAATAATGAACACTGTTTTTACATTTATTAGATAGCCATGCTGAGGCTCATCTCAGTTCTCTCCCCTCTATGAAGCCTTCATTTATCACCCCATCTAAAGTCAATCTCACCCTTTTCTGAGCTCTTTGCTTGTACTTCCTCTTGAGATCTACCTTACTTTTACTGAGATTATAGTGTATATGTCTTCGTCTCGTCCAGTTTACTAGATATTAGGGCTTTATTCATCTTGTATTCCCTTTAGTGGTGGCGATCATACATTCTACACAGGTGAGGCACAAAAGTTAAATATTTTGTATACAACACAGTATTTCATATTTTCACAGTATATTTGGTTCAGTGGCACCTATCAGAGCACTTGTCACACCAGATTGTCTCCCTGACAACACAGTGGATTCTGTGGGCAGAGTCTGTTGTGTATTCATGGTGCTTACATTGCATTAGAGAAAGAAAAGTTTGATCATGGGCTTCTTGCACTTGAAAAAACTTGGCTTTTACTTTTACTCTTTAAAAAATAAATATTAGATGTCCTGTCACTTATGTGATATGATATAAAACCTTAAATCTTTATATAGTGTTGGAAGTGTTGTATTAAAATGTCCCATATTTTCTAAAACCTCATGTAACTCAAACATCTGGAAAAACCTAGTAACAAATAATGTATCGATAGTTCAGATTTGGTTTTGATACTGTCATCCTTCACATAATAATTTCTGTATGTATTTTTCCGGTAAGTAATTTATCCCAAACTAATTATGTAAATTAAAATTTCAGGAAGGCTATGAAACACTAACAACTCAGTTATATTATCTCAAAACATTATAATCACCTCACTGAGTAGCAAAAATAGAGGTCAAAGCATTTTGGTTGTCTCAATGTGGCTCTTCTGTTTTGATTTTTTTAAAGTTACATCTGAACACAATTTTTTATATCAACAATGATGCCATTTTAAAATATCTAAATGCAAAAGGGCTGTACAATAAGGAAAAACACTGCGGTCTCATTGGAAAAATTTTAAAGAAACATTTTGTGATTTTTTTAAGTGTATAAAGTAGACAGAAAACAACTGGCACCCCATTAAAGCAAACTCATGTAATCATAGTGCACAGCTGTCAGACAACCACGTTCCAAAACATCTAAACCTTCCACATGCTTAGACGGCCCTGTGCTTATTTATCATAGCACCAATCGCTCTATTTCCATCATCTATTGACTTGTCTGTCTTCCACACTGGAAGGCATTACTTTCTTTTCAAACCATCTTTACATTCCCAGAGCCTATCTAGTACCTGGCACGTGGAAGGCAATAAATTGTTGTTTATGGAATCAATTAACAAAGTAAATAATTATCTAATTAATTAAATGACCTCTGTGTTTTCTAACAATTTTCAAACTTCCATGTGCAGAAAAATTACCTGCAAATTTAGTTTTAAAATGTAAAGCGATAACTTCTGCACACATGGATTCTAATTCCATAGGTTATGCAGCCTGAGAACATGCATCTTAACAAGGCCACCAGTGTTTCTGCTTCAGGAGCAAAGATCACTCTTTAAAAACATTGATAGAATATCATTCATGTGATTAAGAACTCTTCTTGATTTAGGTAAACTTCTGCAAAATCATTGGGCTGTTGTTCACTGATTCTGAATTGAGAGGGTCAGAGTGAGTGAGGACTGAACAGTGTAAGAAAAGTCCTGAGGGGCTCATGGGGCACGCTGGTGAAAGGCTTTGCTCAAACTTTCCCTGATTCTGTGTCTGTTAGATTTGTGAGGTTTGCATGAATAGCAGGTAAAGCTAAAGACAAACTTGACAATGCGGGCAGACTGCAGGACAGCCTAAGGATCCAAATAAAGTCTGGTCTTCCAGCTGGGCTGCACTGGGGTCACTGTCCAAGAAATAAGCAGGGAGAAAAAATCTAGGCCAGGTAACAGAAGAGCATCTCAAGATAACAGATCATGCAAGCATACTGACACCAGAAAACTCTGAGTGTGGCTTTGGATACCTGGACAAAGCCATCCTTCCTCAGTTCCTATTTTAAGTTTCTCAGTGTTAGCTGATGGGAGCTAGCAAAGTATCTGCTGCTCCCAGAGTTGGATAGGCTTCTTAGGTATTGGTCATAGTGGACTGTTAGATCATCTAAAGTGTTTATACTTTCAGATTCCCCAGAACCTTTGAAAAATATTGGTCAAATTCTTGGACTCTAAGCCAGATCTAATAAATCAGTATCTCCGGGGAGCACACGATGGGAATTGATCTATGAGCATTCTTTAGGTGGTTCAGATGATTGGCCTGGTGTGGGAGCCATAACTTTAAAAAGCCTTCATAGATATTTCATTAATGAAAAATTTGTATTGTATTTATTAGGAGTCATATCTTTCTGCCCCCCATCTTTAGCCCCACACATTTCTGCCTCTTGCACACAACTCCTGTCCTCATATGTCTCTTAGTAGCCTCCTGTCCAAAATTACTTTGTCGTAGACTTGCTTTTTTAGGTATTCTAACCCTCTACACTTAATATTAATTTCCTCCATTCCTTTTCCATCAATTTTCAGTCTAAAGACTTATTTTTCTCTCGTTTTATTTCCTCTGCACAATTTGTATCCTAAAGCACATTCAGATTTCATGTCATAATGTCATACACCCTCTCCCCACCCACTTTTTCATGCATACGCACATAGGTAGCACGTTAGCTGGCTTACATTTCTAAAAACAATCAGGGGCCGATGACTCTGTGTGAACAAGTGAGCAAGGTCATTATTAATCTTAAAATGTCAGAATAAAGTTCTAAAATGGAGAAAGTTGCTTAGAAAAATGGAAGATGAGTTCACAATTGAGCAGGACGCCTAAGACATTTTACATTCCGGCTCGTTTTAACAAGATTCTACTGCTTTGTAATTCATTTACAGAATGGTTATAGCCTCGCATTGGCTCAGTGCTCCCATTTATTCAGCGACTGTAAATAATAGCCATCAGCAAAGCTTTTGAAATCTTCAGATGAAAGGAACTAAATTAAGGAAGCTTCCCCTGTTCATCCCTTTCCCACAAGATGGATGCTGACTAAAACACAGAAAGCAAAGAACAGTGTAGTAATCTTACAACCCAGTATAGTCCACCTTTTGAGAACCATGAATGCTTCTTTTCTATGTACTGAAAGTTTTTTTTTAATAAATATTTTTTTTTTTGTGTGTGTGTGTGTTACGCGGGCCTCTCACTGTTGTGGCCTCTCACTGTTGTGGCCTCTCCCGTTGCGGAGCACAGGCTCCGGACGCGCAGGCTCAGCGGCCATGGCTCACGGGCCCAGCCGCTCCGCGGCATGTGGGATCTTCCCGGACTGGGGCACGAACCCGTGTCCCCTGCATCGGCAGGCGGACTGTCAACCACTGCGCCACGAGGGAAGGCCTAAATATTTTTTTCTCAATTGGAACATGGTATTTTGTCTTAAGCTGTGAGAGAGATTGGAAAAGGCAATATCAAATCAGTTACATTATGTGGATTAATGGCGCAGTAGTTTCTTTCTTCAGTTATTGCAAGCTGGTTGCTATTTTAAGGTTATTATTATCACATACTACTGTACCTGAGAGTGAAATTTTTCATTACCATCCAAAGATGCTTCATTTTGTTGCTTAGCAGGGGAAACTCTGATAAATAAATTCCAGCATTTTTTTATGTTCCCATGGACTTAAAATGTACCTGCAATTTTAAAAATTTTATACAGATTATCTTTTTATATTGTTTACTTACACAGTCTACATTTTTTAAATTATTAGATGATTGAGCTAGCAGTGGATGAGGTTATAATTTTAATGAAGTGCTAAACCTTCCCATGATATTACAGTTGAGTTAGGGAACCAGTCAGTACTCACTACTCTGGGCCAATGGTGTTTAATTAGATCAGTGTGATAAATAAAATTGGGAAGCATTACTTGAAATATAGAATATACTTAACTTAGATAACAATGAATTGGCAATTTAAAAATTTATATTAAAGCTCTTTGTCATTTAATCACTGTACTATATCTGATAATGTCAGTATTCAGTACTGCAGAATGCAGTAAGCAAAAGCAATGTTGCCTACTAAGATCAAGTTACTGCTGGGCACTGTATGGGATGTAAGAAATACAGACATGTTCTCAGCCTTCCAGGACCTCAAAATGCATTTGAGGGACAGATAGATAGATAGGTAAGTAGATAGATGGAGAGATAGAGAGATAGAATAGATAGATAGATAGATAGATAGATAGATAGATAGATAGATAGATAAAAGGATAGGTAAGATATATGGCATTTGTTTTCAGTAACACACATCTCACACTCCTTATTTTTCATGCAACTCAGCTGGCAATTATCTATACCATATAGCCTCTCCTATTCTGTAGCTTTAAATAGTTATTTAAATTCATGAACTTTTTGTACCTTAGAGAAGATACATTTGCTTGGTTTTTTGTATTTGTTTTCTAGAATAACTTAGGTATTGTGGATAAAGGAAAGCCCTGTTAAGTGCTAAAGTGTTCATTGTCGTCCTCATTATCATTTTGTTATTATAGGATGTAAGCATTTTTAAATGCACTGTTTATTTCCTTGATGTCTTAAAAAGAAAAAAATCGAGTATTTTTTTTTTTTTCTATTTAGAGGCATCATTATGTTCATCAGGGTTTGTGATCATTGAAAGGGAAATTGTCACTATAGAATGGAAATGATGGAAATCTCTTGGTTTCCCGGAAAAATGCATTATTGATCTACCTTTATGTCATTTTTATTTTTTCTCCTAAAAATGTGTGAGACAGGTGATTTCCTGCACCCCTTCTACTAAATTACTACTAAATTTAATAAGTGAATCAAAGGCTAAAGCATACTTCTTCCAAGGGGTAGTTTCATTCTGTAGAAAACTATCAACTCTATTATTGATATCAATGATCCTGAGTTTGTCAGTATCTTTG
Organism: Stenella coeruleoalba; assembly: GCF_951394435.1. Classification (NCBI taxonomy): domain Eukaryota; kingdom Metazoa; phylum Chordata; class Mammalia; order Artiodactyla; family Delphinidae; genus Stenella; species Stenella coeruleoalba. Next base: position 75,562,084 of record NC_137155.1, read on the forward strand.
AAATGTCATCTCAGAGTTCCTCATCACCAATGTGAAGGATCGTCTACAAGACTGCAGTATTCACCCTGTCCTCTCTAGCACTTGCTTTGATTTTACTCCCAATGTAGGAAGGAGGAGTATTTTTAACTTCTGTAGTTTTTTAAAGAGAATTACATTTTTAGGGATGGAGAGCTGGAGTGTGGGCAGGATTTTTGTGACATATCAAAAGGTTAATAAAATTAGAAATCCCATGCTTAATGTTATGGCAATAATAAAATTAATAACTATTTGATAATGTCATGTTATCCTGAGAATCCTTCATTCCTAAATTACATTTGTTTTGTGAACATTCCAGAAGTTAGACTGTATTAAGAAATGAGTTTTCTACAAGATCATGAAATTCTTTTAAAGCTTCAAGGTTTTGCTTGCTATCTTTTTTTAAATGTCTGATGTAATTATCCCATTTCAAATGCCAAAGCTTGATTCTGTGACTAATACAGCTTAGTAAGCTGTATCTACTTATTTGTAAAATGCTTTTTTTAGCGAATGTGGTAGCAATAGTAATGGTCTCCCACAAAGATGCCTACATTCTAATCCTCAGAATCTATCAAAATGTTATGTTACATGGCAAAGGGCTGACCTTAAGATAAGTAGATTATCTATATTGTCCTGTTGGACCAAGGCTCCCTACAGAGGGAAGAGTGAGGCAGAAGAGTAAGAACCAGAGGGACGTCATCCTGAGAAGGGCTCAGATCATCGCTGGTTTTGATGCTAGAAGCGGGACGTGGCCCAAGGACTAGGGGAAGCCTGTAGAACCCGGAAAGTGAAAGAAAATGGTTTCTCTTCTAGAGCCCCAGGAAGGAAAGTAGCCCAGTGAGACCCATTTCAGATTTCTGACCTCCAAAAGTGTAAGATGATAAATTTGTGTTGTTTTAAGCCACTAGGGTTTGGTAATTTGTTCCAGCGGCAATAGGAAACTAAAACAGTGGGTATTCGAGTCAAAGGTAGGAGCATTCTTATGCTGTTTCCTGGAGAGTCAGTCAAACAAAATTGCTGAATTCCCATGTTTTGGTGATTGTGTGTAAGGGTGCTTCTCTGAAATTTGCATCATTCAGATCTTTGTACAGCACAAATAGATACACATCCCTAGGCCTAATGCAGAGCCAGGGTAGATGAAATACCTCTGCACTGACACATCAACATTTTCCTGTATTTCTTTTTAAAAGTAAAATTATAGAATCATCTTCTTATTTCAGTTTACATTGACTTTTCAAGTTATTAGACATCAAATTAGAAGTCTTATAAATGTTTTCTCTTTCTGTAATATTCTTGTTATGGTATGGTGCTCCCAGCTTAGCATTCCTGCTATGGCATACAATGAAATAGGCCACTGTGCCAGTTCTGTGTTTCGGCTTAGTGTGTCAGGATGCAGTTGCTTTAAGCCTTCGAGAACCCAGTACTGACAAGCCTCTGAGGCGACTGAGGTACAGTTAGGTTGGGTCCTATATCTGCAGGCTAGCCATAGGCTGAGAAATATAATATATAAAAATAACTGCAACTGTATAGCACAGGGAACTCTACTCACTGCCCTGTGGTGACCTAAATGAGAAGGAAATCCAAAAAAGAAGGGATATATGTATCTGTAGAGCTGATTCACTTTGCTGTACAGTATAAACTAACACAATATTGTAAAGCAACTATACGCCAATAAAAATTTTTTTTTAATGACTGGAAAAAAAATTTTTTTTAATAAAAATAAAAACAACACGCACACACACAAAATAACGGCAGTGACTACAGGTGCCAGTTGGGAATGGACCTGGACTCAATCAAGGATAAGCTCTTCTCCCCACAACCGTTATTCAATATCTGAAACTGATTTAACTCCACAGATGAGAATCAGCAGGACTCTGGAATTTGGAGATTGACTCTGAAGTATCGAAAGATTCCACTTGTTTTTATTTATCGGTTAAGTAGGGTTTCTCAGCCTCAGCGCTATTGGTGTCTGGATCAGATAATCCTTTACTGTGCAGGGCCATCCTGGGAAGTGCACGATGTTGAGAAGTATCCGGGGCCTCTGCCCACTGGATGTCACTAACAATCCCCTACTCTGGTTGTAACAGCCAACAAGGTCTCCAGATGTTGCCAAATATCCCCAAAGGGGCAAAATCGCCTCTGGTCGAGAACCACGGGGTTTCTGTACTCGAGCACTTAACCTTTTTTTCTGCAACCAGACTCCATTTTATAACCCACTTTTAGTAGATGAGCTCTGTTGTAACAGCACCTTTCAAGGTATCTGTATTTATAGCCACAAAGGGAACAGCCCCAAATTTAAATACTGTATTCTCCCTAGATCTCAGTCACCACGAGCAGTCATATTCTCAGCTATGAGATTGCACAATATCCTTCCTCCCTGCTCTTTTACCATGAACTATCTATCTGTAAAGCCTCTCTGATAAAATATTCTACCCTGCCAGATTTTGTACATTGACTTCTGGAGGCATCTTCCCTGATGGACCCAGCCTGATGGATACCTATAATTTTTTCATCCCATTAATCTGTAGTTTGTCCCATTCTACCAGAGCCTTATTTCTGGCAGTCTAATTTATTTTAAAAAAACAAATCTATCCTCATGTCATTTTCACACATACACCACCACCACCACCAACAGTTGAGGCCTGGGTACCAAGTAAGACTCTATTTACAAGTAACAGAAACCAAACCGAGAAAGCTTAAGTAGAAAAGCAATGCAAAGCAAACAAGAAATAAATGGTTAACTGATTAAATATAAGTTGTCTCAGAAAAATCAAAGCATGCAGAATGACCTCAGGATTGCATGCAAGAATTGGGAAGTGGTCCGGACCTCAGGGAATGTATGCATCCTTCTTCTGTCTCTGTCTCCTCCGTATTTCCATGATTCTCTTTTTTTCGGCAGGCTGGCTTTCTCGCATGCACTGTCCACATGACAAGATGGCTGAACCAAAGCTCCCAAGAGTTTATAAGCTCTGTTTTTCAGAGATTAACCCAAACTGAACTATATATTTGTGACCATAGGTGTGTGACAAAAATGCCTTTTCTGTGTAGGGAAATAGACATTTAATTTTTCTTCTGCATATAAATAAATAAATAAAAATATCAGGATATTTGAAAAAAAATTTCTAAGGGTTTTTGCACATTGTTGAAACTAATGTAAAAATAGAAATCTATTTCCAAGACAAAAAGGATAATACAGCCTTTGTGTGAAGGCACAATGATGAGTTTTTTCTGTAAAGCATGTTTGTTCAGACCATGCTTGAAAATTAATATTTCAGTAGAGAGCATACAGGAAATTTCAGTATGTTAAGACAAAAAACTGGGAAGTTTGGATGTTTATGTTTTCCTAGTAAGGAGGCTCTGCTTTATTTTCTGACAAGTTCACTGACAGAACTTTAGAGGTAACATAACGGTATCTGCACTTAGCTGTCAGCCAGGAATGAGTCACTCTTGAATTTACTAAAAATGACATGATCAACATGGCATAGTAATGAACCCTGGGGAGGATTTTAAGATACTATGTGGCACCAGATCCTCTCATTAGTGCCATGGGTCTTATTAGTACATGTCACTTTCTAACCTTTACAGCATGGCTGGTAGAATACAGCAAACACTGAATCTCTCTACATTTGTGACACCTCTTAATGTCACATCTCTTAATAAAAAAATACTGTTTATAGCTTGTTGAATTTTCTAAACATGTTTTAAAGATGCGGAAATGACATAAAGCAAGGAAAATGAGAAAAACCCTTAGATTTTATGAAAAATAAAAAGGTATGCTAATACAGTGAGTGGGAAGAGGTGCTTATTTCCTGTCAGTCCTTATATCCCAGGGAGGCAGCATCCCATAGGGGCTAGAGCCTGTGCTTCAGGCTAGGGTTCTAGACCCAGCTCTGCCAGCAATAACTTGAGTTTCTCTTAACCTCTCTTAGATTCATTTTTGAAATGCGTGATATAGGAAAAGAGCTATAGGATTGTTTTTTATTACACTTGTTTTTTTTTCAGCGCTCTTTGTGAATGTTTCCTCTTGTATCCCCCTCTCTCCATGGATGGATCAAATAACAAATGCCAGGCATAGTGATAGGCACCGCAGATAAAATCAGGGACTTCATTCTATATAGGTAAAGTTGAAATAAGATTGTAATATGTAAGTGGATTCATTCACCCCCCCCCAAATTCATATTTGACTGTATAAAAACCCTTTGGGGAACAAATTTAACAAAGTTTGAATGCTGTTTATTTGCAGTTAACAAGATGATGGAGAGAAGCTGCTGGATTTGGGATTTAAATGCCTCCATCTAAATTTCACAACTTATCTTGAGAAAGCAGAGGATCCACATTTTTTCAAAAGGACCAGAAATAAAAATATCCAGTTTAGCTTTAGCATTTTAAAGGCCAAAACATGTAATAAAGATTGTGTTAAAGTAAGTCCAGTACATCATTTGTTATTTTCAGTTTTTAAGTTAACATTTACCATGTGCTACTTCAAACCGACTTTACAAAGTCTATCATGGCTAGTACCTTGTGTGGCAAATCCCAGGGGTGTCCCGACCTTCCTCAAGGGTGACTGATAGTTGGGCAGGTCCAGGTGTACTGAGTGGTGAGGACTGATATGGCTACAACTGGGGTTTAGAAACAAGGAAGAGTAATGGAAAATACATCTTACTCAAAGATGGCATCTTATTCTGATGACTTGCCAAAAATACAGAATAATTTTTCATGTGAGATTTATAAAGAACACATTTCCATGTATATTTACATAAATATTTCAAGTAAAATGAGTAAATAAGCACTAAAATATATCAGCTACATGCACACCATTACAAGGTTATATCTGACAAGTTCATAACAATAAATGTCATCTCCAAATCAAAATTAAGAGAACAACAGAGTTTTTAAAAGTCTGATTTGTCAGGTAGTTACCGAACTACCTATCATCATATGACTAAATTGTCTTTCTAAAGGCAGAATCGTGACAGATATTAAATGTAGAATGAAGGTAGGAGGATTCAGTACTTTTCAAGGTAGTGGTTTAGACATCAGGAAAGCTATTGGGGAAATACCATATGCTAGTGCAACTGTAAATTGCATTGAGTGTTTATTGGTTTCTGTCATGCTATGGTAGGTATTGGTTAGTGATAAAAATGAAGGAAAATTCATTTGTTTGTAGCTTTCATTTTTCAGTTGTGTGCTTTCTGGTAGGTGTATTTGTCTTGTGTAGGAGGCAGAAAGGTGCTCCTTTAGAATTCAATTCTAATCACAGAAAAAATATTTTAATGTAATTGATTTGTTCTCCAGTGGAATAGGAGAGGTATAAAATATCTGATGAAGTAACTATGATGCATCAATAGTTAATCATAATGGATGAAATTTGTCTTTACTTCTTGAATACGGTTATTTTTCCCTGTCAAAGAATAATTATTTCAAATAAAATTCAAAGCACTGTCTTTAAGATATGCATTATTTCTTCTAGGAATCTCAAAGTCAGCCTCGTTTGCACAACATAAAATATGTAAATTCCCCATCATTTGAAATTCTCTTTCACTGCATTAATATAAAAGCTTATGATTTTAGTAAATCCCTTCTGCTGGTTTAGAAGCAGCAACAAAGGATCAGCCATTTATGGTGTGCCTGCTATATATAGTTGCCCTGGGTGGACAGTAAGAGAATCCAGGTATAGGTCAAAGGGTTTTAAGACATTTTTTGAAAAGCAAAACAGATGCATGCTAAAAATTTAAATAACTTTCTAGTCAATAGCAGAAATATGTGACAAAGTAGTACATGATTAATTGCAAAGTAATGGCTTAGGCAATAATTGCTAAAGGGGTTCATAGAAAAAGATCACTTCATTGAAGAGGTGAGCCACACATTAAACCAAGGGGAGGAATTGAGTTGAATAATGAAGGATGGGTCAGGGCCAGAGAGGCATTCTAGGCTGATAAATGCCCAGAGCTCAGACAGAGAGATGAGAAAGTAAAATGATTTTTTTAGATAAGAGTGAGTATGGATATATGAAGAGCTTTTGTATGGAGTGGAAAGGCTGGAAAATTAGCTGAGAGTTGGGGAATAATGTCTTTTGAATGTCTGGCTAAGTGATTTTTTTTTTTTTACAGCTTTATTGGAGTATAATTGCTTTACAATGGTGTGTTAGTTTCTGCTTTATAACAAAGTGAATCAGTTATATATATACGTATGTTCCTATATCTCCTCCCTCTTGCGTCTCCCTCCCTCCCACCCTCCCTATCCCACCCCTCTAGGTGGTCACAAAGCACGGAGCTGATCTCCCTGTGCTATGCGGCTGCTTCCCACTAGCTATCTACCTTATGTTTGGTAGTGTATATATGTCCATGGCACTCTCTCACTTTGTCACAGCTTACCTTTCCCCCTCCCCATATCCTCTGGCTAAGTGATTTTGATTTCATCCGTTGAATAAGTATTTTCTAGATCATAGTCATCAAAACTTCAGAAAGTCCTATGAGATGTGATTGCTATTCCTGGGGAAGGAGTAAAGGTAGGAGTGAAATTTAGAAGTTCAATATATTTGGGAACTTCTCAATTTAAAAAAAAAGTAAGCAAGTTCCCATATAACAGGTCTTCACAGAGCCCTTAACATATTAATGTGCATTGTGAAACTATAAGAGATACACCTTCATATATGCTAGAAATTTAAAATAATTTGATATTACTGAACAGTACTATATGAATAGGTAAGAGGTGAAAGGTGAGGCTGGAGAGTCATACTGAAGAGTTTTCACTTGATTGTGCAGGTTCTTGATTAAGTAGGTGATGGGGAGTCAAGGAAAGGTTATAGGAAGATTGTCATATTCAGGTTTACAGTTTTGAAAGGTCATCCTGGTGACAAGCCAAGAGGCTCCTATAATCACTCATTTAAGAAATGGGGGGGCTTCCCTGGTGGCGCAGTGGTTGGGAGTCCGCCTGCCGACGCAGGGGACACGGGTTTGTGCCCGGTCTGGGAAGGTCCCACATGCCGCGGAGCGGCTAGGCCTGTGAGCCGTGGCCGCTGAGCCTGTGCGTCCGGAGCCTGTGCTCCGCAACGGGAGAGGCCAAAACAGTGAGAGGCCCGCGTACCGCAAAAAAAAAAAAAAAAGAAATGGGGACCTGAACCAAGGCAGTGGCAGCAGAAATGGACAAGAAAGGTCTAGTTCAAAAATATCTAAGGATTGTCTTTTTGTCTTGTTTATGGTTTCCTTTGCTGTGCAAAGGCTTTGAAGTTTCATTAGGTCTCATTTGTTTATTCTTGTTTTTATTTCCATTTCTCTAGGAGGTGGGTTAAAAAGGATGTTGCTGTGATTTATGTCATAGAGTGTTCTGCCTATGTTTTCCTCTAAGAGTTTGATAGTGTCTGGCCTTACATTTAGGTCTTTAATCCATTTTGAATTTACTTTTGTGTATGGTGTTAGGGAGTATTCTAAGTTCATACTTTTACATATACCTGTCCAGTTTTCCCAGCACCACTTATTGAAGAGGCTGTCTTTTTTCCACTGTATATTCTTGCCTCCTTTATCAAAGATAAGGTGACCATATGTGTGTGGGTTTATCTCTGGGCTTTCTATCCTGTTGTGTTTTTGTGCCAGTACCATTGATCTATATTTCTGTTTTTGTGCCAGTACCATACTGTCTTGATTACTGTAGCTTTGTAGTATAGTCTGAAGTCCGGGAGCCTGATTCCTCCAGCTCCGTTTTTCTTTCTCAAGATTGCTTTGGCTATTCAGGGTCTTTTGGGAGAAAATATTTGCAAATGAAGCAACTGAAAAAGGATTAATCTCCAAAATTTACAAGCAGCTCATGCAGCTCAATGTCAAAAAAACAAACAACCCAATCCAAAAATGGGCAGAAGATCTAAATAGACATTTCTCCAAAGAAGATATACAGATTGCCCACAAACACATGAAAGGATGCTCGACATCATTAATCACTAAAGAAATGCAAATCAAAACTACAATGAGATGTCATCTCACACAGGTTAGAATGGCCATCATCGAAAAATCTACCAACAGTAAATGCTGGTGAGGGTGTGGAGAAAAGGGAACCCTCTTGCACTGTTGGTGGGAATGGAAATTGATACAGCCACTATGGAGAACAGTATGGAGGTTCCTTAAAAAACTAAAAATAGAACTACCGTATGACACAGCAATCCCACTACTGGGCATATACCCTGAGAAAACCATAATTCAAAAACAGTCATGTACCAAAATGTTCATTGCAGCTGTATTTACAGTAGCCAGGACATGGAAGCAACCGAAGTGTCCATCAACAGATGAATGGATAAAGAAGATGTGGCACATATATACAATGGAATATTACTTGGCCATAAAAAGAAACGAAATTGAGTTATTTGTAGTGAGGTGGATGGACCTAGAGTCTGTCATACAGAGTGAAGTAAGTCAGAAAGAGAAAAACAAATACTGTATGCTATCACATATGTGTGGAATCTAAGAAAAGAAAAACATGGTCATGAAGAACCTAGGGGCAAGATGGGAATAAAGACACAGACCTACTAGAGAATGGACTTGAGGATATGGGGAGGGGGAAGGGTAAGCTGTGATAAAGTGAGAGAGTGGCATGGACATATATACACTATCAAACTATCTATATACATATAGCTAGCTAGCTATCTATATGTATAGATAGCTAGTCGTTTGGTAGCGTATGTATGTATAGATAGCTAGTCGGAAGCAGCCGCATAGCACAGGGAGATCAGCTCGGTGCTTTGTGACCACATAGAGGGGTGGGATAGGGAGGGTAGGAGGGAAGGAGATGCAAGAGGGAGGAGATATGGGGATATATGTATATGTATAGCTGATTCACTTTGTTATAAAGCAGAAACTAACACACCATTGTAAAGCAATTATACTCCAATAAAGATGTTAAAAAAAAAATCTAAGGAATATAATCCTAAACTCCTGATGACTGAAGGGATATGAAAGTCAGGAAGGAATTAACAATGAGTGTTGAGCTTGTAGCTCTGGAAACTGAGTGAAAAGCAGTATCAGTCATCAATTCAGGGAACAAAAGAAGAGCAGAATGGGGTGAAGGGCAGGCATAATGAAGGAAGACAAACAGTGAGATGAATCTGTGGTGGGTGTTGGGCTTGAGGTCCCAGCAGTATATCCAGAGGAATCTATCGAAGAGATATTCAAATTTACATATCTGGAACCCAGGAGAGAGATCTGATCTAGAGTAAAGGTTTGCAAGTCACTGCATGCCATGATACAACATGTGAAGACATGGGAGATGATAACACTTACACAGACCATATAGTGAAGATAGTAAGATCACAAAGACATCGTCTGAGAAAAATGAAGAATATACAACAAAAGAGATTAAGATTAGCATTATCCAAACACAGTATTAGAAATTGTTTTATACTCCATTAGTATTCAGTTCAAAATGGGACTCCCTATTACTTCATGAGTTAGTTGTGACCAATGACCTCTCTCCACACACACACACACACACACACACACACACACGCACACACATACACACATACACACCCCACAGGGAGTTTGGGGCTCTTATTCACTGAGGAGCAGAATCAGATATAGATTATTCTCTTTTTTCCCCCCTTATTTATTTATTTATTTATTTAAATATGGATATCTAGTTGTGACAGTGCTGTTGGTTGAGAATACTACCCTTTCTCATTGCTTACCTTTGCTCATTGAAAATCATCTGACCCCGTGTGTAGGAGTCAGTTTTTGGACTCCATATTCTATTCCATTAATGAATATGCCTGTCTTTATGCTAATATGACACTTATTTCTATACCACTACACTTATAGGATTATACTGAGTCTTTAAATGAAATAGTGCAATTCCTCCAATTATGTTCATTAGAATTCTTTTGGCTATGATAGGCCCTTTGTAATTCTGTGTAAATTTAGATTAAGTTTGTCACTTTCTACAAAAATCCCTTCTGAAATTTTAATTGACATTGCATTAAATGTGTAGATTAATTTGGTAAATATTGGCAACTTAATAGTATTGTGTCATCTATTCCCTGACCATGGTATGTCCAATACTTATGTCTTTTTTACTTTCTCTTAGCAATCTTCTGTAGTTTTCAAGGTAAATATCCTGAGCATATTTTTATAAGTTTATTCCTATGCATTTCATGTTTTTAGATACTACCATAAATGGTATTTTTTTTAATTTAAATTTTTACTTGTCCATTATCCTTGAAGATTGTTGAGACAGTACCTATGGGGAAAAGCACACATCTTTTTACTCTTACTTTATACCTGGTTATATGTTGACCAGCTTAACTTATTTTCTTGCAATCACTATTTTCAAGAACTTAGCTTCAGATACAGATATTGGTGACCCCAATAAATTCTTTACGGTTCAAATTTAACAATGCTAAAAGAAGTTAAAAAGAAGAAATATTTCTGTTCTAACTACAGTTATCTATCAAGTTAGCCCGGTCAGATCCACTCTTTGGGTGTGACTATATGTATGTGTGAATAAAAGAAAGAGAGGGAGGTATACATAGAAAGAAAAGACCCTGGATACATAGGTATACATAAAAGAAAAGAGGAAGAAAGAGCACCAGACACCGAAGAAGTATTTGAAAATATACTAGCAAGAAAAGAACATGTAATACCTGTTTTTTACTTCTATATTTTCATAGTGAATGCTCAAACATCATATAATGTATAGGTTATATTACTAATTATTTACAGAAGAAGAGATTGAGGATTGGAAATATAGTGTCTCGCAGTATTATGGAAATGGTAAGTAGCAAATGATGTAGCAGTACTTGGGCCTTGTGAATCTCTTTTGATTGTACTATTTTCTTCAGTTACCTGGTTAGGGCTTTTGCAACTCATATAACTAAGTGCATCTTTCAAGAACTATACATAGGCATAATTATCCCTGCCTGAGTACCATCTAGCAGCCAGATGGTCAGTAGGTAAAGCTGGGTTCATGTATTTTACTTCTAACAATATCATACTACATTTTATTTTTTTAATTTATGTTCTTCCTGGTCCAAAAGAATCTTAAAGAGAAGGCTTCGCTGGGATTGCTCAATCAGGAGACAAGCGAAAAGAGGTTGATTTACAATAATTAATCCAATTATGGATAAACTGGATAACTGAGTCACTGAGAAGTTACATGTTTAATCAAACAAATAAATAAAAATTAAATTCAGAATTACTGAATTGTCATGAGCATAGTTTTAATATCATCTCTCTCTCTAGGAAATCAACAATGGTTGTCTTGTGATTGGGTTATCATAAGTTCTGCTCAGTTCTGTTCTTCTGTTTTCAAAGTCTTGATGTGCCATTTTCTTATCATGTAGGTTGCAGGGAGAGCTTAAGAATCTCACTATACTAGGTTTGCAGGTAATCTGTTACCAAGACTTTACTTTTTTATTTGGATTCACCTTGGTTCTTCATCTTTTCTTACTCCTTTTGAAAAATTTACGAATAGTACATGCACTATACCACTCCTTGTGGTCTCCTATATAGTTTATTTTTCTGTAGTTTCTGTTTTTCACCTCTAAGCCTGAAAATAACTATGTGGCTGATGTCACTCTATCCTGAGCTCCCCACTCTGTTTGATCACCAAGGATCTTTGTATTGCTAGCTTTTTCGAAGACAGTGCATTCACTGAAGCTATAGTAGTTTGAAATATATTCTAAATGCCTTCTGAGCTATTAATTTCTTCAGGAAACTCTGGCAGGTTTGCTTTCTAGTAGAGTATCATCCTGGATTGTCACCCAACATCCTAATGCTTTCATTTTAAGATTCTTCAGGCAACATTAAAACAGCAGCCCTTTGAAATCTACAACTTCTGCAGAAGCTCTGGCATTACTTCTTTATACCAGATCAAGTATTCTGCATTCGCATGTTAAATATAAATTCCCTGCTTTTGGTTAGTTCTATTGAAATCCTAACCAATGAAAAAGCTTGAAAATTTCCTGCAGTAGAAGTTTGATATGATATGGATAGAGTAGGAATTGTGACTAGTAGCACCATCCTCCCAATACTGTAATTAAGAAGACTTTATTTAAGAAGTAGGATATTTAAAGGAAGATTCAACATTCACATCAGTGTTGACCATGTTGATAGTGGCTAGTTAATGGAAATCTGCTGAACAATCCAGTGACACGGTAAAGTACCATTTGAGTAAAATAAAAATTTCAAGAATTATTGAAGACTGTTATCTATAGCATCAAACATTAATATTTCATTTAGATAAATGAATTTTTCAACTAGGAAATAACTAACAGTAGAAGAATTTTCAGGTACTAAATAAACCATAACTTTTCCTGGATTTATTTGTCCAGATGTCTCTACATTTGCATTTTATTAGAGAAAAATGTGTGTTTAATTTTTGACATTTCTTTGATATATAATAGCAGTAACTGTTCAATTCTCCCAAATATGTATATACACATGTATACATATACACTCATATATCTAGAGAAAGAATAATCTCAAACTATTAAATACAACATACTGGGGCTTCCCTGGTGGCGCAGTGGTTGAGAATCTGCCTGCCAATGCAGGAGACAAGGGTTCGAGCCCTGGTCTGGGAAGATCCCACATGCCGCGGAGCAACTAAGCCCGTGAGCCACAACTACTGAGCCTGCGCATCTGGAGCTTGTGCTCCACAACAAGAGAGGCCACGACAGTGAGAGGCCCGCGCACCTCGATGAAGAGTGGCCTCCGCTCGCCGCAACTGGAGAAAGCCCTCGCGCAGAAACGAAGACCCAACACAGCCAAAAATAAATAAATACAAATTTAAGAAAAATACAACATACTGAAATTATATTTTAGTAGCAATTTGATCCTTTTCGTGTAAGTTATCCTTGAAATTCTGAAGAAGCATTATACTACAGTTTACAATAAAACACCAAGGAAAAGTTCTTCAACTTGATAGGAAAAGAGAAATTCATGTTACTACCTGTTAGTTGACATTCCCTATCTGAATATTTTAAATAAATGCTTCATGTCAGGTGACTAACATTGGCTAGCTAGGGGTTTTTCTCTGTGGAAGACTTAGATAAATCAGTGCTTCCAGGATGATTTTTTGGCATTACAATATATAGTACTGTTTTATTCCTTAAACTGATTTATTATGTTTCAGATAATTCCTAAGGCAATTTCCTTTTTTCAGAACATGTACAGTAAGTTAGTCTATTAGACTGAAGTTCAATTTTTTCCTCTTGTACTAAATCTGATGATGAGGTTATAATTCTCTCCTGCTAGGAAAAAAAACCAGAAAATACAGAATTAAATCATCTATTTGGAAAACTTCTTCATCCTTTCTCATTCTTCATATTTTTTTATTTCATATTGAGAAGAGTCTAATTGTGTCATGCTTTAAAAATAACAATAACAAAGACTCACTCTAATACTTAATTTATATAGAAAATATGGTTCCAGAGGCAGAAACTTAAGACACTGCATTTTAAAATAGTTGAAACAGATTATTCTACTTTCACTTAGATCAAAAGCCATTTGGGATTATTCCAGAAAGTTTCCCACAAACAGTCACAAAATAATCACCAATTTTCTGGTTACCATTATCTCCATTTGACTATTTTGCTACTGTAGATCATTTAATTAATATTTATTGAGCACACTTATTTCAGTTTTCTTCTGCAACCCAGTTCTTTTTTTTCTTTAACATCTTTATTGGAGTATAATTGCTTTACAATGTTGTGTTAGTTTCTGCTGTATAACAAAGTGAATCAGCTATACATATACATATATCCCCAGATCTCCTCCCTCTTGCGTTTCCCTCCCACCCTCCCTATCCCACCCTTCTAGGTGGTCACAAAGCACCGAACTGATCTCCCTGTGCTATGCAGCTGCTTTTCACTATTTTAAGTTTGGTAGTGTATATATATCAATGCCACTCTCTCACTTCGTCCCAGCTTACCTTTCCCACTCCCCGTGTCCTCAAGTCCATTCTCTAGTAGGTCTGTGTCTTTATTCCTGTCCTGCCCCTAGGTTCTTCAGAACCATTTTTTTTTTTTTTTTAGATTCCATATGTGTGTTAGCATACAGTATTTGTTTTTCTCTTTCTGATTTACTTCACTCTGTATGACAGACTCTAGGTCCATCCACCTCACTACATAACTCAATTTCGTTTCTTTTTATGTCTGAGTAATATTCCATTGCATATATGTGCCACATCTTGTTTATCCATTTGTCTGTTGATGTGCATTTAGGTTGCTTCCATGTCCTGGCTATTGTAAATAGTGCTGCAATGAGCATTGGGGTGCATGTGTCTTTTTGAATTATGGTTTTCTCAGGGTATATGCCCAGTAGTGGGATTGCTGGGTTGTATGCTAGTTCTGTTTTTAAGGAACCTCCATACTGTTCTCCGCAGTGGCTGTATCAATTTCCATTCCCACCAACAGTGCAAGAGGGTTCCCTTTTCTCCACACCCTCTCCAGCATTTATTGTTTGTTGATATTTTGATGATGGCCATTCTGACCGGTGTGAGGTGATACCTCACTGTAGTTTTTTGTTTTTGTTTTTTTTTTTTGCGTTACTGGGGCCTCTCACTGTTGTGGCCTCTCCCGTTGCGGAGCACAGGCTCCGGACACGCGGGCTCAGCGGCCATGGCTCATGGGCCCAGCCGCTCCGCGGCATGTGGGATCTTCCCGGACCGGGGCATGAACCCGTGTCCCCTGCATTGGCAGGCGGACTCTCATCCACTGCACCACCAGGGAAGCCCGTAGTTTTGATTTGCATTTCTCTAATGATTAGTGATGTTGAGCATCCTTTCAGGTGTTTTGCAACCCAATGCTTGCAGTGATGGGTTGGTGCATGTTGGTGTGATACCCTAGTTGCTAGAGTCTAGTGCCTCATTTTGACCTCCTCATCTCCCACAAACGTTTCTGCTATGATTCAGGCAGTCAGTCTCACAACCGTGCTGTATATTTACCCCTCAAAACCATATCACCTCCACTAATTTAAGCTTCTTACTTTGTGAGTACACCTTTAATATTGAAGTATACCCCATAGGACGATTTTCCACTTCATCGTCACCTCAGTTTCCTTGATGTTACTGTAATTGTCCTCTCTTCATTCATCAGCTTGATTGTTGAAGTACCCCCGTATGATCATTCTTTCACCCCATCTGAAGGAGAGGCCTCTGACACCTTGTCATTATCAGAGGCCTCTCTTTCTTCCTTAGCTGCTCCCACTCTTTCCCACTAGTTTCATTTTTCTTCTTAACTAGGTTGAATTGCATGGATCATCATGTCACTATGTTCATGTCAATACCCCAGGTTCCGTTGCTCCACTGGCTTTCGCCTTTTGATCACGAAAATCCTCAAACCCTGATGAAGGCAACTACTTGTTTTATCTGGCCTGTATCTGTATAGCTGGGCTCAGCCAGATACAATAACAGTGCACGTCAAATTAATGCCACTATAATTAGTGTGTGTTGATTAACCTCAACGGGACTATCATTGCCATGTAATCCTACTACATTTTGTCATTCCCACCTTCTGAAAAGATTATTTCAAGCCTGCTCTATGCTCTACAAAACTCCAACATCCCTATTACTCCGTTCATTCCCTGTACATAACCTAGCCAAAACAAGAAAAAACAAAATGAAACAAAACCCTCTTGATAGCAACTTTCTCAAACCTTGCTATGACACCCCACCTGCATTTACACTGTCCACTTTTTATCCCGGCATGTTTTTAAATCCAGTCAAAATTTTTGGGTCTTCGGCTTATGGGATCACACCTTCCTTCTTGTTTTTTTTTTCCTATACCAACATAATTTTTTGTGTTGTTTTCCTCCTACCTCTCTGTTCCCACCTTCTCAATGACCTTTGCTTGCCCACTTTCCTCTACTTTCTGTTAAATCCTGGGATATTATAGGCTCAGTCTGAGGCCTGCCCTTCCCCCTCCATTCTATGTTTCATCCTAGGCTAGTTAACCCAGTGAATGGCTTCAGCTCAAAACCAGTCATTCATACCAATGACTCTGATTATATTTCCATCGCATTTCTCTCCTGACCTCCAGAGGAGTATATCAGCTGTCTTCTAGATATTACCAGTTAGATGTTCAAAAAAGCACATCAAATTCAACATGTTCCAAGTTATACATACTCAGTTATACAAGTTATACAGCCTTCCTCCTATGTTCCATCCCTTAATGGAACGGACAGCCATCTTCCTGTTTACAGAACCAGAAACTTGAGAGTCATTCTGAACATCTTTTTTTCTTTCACCTCTTATTCAATTCATTAGCAAGCCTTGTTGATTTAGGCTCCAAATATGTTTGAGTCACTCTTCTCAACATCACCATCATTATCACACCCAAGTACATCTTCTCTTGCCTGAACTGCTTCAATGGTATCCTGTCTGGCCTGCTCATATCTTTTCTCAGATCTCTCTCTTTTTTCTATAACAGCCAGAAATAGTTTGAATTATTAATCTTTCTTGGCTTAAAACTATTCTACCCCACTTTGTGCTCCAGCAACATTGGCTTTTATTTAATGTGTCAACCCCCTATCTATCTCAGGGCCTTTCACATACTCTTGCCTCTATTTCAAAGGTACCCCCCACTCCCTGCCTTGCCTTTCTCCCTCCATCCCACCACCACCCTTACCTACTTGTTTTTATGGTCTTGGCTCAGATATCACTTCTTCAAAGAAGTCTCCTTTGACACTCTAGATAATATTAGTTTCCTGCAGTTGGCTTTCACAGTATCTTATAACTGTTTGCCATAAAATCTGGTTTAACAACTCTAAGTATGTATTGAAATAATGATCAATTTCATGAGAAACAATCAGTCCAATTCAGCAAACGTTTACTGAGTGTCTAACACCAGACCCAGTCTATGCTCTTGAAAATCTCATAATCAGAGAAGTCACCCACATTTTTAAAAAAATAAGTGAAATGATACTTTCAAAGAATAATGCAGCCGTTATTTCAATTGAATGAATGTTTTCCAAGTAACTACCTTATGCCAGGCACAAAGGAAAAACATAAACCTGGCACTAAAGGGACTTAGACTATCAGGGAAAATATTTTAAAAAATAATAATATAATGAGCTATAGATAATGCAGATATTAAGGAAGTTTTCTGATGAGGAAAAGGTTGGGCAAGCCTGATAAGTATTTTAAAGTAAATACCCTGCTAGTTGGGGCTTCCCTGGTGGCGCAGTGGTTGAGAGTCCGCCTGCCGATGCAGGGGACATGGGTTCGTGCCCTGGTCCGGGAAGATCCCACATGCCGCGGAGCGGCTGGGCCCGTGAGCCATGGCCGCTGAGCCTGCGCTCCGCAACGGGAGAGGCCACAGCAGTGAGAGGCCAGCGTACCGCAAAAAAATAATAATAATAAAATAAAAATTAAAAAAACTCTGCGAGTAGGACATCTAGTTCTTAAATCCATGTTAATCACAGGAAATGACTGTGCCCCCCCAGGCAAGAAACATTTTAGTCTGTGGAAATGAAATTTCAAAGGGACTTATACAGAATCATGCATTTGGTTTCCTTGGTTGTTAGAATAAATCTGAGCTAATCATGTCCCATCCCCCTCATCGCTCCAAGCTTTTCATTTTTTCAGATGACTGAAGAGATTTATTGAGACCTTACGGCTGTTCACTCCCTAATAAAGTTCTCCCTCAGTCATCCTGCTAATTTGGTTGACTGGTCTATTTCTAAAAATTAGCAGTTTTCAGAAACAGCCTCCAGTATTGTGGCTGTGAAAAATCTGTTGAGAAGAAATAAAAGGCTAAAACAAAATCGAATACTGTAAGCAAGTATAAATTTTTTGGAATGATATACAATCCTGTGTTGTGCCACTTTAGTCCCTCAGGCAGGAAAAAAAGCAATCCGATTTTCTGAAACATTCAAATTTCTCACCTAAGCTCAGCTAAGAATACATCATTATGGGAAGCAGAGTGGAAAGTCACCATTTTATCCTTTAATTTACAGTGTCAGTGGGAACAGCACAGCACAGAATCCAAAGTTCAAAGAAAGAAAAATATCTGGCTTATGGTGAATATAAACCTAATTTCTTTGAACCAGGTATCCAGGCCCTGCTGTGTAGCTTTAACACTGGGCATTCTAAGACTTCTTTTAATGGCCTTTTATAAATTTCAGAAATATAATAAAATATTCACTTAAAAGAAATCACTAAATACCCACCTGGTAAAAACTGATCCAAGAAAAGATTTCATTTGGATTATGAAGTATTTTACTTGTTTTAAGATAGAACAACTTTTTTTAGATTGTCCTTTGTTTAATACAAAAGGTCAATTTTACTTTCTTCCTCAGTTTTGATATTCATCTCTGGTTTTTGCTCTAAATCCTATTAAGAGAGAGTAGAAGCTTAACTTTATCATCTTAATGCCAAGATCTGAGCAGCATTTATCTAGCTATAAACAAGGATGCCTTTCAGAAGGTTATATTCTCACTGTGATAATGAAGAAAGGGGCTCATACATTAATTACCATGATTTCACAAAATGTAGTGTTTAGTTAAGATTCATAAGCACCTTTTATTATTTTCCCAACCTGATAAGCAAGAAAAGTGAAGGAAAATTTATCTTGTGATAAAAAGATACACCTCAGGAACCAACTACTTTCAGCAACAAAGGTCTGCCTTGAACTGGACTTAATATAGATCCAAGACACCAACTGATCTCAACCCAAGCAGCTTATTAGAAGCACCCTGTACAGGAAGTGGGTGGCTTTCAGAAGTACCCATTCCCCAGATGCCTGACACACAGAGATTCTAATGAAATTGGTCTCAAATGAGGCTCTGTCATGGGTAATCGTTGATTAGTTTACCACGTGATGCCTATATTCATCCAGGCTTGAGAATCACTGGCTAGATGCTTGACCCCAGCTCACCTCTCTCAATTAATTGAGCAACAGCGTTCAGGTTAAAGAAACAACTTTGACTAACTGAAACTCAACTCTGAGAATGCCATCTGGCCTCCCACCCATACCACCCACAAGGAGTTGGACCATTTTTTTCACTTAATTCTTCCACCAAACAGATCCATTGCTTTAATATCCTAACCATTGCTAAAACGAGGCATTACTTTATTCAGGAAGGCAGGTCGTTCAGTGAAAAACAAAATCATGAGTTAAATCACTTGCTTAGCTAAATTGACACTTGCTCTCTGCTGAATATTTAGTCAGATAGCCCTTCCCCAAGTCCTCTGTTGGTGAAATAATTTATCACTGTACCACTGAATCCTTCTGCCTTTTTAAAAATATATAATTGAATATGAGTGACTCCCTGCATTATATTTTCCTCTAAAAAAGTACTGTTCCTATTGTCAAATCGGAACATATTTTACTTCCTATATATATCACCCACAAGTCATTTTTAAACCTGGATCACTGTCTATCCTGAAATAAAAGGTCTACTACAAGGGAGGGGCAACTTTTTCCTCCTGCATCTCTTAAGCTTCAATTCCCATCTGCTATGCATTGCCGAAGGGGCTGCTAATGCCTTTTCCATAGCTTCTGCATTTTTAGGAAGCAGAATTAAAATGATTGGTCAAAGAAAAGAAAACCCTTTAGTTATAAGTGATTTCTGTTAAATTTAAGTATATTTAGAACACAGATGAATCCCATTTGTCCTGGCAACGTGTTACCGGCATTTGTATATACAAAGGAATCTCCTTTTAATGCAGTTGACTAAACAGTGGGATCCGATATGAAGCCTCTCTTGGAGCTGATCCAAAGTGTGTTCTTGGCTACTGGTAACACCTCAATTGACAAGGCAGGAAGTGGCAGTGGTGGGAGGTTGTGTACATACAGTTGACCCTTGAACAACATGGGTTTCAACTGCATGGGTCCATTTATATGTGGATTTTTTAAAATAGTAAATACAACAGTACTACACATCTGCCATTGTTTGAATCTGGAAGCTGAACCTCGGTTACAGAGGAACCACAGTACGTGGATTTTTCTCTGTGTGAGGGAAGGCTCCCCTCACCCCTTCACTGTTCAAGTGTCAGCTATATGTGTGTGTGTGTATATTTACACACACGCATATATGTACACACATGCATATAAACACATACATATGTGTGTGTGTGTATATATACACACGTATGTGAGGACATAGAAAAAGTTAAAATCAAAAACACTATCAAAAGCTGATGGCCACAACCTATAGTCATGATCTAAGAATTAATTCCACTATTGTCAGGTTTTTAAAACTGGATTAGGAAAAATAAACATGGCTGGCCTAAA
The DNA here is from genome assembly GCF_951394435.1 of Stenella coeruleoalba. Lineage (NCBI taxonomy): Eukaryota > Metazoa > Chordata > Mammalia > Artiodactyla > Delphinidae > Stenella > Stenella coeruleoalba. The sequence continues at coordinate 75,582,317 of NC_137155.1, forward strand.
TAAACTTCACTCCCAGTGACCCTCACTGCCTGAACAAAAAAAAAAAAAATTGTAGAAAAGTACTTTTTTTTTTCCTTCCTGACCCCTACTAACTGATCTCTGGGCAGATAATCAAGAACTGAAGGTCATCAGTTTTGCATAATGGTAAAAGTACAGTTCTCTGAATTTGAGTGCTGGCTTTGCCAGGTTGTTGCAGTTTGGCCTTAAGAAATTTTCTAATCTAGCTATGTATCTGTTTCTTTTTAAAAATTTATAACGAAAGAGATCTACCTTAGTGTTGTTATGAGTACTATATACAATTAATCCATGCAAAGTCGTTAGTTAGTGCCTAGCATCGAATAAGTTCTCTATAATTAGTAATGATTAATATTGCATTCCAAGAAAGATATTTTTACACGTGGACGTCATACCCATTTTACTTTTTTTTTTTTTTTTTTTTTTTGCAGTACACAGGCCTCTCACTGTTGTGGCCTCTCCCATTGCGGAGTGCAGGCTCCGGACACACAGGCTTAGCTGCCATGGCTCACGGGCCCAGCCGCTCCGTGGCATGTGGGATCTTCCCAGACCGGGGCACGAACCCGTGTCCCCTGCATCGGCAGGCGGACTCTCAACCACTGCGCCACCAGGGAAGCCCCCATTTTACTTTTACAAATATTCAGAGATTTAAAATTACAGAAAACAGAGACACAAAGAATTTATATACAGGAACCCACTACCTCATGCAGTTAGTGGGTCAATAGAAGAGACTCAGGGTAAGATTGCCTGTTTGGTTGAAGGCGCTCAACAATTATTTGCAGAATTAATGAAAATAGGTCTTGATGGGGGAGAAGGGGAAAGGAAGAGTTTGGTGATGGTGCCTCTTAAAAGAGCAGTTTCCCAGGTACTTAATGAGATGAGCTTCAGGTAAGTAGTTGGGAGACAATCGTACCTACAACTGCACGTTCAATAGTCAAGGACAGCTTCAGTAGAAGAGGTTTATATCCATCTGGAGTGGAGAGAGAAGTGTCTAAAAAAGGCATCTGATCAGCCTGCAAGTAGACAGGTGAAACAAAATCCATAATCTTGTCACCTTGTCTCTTGATGACTAAGGAGGTGGGATACATCTTCATTATCTGAGTACTGTATAGGTAAGAAGGAAAAAAAAACCCCAAATTCAAACTAAAAAAAAAACTATAAAGACCAAAGGAAGAGAACAACATCTTCAGAATGATGGCTGGCAAATATATCCTCTGAAAACTATTAACATAGGAATCAAGCATTTATATAATTTGGCATACATAAAATCATGAGCTATGTGAGACAGAAATTTATGAGAACAAATTGGAGTGCTGAGTGATATTGTTATAACAGTAACAATATACTATACTTTTTACAATAACAATCATAATTATGGCTGTTAATATTGTGGCAAGTATTCAATCCTATAAAACATAAAATATATCAATAAAAATACATAACAATAAGATATGACCAAAATATATTTTAAGTTATGATATTATACTTGACACTGTTAGATTTCCTAATCATAGTACTTGCAGTTCAAGTATCGCCACTTTAGTTAGTGACAGGTGTGGGTAACAGGGGTGATGCTCAGTCATCAACAACAATAATGTCAATGTCCTTTATGTATGAATTGAGCACTGTTATCATATTGTCATAGTAATTGTAAATGTAGATAATTACCTCTATTCTAGAGATGATGAAACTTTGGCTCAGAAAGCTTAGACAATTTACTCTGAGATAGAAGTACAGGGTAGAGCCCTTGTCTGTGGCCAGGACACTTCAGCCTTTCCTATGAAGTGACCTGCACACATGACATCCGTGCTGAAACTCAGGTTTCTATTTTGAATATTGGAGAACTGGACGTGTTCATCACAAAAAAGCAAGATGAAAGTGTTTTAAACATTTTACCATATTGTTGGGTCTGACCATGACGAGACTAGGAGTCTTTTTCCAGAGCTCCATGAGTGATTGTTAATTTTCAGCCAGGTTTAGAGCTTACCATTTGGAAACACCCTGATGAGAATCTGGCATGAACCATTCAATCTCACCTACTCCTTGATCTCAATTTATAGAGCATTCCCGTTTTTAGTTAGGACCATATGAATACCAGTCATCATTTCAAGCTGCTCCCTCTTTATTGAGGTACCACACTCTGAATTGCTAGGCTAGTCTACTTACAACCTAGATAGCAAGGCAGAACCCCTCCATCCACAATCTCAGTACCAGCCAGCCCAACACAACTACTCCTCACAAGGAAAGTGGTGGGAACCACGGACTTGCAGTCGCTTTTTAAGGAGTTGTGCACTGTGGAGCATCACATGTCAGAAGCATGGCTTCTGGGAAATTCCTTGTGGAGATGCAGCAGGACGGCAGCATGGCAGAAGGCTGTTCAGTACATTCTCCTTGCACAGTCTTTAGGAAAATTACTAAGTTCATGAAATGCTAAATGTAGAAAAAGAGTGAAGGGGTGGATCCTCTCATCTGGGCCTGACATATGTACCATGGTTGAAATTTTGCACACTCTGATGCAGATATGCCAAAAGCTGTACCTTCTTTATGTTCTCTGAGGATCTAAATATCCTCAGGGGCCTTACCGTTCTGGCTGGTAGAAAATAAATATAAGGTTCTCAAGCTTTCCTTATTTAAAACCTTTTGTTGTTCTTCAAAACATTTTGAAGCATCTCAAGAAAATATGCGATCAATTCAAATCCCAAATCCCACTCAGTGCTGTTTTTCCCTCTTCTCCCTCCTTCCTCAGTGCAGTTATCCTTATGAAATTGGAAAAGGATCCATTTTCCTTGGGCTAGCTTCTGGGTTGGTTCTGGTCCTACCTTCATGTGGTATGGTGGGTCTGTGGCATGGGGTACCCATTTCTGTGGGTCTCTGGCCTTTGGCGACTGCTGAGGCATTTCGAGCCCTCTTTGGTTCTCATGTGTTCCCTGTGAGTAGCCTCTGTTGCTGAGACTATCCACTGGAGATAACCATGATGTTCTGATTCTTCCCACCTGGTTCTCTGGACTCTACTTCTTTCACAGATGCCGTAAAACCTGAGGCTCAGACCCTTCCTCCATCCAATCCCCTGCTTTGGGTTCCCTAGTCTGTAGGCTTAGCTACTTGGTTACTCCACTCGCTGTGAATCTAGCTTCATGGCAGCCCTCTGGCCCTCAACTCAGCAGTTTTCCCCCTGTACACATTGTGACCCTGTGCGATTTGGGGAATTTCTTATACTCCAGGAGTCAGAGTAGCAGAGTCAGTTCACCTCATGCCGTTTTGTGTCTGCTCACTGTACTCCGTGTTTGCAAGGGAGCATGCTACAAGGCAGTCTGTCCCAGCCCTCAGTCTGCATTGATCCTTCCCACAGACACTTCTGAACTGCTGCCATGTATGTAGCTGCAGTGTCCTGCTGAACACAGGCCTTCTCTCAGAAGCTTGTGATCATTATGGGCTACACCCCGAGAAGAAAGATGCAAATCTCCTGCCATGGGACTTTCCCAAACTATCTGCTCTATTGTTTTGACCTTAAATGGAGACCTTGGTGTCCAACCTCTGACTTGACCTCTTCTCTGCCCGCAACTACCTCCCTTAGACCAGAGGACATTCATTTACTTACCCTCCTGTTTCACAAAATTCTCCCTTTTAGTCACGTTGCCTCCTCTAAAAGTAGCACGTGCCTTTCTTTCTAACCTGGGGTCATATGGTTGGAAGGGTTGCTGGTGAATATGATTTATTCATCATTCAGCTCAATGCTATTTGAAAAGTTTTCCTTTTACATTAGATTTGACACTAGAATCTGACGGAGGCAGTTCTTTGGGTATATCAGAAGTAAATTGTCAGGCTAAACCTTCAGCTTAACCCCAAAAGTAAGAGCATCCTGTGTTCTTAAATGTGCCTTACAGATCACACCTAAATTGATGCTTGGGTTGGTTGGTTGGTTTGTTTTTCTCTCATAAAGCTGCTTACAGAGTCTCCGTATGGTCTGAGCACAAGAATCTACCCCATTGAAGACGGGACACAGTTGAAACTGGGCTGACTTGTCTTCCTTTACTCTCTATGACAGACAGGAAATATTTCTCTCTCTGGAAGAACCCATTACACTCATGCTGCATTACTGGCTTTTATAACAAAATGTTACATTTTATTGCCTTGTTTACTAACCCTTCCTGTTCTGGTACACACTGCTGGCATTTTAAAATTTGGCTATCAAAACCAAACTGCTTCTTTTAGTATTTTACTCTTTATTTTCTGTCAGATTGTTTTAACTCAACTTGAGCAAAATAAATATAATAATTTTGGATATATTAATTCCCACAGCCCTTTAAGATAGATTTGCTTGTTTCATACTAGGTTTAACAATAAGACACTTTTCTTAATTCTTCTCATTTGATAAAAATATTAAAATGGTAGGTTATCCTATAGGCTTCTGAGGAAATGATTAATTATTCTGTATTTCCTTTAAGTTCTGGCGATAGCTGTGCCGTTGACAAACTGTTACAGCTTATGTTAATATTGATGACAAAGTTAACGTTATTTCAATAGGACTTGACTCTCAAGTCGGTGGAGCTTAGTAGCTACGAAACTTTGGGATCAGAACCTTGGGAGTTCAAGTCCTAGCACAGCCACCATTGGATTTGTGACCCTGTGCATGTTAATAATGTCTCTAAGGTTGTCATCTCCAAATTGCAGGTGATGTTAAATACTTGACGGAACTGAATGATGCCTACATGAGATAAAGTATGTAAAGAGTCTGGCTCAGCGTAAGACCTGTATGAAAGGAGTAAATATGTTATCTAGTGGTTCGTCACATACAATTTAGGGCAACTAATTAAGATGGTGATATCGGCATTGCCATGCAAAACAATCACAAGGAATAAAAGCGGTGGGATATTTTGGTCACAATCACTTCTATTAATGGTCATGAGCCTAGCTCTGGAAGCCAACAACAGATGCCACAGGAAGAAAGATGTAGTTGCTCGGGAGGTTTTTGCAATGTCTTCGGAAATAGTTCCCCTGTTTAATAAACAATGCATTCCTACAGCTGGATTTGACCTCATCCTCCACTTCATAAGTAGAGACCAGAAATCAGACCGTGTAAGAAATCTGAACCTAGCTACTAAAGAAAATAATAAGAGGTTTAAAAGTAAATGAAGTTACAAATAAATTGCCGGCTTATGGGACGATATCTGTGAAGTCAGGTTTAATCTACCCCTTAATCTAAAGGCAAATTAGGGAAGGACTTTTTTTGTTTTCCACAGCTTTAAGACAGAGCTAAGTATATTTGTGCTTTAGTGTGACATGCATTTTGCTAGTTTATTTCCACAGTTAATATCTGCTACTATCATAGATTTGTCTTGGAAAAAAAAAAACATTTCAAGGCAGCGTTTACTAAAAGGGGGAACAGATTGATTCAATTTTTCTAGTGAAACTTCAGAATCGTTACTCTCTCCCTGTTCTTTTTCAAAGGTGTATATAATTAGTTTTCTTTGTATTGCATATTTGTATATTCTTTTTCCTTTCCTTATGCTCTGCTATGTTTATATTTATATAACAGGTGCAAACTGAGCATCAAATGGAGTGAGAAAAGCAGTAATAAATAGTGACATCTTGGCACATCCCCTCCACCTAGGTTGTTAGAAATGCATCTTGCCCTATCCACTCTCATTATATAGAACATTTTGCCACTTTGCAAAGGATATTGGAATGAACACACAGGATATAACACACACTCACACACACACACACACACACACACCATTGCCAAGGCCACAGATATGTAATGCTTGCATGAGACAGTGTTTCTCAACATTTATTCAGTCAACAGCTATTTTTTGGGAGGGATTAATATGCTAAGGGACATGACATACAGTGATGAAATAGCTGAAGTAGACACATGAATTCTGCCTTCATGATGACCCCAGTGCCAGCATCACCTATTTAATTTGCACCTACCACTGCTGTACATTCTAGCTACTTTTATACTGTAGACATTTTCCATTCTCTGTCACAGGGTTTTCTCTGTAACTCAACTCTACTCAGATTCTCCCTTTGTTATTTAGCATAGCAGCATCTTGCTGTGAGCGTGCTGCAAAGCCCCTTCCTCTGATTCTAGACTGCACCATCCACCGAAGTCACATCATTTCTTTTCAGAGATGTACTGGAAGCACATTAATCCTGGCCCTATTGCCGTGCTGAATCATGCTTCCCCCTGGCTTGTGGGGAGAAGCAAATCAACCTTCTCAATCACCTCATCTGCTACACCATTCTTTTGTGTTTTTTTAAAATTCCCTCCTAAATTTCAGCAGGTTTTCTTTTGTCCCTCTCTCTCTCCCTTACAGTCTTCCCCCATTCCTGTCTCATTTTTATTTTTTATAACTTGCCAATTTTATTTTGGAAGGGAATTACCTGAAAATAGTACTAACTTCTCTATTTATATGTAAATTATCTTAGGTGTATCACTAATTGATCGTATTTTTAGAAATGAATGAGAAAATATCTCCCAGGTCTAAAATGAAGAGAGCACATAATTAGGTTTGTATGCAATTATAATGCTTCACTAAATGAAGGGAAGAAATAAAAAATTCTATTTCTTATACATATAATATTCCCTTAAACTGGAATTATTTTCTATATGTTAACCTCCCCAAAATATAAAATCCTATCCAAATTTAATTTTCATAACACTCTTTTATGTCATAAAGACAAGGATATTCATTTAGTAGAAATCAAATGGAAGAAAGAACTTAGGATTTCTCCGTGTTCTAAGAGACTTCTATAACATTGAAAAGTGATTTACATTTTTGTATTTTCAAGATGCTGATGACCAATTTAATTTTGGGCTTCACTCTTAAAAGTTAAATAACCAAACTAAATTCAAATGTTGTAATCATATTTCCTGCAGCCTTAGAATACACTACTCTCTTTGGAGAATAACATAGGAGCAACGTACTCTTTATATGCAGGTCTCCCTTGCATTTATAATATTACTTCTGATAAGTGGAAAAATCTCCATGGGAAATGTCTTCATTGTCAAGTGTATGTGGTGAATACAGAAAAATCCCAGACTGGCATTTTAAGCTAGTCATGTTCTCTCAAGTTTGCTTTGATGTAGAGAGTGGTCTCAGAGCAAACCCCCCAGTGTTTCCCAGTGCCTTTGTCACTGTTTGTTTCATGTTTACTTTCCCTAAGTTAGTGTCATTTTACTGTTTTGATCATAAACCAGCATCTGCCAGTATTTCACACAAATTTAAATTACATAAAGATCCCAAATTCCTAGGGCATAGCACATAGTTCCTTCTCGCAGCCCTTTTCCCATATCCCCTGCCACTGCTCAGGAACACCCTGTTCTAAGCAGTCTTGTCACTCTGCCCCTGTGGTCTGCACCACACACTCAAACATCATTCAGTGGACCAGACGATCTTGACGAATTTTAGCCGGAACCTTGGACTGACCATTTTTGGTCTCCACATGAGAAATCTCTTCAGACCGTTAACATCCACAAATGGGAAGGACTGAGCTGGGCATCTCAACATTTCACCCACTACTCTAGCAATGCCAAGGCTCTGGTATCAAGTACAATGAGTTGTGAATGGATTATTAAAAGCTGGCAACAAATGTGTATTTTTTTTACATGTGAAACAAACATAAAAATCTAAGAATATAAAAATATGTGAGAAAATGTTTATCCATTTTTATTTTTATAAGAACCTTTGTATCAAGGAATTCTTTAACTCTAGTAAAAAGATAATGCTGATATATTTTATTTAAAAAATTGAGATTCTTGTTTCGTTCGCTACTATTTTTTTTAACTCCATTGCTGCTGTGACTCTTTTCTCAATAGAGGTAACACAGTTATCTAATCATTGAAAAAGACGCCTATATCAGTCTCTCCCTCCTTTAAGTCTTTGACATGTCTGAAAATCTTTCAAGGTTATACATTTTTGTACCAATAGTATCCTTCTGTATTATCATAAAATTCTCAGAGCTATATTTTTCAATTTGACTATTATAAACACTTGAACCTAGGGCATTAAAACAAAGCACATTTATCAGGTTGAACTTGATGTTTTATATTATGGATATCAACCCATTTTTTAAACGTCTGCTCTACAATTAAAATTCTATAAAACCAAGTCAACAGGCAACTGCCTTAGTTGATTATGTGATGACTACTAAGAGTACTTGTTCTCATAGTGCTTAATATCTAACAGGGGCTGCATGCAGTAAAGCAATCAGTTCCAATATACTGTAGTAAATGCTGTGATAAAAGAGGTACAGATGCTGTGGGAGCAGAATTGAACAATGATGAAGTGTTGAAACCATAGCATTAAAGGGGCAAGAATAGGAAGTGAATATCAGGAGAAAAGAAAGAATGTTCCACTCAAAGAGGATAACATATGTGATGACTAGGAATCTGGGAAGAAAGAATATCATATTGAAGAAACTGAAGATGTGTTTGACTTTATCATGAAGCTTGATGTAGATGTGGTAAATGACAAAAGAGGAAACAGTTAAGCAGGGTCAAATTAGAAAGTACTAAACTATGAGAAAGCATTTGGGACTTTTTATTGAGGGAAATGGAGAACCATTAAAGAGTTGTAAGTGAATCAATGAACTCTGACTCTACAAGGAGGAATAAATTGGTGCAGTGCATAACATTGAAATAATATTGAAATAATTTGATTGAGAGATGTTTTCTGAACTAAGTAAGAGCATTGGTGATGGATTTTTCAATCAAAAGAAAAAATCAAAATTAATTTATAACTTACTCGGTTTCTTGCCTTTAATTCTGGACTACAAAAAGAACACAGGGCTTCCCTGGTGGCACGGTGGGTGAGAGTCTGCCTGCCGATGCAGGGGACGTGCATTTGTGCCCCGGTCTGCGAAGATCCCACATGCCGTGGAGCGGCTGGACCCGTGAGCCATGGCCGCTGAGCCTGCGCGTCCGGAGCCTGTGTTCTGCAACGGGAGAGGCCACAACAGTGAGAGGCCCGCGTACCGCAAAACAAACAAACAAACAAACAAAAAAACACACATAAGACTCTGTAACATTTCTTAAAAGTCCTCTATTTTGCCTCTAAATTTGTTAACCTCTATTCTTCTGATTCTCCATCACAAAACCAAGAACAGGGAATTGAAATGATTCTAGATGGCAGTCTTAAGGAAACATGTACATGGCGGTGCCTACCAGTGAGAGGGGAAGCAGGGAGAGGCTCAGTCCTAGAGGGAGGAAAATTAGCTCAGTGTGGAATCTTTTGAATGTTAGGTTTCCAGGGAAGAGACTAGCTCAAGGTGAGATTCATTGACCTCTAGGGTTCCCCAGGATGTTTCTGGGAATTCACAAGATCAAATCTAATTTCATAACATTATTAAGATGTTATTTTCTTTTTTCTCACTGTGTTGGTTTACTAATGGTGCAAAAGCAGTGGTGGGTAAAACTCTTGATAGTTTTGTAATAGTCTGTTGTAGTCATTATATTCCTCACTTGCAAAAAAAACCTTTAAAAGCCAGTAAATTACTAATTTTAATAAATGTCAACCCCTCGGTACTCATTTTTTAATAATATTGCTACCTAATGGGAGGTGTGCAAGGAGAGCTTGCACTGCATATAGATTGTCTTGAGGGGGAAGGGGGGAAGGCAAAGAAACCCTTGTGTGATTGTCTCAATTTGAGCTGAAGTAGCCAGTTTTTTCTTGGAGCACCATTTTTACCTGAAAGAACAACTGATAGACAGACTGATTGTTCAGATTTGGTCATCTGGCTGACATATCAAAATTGAATAAAATGAGGCCTTCACTTAAAGAAAAACTACTGACAGTATTTGTTGTCAAGAATAAAATTCATGTATTCTGGTAAAAATCAGAAAGTTGCAAAACTAGTGTCTGTCAATGTAAGCTTAACATCTAATAAAGACATTCTTGATGGGATTGGAATATCTTTTTAATATGACTTTTTTATTTGGCATAATGAAATATGTCAACATTTGGAAAATCTGTGTACCTCAATGAATTAGTATTTTCCAAATGACCTGTCTATGATTTTACAAAATTATGCGTAGCTAACAGATCCATTCAAAGTGAAAGCTGGACCAATGGATTTTAGTGTTACAGAGTCCTGAAGTTTCACTGATCTGTGTATTAGTTTGCTAGGGCTGCCATGACAAAGTAGCACAAGCAGGGTGGCATAACAGAAATTTGTTTTCTCACTGTTCTGAGGGCTATATGTTCAAGATCAAGGTGCCAGCAGATTTGATTTCTCCTGAGGCCTCTTTCCTAGGCTGGCAGATGGCTGTCCTCTTGCTCTGTCCTCACATGGACTTCTCCATCCCTCATGTCTCTCCTCTTCTTATAAGGGTACAAGTCATTTTATATTAGGGCCTCACACTTATAACCCCATTTAATCTTAGCTGCTTCTTTGAAAGCCCTATCTCCATAAACAGGCACGCTGGGGGTTAGGGCTTCAAACATAAAATGGGGGGGACATAATTCAGTACATAATAATCTGTTTTCAGATTCCACATTGAAATCAACTTTTTTTTTTTTTTTTTTTCCGGTATGCGGGCCTCTCACTGCTGTGGCCTCTCCCGCTGCGGAGCACAGGCTCCGGACGCGTAGGCTCAGCGGCCATGGCTCACAGGCCCAGCCACTCCGCGGCATGTGGGATCTTCCTGGACCGGGGCACGAACCCATGTCCCCTGCATCGGCAGGCGGACTCTCAACCACTGCGCCACCAGGGAAGCCCTGAAATCAACTTTTAAGCATATGTCACTTTCCAAGTTTTGGGGTAGTACTGAAGAATATCCATAATTACCTGATCAGGGTGTTGAACTACTACTCCCTTTCTCAAATAGATATTTTTGTGAAGCCAGATTTTCTTCACATACTTCAACCAAGACAGAGTATCATAAAAGACTGAATGTTTGCATCCAGCTGCCTGTATTAAGCCACACATTTGCAAAACGTACAACAATGCCACTCTTCCACTAAATTTTTACTTTCAAAGATATTTATCATAAAAACATGCTTTTAAAATACACAATGGAATTTTTGCTATTATTTTTAGTGAATCAATAAATTTTTATCTTAATCTAACATGGTCAATATCAATAAATACAACACACATAAACAAAAGCTCTTTAGGGTCCTCATTACTTTCTAAGTGTCCAAAGGGTTACTTAGGCCAAAAAGTTTAACATCTACTGCTTAAGAATATCAGCATAGATGTTAGCTATGTGAGTTTAGAACTTGTGGTTATCCTGAAGATGATTCATCAAAGTCAAAGAACAAGTACGAAGAAATCAGTAATTGACTTTATTTTTTTTTTTTTTTGCGGTACGCGGGCCTCTCACTGTTGTGGCCTCTCCTGTTGCGGAGCACAGGCTCCGGACGCACAGGCTCAGCGGCCATGGCTCACGGGCCCAGCCGCTCCGCGGCGTGTAGGATCTTCCCGGACTGGGGCATGAGCCCGTCTCCCCTGCTTCGGCAGGCAGACTCTCAACCACTGCGCCACCAGGGAAGCCCAAGTAACTGATTTTAAAAAATGCCTGAGAAATACCTGTATTTAAGGATCACGTAGAGAAAAATGAGCTGGAAAAGAAGAATGACAAGGAAGACCTACTTTTTGTTAGGTGCTATGCTGAGATCTAGGTACACAGAAATAAGCAAAACAAACATGGCCCATGCTTTCACTGGGTTTATAGTTCAGTGGAAAAAAGGCAGAAACACCTTTTCTTTGAAGGGCCAGGAAAACTAGTTTCAAGGAGGGAGAGGTCAGTGTCAATGACAACAGAGAATTCAGTTAGCTAAGGGCAGAAAGGTACTCCCTGTGGAATCAAGGGGTTGGTTTTGGTGAGCTTGTTGAAAGCAGAGTCAGTGGGTGAGGAATGGGTGTAAGATCTGGAGGCTTCTGCCTTTTCAGCACTTAGGGAAAATTTAGGGATCATCTTCCAGTCCTGTCTCAGATGAGAAAGGAGAATTGTCCAGAGTCTTTGAGGGAAGGAAAGCTTCTGGGTTACTCAGCCTCATCATCATTGTTTGGTTCCCATAACCCTAAGTTTCTCTCAGTATAACCACCTCTCTCTCCCTCTCTCTCTCTCTCTCTCTCTCTCTCTCTCTCTCTCTCTCTCTCTCTCTCTCTCTCTCTCTCTCACACACACACACACACACACACAGCCTTCCATTTGGAACTGTTCCTGAGAACTTAGATTAGTACGCAGTGGTAGGAGGGTTATCACTTCATGCAAAACATAAACCCCTGTTGATCAGTTCTAATTCCTAAAGCGCATGGCCTCAGGATGAATCTACATTTAACTCCACTAAATGTATGCTCATCCATCCTGGAGGAATCCTAGAAAACATCTTCTGAATCAATCAAAACATTAATATTTTCACTATTACAGAAGTTCAGATATTTAAAGACAGTCATTACTTATTCCTTTAGTATTTTGTTCCCCAATGTAAATATCACCAATTCTTTGAAGCAGTTCTCAGATGACAAGATTTCTATTACCCCATCCATCCTGATAGCTCCCCTCAAGACTTATCTTGGTATATTAATGCCTCTATAAAGATTGCTCAGGATTGCATACTGTGTTTCCTTAGGTGTGTTTACAGTTATGTACGTACATTGGAACTATTATTGCACTTCTTGACATAGACACTACATTTTTCTTAATAACTTAAGAAAACATCATATCAATGTACATGTACTTGTCTAGCGTGGCAAGGATAATGCTCAGTTTTGTAGAGATGTGTTTAAAATAGAATAATACCATTCATGCTTTTTATATATGCGTGAGTACACATCACACACATATATGTGTATGTGTATACAGTCACCATTTTTAGAAAGCAACTTGAAAATAGCTTTGAAGAGAAATGAAAATAGTTGTAACATTTTACTGAGTAGCACCATTCCTGATAATTAATTTTATAGCAATAATTTTTGAAAAGGAGAACCCCTCTGCAGTTGCGTGAGCTTGAACATCATTGTGTCTCTGCTGGAGAATCATTCGTCTCATCTGCAGTCCCTTCCTTGTCAGTCTGTCCGCTACATCATTCCCAGACGTATTATTCTAAGTCCCAATTTAGTCATTTCATGGCGCTACTTCAGAACCCTTCATGGTTCCCCATCAATTGCAAGGCCAGATCCCCTAATCCGATTTCCATGGCCTTTCACAATCTGGATCCTGCCTGTTTCCACTTCCATCTCCTGCTACTCCTCAACTGCGCCTCCAAGCTTCAATCACATAGGGTGGATGGGTCTCGCATCTCCAGCTGTGACTTTTTGGAGGATGCAGGAAGAGGATTTGGGAAGGGTGAGAAGGGAATAATAATCAGTATCATCTGGAATCTGTACATGCCCCTCTCCCACTTCTCAGATATTCACATCCCCCAACCAGAGGTGGGACCCCTTGTTGAGTGTGGCTGCAGTGATAAGCCATTGTTAACAATGAGAGAATGTCATGTCCTCTAGCTGAATCAGAAAAGATAAAAGATGCAGCAGCACTGCTCTCCCTATCTGTGTGCTATGTAAAATCCAAATCTTTCTTCAGAACTCTGTTCAAATTATTACCTCTACTCTGAAGCCCTGTCTGTCTCCTATCATCAGGGGTTCTATACATATTGTATTCAGTTGAACTAGGACAACCGAGTATTATTTGGTTATTTTGGGCCCTCAGGAAACTCACTGTAATATCATTCAATCTACTAGCAGATCTCTGAGCACATATCTCACAGCATTTAATCCTTCGTTTATAAATAAGTCTGTCTACCACTTAGACTGTTACCTCTCGAGCTTAGAAATCACACTGTATCCCTGATAACCAGCACTATTGCCTGGCATGTAGTAAATGCTCAGTAAATGAGTATTGAATAAAATGATGATTAGTAAAAAAAACTTTTAACCTAATACTCAACAGTAGAAGAAATATGACGTTTTATGATCATCAAAATTAGTCCAGCATTGAGAACATGAGCAAACATGCACTAATACTTACAGTATAACAACGGGATTAAAATACTATAGAAGATGGTTTATGCAAGTAGACGAAATTTGAAAAGAAGCAGGAAGTGTTAGGATAAGTGATGAGGTTATAATTATTTTTCTACTTTAAAAATTATGGTTTTTTACTTAATATTTTTAAAAGAAATGCATTTTTAAGCTTGGGTTAAATGCAGATTTGGTGTGTGACATACTATTTGCTTACTGTTGAGGGCCTAGAATGCTTTAAATCTTTGCATCGCCATAAATTTTCATAATGCAGGTGTGTTATATATAGATGACCAACAACCATTAGTTAAACAAATGGGAAATTTAAGTGCCCAAAAGATAGGTAAGGGAAGTAATGGCTAGAAAATATTTTGTTAAGGGATTCCAGTGAGTCAAAGCTAAACTTGCTTCATTGCGTTTGGAAGAAGCACTGGTGAAACAAATAAAAATGGGTCCAATACTGTTGGGGGTCTGACTCCCTCAGATCCCCTACCTGTATCCTTAAGGTGGTGGTGAAGCCAAGCTTCCTGGGAGAGTTTGACTAAACCACAGGAGGGATCTACCAGAGAAAAGATGGCAAGTTCTTGTTAGTTTTACTTTTTGTCTTTTTTTTTTCCTTTCGTGCAGTGGATGAAATTATCAAAGGAATAAAAGCAGGTGTGTCCATGCCTGGAATTTCTATCTCTTTCAGTGCTGCCAGTGTAGAGTTTCCAGAGAAGCCTGGGGCAGCTGAAGAATCATGCTCCTGACCCCTGGTTGTGAGCACTGTCTCTCATAAGCAGGGCCTTATGGTACTTGTGTCTGAGCAGAGGCTATTGGTCTAGAAAATACCATTTCTTGCTTGTTTCTCTTTCCTTTCTTGCATCTTATTTATCCCTCTATACCAATTTTCTCCTCTGTGAACAAGGCAGGAATTCATGTGCAATGAATTGAAGGAGAAACTACACTAAAAGAAGAAATAGTTAAACCAAGAGCTCCTATTCTGGCTGGAGTTTATTGCTTGTTTGCCTTTGGACAGTGGCCTCTTGTGGGGACACAAACTAGAGAGACCGTCAAAGCTCATGGGTCCCAATGTGATGCTTTGACCTAATTAGTTTATTTTCACTGCTGTGTAAAAAGATCTTAGAGAAAAAAAATAGACCTTTCCAGGTGTGAGCTATTACACTGAAATAGCATTTCCCACCTGCACTAGTCTGTAATCACTGTCCATTAGTAGATGTCAGAGGACACATTGTCTTCTATTTAAGACTCACAGGACTAGGGGATTTAAAAAAAAAAAGAAAGAAATGTGATATATTTGCATAGTAGAGAACTATTCACATCTAATCTGTAGGGAGAAAACATGAATAATTTATCTCGTGAATATTAAAATTCATATATAGAATAGAAAAAATAAACTTTAGACTAGCTACCCTCCCATTCCTTCTAGTTTACATTATGTTTTAGAAAACCTGTGTTTCTTAAACTTTAAAAGTAACTGGATACACAGTAAGGAAATCACCTCATTTTATAGGAAATATTATAAAGCGCAGGGTAATGATGGTTGTAACAAATGCAGAACCTTAGGAAAAAATGAATTGTGCATTCATACAATTTAGAACCGATTGAAACTTAAATTGGACATTAATAATAACATTAACAACAATAACAACAGAATTCAAAGGGGACCTAAATCACTAAACTGAACTACAGTTCCCTTGTACGCATGTTATAGCTGGCCTCAATGGAGCCCATCATCTCTGCCCTTTCCCATTTTTCCCTTTCTCAGTGGAGTATGCCGATTTGAATATTTGGGCAGTGGAAGTGTTTTCTCAGCTCCCCTAGCAGAGTTTGCTGCCCCATTAAGGCACTGTGCACTGTATTGAAGAAAATTAAGATCCAGGATTTAGATCTGCAGCCCTGTGATACCTGGTCTAATCAGATGCAAATGTTAGGAAATTGGTCTAAGACTGGAATATGAAGGCTGCAATGCTGACCATAACAAATTACCGTATGACCACAGACTGGAAAATTACAGTGCTTGAAACTAAAATAAAGAGACACACAAACAATAAAAGAAGGGAAGACCATCAAACTTTATTATACTTCTAAGATGGATAAACTATTGTTACATATAAAAAGATTACATTATTTCCAATAAAAATTGGCCTTCATCACTTTGACAAGCTTAAGGGGAGTATAAGAAAAAAAAAAAAAGGTAGAGAGGGTAGACAAATAGTTTCATGGTAGATATTAATATGTACTAAGATTCAGGGATGAAGGGTAATCTATACATAAAATAATGATAATATGTAGTTTAGTTAGGGAATAGAGATTAGAAGTTAAAAATTATTAGGTAGATTATGTAAATACAATATGTAAATACAATATGTAAATACAAAAATACATAGATTATGTAAATACAAAAATAATTAGGTAGATTATGTAAATACAATAATTAGAATGCAATATTTGATTAATAAGAGTTTTCCTATGTGTCATTCATAGACTCGTAGCAGAGAGAAGTCTCAGTGTATAAGCTCAGGTGTTCAAGCATGCAAAAAACACCGTCTTCTATATTTTTCTCTGGCTGAACTTAATTTGTATTCTGGGCCCCAGTTCCATCAAGTGGCAGAAACTCAATCTCAATGAGCTTTCACCGACTCTCCTGCAGGACTGTGTCTACAAATTGCCAGGTGGGGGAGGTTCCTTAAAAATGGAACCTCTGTATGGAGGTTCCTTAAAAATAGAACTACCATACGGCCCAGCAATCCCACTACTGGGCATATACCCTGAGAAAACCATAATTCAAAAAGAGTCATGTACCACAATGCTTATTGCAGCTCTATTTACAATAACCAGGAAGCAACCTAAGTGTCCATCTACAGATGAATGGATAAAGAAGATGTGGCACATATATGCAATGGAATATTACTCAGCCATAAAAAGCAATGAAATTGAGTTATTTGTAGTGAGGAGGATGGACCTAGAGTCTGTCATACAGAGTGAAGTAAGTCAGAAAGAGAAAAACAAATACCGTATGCTATCACATATATATGGAATCTAAAAAAAAATAGGTTCTGAAAAAAACAAGGTTCTGCCTAGGGGCAGGACAGGAATAATGACGTAGACATAGAGAATGGACTTGAGGACATGGAGAGTGGGAAGGGTAAGCTGGGACGAAGTGAGAGAGTGGCATTGACATATATACACTACCAAATGTAAAATAGCTAGTGGGAAGCAGCCGCATAGCACAGGGAGATCAGCTCGGTGCTTTGTGACCACCTAGAGGGATGGGATAGGGAGGGGGGGAGGGAGACGCAAGAGGGAGGAGATCTGGGGATATATGTATATGTATAGCTGATTCACTTTGTTATAAAGCAGAAACTAACACACCGTTATAAAGCAATTATACTCCAATAAAGATGTTTTTAAAAAAAGAGAATATATAGCTTCAATTATAAATAATATACTTAAGGTCCTTACAATCCTGAGATTTGAATTTATGATTATATTACATTTTCTTGTGTGTTATATCATTATATTTTGCAAAATAGTGAAACTAACAATGAACAATGAGAAGTTCCATATGCCTAATTTTTACACTGGAAAAATATGACATGTTAATCAACTTTTTTATTTAGTGCTCTTATAAGTGAAAGTGTTATAAATTCCTTAGAGAAACAATCAAACAAAAAATCAGATTTTATTGTATACATTCAGCCTGACTCATAGCTTGTTTTTGTTCATTTTCAATTTATTTATATATAGTTATTGAAATTATAAACCACATTATATTGTTTTAAGCAGCTTTTTTTTCCCCCATAACATTCATGCACTACTCAATTCACAGATGTTTATTTACCTTCTTACTCATGTCAGAACCCTGTTCTAGAAACTTAAATCATGTTCAGGATGGCTGGGTCTTAGTTCAAGAAGGTCAGTAGCGGAATAGCCGTACCTGATACTGCTTTGCCCCATACTTGAAATATTGGGTTGACAGAATCAAACCTCCACTTAATTAAGAAAGCAGACATTATGTTTTGAAAGACATTGAACTTTGAATTGCCTTTTAGGGGAAGTTAGTGTATACTGTGCTTCAAATATATGTTGCAGGTGCCATGTTTAAGGAAATAATTGAAATAAATTTTTCTCAGGATTTAGAGCCTACCAATTGCAATAGGATTTAATTGATTTTGAGTCAGAGGATCTTCAGCTAGTGTTTTGTTTTGAAATATGTAATAAAAATAATAGTTGTGGGAGGAACAATTGAGTTCCAATCTCAGATGCATCTTGGCTCTATAAAAGTAGATGCATTAACATAAAATTCTGAGAAATACTTGAATTTCCATTCTTCAGCATCAGTTCAATCATTTATACATCATTATCAAATAAATGCTAAATATTAACTGAATCCCTGTTCTGTGTTGGTCAGCATGGTAGACCTGGGTATAAAAGTACTGACAAGGCCTCCTCTTTAGAATTTAAAATCTTGGTTTATGCATGCACCTGTTTTTCCCACAACCTGACTCCTGAAATTATATCATAAAAATTGACCTTCCTCATTGATTCTCCAGGTATTTCCTATATACAGATTTTCAGGGAAAATACAAACCTGATAATGAGGTTGAATGTACTTATTTCCTACATAGCCTCTTCCGGGTTCTCTCTTTCATGCTACCTTGCCAAAAAAGAATATGTGTGTGCCCGTCGGGGTGCTTTTATTTACCTCTTAGAATCTCTACTCAAACCAGAAGTTAGAATGGCACAAATAACATTTGTAATTCATACTATTTTAAACATAATCCAATCTTTGAAGATTCAGAAGGCACAGAGGATTTTATAGTGATGCCTTCATCATTATGTAACATTATTTTTCAATCTCCTGTAAACGTACTGAATGTTGGATAGTAAGGAATTCCATTTGGTATATCATCAAATAAACCATACCAAATTGTAATTGAATTCTAGGTTTCCTGGAATCATGTTTACTTTCAGTATAGGATTATATTCGTTGGGACTCAGTATAGAAAAAGAAATTCTTAAGCTAGCTCAGTGATCTTGGTCAGTCCTCCTTGAAGAATTGTTGAAAACAAATATCATATTTTGTACTCATGTTCTAGGGAAGGAAGAGTAACAGGAATAAAATACAATTTAATATTTGACTTTTAGATGAGGCTGTTTACAAAATCAAAACAGATGGCTAGTGATTTCAGATGAGAGGTGGTGAACAATTTTCAAAAATGCAAGAATTTATTTCATTTTATTCATCCAGGTAGAAAGCAAGGTTTTCTTTAGTTACTTGTAGGTTTCTGAATTCACTTTGCTGTACAGAAATTGAGGGAATGAAGGCAGGTAACAAAATACTAACAAAATGTTTTAAAAGGAGAGTAGTTAACCCCAAATGTGTACTTAGAACTTCTGTCTCTCATTTGTTTTCATTCATATTCGTCCCAGAGAGGCGCTTCCAGAGCTCCCTGTATAACCAGCTCCCTCCCTGACCTCTCGCACACTGAATTGTGCTTGCCTATGCATCCTCCTGAAATGAGTGCAGAAATATTTTCTGAATCTCAGGGTTTCTGTGATCCTGGTGAGCTTTAATATATTCCTGGGTTACATCTTTCCGGGATTAATATATTCCGGGTTACATCTTTCCTGGGTTACATTTTCCGAGATTCTCTGAAGATATCTCTAATTATTCTATCTTTGCAAAAGAGAAATATCTTTAACATCAAGGACAGTTTTTCAATAAGCAAGTAACCAAAAATGCTCAAATTTTGAGGGTGTCTTTTTTCTGTGTCTGTAGTAATCTTTCAGTTGAGTGAGAAGTAGTCAGAACCTTTGTGCTGTTGATTCAACTTCCATTATGCACACTGATGGCACATGGAAATAAAATAATACAAGAGCACCTCACATTACACTACAACTAGCAATTTCATGGAAGACAAAATACATCAAACCAATTGCCTGGCTTTGGAAAGACAAAACTAGTTAGTGAATAAAAGGATAATTTCACAGATATTTTGAAATTAAACAATGTTCCGTAGTACCAGAGGGACCTGCATTTGAATCTTGAGTCTTTTCTTTGTAGTTTTGTGAAATTGTCCAAGTTATGTAACTTCTCTGTTATACAAATTGTTCACCTATTTTAATAAAATATGCCTAAAAGCTGTTAGGAGAATGAAATTAGTGTGAAATTTAGTATTATGATTAACATCAGAGGTATATGAGTATGTGGCACACAGTAGGACCTTAATATATATTTCTTTTATTTGTTGCACAACAAGTGGGCACAATCCTATTCATTTTGTTCTTCAGGAAGTAGCTCTTTGACTTTGAGGCTCATTTATCCAAGTAGGGGTTTACTTTTAATTCTGGAAACAAATGGCAGGGTGGGCTTTGTTTACTTTTTCTTTATGTAAAGAGCAAACATGAACTCTATAATAGTCTATAAAATAATAAATGACTTGTAAAAATAAATGGGTATCTAACAGGCAACCCAGAGAAAATGGGACAAAAAGTTATCTTTTGTGCAACATGTAATTAACCTGTAGACATTCTTCCTACACCTAGTTAGACAACAACTAATTGCTGAGTGAGTTTAACAAATGGTTAGTTATGGAACTGAAATTAATTAGGGGAAATCTCATGGTGCTTCAGGGAATCAGCTTATCAGAAAATAATGCATGTGCTCAAGATTTATGGTTACTACACTTTGCCCATGGCTGTAAATTTCTTTCTGGCACCTTGACTATTATTGTGAGTTTGTGTAAACTACCAGCAGGTTGGCAGCCAGGTGATATCCAAGCAAGTTCTTCCTAGTTTCCACTTCTTATCTTTTCCCTTTGGTTAACTGACGTCCAGGGAAACTCATTCAGAATCAGGGACAAGTCCTAGTTCTTGGTTAAAAAGTACCACAGACCCTGGCATATACTTTCTTGCAATTGAAACAGAGACTGCACACCACAGCTTTTTTCCAGATTCCACAGAGGAAGCTCAGAAGTTCCAGCATCAGGGCACGCTGCCTATTACTAAAAAAGAGAATCTTCCACGGACTGTACTATGTGGATCCCCCATTAGCAATTAAAGAAATGAAGGAAGGAAGCATTATGGTCTGGGATCTCAGGCTTGCAGTCCATGGGTCTAATGCAGTCAGTACATACATTGTGTGTCTCCAGCATGGTGATGGTTAATAGCACTGAATGCCAATACCGCTAAGTTCAGTGTGCTTTTCCTAGTCTACTACCATTCCCTCTGCAACCTGTTATCTTAAATTTGTGGATCTGAGTTTGCAACTCTTGATATAGAACCAAGAGTTGCAAACTCAGCTCCTCCTTTTATTGGATTAAATAATTAAACCTTTCTTTAATTGAGAAGGCAAATAATAAGTAGAGATTTTAACGAATTTTATAAAATACCAAATGCTATGCAAAAATATAAGTGGGAACCTAAAAGTCAGCAGAGTGAAAAAAGAAAACAGCAAATCTTTTTTGAAGCAACATGTAATTAACCTATGGAATATCATGATTTGCATAGCTGGAAAGGAATTAATTGCTGGGTATGTTAATATAACACACATCAAGTAATTTTTATAGACACACATCTAAGAAGTCACAGAACTTTTTCTAGAACACAAAATAGTCTTGTGACTGGTTCTAAGAGCACACTGTACATAGCCGTCAGTGCCCTCTGTACAGAGCTGGCTGGTGAGGCTGGCCGTGTGTGTCCATCATTTCCAGTTTTTGCTTTAAACCAAACTCAGGAAGAAACAGTCTAAGGCTATTTGAATTTTTTTTTTTTTTTTTTTTGCGGTACGCGGGCCTCTCCCGTTGCGGAGCACAGGCTCTGGACGCACAGGCTCAGCGGCCATGGCTTACGGGCTCAGCCGCTCCGCGGCATGTGGGATCCTCCCGGACCGGGGCACGAACCCGTGTCCCCTGCATCGGCAGGCGGACTCTCAACCACTGCGCCACCAGGGAAGCCCTATTTGAATTTTTAAAGATAAAGTAAAAGAAGAAATTTAAGGTCCATAAATGTTTTTAGGATTATTAATTGGCCACCTTTATTTCGGTCTGGGAGAGAAAGGGTATACAAGACTGTGCATACAGATGTGTGCATGCTTGTGTGTGTGTGACTCACTCTATCACTTCCAAGTATTTCTGGGCTAGTAGCTCTTAGTCATGAAGCACTGGAGCTGTGTCAGGTTTGACAGACAACCTCAGGTGTGTAGCCCCAGAGCAGCAGCTCCTGTGCTTGCTTTTAACAGCTAATCAGGGCGAGGCGTGCTGCTGAAATTGCGTTTCTGATGCTTGCTTTCCCACTATCTCTCTCAAGGCAATGTTACTGTGACAGACTAAAGAGTTAGGTAGAAGAAATTCTGGCTTTGAAAGATTAGATGGGATTTTCCTCCCCTTCTCAGGTCCTAAGCCCTCAGAAAAACTTGAATGTCTCACTAGTTAACGATTTCCAAGGATGGATGTTGGGGGAAGACGAGTTCTCCTACAGAGGAAAAGAATATGAGTAAGAGATTGGGGCCACAGCCTCTTTCCATGGGGAAATTGGCTTTGCCGCTATTCCTCTCCTGTTCCTTCTCACTGCCTATAAACTCCACCTGACTCACCTCCCCTTTGCCAGTTTTTCCCAACTCACTCACCTTTCCGATGAGTGCCAAATTCCTCCTGTTGAATCATAATATTCCTTATTCTCAATGCTTTCAAAGACTCATCATATCATTCCTCAATTACAAAACTTTCAAAGACACCCCATTGAAAAAGACAAAAAGTCTGCTAATTAAGACACACTTATTTGCATGGCATCTGATGTCCAGCATGAAATGGAGCCCGCTTTCCAACTTCATTTCTTACTGCTTCGTTTCATAGACCGTATCCTTCAGTTTTCCTCAACTGGATTGCTTTTGGCATTCTTGCAGGGGGTTTTGTTGTACGGCACTAATTAAAGAACCTTTAGCCTCCTTGGCTTTAGTGCAGTCCATGCCAACAGCACCTGTCAGTCATAGTGACAAAGGAAAATGCCCCACCCATTTCTGAACCTTCAGTGGGAGTGCTTTACTCCCCTTCAAGATGAGACCTGTTCTTGAACTTCACTTGCCTTTCTGCCTTCATTCCTTATTCATGCTGTTTCCTTGGCTTGAAATGTCCCTTATGTCTTCATACACTGACTCACGATGCCTTAATGAAATTACCGCAATCCCTAGTTCAAAGAGATTTCCCCTTCCTTTTGAATTCCCAAGGCAATTCATATTCATCGAATACCTACACATGCCAGGCAGTCTTGCTAATTGCTTTATATGCATTATTTCCACTTAACTTTGTCCTTCCTGGCTCACAATGAGTGGTATTGAAACTTACTTCCCGGAGGTCACCCCTCCCTACCTCTCCCATCTTCTTCCCACCAGAGGTCAAGGTAGAGGTTAAATCTAAGCTCTCTAATCTTATTAGACCTTTAACATTTAGCAGTTTCTATCCTAGGTATAAAGCACCTTTTACTAATTTTCATAAAGGCAATATATTGACTTAGTTATTGCCTAGACTTGCCATTTTCATATCTTACCTTCTCTACCAGACAGTAGCCCTTTAAAGTAAAGGCATCTGATTTTTCTTATTTACTAAGGACCCCTGCAGAGTACACTGGGGTCTCCAATAGGTCTCAGAAAATGTTTGCTGTAAAAATCTGGACACTGAAAAAATGACTCATGGATTCTAATTTTCACTGCTTATTTTAAAGCCCAGAGCAGTTCAAAAGAGTCAAGATCTAGAATATCAGGCTGCTGGTTGGGGTTGGGGGTGGTTGGGTGAGAACAGCTTAAAAAATTAAAACCAAGGAAACTTACGGAAGTAAACTTCAGCCTTTCAAACAAATACATAATAACGATGTCATACTATAAAACCAACATAAAATACCGGGAAAAATTTGGTATTTTAAGGATGTTAATGGGTAACCATTCAGAGCACATTAAGAAAGGGGATTGCACAATTCCCATTACCATCAATGAAACTCATATGGTAAAATTCACACATACTGCAGTGGAAGCATGACCTCAACTGTCATTGGACATGTTACTTTTCGTGGTGTGTGATTTCCTCCTCTAATTTGAGGCAATTTAATTTTCTGCCCACTTCACAAAGAAATGTCAGGCTGAATGACTAGAGCATTGATGTTGAACATCTTTCTTCATACATTGTATTTACAGTAAAATTGATTCTGTTATCCTTGATAACACCAAATAAAAAGCAAAAACTGCGATATTCTTTAACAGATACTCCCCTTTGAAAATCAGAATTTGGACACAAATTACAGTCATACTTGGAGAACATCTTAGTAGGAATTTGAAATTTTAAAAACAATTTTTTTTTGTGAACAAATAAGAAAATCCATTATTGAAGAACAATAATATATATTTGTCTTACTGTAAAATTTCGGGATGAACTATATATTGGCAAATTTTCAATACTTGGATTCTGTGTTCATTTTAAATTTCATAAATCAAATATGGAGTAGTGGTTAAAAGGACAGTCTCTGGAACCAGACTGTTCACAGATTGGCTCTACTGGTTATTGGCTTTGTCATCTTGGGTGAGTAATTTAACATTCCTGGGCCTCAGTTTCCTTACTGATTAATTGAGAATATTAGAATTTCTACCTCATAAGATTAATAACTTTAAAGCACTTTTAAGAGTACTTAGCTCATGGAGATGTCCAGTAAATGTTCATTATCGATATTATCTTATTATAAATATGGTAGATATTGTATTGGAAGAAACATAAATCAGTTCTCACATTTGTTTTATTATTATGCTCTTTCAAAATATATTTGCTATGATTATTCTATTTTGTTGTATATTAGGGAAAAGGATATCAGTGTAACACATATGTTATATAATTATTTTAGAGGACTCTTAATGCCTAAATATCAGTGAATAACCAAGAATGGGACTCATTAACTAATCCATATACAGTTTTTTATCTACTTCTCCCTCTCTTAATCCAACACAGCCATTCAATCTAATTGCTTGACCACTTCCACTGGATTCTTCATTTTTATCATTTAACTCTGGCTTGGCACATAGTAAGCATTCAGTAAATATTAATTTAATCCACTCTTTTTCAAAATAAGTATTTCATTTTATTTCTACAATTCTCCATCTAGTCAGTACGCCCAGCCATCCTTCATCATGCCCTGGGGGCTTTGATCTTTTGTCTTTCCCATCTGAGGAGCAGTTTAAGCTCCATCACCTCCTGATTCTTATATACTGCTTTTAGTCCACCCTAATCGCTGTCTCAACTCTCTCACAACCAGATTCAGTGCAATAGAATTTAGCGCTACATTTATTTAGTTTCATGTTGAATTTGACTCTTCAACTAGATCATAGGCATTTTAAGGGCAGAGATGAATTTGATACTTTTTTGTAATATCTCAGTTTGGTTAGAGTGTAATTGTTCCAATGTTAAAGCAAGGAAGAGTTGCAATATTGCATTTGTATATTACATATTTATAGATACAAATATATTATCATATGAAGTTGGGGAGTTAGGGCAGGATTCTAGCTTCTAACTCACTTATACTCATAGGCCAACTATGAGTTGGCTCTGTACTCAGTTTCTACTGTTATGGGAGATGGGGGATGGCAAAGCAAATATCTTGGAGTTTACTAGGAGTCTAATACAGCTATTAATCAGAGACCATTGAAATTGAATTAATATAATTTCACATGCCTTTCTAATGTATTCTGCATCTCTCAAAATTTGATGTACCTGGTTCTAATTCTGTAAAGACTCAAAGAGATTCAAAGTTATAGGGCAGTTAATCAAATAATGCAGTGTTTCACTATATAAATTGTAAGCATATATTTTATAAGTAATAGCTCTCCTTAATTGAGTTTGATACTGTTTTTTTTGTTTTGTTTTGTTTTTGTTTTCGTTTTGTTTTTTTGCGGTACACGGGCCTCTCGCTGTTGTGGCCTCTCCCGTTGCGGACCACAGGCTCCGGACGCGCAGGCTCAGCGGCCATGGCTCACGGGCCCAGCCACTCCGCGGCATATGGGATCTTCCCGGACCGGGGCACGAACCCGCGTCCCCTGTATCGGCAGGCAGACTCTCAACCACTGCGCCACCAGGGAAGCCCGAGTTTGCTACTGTTTTATCCCCATTTATATAGATGAGGAAATTGAAACTCCAAGAGGTTAAATAATTACTCAAGATCACACAGATTGGAAATGGATGAGCTGGGATTCAAAGCTAGGAAGTCTGGCACCACAGCCCACATCATAGCTACCATGCCATACCCCGTAGGTTGCTTACACAAAGCCTCTCCCACCCACTTCCTTTCTGAGAGCCCTTCTGTGTGATAGTCACTTTCCTGGTCTCCCTGAAGGCAAGGATGGATTATATAACCTAGGTCTGGCCAACAGGATTAGAAGAAATGCCTTCTGGGTCTTTAATTTTCTACACTGGCAAAAATAAATAAATAAAAAGATGTGTTAAAGGAGGCCCAGTTTTTTCCCTAATTTTAGGTATTGACATGTGATGATGCAATGCTTAGAGCTTCTGTAGCCATCTTGCAACTGAAAAGAAGGTCGAGAGAATTACAGAATCACTCAGTGGCTATAAATATTTAGGCTTGTGTACCAGCCCTGTATCTCCGTTCTTATGAATGTCTTGTACTGCGAGAATAATATATATATATATTTTTTTGCTTAAGTTACTTTTTGTTGGATATTGTTACCTGCAGTTCAAAACCTCCTAAAAGATGAAACTATAAATCTCTATCATTTCTTCTACTCTTAGACCTTGTCATAAAATATGACATTTTACTTCTAATTAGCAAGATTAGTATTCCCATCTGAATATTTATGAGCATCTTACATTATTTCAGGTTTTCATATGGGTATGATTGTATTTATAAGACTGGTTTTTTTTTCCAGTGTATAGCTACTTTTTATTCTTGGCCCGACATGAAATAAATACAATACTTTTATCTTTTCCAGTTTACTTTTTACTAATTATTAGATCACCACCTTGACTCATGAATTACTAGTTTTAAAAAATGTTCTAAATTGCACTGGCAAATTTGACAAAGAAAGCCTTAATTTTTGAAATGTGGATTCATTTGAATTATTTGCCCTTTTCATATCAGATAATAGTCACTGTTAGAAAAATGAAAGTATATTTCAGTTTCATTCCCTTCTTTATATTTAAATGGAACTTAAACTTGTATTAATATATTAGCATCTATCATACGACCTTCACCAGGCCCCTCTCACCTAAATCAACAATCATACATGAAGAACTGTAAATCTTTCCTTCAAATTGAAAAATTTGGTCACATTGCCCCTCTGCCTTTCCCTGAACAGATTGAAGGTAAGAATCAATCACCATTTAAGAAGATTTTAGATTCTCTGTAAGAGAAGGTAATATATTCCCAGTTTGTTTTAGTTTTCTGCTTATTTTTATAAAACATTGGTTCATTAGCAGCTAAACATTTTTAATATTTGAAAAATACATCTTCATTTAAAGCTACGAGTTTAACTTCATTGTGATAGGCTAGGATGTGAAGACTTAGATTTATTAGCATTAATAGAAGCAAATGCATGTTTAAACCATTAAGATAAGAAAATCATCCCTTAGGGAGTATTTCAACTGAGGAAGCAAAAAAAAAAAAAAAGTCCTTAGATAAGCATGCCATTCACCCTATAATTTAGTTGCAGTGCCTGACAACTGTGATGTCAGAGTACATAGCACCGCAGCCTGCTCTGCTCATTTCAAGTCTGAAATCGTAATGACGAAGTGCCAGTTTCAGCCTTTTGTGAATAAGATCATTGAGCAAAATTCAGAGGTTTGGATATATCACTGCAGTCACTCTCTATAGTATGAAATTTTGAAAAAGCAAATCAGTTAAGAATTCCTACAGTGAGACATCATAATAGTGTCCTCTGAAGATTCCATTGCATGAATTACTTTAATACATGTGTTTGGTTTATGTGAAGAAACTACCATTCTCCACCTAAGTACATAATAGGGGTTCAATATACGTTTACTGGTTTGAATGCGTGGTCTGATTTTGAGGTACTAGGAGAAGAGACAGAGGACATACAATTTGTCTGAGAGTGAGTATACAATCATCTAAAGTCATAGGCTGGGGGTCATGTTTGGGATAGAGCACATGTCCTTCATCTCATATTTTCATAAAGAGATTGAGACTTCTCATCCACTGTCCAGGAGAGAAGATATTAAAGTGAACGTTTATGATACATCTCCCTACTTAGCCTTCCCTGAAGAGGAGATGGGGGGACTTACCTGTTGGTGAGACTGAGGAACCTAACATCCACTGGGCCGTGCCCCAAGAATGGGCTGAATTTCCTTTAACTAAAAGTAGAAAGCAATCGTCTGCAATTCTCACTCTCATTCTCACTCCTCTTCCTTCTCACTCCCTCTCTCCTTCTCTCTCTTGCCTTTTTCTCAAGCAAAGCATTTCCCATCCCCTTTGCTTCCTATGTGCCCGTAGCTCAGGCAGAACTTTTTCATCGCAATGGTCCATTCGGTTTGAGGTAGAAGGCCTGAGTTTTCTGTTGTTGCATGTGACAATAGCGAAGCCGGTGCTGTATCGGCTTGTCATGTGGCTGTCTGTGTCTGCTAGCAGTTGGTTGGAATTTACAGGAGGAAACGGGTCGACTGCTTGGCTGACCTTGATGTCCAATAAATCACTAAATCCTAGGGAGCATCAGCTCTCAAGAAAAAAAATGTATTTAGGAGAACTCTGGGGACAGAGTGGGGAATTTGAATGACAGGCACTTTTGTTATATGATTCTGTGCAGAAGTAAGACATCGATAAAAGTTTTGTAGCTTATTTAGATGTTTCTTACAAAAAATAAAATAATAAAAATAATAGTAGGTATAATTGATTGAATATATTGTTATAGGCTTATATCAGTTATTCCTGACAGCTTCCAAGTACAGACTGACAAACTCCTAATACTAAATAATAGTGACTACAGTGTCTCTGTAGACTGGTAAAGCCCAAATGAATGACATAAGGTTTATACAGAATAGCTAGACACATGGCTCTGGTGATGTCACCTCTCCTTCCA
The DNA here is from genome assembly GCF_951394435.1 of Stenella coeruleoalba. Taxonomy (NCBI): domain Eukaryota; kingdom Metazoa; phylum Chordata; class Mammalia; order Artiodactyla; family Delphinidae; genus Stenella; species Stenella coeruleoalba. The sequence continues at coordinate 75,611,385 of NC_137155.1, forward strand.
AGACCATTTCAGACTTTGCTAATCAATCACAACATAATCACTACCAATCAATCTGTACTGACTCAGAGAGATGAAATGTCTTTGCCATCATGGTGCTGTCATAACCCCAGAAGGGTCTAAACTCTTGATTTCCTATGCTTAGTTGTCACTTAGAATTCTAGAAATATCAATGGCTTAGAAGAATGTTCCAAATAGCAAGTCATAGGCTAGGCCCACATGTACTGATGAATCAAAGGAATCATTTCCAGTACTCTTCCTGTTTTGTGAACTGTCTGGATAATAATCTATGTCTGTGATTACCTAAACTACAACAGAAATCAATAAAAGATTTTTTACTGATAAAATACTTTCTAATCTTATCATTTTCTTCCTATTTAAGAGCACATTTTACAGACTTTGAGAGGCAAGAAAAATATGAATATAGAACAGAACAATAAAGTCTATTAAAATGCATAACATTTTTAAATTGAAGGTCTTTGCAGCCTAGTGACTTAGAGAACAGGCTTTGGTGTCAAATATCTCTGGGTTCAGGTTCCAGCTCTGTCACTCTATTTCCCTGTGCAGGTTCTTAATAGCTCTACTCCTTGATTTGTACTCATTGTATAGGTTTGATGGAAAGATGAGTGAGATGAGATTTTTGAACGCACTTAGCATGGAGCCTTCACACATATAGGCCATTATTATTATTTTTACTTGAAGTATAGTTGATTTATAATGTTGTGTTAGTTTCTGGTGTACAGCAGAAGTAATTCAGTTATACATATATCTATATATCTATATATTCTTTTTCGTGATGGGTTATTACAAGGTATTGAATATAGTTCCCTGTACTATATTAACAAGGTCCAACAGTAGGACCTTGTTATCTGTTTTATACATAGTAATTTGTATCTGCTAATCCCAAACTCCGAATTTATCCCTTCCCCCTTTCCCCTTTGGTAACCATAGGTTTGTTTTCTATGTCTGTGAGTCTGCTTTTTAAATAAGTTCATTTGTGTCATATTTTAGATTCCACTTATAAGTGATATCATATGATATTTGTCTTTCTCTGTCTGACTTACTTCACTTAGTATGGTATCTCTAGGGCAATTATTTTTTAACTATTATTGCATATTAATGCCAGAAGACAGAGTTGATAGAGTGCAGAGCCTTCAAACCATGCTCCTCATGGAGAAGACTGGCAGGCCCGTCAGTGTCTTCCTCTTCAACTCCGCTTTTATCTGATTCACATGCATGGGTTTGGCTATAAAATTTCATTTGAACAAATAGTAATATGATGTTTTTGTCTTAAAATGACTGGTCTAATGAAAGGATTTCCTTTATAAGTAATGACTGGTTGGGTGACATTGTGCAATTGACCTAGCTTCTCTGAAACCCATTATTATAAAATAATGGCATTGGTTTGGATGATCTTTAATAATCTGTACAAATCTCAGAATCTATTCTTTAGTTGGTATTAATTTTTAGCATTGATTTAGCACTTCAAACTTTAATTCATGTACCCTTATCTTTGGTTTTCACAATATTAATATCTTTATATCAATATAGTACCTAGAGAAATTCAACTATTTATTTCTGTTTTCCTGGTTTACTTTCTCTCTGGGAATATCACAATAAGTAAATGCAATTTCATTACTATGAAACTGATTATCGTATTAGCTATAAATTTGAAATTATTGTCATGTTAATTATGTGTGTAAAGCAGCATTGTAAGAACAGATTTAGTCTAGTATTTATTTCACCTTTTAAAATGTGTTATTGAAAGCTATATAAAATTTTATCAAAGAGAGAGGATGCCAAAGGATTTGATCTCATTAAAACTGCATGAAAAAAGTCTGTGCTTTTGCTTATGTGCAATTTTGTATGGCAAGAATCCATACAATTTATCAGGTTTTCAAATTGTCAGTGACCCCGAAATCAGAAACGATTTCCATTACTTCTCATCTACTTCCTATCAAATCCCACCTGAGCTGCATTCTTTGCCTTCAATATGCTCCTCCCTATTTTTGCAAGTGACAAATAGGAAGACAGAAGTGGGGATTTGCAAACCACTATCTTCTATTCCATCTCAGGGTAATGCATATACATTTTGAAAAGTGGGATGTGACATTTATTATTTCATTAAATGGTTATTTATTGAGCACTGCATTGGTGAGGATTCTTCATTCCAAGTAACAAAGCCAAGTTTGGCTATTTAAGGAGAAATAAGTTATGAAAGGATATTGGGTAACTCATAGTGCAGTTGAGAAGTTTACAGAACGAAGCATAGGACTCAGCAAGCAAGAATTTCACCCAAAGCCATACCTCAGAACTAATCTGATAAGGAAAGAGCAGCTAAGAAAAGGACATGCTAACCGTCCCCTGCATCATGTGTACTAACTCTCCAGGCTGCGTTCTCTACGGCTGTCTCTGCAAGGAGGACCCCAGATCACAAATCTGGGCCCAGGACACAAAGGAAGCTGGGGAAGCAAATATTTAACACGTTTACCTTCTGCAAGTCAGACAGTCTTTGATTATCAACCAAGACTCATTGATGAGTCTTCCCACAACTTAGAAATGGTTTCAGATGCTAGAAGGCCAAAATGAATAAAAGTGTTTATTATTCTATTATTATTATCAGAATAATAATAATTATTGTAATAATAATATAATTATATTATATAATATATAAAATATAATATGTGATTATATAATATTATAATTATATAATGATAATAATTATTATTATTCATGCACTTATTATTCACCATAACCAGACAGTGTGTGTCAGGCCCTGTACCAGCCCTGAGAAAATGAAAATGAATAATTCATGTTCCTTGTTTCCAAGAGAAACAGTGTCTAATGAGAGTGATGGGCAAATGGAAAATTTAAATCTTATGTGATAGGGTCTATGGGACCATAAAATGAGAACCCCTGACTGACAAGATGAAAATATATACCAGAATTATTTGAGAATTGTCCAGTTATTAACTTTAAATCAAGAAAATGAATGGAGCATTCTTTCTACATAGAAAAATCCTTGGATTTTCATCCTTAACTGTGCTCTTTTTCTCACACCTTATATCTGATCCACCAGCAAATCCTGTTGACTCTTCCTTCAGTTTGTACCCTGAAAAGTATTATTATTATTTCCTAAAGCCTACTGTCTTTGCAAAACAAAGCAGCCAATGTGAACCAATTAAAGTGGAAGAGCATGGCCCTCAGAACCTTCCAATGGCCCTCAGTCTCTCCCAGAAGAAAATCCCCAGTAGTTAGAGTAGCCTGCAAAGCCCTGCAAGACTTGGCCTGTCATCTCCACCACTGCTGCGCTGGCCACTTCCTCCCTCATTCCTGTGGTCTGACCACACTTGCCTCCTGACTGTTCTCCCGGCACAGAAGATACGTCCCTACCTAGGGTGCTTGATCTCACTTGGTTCTTGTTTGTTCCTTCTTCTTACAATGTTCTTCCCCAAATTATCTGCATAGCATGGTCCTTCACTTCCTTTAGTCTTTACTCACATATACCTTTCTCTGAACACCCTATATAAAATTTCAGTGACTATTCCCACCCCCAACATGGCACTCCCCATCCCACTTCCTTGCTTTACATTCTTCCATAGCAGTTATCGCTGTCTAGTGTTTTACATCACTTGTTTATTTTGTGTGCTGCTTATATACTCCTCCCCTAGAATGTAAGCTCCATGAGAGCAAGGATTTCTGTCTGTCTGATTAGTTCTCCATCTGCAGTGCCTAAAACCCAGTAAGTTCTTGGCATATGGTAAACACTCAAAAATATTTGTCCAGTACATGATTGAATAAAGACCCCAAATGAAGGATAAAAACACATACAGATTTCCCTTTCTGCCATAACATTTTCTCCTTGTGCCTTGGAATTTATTTTCATAGTAATTTAACTTTAGAATCTTTTATTTGAACATCATATTTACATCCTCACCCCTATGAACCCACAGTCCAGGAATCCTCCTTGTGTTCCAGATAAATACCCTCTTTTCTTGTCCTCCAAATATCAGAGATAAAAGAACATGGAAATAGCACAATTAATAAACTGAGACTGCATCTTCTATTTGTTTCTTTTTCAATGCCTCCTTCCTTTTGCTTCTCTCTGGTAATGATTCTCATCCTAGAATTTAATCTAGGCAGAAGAGAATGTTTTCCTTGTTCAAACTTAGGTGAGGGAAATTCTTTTCCTAAGTGTGTCCTAGGCCACCAGCTTCCTCCATAACTAAACATAACATTATTATCTCTGTGCAGACTTAGTTGAGCTCTCCTTAGAGAATTTTAGTAAATGAGGACTATAGACCAGGCACCCTTTAGGAGCTTTCAAAGCTGTAATATAATTTAATTCCAAGAACAATATTAGAGCTCTAAATTATTATCCCCATACTACAGTTTAAAAAACTGAAGTTGGACAAAAATAGGCAGTGTGCCCACAGTCAGCTATCTAGTGATGGAGCTTACATCCAGACTCACGTCAGCCTGACTCCAGAAATGGTTCTTTTTCCACTTTCTTGTATCCTGATTGCAGACGTCTCTTCATGCATCCTCTCTCCTGTTTCATCATTCCAGTTTTATTCTCAGCCCCCAAAGACATCCTTAAGTTACTAAAAAACTTAAGAGAATTTGTTTCAACACCAAGACCTTTTTTTTTTTTCATTTTAACATTTGTAATTAGAATCTAGAATATAAACCACAGAAGCAATTATCCATTTTGAACACATGAAGGGAAGTAAGTTACCAAAAAAGCTAAAAACAGCCTGTGGAAGTATCAGAGGCATTTATATACTGATGCTGATTGTATTTTACAGGCTAACCAGAAACTAGAGGCGATCACCCTAAGTTGGGGGTTCAGTTTGCCCCTGACCACTTTCTTTCAATCTAAACAAAAAGAAGCACAAAGAATACAAAAAGATTTAAGAGGCTTGACACTTTTCTTTACAAATTCAACCAAGACAAGCAGTTCTTTTTTTATAGACTATTGGAAAAAAATTAATACCTTCCCAGGTAATTGAGACATGTTTGTTTTACTGCTTTGATACATTGCTTGGAAAAAAAGTTCTACTTCATGCTTTATTGTTAAACCTAACGTCTGACTTTTGTTCTGCTGTCACCCAGCACCTTCCTTGTTCCTGGATGCCAAAAGTCATAGGAGACAATGTGCTGCCTCGGGCCTCCTTGTTTGTGGTTATGGTGTCATTAGCACCTTCTGCCCCAGGCACCCCTGTTTAAAGAACTCCTGCAGCTCTTACAATGATTTGTACCACTGACAGGATAGCAGCTAATTAGCCTTGGTGGTTGGTCAGCTGCCACTGAGGTCACTCTCTTCTGTCCTTTTTGTGGAAAATATTCCTGAAAGCAGGTGCTTTTCCACTAAGACTCCTAGAGTAAATTATAATTACATTGTTTTCTCAGATTGAAAAAAACAATATTTCTTCCATCACTGCTGTTATCTTCAAGCAGCTGGGTATTTCAGGTATTTTGCTACCATGCCTCCCCCCGACCTGCCACTCCTGGTTCACTTTTTTTTTTTTTTTTAATGGTACGCGGGCCCCCCACCGCTGCGGCCCCTCCCGTTGCGGAGCACAGTCCCCGGACGCGCAGGCCCAGCGGCCACGGCTCACGGGCCCAGCCGCTCCGCGCCACGCGGGACCCTCCCGGATCGGGACACGAACCCGCGTCCCCTCCATCAGCAGGCGGACTCCCAACCACTGCGCCACCAGGGAAGCCCCTCCTGGTTCATTTTTAAGACACACAGATTCTTTCATCAATGCCCAGTTAAAACCTACTTGGCTCTGTCTCTTAGTTTCCTTTTCATTGATGTTATTCTTTTCACCACATGTATAGTTTTAGATATTTGGGGAGGTTGCTAAATATTTGAGCTACTATTTGAAGTTATATAATTGACAGAGACTTCTACTAACTGTCAGTTTTCTAAGAGGTGCAGGATGCTTTTTCAAAGCAAACTATAAATATGTATGTAGATTAATGGAAATTGTTATTTTTGTGATATAGAATGCTATTTTTTTTTTTGCGGTACGCGGGCCTCTCACTATTGTGGGCTCTCCCGTTGCGGAGCACAGGCTCCGGACGTGCAGGCCCAGCGGCCATGGCTCACGGGCCCAGCCGCTCTGTGGCATGTGGGATCTTCCCAGACCGGGGCACGAACCTGCGTCCCCTGAATCGGCAGGCAGACTCTCAACCACTGCGCCACCGGGGAAGCCCTTTTTGGGTTTTTTTTGAAAAAAAAAAACAACAGATTTCTGCCCTCATTTACTTTTGCTTTTGTCACCTTTCTAAAATCATAATCTTCCCACTCCTGTACTTGTAGTTTTCCATTGCAGGTCTAACAAATCATGCTTAGTAAATTCACAAAATTTTAAAATGTACTAGAGAAAGTTGGATCCTTACATGCATTCCTCTTTAACAGTAACCAAAAAGACAATTATTTTCATCAATCTAAATGGAAATTAAGGCACTTAGGATATTAAAAATGTCAGAAATAAAGTAATACGATTAAGTTCTTCACACAGTGGCCTGAGATGTGTAAGAAGATGCTGACAAATTTTTAGTATTGATTAATCTCTCTACACATAATTTCACTGATGTTTCCTTAGCACACTTCAAAACGTATTGTACAAAAAAATCCCCCCAAGGGCTTCCCTGGTGGCGCAGTGGTTGAGAGTCCGCCTGCCGATGCAGGGTACACGGGTTCGTGCCCTGGTCTGGGATAATCCCACATGCCGCGGAGCGGCTGGACCCGTGAGCCATGGCCGCTGAGCCTGCGCGTCTGGAGCCTGTGCTCCGCAACGGGAGAGGCCACAACAGTGAGAGGCCCGCGTACCACAAAAAAAAAAAAAAAAGAAAAAAAAAATCCCCCCCAAAAAGTGGATTTTTTTGGTGTGCAGTGGGCTACAAAGTTAAGGCCTTCAGCAGATACTTAAAATTTGTTATCTGAAATGAAATCCTATAAACAAGTTTATTAAACATGATAACATTAATACAAATAGAGTATCAACCTTTTAAAAGAGGAAAGTCCAACATGAATACTCACCGTTTGACACTGGTATAAAGTCTAGATTCTGCGATTCAGTCAGCTTTGCCTTGTTTAGAATAAATTTGCAGGTAAATGAGCATTGTAAAGAGTGTAGATAGTGAAAACCCTAACTGTAATGGGTCTCCGGCCAGGGAGAAATATTACCATTTCTAATAGTGCTGTTGTAATAGAATAATACTTATGATTATATAAGCCCCTAAAATGCTTTTGAAAATATATCATTATAGGAAATAGAAGAGTAAATACTTTCTGCCCTGAGTCCTTTCTCTGGTTGGCTTCAATAATCATCTATCTTATTACTTCATTCTGTATTAAGTAATCATAATCCCTATTTTATCATACAGCTCTTTCCATGAAAAGAAATGAAACAGGAATATAACTAGTAGAAAGGCACAAGAAAGGAAAAACAAATGAACTTTTCAAATAAGAACCACAATACAAAAACCATATCACTATAATTGATTCTCAGTGGAGTGTACAAATACTGAATATTAAAAAAGTGAGTACACTAGTTTGTTGCTCTGCTTTAATCCTGTTTTCTGTTTATATATTCACCCATACTCATTTTCTTACCATCTGTATGTCAGACTAAGACAGGTCGTGCACCTACTACTAGTTACCAATCACAAAATCTCAAAGTTTAGCGCAGCATAAGCTTATTTGTTCCCCTTTGAAGTCTTGTGGAGATCAGTGAAAGTAGCCTATAATTTACTAGTTTGTTCTGGTATCTATTTTTTTTAACGGAATCTTTCCCATACAAGCTAGGATAATTAAATCATGACTTAATTTTAAACGTTGGCAATATAGTGTGTCCTTCAAGACAGAAGAATTATGTCTTTTCAATTGTAATGATATAATCTAGAAGAATATATTAATTAAATCTCTCTTAAATCTCTCATAGTAAATGTAACTGATAATATCCTTAAAGTGCTGTCTTTTAAAGTTACTTGAGGGTTTTATTTTTCACATTTGTAATCTCTGAAGTCAGATCCATAGGTGTGTAAATGAGCATTAAGTGTTTCTTTTATTCTTCAAATTAGTTTGTATTGCAAAGTATTACAGGCAACACAGTGTGATAAGCAGAATTCCTCTATGCCTTTGGGTTACTCTGTCTTGTTCTTTTCCATTTTGATATGACCTAGTCTAAAATGAGAGACACATTCTTTCAAGTGGCTAATCTGTATAGTTTAAACAAAATCATTCAGCTGTCAGTCTTCTCTCTTTACTCCTGGGTTGTAAATTATAGGTTGAATTTACCAGGATCCACAATATTTGATTTACAGAAGGAAACAAAGGAGGCATCTTTGGTTGCAACCTCTTTTACCATTTATATCTTGGTTTATCAGAATTGAAGGTGACATTGCTGATTATATTACTCCAAGAAAAGGACTGCTGGTCATGGATTGAACTTTTAACCACACACGTGAAATCTTTGTGTATAGAAAATAATGCCAGTCTATTCTTGAAGGGTAAGAATTGAGGCATGGATATTGCAGTGGAATATCCTGACTGAATGCATTGGATAGTGCAAAGGTTTCTCATTTCTTCCTCTTGCAGCTGAGCCTGTTTTTTCAAGAAGAGCGTGTACTGAGCCACCCCAAAGCATATCACAGCACTGCCTGGTTTTCCCCAGGCTGTCATTTAGGCTCTACTGCTATATCAGATTGGGTTGTCAGGGATCCTGGCTCTGGCTGAGTCTATCCTTACAAGCTAGTTAGATAGTTTGATTTGCCTCTTTAAGGTTATAAATGTTTATTTCCACAGAGCCAAACTAATAGTATAACTAATTATCTGTCACATGAAATTTTTTACCTCCTTTGTTTATTTATTCCTTAGATATTATGTGAATAATATACAATGCCCACCTATCTTTAGGACACAAAAGCTAGTGGCTGAGGGAGCAGATACATGTAGGAATCCTACTAGCTGTTTGAACTGTGGTGTAGAATAAGGAGTGATTCATTCACTGAGATAAAGGGAGAGCTGGGGCTTGCTTAGGGTATTTGTTTTTTATTGCTACCTAGAAAATCACCACAAAATTAGCAGCTTAAAACAACAGTCATTTATTATCTCACAGTTCTCTAGGTTTGAAGTTCCAGGGGGTTTGCCTGGATTTTCTGCTCTGGGTCTCACAAGGCTGAAGTCAAGATGTCAGCTAAGTTCAGCTCTTACCTAGAGGCTCTGGGGGAGAATCTGTTTCCAATCCCTCTCAGGTTGTTGGCTGAGTCCCGTTCTTTGGGGCTGTAGGTCTGAGCTTCTGGTTTCCTTGATGGCTGTGGGCCTGGGGGTCACCATCTGCTCCTGGAGGCCACCTGCCTTCTTTTTCATGGGGTCCCCTTCATCTTCAAATCTAGCAATGGCATTTGAAGCCCTCATACCTCTTATGTCTCTGACTTTTCCCTTTTGCTACCAGCCAGAAAAAAACTCATAACTTTTTAAGGGCTCATATAATTAGAATAAACCTACCTAGGCAATCTCATATTTTATTTTATTATTTTTATTTATTTAGTTTTGGCTGCGTTGGGTCTCCGTTGCTGAGCACGGGCTTTCTCTAGTTACAGCGAGCGGGGGCTACTCTTGGTTGCGGTGCGCAGGCTTCTCGATACGGTGGCTTCTCTTTGTTGCGGAGCACGGGCTCTAGGTGCGCGGGCTCAGTAGTTGTGGCTCACAGGCCCTAGAGCGCAGGCTCAGTAGTTGTGGTGCACGGGCTTAGTTCCTCAGCGGCATGTGGGATCTTCCCGGACCAGGGCTCGAACCCGTGTCCCCTGCATTGGCAGGCGGATTCTTAACCACTGCGCCACCTGGGAAGTCCAACAATCTCTTATTTTAAAATTAACTGATGAGTGATCTTAATTAGAAGGGCAAATCCCATTTGCCACGTAAGGTCACATAATCACTAGAGTAACATCAGGGAGCAGAGGCCATGGGGGCCAGTCTAGAATTCTGAACACTAAGTTAGAGAAGTCTTTTTACAGATCTAAGGTTGAACCCCAGTATTTGGGAGAGAAAGGACAGAGAAATGGGACATTAAAGTTAAGGTCATATTGTGAAGGCAGCTGGGAAAGTCCAGTGTGGTTGTATCCAAACCCTCAAGTAATACCCATCTTGGATTCTTAGGGGAAAATATTATGCGATGTCATAGACTTTAATTCCTATGCAGCTAAGTGCAAATACCATATGGCAAACTGTATAACTGATGTATCAAGAGAAGGATACAATGAGACATAAAGAATGAGCACAGAGGAAGGGCATCTTACTCAGCTCTGGGCAGCTGGAGGTATCCAGAAAGATTTCCATGAAGAAACTTGAACTGAATTTTTAAAAATAAGCGTATATGCCAGGTAAGTGGGTGGGAATAATGAGTGGACCATGAAGAGAGAAATAAAATATCAAAGAGGGGAAGAAAGTGGTATGTGCAAGAGGAAGAGTACATTTCAGTGTTAAACTGATGAGATCAGTTTGTATGTGTTCAGTTAGAGGTGTTTGAAACGAAGAAAGGGAAATGCCTAGCCAGCTGTCCCTTAGACCTACTTGTCTGAGGTTTGGAGGTGGAACTGGTTAAATATAAAGATGTGAGCAACACTTGTGTATTGGGAGTATTTAAAGTCAGGGCTTTGAGAAAGTCATCCCAAAGGAGAGCATAAGGGTATAGGAGTAGAAATCAACATGCAGTAGTAAAGGATTAACGGGAAATAAATAGAGTAGAAAATATGAGTGGAGGCTACTCTTTCAAGAGGGTTGGCTTAGAGGAAAATGAGTGTTAATAACGTTAGTTAAAGAATGATGTGTCTTCTCAAACAGGGTTTCTTAACAGCCAATAGACATTTAAGGATGCATAACTTTACTACGGGGGGCTGTTCTGTGCATTATAAAGTATTTAGCAGCCATCCCTGAGCTCTACCCACTGGATGCCAGCAGTATAGCCCCTGCAAGCTGTGACAGCCAGAATATCTCCAATCATTACCAAATGCCTTCTGGGGGCAAATTCATCCCCAGTTGAGAACCATTGTTCTAGAAGGAGTTCATTTTAAATAAATAATCAATAAGCATAAATGCAGTTAGAAGAGGATAAGACTGAATATTGAAAGATCCAGTGGGGAAAGAGAAGCAGTCTGTTGATGGGATCACTGGGAAGAAGAGAGGAAAGAAGGAGGAAAATATGAAGAGTAATACTGTTCACAGGGTTTGGAGGAAAACTGAGAGAGGCTGCCAGACAATGCTATCATAGCCTATGATATTCTTATCATTAGATAGTTTTAAAAGGAAGCCAATTGTCTCTGTTCCTACCTGAAGACAGTCCTCCCACTTGTGTCCTGGATTCCAGCCATTCTCACCTTCTCGAGAACATTGCTCAAGCAATGCTCCCTTACTCTTCCTCAGTAATAAATTGTCCCTCTCTACAGATTATTTCTGTGGTAAAAATAATTCAAGATTCTGTGAAAAGAGCTCTTGACCCCACAGACAGGAAAGATTATGTGCATTACTTTCTTGTTGCTGCCGTAACAAATTACCCCAAACTTAGTGTTTAAAACAATGCAAATTTACTTGCTTACAGTTTTCGAGTCCAAAAGTCTGAAATGAGCATTATGGGGTTAAAATCAAGGTGCCTGTTGGTACTGTGTTCTTCTGAAGACTCCAGGGCAGGATCCGTTCCCTTGTCTTTTCCACCTCCTAGAGTCTGCCTGCATCTCTCCGCTCACGATCCCGCGTCTGTCTTTAACGTGCATCATTTCAACCTCTGCTTCCATCATCCCATCTCTTTCTTATGACTTTGACTTTTTTGCCTCTATCTTAGAAGGATATTTGGGATTACATTGGGCCCACATGGACATTCCAGGATAATCTTCCCATCTCAAGATCTTTAAAACATCTCCAGGGCTTCCCTGGTGGCGCAGTGGTTGAGAGTCCGCCTGCCGATGCAGGGGACACGGGTTCGTGCCCCGGTCCAGGAAGATCCCACATGCCGCGGAGCGGCTGGGCCCATGAGCCATGGCTGTTGAGCCTGCGCGTCCGGAGCCTGTGCTCCACAATGGGAGAGGCCACAACAGTGAGAGGCCCGCGTACCGCAAAAAAAAAAAAAAAAAAATCCTCCAAATTCCCTTTTGCCATGTAAGGTAACATACTAAGAGGTAGCAAGGATTGGGATGTGGGCATATTTGGGGGGCCTACTACTGTTTGGTGAAAGGAAGACTATGACAACATGATGAGAATTATGTAGGTTAGTTACATGGGATGGAGGAGGAAGAATTACATCTAGAAGACATTTTGGCTGAAAATAAAGTCAAACCTTGGTCATAATATGTGGAATAAAAGAGATGGGCCTATCCGTCTGTCGCTTGATTCTCAAGACTGAGTTAGAATAGGACCTGTGTCCCTAAGGAAAGGGTAATGCATGGTGGTTGTTAATGTGCACTCCGTGTCATTCTCATTTTTATCAGTCTACTAGAAAATTTAGCAGTTTAATTTCTGGTGCATTTGGAGACCATCAGGTGTTCTTTGAATGCAGCCTCTCAAGAAAATAAAGTTTCATCAGCACCATCTGGAAAGTCTGCATTCACAAGGGAACCAAGTGGCAGACCCAACCTGCTTAGGATACACATTTCAGGCCAATGTGTTAGGGCACAGATGCTACTGGTCTCACGTCTGAAATGGTCAATGGAGGTTGTGTTATTGCTGTTCTATTATTAGCAATATGAAATTCCCAATCTGTTTACTTTGTTTTGACACCTGAGATCAATTTCATAATAAGCTACACAGAACACATTCTACTAAGCACTGACTCAGGAAAGAAAAAACGATTGTAACCAGAAGTGGGTGTTGATGCCTAATACATGTAAATGTAGCAAAAAAACATTAGACAATGAAAGTTAGCTCCCAGATGGTACTACCATCTGGAACATAAATCCATAAAGGTACTTCTGTAGTATTTTTGTAATGAAAAATCAGGCCTTACTGAGAATTTTTAATGGCCACTTACAAAGCTCACTGTTAACATTAGTGTTGATAAATGATAATTATGCATATATATATATAAACATTCATCAAGGTACGATCTGGAAGCTTTGGACCTCTGTTAAAGAAAAAGTGTGTTGTAAACTAATTGGTCTCTGGGAGAATGCATGCAGCTGGTTTAGTAACCGGGGTGTGAAAAATTTTAATTCCCGTCTAAGTACAGAAAGCAGCATTTGTCTATTAGGATTTTTCTCTTTGTTTTCCCATTTAAATCCCTCACAAATATTAACTAAGTACTTTACTTAATTCTCTCTTACATTCTCATTTCACAGCTAGATGAGTAAGAGAAAGACAATTAGTAATTTATTTGCAGCTTTAAAGTAAATAACAAATGGAATCTCCCTGCTATAATACGATTTTCTCTAAAGCAGATAGGGAAATGAGGATGGCTTTGTCTGAACACTGTTTAAGGAGTTTCCTTCTTTTAATGTCATTACCTTATTCATGATACACATCTGTAGCACCCCCAGATAGTACTGTAATAATGGCTCTTTCCACTGATTATTTGCATGAATATTCCATAATTTATACTTGTAACATTCCTTTCCGGAAAAAAATCAAGTGACTTCTACTTGGAAACTTAATTTTCTATAGGATATTTTTAGAAAATTGTATTCTTTTATGGATATTTAAAAGGCCATAGCAGCAACAAGCCTATCTATATGCCACGATTTTATTTACATATTTATGTATTTTTTAACATTGAATTGGTTCCACTGTTGCTGTCTTCTACGGGATGAAAGTTGAAGAACTTTAGGGCTGAATTTCAATGTGATCTATCTGAGAAATGTGCAGTAAACAGCAGACAGATTGATTGCCTAGAAACCTGTCATAATGAGATTGCACAGGATATAGGCCCAGCTTCAGGCTTATTCTTCATTGATCCCCGACTGAAAGCAGGGATACTGCTGACCATGAAATCCCACTTGTTTCCATATTAGAACCTACTTAGGAAACATGGCCTCTGGATGATAATGGCAGATTCTGGAAAGATCCTTATGTATATGGCATGTAGATACACAGACACACACATGAAGTGCCTCTTATCCTCAAAGTTCCCCTCCACACCTTAAGTCCCTATATTTGAAAATTAAATTGAAAACTTACTAACTTTTGATCCAGTATGCATTTCATTGGTATAAATTCCTCACATGTCAAGCATGAGTAATTCACAAAACATAGATGAATTAGATCCTCTCATTTGTGAAGCTTGACACTTCATCTTTGTCATACCTCTCTAATGGAATAGGTTTAGTTATTAGCTGAATATAACCTTATAAAGATGTGTATTTGAAATTAAAATGGAATTCATGTTTTCATCCATGAGTGGCATGTTTAAATTCTGTTCACAGTAAAGTGCTACGTATACTTTCACTTTGGAATTCTAAATGCCTTTAGTGGATGCATAGCTTTTTAGCATTAAGTATGTCCTGCGTGTTCATTCTTAGCTCCCCGGTGCCAGAAAACTTCAACAAAAGGATATGGGAGAGTCTAACAACACTAATATTGTTAGGGAAATCATCATTAGTCAATGCTGTATTTCAGTAGAAGAGGATTGGGGAGCTCAAGTCCCATTTCCGTTTCTGTCTGTTTTTAACTGCCAGATGCATAGGCTATTTCCCCAGAAAGGTTCAGTGGGATATGACAGAGTCAAAAACCAAATTAGCGACCCTGGACGGTGGCCATGAACTGGGGTGAAATATAGATCAGCACAAATGTCTCTCATCTTCTCTGTTAGACCAATTGTGAGTGTTTTTCTGATGGAAACACTTATAAATCTGATCTGAGTCTGTTCAATTGAAAACTACCAAAATAACTGCATGATACGAGCATCGGTATTACTCCAATCAGAGGCTGAAAAATCTGTCTCTGGTTCATGAAGAAAGAAAAACACTGAATTTTTATGTCCTATTAGTAGTGTAAAAATATCACACTTGCCATTTTGGTTCGTTATACAGATTACAAATATTGGTTGAGCATTACTCTGAGATCTGAGATTATGACTAGTCATTGACCTCTTATGATAGGAGATGTAGTAAAATTTCACTTCACTTTCTTACTGAGTGTTGAACATAGATTCCTAGGGTGACATGATATCTGAAATTGTTTTCCTTTTATTAATAACAAGATTAATAGTCCTTCCATACTCGTGTATGATAATTGGTATACACAGTACCTCTCTTCCTGAGAAACACTCATGCAATCACAAAATAATAAAACTCAAACCTCGCATAGCACCATTTCACCACTACCACTACCAGCTGCATCTACTCAAAAGGAAGAGATAAAATTTACTTACATTATTAAATGAATTAAATTTTTGCCAACTAGGAATATCCCGAAGTCTGGGCTATTTATCCCTGAAAGCCCCCGGTTCCTTTTCCACTCAACGCACAAGGACTTTAACATAAGTGCATTGTGTGTGCCTTGCCTATTTGTCTCTTCCCTAGGTGAGCTAGTGTCAGCTTTTTTAATACAGATTGAGGGTTTATGTCCTAGATCTAACACCATAGTAACATTTTTTTTAAACTTAACCATGCAAAGGCTATTCTTCCCCTCATAGGCTATTCCTCCCTCAGTTCTCATCCAACTTCCGTAAACTTTTTAAATAGAGAATGTGGTTTTTTTTTGCTGGTGGTGGTTGCTTTTTTTTTTTTTTGCTTTCAGAGAAAATGGTAAGTAGAGATGAGAAGGAACTAGGTGACCTTTAACTTCCCTTCCGAAGCTAAGAGAGTTTAGGGGTTTATGATTCTATAAGAATTGATAACTTGTCTAGAAAAGGCATAGAATGGAACCATCATAGTGGACAAGGGGGAATAGAGAGGGATGGATGTCATGGTAACTCAATGCATTTGTTAGAATATCATGCATGTACTATTATATGACACTATATATGTAACATAGAATGTAGTTAAAATGCATCCAGTCTTCATTTATGGATTGAATTAATGTTCTTGGTAATACCTCACAGGCCAATGTGTGAATTGGTAACAGGGCTTAATAACTTCCCATATACATTTCATTAACTTAAATAAGAAAAAAGAAAAATGTGTGTGTGTATAACATTAAAACCATTAGAAATTACAAGTGAACCATCAATTAACCTACATGGAAGACACTGGAATTGGTTAATATGCTGATCAAAATTCCATGTAATTAACTGTCACACTGACTTATAGGCAAACCATACTTTTTATATATATATGTGTATATATATATATATATATCTATCTCAATCACGTAAATGAAGAACCTTTTAAGTGAGCTACTATGTTTTAATATGATAGGAAAGACTACATAGCTTCATTTATTAGCAGTACTTCTTAAGAATCTACTGGAAAGGTATTATCTTTTTTGCCTACCTGTCCTCAAATTGAAGATACCATTATTTTTTTCATAGTATAAATCCTCAAAATAAAGATAAATTATTGTGGCAGGTGTACAAATAATAGCAACTTATGGTTGTCTTGACTGGAATTATACATTCCTCTAAATGTTTAACTGGAAGAAACAATTCTTTTAAAAATATCTCCAAATTATCCCGAAATAGAAAACACATGCATGAAATATTGACACCACAGATATGGAATCGCTTACGTTTGATACTGCAGGGTATACCTTCTTTGACTTGGGTAGCATTCTAATAATGAGTGTCCAGAAATTTGAGCTCTTTACTGTCACTATCTGCCCACTTCACTCATAGCCAAGCTATTCAATCTCTCTGAGACTTTAATTCACTATAACCTCACAAGCACTGTCCTCAGGGACTATGCCGTGAGGAGACTAATGATGACAAGAGAACATTATTCTTTTGAAAATTAAACTTATTGGATAGGATACTGAATTCTACTCTCAGTTACAAAATATCAGAGTGTATGTCAAATATTCTTTAAAATTGACTAATGTAAAGTGTTGGAGCAAAGTTGTAATAATATGGTAATATTCAGTAAAGCAAAATGTAGGGGAAAGGAATCACATACCTTCCGTGGGGTTGAGGATCATTAACGGTAAAATCTTCGAAGAACATGTGGCCAATAACAAAACAACAATTAGACTAGAAGAATAAGCATTTATCATGCATCGAGTCTTACCTCAGTTAACCCTCACTGTATTACTATAATTATTATCCCCATTTTAGAAATAAGGAAAACAAAATTCAGGAAAGTGTTATAATTTACCTGAGGTTGTATTGCTACCAAGTGGCAAGTGGGTGGGAGTCTTGCTAAAAGGAATATGCCAGGATAGTGTGACCTCAGGAATGAGTGAAAAGCAGGCCAGGAAAAATGCCAGAAGAGATAGCACCTGGAGTAAAAGTCCACTGTGTCACAGTGGAAAGTGCATAGGCTTTAGAATAACGTTGCACTAATAGCAAATCCCTGTCATCAGCTTGTGATCATGGGCAATTTACCTTCAAGCCTCAAGTTCTTGTAAAATAGTGATAATAATATATTTTCTCATAAGATTGTTGTGAGGCTTGAAATACGTATACACACAGACTCGCACGGACACGAACAGACACACACATAGTTTGTTTTTCAGTTCTTTGTTGGTTGGTTGGTAGGTTGTGTTTTTGTTTTTGTTTTAACTTTCTGGAGGAAGCTTGGAGTATTGTGAAAGTTTCAAGCTTTAAAACAACCATAACTAGACTCTGTGAACTAGACTCTTAAAACTTAGGAATCACAAGGATACAGAATGCTATGAACAATAGAAAATCCAAAACTGACTATAATTGTAAGTTTGTGAAGGCAAATGGTGGCACTAGGGAAGACGCGCAGGAAAAGGTACAGCTGTGAACCTGGGAATCAGCATGTGGCTGAAATCCACAAGGAGTCAGTAAGAGTTGACAAAGGATTGTTAACAGTTAATAAAACTAGGAAGCAAAACCAAAAAGAAATCCATCTGTGAAAATATAGACCATGACAGTTAGGAGTGCCCTGATGGCAAGGATGGCTGGAGCCGGACCCGGAATGTGGAGCTTTCCAGCCACAACCAGCCCTGGGGCCTGCATGGGGCCAGCACACAGCCCCAGGTTTGCATGGAGGCAATGCTGAGGCTAGGATGCAGCCCTCAGGGGTGGAGGAAACTGAGCTCTGAGGAACGTGTGAGAGCTGGGTGTGGAGCTTGTGACTGAGCTGGTGGTTGATGGAACGTGATCTGAAGCGACAATGGGTTATGCTGAACTTAGAGGACTGAACCTTGCATGGCCACTCTCACAGGGAATAATGTGTCTGGTGACAACAACAAAAAGCACATTTTTGGAAGGCATCCAGGTCAGGTTTCATGACTTGGGGGCTCTGCACTTTCTGTGACTGAAAGACTCTCCACTGTGATCATTCAGCTCAGTCTTTTAACCATTCAGTGTGCTGCTCCAGTGCCATCTCCTTCAAAGGGCCTCCTCTGATCACCACACATAATAGTTCTTCTTCCTCCACCCTCAGTTATTTTTGTATCAGGATAGTAAATGTCACTCAACACCAACTCATGCTTAGAGGTAATGTAATTTCTTTTTATGTGTATGATTAACCTAGCTTCCTTTATGCTTAACCTATGCAGTGGTTAATAAGAAAAAAAAGCTTCTAATCCAACCAAAAGTATTTTTTTAATTCAATAATTTTAACAGTGTGGAGGAACATTCAGCTTTTATGGATAGAAATGCTCAGTCTTTTAGCTATTCTCCCGTAACTCTGCTTCCCTTCTCTAGTCACTGGGTATATCGGGGGAAGGAGGAGGGTTTGTGACCATATCATGAGAAGAGAGATTCAGTATCCCTGGGAGGAGATCCCAGGTCCTTGGGACTCAAGGTGGTGTTCTTTATTCAACTAGTTGATGCTCCTCCTGTGGTCATCCTTGACTGAAGTCTGTAGTCATGTCATTTTGATGTGGTTTAATGATGCCCCTTCCCCATATCCCATTAATCTCAGTGGTCCCTTCACGATGGCACTCCATGGTCTTGCTGCTCTTGTTGTCAGCCCCAGCTTCAGTGATGCCCAGTCCTTTCCACAAAGGCACTGTCCCAACTATTTTCTATGGCATCCTCCACCCACAAATTCCCTAGCCACAGCTTCTAATTAGGTGTTGTGGATGCCACATGGACACGGAGGTCTGCCGGTGCCTGACCATTCTGCTCTGCCAAGTTCATGTGAAAGCATCAGAGGGGCGTGTGGGGTCACCTGAGCGGTGGCTTCTTTTCAGAGTCCTTAATGAGGAATAAAAGCGAGAGCATTCTCTGCCCTTTGCTGCTTCTCTCAACTATGTAATATCCCCTAACCACCATCTCCCCACCTCAACACTGGTGATCTTCATCTAGTTTCTCCAGGGAAGGAGGGCAGGGGATGTCAAGGTCATTTGCTTCTCTACGTATTCTCGTTCTAGCCCTTGCCAATCAGGACCTCTGTCATCTTCTCTCCTCAGGGCATTCACTTTTGACCCTATAGGACCTGGTTTTAGATACAGTGAAATGTACCTTGCTCACCCAAAGTGAGCATTGTCCGTTTCACTCTTTGAGAAATTTTGCTGTGAGAAATGCTGATTCCTTCCAGACATTTTTACTCAGAAAAGTCTTACGTTCAGAAAGGCAAAAGAGAAAAAAGGGATTAAGAGTTTCTAAACATTATGCCCTTAAGAAACAAGAGGTAATTATATTTCTCTGTGTTTTCTTCAGTTTGGTTCTTAAAGTTGTACATAAATACATAGGAATACATTCTAGTGTATATCAGTGGAAAAGATAAAGTGAACTAACGTTTGTTGAGGGACTGATATGCACAGGGTGCTGCTCTGTCATTTCCTTCCCTCCTCCCTTAAGTAGGATCTTTGTAATGATCTCGCATACTGCTTGCTACAGAATAGGCTAAATGCTCTATCCCTTTCTTTAAAATTATTTGTAACTGAAAATGTGAATACTTTCTAAAAATGTCAAAGCCTTTTTATTTACATTTTTCCTGTGAGATCCTCACACCAGCTCTGTTGCTGTGGAAGAAGGTTACTGGTAGCTCTGTTTCAGAGGGAGAACCTGAGGTTCCCAGACTTTACATGACTGGTTCCAATGTCAAATAACAGAGCATGGTGGACGAGGAATGGAATGCATGGACGGAATGAATGTCATTTTGCTCTTCTCTTCCAAGTTTCCTCGTGTTTTTATAGCATTATAGTAAGCAACAGAATGTTTAATGTGGCGTTATATACGTTGTGTAACATTGCGCCAATATAACATTGCTGAATGTTCATCTTAACACAGATCTGACCAATTTGCTTAAATTTGGTTAAAATTAAAGACAGAAGAGACAAAATATTGTAGAGTTCCCACCAAATCAAATCCTGGTACCTCAAATTATATACTGACAACTGCCAGAAAATGGTTATGGGAGGATGCAAAATGCAACAAGTTTCAAAGGTGAATGTTCATCGTTATAACCAACCTAAGAAGTGCTACTTAATTCCATTAGAAAAGAATGTATGAGTTTTCAGAAAACAGTGGCTTTATGAATGTTAATCTTTATTTCTGTGTGACCTCAGCTATATAAGTGGTTGAGTGCATACAACCTAGGGAGAAATAATCCCAGTGACTCAGTTTTCTCATCTGTGTTAATAGTTCCTATCTGATGAGGTTGTCGTGAGATTTAAAACACGTAAACCAACTTTAACAGTGCCTGGCGCAGAGCAAGAAGTGTTTAGCTGTCACTAGAGTGTAAGCTCCTGAAAGCAGAAATTCTTGTCTGATTTCTTCACTACTATAATTCCAGTGTCTATAACAGTACTTAACCTAGAAAGATACTTTCAAATTTGTGGCAATTAATTGAACACTTTTTATTTCATCAAATAGGCAAACTAGACAATGTGAAGCTAACCAGCCCATCGCATTCTATTCATACCATGAACCCTTTAAGTCAATTAACACTTTAGACTTGACTCACCCTTCCTCATATTGAATTGTTGCTTTTCTGGTACTTGGTTTGCATATAGGTGTCTCTGTGGGAAGGGTGAAGCGGGGTAGGTGAGAAATAGTGCTTTTATACATATCCTTACTAATTGCACCCTTACTCCTCCTTTCAAAATATCCATTATACTCTTTCTCTTTTCAAAAGAAATTTGTCTGACTTATGTTAGAGTACAACACAACCTAATAAAGTAGAAAGAGGAAACTTTCAATCAATAAAAGGAAAAGAAAGAAATATCTAAACAGTAAGAGCCATTGCTGTGTTTGAGCATCACAATGGACTTGAAACACTTGCACAGCCCTTGACCTTCACAAATACCATCCAGCAGGGCTGGCCTCATCTCGTGACTAAAGCGGTATGTTAGGTAGCTATTACCACAGGACATTTTTGAGAAGTAGTTAGATTGTTCTATAACACCAGCATATTTCTCCCTTTGACCTAACGTCAGTGTATGAATGTTTAGATACAGATATGTAAGAGAGTAGCTACAGGATAGCTTGAATTTGTTTAGAAGTACCTCACTCTATACTACTGCTTTACTATAAGCTATCTATCTTACTGTATGCTAACTATCTTGCTATGTATTAAGTAGCTTAGAGAGGCATTCTGAACATTAAAATTTAATTTTAAGAGAAGAGAGAAAGAATTGCATGAAACGATTTACTAAGGCAGTTGGTCTGAGTAAGGCACTGCAGTCAAACATGCTGGACAAATTGGGATGGCATTTATCTAGCAACGAGTAAATTAGAATAATATAGGGCCTACTGAGTATTTCAGCAACATTGTTGGATATTCCTCATTTGGACTCCCTACTTGTAAGGTGAGATCAGCGTGAGTATCTTTAATTATTAGAAGACACATAAATTGGAGTCAAAACTAGTGGTAAGAATTGCTTTCTTTTTCAAAATTCTGCTCACAGACCTGTCCATTTATCTCTCATCACTAGCTTTTCTCTTCCAAATGCTTAAAGTGGATTCTGTCCCTTTTATGTGAATGCTAAGAATATAATAATAATTATTATAATAGTTATTTTAATCATTTGTTTATCTTTACTACAATTAATTCATCAACAATTTGTAGCAAAAATAAAAAAGAAATAGACCATATAAAGTCAATTACATTTATAATCCTTATGCTCTTAAAATTGCCCCTAAATGTAGCCCAAATGAGAAATCTGTCCTAAAACACTTGCACTTGTTAAAGCATTCTTCAAGCATAAAAGATTCTGTGCTGTAATATTATATATGATACTCTTAAATGGTGCTTTTATCACTCATAAATTTTCAGTATGTCATACATTGAAATTTACCTTATATCACCTATAAATTATCACTTAGTCATACTGGCTACCCCACTGATATCAACAAGTAAGGGCTGCTCATTTTCAGGTAAGAAAGAAAAAAACCTTGTCAATGAAGTAAGATTTTCACTTTACTATAGGGATGGTACTGGCACCAAATTCTGCTACTGTCCTCATTTTTTCTTTATACCAGAGGCCCATGGAAAGAGTGGAAATTAATTTAGCCTCAACTTAGATAATGAATCATGAAAAAAGATTTCTTTTCCTGATGTAATATGAAAAATAAAGAACTTAAAAAATTTTTAAATCTCTTATGATCTGGGTAAAGAATTGCTTAAATATTTTTGAATAGTATAATTACAGCCATAAGAAAAAAATTGAGTTGGAGAAAAAGCCCTACTAACAATTCATATTTCCAACTCTATAACAATTTCTTGTACTGGCCTCTGGCTGTAATGTTTTCTATCAGACTCCAGAGACAGGATCTTTTATCTCTTTCTTAGACAATCCGGGAAAATAACCATACGGGGCTTTTATAATTATATCCATGTAAAATAGAAGGAAACTTGATCCTCTCTACTTTAATAATGTATTAAACCATTAATATTTTTCTCCCTCATTATGCATTTTTATAGGAAGGATAGTACCTTAGAGTCTTCTTCTTGTTTCAAATGATATAATTCATTTGAATTTGATACTAACCAGGGAAATAAGTATTTTCTGCATCTTTGCTATAGGGAACAGTTTAAACAAATGCATTGAAATTCATGACTCACACTTGACTACAGACAATATCAACTTAAAATTCAAGGTTGTAGTGTTACAGATGTGTTGTGAGGCTTCATACATACAAGTTCATCAATGAGAGGCAAAGGAACAGCAAAACCTCATAATTTTTTTCCTAAGAAGCTTAAAATACATTCTTTTAGTGCCAGCTACATTGGTGTTTGTTTATCAGAAAAATTCTGAGTACATATTACAGATTTCTGTTTGTTTTCATTTCACATACAGAACATAGAGTTAAAGTCATATTTCAACTTTAATTACAGATTTAGTAGATCATTCTTATCCACTCAGATTTCGCCATTATATGTATTCTAGTAGAACATTGATCATACATATCCGTATAACAATAAGTTAAGATGAAAATTATACTGGGTGTTTATAAAATTTCAGCTTTCTTGTATAACAAAATTAACCTAACATTTTAAAAAGAGGTATATTATCAAACATTAAAATCTGTTTTTATCAACCCATGGAAATAAAATGGTATTTTCTTTGGCTTGATTTTGAAATACTTTTTAATTTAGTGAGTTAGTGAACTTTAAAGACAAGAAAGAAGTATAAGCATACAAAGTTACAAAAGAACTAGAAAAAATGTGTTTAACTACAAAGGACTTTTTATTCCTTAAAGCGTTCCTGTAACGAACCTCAAAACATATATCATTATTTTCAACAGTAGTTACTATTTCTTTTTTTTAGTAGTTACTTTTTATGGAAGAGTTATTTCAAAAAATATTTTTAAAATATATTCTGCTGTATTTCAAGGGATTTCTAAAATGTTTATTCTGGTAATTCTCAGCATGAATTTTCTATTTGGTTTGTATAAATATCCCTCTAAAAGGAGAGAGAATCAGAATACAGTACTCAAATAGAGAAGGAGTATATATAAACCATTATTACATGGTAGTATTGGGATGGTGATGAAGGCTGATACCTGCCCAAAACATAAATTTCTGTGCTCAATTATCAAGAACTTTATTCATAAAAGACTTCAACGTTTAAACTGATAAGATTACCATGTCTTATTGTTGACTATGTTTTGACCATATATATCAGCTTTCATGTGGTGATTAAATGAGTGCATTTAATATTGTTTGTAATTAGGTCTGTGCATATGCTAAATTTTCTTTCACCATTCAGAAGGAAGGTGTTTTAACACTAAGGTCGGTGGATGCCTGCAATAAAGGAAGAATACATAATAGAAATGACAAAGCATTTGCAAAGTGTTCTTCCTTTTTGATAAGGCATCATTTGAAAACTTTTGACATACATGTTGCCAAACCGCTAGAAGACACATGGTAGAGACACATTGTCAATTAATGATTGAATACTATTTTCTAAAAGGTATCATTTTGATAAAATGACATGATATAGGAATTTGTTTTAAAATACTTCAGGAAATTGTAGAGAGAGTAGTTGAAGTGAATGGGCAAAATCATGAAAACTGTTGAATCTGATGGTTTTATGAGGATTTGGTTTATTTTTAACTCTAGATTCCTATGTTTAATTTTTTCATAAAGTTTTTGAAAGATATCTTTTGACCATTAAAACTCATAAATTTATGGCTTCCCTGGTGGCGCAGTAGTTGAGAGTTCACCTGCCAATCCAGGGACACGGGTTCGTGCCCCGGTCCGGGAAGATCCCACATGCTGTGGAGCGGCTAGGCCCATGAGCCATGGCCACTGAGCCTGCATGTCTGGAGCCTGTGCTCCGCAACGGGAGAGGCCACAACAGTGAGAGGCCCGCGTACCGCAAAAAAAAAAAAATCATAAATTTATAATATGCAGGCATTTGTCATATTTGAAATCAGATTTAATTATCTTATTTCTGTGCTAATTTTAACATTCCTAACTTTAGAAATATATGGGGAAAATATGTCTTGAATTCTTTCGGGTCATTAAAATAAAATTTTTGTGGCATTTTTTAGATATCTAAAAAATTATGTCCAGAAAGCTCTTAGAAATCTGTAAGTCAGAATCTTTTCTTCTTACTTTTAAAGGCCAAATTGATTTTTTTTCACATTCTCATACATTTCCCATTTCACTTAGCATGTAAAGTTGCAGTCCATACACTACTCAAATTAGTTCTAAATGTGAATCTAAGGAGCGGTGAAACAAGACTCTCATCATATTTCTTGAGTTTAACCTGTAAACTTATCTATAAGTGCTCTTGTCCTAGAAGTAATCACAGGGTAACTTAATTGCATTAAGTAAGCTCTACAGCTGATATAATCAAGTCTAATTGGCTAATCTTGCTGAACCTGAAACTACCATAGTCTTTGGGGCAGTGAAGGTTAGTTGCCTACCTGAAGATCCACTCATTTTTCTCCTTACCTTATTCACAATGGCCCTGCACTCAACAAAAGGAGATATTTCACAGACTTTCTTGCAGCTATATTTTGAGAAACAAAAATTAGGCAACTTCCAGGAAATCTTTTTAAAGAGAGAAAGCGTACCCTTTATTATTTTATTCTTTATTATTTTACTGGTGCTCTCCTCTAGCTCAAACTGCCATTTGGGAGCATACCCTATACTCTAATAGTTGCATTGTATTTTTAATCATCATCACCACCACCATCATCATCATCATCATCATCATCACTGGCATTTATTGAGTATTTGTGTTCTGAGAACAGTGATAAATTGCTTATGATTAACAGTGTCACATTACTGATAACCCTTTAAATTAGGTTCTGTTATTATCTTCATTTAACATGTGAGAAAACCAAGGCTTAGCAAGGTTAAATGGTTTGAGAAAGTTCACAGCATCACTATGAGGTACAGCTGAGATTTAAACCCGAGGCTGTCTGACTTGAAAGTTTAGGTTCTTAACCACTGTGCTATAGGGCTTTTTGAAATAAAGCCTTTATATTTCATTTAGGAATTGACTTTTAAAAAAATTTCAATTAGCCTTTTTTACTGACACAATCAGAGACTTTAAGAAGAACGTAGTATTTGCATCAGATCTTGAAAAGTGTGTGACTTTCAACAAGGGGAATGCTGAGGAGAAAATCTCAAGAAAAGGAAACATGGTGATTTAGAATTTGTTCAGATTGAGTTTGAGATGCTGAATGATAAAGACGTGGAAGTAATCAACAGGCAACTAGAATATGAATCTGTATCCCTCAGCTTTTTAAAAGGTCAGGGCTATACATATAGGTATGAGAGTTATTTGCTTAGAAGTGATATTTTTCAATAGAAATATCTGAGATTATCTGAAAGGAACAGCAGAAAGCTAAAAACAAAAAATTGGTGAAGGATTCTTGAAAATATCTGCATTTAGAGAAAGGGAAATGAAGAATGTAGCAATGGCAACTGAGAGGATTCGGAGAGGTGAGAGGAAGCCAGTTAGGAACATCACTGTCAAAGTAGCCAAGGAGAAAAACAGTGAAAGAGAGAAACAGTGGTAGAAAATGTTACAGATACATTCAATAGGGCAGAGACTCAAGAGTTGAAAATTAGAAGGGTACTCGTAGCCTTGAAGAAAGCAATTTCATCCAACTTGTAAAATGATATAGGCTGTTTGTGTTACTGATAAGTAAATATCCGTTGAAGAATTAGACACACCAAGTATAGAATATTGTTTCTAGACGTTTGACAAGAGGGAAGAATGGGTATGATCGGGTATCTGAGTGGGGAGAAGAATCCAAAGAAGATGCTTTTGTTGTTATTGTCTTGTTTGAAAATTTCTTTTAGCATGGAGCAGTTTGAATTTGTGATAGCTGAAAACAATGGTTAAAGTGTTTTAATGTGAAGATTAAAAAAAGACAAAACAGAAATTTATGAGGAGCAAGGTAATTTATTGGAGATAGGAAGTGAGGGCAAGGCAGGTGTGGACAAAGGGCACTCTGATGTGACTATTATTAATCTATTTCATTATGAGTTTTTATTATCGGCTAATCCTTCATTTCTGCTTCTAGATTTGGAAAGGTCTCATAGCTATGGTTAAGATTTCAGGGGGTTGGACAGGTGTCCCTTGTCCTCTTGAGGTCACCAATTGTGGAGTTATTTTCCATAATTCTATAAAGGGTTTACACCTACTTTCTTTTATGTAGCTATGGAATCTAGCTTATTACATAGGAGGAGAAACAGACATCGCCAAAACGCAACACATTTCTAATATGGAATGCATTTCTGTTGAAATACGTTCCAACAAATACTTTTTTCCCTAAAATTAAAATGGTCCTTTTCAACATTCCCAGTTGAACTTGCTTACTATACCTTTTAATGCTTTTTCCATTCTAAGTGGTTTCATGTTTTTTCTAATGTATTTTATAGAACATATCAAATATATAATATAAAGCTCTTGCAGTCTCCAGTTGAGAGATAGATCTACCATTTATGTGACCCCCTCATTTTATTTTACAAACTTGTCAAGGTTGTATTGTTTAAGAAAAGCTATCAATATGAGAGTCTTATACCTTTGGGTTTTTTTTCTTCATAGTAAAATAAAATCACAAACATACCCTATTTCTAAGATCCAGGCTTACCTACGTTGTATGTATATGTGTGTACACACACACACACACACACATACACACATTTTCATATACATATATATGTAAAGAAAAATTAAAACAAAAATGCTTTGGAGGCATTTTAGGAAACATTGTGAAAACCTTTAATGTTTATGCTTTTATGTTTTTATTTTTAGTTTTGGATGAACTAGAAAATAATCTTTCATTTAATGTAGTACTTGCACCCATCAACATTTTGTTACAATAACTGGAGTTTTGTATTGTATTAATGATGAAATTTCTGTTGTATTCTGGACATTACTTCTTCAGCTTGTAAAACTCTCATCTACATCTCAAATCCTAAAATGCCCAGGGTTAATTATCCGAGAGTAATAAAATCTCCATTGTCCCTTCAAATAATGCCAAGAAAGAATTGACTGCATGGCAACATGAAATATCAAGGTGTGGGAATGGAAATACAGTGCCTGAACCGGAATCTGAACAATGACATATGACCATAGCTTTTCATAAAGCACAAAAGAAGAGAACAGTAGTCCTTGATTTGGTCAGACAGAAGAGTGACCTCGAGGTGTTCCACAGAAGACTTGCCTCGACTGGATTCCCTATGGACAAAAGATGTGCTCTGTGTGTGGAAGACACTAGAGAATTTTTTGAATCAACTAGGAAATATAAAAAAGAAAATTGATAACAATTGCCACCTCATCAAAGATGCTATCTGTTCTTCTTTGTGAAATAGTAACTTGAAGACCCTTCACAATATTTTATTATTTTTCCTAGCATGTGTTATGACCACACACTATGTTTCTTTGTTCTCTAGAAAATAAGCTACAAGAGAGAAGGGACCTTGTGTTATTCATTGCTGTATTACCAGCCCCTAATATATATAATGTGTTCAGTAAATATTTTAAATGCATAAATGAATGAATGAACAGATCTGAATGATTTGAATTCATTCACCCATGAGTTAATGTATTTTTGATGTACAAAATATTAATATAATAATTTGTGACAAGCTAATTATAAGCTATATGATAATGAAAACTATATCTAATATGTTTGAATGCTATTAACACAACCTTTGAGTTGTATTTCTGGGGAAAATTTTTGTTGGAAATTAACACTTAGATATGTTTGGTATAAGTGAAGATATATGTTTAGCTCTCCCCCATCCAGGAGGCCTACCAAGGTTATAATAATATAAAATAAAAAGGCAAAAAACTAGGGAAGTCGAAGAGAATATGAAGAGAAATGATGAATGAAAAATATCATAGAAATTTTGGAAGCCCAGCAGTGGAGGAGAGGAATGGTAGTTGACTCAGAAGACCAGAAAACAGGAAACCTAAGCCTACAGGAAGAAGCCAGAGGGTGTAAGGTGATTAATGCTGCAGAGCTCTAGAAGAAACACTCAGAAATTGCAGGTACCAAATTCTTCTGAAGGTAGAAGAGTTAGGTAAGACAGATTGATTACAAGTTAAGATGCGCAGGAGTTAGCCAGCCAACAGCGGTACTAGGAAAGGACCAGAGGTTTCCATTCCACAAAATGGAATCAGAAAACCTGTATGTAGATTCATGGACTCCAGATGCAGATAGATCAACGAAATGAACACAAAGAGAATGAGTAAACATTTCCATGCTGAATGGTGAGAAACGGCAGGCTTCTTTCTGTGTCTGGCTCGCTTCTTGTCTTCTTTCTGGTTTGGCTAACCCACAAATTACGTGAATCAGTTACAGTAATTGAGACAATGCAAAGGGAAATTGTAAAATACTACTGCCTACCAATGCTGTCCTTTTAAATATATATATAATAAGCCCAAATATATTTGACTAGACCTTGAGGAATGCTAGACATTAAAAAGCAAAATCAATGTTAACTTTCAATCCCAATTTAAATGAATTGAACTATTGAAAAATCAGAGCCACAAAGGAAACATGCTACCACAGAACAATTTCAATGTTTTTGACTGATGTAAGCAAATTGGAACTATATGAAGGATCAGGGCTGCAAATGGCTTTGAAAGCCATAAATTGTAAAACTCAATGCGCTAAGCTGCTGGAATCCAATGTGAAAAGCATGGTCCAGGAAAACTCTGGCGATCAGCCTCGCTCCCACCAAAACTGGTATCCATTCTGTAAGTTACATTTTAACAGGTTTAGCTTTCTTGCCACATAGGCCTACACATCTTACTAGAAATAAGGCATATTTTTTAAGTTAAGGAGAAAAAAGGATACCCTTAATATTAAAGCAAGCAACAATTTAGCTCTCAGTATCAGAAACTGAGGTAAATCACTCGTCTATGTACAACTAAGCACCAAAGTCCAAATAGGAGAAAAATGAACAACTATTTGAAAAATGGAATATCAGGAAAAATGAAGGACCTGGAAGATATGAGATAGAATTTTAAAAAGAGAGGGAGAAAAATAGAATGTCTTCAGCTATCTCCAAAGTCACTAAACTTCACAGAGTCTAAACAACAGTTCCAAGTGCATGGGACATGCACAGTCCCCCCAAGCCTTCCCCATCTATGAGGTGGTGTATAAAAGCTCTGTTGGGACAGCATCACCATCATTATGCTTGAAATTCTTGGAAAGGCAAGGTAATAAAATACTGAAACCGCATCTCACCTCAACTGCCCAGACTTCACCTCAGCTAAGACCTTTTTTCAAATAATATGAAAAAGATCTGAAGATTTGACATATCAAGTACAAAAACAGAATCAAAATAGTTATCCATTATGCAGACACTGATACAAAAAATGTGCAATTAAAAAGGGGGGCCAGGGTGGTACTACCAGTGGCTTTATTTTCATAGAAGGACTAAGGGTATATTGTTTAAAATATTTGTAAATCTTTTATTTAAGTATTTTCTGTAATTATGTATTAATACTTTAAAAATATTGTTTGTAGAAGATTATGTTATTTAAACATTAAAATAATGTATGTTAATGTAAAATAAAATAGGTTTCTTTATTTGGGAAAAAATGTTATCCTCATGCTTTTTATTTAACTTATTTCATGTTTATTTACTAATTCTGTATTCCCATTTATGAATGTCTTTTCAGTCCATTATTCTGTATTTGAAAAAAATTAAATTTAAAAAACATTATTGTCCTTTAAATAGAAGTAATATTAATAGGAAAGTCAACTTAATCACTTGTGACTTATTTTAGGTATCCAACATGCTAATTAAAGCCAAAGTATATTTTCCAGATTTTAAAAAAATAAGCACGTATTCAATAAGTGACTCTAAATAATCTGTCCAATTTTCCCTAACCATTTGAAAGTATAGAATGTTAGATCATTAGGATAAATCAACAATTACAGCTAAATGTTAACAAGTATCCTGATTAAAATTACCATTCTGCTGGAAATAAATTCTGTCTTTCTGCATATATATTAATATTCTGTATATTAAACATAAGCCAAAATAATCCTATACTCCCATCTAGAATAGTTTGTATTTGTGTAACTAATACATCATATCTAAACACTTAGCGTAAATAGGAATTAATTCATGCATAATAAAAAGGACCTTTATATCTATAGATCATTTTATTATTGTTATAACTATATTATAAGTTAGTTCTCTTTAATTGATATATGAATGAGTCAGATATGGGTATAAATTATATATGTTAATATTATTTATATATTATATGTACACAGTATACAAATTAAAGATTAATAACCTTAATAGAATAATAGTTCTATTTGGTTAGTGAATTTCTTTCTTGTTTTTCCTTTTTTTTTTTTTTTTAAAGAAGATGTTGGGGGTAGGAGTTTATTAATTTATTTATTTATTTTTGCTGTGTTGGGTCTTTGTTTCTGTGCGAGGGCTTTTTCTAGTTGTGGCAAGCAGGGGCCACTCTTCATCGCAGTGCGCGGGCCTCTCCCTATCGCGGCCTCTCTTGTTGCGGAGCACAGGCTCCAGACGCGCAGGCTCAGTAGTTGTGGCTCACGGGCCCAGCCGCTCCGCGGCATGTGGGATCCTCCCAGACCAGGGCTCGAACCCGTGTCCCCTGCATTAGCAGGCAGATTCTCAACCACTGCGCCACCAGGGAGGCCCACTTTCTTGTTTTTCTTTTGAAAGACAGGCATTTATACAATTAACACAGTTATACAAGTTAAGGTACAAACTTCCAACTGAAATAAAAGTCATCATCACATGCTCTAAATAAGTAACTTTCACAGAAATTCCACATCCACTACAAAGATCTCCTCCCCCTATCCCTGATGGATCGTCTGACTTGCTGACGAGGCATATTCTATAAAGTTATTTTTCCATGTTGCATTAACAGCGATTGCAATAGAGATGAAAGTGCTTTCATTTCAGTTGCTGTTATTCACTCAATCACACCGTTATCAGACTCAGTGCTAATCTGAAAAGTGGTGGTATTTTTTGTAGTTAAAGAAAGCACTAGGCTTCTTGTCCCATCCCAAAGGGACATAGAAGGAGTATCAGATTTAAAGCAGTAAACATTGTGGATCCTGTAAAGTTAAGAAATTATTAAAGATTACCTATATTTCCATTATGTGTGCTCTATGATAATTTTGGCAGACATACAGAAGATACCTGAAAGCATTTTAGATGGCAACTCAATCTAACATCCACCTTTATAGGTGGGCCAGCCAGATGAGCAAAAAAAATGGGCAATGAGGCGACTCATCCTGTCATTCTGTAAACAAAGAAGCACCTTCATTAAACTACACTTAAAACCTAGGCTTTGTCAGGGCAATCTGGAAGCCTAAACCCTAGGAGGGTGACCAGAATGCTCTGTCTCCACATCTCCCCTGGGCAGAGGACAATAGGGTTTGGAGAACAAGAATCAGAGATTTCAGTAATACTCTAGTGTCTGGAAACTTGGGTGGAAACAAAATTATTTCATTTTTTCCCAATCTCATTGATATTTATCATTTCCTCAAATGTGAATTTTCCTCAAATTTAGCATTTCCGTCAAATATTTGTAAGCAACAAACACAATAGTATCACTATCCTGCTGTGTCATCATATCATATTGCATTATGCTAGTTGCACTCATATAGAGTTTCAACTCATCTCTACTTTGTGATTCAGGTAGTGATTAGAATGCAATCCTAGATATTATCTTATCTGATTTGTTGATAACAAAGCATATCATGATTTAGTTTCTAATACATTTATAACCGAACTTCGGTATTAATGGTTTTTGTTTTAATCCCATGTATTTATTTTATGCATTTTAGAACTCTATTCAGAAAAGGAACCCATATATTTCATCAAAATTCCAAAGGCGTGCATGACACATAAACAATGAAGATGCTCAAAATACAGACCACGAGTTAAGCAGCAGTATCAGATCACATCAAGTCTAAGATGTTGAGTGATTTTTATGCCATAACTCTGTGGCTCTAGTCTGTACCTTAAGCACTCCCTAGGAGATTGCAAAAATGCTAAATAGCCACAAAGAGATTTGGAGTGATTGGATGGAAGAATTATTTACAAAAAACAAATATGGATAGCTCAGGAAATAAAATTTCTCTCCATATTCAGCATTAGTCATCACCATCTGGCATAAAACTGCTAAAGCAAGTAAATCTGTCATCTCATTGCTGAAGTTATACTGAGGTTCCGAGAATGATTGGACGAAGTACGCAGGCCACATCTACAAACCAGAGCGAGGGACTTAGTAGATGCTTAGTGACTAGTAAAGACCAAATGACCAAAGAGCTTCTTTTATGCTTTCACACTGATAGGACGTAGGAGAGAAGACCTGCCACCCAGGCTTCTAATATAGGATTAACAAAATAGCTCCAAATCATCAAAAAATAAGCAGAGACTTTCACATGTGTTCATCACAATAAGATTCTGAATCATGTTTAAGAAACATGAACACATATCACATTCCAAGTGTTGAGTTCACTGGGTTGAAGATACCACGGAGGAGCAAGAAAACTTCCTTATTGGGTAATACTGTGTTCCCTGAAATGTAAATGTATCAGTTAATCATGGGACAAGTAGCAATGGGGTGCCCACTGTGGGCTAGGCACTAATGTGTCATTCCTACAGCAATAGGAGACATATGATATCAGACATTCTAGCAACTTAAAGAAAGCTTTTCTAGTATTATAGAAAGGTTTCTCTTTCTTTTGAAGAGGTAGAATACTATGGTTGTTAGCCTATATTCATAATTAAAGGTAACTTCTTTTTATGTTTCATGGAGCTATAGTAAAAAGGCTCACCTCAGGCATACGGGAATAATAGTCTAGATTCCTAGTATATAACAGAGCAAGTTCTGTGAAGATTCACAGCAAGTAATCATATCTTTAAGTGTTAAATGCATAGGAATAATATAAAATCTTAGCAGAATACCTGTGGATTTATTTTAAGTCCTATGAACACTCTAACTCATTTAAAAAATGAAATCTCAGAATTCTGTCATCTCTTCATTTTAATTTTAGCTTTAATTCTCATTTCATGTATTTAAAATTTTAGAAGCAATTAGGAAATGTTTGAAAGTGCTACTACTATTGGCACTATTTATGTGATTAGTGCAATTATGTAATTAATGTAAATAATTACAACCTAGCAATTCTAGCTTATTATGTTTTAATGAAATATCTATAATGCTAAGAAACTTCATATAACAGTCGGAATTTTAATTTAAATCTTTGGCCTTTTGAATCATGTCTAATCAAAAATTTTATTAATAGTGCTGTGCAAAATAACAGTTACAATTTCATGTTTTCAAATGGAGAAATGTCTTCTTTATGCCTTGTATAAGTCTATTCCAGACATCAGTATTTTCCTGACCACACTATTTCAGGGCCATCAATCAAATAAGAAGCAATTTATTTCTCTAGATCTTGGAACATTTCAATTCCCATCTCTACTTATTCTTGTGGAATGAGGATCTACTAAAAAGTAAGATACACATGCAGACAGAAAATTATATATTCTCTGTAGTAACAAAATCATAACATAATGTGTGATTTAGAAGGAAGGTCTTAAGGTAGGAGGATTTCTTGAAGTCACTTTATAGATAAGCTCTTGTGTTCCACACCAAAATTTGTTAGCATCTCTCTACTAATACATTGTTTTATATATATATATATGCACATTGACATATGTATATAATGTGTATATATATACAAACATATATATATGCTTAGAAGGAAGCTTCTGTTTCCTTTCCAAACCCTTCCTATCCCATCATCTTATAAGCATCCCATAGAACAATGATTAGTATTTTTCTTAATGATTTAAGAAGAAATTTTAGCAAAAGAAACATGTTCTCTGCAAAAGAGAGAAATATATAATTGAACCACGATGATGATCATTGGGGATATAACAACAAAGAAGGTACAATCCTTCCTTTCAAGGAATTTAGAGTTTAATAGGCTGGAGACAGACATCTGAAGAAACAAGATGTGATTTCATAAAGAATTGATGCAAATGCAGAAGAAAAAAGGCAAATAGAAAAATTGGCAAAAATCATAAACAGGCATTTTCTTTTCCCAGAAGAGCAAACACAGAAACACCATAAACCTATAAAAAGATTCTCAATACTATCAAAAATAAGAGAATACAAATTAAGACCATAATAAAATAACATTCGACACCTACTATTATTTGTGAAAATTAAGAATTTTAACAAGGGCAAGATTTTAGTGAAGATATGAAACTTTGCAAACTCATATATGTTGCATGGGAGTAGAAACTGATACCATCAATCATGAAACTCTTGAATATTTGTATCAGGACATATGATCCAGAGTATACTCCTATACTCATAGGAGAATAGTCAGAATAGTGTTAAACAAGAAACATCTCAAATATACAGTTGGTAAATAAATCACAATATATTTATACAATGGTATCTTAAATCAGCCATAAAAGTTACTGACCTACAGGTAATTACATTCAAAAGGAATGGATCATAAAATAGTAGAAACATAGATAAGTATCATTTGATTATGTAGAGAACAGTATAGTTTTTTGACAGTTTAAAAATCAGCAAACAAAACAATTAGAGACACATATATGTGGAGAAAAAGCTACATCTTAAAGCAGTAAAATCATAAAATAAAGCGTAGCATAGCTGTTTCTTTTGGTGGGGAAGATGGAAGATGACACCCAGAAGGAGCAGTCAGGTAGTATCAAGAAGCAATAATGTCTGGACATTAAGTTAACTGATGAGTTTTCAGGTGTACATTATCATTATGCCCTTTAGTTTAGTATGCATTACATATGCTTTTTTTTCTATATATTATGACAACATGTTTAAAAGGAAAGAATTTAAATAAGATACTTATGTCACGTGAAAACGTGTCTCTAAAAAGAGCAACATTTAGAAAGCATTGCAGAGGAGCTGCGGTTGCAGTGGAGAGAGAAATCACCTGGAAAAGCTATATTTAGGTTAGACTAGCATAAAAAGTAAAAATTCGATAAGGCACGGGTCTGTATAGGAAAGTATCTCATGGCTTATGGACAGTTTTTGTTTACCTTAAAAATACATTAATGCTCCAAAGAAAAGTGCATTTAAACAATTCTAAAAATATCCAAATTTCCTCACTAAATCGCCCTGCTGTGGAAGCCAAATGATATTTTAATCTTCTAAAATATGGTTGGGGAATGTATTCTAATGCAATTTAAATTCTGCAGGAATTTGTGTGCATGGCATGCCATTTTATTTTTCGGTGCTCTAGACTAATGCATTCTTACAGGCAATGATTATATCACTGCATGTTAAAGTGTATCACATGTCTGAAAATAGTCAAAATATATGTAAATCAGTATTTCAAGTAGAACCTAATGGAACCATTTAAACAGGCTTGTTGAAGTTTGACCCATAATTGTGATTACGCCACTGTGTTGTCAATTTGACTTCCCACTGCTAGTTGATCACCAGAGGACATAAATAGCCCTGGAGTGTATAATTGGTGCTGCCTTGCCACAAGTAGTTATTTAAATTCAGCTTCTCTCTACTCCCCTGAAATCATGTGCATTAGTAATAATAAAGCTGCCAAAATAAGTGGATGCTTTGGAAATATAATCAAATCTTTAAAACGTGTTAGTTTTTTTTTTTTCTCCCTAGTATACTAACCTGGAAACCCTTCATGTTTACATTTTATAAAAGCTAACATTCAAACCTATTCTACAAGCAGTAGAAAAATGCAGGCTGTTTTTAAGCACAGTGTTGTTTTGAAAATTCATGAGATCAAACATTCCATTTCCAAAACAAAAATATTAGCAACCCACTCTTGGATATTTTAAAGCAGGACAGAATGATAACTGTATTTTAACCAATTCAATATGATCCAGCTCTTCGATGAGACCTTCTTTATCATGGTGAGATAAGAAACAAGCCTGTCAAACCAATTTGCCCGGGTCCTTGTGTCCCTTTCAATCAGGAAAGTTGGGGCTGTAATGTTACTGACCCAGAACTATGCAGATCGTTCATTAGCATGATGGCTGATCAACCAAGTGCATTTTAATGCCATTAACTTTTCCCCATCCCCAGGAAGGAGAAGAAAGTTAGATAGCTACAATTTTAGATTTGTCATGGGTAGATTTTCGGTTGAGATCCTCTTTTTCCTGAATTTCATAGGCTCAGAGTCACTCATAAACCTTCACTTCTGGCTGAGGTCAAGATTGGTAGGTGGATTACTAGAAAGAAAAGTGAAGACAACAGTCCTAAGTACTCTACCCATGTCCTGCTCCACCCACCTTAGGAGAAGTGTCTTCCTCAGTCTCAATCAGTAACTCTGTCTTTAAGGCAGCAAGAAGGATAAGAACTTCTTAGGCTTTGAGAAAGTATAATATTCTACCCTATGGTTGTTTAACAGGCAGTATACCAGGGACAGGCAGCAGGTATGTGACATAGCCAAAGAAATGCTAGAAGGGGATGAATTAACACAAGAGGCAGGCAAAATCAAATAAAGAAAAGATCGATATAGACAGGTAGCTTCAGGACTAAATACAAGTAAGAGGAGTCATTTTCAGAGGTTGTGGGAATCAAGAAGGCAAGATCAACGGCTGTTAGAAGAAAAGAGATCTTCTCTGGCTTAGAGACCTCCCTGGGCAAAAGCTGTTCTATAAACATCACTCTCCCTGAGAAGTTTCCTTGGTAGATAGATGTTGGAGGACTTGGATCGCTAATCTCAGACTTACTTGATAGTGTCACTCTTGGTCCGAGTTGAGGCCACAGTTGGCATCAGATGAGAAGGCCACGTGTTCTAAACTGTCTCGCAGCAGGTGGATGTGTTAACTGCTACCTGCTTCTTGAAGCTTTTCCTAATCTCTGCCCACTGGCCCTTACCTTTCTTTTCTCCAAATCTCTGTTGTACTTTGTAGCAGGTTTCGTACTCTGGTTTGTGTTTTAATTATTTTTGTCTTACCTTCCCTATAAGATGCTAGCCTCCCTAACATTTGGAATTACAGGTAATTTGTATACACCCCCTGTACTACCTAGTACAATCACTTGTTAAGCCGAAGAAAATTCATTATCCAACCTCATGAAAAGCTATTAATCTGGCTTAATGATGATGATGATGGCATTTGAATTTGTCCAGGTTCTTTTTAAGATAAAGATAATTTACAAGAACTGTCATATATTTGAGACTATGATAATATCCTTTCTCTGCTAAGTGTTATGTGTAGCATGTAAAAATACTGATTAATTATTCTCTTTGTTAACTAGACTGAAATGTGAAGTGAAAATAAAGGATACTGCTAACATTTAGAGATAAAATTATAAGCACATAAGAGCATCCAATTCTATCAAGATCTCTTTAATTGCATGGTTATTAATTTCCAGCAAGCTCCCACGGTTCCCTTCCTGTGATGTATATTTTAAGAGATCATCTTGCCCTTATGGTCCCTTTGGAGGGTCAGTATGGCCACAATTGGAAAATGAAATTATTCATAAGGGCAGGATACTGCTCGATCTTGGAAAACTTTCTGAAAAAGGTGAATCCTCAGAATGTTTAAAAGATCAGAGTTAACAAGTTGTATTCCCTAAGTTTAGGTTCACGTGTTTATTTAAGTTAGGATCATGTTAATAGGTTTTCAAAAGATCGAGATTTATATTTCCTTTGTGTCAGGAGGTAAATGTGGCTCTGCTCCACAAAGTCCGCAGGGACTCAGGCACCTGCCAGCCATCCCAGGTGTAACCATCCTTCTCACTTTCCAAGATGACAAGTGTCGCTTCATCCATTACACTCAATATCCATGGACAGGGGGAAAAGTGGCAAAGGTTGTAGCACTACCATGTTTTAAGGAATGATCCCAGAAGCCAGAAGCACAGAAGCACAGGACGTTCCCAACTGCATTTTATTGACGTGAATTTATTACATAGTCAAACTTAATACGAAAGAACCCAGGAAAGTAGTTTTACTTCAAATATTCACTCAAGTAAAAGTCAGGGGTTTGACTTTAGTGGGAGAAGACTAGTATGGATAGCAGAGGTCACCTAGCAACCTCTGCCACAAAACAGTATCCATTAAAAAGAAGGTTTTTAGAGAAATAAATGAATGAAACAAGAGTAGAGGAAGAAACAAGGTCTTCATAATGTTTGCAATTTGCCATGAAGGCTCTTATTGAATAATCACTTTGAAGAGATATCCATTTACCAACATTTTGTAAGGATCAGGTACCATTTTCATTGAGATAGATACCTTATAAGGCACGGTAGCTTCTAGGGGCTATTAAAAGAGCATTCAATAAACCAAATGAGAACAATATATTAAAAGGCACCCTGGAAACCCGAGCATGTTAGTGTCTACCTACAGGAAATAAATTTTGTTCAAAAGGCCTAAGCTGATCAGTGTAAAAAGTTTTTGTGTTTTTTAATTGCTTTTAAGGAGGACGAATGAATTGCTCTAGATACAATTTTCCAGCATGGTCACTTGAAGATATGAGTAAAAATATTAATATACTATTCACTTCATAGGAAAATTTTTCTTTGGGACTAACACAAGAAATCTGTGATTTGACTTGCATTTAAAATTATGGGCAGGAAGCAGTTCATCCACATGAGCCATGTATCATAAATTATATTCTAATTGCCTAACATGTCAAGTTTCTATACTAATAAATATTCAGCTGAAGCAAAGGGAGGAAAACCTCATTATATACTGAGCTGTATTTAAATGGATTCTCTGATAAGGGAAATTTTACAAAGTCTGCTCAGACTTATGGAAATTAATGAATGTTCAAAATATATTCATGTATTTTATCATAAGTACATTACAACTCAATTAAAAACAAATAATAATCTATATTATCCTGTTAGTTTTATATTTAAAGTTCCATAACAAAGGAGAAACCGTATTTCCATATTTTTATCATCAGTAGCAAAAAGACATTTTATTTCTGATTTTATATGCCATATTTGGGATCTGTACAATGTATATTTTAAAAATTGCAGCCTTACTTTTTAAGAACATAAAGCCATTTTCAAGTAATAATTTTCATCACAGAAGTTCTTATAAGTAGCGTGGCACTTTTCATCATATTGTTCTCTTTATCTAGAATGTCCTTCAATTTGCTCCAATCCCCTCTGCCCGTGTTCCCTCCCCATCACACACCCTTCTGTTAGAGCAAGTCCTACTTTTAAGACCCAGTTTACATGCTATTATGAAAATATTTTATACTGTCTCCACCTAAAATCCATGCCTAACTCTTTTGCCTTCCACATGTACTTGTCTGATGTATCATACAGCACATACTTCTATGGTATAGAATCCTGACTTCACCTTGTCTCTTCTATTAGATGCCTCATTTTTTGAGCACCAGATCCCTATCTGATTAATTCTGGTACCACCACTTGCCCCCATGTAGCACAGGGTACCCGGCACATAGTGAATGCTCAAAAAATACAGTAGTTGTGGATGTAAGATATAGCAACACTTAAATAAACACTGGATTATATTGGCATTTTCATTACATTATGTTTTGTACATGGACTTTTTTAGTTCCAAAGAGCTGATTCGCTCTGTTTCCTGATAATTGTTTTACTAAATTAGATACTGTTCTCAGAGATCAGAGAAGGTTTCTGACCATTTCTGGCAGTTTTTGGTGTGAGTTAAGAAGATTTTATTCGAACTGACAACAAAGTCCAGAGGTGGGAAATGACTGATTATTCTGTGCTTCACCAAATGCTAGCAAGGAAGGGCCCTGCTAGGTACAGCCTCTATTTAACCTATCATCTCCACCAATCATCTTAAACATTAAGTCAGTGTTCTTGTACTTAAACACTTCGCTTTTCCGTAGCTATAGTATCAGTGCTTATTACTTCTCCTATCGAGTTATAAAGTACAGTGTGTTTTCTGGCATATCTGACTTGATGCTAAGCCCTCACTCTGGGAACACTGTTGCAAATTTTGTGAGGAATGTCACAATTCCCAGTGTTAGAAGTTCCCAGGTGCTTGTACTTCTTTGAAATGCTTCCAAAGAAACATTTTTCTGGATAAGATGTTAAAAAAACCTTTAAATATCCTAAAGTAATTCAATAAAAAACCCCAAACTGATTACACCAAAGAATCTAACAGACAACAGCAATAGCAAAATAAAACCAGAACTCTAGGTTATGCAACTTTCCAAAGGAAAACAGAATTTCATCATTACATAACTTAAAATTTTACCTCATTTCATAAACTTTATTTTTTTAAAACATATGCATCTGTGAGTTATGATGAATGTGGTGTAAGTATTATTACTGAGAACATTCCTCCTCTAATGCCAAAACGTGAATAAATAATGTGACTTTTGGTTCACTTTTTCATTCTCTTGTACCACAAATAATGGTTAAATTTGTATTTGACTTCTGGCTAGAATTCGTTCTTTTTGTGTGGAAAAAAAAATGCAATGCTAAATTCACTAGGCTTTGTGAGAACGCATCAAATTTTAGCTAAAACCTAAAGCCATGTTTTCAGTATGTTTTTCTAGTAAGATTAGTTACCCCAGAATCTGTTAGTCCATGTTCTTTGTTTCTTAGTTGCACGAGTCTTTCTGCTTTGACATATGTCATCTTGGGGAACAGCCTCACAGCACAGTAATGACCTTGTCAAGGACCAAGAGGTGTGTCTTAAAGAATTATAATCTCTTGTTAGTCGATTTATGTGATTACTGTATAAAACAGAACTTGTTCAGTAATGATGGATGGCAATGCTGCAGGTATTGACTGATCTTTAGAAATATTTATATGACAGGTCCCTTAAGGTTTTGTACATTATAGTAGAGAATAACTGCATACAGAAAAGGAATGAGGTGTGATTCAGTTCTTGAACAATGCACTTAATTATCATATTTCTTCCATGCCCAGTCTAAAAACTGAACATCTGCCAGTGTAGTAGAAATAAGTGGCATGTAAATAAACGCCCTCTGCCCTTTCAGAGCATCATCTTTGTAAAAAAAAAATTATGATTTTGAAGAAAACAACAAAATTATTTGTTAGGTGAAGAACTTATGTAAAATCAAAATCTACTTGAATTATTTAGCTTCTAAAGTCAACATGCTCTCTGATACATTTCTAGGCTGGGAACTGCAGACAGACACAGACACACAAACATAAGAAATTCAGCCTATGCTGACAATTCTGCTTTGTTTAGGGAATTCCAACTGTTGTACATGAGATCATGTATTTCCATCTGTGGCTTTCTGTATTTCCCTGGGTGTTTCAGATTTTTTTAAATCTTCACTTTTAAATTTTAATTTTCCATGAAATACTTACTTCAGGTGACTAGAAGAAAAATGTTTGACAGAATTAAAGTTTTTCAGAACATGTACTTTAAAAATGTTTCAGTTAATTAATTAAACAAAGGATATTCACAGAAAAACAATCTGTAAAATTTATAAAATGTTTGTAAGCAGTGCTTTGAATGAGCCGAATGAATGTGATATAATCAAAAAGCATCTTTATTTTTACTTTGCTATCATTTTAAAATTTACTCCATGGGGGGAGGTCTCTAGCCAGTGGTTGAAATGTAATGTAAGGAGCCCATTAACTGCTACCTTGTTTAATAGCAAACTGAGTCCCCTATAACAATCAGTTCTATATGATAATCAAAACACTGATTTAACTGTAAAGTTTTTCATCTCCCAAAGCTGAGGCCTGATAATGGTTGGCTACTGGCTTAGAGAATGTAAGATATTGCCTTTCTTATCTCCTTCCCTCCTCCCAAGCTTTCACTCCTTTTTCCACCATCTTGTGAACTAAATTTTCTGACCTCAGCAGAGTTGCAGAAGAATGGAGAGAGGCAAACAGAGAGGAGAGGTAGAGCTCCTGACTGGTACCATGGCTTCACCTTGCCTGAGCCTAGCAGGTGTTTAGATTCTCTCATGGGCCACTTGACCTGGGGTCTGTCATCTAAAGTTCCCTCAGTCTGGATGAATGCTTCTCTATTCCAGCTGGTTGCTTCTTGCTTCAGCAGCAACTAGGAATTCACCAATCCACTTCCGGCTTTGGTTGGCTGAGGAGGTCCTATCAAAACAGGATTCTGTGTTCCTTTTCTTGAACAAACTGTAGGAATTCAAGTTAATTCCAACACAGCAGCCGTTCTCCTTCAGTCCAGCACCCAAGCAGTTAGCGAGCTTCTATCCTGTTAGGTCTCCTGGCTGGAAGTCAGACTCTGGTTCTTTGTATCTCCCATCTACAGGGAAACATATAAAGGTTTTCTAAGTGGTCTCATTAAATGCTGTCTGTCCTGACATGCACAGTCTCTCTCTCCAGGAAATCTGCTCTGTAAACCTACCACTTCATATCTCCTTTCCTAACCATGTCATGTGCTTGAAGTAGGTAAGGCGAAACTGGTTTTTCAGTTTTTACTTATCTGTTTTGAATTTTTTTGCAGGGTACATCCTCTTAACTTATCTGCTACCTATTGCCTTAGGGTCTAGGCTGAAATCCATTTTAACATCTTGCAAATGTAATCTCCTGCACTACAGCCACTTAGCAGTTCCTTTGCAAGCATCCTAAAGTGGATCGAATTCAAAGAGGAAAATAGAGGAGGAAGAGGAAGTTCCCATGTTGAATGAATATTGTGAGATTTTTCTCCAATTCATATTTTATGAAATAAAAATTCAGTGGCATATCCAAGATAAAAGTAACAATAATCCATACAAATATTGCAGAGTTGATGTTTTAAAACTTGAGATTACAAATTCATTTCTAAAGTAAGAGGGTTGAGGGACTTTCCTGGCGGTCCAGCGGTTAAGACTCTGTGCTTCCAGTGCAGGGGGA
Source organism: Stenella coeruleoalba (assembly GCF_951394435.1). NCBI lineage: Eukaryota > Metazoa > Chordata > Mammalia > Artiodactyla > Delphinidae > Stenella > Stenella coeruleoalba. The sequence continues at coordinate 75,655,159 of NC_137155.1, forward strand.
ACAGGTTCGATCCCTGGTCGGGATATAAGACGCCACATGCCATGAGGCGTGGCCAAAAAAAAGATGGAACTAAAGTGAGAGGGTTGAAAGTTGTGGCCAAGAACACACGTGAGACTCGTGTGTCCTCTTTTCCGTCCCTAAGACTCAAATGATTTTCCACATAAGTTTTTTAAGCTTTCTGCTCTTTCTTCTACATCCCTCCCTTATACTCTCTTCCTTTCCTCCACCTTTCCTACCCCACTTTTCTTCACCTTTCTGCGTGCTGTCCTTTGCTCTTCCTCTATATTTGCTTGTGAAGATGATGAAAACTTGTCCACGTTCGTTCAGCTCATAATTCTTCAGTTTCCTCTACATTTAGTTCCTTCTCGATCCTGAGGTCCCCAGCTAGTTAAAACTGAAAAGACTTCCAGATGTTCATATTTACACACAGGTGTATCTTTTTTATGAAGCCTGCAGCCTTATACAGTTTGGGGTAGGGAGGAAACCATGGTAAGCGATAGAAATAAAATACAAAATAAGGACTATAAATTAAGTTCGGGACCTTGGAAAAGACCCTTGCAAGGAAAGGGCCCTGAAGCTTCATTAGCTTCGCAGCAGTCCGCCTCTGCATCCATATATAAAAAGCCTTGAAAACTCTTTTGCTCCTTCCTTCTGTCTTTCTAAAACAGTCGTAATTAGATAGCTGCTTCCCTATGTCTTTCCCCTAGGTTATATAAGAATAAATAATGAAAAACACTTGTTCTTTCAGCTCTTCAAGATCTGATTCTTACGTGGGTATTAAATATGAAAGATACATCACAGTAATTAGGTAACTCTTTTTGGTATACACAAATATAGTGTACAAAAACATAATTTTAGCTCATTCAACACCCTCACACTTACATAACTAGTAATGATGCCAAAATAATATTACTATGTCTCTTAAAATAATTCTTTAGTTCAAAACGTGCAATAAACAGAATGATTTTTGAGTTCTTAGACAGTTCCTTATTATGCTAACAAGATTACTTCAACCCCATGAAATATGGAACGTGTTCGCTTTCTCTTGTTTCACTATTATTTTGCATAAACCTTAAAATATAACCTCAAGAATATGGATCTATTTTTATCACTCATTGAAAAAAGCCTTCATGTTGCTTCTTATTGTAAATAACTAAATTTACAATGCTTGTCCCTTGTGTTATATTTGATGGCAGTTAATTGTTAGTTGGTTTTAATTATACGTCATAGTCTTTGTTCTGGAGACAATCCAAAGAGTAGATCATCTTGGTGTGTAATTTACTGAAACGGTTTCTAGGCAGGCTGCCATACTAAAGACCATGTGGTACAATTGTCATTAAAATTAAAAAAAATATGGGTATACATGTTTGAATTAAGGATTAGGGGGTGGTTCTATAAATTACGGAAAGCTCAGCAAAGTATTAAGAAGGTTTGAGTTCAGCCAAAGGCCTAATTTCTAAATATCATTACAATACACAGATGTACTTCTTGTACTTGTGGTAAGACTTTGATGATCACTGCTTCTGCTGGTAGAATTTTGGATCACTCATAAGTATTGATATATTCTTTTTTAGCAGGTGAGTAGGTAAATATTGTTAGCATCTGGTATTGGATAAGACACTAAGAAATCTTGTCCCATTATAAAATATAGAGCACTTTAGCTTTTTAAAATAAAGGGCCCAAATTCTGGTTAATATTTGTTAAAGATAACATTTTACCCAATTTCAAAAATAGTAAAAATGCTCAGGCAGTATTTAGTGTCATAAATTTATTCTCACGAATTTTAAAACAACTGCTCTGCTAGCTACCATTGAATAGCATCATTAAACGTTATTTTATTTTTGTAACTCAGTAAAAATGTGTCAGGCAGAGACTAGCATGAGCTGGCTGAAGATAAAAGCACTAGGCGGGCTTCCTTGGTGGCACAGTGGTTGAGAGTCCGCCTGCCGATGCAGGGGACACGGGTTCGTGCCCCAGTCTGGGAAGATCCCACATGCCGCGGAGCGGCTGGGCCCGTGAGCCATGGCCGCTGAGCCTGCGCGTCCGGAGCCTGTGCCCCGCAATGGGAGAGGCCACAACAGTGAGAGGCCCGCGTACAGCAAAAAAAAAAAAAAGAAAGAAAGAAAAACAAGCACTAGGCACTATTTTAAAATAAAAGGCATGTCTTTCCGCTCCTTCTTCCTCTTGACATCTATCTGAGGAATCTTCAAAAACAAATCTCAGGGCAGAGAGCAAAAGAAACAAAACAAGACACAGAAACAGAACTTGGGTTTGCTGAAGTAAAGCAGTGAGCTGCAAATACAACTCTGAAAATCTCAATCAATTGCTTTTATTTTAGTATTATGCCAAAACATTATTCTTTTACAGTAAAACTTAGGAAAATATAGAGAAACTGCATGTTTGTAATAAAATAACAAAAAACATATTTTTGGTTTTTTCTAAAATGGAATTTTATCATGTCAATCAAAAATCTAAGTTTCAATAAAGTCTCTTGCCCCTGGCCCTATGTCAGCTTACACACTCTCCAGCTTTGACAGTTCCCCCTCCAGGTCAACCTAAAACCAAGGAGCTATTTGCATGATATATGAATAGCTAGCATAGTGGTAAGAATTCTGGACTCAGAGTCGATATAATAGATAAATGAGAAAAACATACTACTGGAGTAGGGTCGTAAGGACCGACCTGCTTACTCATGTATAATTTTACTCACCATTCATTGTCTGGGTGCTAGTTGCTCTTCTAACGTCTAATTTCCTTTTTGACCTTGTATGGAAAAAGCACATTTGGCATTAAAATCTATTTTCTCATCAAAACATGTAGATAATTTCCTTTTAATGTTTTTATTCTTTAAATTTAATACAAGAATTTTAAGTTTTTTCTACAGTATATTTGCTTCCAATAATTTAAACTAATTGTTGATTTGAATCCCTGAAAAGGAAAAATGGCAATCTTGCCTTCTCTTTCAAAATTCTTTTTTTTAATTGTTTTTTTCCCCACAAAATTTGGAAGTAAGAAGAAATACATAAAGGAAGCAGATATTTTTTAAAGTGAAGATTATGGGATTATAGTTTTATTCAATAAATATCAAGCTCAATTCATGTGCCAGGAAATGTGCTAGATTCTGGGTACAAAATAAATATGATTCCTGCCCTTGAGCAGCATATAGGCAAGGGCAGTGGCTAGTTAATTGGATTAGAGCAGTGTACTAAATGATGCCAAGATCATAGATTCCACTTATGGACCAATTAGCTCATCTTTGTTCTATGGCCATAGATTGCATACAGACTAGATACTTTCATGGGTTTGTGCATTTGTATCTATTTCTCGCCAAAAAGAACTTGAAAGAGCATCCAGCAAAGATATATAGAGTACAGAAACTCTGTGGAAGATAATAGAAAATGTTTTTTGAGACCGTATTTCATAAGGCTATTCAAATGTACAAAAAATTTATTTCTATTTTAGCCTATGAAACACATTGAAACCGAAATGTACTTATTAATTCAGTAATCTGGAAAATATTTAAAACTGTGAAATATTTTAATAAAGAAATTTAACAATTCCCTAATTCATTTATTATAAACCAAGCCTTAAATATAGACTCTAGATTAAGGTTAACAGATACAAATACCCAAAGATAATAATATGCAGAATGAGAGATTTCTTAGTTGTAGCTAGACTATCTGTAAACAAATTTTCCGCAATAGAATTATCGGTTAGTCCTTTTTAATTTTCTTATTTAATTAATTTCTATATTATTTGCATAAGTCTTTCATTGTTGTAGGAATCATAATAATCATAATTTTATTCATTTTCTGAGGAATCCCACAAATAAGAAGAAAGTAAGGATGGAATTTCTGACAAATATCAGAGGCTATATCTATGCAGTTATATATGTTACATATTATGTATACATTGTTTTATAGTAATAAATTAACCAGTTGGCTTAATTAGTTCAGTTAAACATTTTTTCAAATGGTTATTTGACATTATTTAGTAAGACCACATATGATCATGGACCTTATTCTTCATCTTTTAATAAAATGTATTAAACATTTTAAGAAAATAATTTTTCTTAGTCTTGTTCTTCCAGTGCAGGGACTTGGAAAGGAGAGCAAGATTTAGATGTTGGATCTATAACAAACCCTTTTATGAATAGGATTTCTACTTATTTACCAGATTTGTGCTGAATGGGGACATCTGTTGATTTTTCTGTACCCACATACAGGGCAGAGACTTGCTGGTTACCCTGCATGTCAGTCCTTTTCTTCTTCCTTACTAATAAGCCCTGATTTTTAGCTAGACTTATGACCACATGGAATAAAGACCACATCTTTCAGCCTTCCTGCAGTTAGGTGGGACCAAGAGATGAAGTTCTGGCTAATGGGTTGTAAGCAGAAGTCTTAAATGTGCAATTTATAAGAAAGTTCCCCATATGTCCATTCCGCTTCCACCTCTCTGTTGGTTGGAATGTGCACCTGATGACTAATACTTCAACAGTTATCTTGAAATGTGAGGTGACCTGAGAAGGGGAGCCTACGCGTTATGGAATGTCAGGATAGAATGTGTCTGCATCCCTTTTATCATGAAGCTCCTTTTAGCTCTATACCTCTTAGTTGTGGACTTTTGGGTGAGAAAGAAATATATTCTTATGTTACATAAGGCACTGTTGTTGTTGGGTTTCTTTTTTAGATTTTTTTTTTTACTTGCATTCCAAACTAGTTATACTTAACATATAAAAAAAGCATTTTTGACATAACAGAGCATTATTATTATATAATATGTTGAAGTTGATTTTCATAATAGCATTTCATCAACCTAAGCTCCTTGGGGGTAAGTGTCAAATATTTGAAATTTTATTTTAAAACTACATTACCCTTAATTTAATGATAAGCTTGTTCTCTTTAGAATTGTTAAGAGGTATTGAGTCTATATTGGTACTTTGATTATTTTAATGAAATTCAGAGTTTTCTTTCCTTATTAGCCACAATGCAAACCAAGGCACATTTATAAGATTTTAATTAGTCTTTTATTTTAAAAAATAAAAATCATCAACAGAAAGAATTGGTTGATTTTTTCCCTTTTTAAAAAAATTTCTAAGTAGTTTCTAGAACAAATCAAAATTTTTTCTTATAATTAAAATATCACTTTTTCTATTATTAATATTATATCCTTTGCTGATATCCACAGTTTTACATTCTATTAGAAAGCTTGTTTAAAAAATCAATTGTAATATATTTTTGTTCTCTGGGGATCTGAGATTTCCAATCAGAAACGAGTATTTAACATTATCTGAAACTCTAAACAAGAGCTCTATTATTTTTTATAACACCCAAAATGAACTGATAGATTTTGAAGATTTCATACTCAAAGGAAGTTGCTAGAAAGATGGTCTCAAGGAAAGTAGCAGTAGATATAATTCTCCCATTCATTCTGCCCTCTGGCTGCCATACACTACTTATTCCTAGTAAGGTAGAAAGAAAAGAAAAGCTGTGTTTAAAAAATTAAATTATATCTCCCAAAATGATTGCTCTAACAGTCTTTTTCTAATAGTCTTTCACTACTGGTCTTAAAGGAGGTCAAGGTGATAGATGTCAACTAGACTTACTGTGGTGATCATTTTGCAATGTATACAAATAGTGAATCATTATGCTGTACACCTGAAATGAATATAATGTTACATGTTAATTATACCTCAATTAAAAAATGAATTAGGGATTCCCTGGTGGCGCAGTGGTTGAGAGTCCGCCTGCCGATGCAGGGAACACGGGTTCGTGCCCCGGTCCGGGAAGATCCCACATGCCGCGGAGCGGCTGGGCCCGTGAGCCATGGCTGCTGAGCCTGAGTGTCCAGAGCCTGTGCTCCGCAACGGGAGAGGCCACAACAGTGAGAGGCCCGCGTACCGCAAAAAAATAAATAAATAAATAAAAAAGAATTAAAAAATAAGTAAAAGGAAGCCATAATCAATGTGAAAAATCACAAATCCTTCAAATTCCAAAAATGCCCATCTTAGCTGTTCCCAAAATTCTGTAAGTTACTTTAAAAATTGTTCCGAACAGTCTATAAAATCATTGATCCAAACTATAGAAAGTTTGTTGTGCCACAAGAATTGTATATATTTTCTGCCAATTTTGTGGCATCCGCCAATGTTATTACCAAGGCAAACTAGATGAATCCACTTTTATCCTCTTCCAGATACACACTTTCAGGTTGCAAGTTACCTTCTATGACTTATTTTTTCCTTCAATAGTCCCTTTTAAAGAAATTAGGGAACAAGCTGTGCTTTTTCCCCAGCCTACTGTTTCCAGAGACTGGCACTAATTAAAGATTAGCTGAAATATTGGATACTAATAAAATACTAGCCATTGATAAAATATTAGAAACAAAACATATTTGTGAATATGCATGTGACATAAACTGGCAAAACATGAAAGAAATGTTTCTGCCAAGCAGTTTTCAAATCAGCATAAGGATGAATCAATTAAAACTTTTATTTCACTTGTAATTATACTTATAATGTAAAAATATTAGGGTCACTGTCACAGCCAAGACAAGTCCAAGAAAAAAATGACTACTAAATATAATGGGGTATCCTAAGTGGGATCCTGGAACAGAAAGGGGACATTAGGTAAAAACTAAGGAAATCTGAATAAATTATGGGCTTTATTTAATAACACTGTATCAATATAGCTTTATTAATTATAATAAATGTGCCACACTAATGTAAGATGCTAAGAATAGGGGAAATTGAGTGTGGAATATATATGGGAACTCTCTATACTCTGCAATTTTTCTGTAAATGTAAAACAGTTCTAAAATAAAAAGTGCATTTAAAAAAATACATTAAAATATTATGTGGTCGGGCTTCCCTGGTGGCGCAGTGGTTGAGAGTCCGCCTGCCGATGCAGGGGACACGGGTTTGTGCCCCGGTCCGGGAAGATCCCACATGCCGCGGAGCGGCTAGGCCCGTGAGCCATGGCCGCTGAGCCTGCGCGTCCAGGGCCTGTGCTCCGCAACAGGAGAGGCCACAACAGTGAGAGGCCCGCGTACCACAAAAAAAAAAAAAAAAAAAAAAAAAAAAAAAATATATATATATATATATATATATATATATATATATGTTATGTGGTCTAGAGATAGGCATTCAAAACGAATCTTATTTAGGCTGGAATTCTCACTTCAGTTTACAAGCTTCACAAAGATCGAATGTTTTACCTCTTTTGGCAACACACTAGAGAGGTCATATGGCTTGTTGGAGATCAAATACCATCTTAATTTTTTGGATGTTGTGTATTGGCATTTATTATATTTGTGCATAGAATGTCAGGTGCACCCAACATATTAATAAGTGGCTGCAATGGCATTTTCTGTGTTATGTCAATGCAATGTAAAAACAATTTCCAGTTGCACAACTATTTGCCAATTTATGTTCATGTAGTTAAAATGGATTTTGCCTCTCGTTCAGGAAATAATTCCTACAATTCTTGCAGTAAGGTATACAATACCTACCTAGGACTCAATATGTTAACCTTTGGATAGCCTTTGGTTCTTTCTTCTAACCAAGCGCTTGCCCAGGAGCAGGGACTTGTGAGGTAGCTATTGTGGTGAAAATACTCTCTCTCTTACATCTCTTACATCATTTATGACCATCTAGTTATAAAACCCTACAGGTTGTCAGTCTGTTTCTCCTCTATCATGTCTTGTGCTTCAGTGTTTGAAGGTTAACGTTTATGTTTTCCTATGTGACAAGAAATTCCCTAGTATATACATCACTAGCGCCAACGTTTGGGCTAAGAGGCCTTGATTTCCTGGCCTCAAAGACGCCCTTTTCAGCAAAATAGGTTGATGTTAGCATATGAAATATGGCATGTTCTAGCTGCCAGAGACAACTAGGCAATGGTCTAAGCACTCTACATGTATTCAAGTTCACGTTTCACAAACTCTTTGAGGTTGGCACTATTCTTAATTTTAGAGGAAGAGGGAGCTGAGGCCAGAAATTTTCAATTCACTTGCCCAAGATCATGAACTATTTAGTATTGGAACCAGGTTTTCAATCCAGGTAGCCTGGATCCAAATTCTCATCCTACACCACCTTCCGGAATCTTGTCAGTGCATGAAACTATTGAAGGAAACATTGTTTGGGGAACTCAAGGACATAAATCCAAGGGTCCTTAAAGCACTTTATCTCAATTTATTCATTGATAAATATATGCAATTTAACTAGATGCCAATTTCCCAAAGACTGGTTGGGGGAGGGGACTATTTGATGTCATATCTTTTAACAGCCCTCTCCGTGAATTTTGAAAATTCTCTATTTAGTAAGCACTAAATTCTTTCCCACATTCAAAATTAGCTGACAACTGTAGCTTGAAATGTATTAATTTTTAGAACATTTTAAGATGTTGGGCATACCATTCACAAATTACAGATATAGTCATCCTAACCAGTTTTCCCTACTTTACCCTCTGCCCCCCTATATCAGTTCTCCACAAAGCAGCCAGGAAGTCTTTGCAGACCTGAATCACTCCTCTACCCACACTTTCCAAAGGCTTCCTTCCCATTTTCAGGAAAAAAAAAAAAACACCCAAATCCTAAAACGGTCTGTAAGCCCTCACATAATTTATTATCTGCCCCCCTCACGTGAGTGCGTGCGTACACACACGCACACACACACACACACACACACACACACACACACAAACTTCTCAAAGCTTTTTCTAACTACTGATTCCCTTGCACACTCCTTACCAACCACTCTCATCTCCTCGCTGTTTCTTAACGTGTTGAGAACACTGCAACTCAGAGAATTGTAGTTCCTCTCTCTGGAGCATTTTTTCACCCAGAGAGCCCTGTGTCTCATTCTCACTTTTTCCACATCTCTTCTCAAAAAATCATCTTTATCAAGGAGACTTTACCATATCCTCCCTCATCCTAGACTTTACCAAATCCTCCCTCATCCTATGCATGCAAATCTTTGTTACTATGCTTCGCTTTTCCCCAAAAGACTTATCACCATCCAACATCATTATACACTTAATATTTTATTTGATTTTTATTTGTCCTGTCCTCCAAGTATGTCATCTTCTTGAAGGCAGAGGTTCTTTTTGTTTACTAGATATACTTGGTCCATCATGGGTGTTCAATAGATATTTGTTGAGTGAATAAATGAATGAATGAATCTAAAAAGCGTTATATACCTTATGCAGCATGCAGTGGGATACACATCAGTATTTTATTTTCTTCCTTGGTGATTTATACATCCTAAGAATGATTTCTACATTATTTGAATACAATAAATTGTTATATCTCGATTTCTGCACAACGGAGACATATGGCTTTAAGTTCTGATGTTGCCATTTCTATTAGTGGGGCTGTGTGTGAGGTTTTTGACCTTCTTGAGATTGTGCCCTCAACTGTAATGTGGGGATAATAACACCAATCTTGCAGATTTCAGTGAGGAGATAATACCTAAAAGATATTAAATTAGGGTTTTATGGAAATGTCAGGCTACTATACAGCTGTTCAGCATTGAGAACATTTATGTCCCTAACAGAAGAGGATCCCATACCAGCCCATTTGTATATGATAACAGCCCCACCTCCCCACTGCTTCCCAAACATGACATCAGTGGAATTTCTTCAGTTATGCTTCCTTTTCATTCAGATGATTGGAGCAACCTGAGATAAATTGCCTTCGCCCTAACCCAGATGTGTGAATTACCAACTACCATTATTTATTCATACCAATACCTCCCTTCATTGACATTGAATAATTGAGAGTTGATTGTGTTTAGGAAGATCAACAACCCCATAGTACAGTTCAGTTTTCAAAGCAGAGAATTCGCCAACCTTCAAAATGATAAAGAAGAATTAATGCATTTCAAAAACAATGCAAGTGCAAAATTTTTATTTACATTGAAAATTGGTAGTGATATTGATGAACAATATAGATTGAAGATAAAGACTGATAGAACAGTAAGAAAGATCTGTGATGTATGTAGTTGCTTATTTTGTTATAAATATGAGATTTTAAAGATTAATTAGATATAAATATTAAACATTTTAGTGTATATTATGTTTAGTTTAAAAAATTTTTTTAATTTGTTAATAAACAGAAAAAATTTATTGAGTCTATTGGGCTACATTAGCATCACATTAACTTCTTCTAACCTTCAGAAATTAGGAAAAGGTAGCAATTATACTCTTAACAATTTGCTTTAGAATCAACCAATTAATTATTCATTGCCCATGGCACTAATAAGTCATTAGTCTTGTAGGGGCTCATTATAAGGAGCAATATGTAGACAGGTTCATTTAGGTAATTCTTTCTGAATGTTGATGAGGTTATTTGTAGATGATACATGCATGTTAGGATCAATTTAACAAATTAGTGAGGGTTTTCTCTCTCCCTTTTTTAAAGGCAGGAAGGACAGAGACTGTCTAAATCAACTATGAATTACAGTTTTGAGATGTTGTTGAAGTTTCTTTAAAGTGGGTGAATGGAGCAATTTTCTAGTGAAACCCGGTTTTTATATCTTAATCTATTAGAAGCTCACAAAATTCTAATGATTGTGCACACACATTCTGAAGCATGTGTTGAGAAATGCACATTTGGAAGGTTTTAACTGTGGAAGACTTTGAAGCCAACCAATGCAGGCAATCAGTAGTGACATTGCATCACTATTTTTCTTCATACATACGCACACCACGCGCGCACACACACACACATTCATTTTTATTATCTTAATTCATTTAACTTTTAAACTCTTTTTGCCACTTATGATTCAGATTTAGGTTGTATCCATGTGAGGTTAAATAATTTAACATTTTTATAGACTCAGGTACTCCAGTTTTTTTGGTTGTTTTGCCTGGTTTTCATTTTTTTTTTATTGGAGTATAATTGCTTTACAATGTTGTGTTAGTTTCTGCTGTACAATGAAATGTCTCAGCTATATGTATACATATATCCCCTCCCTCTTGGACCTCCCCACCCCACCCCATCCCACCCATCTAGGTCATCACAGAGCACTGAGCTGAGCTCCCTGTGCGATACAGCAGGTTCCCACTAGCTATCTATGTTACACATGGTAGTATATTTATGTGAAACCTAATCGCCCAGTTCACCCCACCCTCCCCTCCCCTCCGTGTCCACAGGTCCGTTCTCTATGTCTGCAAAAACAAGTTATTAGACTAATTTATTTCACTGAAGTGACCCTCCAGTTTCATTTATGGAATCAACCAGTTGCTTTGCTTGATGAATACAATGTAGGTAGATGAGTATAAAGATACAGAGAAACCTAGTTCTAGTTTAATTAATAATAACACTTGGGTGTCGTTTTTTCCTAATTGCCAGCTGTTTGTTGATATATTTGCACATGTAAGTATAGGAAAATGCATCCTTAAGATAAAAATCACATTTAATGTGGACATTTTTATTTTAGGAAACCAATAAAGTGATTGAAAATATCCATCCAAAGGTCCTACAAATTAAAATTACTCTATACATCAGGAATTGTTTTGAAGACAGTTTGATTTAAACCATACCGTTACTCTAGCAAAACACCGAGACTAACATTTAATGTATTGTTACTAACAATTTAAATTCACTAATGAGCATTTAAATGTGAATTCATTAATAATACTGGCCCAAACTCTGCCCTTGGGTACTCACGTGTTGCTTCCTTTGAGGTGGGATTTATGCTGGAAGGACTAAGCAACTGATAAAAGGATATATTTTTTATCTATAGCATACTTATACTTATGGGGGTGTAGTTCCTTTGAAAAGATGTTGCACATATGAACAATATAAGTTATATCTGATTTTCACAGTCAAAACCTGGTATGATTGATGGTTTTGCTCATGACCAGTGACCTGCTCATTTTCTTACCTGTCCACACCAAAAGCCCAGAAGGCGAAGAACGCTTTGTAACTGTCAAAAATATGAAAAAAATGTCAAAAGAACATGAAATCAGTTGTGAAGCAGAAGTTATGGTTCAGTTTTCTCAAAGACAACATATAAATTGCAAATGTCCAAGTTATAAGCACCCCACTAATACATGTCACGCTGTGCCCAGGAGACTGATAACCTCATTCTTATGAATTAAATCAAGCATTACTTAAGTCAACTATAATGTATAGTCCTATCTAATATAAATATTTATTAAGTGTTTAAATAGGACATTCCAGTACCCAATCATATAAAAAATTTTAACTTATTTACAATTTACCTTTATTGCAACAAATTAGGTAATGAATGTGTGCTTCCACATGAGTTATTGAAGTCAGGAAGTTCACTTCTACTGAAAATGTACTCTTGTTCCATTTTTTAAAATCTATTGTTCTCTTGTTATATTATATTATACGAGCAAAAGGCCTCCAGCCAGTACTTTGTGTTTTTTTGCACAGCAAAAGAGACAGGTAGTTCTGAGTTGTTCTCACTCTTCCTGTTTGCTTACCCTCCCCACCAGCCAAAATGACCTAATGGTCTTCCCCTTACAGGCTCCTGATTTCCTGCCTCTGCCACTTCCTCTTATATTTTCCTGACCATCAATCTCAACTCATATCAAAGTTCTCATTCATGGCACAGTGGAAATACATATATGTTTTGTGGAGCCTCCCCTGATCACTGCATCTGGAAGTGTTTACTCCTTTCTGTCAGTTTTTATTGCTGTATCAGTCGGGATCCAGTCAGAAAAACAATCCATTACAGTTATTTTACCAGAGAGAATTTAATCAAGAATTTGTTTAAACAGGTATGGGAGGGCAAATGGAGAGGGGAACCCTGAGTTTATAAAGAGACAGTAATTGTAGGAGAAGATATCACCCTTAGGGCTGGGCGAACCTAGCTCTAGAGGTTGGGATTATGAGAACCTAGAATTTTGGAGGGAGTCCCCAGGGGGCTGGGACCCACACCTTCAGGACGCGACATGTTCTGCTACTGCTGATGCTTCAAGAACTCAAAGGAGGTCCCTCCACAGAATGAGGACTTGGAATTCTGAGAATGAGGCATCACAGCTGGCTTCACAGATTGAGAGGGAAATGGATTACTGAACAAATTGATGCTCTGAGTCGACTGCTGAGGTGATGCTGGTAGGAGCAGGAAGCAAAACAGTAAAGTGGCACCTTTCTTCTCCCTCCTTCAACCGTCTACTCTTTTGATTGGAGGAAACTATCAGGGAGCCATCTGGCAAAGGAGAAGCCAACTTCAGCATCACAAAATAGCATAGAGGGTGGATTTGACACTGAGAGATAGTAATGCATCTTAGCATTTTAATTATACCTCTTTCAAATACTTAGCATTTTCTTCTTTCTAATGTAGTGTTCTGTATTATCTCCTAAGATCCTTGAGAATGGTATCTGTCTATGATTCATGTTTTGATCTTCCACATTTCAATTAATATTGTTGAATAAGTGAATATGTGAATTCCCCCAAATCAAAGCCTTTTCCTTTTCAATTGTAAGTACTGAATGTTTCTTTATAGAAGAAGATCACAGAAAATTAGTTTTTCTTTTCCTTGACACTTGAAATAATTTTTCTAGGATTTTATTGAGTATGCTTCTGGTAATACATGTATCCAAACAAAAGCAGACAAGAAGTGTTCTTTTTAAAATTAATCTTTTAGTAGTTTATATAATTATGCAAACATTGCTTCAGTTTCTCAAGAGATGTATTGTTTCTCAGTCCAGCCTCACCCCATTCTCCTGTCTCTACCAAGAGAGAGAGCAGAGTCCAAGAAAGAAACCCTGATGGTGTTCCAAAGCTGAGCCAGCTGAAGGAGGAGGTTGTATAGGATAAGGCATAGAAGCATTGGGGGAGAAACTGAGGTTCAAGGTGATGATCTTTATGCTCCTCACATCCAGAAATGATTTACTGCTAGAAGCCTAAGTATATACTGCCTGACTCTCCAAGTACTGTAAATTGAGCTCACGAGGGTGAATCAGCTGAACTCTATTAATATAAATAGTCTGTATTTAACTTGACAGAAAAATGGGAACTCTGCTGTTGACCCACAAATACACATCCACTAATACAAAATACACATACATACACTCAAACATGTGGGCCGTTACATGTTACACTTCAGAGCTTCAGGAAGGCTTTTTAATGGAGAGAAAGGTTTTACAATGAGATCTTTCCTCATCAACTAAAGAAGTGTTGCATAAAATTCTACATAAAACTCAAGAGGTTCTGATGTTAGTCTGAGAGGTATGAAATCAGCATTATCAGTTGTCAAAATTTTATCTGCTCCAAAGGAAGCCATTTGTTCCAGTGAAATAATTTTATGTCTAGTATGTCAGGTTCTAATCTACAAAACAATGGTAAACTAGGAATTGATTATTCATCTTACAAATTATTGACTACACAATTACTTTTATTAATGTAACCTCGTGGCATATTAAAAAAGCAATTCCATTTATCAAAATTGGATTTGCACACAATTTTTCAGGTAATGATTTTTGTGAATTGATCTGTATTGCAGGAGGCACAATCATAGTTAAATCTGATGAGAGTTAGACCCTGTTAATTACATACTCAATATCCTCTTCGAAGAAAATAAGGAAAATGTTATTCTCAGTATAGTTGTTGAGTCAGAATTGCATCTTCTATAACTATTTCTGTAACTGTTGTTCACAAATTATCCATAGCTGAAGTTCAAGTTATAATTAATATCAGTAAGTTGTGAAGTGTCAGCAAAATCATTATTTAGTATCTGATTTCTAAAAGAAGCAGTGCAGCATAACAGTAAAAAAGTACAGGATTTGGGTTAAAATACAGTTTCCTTCACTTACTAGCTATGTGACCTTAGGCAAATTATTTATTTGAACCTCTCACTGTACAAAATTTCTTAAATTTGTTATTCAGATTAAAAAAATTCAGGAGCCCAAGTATTTAACACATAACTTCAATAAAGGGTGGCTGTTATGAATACTAGCTATGTGACCTTAGGCAAATTATTTATTTGAACCTCTCAATGTACAAAATTTCTTAAATTTGTTATTCAGATTAAAAAAATTTAGGAGCCCAAGTATTTAACACATAACTTCAATAAAGGGTGGCTGTTATGAATACATTGCTATTGTCAAATTTAACCATTTTTTATCTGTCTTCATTGCATATTTAAACATGAACAACTTATAAGATATTCATCTCAGGAGTGCATTTAAATATAAATCTTCTTGTATTTCACAATCAGTTTTCAATATTATACAGCTCTCCTTATCTGAAACCTTAATGTGCTGGTCAAATAGCTCATTTAAAAATATTTTAGGGCTTCCCTGGTGGCGCAGTGGTTGAGAATCTGCCTGCCAATGCAGCGGACACGGGTTCGAGCCCTGGTCTGGGAGGATCCCACATGCTGTGGAGCAACGGGGCCCGTGAGCCACAATTACTGAGCCTGCGCGTCTGGAGCCTGTGCTCCGCAACAAGAGAGGCCGCGATGGTGAGAGGCCCGCACAGCGCGATGAAGAGCGACCCCCGCTTGCCACAACTAGAGAAAGCCCTCGCACAGAAACGAAGACCCAACACAGCCATAAATAAATAAATAAATAAAATTTTAAAATATATAATTTTACACTAGTATGAGCTATAGGTCTTCTCGGAAGGTTCAAGCATATGTTTTGTTCCCTTCCTCTCTATACACTTCTCCTTGGGCATACTGCTTTCAGCCATTTATTAGTTGCATGTTCTCTGGGCTCTGTCTTCATGGCTCAAGACCATACAATCATCTATGCTTAAAGAAAGAGTTTGTTAACTAGGAATCTGTAGCCCTCTCTCTTCAAAAGAAGAGCATCAGGTCTGGGGATTAAAAAATGGACAGGGAATTTTCCTTATGTCATAGCATTATACTAGACCTTGTGTGTGTGTGTGTGTGTGTGTGTGTGTGTGTGTGTGTGTGTGTTATCTCATGATCAGAATTTGTTATTCTGCTGTAACATGTTTCTAAGGCAAATCCACACTACCCTTTCCATCCAAGGATTCTTTCTCAGGAATAGGAAATTGACTGAATACATAGTGTTGTTTCAATAAATTTCATTATAAATGAAAGAATTTATTCTTTCATTATAAATGAAAGAATTTTAAAAATTCAGTTGAGACATTGAGGTGAATGCTCACTACTTAAAACTAAAGAGGCTAAAAGGAAAAAAATGAAGCCAATAACTTAGGCTTCATTCCAAGAATAAGATGTTAAATCAACAGTTTCTTATAATTTCTTTCCTTGTATCTTCTGGAAAATGATCACAGTTCTTAACTGCATTTCAATTCAATTCAGTAGATTTTCCCTAAAATTCATCAATACACTAAACCATCTGCTAGAATAAAGTTCAGGAATGAAGTTATATGTACAGATTATATTCATTCACTCTACAAACGTGGATATGAAGTAGAAAAATATTGTTATAGTGAATCTAAATTTTATTATATTTGTTATCAATATATAGATAAGAAATGTGGAATCTGAGGTAAATAAGAGCTGAAGAATTAAAACAACAGTTTGTTTCAGTACAATAGCACTTTGCCATAGGATAGATCATGGCCTCCAAAGATGTTCGTGCTCTAATTTTTGGACCTTGTGGATATGGCACTTTTTGGAGCAAAAGAGACTGCAGCTGTTGTTCAAATTAAAGATATTATCGTGAATTTTCCAGGGAGGCCCAGCCTAATCACATGAGCTTTGAGAGGCAGAGTACTTTCTCTGGCTGGAAGAATAAGGAATGCCACAGAAGAGGAAGTCTGAGAGATTGGAAGCTTGAGACTGACTGGACAGACTGTTGCGAGTCTGAAAAGGGTGTGGCCAACATGGCAGGGAGCCCAGGTGGCCTTAAGCAGCTGAGAGCAGCTCTTGGCTGACTGCCAGCAGGGAAAGAGGGACCTTAGCCCTACAACAAGGAGCTGAATTCTGCCCATAACCTGGATGAGCTTGGAAATAGATTCTTCTCCAGAATTATACCTCATAATTCCACGTAAGAGTCTAGGCCAGACTAACACCTTGATTTCAGTTTTGTGAGATTAGGAGAAGAGAAACCAGCTGACCCTGACTGGACTTCAGACCTAAGAGAACTGAGACAATAAATTTATGTTGTTTTAAGCCACTAACTTTATGGTAATTTGTTAAGGCAACAGTAGAAAACCAGTATATATTTTTCCCCAGTTCTCTTTCACATGAAAGTGTTATTTCTGTAACAGAGCTATCAGACAAAATAAAATTTTTTTAAATAATAAAATGTATTCTTTTACATGTAGAGTTTTTACACTCAAGCCTGATTCATTACCTTCATATTTATTTAAAATAGTTTCTAAAATTCTTATGTGATTGAAGTTAATGTAATATTTATGCAATCAAAGTTAACATTAAGACATATAATGATTTTATCAGGTAAGCCATGAATATAAATTACAAATTATCATAATTATTTAAGATCATAATATTTTCCTGGTGAACATATTTTTTCAAAAGTCATAGTTATTCTTATTAATTTTGCAAGTGCACTTTCACAATGAACATATTAACAAGAGTTCTTTATGATGAATAAGTAATAATAACCATGTAAGAATAAAAATAATTACAACATGAATGGAAAGTCCTTGTTTAAATGTTTTTTTCTGCCATTTATGCACAGAGTTAGCAGAGGATATGGTATTTAACAAATATTGTCATTTCAATAATCCCAATTCTTAGAATATATTTTAATGAAATACTTCTAAATATGAAAAAGTTATGCATAAGGGTATTATTGCAGTGTCATTTATGGTAACTTCAATTTATGATTCTGAAGTGAACTAGGCAATAGCGATATGGTCACCCAAATTCTGGGATACAAACTCAATAAGAAATGATGTACCTGTATGAAAGATAGTTATAAGTATATAGAAACTCATAAGATTATGATTTTAAGTGAAAATACACAAAAACCCATGCTATTATAATAACTTAAAACCTTTAGTATTTGAAAAGGAAGAGAATACATACAAATATTAATAGCTTTTTGAATAATGGAATTATAATAATAGTTTCTTTTGTATTTTCAAATAATTTATGGTTATATAATTTGTACGATTTTATTTAAATGCATTAAAAATAGACATCATACCTATTTCTTAAACCCTATGAGTCTGATTGAAGTCTTTCTTCTCACATAATTCCATAGCTTAATGGAGTCTGAGCTTGGACAGCAATGGCTGTTGCATTATGCTTACAGTGAAGTATCAAAAAAAATCTTGAAAATGAGGGAGAAAAACTGACCCTTGACATTTTGCTCACAGAAATCAATAAGAGAGTCATTCTTTTCTGCTCATCTTTACCAGTACTGGTCCAGGCTACAGCATCAGTCACCTCATCTTCCTTCAATCATTTCTCACATCCCAGTGCAGTCAGAATGATGGATTTCAGTAGATCTGCTCACATCACCTTGCTTAAACTTTCTAATAGCTCTCCTTATCTCTGAGGTTAAAGGATAAAATTCTAAACTTGGATAACAAAGCTGAGCAGAGCCTGCCCCCACCAGACTTTCCAGCTCTTTTCCAAGGCCCTCATATTCTCACTCTCTGCTCTTCAACTGTATCGTTCTTCAGACAGTGTCCCAAACACGGCAGGCCTTTGCTCAGCATTTTCCCTCTGCACTACTTCCCAATCTGTTTGTGATGTTAATACCCAGTTATCCTTCAGATATCAGCTCCAACATCTTCGTTATAGTTCAGGACCTATTTGTGTTGTATATGCACTTACCTAATACTCATTCCTTTGCAGTGCTCATTTAAATCAATTTGTAAGTATACTTTCATTTTTGTGATTATTTGATTACCTGTCTCTGTCAACATAATGGAAACACTAGGATTAGGTCTCTTTGTTACCTGGTGCTTAGAACAATGACACGTAATAGGTGCTCAATAAATATTTTTGAATGTATGAATGAATGGGTACGGAAGTGATACTATAAATTAGCTCAATATAAAATCAAAAGCACCTTTAAGTAAAAATCAAATTGCTGGTACAATATGGCAAATGAAGGTGCCATTGGACGTCAAGTATTATAGTTTCATTGGCAAGGTTAGCATTATTGCATAAATAAATTATTGTTAGCATGAATGCATCAGTGTAGCTTAGTCTAATCCATCAAACATTTGAATCAACAAGTTGTTAAGTCTTTATGTTCTTTTTCCAATAAACCTTTTGATTCCAAGTTGGCTTTTGAAGTGATTAAGTTTACGGGAAGAAATGTGATGGCAATAAAGCATGAATATGCTGGCTCAGTTGTCAGTTTTGCTCATGGAAATTACTAAGTTAGTATTCTGATTTTATATAAAATTTTATAGATGTGTCTATGGCCCTAAGAAGTGGGGCTCTTTCAATGTGGTGACAGAATTAAGTTGTGGGATTTGCTGGGTTTAGCTCTAACCCTGAACTGTGAAAAATTTACTGAACACAGGTACTTTGTAATTTCTCATTGAATGAGGTCAACTGGCCTTTTCCAAACCATGTACAGTCATTTATAATGTGCCTTTTAATTTAATATGCCAATATTCATTGGCTTCTATGCAAGATGAAAAAAAAACCTCTATGTATCTATATGTATGAAAATAGAAGTTTTCATTTAACCAACATTTCCTAAATAGGATAGAGAGATGAAGAGAGTTCTTGACCTTGTGAAGGTTAGAGGAAATAGACATGAATCAGTGAAATAAAAGAAAATGCAGTAAACAAAAACAACAACAATAGCATGTATGCTCAAGGAAGCTTCTGAAAAAGAATAGAGAATATATAATTTCTGAATGAAGAAGTGTGATAGTGTGATAGTAACTAGATAATGAGACAGACATGAAGCTAAAGTTATTTTATTGTATTAGAAAATGATCAGCTGAACCAACTCTACATTTAATTTTTTTATTGGTGACAAGATGCTAGTAAATGAAGGAAAGATGAAAATGTAGAATTCAGAGCAGTTTAAAAAAAAAAGAAGAAGAAAAAGAGAGAGTTTGGATATGTATACTAGTTAAGGTAACTAATAATCTCCGGTTTTTAATGGATGAATATTATAGAAGTTTATTTGGCCCTCACATGTCAAGGTGGGTGGCTTTCCTCCATATAGTGATTCAGGAACCCAGGTTCCATCTGTCTTTTAATTCTACCATCCTCTTCTGCATTTAGGTAGCTAAAGATAAAAGAGAATGGAAAAGGCATGCCCACTTCCTGAATAATCTGTACATATTCCATTGGTGGTAACTAGTCACAGGGTCAAGCTTGGCTGCAAGGTAGACTGACTGGGAAATGTAGTCTACAGATGACAGTATGGAAAGAGGGTCATTAAATGACAATAGTTTTCTACCAATTAAGCTCTGTGAAATTTATGTTGAGGCACATGAGAGCAAAATCTATAATCTTAGCACCCTAACATAAGAATACTATAAATGCAGTGAAAGGAAAATGAATACATTCTAATTTAAATAACTTCACCCCAAAATATATTTTATCAGTTTCTGGAAAGCATGAAACCTAAAAACTCTCCCTTAGAGTACAATGTTAGGTGGTCAATTTCAATAAATCATTTCTAGGATTATATTCCAAATGTTTCCTTTAATTTTCACTCGTAATTGTGAATTACAGAAGGAAGAAATGATTACTAAATCAATTGAGCATGCCTCTTTTACCTGTGTCAGATTTATTTTATAAGCATGATTAGATCATCTTAAATTTGTAGAATATTTTTATCCTTCTTGGACTTTCAAAATTTTTAATGCACTGTTTTTGATTAAATAGTGAAAGTATTTAGATATTGAGTCACATGCAGCAAAGGAATAGATAAAATTGAATTTTTAAATATATTCAATTAATGTTTTGGGACATTAATTTCCCAGTGTCTAAATTGAGCATAATAATATATGCCTCAGATACCTCATAGAACTGTTACGAGTCAAATGAAAAGGATGTGAAAGTTCTTAGAACATTAAAAGTAATTTATAAATATAATATCTATCTGTCTATGTGTGTAGGTGTGTAGTTTGTATATGTACGCACACATACACACATAAGGACACCTAAAGTGTACTTCTAATGGGGTAGTAGAACAGCAGAATAATCTATTAGGTAAATTGGAAGAAAGGCCTATTTTCTGAGATGCATCTTGACATCCCTCTGTCCTGTATCATCAGCTAATTAGCTGCCTGAAGGCAAGTTCGATCTCTCAGGGTGCTGTCCACCTCTATTATTCTATGAAAAAGTAAAATCGTAACGATAATGGAATTGCATTTCACAAAGTTACAACTCACCCTTTCTAGTCTCAGCCTCCACTTTGATTTATTTCAGCTTTCGTCTGGGACTCCACCTGTCACTTTTCCTGATCACCCTCTTCTATAGCTCCATTTGCCCTTCTTGTCCCCCCTGTTGTTAGGAAGTGAAATTATTTTCTGCTGTAGTCCTCTATGTTCACTTTCATTTGGACTTTTCAGAAAAGGCCTTGTTTAAGCACTATTCTAAAATCCAAGTTAATCTACCCAATTGGACACAGGGTAGGGTACAGAATTAGAATGCACAAAGACTGAATCCTCAACCCAGGACTTATGGCATGACCCTGAGTGAATCACTTAATCTCGTCAGGCTTTAGCTAAGGGAATTACCTTAGTTACTCACTCCAGGATACAGAAATTGACAGATCAATGGGATAATATATGTAAAGTGATCTTTGGAAAGAAGCAGAAGGGTAAACAAGACTTCTTCGCATCCTCTTCTGCTTTTAGAAATGCATTGCTCTGATGTGCTTTGTTATGATCGCCATGTAAGTGGTTCACTTTCAAACACTGCTGCAAATCCTAGCAAAAGTGGTTGTTCCGCGTAAGTTAGAATAACGGTACTAAGAATCATCTGTGCTGGACCAGAGAGGGTAAATAAAAGTGATGAATATTCAGGTTCATTATGTTCTAAATCCCAGTTTGATAGAGCTGCTTTGTAACGTTAGAGAACTCACATTGGGTTAAGTCTCAGGTTCTGTGTCTCTCAAATCTGGTAAATTTACTGCTGGTTTCATGAATAATAAAGCAAATCTCTATAAAGTGCTCATTTAGTGGATATACTAAATAATAAAGGGATTCCTTGTATTCTGCTATTTTCAGTAATGCTTCTTGCCTTCGTTACTTAGACATACGTGTCTTTTCTATTTTTATTCCGAATTCATACTACTTTTCACTAGATTGTGCCTAAATTGAAGCAACCAGAGACAGAAAAAAACCAGAGCCTATGTAGGTGAACCATACAGATGAGGAGGATAAAACAGTCTCCAATTCATTGGATTCTAGAGTACCAGGAAGTGCCTTTTAAATGCAGGCTGTGTGTATAAATGGATTTAAAACACAAAGCCAAATGCAAAGCTGAGGGAAGCCAAATAGCCCTTATCCTAAACTGGCAAGGCGTAGAGTTCTGGTGCTACAAACCATCAGCTAGACATGGCATGTTTTCACGAATTATTATATTAGACTGGACCATGAAAAAATAATTTATTGTCAGGGACAATTCGAAGGGTGGAGAACAACCCTGATTGCCAAGAACACTTGTAAATTTTGCAACAGATACACAGTTCAGAAGGTTTACTACCGTCTGTTTCTCCCCTCTTCATCAGCAATGCTGGTAGGATCATAAACCTAATCATTGATGCTAATTTATTTCTCCTGCCTGCACAGCTGCACTTTTCTAAGACTTGACACAGGAAGTGATTTGAGTATGTATGGATTTCACCAATCTGACTGTCTAATTAGGGATACTATGGTGTAAACTGTAGCTTTACAATCTCCATGGATCTTCATTTTCAGCACTTACATCTTTAAAGACACCAATTTATTGTGTGCTTGCTAATATAATACTGGTTTTTAAATTCTTATAATAGTTATATATAGCTCTTATAATAGTTAACCAGACTAGTGAATTATTCCTATATGTAAATTTGAGCTGTCTGGACCACTAGATACAAAGAAAATGTAGGTCCAAATCCCTAGCTTTCATTCAAGGTCTCCTCAAATGACAGATCTTCCATAGTCTTCCCTGATTCATGTAGGGGGAAGAAATGGCTAACCTGGAACTGCCATAGTTCTTCTAGGAAGCAAACTACTTCCCATCTCATTTTACAGGTATGTCTACATATCTGATCTCTCCCACTAGTCTATAAAGTTCTAAAAGTTCAAGGCTCTGATTTATTAATTCTTCAGAGAAAACAGAATTTTTTCTCTAAAGAATTAATATACGCTTCCTACTGCGTATAGGATAACCACCAAACCTTTACTATAGCTTATAAGTAGAGTGGACGTAGCATTTATCTCATCTTTTTGAGTGAAAGGAGGAATTGCTACTCATTACTTTTGTGATAATAAGTATAAAGTGCTATTGTCCTGAGAAAATTGAGATGTATGGCCGCTGTACTTACACAAGTTCTTCATGATTTGGACATTGCCTGGATTTCCAGACTGATTCCCCATCTTGCTCTCATACGCACTCTGAACTATAGCCATGCTAAATTGTTTGCAATGCCCCATAGATGCAATGTTCTCTCGCAGGTCCAAAGCTCTGCAGAAGACTCAGCTGAAATGGCAGTTCTCTGTAATCCTTTTTTCAGGTCTCAGAAAGACCATCAGCCCTGTAGGACTGTGTGCAGATTCTGATCACCTTCATTGTTTTTTAATACTCCCAAAGAGTTTTTGACTTATTATAAGTATATCATTAATTATAGTGTTTTGAGAAAGATTTATTTTTAAAAAATTAATTATAATCCAAACTGGACCCAAATATTACATTCTGGTCTGAATATAAAACGAGAAAATAAAATCACATGGCATCAAATCTGGCTTTGAATTTTATATCTTTAAGGTGACCAGGGCATGACATTTACAGCCTGACTCACCCATAATGTTTAATAAATTGTTAAAAGAGAAGCAGTGAAATACTTGTAAGTCACCGTCTGTCCTTTAAATTGAGCCCATAACACTTCAGGTATGGTAAACCGTATTGTGATTGTGCTATTGACGTTAGATAGTAACTTCAGTTACTGGAAGCTATGTTCTTTATGTTCTATTATAACTGTGCTTGGTTTCTGCCATTAAAGAGTATTGTGCAAAAATCCAGGGAGACAAAATTTTATGTGTGCTTTGAATAATGAAGCAGATTTCCAGACATTTCAGAACAAATTAGTCTTATTTTGTTGAGTAACTAAATATTTAAAATACTAATGATTTTATCTGATTAGGTAGTAGTCTGTGTATGTATGTTTGTGTATCTTTACATGGACAAGCAATTTAAGATATAGATATATACAGATTTTTTTAAGCTGACATGATTTTTACATAAAAGTAATCATAAGCCAGAGTTACCAATTCAACATTTTGAAACATCTCAATGAGAAGTAAAAATACTGCTATTCTTAGTAAGCCAAAAAAAGGTGTTGCATCAGGAAGACTGAAATATGAAAAGTATAGAAGTTTCATCAGAAAAATTTTGAAAATCAGTATTGTTTGAAATTACAAAACTTAGAAAGTCAGCTAATGTCCTCAAAGGCCAAAGTCAGAAGGAACTAACAAAACGTACTAAAAATAATAAGGCAGTAAGAGCTGAGAAATAGGAGTATAGCCTGGTAGTGAAATAAAATAGGCAACAATTACATTGCTTTTAAAAGTTTTTGCTTCAGTTCCATGTTAGCTTTTAAAATATATATTAAAATGCTTTTACTTTTAAACTTAGTTTTCAGGCTGTACTAAATATGTACATAACCTCCATTTGCTTAGAAATGTAACTTCATTTTCCATAATTACCATCCTAACTGCTATTCCAGTAGGGCTTTGTTAATTCACACTAATGACAGGGAGACAACTGCTGAATTTTTGCAAGTTACTAAGTAAGTAAACAAATATTAAAAAAAAATGGATATTTCATTTCAGGATGTAGTTTATTTATTTATTTTGACAATTTTAGTATAGTTCTTAATTATTCTGATAATACTAGGACCAGTCAATATCCTGATGTGTATTCTATGAAACTTAAAATATAAGAGATGCTTTCTTGCCAACAAATTGCTTGGGTTAGCCAGCTTAGGGTACCAAATTATCCTGAGATAATTAATAAAGTTTACTTTTTTGGCGAGTGTATTCAATGTATCCCCATTTTGGGGAGTGTATTCAACATTTTGGGGGGAGTGTATTCAAAGCTGTTTTATACTATACCTGTCTTTGAGGACCTCACACTCTAGTATGACTTGGAACTTGTATTTTTTTTTTAAATACTTAACAATCTTCATTTATTCCTGATTTCCTTCTTTAGTCATTCTAAATTAATGAGGTATAATTATAATTTATCTTGAACTATGTTTTAGGCTAAAGGGCATTTATCTTTTGTTAGTTACTATTGGTATTACTGTTAGTTTTACATAGGATAAATTCCCAGACTCTGTGACACCTCCTAAATCTTTCCCTAGATGTTTCTTTGCTATTCTGTACAAATTCAAGCTATCACTTGAAAAAAACTTTAAAATTATATGTGTAAACTGTGATTTGGGGAATAACTTTTAAAATTTAGAGCACCAGAATAGAAATTGAGATTTTTTGATTCTGAGCCTAAGTCATAAAATGAACCAAGGCATGAGACTTACCCCCTTTGAGTCTCCAGAATTTTAATTAGCTTCTGAGTTCTTACCTTGCTTTCTGGGAATGTTTTTATTTTATTTCAGGGCACTAACTTTATTCAGAATTCTATGACTGTATAATCTTAAATCAGCATAATAGAAGCTGCTGTAAGTGAAATAAATTCAAAATTCCTGCTTACAATTCTGAGGACACAAGTATCTGGCAGGAAATCCCAGTCTTTTCCCCAGGGGATCACACACACACACACACACACACACACACACACACACACACTTGGAGAATTCATACTTTTGCAAGATTTGAATTGACTCACAAATCTCTCTACACCCTTCATATAATTTTCCAACATTAACATTATACAGTCTTTACTTGCTAATGAAAGTAAACACCATGTGCCTTGTGTAATGCCATTTATCCATTCAGTAATCATCTTCTAACTGAGTGAGTGAAAAAAGAAAACCTATCATAAATGCCCTGTTGACCCATACTACCTCAGCAAAATCATATTGAGACTTCTTACATTTGTTTCTATGCACACAATCCTGTTTGATTTCTCCTTTAGAAATGTTTTCAATTTTCCCATGCTAATAACCTCATTATAACATAATTGTGTTTACTGTGTTATTCTAATACTCATAGTCTAGACAAGCATGTTTGCGTCCTCTTCTCCGTCCTTTCTTCTCCTTTAACAAATGATAATCTCCCCTCATAATCCTGGGATTTCCCAAGGTCTCTAAAGCCTTCTTCACAGAACAGAAGTCACTGCCTTTTCTTGACCCAACAGATTCTCACTAGATCATGCTTCTTACCATGCTGACATAGGAGTGTGATCTATTCATTGTCTTTTATGAATTTTTATGTACAGTTCACCCAACATTACTTTCTGATTCTGATTCACTTCAGAATTCAACTAATCAATATTGACTGCACATTTTAGAAACACGGTATAAAAGAAAAAATGGATCTTAAATAAAAATGTTGGAAATGAATCCCAACTATAAATGTTATGTGGCTTTGGCAGAAAATAATTCCCTTAAACTCTCCTGAAGTTGTTTTCTCATATACAGAAGGAAGATTATACTTGAAAGTAAAAATGCAAGGATGTAAACATTACCTTACAGTAAAAATTTAAAGAAAAGATCTTATTATCTTCTTTTGTTCTGATTGTACCTAACAAAGGAATCCAAATACAGTGCTCAGTATCCCCATGCACCCCAAAAGAAAACTGATTTAATTAGTCTGAGAAACTTGATAAAAACAGTCTCAAATTTTGATTTTTTTCTATTTTTGAAAATATCATGTGTCCTATAAACCAATAAAATAAATGACTTAGAAATGAAACTTATTGTAGGGGGGAAAGATTTAATTAAACCCTTAAATATCATGTTTTGATAATTATTTATTGTAGAAAAATGTTCACCTAAATTTATAATTGTCCTACTTCTTGTTTTTTAAATGCCACGACATTCATGCTGGACGGGCTTCTTTCTTTCAAAATAGGAATCTGAGTGTTTTTGTCTTTCAATTTCTATTGACATCTTATTCGCTGTCAGAAGAACAATAAGCTGAACCCTCCAGAATCAATTTTTAGAAGGTAATGTCTCTTTTCGATACCTAAGAGCACATAAAATATTAGACTTTAACTCAATAATAACAGCAACGGACCATTTTAACTTTCGTAACCAATAGAGCTCGTGATAATATGATGAAGTACATCAGATTCACTGAGTTATTATGATGGTACTTTATCAGCTCTGCACAACGTGCTGGCAGAGAAGGTACATCGATATATTTACTCTAATATATATTGTTACGCAGTATGCGATAAATTCTCTAGTTTATGGCCTTCTGGGAACTGAGGGAAATGATCCAATTAGCAAGAACACGTGAACTGGGGGAAATTAAATCAACTTTAATAAAAACATCTATAAAACATGTTGCAAGCAAAGTATAGTGGTCATTAGGGGCCTCATTCCTGGAAATCAATAAAACATTTCAAGGGTCGTATTTTTATAACTTCTTCTTGCATGTTAGTTGGACTCGCCTCAAGGGCATCCCGAAAACTGCCAAAAACAAGACTCCTGACTTCAGCAACACCGCATTTCTAACAAGGTTGCTAGGTGTGCATTAGCCCTACGTGTGGAACTGGGCCTGTGAAAGCGTCACAGCAAGTGATACGTGAATTTAACGTTGGTAGGAAACACATGCCAGAAAGGTGGAACTCATGAGATTTTTGTTTTCCCTCAAAACTCAAGGTTTCCTTGACCAGATATGGTTTTCATCCATTTGTACCTATTCATATCCCACTCCTCTTTCATGATTGTGGGAGTGGCGATGCTTTCTGTTGCCTCTTTATACATTTATGTGTTCTTTTCAACTTTTCTAAAATACCTATGTATTTTTAATTGCCCTTACAAAGTAAATAAATAAATTCAAGCATATTTGAAACAGAGCAGAAATGCAAATATGTGCATGTCTTCTTCACTGCTTCCTGCTTCCCGTACCTCCATTTTCAATTCTACCACTAGCCTCTCAGGTAATTGCTGTTTACAGTCTAGTATGTGTTCTTCTAGAAATAAGTCGAATATTTTTTAAATTTTTTAAATCTCTGTGCACGTTTCAGGGCCCAGTTCAGGGAGCCACCTGACCCTAAGCCATTTTTTCCATCTTCCCCCTGGTCACATTGACTTCTTTTTTTATGTTCCGATAGTTCTTTGCTTAAACTTCTACTGCAGCATTAATTGCACTCTGCATTGTCTTATTATAGTTATGTGTACGTGTCTTTCTTCCACAGAGACCCTTAATTAAGTAAACATCAGGACAATGCCTAATACATCTTTACATTAACTGCCACACTCACAGGAAATATAAGGACATATTTATTAAATGAATAAATGAATGAATGTATGGCATATCTGTGAAATAGGGCAAGTAATGGATGCTAAGGGGCAGACAGGTTTGTAGAAAAGCGATATTTATCCATCTGTTTTGATCACAGAGAATTGCTGTGACCTAACTGTGGAAAGTGATAAAATAAATACATTTTTTAAATGTAGCTCTGGCTTTTACTATTGTGCTACACAATAACATATTACAACAATTCAGATACACTTACTTTTCTCTATGATTTTATTACTTTTCTGCTACAAAGACGAACATTGTTCCAATACTCTCAGACCCTCAGGGAAGGAAGAATGATTTTCACAGTAGTTTATACAAACACAGCTCTTTAAATTGGATCAGTAAAGCTTCTTTATAAACGACAGCAGTCATAGAATTTAGACTCTCAATTGCAATATAAAATTAAATTTTCAGTTTTTCCTAGCTGTGGAGAATGATTTAGAGGTTAGATTGGAAAGGAAAACTTGTTACATATGTAGAAGAGGTTTTAAAAGTGATTCATTATAAGAAAAACAAATTGATGACATTTTAGAAGGTCCTTAGCAATGAGCTATTTTCGTTGGGGTCCTTGAATCAATCTAAATGTAAAATTTGGGCAAAACATTAATTCGTAGTCATGTAAGGTATTATATGTCATTTAAAAAGAAATGAAATTGTCATAGGAGTCTATATCTTCTATTTTTTTGGACTCTCTCCATCTTAATATACTCAGACTAGCCAGCACCTTCCAGAACATGGAACAGAAATTGGCTCACCTTAATGAGATAACCCACAACAAGTAAATGAAACAGAAAGAGGATGCAAACTGCCCTGAAATGATAGTTGTCTTCTATGCAACCATGGCTACAGTATTACAAAATTTTTCCACTCTTCTGTTGCCAACTCTTTGGTAGTATTATGTATTTCTACATAATGATAACCCCTGTTTCAGTTTGACTACTGTTCTCAACTTCAGTGTCCCTTAACATTGACCTATGTGGCACATGAGAGAATAAAGCTATAGGATTCAGGGGACCTTCAAATTGACAAACATCTTTATAAACCTCTGTAACTAATCCCTTCCTATAATTTTTTTTTCTACTAGCAACTAATACAGAATTCAATGCAGGAAAGGTAAATATTATGAGTCGATGTCTCCTAAAAACAATATTTGGATCAATTCTCTGCTTAATAGTTTTCCTCCTTGGTTGTTGGTAGCTTTCACAAACAAGGAGCTTCAGTGAAGGTGGTGTCCAGCAAATGTGTGCTATGAATGACTATCTGGGACCGCATGGACCCATTTTGAAACTAAGTCTGGGCCATGCTTTCTGTCTCCTTTCTTATGTGCCCCTCTTAGGTTCCCACAAGCGCTAGTTATATTAAAATTTGTGATTCGATGGTGTCTACTTTTGAGCTTAAGTGAGAAAGAGGTTCTCCTAGTGGCTTATTCAATAATGAAACAGAGTATCTGAATTACTGGAATGTAAAAGACACCAGGCTATTTCACCTTCACCCTGTTCTTCTCTTCTAGAAAGCTTTTCATGGCAGCCCTCCAGCTGTTTTCCTTCCAGTTGAATTTGAAATGCTCCATTACCTTGGCTAAATTTCAACTATGTCAGTAAAATCCCAAAGAGCAAATCAAGCTAGCAGCAAAAGTGCCTTTCCTAAGTAAATAGACTACTGACCCCCAAATTTGAGAAGAGACACCATGCCATCAAGATTATTTCATTGTCAGTTTTAATAAAGGCAGTCATTTTCTTGTGCAGGGCTATCCATTGATGAACTCAGTTTAAAGGAGCTGCCTATCTCCTTGGACTGAACACAGCTCATGGCAGTACTTGAGTTCACTTATTGTGCTACCAGTATGACCAACACTACCCCAGTTGCCACTGTAAAATGCCAGAGACTGTCCTCAAAAGGGAGGCCATCCGTCTTCCCCTAAAAAGCAATCAGGACCAAGTCTACCATGTCATACATCCTCAATAACCTCAGCTTCTATAAACAACCCATTCCTTTCTCTTATGAAACAAACGAATCAAAGCATGTGGTTTTTGTTGATTACATCCACCATCCTTCTTTGTAGTGCTAAGTAACATTGTCTTCACTCCCAAAGTCATCACTGGTTGAAATCAACTACACTACTCTTTCATCATTCTTGGTGAGTCCAGGAGGGTCTTCCATCTAACACTGAGAGCCTTGGTCATGTCTTCTAATGAATAGCTCTTCTATCCCACCTTATGAACCCATTTCCAGGGTCTTCCTAGACCTGGTCAATCTCAATCATTATAGGCAACATCTCTAAAATCTCAATTTCAAATATTTCACTGTCTGAGCACTGCTTATTACCTCTCCACCTTCCTTCTATGAGCTCAATTTTAGCCATTACTCAGTCTCATAGGAACCTGCAATTCACTGACACTATTAATGTTTTACTGTCCCTCACCCCCACTTAACCTTACTGCCCTTATACATAGCTTAGGTTACATGACTCACCATTATAATTGTCACTCCCTTGCCTACTCCCTCATGTTCTTTGCCTGTTTTTTTCTCTTATCAACCTCACCTGTCAAACTTGAGCTTTAGTTAAAAATCCATCTCTCCTCCTACTGCCAGCCTACAGTGAGCAGTGAACATGGTTGAAGAAAACCAACAGCTGTACTGATTGATGTTAAATTTATGGCCACAGATTTATGACTCAGTATTGCCAAGAAATCCTCCTGCATTTCTGTTGTCAATCCATGCTCCCACACTGTGAAATGACTGTTTGATAACTTCTCTTCTCTCCTCAAACCTCAAGTGTCTCCTCCGCCATCCTAACTCTTTCAGCTGATTACCTTGACTTTTATATCCTTTAAAGAAAAGCTATCAGATGATAACTTTCTCATTATTCCACCACAAATCTACCAGCCTTTCTTCACTTTACCCATATACCCATATACTTCTGTTTACTCCTGTTTCAATGGGTGAACTGTCCCTGACACTACTGAAGTCCAGCAATTTAATCTGTATACCACCCCTTCTCATGCACTCAAAGTCCTTGCTCACTTTTCTCCTGCACCAATTAATTGATCGTTCCCATCAGCATACAAACGTTCTGAAATATTCCCACCTTAGGAAAAAAGCTTCTTTGATCAAAAGTCCCTCTCCAGCTGTCACCCTTTATAGAAAAACTCCTCAAAATGTTTGTTTCTATTACTTTCTCTCTTGATATATATATTTTTAACATCTTTCTTAGAGTATAATTGCTTTACAATGGGCTACAGGCCGGCTTTTAAGCCCACTTTGCTCCTGCAAGTTCTCTTTCCTGGGTCCCCAGTAACATCAACCCTGCGTACTTCAGTCAATTCTCAGCCTTCATTTTATTTGATAGTTGCTTTTGACACATTAACTTACTACCTCCTTACAAAAGGCTTTCTGTACTTGGTTCCCATGCCACGACACTTTTCTGGTTTTTAGCCTATTTGACTAGCGCCTCTTTTAATCTCATTTCTTGGTTCTTCTTTCCCTTTCTAAGAAATGCTGGAGTTGTGCAGCTATCTGACCCTGGGCCTCATCTCTCTTTAATCTGTATTCACTTTCCAGGTGATCTTATCCAGTGTTATTGCTTTAAATGTTGCACAAACTCCCAGCCTTAGGCTGAAAATTCTCCTCTGAGTTCCGCTTAACTGTCCGATGGGCATATCAAACAGAACACTTGATGTATGTAATGTGGGAATTAAGTCATATTTTTTTAAGTTCATATTTAAAAACCAGAGGGAAGGCAAGGAAAATGGTGATTCTTGCTAAATCTATGCAGTAATTGTACCAACATCAATTATATTTCTGAAATTTTCTCTATGATTTCAATGCATCATTATTTCTTTTAAGGTAAAAAATAAAAGCTATGTCCACATTCTTTAAATATATCAAATATCCATACCTGTGGACATGTAACATGGCTACAGAGAAATAAATAAAACAAATAGGCTCACATCCAAGTAAGTTGTAAAGTACAGACAATAAGCCTTTAAATCACTTAAACGTAAGCTAAATAGTTATTTTTAACATCCTAATACAATTGATGATGTAACATTAAAATTGTTATAATATCCTCGTTGTAAAATCCTGTATTCTTTCAATAAAAAGCCATGTCACAAAGCTAGTTGTGACATATCAACAAAAAATGAAAGTGCCCACTAGCTGAAATAAAAAGATCATATAGTCCTTTCAAATTACTACAAAAACAAAAGATATGGAAGACTACTGAAATTTAGTGGGAGGATGATGCAGAAAAGAAGTATAAAATAATACGAAAAATATGATTAAAAGTTAGATGTAATATATCAGTTATGAAAATAAACAAATGGAACAGAATGCACATTTGAATATTTTTACATATATATATATATATGTGCTTTTTATATGTCACCTCTAAAGCAAAATAACACTAAAATAATTATGAATAGTCATGAAAGAGGAAAATGCTCACAGGCAATATAAAATGAAGATATAGGATAAGCTGTTATATAGTCATATATAATAATGTCTTAAGAATAAATGCATATGCAAACATAACACACACACACACACACACACACACACACACACACACACACACACACACACACACCACATTCCCCTGGAAAGATATGAAGTACATGTTTACAGTAGTTTGCAGATGAAAAGTTGACAAATGATATTACTCTCTTCTTTTTACTTCCCTGTGTTTTATATTTTTGTTGGTAAATATTCATTATTTTCATATCAGCAAAGGTTAATATCAATACATTATTTAAATAAATTACAGCTCATCTTTAAAACCTTTAGTCTCCACCCATTTACAAAGTATTTCACCTTGAATTCAAGGACTTCCAAAGTCTACTGCACTTACCAACTTTCCAGTCATCTTTCTGATCTATTATGCTAAAACTGCTCCAACTAAAGAGGTCTACCTTCTGATCTTCAAGCACTGTGCAAGTTTTCACCTTCAGCCAAAGTTGTAATGCCTTCAAGGTCCAGCTCACATTTTAGTTCCTTCATGAACCATTTGAGACCATCATAACCTTTGGAGATTATTCTCACCACAGATTCTCAGACCATTTTTTCATCTGACATTTGACAATGGATTTCTGGCATAGTTTTTAAATTTTCAGTAATTATGTTCCCTAAGTATTAGATACTACTAAAGAAACAAAGTAGATACCCTGCATCAAGCTCAGAACTCTACCTACAAAGGCCCTTAAGAAATTTTGGTATTGTTCTAAAGGATAAAATGAACTCACATAAATCCATTACTAATGTTTGAAAATAATTTCTATTAAACCAAGACATGTATTTGTTTAACCTCAGATAAGTGTGAAACATGCTGGTTTTATGCAAAACTAGGATAGGTCATAGTAATTGGATAAGTGGGTCTACAACATCCCCTTCTTACTCCTCTTGTCCAGATCTGTCCATGGTCCCCCCCATCCTGACGTATAAATGTTTCCACAGATCTCTCATTGCAGTCCTTCAGCCACTGTAAGTATGGGGAGTTAATAGCTTGAATATCAATTCCATAATATAACTCTAGTTAAATAATAATTGATGCAGAATAATTAATGGTCTCCTTTTGAAAGTGACTAGTTTGAAAAAGGATTGAAAAATCCCCGTCATAAAATTGGAATGGTAAGGCCAAGAAAAATTCTCCATCTCCCTGATGCACTAGGTCATTCGTAGCTCAAAGATTTTGAAAAAAAAATCTTTGTTTTGTTTTACAACATTCCATGGTAGTCTAGAAAATGGATATTAAAATGTCTCTTGTATGAATCTCCTATACAGAAGATGTCCAAATAATTTATGTAGACACACGCCACTCAAGGAGGTGAAGTGTAATTCCTTCCCCTTATAGGCTGTGTTTGGTGACTTCCTTCATAATAGTAGAGTATGGAAGGAACAGGGAATAACTCACATTTAAGAAATATGAAAAGCACTACCTCAGGCGTGTGATCAAGGTTCACATCATCAGTATAAGTCCTACTGATAGAATGTACCATTATAAGATATAATAGGAATGGCATTTTACTGTAGTCTGTAGTCTTCCTCCCCAAAACCCTAACTTCAGTCTAACCACAAGAAAAATAACAGACAAATCCAAATTGAAGGGCACGCTACAAAATACCAATTAGTATTCCTCAAAACTTTCAAGGTGATCTAAACAAGGAAAATCTGAGAAACCGCCCCTGTCTAGAGGAGCCTAAGGATACACGATGACTGAATGTAAGGTGGTATCCTGGATGGGACCCTGGAACAGAAAATAGACAGGGAAAAAAACAATTAAATCCGAGCAAAGTGTGGACTTCAGTTAATAGCACTTAACCAGTGTGGGTTTCTTAATTGTGACAACGTACTGTAGTAATGCAAGTTGTTAGCAAGAGCAATTGTCGAAACGGGGAGGAGTAAATAGGGGTATAAATCTAAATCTATTCTAAAATAAAAAGGTGGTTTAAATTTTAAAATGTCTCTTGTACTATCCACTATAAAATAGCATTTAATGTTCACAGGAACATACCAGATCAAGTAGAGTGATAAAAGAAATTATTTTTGATCTTTGGTATGTAATATTCTTTAAATGAAAAGGGTTCTGATTAAAGAAGAATGTATCCTAGAAAGTCATTTTGTCACTCCAGCAAGACTGTGTTTTATGTATAGTCTTTGGTTTTAAAGAGTTGTAACTGCTACAAATACAGTTGAAATACATGTCTCAATAAATAAGAGGGAAAGTGGATGAATCCTAGTAAAACCTTACTATTATAGGAATCTTCTGGAGAAGTATGGGTTGTTCTGTATCCTTTGGATGTCTCCATTCTGCTGCAGCTAAAGCATGACTTACTTCCATCATTATTCCCTTTCACAGATAGCAATACACACACATGCTATGCGCTTGTCTCATCTGGCATACGTAGTTCAAGAATGCAGGCTTATTCTGATGATTTGTATACTTTGAGTCATAAATGGTTTAATAGTATTTTCCTCTCTGCTGTTCCATTACGATTTCTGGCTTCTTTGAACAAAGGTAATTATTGGTAGTCTATCTTAAAAACCTTTACTTAATAGGTGTTTTGTGCAATAGTTAGATGAGGACATGTCATTTATTTCTAGCAGAGTTTATTTTGGAGCTGGAAGGTAACAGAGTTCACTTGCTACAAAACCTTTATTCTTTAAAGGAAGAAATTGAGGCAGAGAAGGGTAAATCATTTACCTAAGGGTACATAGTTTATTGCAGAACATGGACTGGAAATCTGACTCCTACTGTTCTAAAATACTTCCCACAAACTAATATTCCCGACAGTTATTTTCCCAACATTTTGGATTTTAATAAAGTTATTTAAATTTTTAGTCATCACAGTTTCTGACAGAATATGTTGATACTCATATTTTTGACAAATGGAGCAACCATTCTAAAATCGTACTGTATCGTTTGTGGATGATAATAGGATATAAATGAATGTGCCACCCACAGCAGGATGAAGGATCCCGCTGGAGATAGTCCGTGATCCTCAGAAGACTTCAGCATGGTCCGTAATGCTGAATTACTTGGGTTCAGCATGGTCCGTAATGCTGAATTACTTGGGTTCAGCATGGTCCGTAATGCTGAATTCCTTGGGTTTTGTGTGTGTGTGTGTGTGTGTATGTGGCACAGCTGAAAGATAATTTAAAAGAAAATACAGTCCCCTATTTTTTGTCTTTTATGTATTCATGTGCTAGAGATCTCCAGGCAGTGTAGCCACTAGTTAAGCTAGTTATCCATTGAAATTATTTTGTGAAACAGACAATAATTATATATAATATATTAATTATAAGTAATATGTAATAATAAGTAATATATATCAATTATATATATTACAGGTAGATAAATCCATACATATCTTATAGGCAAGAACAAAGGGGGAGATTATTATAAAAAGTCAAATAAATAGATTATCAATTGATAGCTAGATATTACAGAATGCATATACACATATCTTTAACTTCATTCTTTCTCATAAGCAGTTAATTTGTATATTTGCCTTGGGAGCTCAGGAACATCTGTGGTAGCTCTCTGGATTTGGTTGCCAGAAGCCTCTAGCCTTATGAGCCCAAAGTCACCTCTGAAGAGAGCTTTGGGGCTTACGATCAGTGTGATGATTCCTTACAAGGGTACCGGTGTCTGTGATGCATCTGATAGAAAATCCTGCCAAAGAACACTAAGCACAGGGCAGCAGAACCAAGGAAGGAAGACGGGAAAATAAGGCTCTCAGAGGCGCTGACTGGCGTCCCCCATGTAATGCCTGAGGATACAGCTCAGGCGTCACCAAAAATGGAGCCCACTGATGGGGACCCAGAAACAAGCTTTGGCTGTTAAGCCTTGACCTGAGCTGTCCTATAGCACAGCTAGGCATCCCTATTAGCCCTGAAGTCTTAATAGCACAACTCGAAGACGTGTGGCACATCCAGAGATGAAAATAAGAAAATGTCTTCGACGAGAAGAGCAAGCGTCCACCATAGTGAAGCTTACAGAATGGGAGTTAGAAAACAAAATAGCTGAGGCATCACGTGAAATGATATACTTGTAAAATGTTTCAGCAGTAGGTGTTATGTAACAAGTAAAATGCTATTTAAGCTTACCTTGTGATACAAAATTCTCAAAATCTCTTTAAGGCTATTTTTATAAATTGTGCTATTTTAATGTGAGTATATAGGCATTGATAGATCTACACATTAATGATGTACTTTGCATATAGCCTTTAAGCTTCATGTCCTAATATAGTTACTTAAATATTCCCCAGCTGGTTTGAGAAGACCCATATATAGCAACTTTTTGTCATACCTTGTTGATATATTAGTTTTGTCTGTGTTTTCAAAACGTGTCAAACTTTGGGAGTGACATTACAGTTTTTCTTAATTAGAGCCTCAGACATTTGGATGATGCCAAAGGCTTAGATAAATATTCATATATGGAGTAATGCTCAGATTTCACACACTTCGTTAGCATGCCAACTACAAGAGAAGTTGTACCCAATAAAGCTGCCTCCTAGGAGGATGTCTGTGTCTACACAGGCAACTTTCAACCACTGTAGTAGGCAAGTCAATCAAAATAAGAATCAAATTCATCAAAATAATGTGTCCATTTTTGGATTGGGTTGTAAGCAATTATACTCCAATAAAGATGTTAAAAATTAATTAATTAAATTAAAAAAATAATGTGTCGACTTTCTTAACTGATTTCCTTGAATGGGACTGACACTGCTTCACTAAAAATAGAAATGTAACAGCTTTCATTGGTCAATGACTGAATTGGTTAGTGTCTGTCTATATAGCTAAAACATATTTCATAACAACAAAATAGTTAACTTACTGACTTGAGAGTTTCAAAATCATTTGAAATTATTTTATTCTTTTTATTAAAAATAATTCAAGATGGTAGAACTCAAAACAGTATTGCTCATTTATCCTCTCTCCACCCCAGCTTATGCTCTATTTCACTTTTTCCCCCAATACTTTTTTCAAATGTAGTTAAAAGGATTAATAGAAAAATAAAGACCTATAAAACACTACCTAATAGTAGATTCAAAAGTTATGAGTACTCATCAAATTGCTATTAAATTTCTAAACCTGTACTCTCAATTTCTGTCCTTATCTCAACTTAAATGTGGGGGAAGGGAAGAACCCTAGCTCCTTTGCATACCTCTGCTATAGAATAGAACTGTTGTTAACAAACCTGGCTGATCATTAGAACCACCACTGGGAAAGCTCTATAAAAGAGAGATGTCCTGATTGAGTGCATTTATTCAGATGATGGAGGAGGTGAGAGTATTTCCCGTTTAGATAAGAGTGTGGAATGCATCACCTACTCACACAAAAACCAGCTGCCACAGCACATCATGAAATATAGAAAAACCGGAGAGCTTACAAGTTCAAATTCGAGAATCCTTAGACTGGAGGAGGATTTTCTGAGCTCATGCATGAGGCTTGCATGCTCTAAGCTCATAAAACCCTTCAGCTGGCGGCCACCAGGACAGGCCATAGTCAGCTTACTTTCCAGCTGCCTCTGGCCACAGCCTGGAAGCACCAGATGATCTGAGAGCAGGTGGATCTTGGCCTCGGTGGTTTGCATAAACATGATGTGATAATTCTTCTGGTCAGGAGGAAAGAGAAATGGGCCATATTATGTCATTAATCATCAAAATTGCATGTCCATGTATATATTCGATAATAAATTCACAGGCATCTGGGCTAATTCATTTGAAAGTATTTTATAACCAATGTCATATTGGGTCTTCTATTTAGCATTTTTCTTTATGGTGAGAGATCATTATAATATTCCAAATGTTTACCTTAAACACATATCATTTTACAATCATTTTTGGTTTAATGAGATGTTTCTGTGACCTATTTTATTAAATATTTTAAATGCTTTGATATCAGGAACACGAGTCAATTATTTGCTTATTACAACCTGATACATTAATGGAGTTAGAAATAGAACCCAAAATTTCAGATTCTCAGGATTCAGCGCTCCAATTTGAAAGGCAATGAGTAAATCAAAGACAGTGTCAGTGTCAACCATCAAACAATAATATCAATATATTGGATTAGATTTCAATTCATTACAGTAAGCACTTTTCATACATTGGGTAATTTTATTTCATTTTCAAGTGTCAACACCTTGTAAGTCTTTTAAAATCAGTTTTATAACTGGCTTTGGGAGAAACACTCCCAACACTTGACACTATTCACTTAGCTGATTATCATGTATTATGAGAGTGAAGCAGTTTTAAAAGAAATTGACTCATTTTATTCCCTCTAAATAACACAGGATTTCTAAGGTGTTGATTCTCCATAACTGTGAGAAAAATAGTAAAATTGCCCTGGTAAGTGTCCCAACTTCTAGCACAGCAACAGCATTAAGTGATTAAGACCTAATTCTAACATTGTTCTAAGTAAAATGCCCTAACCAACCCTCCATGTTCTTTTCGGTTCACTTCAGCATGTTTCCAGATTGTTTAATGAAATGTGTCCTGTCAGTGTCTGACCCCTCTGGGAGCCAGTGAATACTTTTATTCCTAAATAACATTAGAGAGATCTTTACCTTTTCCAGTAATCTATTGATAGCATCTGATACAATTTGGAAGCCTGAGCACGTGGCTTGGGAAGCGTGACTCAATGTTGAAATATTGTCTATTGTAACAACTCTTTGCATTAGGATGCAGCAAATGACTTCTATTTATCGCTCACTTGCTATGGGTCAGGCCATGTAATAAATAATTCTAGCTGTTATAGCAGTCCAGCAAGGGGAGGAGTATCCCTGTTAACCTGTCCATTTGACCCTACTTGCTCATAACCAAAGTCAATTTTGATAAATTTGCATCCAGAAAAAGATGACTCACAGGGACACACCACACACACACACACACACACACACACACACACACACACACGCTGCAGTCAAACTGGTCTTTAAAGGTGTTGAAAAATATCACAGCTATAATTAAAGTTTTCTTGCAGACTATAGGTGGTGTCCATTGCATACGTTATAGAAATTCTTCTTTCTATAAGCTATGTTATCTCCAAAACTTCCAATCTCTTTCTTTTTTCTTCCAACATCAGTCCCTCTGGGCTTGCTCTGCTCTAACCACTCCCCTCTCCGGCCACTTCTCTGGTCTCCTCCTCAGTCCAGTGTCATGCCCCCTAGGATTTCTTCATTCTTCTCTAGTAGAGCAAGCCTTTCTTTGTCTTCTCCAGTTGTCCTCTTATTACATATCCTTTTCCAGTTCAACACAAGACTAGCACATTTCTGCTTTAGGAGATAGGGAAAGAAGGAGCGCATGTAAACCCTTAAATTCTAGAATTCTTTGTCACATTCGCATTTCTCAGATGGGAAAAATGAGATTCTGATAAGTAACTTGTTCAGCTGCTTAAGTCGTCAAAATACTGCTAAGTATTTTAACAAGAATTTAAAGAAAGTGTTTAGATTTTTTAAATTTATGTTTTTTCCACTACATAACACTGTTTATTGTGGTAGAAATTATGTCCAAATGTATGGACTTTAAAAACCAAAGATAGGTGTCTGGTATATAGGATGTATCCTCTGTAGGAAACTCCTGTGAGTCTCAAAAATCTGTCAGTCCCTTTTATTTTATCTTTCTTTTTAAGTCAAGGTTGCATAACCCATTTAAGTGTTTAATTTGAAAAGAATCCTCGGAATTTTTTCTCAGCCATTCTGCCTTCTGAATGATAGACATCACTGAATACAACTGACTCTTATTCATTTCTGATGAGAACCTGCATTTTAGACAATTATTATCTCCTAAAAAGGTGGGACTTTGTATGAGCTTTTTGGTGGCATGTGTAGTTGGGATAGACCATCATTCTAACCAGCTAATCTGAAAAACTGAGTCAATAGACAAGGAAGTGATGAACACATGACTCCTGAGAAAGCAAATATTAGTGATTGCTGTCTACCTCCATGACCAATTTGAATTATGGGTTTCCATAGGTAAAAACATTAGCATTCATATGGTAATGTTTAGTCCTCTCTGAACTAGCCACCTCCAAAAAATTAGTTTTGATTGAGATAGTAACATATTGTGAAAAATAAATTTCTTAAAGGGATAATATTCTATGTTAAGGCAAATGATAACAGGTTAGGAGCAGTAGGAAACAGGAAAGCAAAAATACTGCAGCTGGGAAGATTAGCAGAAATTCTAAGGAATGGTTCATGCTTGGATTCTATCATGTAATACATACAACCTTCTCTTACACACAATTTTGAGCAAGGATGTCATTTAACATCAATGTATTCTTTAATATTTTTCCAAATGTATTCTTTAATATTTTTCCAACAATGAAATTACAAAAAAAGCAATATCATCATTAAAATATCTTATTTGTTTTATTCTAAATTAAATTTTATCTAAGGAACTATTTTTAAATTAGTAGCCATTTATAAATTAATAATCCCTATGCAACCACAAGATACTGGAAATATTTTCATAAAGGATGGACATCAACCTAAAATTAGCAGTGGCCTCTTGACCTTGGCTTTGTAATTGGTTAATCCTTAAAAAAAAAAAAAAATCTGTGAATCATGGCTCCATCTGCAATATCAATTTAACAATGTCAGGATCAAATTCCCAGGACAAATTTTGCTCTCCTGCATTTCTGTCCTTGATAATAATTACACATGTTCCCACAAACTCATTCTCAGTGACTTTTGCTCATTTCTTAATTCCTCGGTGACTGAAAAAGTTGGAGTTCAAAATCACCTGATTTTCTTGGGAAGTCAAGTGATAAGAGATGATTAGAGCTGTTCTGTATAAGTCTGCTGGGAATTCCCTAAGTTACCTTGGAAATAAGAACAAGTCTGAATATCAAAAAATAGAGATAACGCTTACTTATAGAAAGCCTCTGAGAATATTCAATACTAGTAGTTCCTTCATGGTTCTGAAAGCTAGAGATTTTTTCACATTTCTATAAACTTCCCTCTCTCCTATCCAATCAAACATGGCCATGGGTGTAAACTAAATATTTAGATTCTAATCCTAGACATGTCTTTGAAAGGAAAAATGTCTTGCAAAAGTAACTTGATTCATGCTGTCATTATGTGCAGAAATTACCTCTACTTCCCACCCATCAATCTCTGCATTTCTAGGTACCTACCCCTGCAGTAGTTAGGCACTGAGAATGAGATAGTAGAATTGAACAACAAGGCAGATAGCCATCTTGCTAGTCCGCCCTGGTTGAAGTTAAGCCAGATCTCAGAGAAAAGATTGGAGAGCCTCGACTGATACAGAATTATTTGAACATTTGAGTAACAGGTCAGCCAGTATAGGATTGATACACTAACAAATGAAATGTGGGTTTTTAGCAAGCAAGACTTTGAAAACAAGATAGAAGTTATTGGTGTTGAAGCAGTTTAAAAAAAATACTCAGAGTTACAGAAAAAAAAAAGTCATTCTGAAATAAATGAAGAACATGTTCTAACCTCTCATTCAGCAACTGCTATTACCAAGAAAAAAAATCAAATTTGAAATAAATCTTCCTTCAACTAGCAAGCCATTAGAGCT
Source organism: Stenella coeruleoalba (assembly GCF_951394435.1). Lineage (NCBI taxonomy): Eukaryota > Metazoa > Chordata > Mammalia > Artiodactyla > Delphinidae > Stenella > Stenella coeruleoalba. The sequence goes on from NC_137155.1 coordinate 75,697,711, forward strand.
CAAAAGTCATTGTTTTTAGAATCCAGGGTTATTAGCTTCTTGACTCTCTGAGCTGACCATATACTGAAAAATATACTTAGAGAGGGGAAAAATCGTAATCTACAAGGAGAGTTCGCTCAAGAAATTTAAATACAACCTACAAAACTAAAATATACAATAACTTATTCACAATATATATAAATGTTGAATTTTCTTCCCCAGATTTTGGCAAGATAAATATCAAATGGCAATTATCTGGCCTCTGTCTCTGCCTCCCAGTAGGATCCAACAATTCCGGAAAGTAATGATCTCTATTTTGAAAATCAAATTTATTAGTGGGTCTCAAGACTTGTTTATTGAGCACAGTTCTAATCCTGTTAATGCAACAGTGTAAATGGGTTGGGAAGGAGGAGATGGGTAAAATAGGGACATCAGCAGTAATACTCTTCTTTCCTTGAATTTTAGAGATGATCTACTTAGCAATGTGTGAGAGAGAAATCATTTCATAGGCACTTTTCAAAGTGATTCACATCCATTACTTCACTTGGTCCTCTTATTAACCCTGGGAATTAAGAGAAGGATGTTTTCCCTATTTCTCTATTTGAAATTGGAAATCCAAGACTCAAAACATTTATTTTCCCAAATCACATGACTGCTAAGTCATAGATGCAAAAGTAGAAGCCACCAGGTCCTTCTGACTGTTAAGTTCAAGTCCTCTTCTTTTAAATCCTTCTGACACCTGGAAAACATGTCCTTCCACAAGTTCACCCTGACAGTATCCAAATTGTGAGTTGGACAGCTGGGTTGATAAACTCTTGGGCAATAAATAGTTCATTGAGTACTCAAAAGAGAATTGTCTACGTGGATAGGAATACAATACACAATACAGACTTATATTTAGCACAATAAAAGAATTTATCCATTTTACATTAGTGTCTAGTATAATATGTATTTCATGCTGTCTACAATGTAATCTTATTTTTATAAATTTATTTATATCTTATTTATTTATCTTTGGCTGCGTTGGGTCTCTGTTGCTGCGTGCGGGCTTTCTCTAGTTGCGGCAAGCAGGGGCTACTCTTCCTTGTGAGGTGCGGACTTCTTATTGCGGTGGCTTCTCTTGTTGCAGAGCACAGGCTCTAGGCACGAGGGCTTGAGAAGTTGTGGTGTGTGGGATCTTCCCGGACCAGGGCTCGAACCCGTGTCCCCTGCATTGGCAGGTGGATTCTTAACCACTGCACCACCAGGGAAGTCCCTACAATGTAATCTTAAATACAAATCTTATGTCTTTAAACATTGTTTATGCTCTCATGTTGTGGATTTTCAGTCAATATAAAATAATCTTCATAATTTTTTAAATTTTTATCTTCTATTTCACTCTTCCCATGAAATCTAGATCTGTTATCAGAGTCAGAAATGATAAGTCATCTTATAACCAGTGTTCTTCAGTAACTTATAAACTGGTTACTTGTAAACTGTAAGCACTGGCACTACTAGAGTAAAAACAATTATTTGAAAATTAAATTTGTAATATACACGAAGTTACAAGAACTCCATCTGAATGCTCAGTAGTTATTTATATGTAAGTCTTCATTCTGTTACATGAAAGTGAGACTGAAAATGTCAAAGATAGACAGGCAGATTGTGAATGAATCAATTTTAGCCCGCATTGGAGTTGGCCAAAATCTCTTGGACTTTCACCATGAACTTCAGTAAGAGCTGAATGATTGAAATCATTGTCTGTTCTACTCTAATGGTATCTGAAGAAGTTCTACCTGTGAGTTCACTTTCTAGGAAAGTGGATTTTTGTGGGTCTTACTGTCCCTGAGCCTCCATTTTCTTTTCAGTTTTTACTGCAAAAGAATCTTCCCTTTTTCTTTGCTCTGGCAAAATGACAAGCAGAGACTGAGGGATATGCTTGTTGCAGACCCATAGAAGCTATTAGAACTCTCAGTTGGCTCTGCTTTTTCTTTCTGTTGTTGCTATTAAAGGGTCCAGTACATCTAGGGGTGATGTGGATTTCAAAGTCAGCCTGAGGATGTGGATAAATTATTCACTCATCTTAAAAAAGCACTTTACTTAAAATAACTCTAGGCAACTAAGAATTATGCTGTTCTTCTATGTTTAATTTTAAGTGCAAAAAAAGACTAACAGGTGCTTCCTGAATGTTCTTTGTATTGTCAGTGGTATAGAATGTCATCACATGATTGACGCTATGTGAATACTGACTTGAGACTTGAGTAATATATTAAGAATGTGAGGCAGTCAGCTTTGTTCACCTTCATTTGTCCTACAGATTTTTAGATACAGGCTTTTCAAGGATGGAGTGAAGCAGCAGTATTTCAGACAGAGCTCTGGCCTCAGACTGTGTGACAAACAAGTGTGACAGTGGCCTGGAGGCCCAAGCTCACGGGGACTCAGTTTCCACATTTCCGTATGGAAGCAGCTGTTCCAACTTTATGACCTTAAAAACGTTTTCCAGCTTTCTCAGTTCTGTAAAGAAAAGATGTTTCTCTAGCCAGCAACTGGGTGCTCCAGAGAATTGGCCGAGAGAAATGGCTGGTAGGATTTCCAACAGGGCATGCATTTACCTGGGTAATCACCACCCAGTTCAGGAACCAGAGGAGGAGTCTGGAGACTCATTAAAAATAACCAAGTTCTCGCTTTTGTGGAAGTCTGCTTTGCTTGTGACTTTTTACTAGTGTGAAATTTTGTGTCAGAATGAAATTGTCCCAGGACTTACCTGGGGGTGCAGTGGTTAAGAATCCACCTGCCATTACAGGGGACACAGTTCGATCCCTGGTCCGAGAAGATCCCACATGCCGCGGAGCAACTAAGCCCCTGTGCCACAACTACTGAAGCCGTGAGCCACAGCCTCTGAGCCCACGAGCCACAACTACTGAAGCCCACGCACCTAGAGCTCGTGCTCTGCAACAAGAGAAACCACCGCAATGAGAAGCCCACGCACCACAACGAAGAGTAGCCCCTGCTCGCCGCAACTAGAGAAAGCCCGTACGCAGCAGGGAAGACCCAATGCAGCCAAAAATTAATTTTTAATAAAAAGAATGAAATTGTCCCAAATCAAATTGTTAGGTGCGGGGGAAGGAATGGAAGGAGGAGGTAGAAACTTATTTTTGACTAGATGAACTAATTAAAAGCACCACTACTAGGGAGGTGAGCAGTCTTACTTAGTTTAAGTGGATGTTGTCAGTTTCTGTGTGGAGTGAGTTAGGAGAATCTGCAAGCCCAGCCTCCTCCAAAACGGCTTCCTGTCCAGCCTACCTTCCTCCTTCTAGCCAGCATGTATTCCCCAAAGAGACTGATTTCTTTGAGATCAAACAAGGGAGGTCTTGCCTCCATAACGCTCTTAGTGGGAAAGGAAGGTTCCACATCAGTACCTTAGCAGTACATGCTCATTAAATATTTGTTGAATGAATGAATTAAAAAGAAATGAAGGAATGAGGCTCTTGTGGCTTTCCCTTGGGAAGTATGCTGTCAGATTCAGTCATTTTACCAGAGCCTGCTGAAGGGGAACTGATATAGAAGTTATATTTCAGTGAGAAAGAAGGAGGGTGATGTTACCAGTGGCAAGCCTCATGGCTACATGATGCTGATGAAGACTGTAAAAAGGGCTGGACCAGAAAGGCTGGCAAAGGAGGTGGAAAGCACTGGACAGGAAGCAAATCAAGGGACATACCTGGGAGGACTGACCACAGACGGATGTCTAGCTCATTGACAACATGGCAGTGTTTCGTTTCAGTCACCGTTTCTGTTTGGTTGTGGCATTCAGATGTCGTCTATTTTACTCGACTTTGGATTCAAAAGAAGCACTCAGTTGCAGTAATTGCACTTTAACAGGGTTGGTATCTCAGGGAAAACTGACCCTACGTCCATTAAGATGCCAAAAGCCACAGAAACAAGGGCTGACCCTTTTGAAGTGAAAGCAGAAGGAGCACATCAGCTTTAGATGTGGAGACTCTAAAGGGAGGGCACATTCACACTATACTGTAATCGAGCCATGCTGGAAATTAAAAGCATGCCATTTTTAAGAGGACCTCTATCCTGATGATCTGATTTAATAAAACAACTCTTTCTGTTCTATAGATCAGTCACCATTTACAGAAATTAGCCATTTTCTATTGAGGACACAGGGGGAATATGTAGGAAAGTTAAATGGGAAGAGGACGAAGAGAAAGCAGAGAGATGAGAAGAGTCATTTTCTCTAAGCATCCCAGCACACTTCTGCCGCCAAGGCTGCACCTTTGCACACTTGGTGTTTCTGTGTTGATTAACACCAGTATAGTGTATCTGTTATTACTTAACTGACATGTTGCTGCAAATTATAGCTAGAGCACTGTAGTGGGTTACAGATACAAATAACATTTAAAATAATTTCTTTCCTTTATACCTGGAGGAATTGCGAACTCAACAGCAGGTTTTCCCTTTACTCTAAAAGTCCATCCTGCTAACTGAGTAAAATAGCTGTGTTTCGGTTCCTGCTGAGTTTTAGATGTAATGTGTTATAAGGTGTTTATCCTCTCACCGATTAGCTCCCATTACCATTAATGGGAGTTGCCTGAGCAACTGCTTCATGAAGAAGTGAAAGTATTATCTTCTCAGGATGCTTTCTAGGGAGATGCTTTCTTTCAGTGAATTATTTTCTTCACCTCAGCTATTCTAAGTGTGACATCCTTTCTTGTCCTGTCAGGTTTTGTTTTTTTCTATAGTGTTGGCAAATAACATAGAGCTATATCAAAAAGGATTATAATAAAGGGCGTAAAGATAATAAAGGAGAGTTGGAAGAGTAGTTGGAAGCATGGATAATTTAGCAATCTCCCCCAAGGGCACAGCCAATCTCACACAGAGCTGGACTTAGAAGGTGCCTCTGTGGAGGGATTTTTTGGATTGCAAGACACCCATCTTCTTAAATCCCCCCCACCCACCCATAACCAGCTCTCACTGGTTCTACCTGTTCTCTTGCCTTTTGGGGGAATGGTATTAAAATTGGAGTGAATTTTCTTCTCTTTTTTAAAGTTTAAATACCCTAAAAAGCGAAGTATATTACCAGCTGGCTTAGTAAGGTATGCAGTGAATAGGACTATTCTCATTTTACAAATGGAGAAAAATGAGGTAACACAAGATTCAGTGACATTTCAGAAATTGGCCAGAGATGATTATCTCTTAGCCCAGTGATCAGAACAAAATGATTAGAATTGTTCCATCACTTCATTTCATATTTTGCTTGAAGCAGGGAGACCCACAAGATATGGCCAAACTAAAGAGACAGAATGAATAATATTCAATTGGTCAGATCTCATTGTGGGCTGATATATCTGCAGATTTGCCATATGGTATTTGACTGTACTTGATTCCATTTTATGTTAAGAAACAGGAAATGGTTTTGCAACCAAGCACTTTGTCGTCAACCACAGGAAGCTCGCACGTTTGCATTCACACATGCTCTTCAAGGTCTCTAGGGAGCCATTTCAGGATAACACATGCCTTCATAACTCTCTGCCTGTAGAGTAAGACCAATTTGCCTTTTATGTTTGCGGACTCTTCCTATCAGTTTGAGAGAAAGCAAATTCTGAGGAGGGAGGCAAAATAATAAGTCACTTTCCTATGGACTTTCCCAGTCCAACACATGAATGGAGTTGGAAAAACAACCTTGAAATAGCACTTCTCAAATGGAAATACCTCCTTTTAAAAGATTAAATTAGGGTTTTAGGATCAGCAGCAGACCAGCTCTAAAGACAGAATTGTGTTGTGTTGGAAGCCCACAAGGAAGAAGGAGTAAAGAATAAAGAGAATTTGCAATTATTTATTCTAGAGAACCAAAGATTGAAAAATGCCAATCAATATTCAAGTACAATAAAAGCTTGTAAGTTTCTTTTCTATCCATTCAGAATTTTTAATAAACTGGCAGGACTCTAATAGAGTTCCTCTTTATGCTATGTTCAAGAGGGAGACTCTAGGAAGGAAAGGGGACAGAATAGTTACTTGGAAATATTTGAACAATTTAAGAAAGAACGATTTCCACCATCAGTAGGCATATAAAAATTTTCTTCTAAAATAAATTCTGTGCAATTATAAACCATTCATGTCTATCAAAGCAGATCCCTAAAAACCCCTAGTAGTGAAAAGCTCAACATATGGCTGCCTATCCCCTAAATTTCCTTTATTTGTTCATATATATTTACTCATTCATTGATCAGTTTTGCCAGGCCCTGTACTAGGTATTGGAGATGTAACATTGTGGAGAAAATTTGAAATTGTATTTCTATCTGTTAATAACATTGTACCTGTGAGTCAGGGTTTTTTATGAGATAGAACTCATCAAATTTTCTCAGTGCACAGGAAGACACACCATCACATTTGTTTCATTGTAAGTTAGCTTTCACACTTAAAAAAAAATTGCCACAGAATACCATTGTAAAAGCCACACGATTTCTTATTAGCTAAACCAGGAGAGGTCTAGATTTTTTAAGGCACTCTTGCTTTTCCTCCTCTCAAACTGTGTCTAAGCTATAAAGGATAGCAATGTCTGTTCGCTGTAGCCTGTAATCTGTGTACCCAGTCATTCATTCATCTGATATTCATTGGATGTTTATTATGTGCCAGGCACTTGCTGTGCTCAGATACTGAAGAAGTGAAGATGAATGAAACAAAATTCTTGCCCTCAAGTAGCCTCTGGAGTTATAGCACTTCCAAGAGGACATCAGATAACCAGGAGACAGAATGTTAGTGCTGGTTACAATGCATTTCTCTTTGACCTTCTTTGGGGATCATAGCAGCTTGGGTTGACACAGGATAAATAAACCCAATGAGAAATAGACTCTGAGAAAATAGACTGCAATCACTCTCTACCCTCAAGGGAAATAAAAGTCTTATATAAGTATATGCAAATCCTAGAATGGAATGTTTCCTTATAATCCCACATATGTAAATTATAGTGAGATCCAAGTATATTAAAATTTCAGTTTTACTGCACCAAAAGAATTCACGAAAGTTACTTTCTGTTGGATTAAGAGAATGGGCAGTGTGTTTATTCATTGGATATAGAGGGTTAGCTAATTATGAGAGGACATTTTAAAATCCACATTTTTTACAACTCATATTACCTATTCCTGCCATTAACCACCCCTCTAAACACCTTACCCTTTTGTCTATAAATTTTTTAGAGCTCTGCTTTGCTTTCACAACTGAGTTATAGGTCCCTTGACCGTGCAGCTCCTGCACCTACTACAATGTACTGTGCCCACTGGGTACTCAATATGCCGTTTCTGCTGCTACAGCTGTTGATGAGGTTGATAAATCATCATCTCAATCAATCTCTAAATAGAGAAACGGCCTGCATCTGTCGGGGATGATTTTAGACCATCCTGTAGCACAGAGATTAGATCACTCAGCAAAGGAAAATGATTCTCATAGTATTTATTGGCTGAAGGGATATTTTTAAAGAGATGGGCTGGAATTAAGTAGAGGAGAAAAGGAGATTCTAGCAGCTTTTTACACCCACATTATATGGCTCAGAGAATGGTGTGAATGGGAGCTCCCATCCTGGACATTGCAAATTTTCCTTCTCTCCCTTAATAAAAGTTTATTATGTGGATTGCTTAGGCAAAAACTGGAGGTCTTCTGGGTCATCTCATCCTGTGACCTTGATAAGCAGCTCACACCCTCACAGGCCTTAACATTTAATGTGCTTCATGTGGGAATTACTAGTGTTTTGTTATTACTCCCAACAGAGTTAGCCTACTTTCCTGCTGAAATGGAAAGGATTCAAAAATCAGTTTTGACCACAAGGACACACCAAAGAGTAAAAGGTAGCTTTGGACCCACGAGGCGGTAACTGTAGTTCAGAGAATTAACTCAATTAGGTCTTCTAGAGTAGATACCATATGTCCTTCCTGCTACTGCTATCAAACCATACTTGGATCCACTTACCCGTGCACAGTAAAGCCAATCTGCTGACACTGGGTTGTGGTGAAGGAAAGTACAGTGTTTATTGTAGGTACCAGACAAGGAGTACGGGGCCGCTAATGCTCAAAAAAACCTGAACTCCCTGATGGGTTATAGGGAAGAGTCTTTAAGGGCAAGGTGAGGGACGGGAGTCGCAGTGTGCGATCAGCTTGTGCGCAATTCTCTGATTGGTTGATGGTGAGGTAACAGGGCAGTGTTAAGAAATGAACATTATCACTTCTTAGGCTCCAGCCAGTCTTGTGGCCATGGACTCATAGTCATCATGTAGTTAACTTCTTCCATTTGCTGGGGGTTTTAACATCTGTAAAACAACTCAAGCATGGACATTAGATACGGTCATCTGTGTACTTCAGGGAGGAACTAAAGATTCTGTGACTGCCGTATGACTGATTTACTGTTTAAATTGTTACCAGTTCTCCTGGCCCAATTGCTGCTTTCGTCCCTACATGTTCATGTCCTTTCAGTCCTTGATTGTTGAGCCAGGCTTTTGTGACTCAGGGGAAGCCTGGGAGACTACAGCTTTTCTACAGACAAGAGGCAGGCAGAGACCATGGCTGGGGGGGTCTGTCCCTGATCCCCATAGGATCCTGCTCAGTTAAACTACTCCTGGCTAGTTTCACATCATCTCCACTATCAGGCAGAGCCACAGTTCTCAAACATCAACTGGCATCAGAATCACCTGGAGGCTTTATAAAAGATGGCTGGCATCTACCTCCCGAGTTTTTGGTTTAGTAGTTCTGGGATGATGCCAAGAATTTACATGTCTGACATTCCCAGGAGATGCTGATGCTGCCAGTCTTGGGACACATTGAGAGCCCCTGCATTACAGAAAGCAGAAGAAAGACGTTCTCATGGATCTTTGGAGTTAGACGCAGAATGAAACATAGCTAGCTGCTGCTTCTTACATGACAGGCGTTGCCCTCTCTCCTTCGCAGTTGCCTGACTTTCTTGATTTCTCCTAATCTCCTTCCTCCATCCATTCATTTACATACTCAAAGGCAGCAGTGGATCTAAGAACAAAACCCTAAGAATCTACAAAGTCCTGATTGGTCCCACATTTAGAGGTATGGTGCTTTTCTTTCACTATAATCTGAATTTAAAGGTAATTGTGTGCCAGGGAACCACATTGCTGTACACCCACCCAGAGATCTGCAGGTCTTTTATCTCCTGATATCCCCTCACAGGGACAATGGTGCCACGCGTTCCTGGTGTCTGCTGACCCCTAGTGGCTCGTGATGCCATCCCCTTTCCTATATTGGTTTTCACAAACTAGGGGAGGATCATGGTTGGGGGGATGGTAATAACATTGACCAATCATTTGCAATTTGGGGAAAAAACATGGACATGTTAATTATTTTTTCCTGCTTTATATTTTCTTAGTGGAAAGTAACATGATTGACAAAGTCTTCTACTCCATAAAAATGAAATCTGACAGGTCAGCTTCTTACAAATTCAAGACAGTGAGCTTTCTACAAAACCCAACTGTTTGCTCAGGATTTAGCTTCTTTTAACTGTAGAGATTAAAATCTGAGTGAAAAGGAGGTTTTGTGTGGTTGCAAAGAAATGAAATTTAAAGGCATATTTAAATAGGTGTAAAATGTGAATCAACTGTGAGGATAATGACACTTGTTTCAGGGAACACTTAAGTCAGATTAAGTTTCCAGTTGAGTTGCTCAGTATTCCTGAATATGAGCATATCTGCCATAAAACTTGCGGCTTTTAGTATAGTACATAGTTGTTAAATGAGTATACCCATAAACAACAAAAAAAAGAGATAGTTTTCCTTATGGACAAAGAAAATAGCTTAAAATGCACTAACATTCTATATTGTTAGTACTAAGGAATTATAACTTCTAGTGTTTAAACAAGGGGAAAGTTTAAAACTGAAAAGAACAGCATTGGAAATGACTGGCACTTGAGCAGTTATTGAACTAAAGGCAAACTTGAATGGACATATGTGAGGTACAAGAGAGTGCTGACTACTTATACAAACTCCTTCATACCATCATCTTGTACGCTAAGTTCCCCTACATCCGAACAAGTTCCGTTCTAAGAGCACGTTCATAAGTCCAATTTGTTCATAATACTTTTCACACAAATAGTACATAAAAGACAAACACAAAAAATAAGGAAAACATTTTTAATCTTACAGTATAGTATCTTGAAAAGTACAGTAGTACAGTACAACAGCTGGCACCCAGGAGCTGGCATCGCGTGAACAGGCAAGAAGAGTTAGTGACTGGAGGAGGGAGAGGAGATGGCAGATGGTAGAGCTGAAGGACTATCAGCAATAGGAGACGGAGGGCAAGCTGCAATTTCACTCACGCCTGATGCTGATGGCACAGGTTCTGGTTCCTTGCTGGATCCAATTCCATCTACCCTCTTGAAAAAACGATCCAGTGATGTCTGCGTAGTACTGTACCGGCTACATCACCGCTGCTTTTATGCTTGCTTCTGGACATCCTGGGCTTGAAATAAAGACACTGTACTACTGTACTCTACACAGTACTGTACAGCGAAGTACACAAAAGCACAACCACTCGTAGAGGATGCACTCACGTGACAACGTACGCCAGACACGTGAACTAACTTACGTGACTGGACATTGACAACTTGAAGGTTCGTATGTAGGGGACTTACTGTATATGACTTCAAAGAGATCGATCTTAAGTGAAAAAGAGTGACCAAAATAATCTCCCAACACTATTTGTTGTCCTCCTAGCTCTCCACGCCTCAAAAGTGAAGGGGCATAATGAACACTAAAATGAATATATTTTCTTGGTGAGCCGCAGAGGAGGAATCTTCTTTACAAAGAATAATCTGTAAATCAAGGGTTGGCTCGACTGTGCCAGAGCACACACACAGGGAGCCTCTGATTTCAACCGGGTTAAGGTGACCCATGATTCTATGTGTATTGTTAGAAAGGAGAAGAGAACAGAAGCTGGCGAGGAGGCTGTTCTCGGGGAGCATGGAGACGTGTGCTGGGGAAAGCAGAGGAGTCTGACTACGTGGACACCATTGCCACCTTGAAGGCTCTCCCTTTAGAACAGCTGGATCGCTACCCAGGAATTTGCTTCTGTTTTATCACTGTTTCAAAGTCTTTTTCTGGCAGATTCTTTTAGGATCTCATCAGATATGTAGCTATAGTGCTTTATTCACTATGACATTTTACCTTATTGGGATGCAGAATGAGGACTTGCTACTAAAGCACAGATTTGGAAGAGAGAGGATTTATTGCACAAATGCAGAGAGAAACAGTATTAACCTGAAAAAATATGAGCTGGAAAATGACCTAGACTTACAATATTTAATAAAACAGATTTACCTGTATACTAGACACGAAATATAAGTCACTGGAAGGAGTTTTGCGTAAAACCGACTTTCCTTGGGTAGAGGTCTGTCTCTCTGTTATCTTCGTCCCAGTTGGAGATTTTGCACTGTTGTTCACTAACATGTTACAGGTGTTACTGTGCATATTGTTAAATCAACGAGTGTGTTAATCTATAAAAGTTCCCAGCTCTTGAAGTTTGTAACCCAGGGTTTTATTTCTGAATCTTGCACTTGCTGGCTGCGAGTGTTTCATTTTCCTGTCTTTGAGGTAACACATTGCTTGTTCCTACCAATGAGAAATACTTTCCAGAATATTTTGTGTCATTTAAAAAAAAATGTTTATAGATATCTTTAAAACCGTATATAAAATGGTGAAATAAAACAATTTGTATAAGTAATAGCTCAGGTTCTCTGCCATGCCTTTAATCATGCTGTTGGTCTTGCTTGAAATGTCCCTTCGTTTCCCTCTTCCAATACAAAGTCCGTCTTCTCCAAGGAATACTCCTAAAACTCTCAATGCCTACATTTTTCTTGTTTTTATTCCTAATAACCGACTTACTGTACTAATAACATACTTACAACTTTCCTACTAGAGTACATCCATATTTTTAATTGATTTGCATGTCTCTCTACCTCTATAGCCCAAGCTCCTTGAGAGGTTCAGAACTTTGTTTTCTGTTATTCCTGAATTCCAACTAACAGAACATTAATACAATAAGTGCTCAGTAGAAATCCTTTGTGTTAAATTTCATGTCAAGACCCAGCCTAATCCTAGTTTTTGCGGCAGTTGTAGAGGCAGCTAAGAAATAATGAGCAATTAAAAAAGAATAATTCTTGTTCTGTGGTTTATAAGTACCAAACTCCTGAAGAAATATAAGAATTGAATATCTGCAATTGTCCTAATTGGCTAACTTCCTGCGTCCTGGCTGAGAAAATTAACAATATAGGCCTCTTAAATTTTTATTAATGTTTCCCCCTGATGCTTTTACTATTAATATTTTTCCCTAGCTCTACAAAGTATTCAGAGGCTTTTGGAAAATTATCATATAGATTTTCATGGCATGTTTCATTACGTTTTCATATAGTTTAGAACTCAACCAAAGGGTGCACCTCCAAAAAGTTATGATCTGATTATTATAAGGTAAGATTTTATTGCAGGATTAAATAATAAAAATAACTAGAAAACTGGCAAGGGAGAGAATATAAATGGCCCTGATGAATCACAAAAGGAGAGGCGTTGCAATCATAGGTAGCGGGACAGGACAGTCGGAGAAGGACAACTATCACACCCTTAAATTATAGTGTGCTTGGTGACATTCACAGTTCTGAAAACCTTTTCCTCCTACACACATACGCATCCTCATCCTAACTGTTCACTCCCAGAATGGAGGGGGACATTAACACCTTATTTTCAGCTCAGAAGTAAATTAATTTTATCTAGCTGTACATCACTTGGAATTCTAGGAAGAACTAAATAGGATCTGTCGGATATATGTGAACAACTAATTAGCCACTCTGCTTCTTACAATATCTTCACTTGAATGATTCTCTCATTGAAAATAATGGTCTTTTGTCCTATGGTGAAACAGATTGAGTCAGCTGTTCCCTGAGTTTTTCAAGTGATGAGCTGATGAATGTGTCCATTATTGGCAGGATAATTTGGGCCTTAAATTTCTATTTTTTTTATAACTGTCCATTCCCTCAAAATCTCTATCCCCTTTGTCTGTGTAGACTCAGCCTCGCTGATGAGAAGCAAAAGCAAATATTTAGGAAATCATTGCATCCAACGGGGCACAATAATATAAAAGGAGGGAGGTAGTCCAAAACATCATGCCAAGACCCTTTGGTTTATAAATTATCTGAATAGATAAATGATTGATAAGTGATATAGCCAGAGGTCACAGAGTAAATACTTCTTTTTTCTTTTACATTACTGACACGTAAACCTAAATATTGGTTAAAAAACATTAACATGTTACTACATCCCTCAGAAATTGAGTCACTTTTATGAGAATACAATTAGCTTTCAGCGCATAACTTTATTCCTTGGTGAAGTGATAGTCATCGTGCTATCATAAGCAAAATTAAGTAAAAATTATGTAAAGAACTTTGACTTCCATTTTATGATGATAACCACACTAGGACTACTACTAACTACTACTACTATTACTACACTACTACTGCTACTGATAATCACTACAGTTAGCAGAGTGCTTTCTATATGCCAGGCATCGTGCGCACGCCATCTCCCTTTCGATCTGGCAATTTCAAGTGGTCAGCACTACTCCTGAAGAGTACTCTTCCCATTCTACAGATGACAAACCAAAGACTTAGGCAGATTAGAAAGTCTCCTCAAGCTCATACAGCTAGAAAGGAGTAGACCAGGGAGTCAGGACTAAGTATCAGCCGCCACCCTTAAAGACAAGATTTACCCTAGGGACTACCAGTTCATTATTTTATAGGTCGTTATGACAGTATTTTCTAAACGAAAAAAATTAGGCAAATGGTCTGTTAGGAACAAAAAAGTATACTCATGACAAAGTGGGACAGTGTGCTTGGAACTGAGACTTTGATGGACAGTTATGACTGGGGGATAACTGTGATTTGGAGTGCTTGGTGGAATCCAGTCTGCGATACAGTAAGTTGCTGTGCACTAGCATTTGGCTTTAGTTAATTGTGATCTTTGAAACTCGACGTGCTAATCTTCCACATCCAAATCTGAGTTTATGAATTAAGTGTCTAATGATATTCATCAGAAGATGAATCAACACCTTAATACATAGTAACTCTGATCGCCAAAGGAGGTATTGTGAAATATTCACAGTCCTTTTGAGTAGAAAGTTCTCAGATAAAGGACAATGCTAGCATAAACAATTTAATGTTGCATTCAAAACAGCTTTCTGTGGACCATGATACAGCTGCAATGACTTTCCTATTCCTCTACTGAAATCATAACGTGACTGTCTTTCACAAAATAATAATTTTAAGCAGTGCATGTGGGCCAAAATCGTTGGGTCGATCTCAGGTAAAATTCAGCATTAATATGGTTGACTCATAAATAATTCATCATTGATATAAACACTCCTGATTTCCACAGGAAAATCTTTTTCCCAGTTCCCAGAAATCATTTTTGCAGTCCATTTTTACTACACAAAAGCTTGCCATAGATTAATCAGCAGAAGAAATTTTAGGTATTCAGTAGTTTTAAAAGGTTACATTTAAAAGACTTGCTACTTGAAGTGGAATGGTGAATCAGATTTGATTCAAAATATATGCCTTTTAAAAAATCTCCAATCAAATAACCAGTGGGAAAAGTGACAATAAAATATTGGAACTAGTCATTTTTAAAAGCCAATATCATCTTAAATGATAGGGATTCCGTTTCTAAAGAGCACTTCCTGGGCTCAAGGTCAAAACTTTAATGTGGTAACTGGCTTAAGCTAAAATCTTTTGCATTTGTGAGAGAGAAGGGCTTGGTGTTTGAAATAGGTGCAAATGAATGTTAAGACAGGGGAAATCTTGCAGAATTAAATTTAAAAAGCTGTGTTTTAGAAAATTCTGTCTACCAGCCTGTCTCACTGAACTAAGCAACAGGCTGAGAAATCAAGATCATTATTTTAATATCCCCCTGCCTGAAATTTTCTACATGATGTGTTTCTCTCAGTGTCTCATATTTGAAATGTTGAATAGTTGCTCAAATCTATTGAAGTCATAAATGTTAAAGGATCATTGGGATAATTCTTGTCCACCTTACTAATTTTAGTGGAGGAGAAAATGGATCAGAGAAACTGTATATGACCTGCCCAACGCTACAAAAATAGTAGGGAGCAACATGGTCAATTATTATGTCAAATGTTGATTAGCCTATAAGCCAGCCATTAGTACTGTCATATCACAGCAGCTTTACAAAGAGTAAGGCTGATTAACAAATATACCAATATGTTTGTGTACAAGTGATCAATCTTTCAAAATGATTACCTTTAGAGGATATACAAATATTCCAGTGATTGCCCAAAAAAAAGAGTTTTGGAGACCCCTTTTTAGAGCCAGATCTTCCAACATTTATGCATTTATTCAGTTATTTCTTAACAGTGACTGAGAGCCTACTATGCATTGGGCACCATAAATAAAGAGTTAAAAGCCGCTATGTCCTTTTTCTTAAGGACAGCAGTAGAAGTGAAGATGGACAAAAGGAGACATGAGTAGGAAGCACAGTTAATAAAATTCGAAGATTGATTGGATTTAAGGCACACAAGGAAGGTGGAGAGGGTGAAGGTTAATAGTAACTTACGTATACTGTATCAGGCACTGTTCCAAGGATTTATGAAAATTAATCCTGAAACCAACATATAACTGTTCTCATCTTTATTTTACAGATGAGGAAACTGAGACTCAGAAATAATGAACTTTCCCAAAGTCACAGAGCTGGGATATGAACCCCAGCAGTTCAGCTATAGAGTCCACATTCTTAATCACTAAGCTATTATAGGATGGTTTCGATGCCTCGAGTACCTAAGCAGATGGAAGCATTTCTAAAGTAAATTGGATGTGAAGAAGTACAAATAGGTTTATGCAGAAGGGAGAAAGATGGCCATTTTTTTTTTATTTGGACAGACTCAGGGAACTGTTATGGAGTCAGATGTTTTTACATAGTGGTCAGGGCTGCATTTATCTCTCTGGGAGTTATCAGCGCAAAGGTAGCAGTTGATAATATGGATATGCCAAGATTGTTCAGAAAGGGTGCACTGAGTGATAAGTGAGATTCTCTGAAGTACAGACACCCACACTTAAGGAAATAGAGCAGAAAATAAACCAGCAACATTGATTGAGATGGAAAAGTCAAAAAGAAAAGATAAAACGTAAGAATATTGTATTAAAAATTCAAAGATTAGAACACGTTCCACAGTGTCGGCTTCAAAGGCAAGCCATAGAATCGAAGGGTGAAAATATATCCACTGAAATTGATAACAAGGAGGTACCGAGTGAAAGACTAAGAAGCCATTGTGTGGTATGTTGAACCGTGAATTTTCAGTGGTCAGGCATTAGTGATGAGACGGACTTCTTGCTGAAAAAAATTTATTGTGAAGTGGAGAAATAGTTGGGGTTGAGGTAAGCCCAAAAGGATTTTTTCTCGCAGATAATAACATCCTGATTTTTATATAAAAAGATGTGAGTTGTTCTCTCACTTATAAAAAACAGGCTTTTAACTACATTCAAAATAAAAGTCTCTTAAAGGACGATTATTTGGCATCATTTGAAACATTAAAAAAATGAAACGCAAACTCTAATGCCATAAAGTAAAACAGATACCTTTTAACAAATGTACATTAACAGGAACTGCACTTGACTCTGAAGATCTGTACTGAGCAAATATGGGCACAGTCAGGAATGATTTGGTGAACAAAAGTAAATATGTCAAATTACTACAAGGTAATGAAATATACTATATGCCAGTAATAGAGTCAATGAGATGAAGTATCTTTGTGAAAAAGTATTTGGAAACTGTACTAATATTCAGGAAAAAAACTTCAGCCTATCTGCAATATGAACAAATTTGAAATGTCAGGCAACGTGAAATGTGTATATTCTTGGTTTACCTTAGATCTCAACCAAGCCATTTATTGTTTACCACAGCTAGAGGTTCTAATATTACAAGTGTTTCTCTAAAATAGAACCTTAACATACCTGTTAGAGGAAAGCTCAATGTAATTATTTTCCCTGGTAATCAAAGAATTATCCTTTCTGAGAAAATGCTATGTCTTAAAAGCTGAAAATTCTGTAAGGATACATGTACTGTGATAAAGAAGGAAATAAAAGGAGTGCCTGTCAAGCTCCATGAGCTCATGAATAGCTGGCTGAAAAATACTATGACATGTTACAGGCAGATCACTCTCAGAAATATTAAACATTCTTCCCTTTCCACTATTAGGAAGGATATGCAGTGAGTAAATTTAAGAATAATTTAGAAGAAAAATTCCAAAGTAGTGAAGGGCTTTTCTCTTACCGTAAAAGCCTTTCCTCCTGAATTTCCTGCCTCAGGTTACAACACTGTTCACTTAATTGCCCAGCATCTGAGATACCCTTCTCTACTCTTTGTTTCCCCATCACCCACATCAATCACTAAATCCTTTCAATTCTGTTCCCTTTCTATAGGCTACACCAATCTATCATCTGTTTCTCCACTGTCCCTACCTAGACTTGAATTATCATTTTTTAAGCCTTCAGACTGGTCACACTGCCTTCAATTCTGCTCCTCCCCAATTCATTCTCCGCACGGGTAGGGATCGTTCTAAAACGTAAATGTACTTCCTTCAGTGTCTTGCCATCACCAAAAGACTGAAGTCCAAATTCTTCAGCATGATGTACAAAATCCTTAATGATCTGCTTCCTGTTTTCTTTCACCTCTACATTCAGGTCCAAACTTAACCACCTGTACCACTTCAAATAGTCCAGGCACACTCCTAAATCCAAGCCTTTGCAGAAACTCTTCCCTCTGCATGGAATACCCTAACTGCACCTTTCCCACTTCTTAACCTGGATAACTACTGTTCTTTAATTTGTCCACATAAGTGTCTTCTCCTTCAGGAATCCCCCCATAATGTCCCAAAGCTGAGTTAGGTATCTCTTACATGCTCCCCATATAGCCTGTACTTAGCCCATTGGAACATTTATAAAACCACATTAAAATAGCCTGTCTAGAAATATAGATCAATGGAATAGCATAGAAAGCCCAGAGATAAACCCACGCACATATGGTCACCTTACCTTTGATAAAGGAGGCAAGAATATACAATGGAGAAAAGACAGCCTCTTCAATAAGTGGTGCTGGGAAAACTGGACAGCTATGTGTAAAAGAATGAAATTAGAACATTTCCTAACACCAAACACAAAAAAAAACCTCACAATGGATTAAAGACCTAAATGCAAGGCCAGACACTATAAAACTCTTAGAGGAAAACATAGGCAGAACACTCTATGACATAAATCACAGCAAGATCCTTTCTGACCCACCTCCTAGAGAAATGGAAATAAACACAAAAATAAACAAATGGGACTTAATGAAACTTAAACGCTTTTGCACAGCAAAGGAAACCATAAACAAGATGAAAAGACGACCCTCAGAATGGGAGAAAATATTTGCAAATGAAGCAACTGACAAAGGATTAATCTCCAAAATTTACAAGCAGCTCATGCAGCTCAATATCAAAAAAACAAACAATGCAATCCAAAAATGGGCAGAAGACCTAAACAGACATTTCTCCAAAGAAGATATACAGATTGCCAACAAACACATGAAAGGATGCTCAACATCACTAATCATTAGAGAAATGCAAATCAAAACTACAATGAGGTATCACCTCACACCAGTCAGCATGGCCATCATTAAAAAATCTACAAACAGTAAATGCTGGAGAGGGTGTGGAGAAAAGGGAACCCTCTTGCACTGTTGGTGGGAATGTAAATTGACACAGCCACTATGGAGAACAGTATGGAGGTTCCTTAAAAAACTAAAAATAGAACTACCATATGACCCAGCAATTCCACTACTGGACATATACCCTGAGAAAACCATAATTCAAAAAGAATCATGTACCAAAATGTTCATTGCAGCTCTATTTACAATAGCGAGGACATGGAAGCAACCTAAGTGTCCATCGACAGATGAATGGATAAAGAAGATGTGGCACATATATACAATGGAATATTACTCAGCCATAAAAGGAAACGAAATTGAGTTATTTGTAGTGAGGTGGATGGACCTAGAGTCTGTCATACAGAGTGAAATAAATCAGAAAGAGGAAAGCAAATACCGTATGCTAACACATATATATGGAATCTAAAAAGCAAAAAAAAAGGTTCTGAAGAACCTAGGGTCAGGACAGGAATAAAGACGCAGACATAGAGAATGGACTTGAGGACATGGGGAAGGGGAAGGGTAACATGGACATATATACACTACCAAATGTAAAATAGATAGCTAGTGGGAAGGAGCCACATCGCACAGAAAGATCAACTCAGTGCTTTGTGACCACCTAGAGGGATGGGATAGCGAGGGTGGGAGGGAGACACAAGAGGGAGGAGAAATGGGGATATATGTATATGTATAGCTGATTCACTTTGTTATACAGCAGAAACTAACACACCACTGTAAAACAATTATACTCCAATAAAGATGTTTAAAAAAGTTATTATATAGAAAAAAATCACCTTTCTATATATTTATATATTTATTTTATACATCTTTATTGGAGTATAATTGCTTCACAATTCTGTGTTAGTTTCTGTTGTCGATGCTACTCTCACTTGGTCTATATATTTATGTTTCTACTTGTAGCTACTCAGGGATAAACCGTGTGTCTTCTTTATTTTTAGATGTATACTAACAGGAAAAACGTGAATAAATAAATTTTTTAAAAATCCTCATTTCTATGATACTATACGAAAATATGTGAACAAATAACTTTGTCTCTGCAAGCCTCTGTTTGCTCATCCATAAAAGCACAGGAGCACTGAAAAGATCAAAAGGGATAATTAATCTAGAACTCATTAATAATAATAAGGCCAATATCTAATGTGTGCTATATTGTTGTCATTTTTGTTCAACTTTGAAATTGATGCCATAGATACAGCTGCTTTTATGATCAACTTGAGACAGCACCCTATGTTCTTGTCCATATTGCAGGTCTGGGCTCTCCCATTCACATTTTGACGGCCCATCAGTCAAAGGATTTCCTGGAGGAAACCACAACAGTAGCCCATGGATTAATGACTGGTTACTAAGAGTTTGCATCAATAAATTAGAGCTGTTTGATTAATAAAGATGTTACTCAACACGGATATAAATACATATACTTCTGCCATACATTTCTTAATAGGGTGTAATAGAATTAGATTTAAGCTCAAACACATCAGAATTAATTTAACTCTTTGAGGTTTTCTCCATAGAATTACTTGTGGTTTAGAAGTTTTAACTCAGGAGGTTTTACGTGCATTCTAGGAAAACATATGTAAAAATCAAGGGAACAAATGTATTTTTTATAAAGCATGAGGAGTGTCAAGATTGTCTCTAATAATCCTTATGTAGTTATATAAGGCCTTAAACATCTGATTCTCAATTTTTCTGTGTCTGTTACCTAAGATTTATAATAAAATATATAATTAATATTCCCACTGCTAGAAATTCTGATTCGGTACTCGAGTTCAGGGCTGAGGAATTTGCATTTTAATGAGAACCTCGAATGATTCTGATACAGGTTTTAATCAGTTCATCCTTTAGAATCCTCTCTACAAAATGTGCCCAACTTCATTCTTATTTTTAATCATACTTCATATATTACCGAATATGCCTGCTCATGGAGAGTGACATTTTTAGATGCTTGCAATGGAGGTGAGGTTCTCATTTTCAAAATTTGCATTCACTCATGCTCAATTTAAGTCCCAATAATATAAATAATACATTTCTCTTACATTTTAAGTAGGACACTATATATTATGAATAGATACCCACAGATCAAAGTAAAATCATTTTCCTGTGACTATTATCCTGTTATCGGCACTGTATTAGAGTGGAAAGACCTGAACTGGACACGAGGAGATCTGCATTGTCACTACTTCTGTGACCTTGTCCAAGGCACCTCATAGCTGTAGACCTCAAGATCCATATCTGGGCAAGGAGATTGTACTAATAAATACTCTTTAAAATGCTTTTCAGATTGAAGGCTATGACATTCTCATTTTAATTTACAAGAAAAAGATTTTTACATCTGACAATGGTTGCTAATCTGAATTTAAGGAGGAAATATGGGATATTTTCAAAAGCATCATTGCATTATATATTTTATGTTACTTATAGTCTACCCATCACAGAAAAGAGAGGGAATAAAACTTAGTAAAAATAGACATTCTAGGACTGTAACAGCCCCTCTGGTTGCATTTCCAGTCAAGAGAACGATGGCAAGCAATGAATAAAATTATCAGTTCATAATATAGCTGTGTTGACAGCTTTTCCGTGAAAAGCCTGTTTAGGATCTGGTAAGTTCTAACACAGTTGGTTTAGGGAATTCTGTTTGTAAGAATCTTTCTGCATAGGTGTGAAATCATAGATCATTTTCTAGAAAAGAATGAGAGTTCCTGAGATTTCATGATTTTCATAATGAACTGCACGTCTGTTAAGTCAAGGAAAAAGAGGCTTGGGGTTCTCTTCGTACAGTGTTCCTTCTTTGAATAATAAAAATATGACTGTATATCCTTGCAGAATACCTGAGAAGGAATTTGCAAGACTCTGCTTCTGTTCTACTTAAGAAATCAAAGTCTGCATTGTTGACAAGTATTTTTAACTTTCAGAAATTCTGTCAAGATGAGAATGATTAGTCAATTTTCCAGTGATTTAACACAAGGATTACAGAATCATTCTCTAATTCCTGAGTATACAAGCCATCCTATTCATCAAAGGACACCCAAAGGACTTAATATTGAGGGCTCCCAGACCATAATACCCATCCATAGGGGTTAGCTGATGGCTGTCATGGATAGTAAGAGCCCCTGCGAACTTCTAAAGCTAAAAAAAGAAAAGATGCTCTTGTTCAGGGACTTGTAATTTTTTTTCTCTTACTGACATGTGTATGTTGAGGGTGTCACTTTGGCATTTGTATTCATCTACTCTGAAATAGCAGAACATTGTATGGATTAGGGGAAAGGGAAAGAATTAATCGGGAAAAGAGACATTGTTTTCCTCATTGTTCTAAATTACTTGATGTAATGTAACCTATATATTAATATGTCTTTTAAAATATTTCTGTCACCTCTTTAGCAAGAATTTCCATTACTATTTTATAAGACTCACTGAGGCTCAGGGAAGTTTAACAAATCAACAGAACAGAACAGAATATACACACACACACACACATAGACACACACACACACACACACACACAGACAGACACACACACATATATAAACACACAAACTTATGGTTCCCAAATCTCATTTCCATATATTTTTCTTTTTTGTTATTGACATTGCTTCTTCTAAATGTTCAAGTTATTCATCGTTTTCACACATGATTTTCATAGAGAACCTTATACAAATGTATTTAAATACATTTACATTCCTACCTAAACCTCTAACAGTGGGCTAAGATCTTGGCTCATATATGAAGTTTATGATTATGCTTTACTGATGAGAGCATTGAAAAATGCTAAACATTTTGTTTGTGTATAAGCCTGTTTTGCATTTTTAAAAATAGGAAATTAGTTTTCATCAGTGCGTCTCTTATCAGACATGTCTCTGAAGGAAAAAAAACTCCAATAAAATAATCCTCATGTTCTTGCTCCTGTTGTGCTTATCTGTATTCAAAGACCATTGCAACCAACCCTTTTATTATCTCTTCAGCAGTCACAATGATTGCTATGCTTTTGCATAGAATATGAAAGTTCTTCTTTATAAAAGCTCTGTAATAGGTATAACCATACTCTGCTACCTGATCCGTGAACAGCCATATATAATTGTATATACTTGGGCTTCCCTGGTGGCGCAGTGGTTGAGAGTCCGCCTGCCAATGCAGGGGACACGGGTTCGTGCCCCGGTCCGGGAAGATCCCACATGCTGTGGAGTGGCTGGGCCCGTGAGCCATGGCCACTGAGCCTGCGTGTCCAGAGCCTGTGCTCCGCAATGGGAGAGGCCACAACAGTGAGAGGCCCGCGTAAAATTGTATATACTTAATGTAATTCCTTAGTGATCCAAAATTTCAATAGAAATGGTATCCAGTTTATATTTTTATATCATTCCCTCCACTTGATACAAATGACTGCCTCAAGTATATTCGTTGTTTTGAAATCCATGTATCTGTCATCTGAAAAATAGCCAGCAATCTGAAAAGAAAATAAATTTGTCACAATTTCGAACTCAGAGGTAGATTCTCTTTCAGGTATACCTACAAAGCTTGAGCTATAGTTTTGCATTTCAGACAGGAATATGGTAGAGCACTTTCAGAATTTTAGCTACCAGGGTGAGGACAACCCATAAACTTCTGCAATCACTTGTCTTTATATGCAAATATTTTCAGAGAGACACAAATATCTAAAATGAGTAAATGCTTTTCTCCTCCCAGTATAAAGCATTGCTTATAATTGCTTCCTGACACAATAATTACGCAGTATAACATTTTCATTAAGATTTATATTGCTGCCTGAAAAGCTGGTTGCAGATTTTAATCTTGCGCACTGACATCACGTGTACCATCATGCCAATGCTTAGGGAAGAAAATTAGATGTTTGTTGATAAGATCACAATCTGTAGGATCAAACCAGGTTAGCACTCACCTCTTTCATCTTTCCAGTTATACATAGGTTGTATCAATGGTGCATGTAGTGCTCCTGAATTTAACCAATGCATGAGTAAAGGATTAATTTAGGACTTCCCTACGTATGTTCTTGGAAATAGACCTACATGAAAAATGGTTGATACAAATCAGTTTCCAATTTAAAGCATTGAAAAAATATCCAGGAACATTTACATAAGCCTTTTCAACATAAGTAGAGGAACTAAGTGTAATGACTTTGAGGCAGGCAGCAGATAAACCCTTTTCTAACACGGAAGATTAATACCGTAGAAAATTTAGTGGGGTTACGTGAAGACTGCTCTATATTAAACTAAAAATCTCAGGCTTAAAACTCCGTAAGTATTCTGTGATGAATTAAAAATCATTTGACTCTAGAACTACTGAGTTTCTAAAGAGACTGACCAGATTCTTATTTATCCTTAGCAAAATGTTCATTCCCATTATTAGGATAAAGACTAATCAAGAAGAAAAGTCTTATTGAACTTCAAATAATTCAAATGACTATAGAGGAATGAGAAATTAAGACATTGCAATTCCTTTCAAAACACTTTTGTATCTTACTTTAGGGCAAAGGTTTTATCAAAACCAAACCCCAAGACTTCCAAAAGAGTTACTTAAGAAATGTGACAAACGTCCCAGTCATGGAAATATGGCTTTAAAGTACAATTAACAGTCAGGATTTTAACAACTAGAATTAGTGTTGAGAGGTGGATTCGCGCATGAATTCTGGGCCAGGCTGTCTGGTTTCTAACATTTTTTAATTTTGTATCTTCAGCAAGTTACTAAACGTCTCTGCGTCTTTAATCCCCTTACCAATAAAATAGAGCTAGTAAGAGGACCTACCCCTTCGAGTTGTTACGAGAAAAAAATGAGTTAATTTAGTAAGTGCTATATGTGTTTGCTATGGTAAAGATGATGAGGTTTTTTATGAATTATTTGGTATTTAGGAGCTGATTATTCATCTACTGCATAAAGGCAGGGTATGTCTGGTTTTGGGTTTTGTTTTTTTTTAAAAATTTTTGGTTCCCCTGGCACTTCCTAGATGTTCAATAACTGGCTGAATGAGTGAATGCATCATTCACTTCTAGTCACTCTATTTCTCACTAGCACCATCAGCAGATAGAAAGGGTAAGTGCATAGAAAGGGTAAGTGCATAGGGTAAGTGTAAATAGAGTAAAAAATAAAATGTTAATTTGGTGGCATAGTTCTGAGTTGATCCAGAAGGAAGTTTGCATTAATAAGTACATTTATTTCTCAATTTATTCGTGCTATGCACGTCTCTTTCATATAAAGATATTTCTGAGGTGACCACATTGTATGCTCTAGTTAGCACCTTCCTTAACTGTAGTATTACTTAAGAACCTTTACAAATAAGTGGATGCTCTAATTCTAGACTTGATTCCTTGATTAATCTAGTTCCTGGATTAATGATAAGAGAAGCAGAATACCCTCCAGTGCTGTATACCTAAGAGTACGATTTCTAATTGTTCATTGTTGCCTCTGAAAATTATTTATCTAATTATTTCCTGATTGCATCCCCTTATTTATAAATAAAACTTAATAACCCAAATCACTTATTTCACTTTGGGGGATGTTGTTATTAGTACAAATCAAAATTAAGAACTCAGACTGGAGTAATGAAGCCTTTTTTTTTTCTGCTGTTTACCACCTTTCACCACCCCCTGCCCACCCCCCTACACAGAATGCTCCTGCATCATGAAAAAGAAACACAATCGATATTTTAAAAAACCAGACTGACTCTGCATCAGTAAATATAAAATACTGTCGTATGGGAAATTTTTCCTACGTTTGCCAATTATATAACTAGCAGGTGTTACTTAAAGAAAATCTAGTTTGGAGAATAAAAAAAGAAAGATTTTTTTAGCTTAAATGATCTTTCCAGTAAACCACAGTATAATATCTCTCTAAAGTGATTTTTGTAAACTCTTGTTTATACATTGAGATTCTGAGATAGAGGACAGTGGAGGTTGATGTGTAATTGGAGAGCAGCCTGCACTGGGCCATGAGACTGACAGGTTGATTGAGCTGTAATGGAGACAAGGGACCTTTCAGAAGGCGGATTCATTTTTATTTGACAAATGCTAATGATGGTTGAAAAAAAGATCACTGAAACACTCCCACTTCTGTCTCTGTTAGGTAATAAATCAAGGATGTTTAGAGTATTTACACCCTCTGTGTGTAAATACTTGTTTTAATTGATGTTCCTCCTACCTCTTAACGTTTGTGTAAATAATTAGTGTTTGTTAGAATATAATTTTAGAATATCTGCATAATATAAGGAAATTAGATGTTTGGAAATTGGCGATTGAATTCTAGTGATATTTAAGTTTCTCCCTTTCCTTCAATTTTTCTCTATTTCAGCTAATCTTTGTGTGATCTTTGCATTTTCTCTTGTGCTCTCTCAAAACAATTAATTTATTACTAAATCTCATAATATCTTCTTCTATATTCATGTATAAATATTACCTTTCTCACTACAGATGCTTCTCAGTTAAGTATTTGACCATTCCTGTATTCATTATAGTTTTACCTCTATTATAGTTTGCTCACGTTGTTACCTTCATCTTCGGATTTCTTAAAATTCCAATCACCTAGCAGCATTTCTTTCACAAATATAACAACACCTATCCTGTTCTTAACAGCGAGTGTAACTTTTCCTTTCCTGGCTAATGTCCAAAGTGGTATAAACAGTTGGTATTTCTTAAATATGTCTTGTGTTAGTAATGTTAAAAGGTTTGAAAAATAAAAGTGCCACTGTGATACAAATACTGCTGCAACTTTGCCGAATCTAAGGACTTTCACCCCATTGCTCCTTTCTAGGCTTCTTTAGCGTTTCTGTGACCACACCCACTCCCGTTCCTCCGACACCCACTCCGCACCCCACCTCAGAGCTTCACCAAAACAGAGCTTGTACGTTCCTCTCCATTGCCACTCACATTCAGATATTTATGGTATGGTAGGTATATGGACTGTGTGTACCTAAGCATCTTTGCCTAGCTCAGCATTTACTATATTGACCCTTTATTTGTGACTAATAAATCTACTAGCTTTACAGCTTTGAATTGAAGAGAGAAGCTGAAATACGAATAAAATAGAGAAAAGGATTTAGAAAGACAACATTATTAGGTTTAATAAATGAATTAAGACTGAAATCAGATAAATGAAATGAAATCTTGGCTCAACTTGGGTACAGTTCTTGAAGCCCTGTGCAAAGCACAGAGCAGTGATTCAGTACGCGTTTGTGGAAGGAAGGGAGGGAGGGAAGGAAGGAGGGAGAGAAAGAAAAAGGCAAAACGTAAGGCAGTCTGGCTGTTCTTTCAATCAGTTCCTGAATTGAGGACAGACTAGCTTTCCATGCCTCTCTCACTCTACCTGGAAAAATGGACAGGAAACAATTCAGGTTTAGGTTTTTATTTTCCGTAAAGTATCATGGCAAGGAACTACTCCTTAGGGTTCCTTTGCATGTTCAACATCTGTCTTCTCTTTAGAAGCTACATAACTCTTTCTCAATGAACCATCTTCCACGATATGCAGCACCTAAACATCTGGCTAAATAAAACCAATTATACTATTAAAAATAAACCAGGATTTGCCAACAGTAAGATCCACTAGCCTAGTCTTCCTCAAAGGCAGGCATTTGTACTCCGGACACAATTGTATGGATTTGCTGTTTATGTTTTTCACCAAAACTATTTTTCCTCTTTCTTCTCTCTGATATCATTTCACTCTTAATCTCTACTCCCAGAAACCTGATTAGAATGGTAAAACTAAGGAATAGTGACCGAAAGGGGAACACTAGTGAGCAGAAATGCTTAGCTTCCCAACCTGGATTTTCCCAGCTTTATCTTTGTGACCGGTTTCTTATTGGTGGTGTTTATCTGCGTTCCTTCATCTGTGTGTCACTTGGGTAAATAAAAAGAATGATTTCCCTGATTCTTACCATATAGGCTTAGGCAGAAGCTGAGAATGGAGCTATTGCTTGATTTTTCTCATCAGTACAATGCCTGCTTTTTTTTCAAGTAAATTAAAATACAGTTCATTGATTGCTTAAACAATGTACAAAGACCATCTGTTCAAAAATATTTTTACATTCATATGAGAGTAGTAAATATCTAGGTGCATAGGTTGTGGTATTGGACTGGAGAATGGATTTCAAGCGCAATTCATTCTACACGATCACTATTTGCAAAGACAATGTAGAAGTGTATGGTTTCTACATATAGATCCTCTTCAGATTACTTACCCTTGTGACCTCATGAGAACACATGAGAGAGGATCCTACTACATATCGCTAGACTGGGAAAAGATCAAAGTTCAAAATTCGCAGTTCAGTTTTGTATTGCTGAATTCGTATTGCTTTTGTACCATCACAAAGTTGAAAAAAATCACAAGTCAAAACCTTGTAAGTCTAGGAGCGCCTTTTTTTTAAATTAATTTTTATTGGAGTATAGTTGATTTACGATGTTGTGTTAGTTTCTGCTACACAGAAAAGTGAATCAGTTATACATATACATATATCTACTCTTTTTTAGATTCTATTCCCATATAGGTCATTACAGAGTATTGAGTAGAGTTCCTTGTGCTATACAGTAGGGTCTTATTAGTTATCTATTTTATATATAGTAGTGTGTATATGTCAATGCCAGTCTTCCAATTTATCCTTCCATCCCTTTTCCCCTTGGTAACCATAAGTTTGTTTTCTACATCTGTGACTATATTTCTGGTTTTTTTTTTTTAAGTTCTTTATTTTATTTTTTGTAAACCATTTAAATTTATTTATTTATTTTTGGCTGTGTTGAGTCTTCATTACTGTGTGCAGGCTTTCTCTACTTGTGGCGAGCAGGGGCTACTCTTCCTTGCAGTGCACGGGCTTCTCATTGCAGTGGCTTCTCTTGTTGTGGAGCTCGGGCTCTAGGCACGCAGGCTTCAGTAGTTGTGGCTCGTGGGCTCTAGAGCACAGGCTCAGTAGTTGTGGTGCACGGGCTTATTTGCTCCATGGCAGGTGGGGTCTTCCCGGACCAGGGCATGAACCTGTGTCCCCTGCATTAGCAGGCAGATTCTTACCCACTGCGCCACCAGGGAAGCCCCTATTTCTGTTTTGTAAATAGGTTCATTTGTACCATTTTTTTACATTCCACATAGAAGCGATATCATATGATATTTCTCTTTCTCTGTCTGACTTACTTCACTCAGTATGACGATCTCTAGGTCCATCTATGTCACTGCAAATGGCATTATTTCATTCTTTTTTATAGCTGAGTAATATTGCATTGTATATATGTACTACATCTTTTTTATCCATTCCTCCGTCGATGGACATTTAGGTTGCTTCCATGTCCTGGCTATTGTAAATGGTGCTGTGATGAACATTGGGGTACATGTATCTTTTCTAATTATGGTTTTCTCCAGATATACGCCCAGGAGTGGGATTGCTGGATCATATGGTAGCTCTATTTTTAGTTTTTTCTGGATCACCGTAGAAGTGAAATGCCGTGTTTAGAAATGTCTTTACGAGGTTTATATGTGGTTTATTACTTGTACAAATGCTTATGTATACATCAGACAATACATTGCCTTATTCAATGTGACAAATTATGATAATTTAAATTCTATCTTTAAAAATTCTGATAAAGCAGTAAGCTTGATTACTTTAATCTCCCACAACAGGTAAATTTACACGTACAAGAAAAATAACTATGTCACTCATGTTGTAATGCTTCACTTTTTTTTTCCATTTTTGTTTTATATTACACATTATCAGTCTTCAGATGCAATTGTAAAATGCTCATTGGAAGCTAGCCTCAAGTATCATTTTCAAGGTTTGACTGAAACGTTGAAAGTCTACCAGAAATGCAAGAAGAAACAGATTTCCAAGCTTTGCTCATCTGAAGTTCCCATAGCACTGCAAATTGAAGTGAAGACTTTTCCTGAAACAGTTGTTCTGCCACTTGCGTTTTTCCCCCTTAAATTTATTTTGACAGTTACTGTCCTTACCCACCTCCTTCTCCTAGTAGTCCAGGGCACCTAAGGACATTTTTCATAACAAATGAAGGGAATGGATTTGGAAAATACATCTTCAGTTGGCATTTGGATAGAGGTTTCATTCATTAAAAAAAATCTTTTGGGTGCTATCAACTTGAGAGTAATGTAAATGCAAGCCTGCAAGGATAAATAAATATCCCTGTGAGAAGAAGAAAGAGCCTTTTGCATGTCTGATACAGTCACAAGGCCCAAACCTTAATATGTGGTCAAGTGAGATACCACATATTGAGCAAGATACCAGTTCTGTAAAAGTCTACTTAAATAAATTAAAGTTGAGAAGCTATTCTGAAATTAAATCAAGAAAAGAAAATTTAGAATCCTGTGAGAAATTCTATCTTCAATTTTCTGTATACTATTCTCATTTTAAATAACTTAAATTTGGGCATTAAAAAATATTTTTACATTGCTTTAATGCTTTAATCTCGGCAATTTTGTCCCTGTGCTAGTATTAGGCATTTAAAGTGAGGCCAAGTTAAAGATCCTCTTAGAATGAGGAAAAAATAAAACTAATTTAAGTAAATCCTAGAAAACATTAAGGCTTAAGATCCTCGACTTTTTCTTGTTCTTTCACTAGAGAATAATATTTATATTTTTCCATCACAGAAGTTAACCTAGAATATGAACAAAAATAACACTGTTGACAGTTGTTTATAATGCAGTTAAATGTATTCAGTTTTAAAATCTGAAGGACTTCCTTTTAATTGCCTCCAAAAGGAATTGATTTTAGGTGCATGTTGACCAAGGTAGCTTGAACTCAATCACAGTCAACTGTCTTGTGACCGTGCAAGTGAACAGAAATACTCGACAACAGCCAAGTTCCACATATCATATATGAAAGTAAAAATGAAAGGTGATTAAAAATAGCAATGACAATACTTGAGAAGGAACAAATGACAACAAAAATGGCACTTAATGTGCTCAAGAAGGCCTTTAGTTACAATATCTGATCAATGACCCAAACATTTAAAAGAAATGGAGGGCTTCCCTGGTGGCGCAGTGGTTGAGAGTCCGCCTGCCGATGCAGGGGACGTGGGTTCGTGCCCCGGTCCGGGAAGAACCCACATGCCGCAGAGCGGCTGGGCCCGTGAGCCACGGCCGCTGAGCCTGCGCGTCCAGAGCCTGTGCTCCGCAACGGGAGAGGCCACAACAGTGAGAGGCCCGCATACCGCAAAAAAATAAAATAAAATAAAATAAAATAATAAAAGAAATGGAGAACCCGGGCATTGAGTAAAAGGCTATTGCAGCAAAGGACAAAGTATCAAAGAACCAAAATAAATTATCAAAAATAATGATAAGCCGAGTTTGAGAGCCATCTAGACTGATGGCTCTCAGACTTGGCTGCACATTTAAGTCACCTGGGGAGCATTAACAAATACCAGATGCCAAAGCCCGAGTCCTACTCTCAGAAATTGTTTTCACTGAGCTGGGGTGCAGCCTGTGCATTGGGATTTTTATAGCTTCTAGGTGACTCTAATGTGGTGCTAGGGTTAGAAACCGCTGTTCTAGACTGTTTCTCTCAAGCATGCTCACTCACTCCTCTCTCTCTCATTCTCACTCTTTCTGTTCAAATCAGCTTTTGCAACTTGAACAAAACAAACAGTAATAGTTTGATCTTTGGGGGGACTATTATGGTGGTTTTTTAGAGATGTTTTTCTTTGAAGTATCCAAAATTTCCTTACTTATAAATAGAGCGGATCCTTACTATAGAATGGCTCCCATTCTTCACTCTTATGAAGAGATATATTCAATAAATAAATAACTCCTTATCAAGAGTCTCCTTATACAATGATTCTGACAATTTAAAATCTGTACACCTGGCCATATGGTGCTCAGAGTTTGGGGAACCTGCAATCAGGAGATTATGCTCTTATTCAGCCCTGAGTCTCAAGCTGTGTTTGGACTAGAAGCAAGCTGTGACTCTGGCATCACATTATGGACAAGCATACTGCTAACTCACATGCCCTTGGAAGAATCTTTTTCCATCTCTTACCTCAGCTTTCTCATCTCTAAAATAAATGAGTTTGACAAAGTCATGTCTAAAATTCTTAGCAGTTCTTAGATTGTACACTTCATTTTTTCACATCTTAGTGAATTTCTTTTCCTTTCTATATGTACATATACATTGCTCTACTACTCAAATAGGATCATGATGTATACAAAGTTTTACATCCTAATTCTCTCACAATTTTATGTCGTGGCTGGTTGGAACACATCATACCTATTGTGGCAAACAGAGAAAGGACAAAATTATTTTCAAATATCATGCAATTTTAAAGTACAATATTTTAATCACTGCACAGTGTTACGTCTTACAAATGTGTTAGCTCTTACGCTACTGTTAAACATTTAGGTTGCTTCCAGTGTTTTTGTGTTCATAAATAATGTTATGAGGAAAAACTTTGTGCCTTTAATTACCTCTAATTATTTCCTTGGGCTAGATTCTGTGGGACTGCAAGTTCAAAGAGTATGAATAATTTTGGAGTTCTTTATTCATATTGCCAAACTGGATGTCAAAAAAATTTGTTTGCAAATGTAAATTTCCTCTAGCAGCTTGTGAAAGAGCCCCAGGCACCATCCTGTCACAAAAATGAAGTATCTTTTTTGTTCAGTTGTATAAGTGAATGGAAGATTTACCTCTAAACCTGTTTTCTTCATTCTCCTAAGAAATAGACTACTCCATCCTTAGGCCAGTCGTAGAAAGTGAGAAGAATCCACAGATGATGACAGCCTGATAAAGACTGATGTGCACAATTGTGTAATGTTTTACTGTTAAAAAAAAAATGGATCATGTTGCCAATATCCTTATGAAGAATATATAAACATGTAATGATGATTTTTTAAATTTTAACAATGAGATTTTTAAATGATCTCTTTCATGTTTTAAGAAAAACTAAACATTAAATCTGGGAAGAGAGAAAAGAACAGTAATAATATAGCCGCAAGGTCATTTTGATTCTTCCCTTTTAATTTTTGTCCATAACTTATTGTGAATGTGCCAGTTGTGAACTATGCCTTTCCTGGAACACACGTCATTCCTGCAATTCTGTGAAGTGACTTTCTCTTGGCTGCAAGGATGAGAATGAAGACCTACTCGCCTCCATTTCAGCCCATGCTGAGCAGCACTTAGTTAACTATGTCTTCCTGGACGCTTAAAAAAAAACAAAAAAAATCCTTAGTATTCTTAAGAAAAAAGCCTTTCAGATAAGTTTTTATTCATTCAGAAAAAATCCTCTTGTGAAGCAATGAAACACCAACTTAAAATTCTACTCGTTTTATATTGCCATAAAAAATGCTAATCTAGCACATTAAATTTATCACTTATGGTTGCTCCATGAGCCTACAGTTAGCCAATAATTGCTTTGTAATTATTTTCTGTCCTCAGCAAGGTGAGTAATAAGATATACCATCCAAGAAATAAAGTTTATGAAATCTACATTTGTTCTTATAAAATGAAAACTATCCCTCCCTAGAATTCCACTCCAGAACGAACACTTTATTTTTTAACATCTTTATTGGAGTATAATTGCTTTACAGTGGTGTGTTAGTTTCTGCTTTATAACAAAGTGAATCAGTTATACATACACATATGTTCCCATATCTCTTCCCTCTTGCGTCTCCCTCCCTCCCACCCTCCCTATCCCACCCCTCTAGGTGGTCACATAGCACCGAGCTGATCTCCCTGTGCTATGCGGCTGCTTCCCACCAGCTATCGCTTTTACATTTGGTAGTGTATATATGTCCATGCCACTCTCTCACTTCGTCCCACCAAGATGTTTTTCCAAAGATGTACAGAGTCCACATATTTCTAATTTTGCTTCAAGTTAAAGAGCATTTATTTTAACCATAATAAACCAGAAATAAACTATAGAAAGAGTATAGCATAAAATTGGGCAATTTCCTTTTGTGCTAAGTATGCTAGAGCAGAAGAAAAGTTAAGCATTGAAAGAATGATGGAGGGGACCTAGACGCGGGATATGCCAGCAAATCTGGGAATGCCCTTAGTGGCCCAAGGCTGGACATCCTTGATACTGAGAAACATGTGGTTGAAGACTGAGTCTTAGAAGCCCCCAGTGTTGCCTGGATTATATCCATACCCACAGATAACATTTCCCATGAAAATCCCACTGTCTCCATCCCATTTCTCACAAATATTAATGTCCTACTATTTCCTTCAGGGTTTGCCTATCCGGAGACCATAACCATCCTCAGTAGGGCAGTGAAAACCTAGAGAAAAAGAATCAGAGGAGGCGAGTTAGTCCAGAAAACAGGTGTACTGTCCCTCCTCTTCTTCTTAGTCCTCTCCCCCCTCCCCTCTAGGCTCCCTCCTCCTTCTTCTCCCAGACAAACAGTCAGCAAAGCAGACCTGAAACTTGAGAGCCAGCAGAAGCCACTAATCCAAATTAGGACACTGCATCTTCTAAGTGATAATTATTCAGACAGTCTCTCATTGTTTACAAACACCTGCCCCTGTTCCAAATGTCTAATGTTTTCTGTTGATTCTTGAATACATTCACAATTCACCTTTTCTTAGAACTTGTGTTCTGTTAATAAGAAAGACATGATTTTCTTTTCCATTATAAGAAGCCATTTTTTGTGTTTGACAAACTAATGTCTTACGCTGTCTGCTTTGTAATTTGCAGCCAGAATCTGAAGATAACTTCCGTATCTTTAGTGTATGGGCTTGTTTTCATTCTGACACAATGATCAGCCTGAAAAGGTAGTGAGCCTGCCACCTGTAAAAGCACTCGAAGAAAGGCCAAATGACCTTCATGTAAGGAGAGCTGAGCAGGGAATCCTAAATTCAGGGGAAGACTGGCCTAAAGAATTTCTGTATTATATGTCAACTGCAATAATTCATATATGATACCTATTTCCAAAATTATTTGAGATGACATACAGTAAAATATGTACTATGAGTCTGCTAAACTGGAATTTGAAACTGAGCTTCTGAGAACTCAAGATAAATGATTCCTAATGCAATGCCTTATTAGCAGGTGTAATAACGAGTAGTATTCAGAGTTTTCTAAGCTTATTCATGCTGTTCTGAACAAGTTTGCTAAGTGTGACAGTGTCAACAGATTGTAGTTTTTAGAGTCAGTTTAAGTTCCTCTTTCTACAAGCAAGTTTACCGTTTGTTTCTCACTTGCCTATTTTCTGAGTCTGATAGAGTTTCTATCATACGTGGCCCTTAACACAGTCTTGCCCCCAGTAGGGACGATGTAAAAGTGTGTGGATTGAACTGAAGAGAGAAATATGCATCCTGATGGGGATATAATTAGATTGTAAAAGAGGGATAAAACACAACAATAAGGAGAAGAAGTAGCAACGGTTCAGTTCCTTTCTGTGTGGAGAGAAGCAATGCTCCACCTACATTTATTCCTCACAGAAGAAAAATGTGGCTTGTAGCTTTAGTTTCTGTAACTTTAGCCTAGTGGCTTTTATTTCTGCTCAGATAGAGAGTAGGCATGGTGAACAAGCAGCAAGCTATTTGCCTGGAATCCAAAATTGGCAGATATTAAAAATTTATCAAAATGTAAAAGGAAAAGAAAAGAAAGCCCTCGATCCCCTTAATGTTTAAGGATAATACATATCACTCTTCATCTAGAAAAAACAGTATAATTGCTCCCCACCTTTTCTCCTTGGATTTTTCAGAACCTGGTCCATGACCTCTCCCAGCCCCAATACTGCAGCAAAGTTAATCACTCCCTTCTCGCTGCCCCTCAAAGATCCAAAGATTCAAACACTTTCTCATCAAGATAAAAAAAAAATCATGTGACCCTTCTCCCACTAGCTCCTCTTCAAGTTTTAAAAATTATTTCTAGCAAATCTAAACTTTTCAATGAAGGGTTTTTGTTTTGCCATCATATATATCCTCCTCATTCTAATATTATGCAGTGAAGCTTCTGTTCTCATCCTGTACTGGTATTGTTTTAAGGACACAAATGATCATCTGCTCATTAAATTAGTCTGTTTCCCTTTACCTTTCTACTGCCTTTTCTATTATTGGCCACTCGCTGCTTCTCCCACAGGTTAGATTCTGTCACACTGCGAGGACTTGAGCCTCTTCCAAGCCCTCTGACTAACCCTTCTCCACCTCTTTTGCTGGTATTCTCTATCCAACCATTCTATAAAGTGTGCTTTTCCCTCAAGGTATTTAGCTTTGTGCTCGTTTTTTTCTTTATGTCTTCATCCTCAGAGATCTTATCCACTCCTAAACTTCCAAGGATTAAGTCAATGTCTCAGCAAATCTTTAAAGGATTATAAATAAACAAGCAAATACATAAATTTCCCCTAAAAAAACATCTCTTCATCTTTTGGTCAATTTTGGTCTTATCCTTGGCCCCAATCCTGGCCCAGCAGGCGTTTCATTTTGATTATTCTTTTTCTTTCCTTCCTTTCCAGGCTCACTTTCAGCTCTTATATAACCCACAGAACTTTCAGAATGGCTTCAAACAGTTTTCTTAGCTTTTAATTGTGGTCTGTCGTCTCTCGTCCTATCTGGTTTTCATTGCACTCTCTTTCTGCATATGTGAGTGTGTTTTGTGTGTGTATATCTTCTTTTCCAACTTCACTGTAAACTGCTGGAGGGTAGAAAGCATAGGATGTATTTGCAGTATAACCTATAGAACTAGCAGAGCGTCTTACTCATAGTTAATATTGAATAGGTACCTGTAACCATGATGATAATTGATAAGAACTCAGTCACTGTTAGGAGCATGGATAAGGAATATCCTGTACCCTTTCCTCCCTTATTTCAGATCTCCACTGTGATCAGTATGCTCCACACGCAGGACCACTCCACGTTCATTGCCATGGTCTCTAATTCTTCTTTTTTTTTCCTTTTTATTTTGTTGAAGTATAGTTGATTTACAATGTAGTGTTAGTTTCAGGTGTACATCACAATGATTCAGTTATACTTGGATATGTGTATATATCTGTTCTTTTTCAGATTCTTTTTCCTTATTGGTTATTACAATACTGAGTAGAGTTCTCTGTGCTGTACAGTAGGACCTTGTTGTTTATCTATTTTATATATAGTAGTGTGTATATGTTAATCCCAGCCTCCTAATTTATCCCTTTCCCCCCCTTTCACCTTTGGCAACCATAAGTTTGTTTCCTATGTCTGTGGGTCTATTTCTGTTTTGTACGTAAGTTCATTTGTATCTTTTTTTTAGATTCCCCATATAAGCAATATCATATGATATTTGTCTTTGTCTGGCTTACTTCACTTAGTATGATAATCTCTAGGTCCATCTATGCTGCTGCAAATGGCATCATTTCATTCTTTTTTATGGCTGAGTAATATTCTATTGTATATATGTATCACATCTTTATCCATTCATCTGGCGATGGACATTTAGGTTGCTTCCATGTCTTGGCTCTTGTAAATGGAGCTGCAGTGAACATCGGGGTGCATTCTTCTTGATGACTATTTTTATTGATTTCCCAAATTTATGTTTAAAAATATGATTTTTTCTAATGTGTTTTATATTATTGGTATAAGGTTGTACAGTTTTTGAAACTGAACTATGAACTGTTGAATTGAACCAAATACGTACATACAAATAGTTATGTTTATACAAGCACACACGAAGACGTATGTATGTGTGCAAGTGTGTGTCTATTATATTTTGTATTATTTTGCTAGTGCTGCCATAATGAAGTACCACAGACTGAGTGACTTAAATACCAGAAATTTATTTTCTCACAGTTCTGGAGGCTAGAAATCTAAGACCAAGGTGTCGGCAGTGTTGATGTCTTCTGAAGTCTCTGTCCTTCGTTTGTAGATGACAGTCTTCTCCGTGCTTTCCCATGGTCTTCCCTCTGTACTTTGCTGTGTCCACATTTCCTCTTCTTATAAGGACAACAGTCATATTGGATTAGGGACCACCGAAATGATTTCATTTTAACTTAATTGCCTCTTCAGGGATCCTATCTCCAGATAGTCACATTCTGAGATTAGAATGTATTCAATATATGAATTTCGGGGGGAACAAATTCAGCCACGATGTGTGTGTGTGTGTGTGTGTGTGTGAATGGTGAAAGAAACACAAGTAAAAAAAATTAAGACAGGGAAGTATGGGAAGACATTAAGCTTTGAAGGAAAAAAATATCAAACAAAAATTTAATCAACTATCCAGACTAATGTCTAAAGAATTCAGCTGGGAAGGCGTCAACCACAGGACATCAGGGAGGTCATCGGATTCAACAGTGTTGGGTCAGTGAGGAAAGGAAGTGGCTAATAGAGCCAATGGAATTTCAGAGGGTGTTAGTCATATCAATTTTTATTCCCTTGAGAAATTCTCTTGAAACTGAGGTAAATATCTGGAATGCACAGTTGACAGAGACATATGGAGCACACGCTTTACTCATATAAATAAGCTTTCTAGCCTCTTCAGGGGCATACGTTACATTTTGAATTACCTCATAGCACATATGCTGCCCTTGTGTATCAACAGCTTAGCCTTCCATGCAGATCCATTTCCCAAAACTTCCCCTAGACCTGGGTCGCTTATTGATTGTGTTCAGTCGTGGCTTTTACTGATCGTTGTTAGTTTCACTTTCAGGTAGCTCTTACAGCGCATTTTAAAGTCTCCTTGCTGATATCCCTGCTGTTACTTCTTGGGTGACTCATGTTGTAATTTGGCAAACTGACTCTCTTAACAGAAAGAAGAAATACGTTGACTCGGCTAAGATGGATTTTACGTTCAATGTCATTCTAAACTATCAGTGAAAAAAATTGAACATGTTAGTATTTGAAACAAGTACATTGGGAGCAATCTAAAGGCGCCCCTTTTAGGAATTAGCTTCCTGCAGAACATTCTCCTGCCAGAAGGACTCACCCCAACTCCCCCAAACTCTCACAGAAACATAATGGGACTCTCAGCAATCCTTACTGGTCATCCGCAAGACGTGAACCATGTACAATCTCTGTACAAGGCATTCTGCAAGTGCAGGCACACTGGGTGAAAGACGAAATATTCACTAAAACAAAATAAAAGCTGAAAATGTGCAGTCGTATTGGGCTTATTAAAAAATACCATATTAGGGGCTTCCCTGGTGGCACAGTGGTTGAGAGTCTGCCTGCCAATGCAGGGGACACGGGTTCGAGCCCTGGTCTGGGAAGATCCCACATGCCGCGGAGCACCTGGGTCCGTGAGCCACAACTGCTGAGCCTGCACATCTGGAGCCTGTGCTCCGCAACAAGAGAGGCCGCGATAGAGAGGCCCGTGCACCGTGATAAAGAGTGGCCCCCACTCGCCGCAACTAGAGAAAGCCCTCACACAGAAACGAAGACCCAACACAGCCAAAAATAAATAAATAAATCAAATTTTTTTTTAAATCACCTATAATTTAAAAAAATATACCATATTAGTTCTCATGATCAGCATTGAAATGAAAAAAAAAAATTCAGTGGCAGAAAAAGAAGGGACCCACAGGTAGCTAGGATTTCTTTGGTATATTTGTGTGAGTTAGAGCTGACTTTTTTCACCTGGCTGGGCACACCCTTTTCAGGATGGCAGCATAGGAGAGCACTTGGGTTGGGCAGGGCTTTTTTCAAACTCAGAGTTCCTGATACATACATAGTGTGCCTCTCTTTCTTGGGAATGACCAAGTAGAATAGTGACATTACTAATGCTTGCTTTTTTGTGCACATGAAGTGCTGAGAAATATTAGAGTTATATAAATTCACCTCAGTGAAAACATGTCAAGCCCTTAGATGACTCACAAGGAAACATGGAGGGAAGAACGTAGGCAGAGAAAGGGGGAAAGACAGGGGAAAGTAAGGAATATTACCAAGGTTGGCGAAGGTTTAATGTCGTCCAATTTGAATTTCTTAAAATTTATGGGAAAGGAGAGGTTTGTGAATGTGCTCACTACATAGGCACGACTTGGGCAGACAGAATAAATAGAGGAAAGAATGCAGAGAGCATACTGTGCCAGGACTCTGTGGAGGAAGCCAGGGTCCGAAATTCAGGTAGACTGGAAGAGGGTTAGTTTGTAGCGTATATTTAAAAAGGTAAGCGATCACACACCAGACAAGAAGGAGAGAAAGGACAGTAGGAAACAAGTAGAAGGCAGGCGCCACTTATAAAAGCAGGTAAAGAATGAACTCCAGGAGGCAGGGCAGGCAATCAAGAAGCTGGGCCAGGGGACTAAAGACAAAACGTAGTCAGTGATACAGATCAATGCTTAGCTGTTGGAACCAGGGACCTCCACCAAAAGTGATATTTGATAGCAATGGTAATGAATCTTAATCCCTTAAATGTTCACCGCTAGTAAATCAGATAGATGATCCTTCCCCATGTCTCTGAGCCATCGCTGCCTAGTCATTGAGTCCACATTAATGAGAAAATTCCCAGGTTTCACTGGGTTGAAATGGCAGATTTTCAAGACTGATCCTTTAACAGTCATGTGGCTCAGTCCAGCTCAGTCTATAAATTCTGAGCTCACTTGTGTAATCCTTTCTCAAGAAAAATACAACAGGCTACACTCTCTGATGTCTATATGAGCTTTTTTCCGCAATATATTATGTGATCAGATTCTAAATATCTTAGATAGCATACAATATAAACATACAGTGATTACAAACACACACAAACGTGTGTGTCTACATAAAAGACAGGTAATTGCAAAATAATGGCATTATACCTTCTTATGAAAATCGCGCCTGTATATTCCAACGTTAAACTAGTGTTGCTGCTCTTATTTATTTTTCTTGCTGAAGCCTTTTCCATTCTCATTTTCTCTATTTAAATACTGAAATGCTCATCATTGTTGTATTTTTTTGTCTTTGCTCTTGTCAATGGACAAAAGCAATCTTTGGTTACACTTAACATTCACCAAAATCTTTATTCATAATTAAACTTGTAAGATATGGTGTTGTTATCAAAATCATTATAAATTGAACCTGTATCAGAAATTGTCAGGTACAGATAAAGAATGTTCTGCCACTTTTAAGCAACTGAGTCTCCCTTTTCTCTACTGTATAAGTCTGTACAATTGTGCATTTTGTAGACTGTCAAAGAGCTGAAAATAGATTATTCGTGATTTCAGTATTTTATTGTTGAGATTTTCACTGCTTCCTCAATGGTTTCCTGACTTTCAGAGGATTTTTTTCTTTTTCTTCTTTTCATTTCCTACCGGGGTAGCATTTTAAGTAGATGTTATAGATCTCTGCCAAAGGCACATTCATAGCCCTGTTTGAATGGTTTCATTTAGGCCAAGACTACCCTTACTTTTCAAGTCTCTTCAACATCTTTTATCATGAAGAAATAACACTTTGTTTTCATTAAAGAATCAAGCCCAACTACCTAAAAAGCCCCCAAAATAAATATAGATGACTTCTTTGATTTTGGAATAGATCCAATATTATACCACATTATTAAATTACCTTCAGATTTCTACTTGAAATCCAAACATGGCTTTTTAGCCAGTCTTTTTTTTTTCTTAAGGATAGAAGGGGCCAATCTCTGAATATATACATTTTTAATATATTCACTATTTTAGCTCTATAAATCAAACACATTTGATGCCCAAATGCTGTAAACATTTTCCGTAAAGGCAAACAGAATTCTGGTATCTTGTTTTGCAATTTTAGTCAAACATTTTCTAAATGTTTCTAAACATTTCTAAATTTCTAAAGCATTTCTAAAGCTTCCAAGACCTCTAATTCAGCCCACAATTGTTTCTCTAAAATGCACCAAATCTAGCGGAGACGTGTTGAGTCACAGATTCAAAAGGGAACGTGGGAAATAGAAATCTTTCCCCAAATCCATTTCTAACCTAGACAAGTAGATACTAGGAATACTATTTTTTTAAAGGTGTCATAATTTTTCAAAATTTTAGCCTCAAGGCAGCTATATACTATTCTTCTTGATCTGTTTTACAATCAGTAAGAATGGTTTATTCATGTGGTCATAAGTGACAGGGGAATGCATATCATAATGATTTACAGGATTTTTTTTTCCAGGTGAATAGAGCTCCTAACAGATATATCTATCTTTGGGGAAGGAAAAAAAATCAAGTGAATCACAGATGAGATAACCTTTCTCTTCAACGTTTCTTTTGTAACATCAGTCACTTTGTTCTCTCCATATAATGATGAAGAACAACCACTTTCAGGTTTATAAATCTCCTATCTTCACAATGTCTCAGTCTCATGAAGTGTTACACTGCTTTTATAATAATGCATGAAGTCCATATTACAGTTCCTACTGTGTGCTGTTGCATTTCTTCTTATAACTTTAATTGTTTAGTGCTTCAAATAACATAAAAAATAATCTGTCAGTATTCACAAATGCTAATCCACAGACAGCTCCTATAGATTTTGCCGTAGACTCAAAGATCCCCTAAAGTCTGAGACCTGTGTTTAGAAGCCAAGGGTGTTTTACAAGTACTTTAAAAATATCTTTGTATTCATGTTCACTCCTGAATAGTAAAATATCAGAGAAAGGATACCCGCTTCACCCAGTAAATAACAAAACTATCTCTTTTTATGTTAACACATGTGCTCCTCTCCTTAGCTGAATGTTTATACTGTTATAATTTGTAGGACATAATTCTATGGTTCTTAATGTAATTAAAAACTCACATGAAATTTTTTTAACATCTTTTTTGGAGTGTAGTTGCTTTGCAATGGTGTGTTAGTTTCTGCTGTATAACAAAGTGAATTAGCTATATGTATACATATATCCCCATATCCCCTCCCTCTTGCATCTCCCTCCCACCCTCACTATCCTACCCCTCTAGGTGGTCACAAAGCACTGAGCTGATCTCCCTGTGCTATGCAGCTGCTTCCCACTAGCTATCTATTTTAACATTTGGTAGTGTATATATGTCCATGTCACTCCGTCACTTCGTCCCAGCTTACCCTTCCCCCTCCCTGTGTCCTCAAGTCCATTCTCTATGCCTGCGTCTTTATTCCTGTCCTGCCCCTAGGTTCATCAGAACCTTTTCTTTTTTTTTTTTTTTAGATTCCATACATATGTGTTAGCATATGGTATTTGTTTTCCTCTTTCTGACTTACTTCACTCTGTATGACAGTCTCTAGGTCCACCCACCTCACTACAAATAACTCAGTTTCGTTCCCTTTTATGGCTGAGTAATACTCCATTGTATATATGTGCTGCATCTTCTTTATCCATTCATCTGTTGATGGACGGTTAGGTTGCTACCATGTCCTGGCTATTGTAAATAGTGCTGCAATGAACATTGTGGTACATGACTCTTTTTGAATTATGGATTTCTCAGAGTATATGCCAGTACTGGGATTGCTGGGTCATATGGTAGTTCTATTTTTAGTTTTTTAAGGAACCTCCATACTGTTCTCCATAGTGGCTGTATCAGTTTACATTCCCACCAACAGTGCAAGAGGGTTCCCTTTTCTCCACACCCTCTCCAGCATTTACTGTTGGTAGATTTTTTGATGACAGCCATTCTGACCAGTATGAGGTGATACCTCATTGTAGTTTTTTTTTTTTTTTTTTTTTTTTTTTTTTCTTTTGAGGTACGTGGGCCTCTCACTGTTGTGGCCTCTCCCGTTGCGGAACACAGGCTCCGGACGCGCAGGCTCAGCGGCCATGGCTCACGGGCCCAGCAGCTCCGTGGCATGTGGGATCTTCCCAGACCGGGGCACGAACACGTGTCCCCTGCATTGGCAGGCGGACTCTCAACCATTGCGCCACCAGGGAAGCCCCCTCATTGTAGTTTTGATTTGCATTTCTCTAATGATTAGTGATGTTGAGCATCCTTTCATGTGTTTGTTGGCA
The DNA here is from genome assembly GCF_951394435.1 of Stenella coeruleoalba. Taxonomy (NCBI): domain Eukaryota; kingdom Metazoa; phylum Chordata; class Mammalia; order Artiodactyla; family Delphinidae; genus Stenella; species Stenella coeruleoalba. The sequence goes on from NC_137155.1 coordinate 75,741,178, forward strand.
CTCTGTATATCTTCTTTGGAGAAATGTTTGTTTAGGTCTTCTGCCCATTTTTGGATTGGGTTGTTTGTTGTTTTGATACTGAGCTGCATGAGCTGCTTGTATATTTTGGAGATTAATCCTTTGTCAGTTGCTTCATTTGCAAATATTTTCTCCCATTTGAGGGTTGTCTTTTCATCTTGTTTATGGTTTCCTTTGCTGTGCAAAAGCTTTGAAGTTTCATTAGGTCCCATTTGTTTATTTTTGTGTTTATTTCCATTTCTCTAGGAGGTGGGTCAAAAAGGATCTTGCTGTGATTTATGTCAGAGTGTTCTGCCTATGTTTTCCTCTAAGAGTTTTATGGTGTTTGGCCTTACATTTAGGTCTTTAATCCATTTTGAGGTTTTTTTTGTGTTTGGTGTTAGGAAGTATTCTAATTTCATTCTTTTACGTGTAGCTGTCCAGTTTTCCCAGCACCATTTATTGAAGAGGCTGTCTTTTCTCCGTTGTATATTCTTGCCTCCTTTATCAAAGATAAGGTGACCTTATGTGCATAAAACTCACATGAAATTTAATGAGACTTTTACTGAAGGAAAGTGAGGAGTTAGTGGCATTTCTGATTTTAAATGCTTTTCTTATTATTTCATTATATTCTAAAAGATGTACAGAAGGTAATTTAGAGTCCCTGTCTCACTGTAACTTGCATTTGTAATCCTAAATTCCAGAATTAAAATGATGTAAATGATAGTGTGTCCTTTTGAAGGGCATATATAGTAACCATTGATTTTTATCATAGCTAGAAATAATAGAGGGAGGTAACTATGTAAAAAATTATGTATATATAATATATAAATATATAAACTCTATATTACATATGTATGTATATGTATATATAATACACACACACACACACACACACACACACACACACACAGGATTCCTTAACTCTATCAAATATGTCAAAAGTGAAGTGGTCCAGATGAAGCCCAATAGGTAGGAGACTGAATTCTTCCATCAGGAGCAAAGGGCCTAAGGGGCTGGTTTAGTTCTAGGATATCTCAGGATTTGTACCCAGGGCTCTTGAGGAAACAGTAATGAGCTTGTTTTTCCTGAATGGGTCCCTCAGACTAGAATCTGAGGGACCCCTCAGAGTAGATCCCTCAGAGTAGATCCCTCAGAGTAGAATCTAGGATCCCTCAGAGTAGATCCCTCAGAGTAGATCCCTCTGAGTAGAATCTAGGATTCTACTCAGAGGGATCTCTCAGAGTAGAATCTAGATCCCTCAGAGTAGTTTTTTAAGGAACCTCCATACTGTTCTCAGAGTAGAATCTAGGATCAGAACCTCAGAGACCATTTAGTTTGGGCCCATCATCTTAAAATTGAATCTAATAGGAAACTACCTATAGAAAGCAAAGCAGAATACTACTCACCCCGCTATTTACCAGGAAGGAAGGAACTTGATTCTGCTTCACAGCTGCAGTCACTCCCCCCTCCTCTTGACATCTGTGGGCCTCGGAAACACAAGCTTGTGAAGAAAACTACATTCACTCACCACTTAAGATGAAAACTTTAAAAGGCATAGCAAAATAGACAGAAACAGGAAGAGAACTGAATTAATTTTATACCATCGTCTAATGTATATTTTTAAATTACCCTTATCTAATTTCTTTAGGTTTGGGACCATTTATCTATCTGCCTATCTGGCAGTATTTTTTTCAATAAAGTTTCACAGAGCAATGTTGTGGAGTTTCAGAGTATTATCTCTTGCACTGTTTGAAAAACCCAAATTAAAATGTCATAAAGCAAAACAAAGTGTGCGTTGTCACAAAGCAAAGCAACAACATTCATCAAAAACACCTTCTCGGGCTTCCCTGGTGGCTCAGTGGTTGAGAGTCCGCCTGCTGATTCAGGGGACACGGGTTCGTGTCCCGGTCCGGGAAGATCCCACATGCTGCGGAGTGGCTGGGCCCATGAGCCATGGCCGCTGAGCCTGCACGTCCGGAGCCTGTGCTCCGCAACGGGAGAGGCCACAAGAGTGAAAGGCCCGTGTACCGCAAAAAAAAAAAAACACCTTCTCATAAGCCAGCCCAGAAACATTCTTCGGAAGACACAGGCCAAAGCTGATAAATACTTAACCGTAAAATTAGGAGCTGGCTCACATGCCTAGGCAATGTTTATTTGCACAAAGCTAAATTCGGTCATGCAGTAGCTTGAGAATCTTCTTTTTTTCTAAGATGAGAACTTAACATAAATAATGGATAATAGATTTTAAGTGTACGTTAGACTGTGGACTATGATGTGATAAATTCATGGTGTGAAATAAACATCAGAGGTGAATGATGAATATGCATAACACAAGAATAAATAGAAATTTTGACTTTAAAACTTAATTGTTAACACTCTTACCAAAATATACATTTAATATATAACATAATATACATAGACATATTGAAGAATGTAGTAGACTGTTGTGGCAGCTGAGACTGTAGATATTTTAAGCCATAAGACCAAGAACATTTGACAACCATTTGCTACGAGTGAAAGCATTTGCAAGAGGACAGGCAGTGACTATTGAAGTGCTTTCTAGCTCCCTGAGCCTAAAATCCTCAAATGCTAGGACAAGGCAGCAGGCAGTAAAGTTTATGATTGTTACTCTTTTAACATCCGATTTAATACAAAAAGTTTGCCTTTTATGAGTTCAATTATTTATGAGTTCAATTTATTTTAAAATAATTTATTCTCTGGGAAGAATAACTGCCATCATTTTTTCCCCAGTGGAGAACTGAAAACTTTACAAGTGAGTTCTGTTAATTCAGGTGTCTTTTCTGGAGTCAGAACTGGGGCAAGTTACTTGATCTCACTGTGCCCCAGTTTATTCCTATTTAGAATGGGGATTATGATAGTAGTAACTTTCTAGAGTTGAGTGGAAACTTGAGTGAGAACATCTAAGAGCTCAATATATGGTTTTATTATTATGATTACTATTATTATTATTGCCATTTTGTTTATTTCTAGTCAGAGAGAGGCCTCTGAAGTTTACCTGTTGGTTGTGTTCCTTAATTTTCCTAAAGGCTCTTAACTTCATCCTCTGCCAGTGGATTGTTTCTCCCTTTGATCAGTCACCAAAAAAATATGAGTCTTGCCAGAGATTTCAGCCTTCAAAGCCTTGATTTTATTCCTTATCAGAAGCCTGATTGTGGCAAATATTAATGGGACATTAAAACTATCCATTCATTTATTGGAGGGCTTCTGAATGTGAGGAATGTAGGGTGCTGCTAGATCCTTCATTTTACATAGAAGTTTTTTCATTACATATATTGCAACTGTAATTTTGTGTCTATATTTTTGGAGGGAGGTGTTCCAATCACAACTTTCATCTACTTCTCAGGATAGGTGGCCCCAAATCCACCTGTAGTGGTTTTGTCTTTTGTAGAATTTTTTTTTTTTTTTTTTTTTTTTTTTTTTTGGCGGTATGCGGGCCTCTCACTGTTGTGGCCTCTCCCGTTGCGGAGCACGGGCTCCGGACGCGCAGGCTCAGCAGCCATGGCTCACGGGCCTAGCCACTCCGCGGCATGTGGGACCTTCCCGGACTGGGGCACGAACCCGTGTCCCCTGCATCGGCAGGCGGACTCTCAACCACTGTGCCACCAGGGAAGCCCTTTTTTTTGTTTGTTTGTTTTTTGTAGAATTTTTTACCAAATTAAATTTTGGTGTTATATCACTGTCACCTATTTTTTAATGATACTTATTATGTAGATCATTGTTTAGGATGACCTTTATGATAACCTTCACAATAATCTTGTTATGAGGGCTTGATAAGAGAAATTTTACTTATGTCTCAGTGTCAGGAAAGGTTCTGAAAAGCTGTCTGTGTTTATAGCATAAGAAAAGTAAATATTTTTTTTCTTGGACTGCTAGAAAATCTCCACAGCAATTTGTATACAGGCTTTCCATGTTAAATTAATTATGGATTGATTATTTTCCTAACATGATACTGCTTCATCTGGATTTCCCATGCACTTTCTTTGAAAAAGTCAAAAATGAGAAGCCATTTCCCCAGTATATACCATCACCAACCATGTTCAATGCCTTTCAGTAAAGTTATACCTCAGATTTCCACCCGTATAGTTATGATTACAAATGAAACATTTCTTTTCAAATTTGTTGAATGCTCATGAGATATTTGGAGACTTTAGGTTCAAAACATGTAGCAATATTAAAGTGTACTCTTTTGTAGCTTACATTATTCTGAATTATTGACCACTGAATATCAAAGTAGCAGAAGAATGGATTGGCCTATAGAGGGAGACAATGTGGTTCAGTGGGAAGGGCCACACTCATGGAGCTGGAAAACTGATTCTAATCCAGCCTCTGCAACTTCAGGCAGAAGTTTATCCTCTCCAGGAGTAGAAGACAACACCAGTACATCTATACACCTCATGAGATTGGGTTAGGATAAATAAAATAATACAGCAGAACGTGTTGTGAAAAATACTGTAAGCTTAATCAAGAATTGTAACCTCCACCCAACGGCCAGCCTTGTCACTCTTCTCTGTGGCTCTTGGGGATCTTCCACTTTTCATAACCAGATAATTCAAAGGGCAGAGGTTTTAGAACTGTAATACATAAGGGTGTTCTCCCAAGGGACTCCAAATCTCAGTGAACACCAGGATCATCTTATAAACGCTTTTAAAAATGGGTCTGGGGATCTCACCTCCAACCAAGCTAACATGAAACTCTAGAAGTAGATCTCATGATATCTGGATTTGGGACAAGTTCCCCACAGTAAAGACATTTGGTAAGGGTGCAAAAAATAGTTGTTGAATTAATTCTTCGGCAGATAGTACAACCCAGTATACAGATTGGTTTTTGGAAATCACAGTTTACACCACAGCTCTTCTCTTCCTGTGGTGGAACAGATACTTCAAAGCCCCAAACATACAGGGAGAGTTAAAGAAGTCCTCAAACATTCAATAACGAACTGGAGGTTGGTATGTCAGAAGTCCACAGTGTACCTCTAGGGAGAGATGTTGCCTAAGACTCCTGCATACCAAGCAGCATAATCTCACTTCAGTTCCCACTAAACTCATAATAGAAATCAGTACTTTAAAAATCCATTTTAAAGAAATTGTTCTCTCCTTGCTAATATCTCAAAGAATACATTGGGGCTTAGAGACTGCCAAGTCAAAACAATCTCAATGATATTTTTTAATCCCCTTTTTGAGAGGCCATAGAATAAAAACAGTTGAGCTTTAAAATGATCAAGTGAGTTTCTCTTAAAACCACACTGTGAGTTCCTCAAAAGGTAGAGCTTTGTACCTATAGGACCCAGCAGATAGAAGGCACTCAAATAATATGATCTGGAAGAAAGGGAGGGAGGGAGGGAGGAAAGAAGGAAGGGAGGAAGGGAGGGAGAAAAGAGGAAAGGGAAGGAGGCAAAGAGGAGGGAGAGAGAAAGGTAGAGAAACTAAGGGAAAGTGAGAGTAATCTCTGAGTGAATGAATGAATGAAGGTGTGAATGACTCTTGTTAACATTGACCTTATGTTTGCCTTTTTGATAATCTTTATGAAACCAGAAGGTAAAGATGCTCACCCTCTTCATTATAATGATATTAAATGAATTTTTCCAGATAGTCTTTGATAAGTGCAACCTGTCTCTCTTTTATTTACTTAGATTCACTATGTCTCAACAATATTAGGCAAAGTGTATCTAATTTTCCCTGAAGAACTCTTTTATAATTATGTTAACTTTGGAACTTTTTAATGAATTAAATATTAGCCAAACTATTGCCAAATTGTTATTCATATATGAAAAGTGTGATACCGGCCAGTATATGCTTAGAAAGCAATAAAGCAAAGATACACTGGTTCCAAAAATATGAAGGATCAATATGCCTATTTGTAGTAGGAAGTTACATGTTAAAAGAGAAACTAACATTTTAGTTTAGTTTACATACAACAAAACCGTATGCTAACACATATATGGAATCTAAAACAAACAAAAAAAAGGTTCTGAAGAAACTAGGGGCAGGACGGGAATAAAGACACAGACCTACTAGAGAATGGACTTGAGGACACGGGGAGGGGGAAGGGTAAGCTGGAAAAAAGTGAGAGAGTAGTGCTGACATATATACACTACCAGATGTAAAATAGATAGCTAGTGGGAAGCGGCCGCATAGCACAGGGAGATCAGCTCCGTGCTTTGTGACGGCCTAGAGGGGTGGGATAGGGAGGGTGGGAGGGAGGGAGACGCAAGAGGGAGGCGATATGGGAACATATGTATAACTGATTCACTTTGTTATAAAGCATAAACTAACACACCATTGTAAAGCAATTATACTCCAATAAAGATGTTAAAAAAAGAAAACTTCTCACCAGCAGTGAACCTTAGTATCCCTTGGAGCACATATCCCCTCCTCACTTAGCTAATTTACAGGTCCATCTGCTCACGTGCGAGGCCAATATAGAAATCCATTCAGTGATTTTTGCAATTTGCTCACCTTGAAGAGGCAGATAAAAAAAAATTTCCAATATAAAACTGTCCAGTGAAGAAAAGAGCATATAATTTAGGACACTGGACAGCAGACAACATTAGTTATTGCTGTTCCCTATGCACTGAACAAAAGCTGGAGAGCTCCATTCCTACTGACAGAATTATGGCCTCCACTTCAAGTCTTTTGTGGTACAGATGTAAATAATAAAGTCATATAAACAGCAATAAGGGGAAATTTCAACATCCTCTACATTTATCAGATTTCCTCATTTTAGAGAATTCATGGGTGTTAAATGTATTAGCATGGAAATATATTGGACCTCAATGATCCTCTAAATGTGTCAAAATTCCTGGTGTTGGGATTCATCTCTCTGTTACCTCTTTTCTTCTACAAGTACACCAGCAAGGTTTTGTGTACATTTTCCTTGTTTGTTTTCCTCTTGGTCATCCCACTTCAGATGCATGTGCTTCCTGCAGTCATCTATCATCTGGACCCCCTGACCCAACCTCAGCATTAGGAAATTGTGAAAATGCTGAGCAGAGAGAGGGATTGATGCAGGTAACATAGGTGAGGGCACCCCTCTTAAGCTACAATATGGAGCTTGAATATTTTCCAGTCTTTGGAATATTTCATTAAAATTATAGAGTATGAGTTTCTAACCTAAAACACTAGTAGATATGTAAAGAGAATCCCCTTTAGAAATTTATCCTGCCTCAAAGAACAAACATCTCAAATCTTTTGAGGAATGAATGCCCCAAATTCAGAAAGACATCCACTGAGAATGTTACAAAGCTCATCATTTTCTTCTCCAGTTGTTTCTATGGAAACATTTTAGAGGAATTCTTGAAATAAAGTAGAGCAGATAGAAATAAATACTCAGATTCAGAAACAGTTTGCGAGAGTAAATATTACTCTTAGAAATCTATTGAAATGTTCCCTGTACCCCTGAGAGAGAGATAAGAATGAACTCAACACAAATTGTGTGAGAGATTCAATTATTAACCTACAAAGAAATAATAGAGCAAAACATTTCCTGGAAAAAAATGATGTAGTCTACATATGAGCTTGGTATAACAGAGAGAACACTACCTACAAATGGAACTAGAAGACCTGCGTTTTCCCACTCATTGACTTGTGACCTATTTGAATTTACTTAAATTCTTTGAATCTCCATCTCTTCATTTACAAAATTAAAGCCTAATAGAATCTGGATTACTATTTAATGGGTTCCTATTGAAGTTCAAATATAATAGCAAACATGGAAGCACCTTTTACAGCTCCCCAACCCAGAAGGAGACTATGATGGGTGTTCCTTCTAAGAACAGCTTCTCAAATATCCAAGGGGACTGACTGCTCCTGTGTCAAAGCCCCAGGCCAGACCGTTTCCAAGAGTCAGGCTGTCTGCGTTTCTAAGGGTGAGTGTGGTCCTGAGTTCCATACCACGATCTGAGTGCACAGTTAGGGTTTGAGGCTGGTGCCCAGTCCTGTAGTTGATGTGTTTTATCTGTTTTGCAGGGTTGTGATGAGCAACACGATGCCATAGAAAGAACAAGTGGTCAGCAGTGAGACAGGCATAGGTTCAATCTTGGCTCCACACCTATTAAGCCTCCCTGGCTTTCACCTCCTGTGCTGACTTTTTAGGTAGAGCCAGACATCATATCCTGGCCTTCTCCAGACCCACAACAAATCCCGGTGTTGAAAGTTTCTCTGGTCCCTGTCGTGTAAAAACATACTTGCAAAATGTTCATCACAGGGAATTTTATCTCTACTGGCAGAGATGGAGTGGAAGATTCAGCTCTATGTAATAAGAAATGCAAAATAAATCGTACCTTTTGTCGTACACTGATTCTTACGATTTAAGAAAGTTTTTAAAATTTAGTGGGAAGCTGGTATAATATATGGGCTTTGTAATTAAATAAACCTGAATTCAGGACCCAATCTTACCACTTCTTGCCTGTTTGTCCTGAATCTTATTAAACCCAGTTTCCATAGCTGTAAAAGGGAGTGATCCCTTGAGCCACACCTAATAGGATCATGTAATTAAATGCAATTTAAAATGGGCAGTGCAAGGCCTGACATTTAATGAATTCTAAAATGTAAAAGATTACTATTATTCTGTAAGTATTATGTGCTATTATTCTGATTACTGTTATTCTTATTAAGTGAAACTTGATAAGGATGCTTTACCTCTTTGTCTTTTTACCTTGGTATTTTGTTTGTTTGTTTTTTTTGGTTGTTTTTTTTTTTTGCTGTACGCGGGCCTCTCACTGTTGTGGCCTCTCCCGTTGCGGAGCACAGTCTCCAGATGCGCAGGCTCAGCGGCCATGGCTCACGGGCCCAGCCGCTCCGCGGCATGTGGGATCTTCCCAGACCGAGACACGAACCCTTGTCCCCCGCATCGGCAGGCGGACTCTCAACCACTGCGCCACCAGGGAAGCCCTTTACCTTGGTATTTTTAAACTAAGGTGGTATCTCTTCTTTCAGAGGATCCAATTTAGATTCAGAGTTCTCTCTGGCAATTAAAGTAGAAACAGGTGCTCCTTGCATTTTCTTGTCTGGAATATGAAAAAGTTTGATTTGTTTTTATTTATATATTTATGCTTTAATCATTGTGGAAAACAGAGTGAATACTTTTTAGTACTGTGTCAAGTACAGAATGTAACAGGAAAAATATCTTTTTATGGCGCATCATCTTTCATCTAACAATTATTAAAAAACTTTCATAAAAGTGACCTCTTAATCATTCTAGCATACCTTGACATAGGTAGAATGTTACTACCTATTATTCATATAGGAAAGTTATTTTGCAGATGATTCCTACTCTATCCAGTTGAAATTTGCTCTTCTCCTGAACTGCAAGCAACTTTTGAAATGACATCAGTGCAGTTTTTTGTTCTACATTTTTATTATTATAGTCATTTAATAATACTTCCTTGAGATCTTTTACAATACCTATAGGTCTCATCAGTGGTTCTCAGCAGGGCAATTTTGTCCCCCATGTGACCTTTGTCAAGGGCTGAAACAGTTGCAGCACAGCCATTATCTAATTTCAGAACGTCTTTATTACCCCCCAAAGAAACTCTAGACCATTATCTGTCGTTCCTCACTCTCGCCTCCCTCAAGGTCCTGGCAACCACTACTCTATTTTGTCTCTATGGATTTGCCCATTCTGGACATTTCATATAAATGGAGTCATACCATATGTGGCCTTTAGTATCTAGCATCTTTCACCCAGCGTAATGTTGTCAAGGTTTATCCATGTTGTAGCCTATATTAGTACATCAGTCAGTTTTATGGCTGAATAATATTCCATTATATGAGTATACCACATTTTGTTTATCCATTCATCAATTGATAGACATTTGGCTTGTTTCCACTTTTTGGCTTTTATGATTAATTCTGGTATTAACATTCATATACAAGATTTTGTGGGGACATATCTTTTCTGTTCTCCTGGGTGTACAATTAAGAGCGGAATTGATGTGTCGTATAGTAACTCAATGTCAAGCTTTTTGAGGGGCTGCCAAATTGTTTTTCAAACTGACTGCAACATTTTACATTTCTACTAGCAAGTATAAGCGTTCCAATTCCACAAATCCACATCAGCACTTATTATTTATCTTTTCTTAGAACCATCATACTAGGTGTGAAGTGGTATTGATTTTAATTTTCCTTACGGTTAATGATGCTGAGCATCTTATTGGCCATTTGTGTATCTTCTTTGGAGAAATGATTATTCAAATCCTTTGCCCATTTTTAATTGAGTTTTTTGTCTTTATTGTGTTGTGAGCATTATTTACATATTATAGATACAAGTTCCTTATTAGATATATGATTTGCAAATATTTTCTCCCATTCCAGGGACTGTCTTTTCACTTCCTTGATAGGGTCCTTTGAAGCACACAATTTTTAATTTTGATGAATCCAATTTATCTATTTTTTTCTTTTGTTGTCTGTGCTTTTGGTGTTATATCTAAGAAACCATTGCCTGATCTAAGATCATGAAGATTTACACCTGTGTTTTCTTATGTGAGTTGTACTGTTTTAACTCTTCTGTTTAGATATTTGATCCACATTAAGTTAATTTTTGTATATAATGTGCATAGGGGTCCAGCTTCATTCTTCATCTGCATGTGGATATCCAGTAGTCCCACTACTCATCGAAAAGATCATTATTTCCCAGTTGAATTGCCATGACATTCTTGTGGAAAATCAATTGACTGTAAATGTGAGAGTTTATTTATTTCTGGACTCTTAATTCTGTTCCATTGATCTACATCTATCTATCTTTATGCCGGTACCTCACTGTCTTGATTATTGTAGATTTGTAGTAAGTTTTAAAATCAGAAAGTGCGAGTCACAACTAGTTCTTCAAGATTGTTTTTACTACCTTAGGTCTCTTGAATTTCTGTATGAATTTTAGGACAGCTTGTCAATTTCTGCAAAGCAGCCAGCTGGGATCCTGATAGAGATTGTATTGAATCTGTAGATTAATTTGGGGAATTTTGCCATTTTAGCCATGCAAACACAGGATGTCTTTCCATTCACTTAGCTGTTTAATTTCTTTCTATGTGTCTTGGAGTTTTCAGTGTACAAGTCTTATGCTTCTTTTGTTAGATCTATTCCTAAATATTTTATTCTTTGTGAAGCTATTATAAATGGAATTGTTTTCCTAATTTTGTTTTTGGATTGTTTATTGCTAGTACATAGAAATATGATTGATTTTCACATATTAATCTTATTTCCTTCAATCATCAGAACTCATTTATTGGCTCTGTGTGTGTGTGTGTGTGTGTGTGTGTGTGTGTGTGTGTGTATTCCTTAGGGTTTTCTGTATACAGGATCATGTCATCTTCAAATACAGATAGATTTACTTCTTCATTTCCAATCTAGATGCCTTTTATTTCTTTTTCTTATCTGATTGCCCTGACTAGAAACTCCAGTAAAATATATTTTTCCTGATCTTAGGGGGAAGCATTCAGTATTTCACCATTAAGGATGATGTTAGATATAGGTTTTTCATAGATTCCATTTATTAGGTTGAGCAAGTTCCCTTCTCTTCCTAGTTGGAAGGATATTTTCATCATGAAAGAGTGTTGGATTTTTCCAAATATTTTTCCTCATCTGTTGAGATGATCATGTGTTCTGCTCCCTTATTTACTGATATTATGTATTACAGTGATTAATTTTCAAATGTTAAACTAACCCTGCATTCCTGTCAGGCTGCTAGCTTTCACTGTGATTACAGGGCTGTTGGTTTTAAAGACTCCTATGAAGCTGGGGAGAACAGAATGGGAATAGGTGAGTTAAAAACATGTAAACCTCACTTTTCTTATGGAGATGCAACCATTTTTTTCTTTGAATAAATGCTCTCCACGTTGTTGCAAGCCTTTGGTTAATTTCCAGACTTCTGTAAGAGTGTATTTTGATCATTTTTGTCAGTGTTGTCATTGCTTTTATGCAGGTGAGGTTTTCAGAGGTTCTACCTTGCCATTCCCACTGCCATCACTCCATTAATGCAATCTTTTTCAGGAAAATGTTTTCTTCCAGTTTTACTGAGACATTAATGCAATCTTAAGGATAACATTGAATATTTCTGAGTATTCATTGAATATTACTGAATATTCAATGTAACATATCTATAGGGTAAGAAACCTACAGACTTCCAATTTTATTTTCTAGTTCCATCCACTCTCTCATAAACCATGTTATTATTTATCTGTTTGTCCCTTTATCCCAGGTAAATATTCATTAAATTCATTCTTTCATTATGTATTCAGTGAATTCTATGCTTAAGGCACTTTTTAGTGTATACAAGATTACTCTCAATGTGATTAATAAGGCATGTGTGTGACTAAAATATAAGTCAAACATGATAAATCTTTTAAAAGGGATACAGATAATGGGATTTCAAAATAAGGGTGAAGGAATATTGCTCTCACCTCGGAGACTAAATAGGCAAGTTTCCACAGAGGCTGTACTGTTTGTTTTGGACAAAGCATGAGTAGGGGTGAAATGGGTAAGATGGAGGAAGAGGAATTCAGACAAAGGAAGCAGTAGGAACAATGGCATGGACATTAAGAAAACACTAGTCCCAGACAGGAAAAGGGAAGTAGGTCTGCTTGACTGTTGCTTAGACTATCTGAAAGAAAATAGTGACAAATAAGGTTAAAGAAATATTAAGCCTAGACTAAGGACTGCATTTAATACCAGTCTAAGCAATGTAGATTTTTTTTTTTCTTCTGTAGGAGGCATAGAGCTGTTGAAGATTGCATGATTAGATCTACACTCCAGAAAACTTATTGTTCATATGTCTATAATATCTGAGAAATTTAATTGAAGGATACACGGTGATCAAATATAATTCAGAATCAAGAGGAAAGCAGTATAGAAAGATGGAAAATTGTACATAAAATAAAATAGCATAGACTGCAGGATGAAGAGGGGATGGTGACACCAGCCTCCTGATGATTTTATAACTTACTTGTTTTAGATTTACTTGCTTTTCAGAGGTTCTTAGAACCAGCAATCTTTCATTACATGTGCAAGCACAACTGAAAGTCCCAGGCAACAGGATACCACACAGAGATAAAATTATCCAGGCATTTCTGCCATTTGCGAGTACATAGAAAGGTTTTTTTTTTTTTTTTTTTTTTTGCGGTATGCGGGCCTCTCACTGTTGTGGCCTCTCCCGTTGCAGAGCACAGGCTCCAGACGCGCAGGCTCAGCGGCCATGGCTCACGGGCCCAGCCGCTCCGCGGCATGTGGGATCTTCCGGACCGGGGCACGAACCCGTGTCCTCTGCATCGGCAGGCGGACTCTCAACCACTGCGCCACCAGGGAAGCCCATAGAAAGGTTTTTAATGGTGTTGCTACATTGTCTACTTACAGGGTCCTTGGTTATGGCACTTCTAGTTTTCCAACCTAATTTATAGGACCTCTGGTCCCAGCACAAGAGATTAATTTGCCTCTCGTCTTTTATTTGCAGAAATCCAAAGCTGAGCTGCAGCAGTCTTCACAGTCCTTTTGCTTTGTTTTCTTCTGTCATTTCACTTCTGCTGTTTGGGCTTCCCACAATTTTCTATTCTTTACTCCCAGCTCTCCAGAGTTATATGGTTTCCAGTACTTTAGTCACTCAGCCACATCATCAGGAAGACTAGGAAAATTTAACAGTTAACATTAAATATGGCCAGCAACTCCTCCAAACACCAAGTGGAAAAATTCCTTCACAGCTTGAACTAGTGTCTGATACCGTCAATCTGCCAGACTTCCAAAGGTCTGGTTGGCTTTCACGATTAAACTGCCTTTGTAAAAACGAAACAAAACAAGAACAACAGCAAAATCAAAAACAAGTAACTGACCAGTTAGTTGGTGTACCCTCTAAGGAGTCACACGTACACCGCCTAGTTGTCTGTTACACAGAGGAAATCTGACTCTTTGTGGGTCGCTTTCCTACTGAGGCTTAGATATGACCTCGGTTTTCAGCAGGTTAATCATCTCAGAACACCATGCTGGTCATGCAAAGCAGTTCATAATATTCTGAATGTTTTTCTTACATGGTTAAGAATGCAATAATACAACAGCTACTGAATCACTGTCTTAAGGACTTTGATAATGTCCATAGCATATTAAGTTGAGGGAAACAGATTCTATAATAAAGCTTCCATTTCCCCTGTGATGTCTTAGAGCGTGTTAGATTGACTGAAATTGTTAACTAACATTTTTACTTTCATTGATGAGAAGGAGAGGGTTGCACAGCCCTCTGTCAACCCTGACACAACTGTTCACATGATTTGGAGTAGTCTTGGGAACTTACTAAATATATTTCTTGGCAGTCAGACTTTGCCAGAAACGGATCTACTGATGTGGTCAAACCAACACTGGGGAAGGCTAATGCGTATAGTATGTATATCTTGACATCATCCGCTATTTTTCTATAATTGCTGTGCGAAAAAAACCCAAACTTCTGTGTTTGAGTTTTGTGAACTTTTGAAGCTTAAAGACACTGAGGATTTTGTAGTACAAGCCATTTCTGAAGAATTCTCCCATCTGTTGTGTTTGCAACGGGAGAAGTTAAGGCCAGGATTTCTGGTTAAATTTTAAAAGATCTGCTTACCACTAGATCTCTTCCACACAGGTCCAGCTATGTAATTTTCAAAATGAAAATGCCGAGCCTCTTGTACAGAAATTATTTTTAAATTTCAAGACAGTCATAGCTGAGCTTTAAAACAAGTGTAAGGCCATTGTAAACACAGGACCCTGTATGATGGTACAGGTCACACGCCCATAAGTCTGCCCTTCTTCCATGTACCCTTTGACTATAAATGAAGAGCAATACGAAAATCCTCTACCTTGGACTTGTGAAGTCCACATCCTGCTCGTAGGAATGCTGAATGTTTAAATATAAAGTGCTGTTTTGCAATAATTTAGAATGAGTACAGTAATTATCCCACAAATAACACACATCTATTTGAGTGCCTACTGTGTGCTAGGTGCTTTCAGATATATTATCATATTTACTTTATACAAAGCCCCCGATACTCAGTGGCATGTGTGACTAAACCACAGAAGGTGTCTGTCTGACTATCCTGCCCTTAACTTGAAGTTACAGAAAGGGTAATGAAAGTATGAAGCAGGCCTCGATAGCACCTTTTAGCTGAACCAGCTGTACTTCTTAGTCTCCCTGAGGATTATGGAACAATCTTTGAAACGTTTTAAGAACGAGAAGCCGGATCCCTCCTCAATAACTGAAAAGCTCACAGTGCTAGAACCAAGTGTTTCATGCAGGGCAGCTGGGTTTAACCACCTCCATCCCAAAATGCAAGAGAAATAGAGAATCTCCTGGACTAGCGTTTGTCCCACTCTAATATGCACATGAATCACTGCGGATATCGATAAGATGCAGAGCCTGATTCCATTGTGGAGTGGGACCCGAGATTCTGAATTTCCTACAAGGTTTCCAGAGATGCCTGTACTGGTGGTGGCCTGGACTGTGCTTGAGAGGCAAGGCTCTGGAGGAAACAAATCAATTACCTGCTCTGCAATAAACCCAGGAGAGCTATACTACTATGAAATCACTATTCATGAGGAAACTAACTATTTTCAGAGCTTTGTATACTCGTTCCATGTTTATGTCATTTTTAAGGAAGCTGCATTCTCTCTTTTTTATAAAACGTATGTCTATGTCTTCATACTAAAGGGGAGCATAACAGCATGCTCTTCATCTGCTCACCTTGTTTTTATTGCTTTTTTATGTAGATACATGTGTATTTTCAGGACTATGAACCAGCCTGCCCTTGTATTCTCTTCACCCACTCAGCTGTTCTTAGAACTCCAAGCTCCCATCTATCAAAAGCCATTTCTCACATCATTTCTGAAAACGCCCATCTTGCCATCCCAAAGAAATCACACATGATCTAAGTTTTACTTCTATCATTAAGGGAGGATAATTGATTACTAAGTACCATGTCCTGCAGCCTACAGCCGCCCTCTGGGAGTAGGGAACCGTGCCATTAAATGAAAGCAGGTGGGAGACAAGGTTGCCCTGATGACGAATATCTGGGCTCCTCTATGCTTTGTTACTTAAAAAATTCCAAACAGTTTTCAGAGAGTGTTTCATGATTATACACATAATTTGTCATTGTACCTTTTTGTGCTGTTCTAAAATGTGAATCTTCAAAGAGTTTTGTTATAAATTCAAAACTTCATGTTAAGAACAGAATCTTAAAGAAAACCGGGGTAGTCAACCATAAACTTTCAAGGCCACTTGCAGCAAGCGGTTCATAGACCTCCTCTGGCCCAGCCATGGAAGATTTGTGACTTGGTGCTCTCTGTTTTCAGGAGGTGTAGGTTAACATTGAAATGAATTTTGATGAAAGGATGTAAGTGGGTTTGGGATATTTATTTGGTTAGAGTTGGGGTGAAAGGGCAGAGGAAAGAATTGTTCTTAAAACTCTGGTCTGTGTCCAGAAAACTCCGATTGAATTGTTCAGATTAGAAAGGAACAGATGAATAAAGATGCAGAGATTAAAACCTGAGAGAGAGAATATAAAAAGATTTAATTTTCTGTTCTCCACAATAAAGTGAAAAACAGACTTTGTTCCAAGATGAGTCGCCTGATAAGATAACCTTTTAAGACTTCCTTTTAATGATATTTAAAACATCCTCTAAAGGTTACAAAACCTTGGAATCGTCACAGGGCTCTTGCCTGTGCTTGCTTGAGTAAACCGCTAACGGAGGTTAGAAGAGAAAAGGATGTTTCATAGGAAGATATCTTTGGCCCATGGTGTTTATACCACACAGGTGGGGCTCTGCCGTAACAGCTCTGTTGAATTTTCTCTTACCAAAAAGACACACAACCATCGGGGGTTCTCCAAACACTGAAATGCGCTTGATCCAAAATGAATGCAGCGACTTGGTTCTTACAGCTTTCCCAATCCGCCCTATAGAAAATTTAGCCAGTAGCTCTCTCTCCCCAAGATGTGTCTTCTGTGAGTTGCTGACTACTAATGAGCAGATACAGAGCTATTGCTCCGTTGCTAATTTGTCCCTGAATTTGTATATAAAGCATTGATAAACAACTCAGGCTGAATTTGAACAAGCAGCTATATCAGAACAAAGCACCACAATTCGTCTTTCAAATCCCCTCTGCCCAAACCCTTAAACTTATAGTGCATGAAATAAAGAGCGAATGTTACACTTTGTTCCATAGCCCTGTCTCCTCATGACACTCATTTTGTGTACAGTAGTGTTTCCCATTAAATAAAGTAATTAAGAGTCATTCAGCAGTGAAAGAAATAACACGTACGATGAGCTGCTGAGGTACTAAATAAGGTACTAAATAAATTATGAAGGAATATGTAGAAATATAAAACAGCCATGTCTGTTTTACTGCATTTCATGTGAGACATGAATATTTGTTTTACAACTTTTTCACGTTGTTCTTCAAATAATTAAATCTTACCCCTTTCAGAGTGTTGCATTGAATAGTCCGACTAATTACTGCATGCACACATTAAGATTCCAGGTCTTTATAATTCACTGGCTAAAGGTAAGTCCTAAGAAACCTGTGTTTCAATCATGGAGGTTAGTTCCTAGAAGAATGAGGCCCTTCTTATCGTATATGTAATGAGTTTTGGTTACTAGCCTTTATAATTTTTTGATCTATACGAAACTTGATAAACTTGATAAACTTGATAAACTCATGAACACTATAATCACGTGTCTCACTCAGTTACTTCTTTAGACATTTGAAGTAGGATGTTAAAATAATTGAATTTCCACTGATAAATTGGAAAAGGGTTGCATGTTATTCCCAGACCTTGTTTCACAAATCATTTTATAAATTCAAATTGTAAAATAAATGAAATTTCAGACAAGCTGCTCTTTATAGAATAGTGTGCATACGAATCTATTGATAGGAAAAGCTCAAAGATAGCCATAGAAATTGAGAGGAAATTCAATACATTGTATAGTAGAAAACTGGATGTTTCTCTTAATTTTCAATTCCTTTTTAGGGCCATGCTCTGGGTTTGAGGGACACCTACCAGCTGTTACACAGTGATTCAGAAAAATGGCATACCACAGTAGCTCAAAAGGTCAATTGGTCTACTCTCTGCCTGCAGATAGCTGGAAAATGCAAACCTCAAGAAAGAAAACTTGCAACCATTTGCAGTGACAGAAAGTGGCCTTGCCATTGACAGTCCTTCACTGAAATCTGGCTCCAAGATCATTTGTAAACAGAATTTGGATTGGCAGGTAGTTTGTAAACCCCACAGAGTGTGGCTCCATTCTGAAAGCCAAGGGTCTAATTAGAAGATATTCTTATGTAGAAATTGTTTGCTAGCCTAGCCCGGGGAAGTAATAGTAATGAAGTCCAATGTATTATTGTCTTAAAGGAGAAGTACTCTCCCATATTTCAAGGCAATATGCCCATTGTCTTCCTGGGGGCTGACACTTGTAGCTTTCCTGGGTGCATCCTTATTTGATAAGGGGCAGCGCCAACTCAGAGTGACAGGATGCTAAAGTGCTGCTGTTTCTTCCCGATAGCCAAGATCTTCTCCATGTGGTTTATTGTTGTTCCTTTAGCATTTCTCCTGTAAATCCTGCCTGTGGTTACCAGAATGTAGTTCTATATAAATCACCTTTTTAACTGCCCTGCTATTGTACTAGAAAATAGGAGAGAGTAAAATGTGGCAAATAATTGCTTCCCCAGGGCTTGGCTTTCCTAGTATTATAGATTCATGGCATGATCTGAAATTGCATCAGGCTACATGGGCTCCTTTTTCCAAAGGAGCCATTTCCTTCTCTCAAGACTGAATCCTTTGCCTTGAAGCTACTCGATGTTCAAGGATGACATGTTAAAATGACTGGAATTGCACTGACTTGCAAAGTTCAGGGAGTTCTTACTTCTTGGAATTTGGTTCTACCTCAATCACATAGGTTGAGTTTTTCAGTGAATTGAGGTAAACATATTTTCAGGGTTGATGGTGAGAAATATCTGGGATGTTATTATACTGGATAACAAGTTAGTTCAATAGAGCAACATGATTGGAACACAAGATGCATTATTGTTGAAGAGGTGTGATAGAACAGAGATAATCCTGGGTAATTTTGGAGGGTCTTGAGTGTCATTCTCATCTGAGTACCTCTGACTTTATTTCAAATGTTAGGGGAAACATAAATAATGGAGCTCAAATGATTCTGGAGGGGAAAACAGGAGGGGAGGGGAGTCATCATTCAGAGCCATCTAGGACATGGCAAAGACTTGAGATTTCATTCTAAGTGAAATAAACTACAATTGAAAGGATAATTCCAAGAGAACCTCATGCTTAGATTTAAGATTTACCTGGTAAGAGGATCCCTTTGCTGCTGTGTCAATACAGGTTTGTGGAAAGGAGGTGGAAAAGGAGAAGGAAGTTAGGGGGTAACTGTTACAATGATCTGAAGTAGGCTCATAAAGATAGTCATGAAAAGAAGTTGTGGGATTTGAGACCATCTATTGTGGATAAATTGCTGAAGATTCAGAGTTGTATGTTTAGAAAAAGGGAGTAATTCCAGATACCTGACTTCAGCAACTGGGTATATTGATTGAGAAGAAAAAGAATGGGAAAGACGAGTTGAAGATATTTTGGCCATATTAAGCTTGAGATATCTGGAAACATTCTCAGAATGAGAGAAGCATCATCACTCATGTGATGGCCAAGGAACTAGGAGATATCGCCCCAATTTCAGTGTTTGTAGAGCCTCATCAAACTCTACACTCAAACAATTCTCTTCGTCCCTCTGTTTGTATGACAGGAACATTCACCCGGAGACCCCTGGGGAGGTTTAGACACTCTTTTGAAAGTCATATAAACTATGCTAAAATGAACATTACAGCAGCATTAAGAATATATCCCAATGGAGATGAAGAGTTTTTTTCTCTCCTTTGCATATTTTTAAGTGTTTTACAATGTAATGTTGTCATAGAAGAAATTTTATCAACATTGTCAGAACTTATACATATTCAAACAAATTCTTTCCCCAAAGCAATCCCTTTAGGAGGCTGCATATCTTCTCTAGAAATGCTAGCTTTATTGACATTATTTCTAGAAACTTCCTTTGAAATTGCCTTCAGAGCTTTTAGAAAGAATATTTTTAAATGATGATAAGTTTTCTTCTCTAAAGGTTAACTAATTTTCAGAAACAGCTAAAGTTTCAATAAGCAAAATATGGTGTATAAAACAAGGATCAAAATTAGACAAAGGGACTAATAAAATTATAGTCCCTATAAAGGGACTATAAATCAAATGGACATATTTTCCCATATGGCTCATAACTGGCTGAAAAGACAATTACAAAAGAAGAATTACAGAATAATTGAAAGTAGTTGTAGCTTCCCATATTGACTCTTGGTTTCTACAAAATATTTTGACATTTTCTTAAAATCGTAAGACTTTAAAATCACACCAAACATTTCAACAGATAACACTAACTAGAATCAATTACTGTGAGATGCTTCACCTTCATTCCACATATTCCTAATAATTACAACCAGCATTAGCCACCATCTACTGCAAAGATGTTTCTATCTAAATTTATGTGTGTGAAATGGAAAAAGGAACTAAGCCCTTAGCTAATAGGTTGACTTCTCTTAGCCTTTGTAAAAAGCAATTTAGCCTTGAATGACTCTTTGTAAAGAGTTCTCTGTTTTGCTATAATTCTGAATCTTTATTATACATATTGTCAGAGAAATTGAAAGGCACATTGTGAATTTCATGAGTTACACCCAGACCTGGAGAATTTGACCTTTGATAAAATTAATCTTGTGGTAAAGAATTGCAGCTCTGTACCACCTGAGCCCTTTTCCCACAACTGAGATACTACTAGAGACTCTGCAGATTTCTCAGTGGGTTGTAACAACCAGCATTTAATCTCAATACTGCAAACAGCACCCTAGAGTTAACATGTGAACATTCAAAGGAATGTACCTTCGTCCCAATAAAGGACCCTCCAGGGTGCATGTACCAGTCTACTACCAAGAATCTGAGCTATGCTAAGTGTGGCAGATTCCTAGGTTACAGATCTTGACCTGCCAAATCTAGCATTGTTTCCCACTGGATAATGAAATTTACAAAAGACTGTCAAAAGAAGTTGCCCTAGATTCAAGGTCAATTTATGTCTATTTCTGCTTTGACTCTTATTGTGGTTTTGAAATGTCCCTCAGCCTTGACTTCTGTTTATCTTTCATTGGGCTATACAGGGTGTCAGGGTAGTCTTTGTTACATTTATGTTCTCAATGTATGGCACAGAGCAGGTTATGAATAAATCTTTTTGTGGGAAGGAAGGAAGGGAGGGAGGGAGGAAGTTAAGTTTACTGGATTTCACAGGCTTGAAAAAATTATGGCCTGGAGTCAAAATGCCTGTATTAAAATCCTATTTGCTGTTTAACAACTAAGTAATTTAAGGAAAAAATAATTTTCTCCCATTGAGTGCTATGCAACAAAATTTTTTGGATACAATTTGTACCAATCTGTAAAGGCTGTTGTAAGGATTAAATGAGATAACGCATATAAAGTTGTTAGTATAATACATGTGTACTGTGTACTATTCTAACTGTAAATAGTTCTATGTATTTTACCTTTTATCTTGAGGGGATGTCATGAATCCATTTCAGGATCTGGTGGATATGGACCATCTCCTCAAATAATTTTGTGACTTTAATAAGCTCTTCAAACCTATCCATGTAGTTTATATTAAGAGCCATTCATTAAAATGAGTCACTTCTTTTCAGCTCTACATCATGACTCATTAGCGAAGTCAAATCTACTTATTTTGTAAGGACCAGTAATACTTTTTAATGAAAGAGAATAGAATAAAATATAAATAAAATAGGATATATCTTCCATCTTATTTAAATAGGGGAAACAAAGGTAAAAGTTTCATGAAACTTTGTTTCAGGGGTGTGTGTGTGTTAGGTTATACTGTAAATTGCGTTTCTCAAGGTGAGTCAGACTTGAGCATCCTTCAGACCCTAATGCCTAATCACCTTCTTAGCCCTTCTTGTTCTTAGCTCCACCCAGTGTCCTTGATTCTCAGCCCTTTCTGCTTTTAGTTCCACCTTGTCTCTTTCTTCCCAAACATCTGAGCACAACATGCACATGCTACTGACCATAGGGTTAATCATTCAAAAATGAATTACCTAACCCCAGTGATCACACTAATCATTGTATATTAACCCCACCAGCAACGTAAATGTCATGTTCTGAAGATAAGATGTATGCTGTATATTCTAGGTGTGCCATGTGGATGACTTATATTCTAGAGTTTCACTGTCATACTGCCCTTAGGCTCTGACCTGGGGGCATGTTATACATGAAACGGGTATAGCAAGATGCTTCCAGCAACTATATTCTTCTGGGTGACATCCAAATCACCATTTGTACGCCACAGCGTGATACCTTATAGTGAAATTGTACTACAGCGTGATACCTTATAATGAAATTGTAATGAATGTGTGTTCTAGATTTTTGTAATGAATTGCTTTAAGCCAGTGTATCCACTTTCCCATCTTGGAAGCAGAATCAAACTATGAGTCAAATATGAGTCAAGTGACTCTTCTGTAAAACATAATTCCATTTCAACATTGAAAATATTTTCTATTTAAATTTTAGAATTAAATAGATAATATTGTGTTCACAAAAGCCTAAAAAGTTTGTAGTTAAATGACATCATCTAAGCTCTCTGTCTCAATGATCATTAATCTGTCTTCTTCCTAAAACATTATCTCATAAAAAAGGATAGTTTCTCAGTGAGTCTAAACTGAATTATAGCTACATTAACTTTATGGTCCCTAATTATAAACATGTATTATTTGGTGTTGAAGTTTATCAATTATTAATATAATTAACATTTAGCATTTGTACGACTGCAATTGTTTCACAAGGGGATACATAAAGTTATTTCAGAAAAAAATGCGAGCTTTTACTGTCTTCCTCCTAGTATATATTTTTTCTAATTATCACGTTAATGATTGATTTACAGTGGACTAGGATAGGCCTTTTCAGTTACAGTTTAATCTGGTCTAAATGAACTTCAGTCAGCAACATTTTGCTGTATTTCAGGCTGGAGCCATCAGTTAAAAAACCCATGAAGTATTTCTGATATCCTCTGTTCTCACGTTAGTGATTTTAGGAAGATTTGCCAGAGGAATCCCAGAAGTTGAAAGTCATTACTTATTTACTATTTCTTCTCTTAGATATTTGTCGTATGACTGAAGGATGAAATAGTTATATCAGGGGATGAAAACATGACTAAACTTTTTACCCTAACATCACCTGGCCTATGGAATAGTTGAAACAAAGCAGCTACCTGTTCGTACATGAATTTAAGAAATCAGAAAACCAACCAGTGTGTAATAAATATTATTTTGTGCATGCAAACTTAGAAAATATAATTCACAGGCATGAAATAGAATTTGTAACAATGGCAATGGAGACTAAACAACCAGAATATGATCACGTGACATGGTTCCTTAAAGGGCATTAACCCACCAGTCAGGAAGCCTTAATTTTATTTTTCTTATTGTCATGACGATTCGTGGCTTGTTGTAGTCTTTTGAAAACTGAACATCGAATTATGAATTTGTGAAACAGAAATACAAAAGCAAGATTCATATCTGCCCTATTCAAGATAGTGTGTGGGAGAGAGGAGGCTGAAATGGATTTGTTTTGCAAATAAATGTACCAAGCTGTGAAGTTATTCATAAAGCTAATATTTAGGCAATATGAGTATCCTGCTTCTAATGTCTTGAAAATCAACATTTCTGTGTAATTTCATGAAAAAAATAGTTTATATTACCTCAAATGATGAGATTCTTGAGAATTTTTTAAGTACAGAAATAATTTTATTAATTATGAAAAGAAAACAATAATTAAGTAACATTTAAAAATTGGTATCTTGAGTTTTTCATTTAAATACTATCACTCATTCTGTCATATGAAAAACTGGCAGAATTCTAACTGCAAAAAACTCTCTTACTCTTGAGAGGGATTCAGTCATTTTCATTCCTTTACAATCTATAAGGTCTTATCCATGAAGGAATATAATCTGGAGATCAGGGTAAATGTTGAGGGCAGGGACCATGTTTATCTCGCTTACTGCTATATCTCTAGCACAGTTCCTAGTAGTCAGAGTTCAGTTAATATATTTTGTTCACGTATTTTGAATAAATGAAGGAACAAAACTAAATCTAGGAAAACTAAACATGACAAAATTATTTGTGGTTTTAATACAGAAGAAAAAGATTCCTACAAGGTATTTTTTGCCAAAACATTCTATTACAAAAGACTTAAAATTTCTTGGGAAAACTAAGTGAATTTGTACCAATTTTTTTGTCCAGGAATTTGTAAAAACTCATGATTTTAAGAATTAGGCTACTTCTTTCCACTGATAGGAAGAGGGAAAATTGATATGCTGAGTCATACGGTCTTGATCCAAATAAGTTGAATGTTATTGGACAAGTAAAAATGGTCTTTGCAAAGATTTAGATCCTGGGCAAACCTTGGGTAAAATTAAAAAAGAGATCTTTAACATACCCCTGTGATATCTTGTCATCTTGAGCCTCTCTCTCATTCTGCCAAGTCACCCCCTAACCTTTTACTTGTGCTTCTGTTAAACACATTGAAGGATGAAGTGCCAATTTTTTCAGTGATTCTGGGGACAATACACCTGCCTGTGTTGCTTAACCCAGAGACTCCCAAATACAGGTTAATACATTCTGAAGTCTGTGATAAATATTTTAGTTTTCATGGGAGCAAAATTAAACAATACGGACAGTGAAGTGAGCTTTTCATTAAAGTATTTTTTTCAATTTAAAACCTGCTCTTTAATATAAAATGTAATTTTTATAAAATAATGGTGATATAAGTGTTGGGTTGTTTTTTCTAACAAAAATAAATAATGAAGTTGGTAAAATTTGTTGTCACCCAGTACAAATAATTCAAAACATGTAGGCAGCTGGTGATTGAAAAATACATTTTGAAACAGAATAAAAAGAACAAAAGAGAAAATGTTGCAGAGCTTTATATGACAAGAAAACAAGATTAAAGGGGTAAATTTCAGTATCTCCATTTACAATTGCCATTGACTGTGAAGGCAGAAAGTCTAGGAGTGCTATGAGTGGAGTTATTTCCTTTTTTTGTTCATCTTTTCTGAAAGAGTTCTGATACTTCTGTGAGGAATGGCATTCAACTATATTAAAAAATGAAGGAATATCTTGTTTTGGAGAATGAAGCTAGCTTTCTTTCTCAAAGGCTTATTTCTTTATTTAATTAATTCATTATGACCTGACCAAGTTATAAAGGAAACTCTTACAATATACTCTATGGGCTGTACTAGATTATAAGAAAAAGAAAATTGCCACTTATTCCAAAATAAAAATCCTCTACTTAAGTAAATGGCTTATTGCCATGTTATATTGGATTTTAAACAACCTAGAACTGATGTGTCTGAGTTCGTTTTAAGAGAATTCAACGTATGTTAAGCCTCTCTAGAAGAATGGTTTAATTATTAAGACATCAGCTTTAAAGTTTAGAGATCATGAAAACTAATATATTTGCATTTACAGGATTCTTTTTTAAGAGAGGGAGCCTGATGTTATGGAAAAAGCCAAACGAACTTTTTGGCCAACCCAATAGATATGACAGGTTTTCTATGGGATGACTGAATGGGAGTTTTTACCCAAAGGTTATTTACCAAGGGTTATTAGGTAATTTAATTAATTAATTAATAACAAAATATTAATGTAAATATTAAATATACTGTCTCATCATTTCTGTTAATAAGTAAACAAATAAATACATTAATAAAACATATCCTACTTTCCCACTGTATTCAGGAGATCATAGCGGAATCATGGAATACTCAGGCTAATGTCATTATTTTATTCTCTCAGGTTTTCAAATAACTCTTCTGTTTCCACACACATACACACACACATGCACACTTTAGACCCCCTTCCTTTATACTGAGACATTTGTGACTAAACCAAACCAGTGTACGTCCTATATTGTCAAAATTGAAAAAATTCTCCTTTGGAGAATTGTTAATTTTCAGATACCAATGTAATATTTATTTAGTACCTTCAATCAGTCCTATAGCAGAATCAAAGAAGCATAGAGGTGAAGACTTGAAGAGTCTTTGAGGAATTTCCTGGCGGTCCAGTGGTTAGGACTCGGTGCGCACACTGCCGAGGGCCCGGGTTCAATTCCTGGTCGGGGAAAAAGATCCAACAAGCCAAGCACAACAGGGCCAAAAAAAAAGGTCAGAAAAGTCTTTGAAATCAAGTTCGAGAAAAATAACACGTTCAATGGAAAAGTAATGTATGAGTAGTGATATAAATGACAAGTTTAGACAGGGGAATGTCAAAAAGAACAGAGAAAACAGCCATGGATTTAAATCCTGACCTGGACAATAGCTGACTAGTATATAATCTTTTTAAACCCACTTTTTTCTCATGTGTGAAATGAGGGTCCTAATAACTACATAGCATGATCATTGCGGGGATTGGAAACAAGACACCTTAAATGCCTAGCATTGGACCAAGTATACGCATTAGAATCAGCAAATAAGTGTTTATTATTATTAGTGGTACTCCATGGCGTAGCTATTATTGTATTGGTTGTGATCTTCTCTCCCTTCAGCATCCCCCGACCCTGGGTACTTTGTTTATAGTTTTCTGCCGACTTTCACTCTGCCTTGATTATTTAGTGGTCCACAATTAGTTGGTGCTCTGTGTGAGGGCAGGTATGATTGGCTCCCTCCACCATGGTGCTCCTCCAACTTTAATCACAGAGGGATCCTGTTACCATGAAGAGTCGACCCTGGCTCAGTAGGGCTCAGTAGTTCTCAGACGGATTCTGAGATTCTGCATTTTCAACAATGCTTCTGGTTCCTCTGACCACACTTTGAGTACCAAGGTCCTACAGCACTCACACCACTGCTTTGCATATGGAAGACATTCAGTAATATTTCTTGAATTAAAAAGATACCACGAAACACATGATTTAAACTGTCTAGTTAATTACAGAAACAATCATTTTTAAGGTGCTCAGAGGAAGGAACTGCAGAAAGCTTTATGAGTATTAACTCAGGTCCTGAAGAATTACAAAAGTATGAATGGTCAGAGTGGAAGACAAGCAATTCTAGGCTTGTAGAAGGTGAGAAAAATTGTGGAGGGGCGAAGGGCAAGGAATGTTCTGAGATTAGTACAGCCAATGTGCCCAAAGCATAAGATTTAGTTTAGGTTGAAAATAAGTTGGAACAAGTTGGTTGATGCAAATGTTTGACTAGTAAGCAATGAACAAATGTAGAGTTTTTGAGCCGCCTGTAAGGTGATCATTATGTTTTTAGGAAAGTTATTCTTGGTGGTAGTGTGTAAAATGGTTCAAGAGAAAATGGAAGATGGGCGATTCAACAAGCTCTTAACTTTAGCTTCTAACTGTCAATTCAATTAAGCTTCCAGGATTTAAATTTGACATCGAATAAAAGACATCCTTACACATCATTCCCTTTGCTATGTTAAATCACATAACTAAGCCTGAACAACATTAGATAGATGTATCAGTATATTTCGGACTCAAGATAAATTTGTTTCATGGATCCTTCTACCAAATAGTACACGTTAATTATTGTGCAGCCTTCCGGAATTTGAGCATCTCCAGACTTTTGGAATCTTCAGCAACTTTACCACCAAAAAGGAAAAACAACAAAAATAATTTATTGCATTCTACTGGGAGACTCATATTTGGCACAATTCTTATTATTCTCTCATATTTAAAAATATTGTCATTAAACAGTTAGTATGTGGAATTACTAACAACCCATGGGGGAGGAAGCCAATCAGATATCTTTCATAAAAAATTAAAATGTAAATAGAGAACATGGCATTGTCTGATAATATATTTAATGATAGGAGTAGTCATGTTTGGGAAAGCAGCTTTATTATATTGTAAAAGAAGCAACACAAGTTTTGATCAAATTTATAAAGTTCACAGCTAAGAGAAAATCACTCACTAATGTATATCTAAAAGCATCTAATTTCAGTTTTGCCTATTATGTGATTCACTTCCTGGGGAAGAAATAGAATGAAACTTGGCCCATATCGTATGGTCTTAACATATAACTATAGTATGTAGCGGCCATAAAATTAACTGAAAAGTAGCCCTCATAAGTGATATCTAAGATCAGGTGATATAGTGTACTGCATCACTTAGAACAGATGAAGCAGAGTAAGTAATTGGCAGAAAAAAAATTTTTTAAAGCATAGTAAAATGTCAAAGTAAAGCTGCTGCCATTAACAGTAAAATGTAATGATCTCATTAAAGACATTGCATGCAGTCTCCATTCCAGTTCTCACATCTCTGGATTTTTCTCTAAGCTTTGCAAAAATACTATCTACTATCACATAATTTTAACTTAATTTAAATGTAAAATAAGAATATATTTTAGAACTTTATTATAGGTTTCATATTTATGTTGCAGTGTTCCATATACTGTATCAATATTTCAACTGATTTCTTGCCCCCCCCTTTATAATCTGAGATAGAATCATTCATTCAATTCAGATTGAAAAGTCTCAAGGAAAGGGTCCATTAATCCATACTATATATGAGGGAGAAAAATTTATTTTACTTGTGGAAAACTCAATAGAAATCATGAAGAAATTCAAAGATTATTGGAATAAGGCATATTCAGAAGCATATCTAAGCTTTCCGAACTGTGAAATCTAAGAAAGTCATGATAATAACTTCCTTATGAAAAAGTTGAGGGAATCATGAATGTGTTAGAGAAAAGCAAGAATATAAGAAACGTGAAAATTTTGGATTCATTGCTACATTTTATTACTGATTATGATAAATCTCCAATATTTTGTCCTACCTGCAAATTGAAAAAGAGAAGTTTTAAGCTACCTTTACAAAATTTCTTTGGGAGAATGTAATTTTGAATATGTAGGTAAGGACATATGAAAGGACAAAGATACACTTTAAATTCTGTGATATTTTTAATCTAAAACGAGAACCTATTTTCAATTGTTATAACAATGTTTATACTTCCTATGGGATTTTAATTAATTTTTATTGGAGTATGGTTGCTTTACAATGTAGTGTTAGCCTCCACTGCACAGCAAAATGAATCAGCCATACACATATAGATATCCCCTCCCTTTTGGACTTCCCTCCCATTTACGTTACCACAGTGCATTAGGTAGAGTTCCCTGTGCGATACAGTATGTTTCCATCAGTTGTCTTTTTTATACATAGTTTCAGTAATGTATATGTGTCAATCTCAGTCTCCCAATTCCTCCCACCTCACCCCTTTCCCCCTTGGTATCCATACATTTGTTCTCTATGTCTGTGTCTCTGTGCTTTGCAAATAAGATCATCTATACCATTTTATATTCCTCATATATGGGTTATTATGCAATATTTGCTTTTCTCTTTCTGACTTACTTCATTCTCTATGACACTCTCTGGGTCCATCCACATCTCTACAAATGACCCAATTTCATTCCTTTTTATGGCTGAGTAATATTCCATCGTATATATGTACCACATCATCTTTTTTTTAACATCTTTATTGGAGTATAATTGCTTTACGATGGTGTGTTAGTTTCTGATTTATAACAGTGAATCAGTTATACATATACATATGTCCCCATATCTCTTCCCTCTTGCATCGCCCTCCCCCGCACACTCCCTATCCCACCCCTCTAGGTGGTAACAAAGCACGGAGCTGATCTCCCTGTGCTATGCGGCTGCTTCCCACTAGCTATCTATTTAACATTTAGTAGTGTATATATGTCCATGCCACTCTCTCACTTTGTCCCAGCTTACCCTTCCCCCTCCCCATATCCTCAAGTCCATTCTTTAGTAGGTCTGCATCTTTATTCCCATCTTGCCCCTAGGTTCTTCATGACCATTTTTTTTTCTTTTTAGATTCCAAATATATGTGTTAGCATACAATATTTGTTTTGCTCCTTCTGACTTACTTCACTCTGTATGACAGTCTCTAGGTCCATCCACCTACTACAAATAACTCAGTTTCGTTCCTTTTTATTGCTGAGTAATATTCCATTGTATATATGTGCCACATCTTTATCCATTCATCTGTTGATGGACACTTCAGTGGCTTCCATGTCCTGGCCATTGTAAATAGAGCTGCAATGAACATTTTGGTACATGACTCCTTTTGAATTATGGTTTTCTCAGGGTATATGCCCACTAGTGGGATTGCTGGGTCCTATGGCAGGTCTATTTTTAGTTGCTTAAGGAACCTCCATACTGTTCTCCATAGTGGCCGTATCAATTTACATTCTCACCAAAAGTACAAGAGGGTTCCCTTTTCTCCACACCCTCTCCAGCATTTATTGTTTCTAGATTTTTTGATGATTGCCATTCTGACCGGTGTGAGATGATATCTCATTGTAGTTTTCATTTGCATTTCTCTAATGATTAATGATGTTGAGCATTCTTTCATGTGTCTGTTGGCAATCTGTATATCTTCTTTGGAGAAATGTCTATTTAGGTCTTCTGCCCAGTTTTGGATTGGGTTGTTTGTTTTTTTAATGTTGAGCTCATGCATGAGCTGCTTGTAAATTTTGGAGATTAATCCTTTGTCAGTTTCTTCATTTGCAAATATTTTCTCCCATTCTGAAGGTTGTCTTTTCGTCTTGTTTATGGTTTCCTTTGCTGTGCAAAACCTTTTAAGTTTCATTAGGTCCCATTTGTTTATTTTTATTTCCATTTCTCTAGGAGGTGGGTCAAAAAGGATCTTGCTGTGATTTATGTCATAGAGTGTTCTGCCTATGTTTTCCTCTAAGAGTTTTATGGTGTCTGGCCTTACATTTAGGTCTTTAATCCATTTTGAGTTTATTTTTGTGTGTGGTGTTAGGGAGTGTTCTAATTTCATTCTTTTACATGTAGCTGTCCAGTTTTCCTAGCACCACTTATTGAAGAGGCTGTCTTTTCTCCACTGTATATTCTTGCCTCCTTTATCAAAGATAAGGTGACCATATGTGCATGGGTTTATCTCTGGGCTTTCTATCCTGTTCCATTGATCTATATTTCTGTTTCTGTGCCAGTACCATACTGTCTTGATTACTGTAGCTTTGTAGTATAGTCTGAAGTGAGGGAGCCTGATTCCTCCAGCTCTGTTTTTCTTTCTCAAGATTGCTTTGGCTATTCGGGGTCTTTTGTGTTTCCATACAAATTGTGAAATTTTTTTGTTCCTAGTTCTGTGAAAAATGCCAGTGGTATTTTGATAGGGATTGCATTGAATCTGTAGATTGCTTTGGGTAGTAGAGTCATTTTCACAATGTTGATTCTTCCAATCCAAGAACATGGTATATCTCTCCATCTATTTGTATCATCTTTAATTTCTTTCATCAGTGTCTTATAATTTTCTGCATACAGGTCTTTTGTCTCCTTAGGTAGGTTTATTACTAGATATTTTATTCTTTTTGTTGCAATGGTAAATGGGAGTGTTTTCTTGATTTCACTTGCACATTTTTCATCATTAGTGTATAGGAATGCAAGAGATTTCTGTGCATTGATTTTGTATCCTGCTACTTTACCAAATTCATTGATTAGCTCTAGTAGTTTTCTGGTAGCATCTTTAGGATTCTCTATGTATAGTATCATGTCATTTGCAAACATTGACAGCATTACTTCTTCTTTTCTGATTTGGATTCCTTTTATTTCCTTTTCTTCTCTGATTGCTGTGGCTAAAACTTCCAAAACTATGTTGAATAATAGTGGTGAGACTGGGCAACCTTGTCTTGTCCTGATCTTCGTGGAAATGTTTTCAGTTTTTTACCATTCAGGACAATATTGGCTCTGGGCTTGTCTATATGGCCTTTATTATGTTGAGGTAGGTTCCCTCTATGCCCACTTTCTGGAGGGTTTTTATCATAAATGGGTGTTGAATTTTGTCAAAAGCTTTCTCTGCATCTATTGAGATGATCATGTGGTTTTTCTCCTTCAATTCGTTAATATGGTGCATCACGTGGATTGATTTGCTTATACTGAAGAATCCTTGCATTCCTGGGATAAACCCCACTTGATCATAGTGTATGATCCTTTTAATGTGCTGTTGGATTCTGTTTGCTAGTATTTCATTGAGGATTTTTGCATCTTTGTTCATCAGTGATATTGGCCTGTAGTTTTCTTTTTTTGTGACATCTTTGTCTGGTTTTGGTATCAGGGTGATGATGGCCTCATAGAATGAGTTTGGGAGTGTTCCTCCCTCTGCTATATTTTGGAAGAGTTTGAGAAGGATAGGTGTTAGCTCTTCTCTAAATGTTTCATAGAATTCGCCTGTGAAGGCACCTGGTCCAGGATTTTGGTTTGTTGCAAGATTTTTAATCAGTTTCAACTTCAGTGCTTGTGATTGGTCTGTTCATATTTTCTATTTCTTCCTGGTTCAGTCTTGGAAAGTTTTGCATTTCTAAGAATTTGTCCATTTCTTCCAGGTTGTCCATTTTATTGGCATACAGTTGCTTGTAGTAATCTCTCATGATCCTATGTATTTCTGTAGTGTCAGTTGTTACTTCTCCTTTTTCATTTCTAATTCTATTGATTTGAGTGTTCCCCCTTTTTATCTTGATAAGTCTGGCTAATGGTTTATCAATTTTGTTTATCTTCTCAAAGAACCAGCTTTTAGTTTTATTGATCTTTGCTATTGTTTCCTTCATTTCTTTTTCATTTATTTCTGATCTGATCTTTATGATTTCTTTCCTTCTGCTAACTTTGGGGTTTTTTTGTTCTTCTTTCTCTAATTGCTTTAGGTATAAGATTAGGTTGTTTATTTAAGATGTTTCTTCTTTCTTAAGGTAGGATTATATTGCTATAAACGTCCCTCTTACAACTGCTTTTGCTGCATCCCATAGGTTTGGGTTGTCAGGTTTTCATTGTCATCTGTGTCTAGGTATTTTTCGATTTCTTCAGTGATCTCTTGGTTATTAAGTAATGTGTTGTTTCGCCTCCATATGTTTGTATTTCTTACAGATTTTTTCCTGTAATTGATATCTAGTCTCATAGCGTTGTGGTCGGAAAAGAAACTTGATACGATTTCAATTTTTTAAATTTACCAAGGCTTGATTTGTGACCCAACATATGATCTAGCCTGGAGATTGTTCCATGAGCACTTGCAAAGAATGTGTGTTCTGCTGTTTTTGGATGGAATGTCCTACAAATATCAATTAAATCCATCTTGTTTAATGTATCATTTAAAGCTTGTGTTTCCTTATTTCATTTCATTTTGGATGATCTTTCCATTGGTGAAAGTGGGCTGTTAAAGTCCCCTACTACGATTGTGTTACTGTCAATTTCCCCTTTTATGCCTGTTAGTATATGCCTTATGTTTTAAGGTGCTCCTATGTTGGGTGCATAAATTTTTACAATTGTTATATCTTCTTCTTGGATTGATCCCTTGGTCATTATGTAGTGTCCTTCTTTGTCTCTTGTAATAGTCTTTGTTTTAAAGTGTATTTTGTCTGATATGAGAATTGCTACTCCAGCTTTCTTTTGATTTCCATTTGCATAGAATATCTTTTTCCATCCCCTCACTTTCAGTCTATGTCTATGTCTTAGGCCAGTCTAGGTCTTTTGGTTGGAGCATTTAATCCATTTACATGTAAGGTAATTATCGATATGTATGTTCCTATTACCATTTTCTTAATTGTTTTGGGTTCATTATTATAGGTCTTTTCCTTCTCTTGTGTTTCCTGGCTAGAGAAGTTCCTTTAGCATTTGTTGTAAAGCTGGTTTTGTGGTGCTGAATTCTCTTAGCTTTTGCTTGTCCGTAAAGATTTTAATTTCTCCGTCAAATCTGAATGAGATCCTTGCTGGGTAGAGTAATCTTGGTTGTAGGTTTTTCTCCTTCATCACGTTAAATATGTCCTGCCAGTCCCTTCTGGCTTGCAGAGTTTCTGCTGAAAGATCAGCTGTTAACCTTATGGGGATTCCCTTATGTGTTATTTATTGTTTTTCCCTTGCTGCTCTTAATATTTGTTCTTTGTATTTAATTTTTGATAGTTTGATTAATATGTGTCTTGGCATGTTTCTCCTTGGATTTATCCTGTACGGGACTCTCTCTGCTTCCTGGACTTGATTAACTATTTCCTTTCCCATATTAGGGAAGTTTTCAACTATAATCTCTTCAAATATTTTCTCAGTCCCTTTCTTTTCTTCTTCTGGGACCCCTATAATTCGAATGTTGGTGCGTTTAATGTTGTCCCAGAGGTCTCTGAGACTGTCCTTAATTCTTTTCATTCTTTTTTCTTTATTCTGCTCTGCAGTAGTTATTTCCACTATTTTATCTTCCAGGTCACTTATCCGTTCTGCCTCAGTTATTCTGCTATTGATCCCTTCTACAGAATTTTTAATTTCATTTATTGTGTTGTTCATCACTGTTTGTTTGCCCTTTAGTTCTTCTAGGTCCTTGTGAAAAGTTTCTTGTATTTTCTCCATTCTATTTCCAAGATTTTGGATCATCTTTACTATAATTATTCTGAATTCTTTTTCAGGTAGACTGCCTATTTCCTCTTCATTTGTTAGGTCTGGTTGGTTTTTGCCTTGGTCCTTCATCTGCTGTGTGTTTCTCTGTCTTCTTATTTTGCTTAACTTACTGTGTTTGGGGTCTCCTTTTCACAGGTTGCAGGTTCGTAGTTCCCCTTGTTTTTGGTGTCTGTCCCCAGTGGCTAAGGTTGGTTCAGTGGGTTGTGTAGGCTTTCTGGTGGAGGGGACTAGTGCCTGTGTTCTGGTGGATGAGGCTGGATCTTGTCTTTCTGTTGGGCAGGTCCACGTCTGGTGGTGTGTTTTGGGGTGTCTGTGGCCTTATTATGATTTTAGGCAGCCTCTCTGCTAATGGGTGGGGTTGTATTCCTGTCTTGCTAGTTGTTTGGCATAGGGTGTCCAGCACTGTAGCTTGCTGGTCGTTGAGTGAAGCTGGGTGTTGGTGTTGAGATGGAGATCTCTGGGAGACTTTCGCCGTTTGATATTACGTGGAGCTGGGAGGTTTCTTGTGGACCAGTGTCCTAAACTTGGCTCTCCCACCTCAGTGGCACAGCCCTGACGCCTGGCTGGAGCACGAAGAGCCTGTCATCCACACAGCTCAGAATAAAAGGGAGGAAATAAATAAAGAAAGAAAGAAGAAGATAAAATAAAATAAAGTAAAATAAAGTTATTAGAATAAAAAATAATTATTAAGAAAAAAAAGTTTTAAGTAAAAAAACAAACAAAAAACCGGACAGACAGAACCCTAGGACAAATGGTAAAAGCAAAGGCATACAGACAAAATCACACACAGAAGCATATGCATACACACTCACAAAGAGAGAAAAAGGGAAAATATATATATATATATTGTTGCTTCTGAAGTCCACCGCCTCAATTTTGGATTGATTTGTTGTCTATTCAGGTATTCCACGGATGCAGGTACATCAAGTTGATTGTAGAGATTTAATCCGCTGCTCCTGAGGCTTCTGGGAGACATTTCCCTTTCTCTTCTTTGTTCACACAGCTCCCGGGGTTCAGCTTTGGATTTGGACCCGCCTCTGCATGTAGGTCGCCTGACAGCATCTGTTCCTCGCTCAGAGGAATCTCCTTTAAAGAGGAGATTATAGTCTTTGCCCTATGCAACCCATAATGTTGTTTGGAAGTTCAAATGAAGCTCACAGTAAATATGCTTTGAAAAATGTGGTACACGAAAGAAATACATCTCTGTAAGATTCTCCTACAGGAAACCTCATGCTTGTTAGCTCATGATCCCCAAGTTCCCATCTGGTGCTGTGATATGCAGGGTTAAAGGAGCAGCTGATTTGGGGGCTCTGGCTCACTCAGGCCGAGGGGGGTGGGGGCGGTGGGGGGGGGGGGGGAGGGAGGGGTCTCGATGCGGGGCGGGCCTGCGGCAGCAGAGGCCGCCATGACGTTGCACCAGCGTGAGGCGCGCCATGCGTGCGTTCTCCCGGGGAAGCTGTCCCTGGATCAGGGGACTCTGGCAGTGGTGGGCTGCACAGGCTCCCGGGAGGGGTGGTGTGGATAGTGACCTGTGTTTGCACACAGGCTTCTTGGTGGCGGCAGCAGCAGCCTTAGCGTCTCACGCCGGTCTCTGGAGCTCCTTAACGCGGTGCTTTGAATCCCGTCTCCTCACGCACCAGGAAACAGGCAAGACAAAGTCTCTTGCCTTTTCGGCAGGTCCAGACTTTTTCCCGGACTCCCTCCCGGCTAACTGCGGCGCACTAACCCCTTCAGGCTGTGTTCACGCCGCCAGTCCTCTCCCTGGGATCCAACCTCCGAAGCCCGAGCCTCAGCTCCCAGCCCCCACCCGTCTCGGCAGGTGAGCAGACAAGCCTCCCCGGCTGGTGAGTGCCGGTCGGCCCTGATCCTCTGTGCGGGAATCTCTCCGCTTTGCCCTCCGCACCCCTGTTGCTGTGCTCTCCTCCCTGGCCCCGAAGCTTCCCCTCTCCGCCCCGCGCAGTCTCTGCCTGCCCGCGAAGGGGCTTCCTAGTGTGTGAAAACCTTTCCTCCTTCACAGCTCCCTCCCACTGGTGCAGGTTCCGTCCCTATTCTTTGTCTCTGTTTATTCTTTTTTCTTTGGCCCTACCCAGGTATATGGGGAGTTTCTTGCCTTTTGGGAGGTCTGAGGTCTTCTGCTAGCGTTCAGTAGGTGTTCTGTAGGAGTTGTTCCACACGTAGAGGTATTTCTGACGTATATGTGGGGAGGAAGGTTATCTCCGCGACTTACTCTTCCGCCATCTTAAAGCTCTCCCCCCACAGCTCTCCCCCCACATCTTCTTTATCCATTCATCTGTCAATGGACATTTAGGTTGTATCCATGACCTGGCTATCGTAAATACTGCTGCTGTGAACATTGGGGTGTATGTGTTTTTTTAACTATGGTTTTCTCTGGGTATATGCCCAGTAGTGGGATTGCTGGATCATATAGTAGTTCTATTTTTAGTTTTTTAAGGCACCTCCGTACTGTTTTCCATAGTGGCTGTATCAACTTACATTCCCATCAGCAGTGTATGAGGGTTCCCTTTTCTCCACACCCTCTCCATTATTTACTGTTTGTAGATTTTTTGATGATGGCCATTCTGACTGGTGTGAGGTGATACCTCGCTGTAGTTTTGATTTGCATTTCTCTAATTAGTGATGTTGAGCATCTTTTCGTGTTTGTTGGCTATCTGTATGGCTTCTTTGGAGAAGTATCTATTTAGGTCTTCTGCCCATTTTTTGATTGGGTTGTTTGTTTTTTTGATATTGAGCCATATGAGCTGCTTGTATATATTGGAGATTAATCCTTTGTCAGTTGCTTCATTAGCAAATATTTTCTCCCATTCTGAGGGTTGTCTTTTAGTCTTGCTTATGGTTTCCTTTGCTGTGCAAAAGCTTTTAAGTTTAATTAGGTCCCATTTATTTATTTCTGTTTTAATTTTCGTTACTCTAGGAGGTGGGTCAAAAAGATTTTGCTGTGATTTATGTCAAAGAGTGTTGTGCCTATATTTTCCTCTAAGAGTTTTACTGTGTCTGGTAAAATATTTAGCCTATAGTTTTTGCTTTAAATTTAATATCACTATTAAAAATGTGTGGTCTACATTAATATTTAATCATTTACTTTTCTCACATTTTCTGTTTTATTGCTTGATAAATAAATAGTTTATAAATTTGCCTGATCCATTTTTGTATCTACATAAAACTCTAAGAAGAGTAAGTTTATGTACTATATGTATAATAAAAAATTTATCAAAAGCCCACTTTGCCATTAAGCATTACAGTGGAGAATCCATAAAAGAAAGAGTATGGCCTCTTTTTTCAAGTGTCATCTAATCCTTTGGAGATGTAACAAGGATTCATAAAAGTCAATGCCAATTATCATTCTGTATATTAATGTGTATATTTCTAATGAAATTTAGGTTAAAAGAGTAATCATAGCTAGGTGGTTCTAAGCAAGGTGATCCTGAGGTTAATGAATTTTGCAAAGCGTACATGGTTGGCTAGTTGTAGTATAAGTGCCGTCATCAACCAACACTATTTGTTTCCAACAATGGTATCAAAAACTGGCATATCTCCAAATCAGTCCATAATTAATGGCACCGATCTCTTCTGGAATACTGGAATTTACTTAAAAATAAACATTACAGTAGCCTCCACTGCAGATTAAGATGCAATTGTCTTTAAGATTTGAAAGCTGATTCATTGTGTGACCTTGGGCAAGTCATTGCCTTTCTATTTGTGAGATTTTCTTCCTATTTTTAAAAAGGAGATTATAGTCTTTGCCCTATGCAACCCATAATGTTGTTTGGAAGTTCCAATGAAGCTCACAGTAAATATGCTTTGAAAAATGTGGTACACGAAAGAAATATATCTCTGTAAGATTCTCCTACAGAAAACCTCATGCTTGTTAGCTCAGGATCCCCAAGTTCCCATCTGGTGCTGTGATATGCAGTAAGCAAAGTCTCTGTCTCTTTCAGTTTGTCTAATATTTTATCTAGAGCTGGTCAACATCGACTCCCATCTGTGCACAGTACGATTTTCATCATACACCACAAAGCTATTATATTCTGATATAACTTCGAGTAAGCACTTAGTACAGCAGGAACCTAAACGGGACTGGAAATTGAATCCACTGTTTCCATGAACCTTATTTAATATCTGCAATGTGTCCAGCATTGTGCTTGTCACGGGGACACAGAGAAGACATTGCCTGCCTTTCTGGGTCTTTTCAACTAGTTGAAGAGAAAAGCAAATGAACATAGAATAACATCCTACTTTTAATATGATTATTTTTAAAAATGGATAAAGAAGAAATGTTTATTTTAACAAAGAGGTATTTGATTTAAAAGGTTACAACAGGACTCTTAATGTTGATTTATGTCAGTTTTTCAAACAAATGCTTATTTGAAAAGTAAAGTTCCTATTAAATGTTAACCGCTAGAGTATATTTCAGCTCTAAAAGAATTGTTCTTTAATTTGATTCACTTGACAATGTCCTTCTAGCAGTCACATTAATAAGCTTCTCAGAGAGCTCATCTCTTCTATTGAATTAAAGTGATATGTTTTGGTCTATACTACAGTTTAAGGTGGGACGTTATGACAATGTCCCAAATAGTTTAATCAAAGATTTTCATGCATATAGAATTGTATATACCCACTGTGCAGGTACATTTATAATAGATTATGTATAATATTAAGACCATCTATTAATTTATTATAAGTAGGCCAGGAAACCATCCATTTATTTGCAGACACCTAGTAATTGCTGCTTCAATCACCTTTGCTGAAAGGCCTTAAGGTATCCAAAGTTAAAACTTTATTTAATCTACAATAATTAGTAATTTGAGAAATTTAAAAAAAAGTTTGTTAGGCCTGAAAGGTTCCAGGAGTCTTTGACCCTGAGTAGATATAACAATGCATATATATATATATATATATATATATATATATATATATATATATATATATATATATATATATATATATTTTTTTTTAATCTAAGAAGCACTGATGGCAGCAAATGTACAAATATATGGAAAGGAGAAAAACCATATAACAAGACACAGATGCAGTATAAAGAAGTAAAGACAGATAATAAGACAGATTTTGTTCATCTCCTCTCATGAGTTGATGAGAAAGCTAAGGGTATAAAACCAAACACATAGGCAAACCAAAACTCCATGCTATTTTCTGAACAATAGGGTCACCTGAGAGGTACTAAGAGAGAGCCCAGGTACTCTTAGAGTTACTGCATCAAACACAAAGAGAGCAAATCAGTACAGACATTCCACAGGCTCAAGGGAATATGTACATCACC
Source organism: Stenella coeruleoalba (assembly GCF_951394435.1). NCBI lineage: Eukaryota > Metazoa > Chordata > Mammalia > Artiodactyla > Delphinidae > Stenella > Stenella coeruleoalba. The sequence goes on from NC_137155.1 coordinate 75,781,002, forward strand.
AGACACTGAGGCAGTGTTAGCTATGGTGCTGCTAACCAACTGTGCCTGTCCTCACCAGAAATCTCCTCTGAGGTAATTTCAATTTTTTAATGACTGTTTTTCCAGGTGAGTAAGTCAGATTTTGAAGCAAAGTATACCTGCCTACCTATAATTAGGGACTAAGAATGCCATTTCCCTTGGCGTATATGTGTCATAAATAAGAATACATCAATGAAATCAGAACTAACCATGTCCCTATAGGGGAAAAATTCTTTCCCTTATGTTCCTAGGAATTCTAGAGGCTATAGAAGGAGCATATTCCATAAGCCCAAGTGCCCAGGTCCAGCCACCACATAAATGGACAGCACCCCAGGAAACTTGTGTAAATCTGGCTTTAATTACAGAAGTCTCCACACCATCACTTCATCTGGCTTTTCTGTATTAATTCAGTAAATTTGTATTGTTTTCCTGCATTGTGCCAGGCATTGTTCTTACGTGCTGATGAAACTACCGTGAAAAAGCAAAGTCTCAGAACTCAGGGACTTACATTCTAGTTAAAGGATGAAGATTATAAATATGCAATGAATTATGATGAAGCTGTTAAGAAAAATGGGGGGAGTAAGGGAGTGAGTGATACAGGAGCTCATGAAGAGTGTCTGATAAGGTGTCATTTCAGGAATAATTTAAATAAACAGAAAGAGCCACGCAGTATCTGAGAGAAGAATTTTCAAGACAGAAGAAATAAGTTCAAGGGCCCTGAGGCAAGAAACTGCTCAGCATGTATGAGTATGAGAAAGAGTGCTCAGGTTGGTCTAGAGGAAGCAAAGAGAACAGAATGAATTGGAACTGGAGGAGACAATGCAAAGCAAGTGATGTAGACCTTGTAAACCATGCATTGAACTTTTGATTTTATCAATGCTTTGAGTGAGGTGAAAATTAAATAATCAGACATATTTTAAATGAATTGTTCTGCCTGTTGAATGATGAACAGTGGGTAAGTGTCCAAGATGGAAGCTGCGAGTTAGTTGGAAGATGATTACAGTAGTACAGATGAGAGCTATATGGCTTCCATTGGGTAGGTAGGTGACATGGTTGGACTAGACAAGATTCTAGGTATATTTGGAGGCTGTTGTATGGACTGTGGTGTGTGTGAGAAAGAGAAGGAGTAAGGGATGATTCTAAAGCTTTTAGTCTGAACAACTGGAATAATGGAGCTGTGTTGGAACAGATGGGTGGAAATTAAGTTTGGTTTTGAACATATGAAGCTTGAGATGTCAATTGAGCATCTAAATGGAAATTAATTAGGCTGTTGGATATATGAGTCTGGAGTTCAAGGGAGAAGTTGGGGCTGAAGTTATAAATGTGGGTGTCATCAGTATACATACAATAATTAACATAAGAGTGTGTGCACCAAAGGAAAGAAATGCCAGCACTGTCATTTAAAGAAGATAAAGACAATTAGTATATGATCGTGGCATTTCTCTTATTGAGGGGGATGATCTCAAAGTATGGTAAACCAGTTGTTTTGCCATATTCGGCACTGAACCATGTGTAGATAGGCAATTAGCAAGTCACTTTCATAATGACGTGGAACACCGAGGCATTACTGACCCCAATACACTGAGCTAGTTACTCTTTGGCCAGTACAAATTCATTAACATTTTGGAAATGATTAAGGCACCATAGTGTCTTAAAAAAAAGAAACATGATACAAAATCTTCGTGATACAGACAGTGATGTGAGGAGTCAAAGTTGCTGTTGCATTTGTTTAATGTGCAAGAAGTTTTCTTTTTTTCCAAACTATCCAAAATTTTAGGTGTCAATTTCCATTGCTCTAGTTATAGAAGTATCCAGCTATGATTCAACAAAGTCCATTCCTTCAGACATGAATGGTAGAGAAACTGTTACACCAAAAATTCAGACATTTTTTATTTCATAAGAACTTGTTTTAAATATTTTTATAAAGGAACTATTAGGAAAGCCTAGTAAATAAAAATATCCATGTAATACTAGTAAAATTGCTTCTTGTTGCTTATATCATTAGGGAAATCCCAAACTACTAGAAGAATGAGAATTATGGTATCTCTCTTAAAGGCTATTGAGTCACATGTACTTTTCACAATATGGTTTTCTAGGATAAAGGACATGAATTTTTAAATCTTTAAGTTAAAATTTTGCATTTTCATTTGTTGTTGTGTTAATATGAAAACTATTCCTGGCAGAAGCAGACTACAACAGTATTTTAAGGAAGAAATTGAAATTAGGTACATGCGCCTGCTAATGCTCTGAGAATAGTGCTAACTACATCTGCTAACTAAATCTGTAAATTAGAACATCTTTGGTTTAGTGATCATATCAGCCTTAAGGATCTGCAGTTTAAAAGAGACTAGATGTATTTCTAACAACTGCTTCCAAAACTACTGATAGAAGAGGAAATGAATGCCTATTACCTTGAAAAATGTCTGAGATTTTTTTCATGGTAATATTTTGATCCTTTTTTCATTCAGATGACATTGAATCAAACATAGGGTATCATAAAATATCACTTTTGCAAGTTTAAATAATATATTCTCACAATCTTTATCCACTGAATCATTATCTATCCAACTCTTGTTTTCTGAGATGCTGATATATTTGTCTAGACTTAAAACTACGAATATACTAAAAAGTAGCCCAGCATTTAGATAGTCTTAACATTTGCATTTGTGGCCCAGTGATTTTTTAAATCAAAACTAGTGTCTAAAGTTATTGAAATTCATTACTTTGCAAAGGCTTAAAATAATGTAAATGTGAAAGACCATATTAAAAATGCAAGCTTTCACATGAGTCTTTTTCACTTTTTAGGAGGATACACAGAGAAATCAGCATTAGCGTTTTCCTCTGGCAGGAAATAAAATTGCATAGTCTACTTGATGCAGTGCTTTCTAAAACAGCATATTTAACTACTTTATGGAGTTGGATTTCTGGATGATGTTGGAAAGGAATGACTATTGTTTGGACTACACATCACTATGCATAGATTGCCGTTTATAGCTACAAATAGAAAATATGGAAAAGTAACTTTATGTACACATAGTTCATTTTATCTGTTCCTAATAAAAGCATCAAGTACCAATAGTTCGTTATTTTCAATTTAACCTAGAAATGGGGATTATAAACTCTTCATTATACAAATGTATAAATTCTCTTTAGAAAAATTCTTACAAAGGAATAACAGAGAAAGATTCAAATAATAGGTACCCTATGTGGTCAGTATTGTCCTCATTTTATTCATGTATTCAGTATGTTGTGGACTCACAAAATCAAATCATTAGGACACTGTCTCAATTCATGACGTCAGGGCTCCCAACTCAATTGCAGGTTCTTGTCATTACTCTAAGGCCTCAATTTTCTTGGAGGATAAATGGATTCCTATATATTTTTATAACCTCTCCAGGACATAACATGGTTTCTATATGATTAGAGAAGAGCAGTTCCAGTAAATTGTATTCATGATGCAGCATCTGCTATTAAAGTCTCCCAATTTTCTATTTCTAAAAAAAAAATGGTACAGAATATTGCATAGGTCTGCAATTTGCTATCATTAGGATGTAATTTCAGCAATATATACGCATGCATGCTGAACAGTGGGAAACAAGGGCATACTTCCAGAAAACAAATAATTCTGTCTTGTATACACCTTGCATCTAAGAAATTGAAAGTAGTTAAAATAAATGAAATTTTAAAGCTAGAGACAACAACCTGTAACTTACAGTTACTACTTTCTTTAGAGAGGTGAAGTACGTTACATACAGAACAAGAAACTGGCTCTGTCTGGATTATTTGAAGAGTGAGAGGAACATTCTGAATACATATATATATTTTTTTTACTACTGAAATATGGAGGTCATATTACTCATTACAAAATGAGAAAAAAAAAAGTATACTTGACCAAAATTTCCCATACCATGTCTATTTTATTCATTTGATTTTACTAAATAATAATAACCATGATTTATTTATTGCCCTCTGTATAATATATGTGCTAGGTAAATTAACCCACTAAATCATTACAACATCACTAAGTGTTATTTACCATCTCACAGATCAGGAAATGGGCCTGGAAATTTAGGTGGCATGCCACGGATCACACATTGAGGATCTGGGGTTAATATTCTGCTCTGCTAACTTTAGAGGTAGCCTGTGAACTTAGAAGGACTCCCCATTAGACAGGCCGGCATCTATCTGATTGGTTGTCTACAGTCTGTCTTCAGAGACACCAAGATTCTCCCATGACTGATAAGGGCTCACTTTCTTTCACTGTATTAGGGTGAATCTCCAACCTTGGTATAAGGAGAGACTTTAAAACCTGCAGTGATTCTTAAACTGTTAGTCAAGCTACAAGAAAAATAATTCCATTGGTAACAGCACACTTCCAGGCTTGATTATCCTATGTAAATCACACAACCTTGATTTATTGCTATTTCAAGTATTGAGAGAAATGTCTTCTTTCTTTCTCAGAGAAAAAAGAAATTAAGAGGTGGTAGGGTTAAAGGTGTCTGTTTTTCCATTTAAATTAATTGGCAATTTGCTCTTAAAACTTATTGTTCCTTCACTAGAGCTGTGGAAAGGAGAACAATGCTACTGGTTATAAAGTTTCTGTTTTTCGGCAAATTTGGCAGGTAGGTCCGAAGAGACTCATCCATTAGGGGAAACTATTTATCAATGCAAAGAAAATCACTTTTCAAGCATATTGAAGCAAGGCCTGAAGCTGCAATGTATTCATATAGAGAGAAACCAACTCTAATGCGGGCATTTAATCGATGGTCAAGAAAGGGCAATAGGGCTTCCCTGGTGGCGCAGTGGTTGCGAGTCTGCCTGCCGATGCAGGGGACACGGGTTCATGCCCTGGTAGCGGCTGGGCCCGTGAGCCATGGCCGCTGAGCCTGCGCGTCCGCAGCCTGTGCTCCACAACAGGAGAGGCCACAACAGTGAGAGGCCCGCATACAGCAAGAAAAAAAAAGAAAGGGCAATAAACATTTGGAAGAAAAAAGACATATTATTTCCTAGGACAATACTGTAATATTAGAGTCAAACTTAAGTAAGCACAGGTTTATCTGGATTATCTCATTTAATTCTCCCCAAAAAACTCATGAGCATTATTATTTCTCCTTTTACAGATGAAGTTAAGAAAGTTTAAGTGCTTTATCAAAATTACTGGAAGACTAAGGGCCTAAGATTGGAACCCAGAGATTTTAATTATGTAGCCCATGTTTTCAACTATTTTGCTACTCTGAATTCATCATATGGTGTATAAATGAAAAAGCTTAGTAGTCTCTTCTGACAAAATGGCAACTTCCGCATTATGGTCAAGAAAATCTCTAAGCCTGAACTTACGTCAACCTTGTGTTGTCTAGAGAATATGTCAAGTTTTATATTGGGTAAGATAGCAAGGATTTCAAATCTGAGCATTGGGCAAGCATTTTGAAGCTATTTGAGTATAAGGAAAACAAATTATCATAAATGCATGTAAATATATGGTTATAAAGATAAGGTCAGCTTTCTAAATAGTATCTAATATCACCATGAACTTTGACATTTGTAGAATCTTTTCCTTTTAGACAATGTAATATTGATCTAATCAATTGACTATAAAATTTGAAGCTACAAATTCTAGGCTTGTAATCAACCTTGGGTAAGAAACACTTTTCAACTCTTTGAGCCTCAGTTGCTTCATTTACAAAATGGGGGTATTACACAAGCCACAAATATTAATTGAATAATAATACTTGTATTACAATGCCTTTTTACATTAAGATTTTGTGTATAGGTTTAAGTGAGAAAGCATGCTGTAAACACACTAAAATTCAATCCAAGGATCGGATAGTATTACTTGTCTATTTCATCTCTACTCAAATGTCTCAAACATATTTCTTCCTTAATAAGACCAACACTGAACTGCTCCATTCACCATGTTTCCTGGCACAGGAATCGGTACTACATACACTGGATACTCAATCCAGAGCCCTGGGTGTTATATTTGTGATCACACTCAACTCACTTGCCACATCCTGTTTCTCACCTAGTCTGTTAAATGAACTCCAGTTAGCTCCCTAAGCCATCCGGCATAATTTACTGCCACCATCATTTCTCATCTGGCACTTGTGGTAACTCCTAAGAGACTCCTCATGTTTTTTCTTGCTCACCTCCTTCCTATTCACTTTGCCACCAAAGTGAAATTTTAAAATTACAAAAGTGACCATGTCACCACCCTATCTAAAGCCTTGTAATAGCTTCTCACTGGCCATAGGGTAAAGTCTGGTCCATATTGAGATCCCCATGACTCTTGCTGCCCCCCAATCCATCCTCACCTCAGGCTACTCCCCCACCTCCAGGTCTGGATGTCAGCGACTTTGGAACTGCTGCAGAACTACCTCATAGGTCCTCTTCCTCACATGTCAACCACGTCATGCTGGTCCCTCTTCCTGAAATAGTCTTGCCTCTTATTTACTCGGATGATTCCTGTTGATCCTCAAAATCTGTTTGTTGACATCGTTTCCTTAGCAAGGACTTTCCCAATCCCTCATACCGGGTTAGATCTTCCTGCTAGTGGGAATCTAATACCTTTTATTTCCCTGCTGAAAATAGTCATGACATTTAAGTTTCTTGTTTTATGAACTTGCCTGTCTCATTCACATCTGTAGCCCTAGAGTCTAGAGCATGTCATCCATAAATATATCGATATTCAAAACTGACTGTGTGATGTAATAGAGAAATGAATGGCTAAAATAACAATACTAAACATTCAGTTGGCTAGTATAGGAATCAACATATTTCATCTTGAGACCCATTGGAAGGACTAAGTATTGGCTGTGGGTGCTACCTTGACTTGGCAAGATATTAGTGTCTCATTATAAAGTTTGAGGGCAGGGGTAGTACCTTATTCTCTTTATCCTGAGAGCCAGAAAAATGCTGAGAACATTATAAGAACTACACAAATATTGGTAGGCATAAGGGAAGGGGTGAGCTTGTTTGCTAAAATGTGAAAGATTGAAAATACAACAGACAGTGTTGACCAAATGAAAAAAAAAGAAAATATGACAGAGATCATATAATCAGGTGAGTGTTTGTTACCTCCCTCAGAATAGACACCCTGTGTGGAGAAAAGGGAACCCTCTTGCACTGTTGGTGGGAATGTAAATTGATACAGCCACTATGGAGAACAGTATGTGGAGGTTCCTTAAAAAACTACAAATAGAACTACCATATGACCCAGCAATCCCACTACTGGTCATACACCCTGAGAAAACCATAATTCAAAAAGAGTCATGTGCCAAAATATTCATTGCAGCTCTATTTACAATAGCCAGGACAGGGAAGCAACCTAAGTGTCCATCGACAGATGAATGGATAAAGAAGATGTGGCACATATATACAATGGAATATTACTTGGCTATAAAAAGAAACAAAATTGAGTTATTTGTGGTGAGTTGGATGGACCTAGAGTCTGTCATACAGAGTGCAGTAAGTCAGAAAGAGAAAAATAAATACCGTATGCTAACACATATATATGGAATCTAAAAAAAAAATGGTTCTGAAGAACCTAGGGGCAGGACAGGAATAAAGACGCAGACATAGAGAATGGATTTGAGGACACGGGGAGGGGGAAGGGTAAGCTGGGACGAAGTGAAAGAGTGGCATGGACATATATGCACTACCAAATGTAAGATAGCTAGTGGGAAGCAGCCACATAGCAGAGGGAGATCAGCTTGGTGCTTTGTGACCACCTAGAGGGGTGGGTTAGGGAGAGTGGGAGAGAGACACAAGAGGGAGGAGATATGGGGATATATGTATATGTATAGCTGATTCACTTTGTTATACAGCAGAAACTAACACACCATTGTAAAGCAATTATACTCCAATAAAGATGTTAAAAAAAAAAAAGAATAGACACCCTGGAGCACATATGTTTATTCCAGGGATGCCTCCCTTTTTTATGATACTTGATACTCTTTTTAAAAAAATTATATTCAGGATGATAAAAACTTTCTTCATAATATCTGCAACAATTATAAGTATTTAAGCTTTAAGTATATCTTTGAATTTTTTAACCATACAAATTTAAGCGCTATGAATGGTGAGCTCTGATTTGCAAGGACAAAATATTGTTTTTGAGTTTGAGGGAAAAAAGTAGAAAAATAATGAAACTGAATTTCTTGGATGAGCCTTAAACTCTCCAAGAACAATTCTTAAAGAGTTTCAAAAACATTTAAGGCAATGGAACAGGAAGACTTCAAATGACAATATTCGTTTGCTTGCCCAGGGATGGGTATGTTTATTTAAAAATCAATCCCTGGACTAAAGGCACTTATTGATAAGCTTGAAAACACAGCTGTGGTCTTTCTGTTCTAGAAGCTACCATCTTTTGTCTGAGTAAAGTGGTTTCTGGGCCTCACTTCTAGTTCCACAGCTATTCTCTTGATTGATGGGTTTATTTATTCACTGATTTATTCACTTCCTTATTTATTTATTCTTTTATTTAACAAATACACAGTAATCAGAAATTATCTGTTAGATAAGGGATATGTAACAATGCCCTAAAAAGAATCTTACTTTGTGGATTGGGAGTCAGGACAAGACTATAACACAGGCAGCAGAAGTCAGGGCACGTCATAGCATTATGGAGGTTTAGTGAAAGGAAGAACTCAAGCTAGCTGCAAAATCTTCATTACTTTTATATAATAAGCACTCTTCCTCATTATGAAATATTTATGCTTGCACTAAAGAGTCTAGAGCATGTTTCTTTGTATTTTAATAATGCTTCACGGGCTGTGTTTGCTGTGGATGCTATTTTTTTTGCATAATTAAGTAATGAAGCAATTAGCACAGCAGGCACATGTCAACTAGATAGTGGTTAAAATTTGTGATTAACTAGATTTTTTGCTGTGTTTGCCAATATCCTCCTTCTTATCAAATGAAGCTGCACTTTTCTCACTTATGAAGAGATTGAGTTCCCACATAGCTGCAGCTTTGCCTGGATAATAATGCAACTAGATGAGTTTTAGCAAAATGTCTTGATGACATGAAAGAATGTATTAAAGAGCTGTCTGAAGATCTGTGAAGTAAACTACTAAGAACATCATTTAGGTTAAAAAATATTCAGGAATAAGCATTTTGCAAGATATCTAAACTGGCAGCTTTCTCCTCTGTAATCCACCAAGTAATAGCACAGCTCTTCAATTCTTTTACCCAGTGCCTATACAACCTCTGGCAAATTGACAACCAAATACTCTACTGTTAAGGACTTGCAGAACTATAAGAAGGAGAACTGGCACTTATAAGTTCTATTTTTGTGGCTCCATTATGTAAACTAACTGGAGAGAGAAGACAATTCATCCAGAATCAAGGTCTGCCCTGTAATTTCATTCAACAGGCATTCCTTGTGAACCATTCCATGCCAGCACTTTACTCTCTGAGCCAAAGATGAGTAAGAAGTGGTGTCTGCCCTTGAAGAACGTACAGTCTAGACCAAGTGAGTAACCAGATTTGCTTCATAGTTAAGTCACATTTCAAGACACATAATAAGTGCCAAAAAATGTTTGCTAAATTTGGGTGAGTCTCATTTCTCGAATTGAGTCTCCATAACTTGCCATCTAGCTTCTTTTCTCTTTCCATAGACTTCAGAAGAAGAGTTGAATTAAATAAGAAACTGGTGAGGATAGTAAAAAGAGTCCCAACATTATGTTTGAAAATCAAGTTCCTTCTCTGTGTCTTACTTGTTGCATAAATCGAAAACCTCATTGAGTCCAAAATACATGGGTGCTAATACTACCTGTCCTGCCAAAGTACAAGGGGTTGTAACCAGACTCAGATAAAAGATTTGAAATGGATACTGTTTTGCTTCCAGTTTTATTGAGATATAATTGGCATACAGCGCTGTATGTATAAGCATAAGGTTTGTAGCATAATGATTTGACTTACATACATCATGAAATGATGACCACAAGAAGTTTAGTGAACATCCATCATGTCATATGGACACAACATTAAAGAAATAAATTACTTTCCCATGTGATAAGAACTCTTAGGTTTTGCTCTCTCAACAACTTTCATTTATCACCTGTAGCAGTGTTATCTTTATCACGTTGTACATTACATCCCTGGTACTTATTTATCTTATAATTGGAAGTTTGTACTTTTCGACTCTCTTCATCTAATTCCCCTTCCCCCAACCCCAGCCTATGGTAACCACACATCTGATCTGTTTTTCTGTGAGTTTGTTTTTGAAGTATAATTGACCTACAATACTATGGTAGTTCCTGGTACACAACATAGTGATTTAATATTTCTATACATTTCAAATTGATCACCATGATAAATCTAGTTGTCATCTGACACCATACAAAGATATTATAAAATTATTGGCTATATTCCCCACATTGTACATTTTATGCCTGTGACTCATTTATTTTGTAACTGAAGGTTTTTACCTGTTAATCATCCTCACCTATGTCTCTCTCTTTGAAAAGTAGTATTCTTAGTCAATTTTTTTCTTTAAAATCTTCGCATTTCTCAACTATTTCTAGGCAATCGTCCACCTAAGGAGTAAGAAACAACTCTAGTGTGATTCCTTTATTGGTCATCAATAATACTATACAAATACAGAAAAGATTTTTTTTCTGTCCATTTCTGATATAAGCATTAACCTGAAGCCACAATTTATCTAGCCATTTCAATGCCTATATTGTTTGTGGATAAGTAAATTAACTTGATGTAATCACTGTTTAGGTGAAAAAAGTCCGTCTATGGTGACGTTTTACTAAGCTAGAATTGGAAAATACGTTCTCTAAACTTCTTAAGATAATTAAAGTGCTTGAAGTGTCTTTATCCCTGTCAGTAGTCTGGAGAATATGATAGCCATCACAGAGTTCCGGGACCTAGGTGGAAGACATTAGCTCCTGGGTGGCTTTGGCTGAGAATTTGAAAATGGAGACCCAGTGGAATGCCTGCCTCCCCCAAAGCTAAAATAAAGTATAAAGAAGCAGACACTGGAAGACAGCCATCCTTCAAAAATACGAACACTACTGATACAGGAAACAGTAAAATAGAGATATTAGATCATATTGGCTTAAGTGGCAGAGGAGAATAAAATGGCTTCAGTGAAGTTAAGGTCGTAGCAAAATTTTGACAGGTACATTTAGGATTAGGGTCTTCCCTCGGAATTTCTTAGACATGTACTGGTAAAGAGGATCTTGCCTACAAGCTCTCGGGCTGTTTTTATCTTTCTCATTTTACTGTTTAAGTTCAAAACAAATGAATGGAGAGCTGTAAAACATCTCCAGTGAAAACTCTCCGTGACTGCCTCTCTATCTGAGCTTCCAGAGATTGGGGATCTGTAAGACACACTGAACCGCAAGCCGACTGAGGGACAGACATAGTCGGGATGGCAGATTTAAGATAACTCCTAAGTGTACCTCTAAGTATTCCAGTTCCATGATAGATGCAATAGGAAACTAATTTGCAAAAGGGAGAATTTTCCCTAAAATTTGGGGAGAGATTTGGATTCTCTACGTAACTGATAACTAGATATTTACTTTACAACTTTCAAGTTTATTCTCTTGAGTGTTAAATTGCATGTAAATGCTAAAAGGGTCCTTTGGACAGAATATGATATTACCCCTTAGGAGAGGGTTAGAGATGATATATGTATAGTTCTCAGTGTGATGACAAAATCATTTCCTCCCTAAGATTTTGAGAATAATAGGTCTCATTTGTAAACAGTCTTCACACTGAGGAGGCTTACATACCTCCCTCTCCTTCAAAATGGGAAGTTCTGTCTGGAAATCAAGAGTACTTGCACCCAGCAGGTGCTTCAGACATGCTTTAGGCTTGTATAGAAATGAAAGAGACCATTAAAAGTGCCAACAACGTATAGATTATTTACAGTCATGACTCCCATTGAGAGAGAGGGCTTATAGTGTGTGTGTGTGTGTGTGTGTGTGTGTGTGTGTGTGTGTGTGTGTGTGTGTGTGTGTGTGTGTGTGTGTCTGGAGAGAGAGATTGATTTACCAAAGTGAAAAACAAAAATATATAGGTTGTCACTTTGCCAGATTCCTCTGTAGAGAGATTCTGCTGAGAGTGTTTTCAAGCTCATTTTCCCAGAATAAATTTTATAGAACAGTTTTCCTGTGGTGCCTCATTTATACTTGAAAGAACTTCAAATGCTAGCATGCACACACACCTTAGTATTATTAAATAAGGCCTAGAGAAAGAGACCCTACAGCAGCTTTGACGGCATTGATTTGGGGAAGAGATCTCCTTCTTGGCAACAGAAGATAGAGAAAATTGTGTCAATTTTTCTGACTTTATTCACAGAGCAAATGCAAGTGAAAAAGAATAACTCTGGAACAGCACGGAATCAGGAGGCCTGCTTTTGTGGTGGGATCTTAGGAAACGTCTCCTTTCAATATGATACATTTTTAAGTACCAGAGAACAAAGCTTGAAAAACAGGAATGCTGGTCTTTTTATAGGGAATAAAATGATTCCTTCCAAAGGAAGAAGAAGCACAACTATGGGCCTCTGTCCCTTCGCTTTAAAATATGCTACTGTCAGCTCTAGTGGGGAGCAGTGCAACTCCACCCCCTGGGGAATAAAAAACTGTGCTTCTCCCATTCTTCTCATTATTTTGATCATTTGCAACAGAATGGGCATAGTGTTTTTTTTAAGGATTCATGTTAATACTTGTCTATAATGCTGAAATATTAGACACATCAATTCAGTTCACACTCAGGATAGGGGAAAGATAAGCAAACTTTACTTCAATCTTCAGTAGCAGATACAAGTAAAGAACGTATCTAATCCAACTCACCGACCCTTAAAACTGAAAAGTGTGTCTGCCTGTTTTGTTATGTGTTTGAGACATGTGGAGGCTTATTCTGTGCCAGTTAGCAAGCGTGGTTTCTGGAAACTAAAAAATGCTTCGCACAAAGAGATTTCTCTACCTGCAGGGGTGGAGTTTGTGTCAACGGCCTAGCATCACTAATATCCCATAGTATTTTTTAATATATTTTTGTTTAATAATCTTAATTCTAAAAATTAGAAAGAGAGGTAAATGTTCCATATAATTCTCATACCCACGTATACGCATCATACCACTTCCGCCGCATTCACTTTTCAGACTTATGGATATTTTAAATGTAACTTTTTTAATAACATTGAATGCTTTCAAAGATTGATTATTCAGCAATATTTCTTCCTTCCCTCTGTAGTTTTAGCCTACCCTGTGGAGTGTGTTGATGAAAAGTCTTGTAATATATTGAGCCTTCACTGAAATTTATTGTCCTTTTTAGTTGACATACATAAATATCCTAAATGAAATGTTGGCACCGCCATCAAAGTACTAAAACATGTCATCATCCCTCTCTAGCAATTTCATATTTTACTTGTGTTTGATGTTAATGGGAATGTTATATTCAGGCTTAATAAATATATGGTAAGAAGAAAAATAAATGTCAATAGGATCCTTGAACTCTTGCATTAAATGGTTGTGTTGCATAAAAATGCATCATAAACGTAAGAGGCGTTGTAAACCTTATTTATCAACGGTATATAGTTCCACATATTTAAGTGATTTATATTTGTATAAATGTATATTTCCATAGAGGAGAGGCTAACGTTATAATGCAAACTCACAAAAACATGTCTCACAGGAGGAAAAGTTTTATGTTCATTGTGTTGTGAATTTGGTTAGTACTAACAGCTCATGGTGTAAATCCTTCATTTGGCTTCTTGCTCTGAAAGATATCGCCCAGTCATTGGAGCCTTCGAGCCGAGGACCAGGTTGGTGATATGATTTGCATTTTTTGCTACGTGGGCTACATTTCTCATAGGAGGATTATAGAGTAAAGGCAAGGGAAAGAGAGTGAGCTGAGAAATGCTCCTTCTACAACCAAGGTAGGATATCTGATTATCCAGAGAATTAAAATGGAATCTGATTGAAGTCCTCAGGGCTTCGTTTAGGCCAACTGCTTAGTTAACCTAGCAGATCCAATTACCTAGTCTCTGTGTAGATCTGGCATCAGCTCATTCAGGGGCTGTCATTTGGCAGCCCCCAGCTAATCCTGCAATGTTGAACCCAAGGAGAACACGTGGGGAAAATAAAACGAGATAGTCTTTCTGGAATGACTATTCCAAAAGGCCCTGAGTCCTCTAGATTCCCTGGAGACAAGCAAGCAAGATTTCCAGCCAAGCTTTTCCCCCACTGGCATGCTTGTAGAGACCAAACTCATCTGTGAGCTTGTGTAAATCACATTGATAATGGACATTTTCTCCAAGTATCTGCCTGTTCTTTCCACTGGGTACCTGAGTCCCACTGGCTTTAATAGGACTTGTGAGGGGGCGTCCCAGGAGAAATGCCCCCCAGATGCAATGGGCTGATAGATAAAACTTCAAAGTGGCATTGCTTAATATCCACGCAATGACATGAAATGAAATGACATTATTAATGTCATTACATCTCTGAATTGGATATTCCTTGTAAAGTGAGAAGCTTATTAAAACTTTTCTGAGCATTTTTCTTTTTTTTTTCCATTTGATACTTAAAAGTCCAATTATAAAAATTTCCTGGAAAGAATAACCAGTGTTCAGTGTTATGAAGCATAATGATAAAAGATAATGGGGGGAAAAAAAGAAAGAAGAGTGTTCATCTACTAACATGTAGCCAGAAAAATCAGCCATTGTCATTCACTAACAAGGTAAGAGCTTGTAGAATTTCCCTGTCCTTATTGGTGCTGGGATTTTGATGCCTAGTTTAAATTCATATAACAAAAATATTATTGAATCAGAATGTAATTAAAGTATTTCTGGATGTTTGCTCTTGAGAGCATCTTTCTAATGGGCTTAATTTTTCCTATATATTTATGAGAGCTGACTATTGCCAGGTTTTTTTTTTATCCTTTCCCTATTTGTATCACAAAAACATCCCAGGATCAAAGATATTGATCTTGCCGTCAAAGAGAAATCTGCAACCAGATCTGTCCATTCATATAATAAAAAATACCATTTTTATTGCATACACATTTTAGTATACATATAATATAACCATATACAATTTATATATAATATTTGTATGTCAAATGCTTATTTTTTAAATGCCTTTGTATATACATTTTTAGTATATAAAAATACTATGTGACTTTCATTAAATCCTTTAAGGAGAATTAAAAATTTTTCAATGCATTTTAACAGGCTTTTTTCTTTTCTGTTAGATATTCCACCTCTTTAAGTCAGGAACCATATTTTATTATAATAATCAACATTTATAAACTACCTCAGAATTTACAGAGCACTTTCACATACATTATCTATTTAAATCTAACTATCTCTCTATGAAGCAGTCATTGTAGATTAAAAAACTGGTTCTCAGAGAGGTTAAGTGGTTTGCCAAGATTACACATCTAGAAAATAAAATACTAAGACTTTAAGCATGTTATGTGATACCAAAATAGCATGTTTTTCATAATACATATCAGAATTTTTATAATAAAATTTTCAACTCTATGAAGATGATAACTTCCATTGTATAGCACACTCCAGCTTTCAAAGCATGTTATTCCATAATATCTGTCATAAAAATCCTTCCAGACACAACTGTCTCAAGCTTTGCACATAGTAAGTGTGAAAAAATGTTTGCTAATTAAAGAATGACAGATTAAGAGCAGTATACAGTAAGTCCCCGATACGAACCTTCAAGCTGCGAACTTTCAAAGATGCGAACATGTGTTCGCATGTCCAGTCACAAAAGTTAGTTCACATGTCTGGCGTACGTTGTCACGTGAGTGCATCCTCTACAAGTGGTTGTGCTTTTGTGTACTTCACTGTACAGTACTGTATAGAGTACAGTAGTACAGTATCTTTATTTCAAGCTCAGGATGTCCAGAAGCAAGCGTAAAAGCAGCGGTGATGTAGCCGGTACAGTACTACGCAGACATCACTGGATTGTTTTTTCAAGAGGGTAGATGGAATTGGATCCAGCAAGGAACCAGAACCTGTGCCATCAGCATCAGGCGTGAGTGAAATTGCAGCTTGCCCTCCGTCTCCTATTGCTGATGATCCTTCAGCTCTACCATCTCCCATATCCTCTCCCTCCTCCAGTCACTAACTCTTCTTATCTGTTCTTGTCTGTTCACTTGATGCCAGCCCCTGTATGCCAGCTGTTGTACTGTACTACTGTACTTTTCAAGATACTGTACCGTAAGATTAAAAATGTTTATTTTTTGTATTTGTTTGTTTGTTATGTATTATCTGTGTGAAAAGTATTATAAACCTATTACAGTACAGTACTACATAGCTGATTGTGTTAGTTGCGTACCTAGGCTTTGTTGGACTTACGAACAAATTGGACTTATGAACGCGCTCTCGCAACAGAGCTCATTCGTATGGAGGGGACTTACTGTATATTGGAATTTTTTACTGAATAAGGCACCATCCTCTAAAGCCTTTCTGTATTTCACATATAAATACTTTTTTGTGCCAAAGTAAGGAACTAAGAATATTAGACATGGGAAATACAGTTTTAATCTCATGAGTGACATTAACATAATAAGAATGAAATGTAGAAGTAGGATAATATTATTAGTTTTCTATGTTATTATTTTTATTAGCTATTTTCAGGGCATATTATTAGGAAAAACATAAGTAATCTAGGCTTATTTCTCCCTGTTATCGCACTAAAAACTATTTCAAAATGAACTTGGCAAAAGTATGTATGTTTTTAAAGTGAGATATGTTTAAATGTTAACTAACTTATACCCTAGTTCTTAAGAAACTGAATGAAATCTCCATAGGGACACAACCTACCAAGTTTGAGTTTAGAGTAAAATTTCAAGGCTAGGACAGGAATTTCAGAATGTTATATGTAGAGAAAGATAATATGATGGGTATTAGGGACATTCCTGTTTTCAGCTCTACTGAAAAATATATTAGTCACATACTAGAACTTAGTTCCATTTCTGAGGCTCAGACATTCCAGCCAGGCTCTACTGACAAATAAAATTTGGTGATTCTAGAAAAGTAGGTACTGTAAATGATAGACCTGTTAGCTTTACCAAGGAAACTGCCAGGATAAACGACTTAAAAATCAATTTCCAGACCCCCAAAAACGCACGAAGTGCAAGGAAATGGTCATATTTAGTTTCTATAATACTAAATAATGTTAGCACAAATATATCAAAGCAAAGAAATCATTAGCAAAGATTTTATTTCTGGTCAAGATGGCAGCATCCAGTTTTGTCTCAACTAGATTAAATGTTCCTTGTAAGCAGAAAATGTTTGTCTTTCACACAAAGATAGGGATGTGCACATCACACAAATTCACTTTATAATTTCATGATGGCTTTAGGTTCTGTTTACTGGTAAATTGTTCATTACTGTCAGAAGCCAGATCCTATCCTTGGAGTTAATTAAGAGCAGATTTCCTTAGAGTGAGAACTACAGACATTGTTTGTGTGTCTAATGTTTACTTCCTCTCCTAGTGCATCCCAGACTGGAAATGACTTTCTTTGATAATTCTTTTAAACCCTCATAGTGGTTGTGTTTACTGGCTGGGATTTGGTCCTAAGTATATAGGCTAGGGTTAGAATCTACTGAGGCCACATTTGTTTTGACAGTTAACAGTATGTGGACCATGATAGACAATGAATATTTGTTGAATGGATTCACAGTTACACCAGCTTATGTGTTGCTAGTTTGCTTTTTCCCTGTGAAGTTGTTCTGTCTCTCTGTAAACTTCTTATATGTCCTATATCTGCCTTCAATCTCTTTGTGCCTACTGCGGTGATCTGCGTTCAAGAGGACATTTGTTATATGTTGTTAAATGACTCAGGAAATTGGTTTAGTAAAACAGATATAAGTTCAGAAGTAGTTCCAGTCCTTACAACTAAATAAAGAGATTGAACAGAACTGTAGCCCTGGGCCTCATTGCTATAAAAGTCTGCCTGTCAGCTGGCCACGTGATAAATATCATGCTAATATAGGGTTTTGTGTCCAGTGGCTGGATATTTTACATTCATTTGTATAAAGCCATAAACTCAAGGGACACTTAGCAAGGTCCATTTTCCTTCTCTTTTAGGAAGAATTGGAAGCCCTCACATTTAGTGAGGTGAGAAAATAGATACCATCATGTAAGCGTCCACCACCAGGATGTGGCTTTGTTATCTTTTGTGCAGACCTGGACCATGAAATCACTTCTGTGGCAGTAGGAAATTAAAATGAGATCCGCTGGAATTATTTTGCAAGCCAGACATTTCCCTATAACAATCTGACCCAAGATTTTCTTCTTACAACCATTGGTGACACATTTAACAGAGCCCAGGAAGTGACTCTTTTTCCAAATAAGCGATGAAAAGAAACTTGAAAATCATTCACCCCACAACAACCATCCTATGGCGTTGGTATCCTTGACCTCCATGGCCTGACTCCTGCCTAGTTCCTGTCCTTCCACAATGATGGCTCCTTCTTTTCCCTTTTCCCAATAGCTCAGAATTGTTTCACTGTTAGATGCAATTATGGCCAAAGACATCTTTTTAAAAAATTATTTCTCTATTTGTGATTTTGTTGATTGTGATTTATTTAAAATTAGGTATTTGACTCTCAATTTTGCTTCTTGTGATTTCTTTTCTGTCTCAACTCTCATCTTTAGATTTGTTTTGCTGTGATGCAGTAATAAACTTTTCCCACTCCAAGACTATGAATAGCTGCATAGCTTCCATTTTATGGGGAAAAAAAAAAAGGAAGGAAGAAACTAGAGCTCAGTTTCTAAATGCGGAAGCTATTTAAAGCAAAATGCAAGGGAATATACAGATATCCTACCAGTAGGGAAAGAATTAAATCATTTTGTTTTCATCTCAGCAAGAAGATTCAAGACTGAATTAGTGCAAACCGTATTCCTATAGACAACAGTAAGAAAAGTGCATTTTCTGATAACCAAAATACAAGCCTAACTTTGCTTTTTGAACTTTCCTTCTTGATTTTATTTACTCAAGTGTGTTTGATCTTATGGAAAGACAGCTCATGGAACCCTTTTTTTTTAATTAAACTTTCAGATTCATTTCTCAGATACACAGGGTTTTAAGAAATAGCCTAAATGACAAAGTATTCACTGAAGATATTAGGTTGAGAGTATTTCTTTTATCTGAGGCACTGTGAAGTAATAATCTCTATACTGCTAGGTTTTGAACTTGACTTCCCTTGTGATTTGTTTTTCCATTTCCAGCTCTACCCTTATACAGTGATGCTCCCCATTGACTGAGTGTATCTGAATTCAAAGACTTGTGATCTTAATTTGCCTTCAGTTAAACATCATGTCAACCTTCAGGGCATAGAGTTTGCTTTCACTGTATCAGCCCCAGGCTGCCCTGACTGCATTGAACCCAGTTCTCTGTGGCTGGCTACCGGTGTGAGGATAGTACCTTGAATCTACAATACTTAAATCACAATTGCCATGGCTTTTAGGAAAAGAGGAGGATATATCACCATAGACAATCCCTGCCTATACTACTATTCCACAACAACCCATGGACCACATGCCACCATATTTATTTTACTCCTGGTAAAGCTATTTGTCTTCTGTGTGTCCTACACATCAAGATTCCTCTCACCTTTCCCACTCCCTTTACAAACATTAATGATTTGTTAGGAAAGCTATCTCATTAAATCAGTTTGTTTTCATATTGAAAATAAAGCTGTTTTTATTTCTAGTCAAATTAAGAAGCCAAGAGTTTGGTGAAAGATTTGGCTGTGGAAAAAATAAAGGCTAATTATTTTCTTTTACATGAAGGGCTTACCATTCAAGCCTAATTGTTGTTCAGTACAATACTATTAATATACTTCATCAAATATTTGTCAGGTTAACTTTGTTGTAAGTTTCCATTACTTTTAATATTCAATTCTGTCTATATGTGTGTGTATGTGTGTATACTATCTGGTATTTATACTTTTATGTTCACTTAACATGGATATCTACTCACAACTTTTAATAAATTTAGTGGAAACATTGACCAGAATATATAGATTTTATTCACATATATATGCTATATAGAGACTTAGATATGCTCATGAATATGCATATGGTTCTTTTGTGTATATACAGAGAGATGCGTACAGGAATCTTGCCTTGCTTATGCAGTCATGTCTAAGTAGAGTCATATTAGCAATGGCTTATAAACTAATTATTAGTTGTGTTTTATTTTTTATTGAATAAATAAGTGGATGAATGATTTCATACTTCTAACAAGGGATATGATTAAAATATCTTTTTCTTCTCTTCTATATTACCTGTCTTTTTATCTAATATTTTGTCTCCATGGAGAGAGGCAGAAAACTTGATGGCCCATAGTAGAGGCTCAATAAATATTTACAGTTAAAATAATGAATAAGTAAAGGTAATAATGATCACAGATTGGGATGAATGAGTATGTGTAGTGCAGATCAAAAAATCACACAGAAGAGGGATTAAAAAGATAATAAAGAGTAATGGGGGCTCAACTATGGGGTTACCATGGAAATGGAAGTAAAAACTAAATTCAGAGTAGCAAGTAGAAGGAAGAAAAGGAAAAATATTAAGGAATATAGTTTTAGAAAGACGTGAAAATAGAGAAGAAGAGTAGGGAGACAGACAAGAAGGATAAAAGCGAGAACACACTCACTGCAAGATGGAGGGAGAAAGAAGAGAGATGTGGAAAGGGGCAGATAAGGCATAGCAACACAGGTGAGCAGACACAAGGAGAGAGGAATTCAGACAGTGCAAAAATGCAAAGGACACCTCAGTGTGAGAGGAAAGGAACTAGGCCACTGTGTTAACTCTGTGCCTCCAATATACATTTATGACTTCGGGTTGACTTTAAATTTCAAATTTGATATCTTCCTCAAGCTTTTAAAAATAACAAAATCCATGATGATTAGAAGGCCTAAAAGCCCTGAAAAATTAGACTTTCATATGCACTATGTATACAGTTCACTACAGCGACCCTAAGATATAATTTACCTATGTATTCTATAACCAGAATAGCATTTTCTATTTATGGCTACTGTGTTTTTTATAACTTAACTTATATCTCTTAGGAATACTACAAAGTCACTGTAAATTGTATTTTAATTTCTTAAAAGCAAATTCTTATTAAGAGATGATAGTAATATAATTAAAAATTAATAATCACATTAATGAAGCTTTTGCTTAGCAAATTGAAATGCACCTCTTATAAATACAAGAAGTTTCATAGACTCCTTGACACTGGAAGAAAAGATCTTAATGACAGACTAATCTTAACCCCTCATTTAAATGTTGAGGAAAGTGAGCCTACAGTTGTTACGGGATTCTCCCAAGGACATGTAGCTAATTAGTGACAGAATAATTGAGTAGAACTCAAACTTAGACTTCTTTTCTCAGTGATAATCAAGATACGTAGTCTTGTGATTTATTTTATGTAGAGCTATGTTATTATCTAAGAAATGCATCATTACACATTACCACTGATAAGATTTTTTTTAATCCTATGGCCTTTTTTGTCCTATGAAGATAGTCAAAAATTGGAATTCATTACAAAGAAGAAGAAAAATCTTCTAAGATAAGTAAGCCAGTAATGTTCAATGGATAAACAATAGGATATTCCAAGAATGCTTACTTTAAGTAAATAGTTGGAGAGAGACAGAGAGGGGTAGGGAGGATGGGGTAGAGGGGAAGAGAAAGACAGAGAGTCCTAATAAGTTATCTTTCCTCCAAAGGGCAAAGATGTTTCATTGAGAAATAAAGGAAGTTAATCAACATTGGACTTAGATTAAATTGTCTCATATTTATGAATTCATAAAAGTCAAATAAAGAAAAATGAATCACCAGAATTCCATTTGACTAAGGTTTCATATATATGCGTGTGAACTTTTAAAAGAGTAATGAAAACCATCAGAATTTTGGGGAGGGGCTCATAAATATTTTTAAAACTTTCTTGTTCTGTAGAAATTATTCAGGATTTCTTCTAACTGTGATATTCTGGTCTAGTTTATCTAGCCATGTCATACTGTTATGGGGGCAAAGAGGAATGCCAGTATAATTCATAGTGGAGTTGGTTTTTTGGTTATTTTGATGGTCACTCAACTAGACATTTATCTAATTGTGTTAACAAGGTTTACCAATGTGGGTAAGAATTCAGAATTAATAGTTGATTCAGAAATCTCATAGAGCTGTGCCTACTGACCTATAATGAATAATACAAAATAAATATCATCCTGTTATTTTGGTATAGCTTGATAGGCTTTGTATAGTGCTTTCACATTCACTATTTTTATAACAACACTGTATAAAATAAGTAGGAAAAACCTCAGCTTGAAAGTGAGGTTAGAGGTAGATGAAGTGATTTGCCTAGATTAATATAGTGAGTCTTTTTTGAAGTTATGATTGGAATCCATTTCTCCTAATTCCTAGCTTAGAGCCTCTTCCATCCAGAAGATAAGCCCCAAGAAGGCAAGAAATTTTGTATTTCCACCAAACTGCTGTGCACATTGCAAAGTTCATGTTGAACTAATGAGTGATAAATCTACATCATTCTGCTTCTCACTGGTATCCTGTTTCCTTTCTCTAAATTTTAAATTTGAGTTCATAGATTATTTTAAGGCAATCAGTTATTCAACGCACCTTTTCATTGCCTTAAAATTAGTTTCTTTTTTAGAGTCTTCTCAAAAGGAAAACATTTGGTCCCCATGAACACCTTACACATTTCTGATTTTATCAATCTTCGTGTGATTCTGCCTATTTCTGGTGAATAATATGTTTCAATCCAGTTTAACAAAGCTGTTGGAAATCTGTTAATTTTAGTGTTAAGATACATTTCCTCTCTACCTCCCAAATTATCCAGAAGCCCTTCTGTCACAGATAATGCAATCTAATGAGAAATGGATCAGAGCAAGAAGAAGAAAGAACTAGAAGGATAGAAAGACATGCTTCTGCTCTAGATGCCCTCATGCCTCTTGACTTTAGCTGTCTATATTTCTCAGTGATTACAAAAACAAAACCAAAAAACATTGGGAAAACCCATTGTTAACTCATAACTTAGAGACTGTGGTAGTAGAGATAATGAATCAGAAGCCCAGATTTCCTCATGTAGTCCAAGAGAATGGACCTTGAGAACTAAGAAGACATTTCTGGAAATGATCTTAATTGAATCATATTTGGGGTAAGTGGCGGTGTACTATCTCTATGTGGTTCCATGAGCTACCTCGTAATGTTGGTGTGTGGAGGCTCACCACTTCATTGTCTATCTCAACTCTAATTTCATTTCCTTCTGCTAGAGAGAGGAAACTAGGCATAGCTTGAGTTTGGAGAGAAGAAGAGACTAAGGTATCATACCACAAAAGAAAGACAACTTTTAAGTTTTCCAGAACCTTTGTAATTTCCTCATCTTATTATAATTTTTACCCCCATCTTCTTTCTCCTAGTGATTAACAGGAAAACTTTTAGTGTATAGAAGATGTGTTTTTGGCGACCACAAGAACAGAGATGATTGCAGAAACTCACTTTCTCTTCAATCATTCTTCATGGAGAAGAACCCCCAGGGACAGTGGAATAGTCAAAGCCCAATAAGGGAAAGATTTGAGACCAAATCTCAGTGATTCTGCAGGACTTGGATCTCAGTTGGGCCTGAGAGATGCCTTCATTAGTTCATTTGTTCCCTAGCAGGCAGCATCTTGTCTTTCATCCAAAGCTTGAATTTGGTGTCGGAACGTCTTAAGACATGAATTCTGCCTTTACAAATAACTAGCCATACGACCTAGAATGAGCTATCTCTTATACATGCCAATTAGCTCATCTAAAACAATAATATTATTTACATCATGGATGTATTGTGAGGATAAAAAAGATACTGCTCAGCATCCACTTATTCATAAAACAAGCAATAGTTAACACACTTACAATGTAGCCAGTGTTATGCTAAATACTGAGGCTATACGAAAACTTGAGTTCCTGACCTGAAGGTCTCACAGTCCAGAAAGGTTGCTGAGAGGTCAGTAAATAAACACAAAGAGAAGGGCACACAGTGAGAAGGGGCACAATATAAACAGAGGACTGTGGGAATTATCTATGGGAAGAGAGAAGCACTAACTTTGCTTGGGGAAAGTTAACAAGCAATAGACTTGAAAAAAGGCGTGTTTTTATGTCTATTCTGTCTACCCAACTTTATTTTTTATTTATGCATTTATTTTTAGATTTCATTTATTTATTTATTTATTGGCTGCGTTGGGTCTTCATTGCTGCGCGCGGGCTTTCTCTAATTGCGGCGAGCGGGAGCTACTCTTTGTTGCAGTGCGGGCTTCTCATTGCAGCGGCTTCTCTTGCTGCGGAGCATGGGCTCTAGGTGAGCAGGCTCCAGTAGTTGTGGCTCATGGGCTCAGCAGTTGTGTCTCGCAGGCTCGGTTGTCGTGGCTCGCGGGCTCTAGAGCACAGGCTTAGTAGTTGTGGCGCCTGGGCTTAGTTGCTACGCAGCATGTGGAATCTTCCCTGGACCAGGGCTCAAACCTGTGCCCCCTGCATTGGTAGGCAGATTCTTAACCACTGCACCACCAGAGAAGCCCTGTTTATCTAACTTTAAACTGTGCCTTAAATGTACTCAAACCATTTCCAATTCTGAATTCTCTGTACAGTGTTCGTATATGGTTAGCACTCAAAAATGTTTATTATTAGCAGTTATTTTAATACCCTTTTCCATTAAGTTGTATTGTTTTATTACAGAGAAGGCAGGAGTGATTGAAATCTCTCACATGGTTCTACAGCTAGTTTTAATAGCAAGTTGTGCTTGATTCTTTCTTCAAATCCTAGGATGACCCCAAGAATGAGGGTTATTTGATATTTTCAGGAAGAAAAATGTTTTTTAACAGAATGAAAAATATCGTATTTAATTAAGAAGGTATTGACTGGAGATATGGTACTTTAACATAAAATACTCTATGAATGGGAGGAGTAATAGATACTTGTATCCATTGAGTGTTGGCATGTTAAATGGTACAGTTTATATGGAGAGTGACTTGGAAATATCAATCATAATTGATAATTCACAGAATATTTGATTCATCAGTACTAATTCTAAAAATGTATTGTGCAGACATATTGGCCATTTGTGAAGTAACATGTATAAGAATATTTATTGTAGTGGTTATAGTAGCAAAAAATTTGAAACCACATAAATGTTCAACACAGTAGTGAACTGGATTATTGAATTATTAGATAAATGTTAGACATTGTATGAATGTATATTCAGACAGTTTTATAGAATGTAATAATATACAATGGTTAAAAAGAATCAGATGGCACAATATGTACTGATATAACGTCAAGAAAAATGGCAAAGTGCACAATTGTGTGTGTAGTATAAAATCATTAGTGCAGAAAGATATAACTTTATGGATATAAATATAGATATAGCTTTGAATATCGATATGGATAAACACATATTGCATCTGTATATTCTTATATATTAATAGCTATCCCTAAAAGGATACACAAAAAACAGTCACAATGGTTACTGGGGAAAGGGAGAAAATTGAAATATTCACTTATCATTATATACACTTTTGTTCTCTTTGAACATGATATTATGTGTATGTATTACCTATTCAAAAAGCATTAAATGAGTTAACAAAAGAGATACCTAAAACACAGAATGTCTTCCCAACCATATTTATAAAAATTATCATGGTGGGAAGTTTTTCTGTAAATTCACAAGAGTTAAACATGTTAATCCATTTTTATATTTATGTAGAAGAAAGTTTGAATTTTTTCTAGAGGGAGAATATTTTAAAAATTCTTTAAATTACTTTTTCCCCCAGGAAGTCAATAAACTTCGATTACTTTACTCCAGAACAAGCAGCATCAGCTATAAAAAAGGGATGAATTCTATATTTGATAGCATAAATGAGGCATAATAATCAAAGGAAAAAACCTTTTGAAAAGAAGAATGTGTAAGCTACTGGATCCTTGGGACGGCAGCAGTAACTTACATACCATTACTTATTCAGGGTTGCATTCCTAATTACTCCTTGGAGAAAAAAAGATAATCATTATACTATAGTGATTACTTCTTTCATCACACAAGAGAAACAATGCTGATATAGGCACATGTTAAAGAAATATAACTCTAGTCTGTTGATAAAATTATTTATGTACAATATTTTAAGGGGAATATGTTAATAGAAAAAACACATTTCTTAAAGGAGCATTGAGCTTTCCAGTAAACTCCTGTGCTCAAGTTTTTCTAGAAAAAGTACATAATGTCAGTTTAATACTAGATTCTAATTGTTCATGACCTACTAGTTTTCTCACAGATGTTTGTTAAAGCAACATTACTGAACCATACACTTAAAAATGATTAAGATGGGGCTTCCCTGGTGGCACAGTGGTTGAGAGTCCGCCTGCCGATGCAGGGGACACGGGTTCGTGCCCCGGTCCGGGAAGATCCCACATGCCGCGGAGCGGCTGGGCCCATGAGCCATGGCCGCTGAGCCTGCGCGTCCGGAGCCTGTGCTCCACAACGGGAGAGGCCACAACAGAGAGAGGCCCGCGTACAGCAAAAAAAAAAAAAAAAAAAAAGATTAAGATGAAAAAAATGATTAAGATTGTAAAGCTTATGCTATTTTTTTACCACAATATTAAAAAAAAAAAAACTAATGGAAGATCGGAAGAATGAAAAAGGAAGGAAAAATTTGCCTCTTTGCTGTGAATAATTACCTATATTCTAATTAGAAAAAGTCTAAAACAGAAGTGTTAATGTTTGCCTACAATTAATTGAAATGATCTATCTCTATATCTATATATCTAATCAATCTAATTATATAGAGCAAGATTAAAGAAGAAAGGCTATACCTTGATTGCACACACTCAAACCGCAAACTTTGCTGGGTTTTTAACTGTTTAAAATTATATTTAGTTCATAATTTTGCAGAAGTACTTTAACAAAGCGGGGAGAACTTTTAAAAATTTTATTGGAGTATAGTTGCTTTACAATGTTGTATTAGTTTCTGCTGTACGGCAAAGTGAATCAGCTATACATATACATATTTCCTCTTTTTTGGATTTCCTTCCCATTTAAGTCACCACAGAGCATTGAGTAGAGTTCCCTGTGTTACAAAGGAGGTTCTCATTAGTCATCTATTTTATACAGAGTAGTGTTTATATGTCAATCCCAATCTCCCAATTCAACCCACCTCCCACTTCCCCTGCCCCTGTCTGTTCTGTACATCTGTACATTTATGTCTGTTCTGTACATCTGTGTCTCTTTCTGCTTTGCAAATAAGTTCATCTGTGTCACTTTTCTAGATTCCACATATAAGTGATATTATATGATATTTGCTTTTCTCTTTCTGACATACTTCACTCTGTATGACAGTCTCTAAGTCTATCCACATCTCTACAAATTGCACAATTTCATTCCTTTTTATGGCTGAGTAATATTCCATTGTGTATATGTACCACATCTTCTTTATCCATTCTTCTGTTGATGGACATTTAGGTTGCTTCCATGTCCTGACTATTGTAAATAGTGCTGCAATGAACATTGGGGCACATGTATCTTTTTGAATTATGGTTTTCTCTGGGTATATGCCCAGGAGTGGGATTGCTGGGTCATATGATAGTTCTATTTTTAGTTTTTTAAGGAACCTCCATACTGTTCTCCATAGTGGCTGTATCAGTTTACATTCCCACCAACAGTGTAAGAGGGTTCAAAGGAGGGAAACTTTTAATATACCATTAACTCTTCTTTATCCACTTACAGATAATCTATATCATGTATTTAAAACTAAATGGTGGGCTTCCCTGGTGGCGCAGTGGTTGAGAGTCCGCCTGCCGATGCAGGGGACACGGGTTCGTGCCCCGGTCCGGGAAGATCCCACATGCCACGGAGCGGCTGGGCCCATGAGCCATGGCCGCTGAGCCTGTGCGTCCGGAGCCTGTGCTCCACAACGGGAGAGGCCACAACAGTGAGAGGCCCGCGTACTGTAAAAAAAAGAAAAGAAAGAAAAAAAAAACCTAAATGGTGTTCCATACTAGCATGTATCTCTTTTCATGGCTGATCTGGCTTTCCTGGTCATCAGTTGGGGTATATTTATAAATACAATTTTTTTTTAAACTTGAGAGTTATGTTTTATTCAGCGGACATACTGAGGACTTCAAGCCTGGGAGACAGCATCTCAAGTAACCCTGATAAAATTGCTCCAAGGAGGTGAGGGGGGAGCTAGGATATATAGGAGTTTTGTAACAAACGGCAGGTAGTAGGAATAAAAGATTACTGTTAATAAAAGAAAACTAGATATCTCAAGTTAAGGAAAGTACTGTTTTTCTATGTATGGGAAGATGTAAGAGTCTGGGCTCACTGAAATCATTCTTTTGATATGCACCTCAGCTATCTGGGGCCAGTATCCTGTGTTTTCACATCCTGAGTTTCCTCAGGGCTCACCAGCTCACCATAGGAGGTGGCTGCAATCTCTGATCGCTGTGGCATCCTTTGTTTACTGATATGGCAGGCAATATTCCATTTCTCAGTTCCTCCTTTTGGTCCAAAATTCGACCAATGTTTGGGAGACATTTCATGACCAATTTTTGTCCCACGGTATAAATACAAATTTTATTAATATCCTAAACCAAACAAAATTCAGAAGGTGAGCATGTGGAAAATACTTAAGGTTA
The DNA here is from genome assembly GCF_951394435.1 of Stenella coeruleoalba. Lineage (NCBI taxonomy): Eukaryota > Metazoa > Chordata > Mammalia > Artiodactyla > Delphinidae > Stenella > Stenella coeruleoalba. Next base: position 75,809,681 of record NC_137155.1, read on the forward strand.
TATTCTAGAGGCCAAAGTGTGTTCATGCTTTTTAGATTATGCACATCACTGACCCTTTACATTACTGTGGACTAGACTTGACTCATAGGTATTTAACCAAATGAACCACAGAAAACTCTTTCCTTTAATCATTTGTCACTGTAAAGCAAATGTCTAAATCTGAAATGGTAGAAATGGAGCTTTCCTTATATTTTTAAATACACAGAGCATGCTGAAATTAAGTATTTAGGATTCATATCCAAGTGTACCTATAATGTATTTTAATAAGGTCATGAATAATGAAGTAATTTGATACAATGTGGAAAAGCTGTGAAGTGTAGCATTCAAGTAATATTTATCTATGAGGTGTATCCATTTTATGGTTCTCTTTTCATAAATTTCATTTCCACTTATGGAGTTGTGTCATACGCAGGCTAATTAATATGACTTATCCTGTGGCTAGGCAGGAATGTTTTTCACTTTTCCTTTATCCTTTCACCTTGTGCAAAATTATTATTCCCCTCAGCACCTCATTTATCTCTCCCACTCACCCTAGGGAGTCCCTCGTGCAGAACAACTAGGTGTATATGGGGGAGCGACAATCTGGCAGCCTCATCATAAAATGTGGTATGTTAGCTACTTCCCTTTCCAAGGGACCTATCCAGCTGAGACTGTACAAGGCCTCTGGGCCACACATGCAAATGCAGCAAACTCACATCCCAAGAAAACTTTTTGCATAAAGGCAGAGGGAAATACCTCTTTAACAGTGCTTGCACAGAGGGGAAAAGCATTCTGTTTTCTGGAAGTTTGTCCTGTCGGAGAAATAAACCACGTGACAAGAGGAGATATTTTCACTGGACCAGATACGCATAGAAATGGAATTCAGTTCCATGCATTCTTACTGCTAATTCTGGGAAGATTGATCATCTCCAGTATACAAAGGCCATTTTGCAAAATTGAATAGGGTACTGTCAAAAACAGTAAAAAATAATTTGAGCTTATGTGATTAGAAACAGATTATTTTTGCCCATAACAGATGTGAAAACAGGCATTGATATACAGCATACCAGATTTTCTCTGATATTATGGTACTGGCCCCCATTTGAGCCTATTGCTGGCTCTTGGTAGATGGGAAGCTTTCACTCTTAGTTTATATTCATTAGGCACGTACTTCTCCTTGTGGCTGTTTTTCAATATTTGATAGATTTATGTAGGTTTATATATTCTGGTTTTCCTCTTGACCAGTAAAACACATTCTGAAGGATCTTGCTAATACTCATGCTTCAGCTTCTTATGGCCTGGATACTGGTTAACCTAATACCAAATCCATTTTCCACCAGAATTTGATCAATACCCCTAATCAAACTCATATGATATTTTAGACAAAAGGCAATTTTTTTCAAGAGGAAGAGCTATCAGCAGTGATGGTTGTAAGCCCCAAACAAGCAAGAAATTGAGTCTGCTTTGTTCCTTCTATATCCCCAATATCTAAAACAGCTCACGTATTTGTATTCTTTTGTGGTTTAGTGGCAGACTGCTATGCAGAATAATCTCCAAAACATGAAATCAGATGAGTGATTTCATTGTTTTAATCAAACCAAGTTATTCTGGCAAATATTTATGAGACACATAATGTCTACTGGGTGACATGGGGTTTAGACATAAATGACAAGCAGTTCATCACGTATGTGATTGAAATTACCATTATTTAAAGTAACCAAATCAGTTGTTTTTTATGTGATTCTCTCTTCATTGGATCAGTTTTCCAGAGCTCATTTTCAACCATGGCTGTTTTCCCTGATATTATGTGAAAAGTAAGTCATTATCTATGTCAGCAGCACCAACATATACTCCAACATTTAAACCTTAAAAGAAAAGGTCCTGCTTGGAGTAGAGTTGATTTACAGTGTTGTGTTAGTTTCTGCTGTACAGCAAAGTGAATCTGTTACACATATACATATATCTACTCTTTTTTAGATTCTTTTCCAATATAGGTCATTACAGAGTATTGAGTAGAGTTCCCTGTGCTATAGAGTAGGTCCTCATTAGTTACCTATTTTATATATAGTAGTGTGTATATATCAGTCCCAATCTTCTTTACCTTCAAACAGCCAGGGATTATTTGACAGAGTCCTAGCCCCAGCACGCCAAAGTGTTTCCTTTGCTCCAGGATTCACTCTCCTAATCATTATATAATCCTCTTATTGCCTCACATTTAAAATGCTATGTAACAAGTCATTAAAATGCTTTACCTGAAGGTGTTCTCCTTACATACACATTCATTCAACAGTTGTCCAGTGCAGTACGTGATAGGCATTGTGGGATGGCCCTATAGCAGCAGGAATGTGTTGAATACTGAAAAAATACAAAAATGAACAAAACTGAATCCTTCCTTCAAACTTAAACACCAAGAAGAGAGGTGAAATATATACAGGGATTGGAACCTTTGTGACTTTGTATGAAATAATCCTCAGTATATGACTAACAGAATGAGTAACGACTTAATCCATTTGGGCTGCTATAAAAAAAAATACAAAAAACTGGGTGGCTTATAAATAACAGAAATGTATCTCTTATAGTTCTGGAGGCTGAGAAGTCCAAGATCAAGGCACTAGCAGATGCGGTGTCTGGTGAGAGCTCCTGCCTGGTCATAGATGACCATCTTTTCCTTGTGTCCTCACATGGCAGAAGGGGCAAGGGAGCTCTCTGTGACCTCTTATATAAAGGCTCTAATCCCATTCATGAAGGTTCTGCCCATATGAACTAATGACTCCCCCCAAAGCCCCACTTCCAAATATCGTTACATTGGAGATTGTTTCAACATAATGAATTTTTTTTTGAGGGGGTGACATAAACATTCAGTCAATAGCGGTAATTTTTGCTAAGACTAGGGATTTATAAAACAGGAAAGTGCTGGGTGCCTAAAGGTAGATGATGGAAAGGGAGAAGAAGCAAATATGCCACCAGTGGAGAGAAGGGAGCAAAGAAAGATTATTCAAACTTGAGAGACCGGTTTCCCTTTGGTCCTGCCATGCCTTCATCTGAGCAGAAGTATGTAAAAGGTTTGTCTATACCTCTAGGATGAGGGGATCTGAGCTCCACATATCCTACAATTGAGCTGATGGGAGACAGCTCTCTCTTTGAAACTCTTCACTAACTCAACTCTGAGTTATAACTATAGCTGTAAAATGACACAACCACATGGACTCCCTGATCAGAGACCTTAATCCAACAAGCATGGCAGTAAAAGGCGCCACCTGCAAAGCAGTATTTGTGTGTGGAATTATGTGACATATTTAAATTCTGTATATACAAGGGTGGAAAATGACTGGCAAATGCACGGTTGCCTCCTACATTTAAATTGCGATTGTGAAACTTTTCTTTGATTAAGATGTTGTAGTGTTGATTGCATACCATGAGGAGAAAATAGTAAGTAAATTAGCAACTGTCCTTGTACGTCAATCCAATGAGTCATTTATAGTTAAACAGCAAACGAGTTTCCGCAAGGCAAATATAGCAAAAAAGATTACTTTTGGATTTTCTAGTTGCCTCAGAGATCAGTAGGAAAGATTATCACCCCCTAGAGATTCTGTAGGTTCCTTGTGGGTGAGATATTATGAATGGTCATGATTGATATAGTATGTTGCAAAGTAAACAACTTCTTGTTATAGACATTTCCCTCTACTACAACATATGGGCAAGGCATACTTTTAATTATGTTATTCAAATTCTACTATTTTTTTTTTAAGTTGCTTGGTCCCGAAGTGTTTCTTCAAATTAAAAGCAGTGAGCATTGTACATAAAGTCTTCTGATTAAAATGCATACATTCTTTTTTTTTAATTTTCAGAAGAGAAACAATGACTGATCATGTGAAGAAAGCTTCTTAATCAAGAAGAAAGTCTTTTCTCTAAATAAAACAAAAGTAGATATGAAAATGAATCTTCAGTTAAGAATGGATCATTTCTTTTCCCTATGTATCATGCCTCCTATTTCTTTCCAGTTGGTTGGATTTCAATAGAAATAACTTTTATGTTAAGTTTGTTTAGATTTAATTTACTATAGAAACTCAAACCATGCCATTATTATTGATTAGGATAGGGCTGCCAGCGTGGCCTTGAAAAACCATTATATGCTAATGTGCAAACATAGATCATTATAATATGAACGGAGGCTTGCTTGCATACAAAAGTATCAATGGTATTAGCATAGCCAAGAACATGTTGTAATGGCTCTGTAATTTCGAGCAAGAATACAGTATTCTTGGATTTGATTGAATGAAGTATTTGTAAAAAATGCATTCCTATCATGTAGCTTTTTTCTACCCACCATTTAAAAATGAACCATCCAATTGGCCTTTTTTCTAGAAAACGGGAAGAGAAGGAGTGTTCAGTACCACTTTCTTTCAGTCCTATTTTATATGGTAAACTTTCTCAAAGGGTATTTAGATCATGCTTTTTAATTTCAATACAGTTTATAAAGGCAAGTGGGTTCAAAAGATCTGAACCTGATCACTTTGGAGGAGTGGAGAGCAGAGAGGATTGACTCTCCTAATCCACAAAATGGCTGATCTGCATTGCTCCCAGAAGCAGAGACAAAACACCTTTATTTGTTTAAAAACTGGCCGTGAAGAAGCAGTTTATTATTTTTTTGAACACAAAAATATGCTGCGGTGCTGTTAGTCATGATACTCATGGCCACAGGCTCCTGAGGCTTAGAGTGAGGGACACAAGGTAAGAGAAGAAAGGAGAGTAGCACAGGCTACGAGATCCTGTGACGCAAGACTTTGGTGAATGGTGTTTCAGATCATTACACTTACAATACCTGAGTAAATGAAATAATACGTTGAAGAGTTTTTTAATGACGACCTACTCTGTGGCTGGACTTTAATAAGCTTTTACCCATTGTTTGAACAGTTCCTATAGAATGTTCATCCTGTGTTACTATACAGTGTTTACCGTAGAGAAAATGGCTAGATATTCCATACATTTTTTGTAAAATTTAATTGAATAAGCATTATAATCTTCTTCTAAATACCTCCAAGCATTTAGAATACTGTTGCTTTTAGTCAGGTAAAAGTTTTGGTATAACAATTATCATTTTGATTATCAGAAAATTCTGTATAACCTAGCCCTATCTGTAGCCCAGCATATTTCCCAAATAAGCAATGTTTCAATGACCTGATTATATTTCTTTCCTTACAACACAGTTCTACACAATGGCTTTTTCTACTTCTTGTTCCTATAATAGCCATACTTTACCAAAAAAAGTAAAATAAAATGTGTGATATTTATAACATGTGAGGGGAGGCAAGCTGAGTTTACATATCAAGTAAAAATATCTATTCTTCATTTTCTTCTTTCTAAATGAAGATGAAGTTATCCTTCAAATTCTCTTAACCTTTCTTACTCCAAATAACTCAACCACCTAAATAAAATTTACCTATGTACCAAATTATCCACTGAAACACAAGAACTGCAAAAAGAAATTTAAAACCAGAAGGTAAGGGTACAATAAAGATTTGGACCTGATCCTGATTTCTGACACCTATTTATTTTCTTCAATGGACTCCAAAGACTTTTACCTTACTAAATGACTTGGTCAGCCAACGCAACGACTGATTCATCCGAATGCGTTCAGGCTAGAAAGAAGTTTTAACAGGTGCCCCAACTTGTTTATAAGGGTGACTAACCAAACATATAACTAGAACTATTTTACTGATAATCAGGAGTCTTCTGAAGCTCTCCAAACCATTCAGGCCTGACCCCAGCCTGGGAAAAAGTATGTTCCTCTAGACCGCTATCTGATATATAATGTGACTTGGAAGGGTACATTTGTAACATGTGCTAGAACATGATGGATTGGAAGTACTTTAATATCTTCCTCTTCTTATTTCTTGGAGCACTAAGTACTTATCTTAGAGAAGTAATCACTTACTACTTTTCTTTTCTTTTACTACTGGAATCCACTTTTACTTCACGTCAATTAACCATATTAACGAAAAGGAGAGGTTACAAATGAAATCACTTTATAATCAAATTTCACTAATAATAAAAAGAGCAAAATAACAATTTTTTGATTTTTCATAAACTGATTTTATGCCTTCCCTACTTGCTTTTAGTTTTTTTTTAATTTTATGAAATGGGATAATTAAAAAATGACAACCCCATGACGGTCCTCCAATTTTATGATGATTTTGCTAATCTATGATAAATAAAAAAACTTTAAGAACAACAGCAAAAATTTTCTAAACTTTTACTTTTTAAATTTGCTAAATTTTTTAACTATAGAGCAAAACAGCTAGATATAACAATAAAAATATACAAAATGTAAAGAAAAAATTTAGTCATTTATCCCCACTATTCTCCAGTCTCATCTTTCTGAGTTAACCAATACTAACCTATCTATATTTATATTTTGTCACTTTTCTCTGTGCTCATAAAAATGTGTTTACATATATATGTATATGATTACAAGTACATGCTTAATTCTCTGTAATGTGACATGTGTTTCTCACTTAATTCTGGATCATGGGTAAAATTCCAAGCTAATGCAGCTATGAAAGAGGTTGTCATGAAAACACACTCTTTGCAATATCTCTTCACCTGCAGGAGCAGCCTCTTCTCTGTCTTTCAAGAGTCAGCAACTAGTTTTCTCACCATTATCTACCACAATTTAAATTTCCAGAGCATTTCATAGCATTTGTGCTCAGTGATGCAACTATAATTCTAGAGTGTTTGCGTAGGAGAACAAAAGTGAGTTAATGTCTCTATGACCTTTGATGACCTATTTCAGTGGCCTTCATTTCAATACTAAACACCTTTGCGATAAAGGCACCTGCAAGCAAGCATATACATGTACACTTGCATACATGCATGCATGTACACACACACACACACATTTTGAATCCTGGATACGTAATTTTAGACAATTTTTGTTTTTGCATTAGTGTCTTAGTTTTTTGTTAGTTGGCTGTTTGTTCTTCAGCCTTCTTATCATCATGAATGGTCTTGCTTTAAAAACAACTACTTTTACTTTACTTTTTTTTCAACATACTATTTATTTTCCTGCCTTGATCAAAATTGTTTATAAACCAATCATCAGAGCTTTGTCTGAAGTCATCATATGAATGTCTTAAGTCTTCACCAAACTGGTGCAAATTTTTATCTTTGTATTTTGAATTTAATACACTGCTGGACTCATGGTAGGATTTCTGCAATAACTTATTGAAAGAACAAAGAGAGAGAGGAAGGGAGAAAAGGAGCGAGGGAGAGAAGAAAGGAAAAGAAGAGAGAGGAAGATATAAGCCATAAGAAATACATATTTAGCAACACCATTTATAAGCTGTCACTGTAGGTTTTCAAGTAGAAGTACAATCATCGTGTGCCAAGGACAATTATGCTGGTGAGAAAATAGAACTCATGAGCCCCTGGTTGCAGCCGTAAAGCTTTGATTCCATTTCATCTATGACTTTCCAGATGCCTTGGCTATCACATTAGTGATTCAGTAATTATTCTAAGCCAGAGAACTCTGTAGGAGAGATATTTGCAGGTAGGTAAACTCTGCAGTAACTTTCAAACCAAACAGTAGCAAAATATTACCAATTTAGCATTTTAAATGCCTCATACCTGAAAAAATATATCTATCTTTAGAGATACTGAATATCATATTTAATTATCATTTGTTCTGGATTACCGCTTTTTATTTGAAAGATTCTTGAAGCCATGTTTTAATTAACCAGAATTGAAAGCACAGGGACCCCAAATGCTGATGTTTCCAGAAAAGTTGAGTTTTATGTGGATGGCAGTGGCACTCCAGTTCATAAACTTAATTCCTTTTTGCCACTCAGGTTATAGAGCAAACAGGTGGATATTTAAGGGGATGATGGAGTAGAAGGAAATAAGCTTGAGTATCACCATAATAAGATAATCTATTGAGTAATTACTGAAATAATCTGATTTTGTTTATGAGTTGGTTGGCTGATGAGTTGATAATTATTTGTCTTTTTATAGTTCTACATTTAAAAAAACATGCCAAAAAAAAAAAAAAACAACATGCCAGATATTTAGGTTGGACGTTACTAACGCATCTACCTCTCTCCTAGGCAATACCCACGCTTGATTTGTTTTACACACAACTTTACTTGATGTGTCAGTACACTTTTTAGTATCTTAAACTGAGTTAATTCTTCATTAACCAGTTTACTGAGTTGCATGCCTATGTAGCACAAAAACAGATTCAAGACCCTTATTTTCTTCCAAATATTGTCAACAGCTTTTATTCCTTGAGGGTACGGAGGAAAGGTGTTGTGTTTCCCTGTGGACTTGCGAGCAATAAAGCCAACATAAAATTAGTTAAGGAAGAAGAAGGGCAATTGGGAGGTTTTTCTGTGCTGCTTTTACTAATCTAAAAGAAATCACTGGAGTCATTTACTTTTCATTCTCTTTACGATCATTGACTAACACAGCCCATCTCTTTTTCTTCAAATAGTTCTGCAATGATCAAACTAGATTAGCTCTTTCTGTGGTTATGTCTTATTTTACAAGCATAATTATTAAAATAACAAATGGGAAAATCATCCAGAAGCACACAGAGCCAATCAAGTATAAAACTGCAATTGCTCTATTAGTAATTACAGATAGTATTTCAAATATGGTCCATATTTTTGCAAATAACCGAATATGCTAAATATTAAGTTCTTGATTAGACAAGTAAAATTTCAAATCAACCAGAAAATAATACTGGCGAGGAGGACAGAATTATTAAGAAAACTATTATGGGGTACAAGTCTCTGAGAAATTTGAAAGGATTTTACTTTAAAAGACCAGGCAGGTTTGACAGTTATTCACAAGCAACTGCATAATGCCAGTCTAGCATTACATCACAAAATATTTTTAACGTTGAATCAATCTGATAAATTGTTAGTTATACATCTAAATATGCCATGGGGGGGTGTTGGGAAAGGAACATTAAAGAACATTGTGATCTGTGACATTAAAAGGCAGAAATGATTAAAAAGACCACCATCAGCAAGGAGATAAAGTGAATTCCTACCAATTAGGATGGAGAACTGTAGTTAGTCAATTTTGAATACCTACTATGTGCCAGGTACCCCATTAGTGTCTAAAAATACTAAGATAAAAGATGCAGGTAATTTCCTTGAGGAATGTACAATCTAGTACTTACTAGAACAGTGCAATTCTGATAAAACAGGGCCTCAAAATGTAAATGATACCTTAGGTCACCCTTGGGAACTTCAGGTTGGAATTTTATTTCCCTATTTACTCAAGGGTAAATTAGCATATGTGCAAGTGAGAATGTCCCCATTTTCCTGTTTGTTGTCCAATGTGAGGTATGTGTAAGTCCTTGCAGGAGCATCTCCAGTGCCTACTATCTGGACCCAACCCTATGTTGCTAGGTTAAGTCAGCACAGTTAGTCTAACTCTTAACCACTAGGTCCCTCCACTTTATCTAAGAACAAACTACATCAAAGGATAATGCTTCAACATGTCTCTTTTTATTTACCACTTATATGTAGTTCTCTGGATAATACAAGGGGGCAAAAAAGCACCAATACTTAGGAAATTAACAGTAGAGAAATTTTAGGACCAAATTTATTCAATATGTCTCTAATTTGTACTTTTTAGCTACACAGAGGGAGAGACAAAGAAAAATTGAGGAAAGAGTAGGAGGAGAAAGAGGAAGAAACAGAAAGAAAGAGAGAAAGAAGCCTAAGTAATCCTGCAGAACCCTTCATGAGGAGAATATACATCACAAGCTGAATTCCAATCAACTGTCTACTAATTAGGCATAAAGTGGCAGGTTAATTTTAAGCTTTTAGCCTCTTTTTCCCCTAGTAGAATAAGACTCTTACTATAGCAAAAAGCATAGGCTTTGATTTCTCATTTTTAATTGGATAAGAAAAACCTATATGGTGGCTAGTTAGAGGAATGTAGTCCATTAACAAAGATTCCCAACTTTGAGGGACATCTAGGTTCTACTAAAAGCTGTGGATCTCTCCAGAAAAGTGCAGATGCCACATACATAGAAAGTCTTTTGCATATAGCTTCAAAGTGGTCTCAGAATCCATGCAGCCATCGATGGATCCAGGTTTGGGTTAATATGTTATCTATCTTAGCTTCATTTCCAATTAATGAATTATAGTAATAAGAAAGAAAAAAGTGAACTGCATACTGTATATATGTAAAAATCTAAGAAGTAACATCCTGGGTCAGATGAATGCATGTATGTAATAAGAATCTAAGGAACACCACACTGGGTGAGATTAATGGGCCTCTAGCCCCTTATTCAGTTTCTAAGAGTGGTCTTAAGAAAAGATTGGAGAGCATGAGAAATACCTCATAATTCCCATTTTATGTAAATTATTAGAACCCTTCAGCCAAATATCTCTAACCTTTTCATGGTTATCCAGTTTCTGTCTCTGTGCAGCAGACATGAACATGCCCGAACTTGTCTCTTTAACTGAACTTTGAAAAAGGAGAAAGAAATAAAAAAGGGAACAAAGAAACAGCTGACCCAGACGTGTCACTCCACTTTGACCTTAGCTTCTTTCCCTGACAAAAAACACAGATGCTCTTCTCAGGTGTGAGATGATGACATAGAATACCAAAGATGACATGTAATGCCAAAGTAAACTTATTATATACTGACAGCCCCAAATAGAAGCAGAAAGTGCCTTTAAATATGTCAGTAACTAAAAAGGTTTTTTTTACTATGCCCAAGTGACCCAGAGGAAGAATATACACATTAAAATATGTGTGTCTCATATCCCCCAAAATAAAATCAAAATTCACTGAAGCACTCTTAGATAATGGCTTACTAGGGGAAAAATGTGTTAAGAATAAATTTTTCATGGGACAAAGTTGCACATTTAACCAGTGTGCCTATATCATCAAAATGAATGGATTTTCTTCGTTGAAAAGTTTCACACATCAACAGTAACATAAAGTTCAGTAATTATCTTCTATCTTCTCTCTTTCTAACATGGTGTGGTGCAGTAATTATTCTATGTCAAGATGTAAAGCAGCTGGGACTTGAACAGAAATTAACACACATTTCACATAGGTCATGATCTGAGAATGTCTTTTTTCGCCCAAGTGAAAAGAACTGGGGGAAAAAAAGAGGAGGGATTTCATGAGAAAGGAAAGTCACTATTTCAATATGCCTTTAAAATAATTATGTCTACATTAAAAATGCCAAAAACTAAAATTCTAATGAATTCTAATAGCCCTTTGTGGAAGTGTTCCTGATTTTTAAAATGTTTCTTAACATAAAGCAATCAGGTGGCTGGTTGAACAGGAAAATTACACTGCATCAGCTTCAGGATATTAGTTCAAGTCTAATAAAATTTTAATAGAAATATGTTCGATGACTTTAACTTACTGCTGAATGAATAGTACTCTGCAGGATTTGATAGTATATGACCCAAGAAAAGACTATGAAGAAGATGTATAAGGCACTTTTATAAAAGATATTTGCAGGAAACCACTAGATGATGCAGAAAATCAATAATGCCCTAGTGCCAATTTCAGCAACATTAAAATTACAGAGCTCATTGATATTTATGATGATAGAGCTACCAAATCATTGCATTTTTATCTTTCACTACATTGGCATTTTTCTTTATTATCTAGGACCAGTTGCAAAATTTGATTAGTTCCTTTTAAAAGTGTTTTATAGATGATCCTGTTTCTAAACAGCTCTTCTCAAAAACCTTTAGCAGTCCATTCTTTCTAGTTCGTCATGTAGATAGATTGGTAAAGCTCTTTTCTTTTAGGGAAGCCATAATAATTGTAAAATATTAAGACATTCAAAATGGATCTTAGCAGAACCAACTAAATAGGATTTAATAAACAGAGTTAGTAAGCTTTCTTTATTTCCTAGAGGAAACAAATAATGATACTCTAACCTCATTATCTCCCATGTGTAAAATGGAGGTGATAGTAATGAATTTTACAAGAGGAGAATTCTGTGTAGGCTACAAATAAATCTTTTGAGTTTCAGCCATGTCCTTCTCCAAGGTCACTCAAATTATCATACAAACAGGAATATAGAGCTTACATTTACTTGGCTTCTGAAGTTGCTCTATGAGTTTCTCTAACCCGCTAGAACCAATGGAATTTAGATAAATTTATACAACTAGCAGAGAAAATAATGGATATGGTGAAACACTGTTTTCATCATTTGCTAACTTGGTGCTCTGGCTATAGGAAAACAAAAGCTATCTGACTACATATCTCAGTTACTAGGCTTTTCCACAGGTAAGGAGATACAAAGAGAGAATCCACTGAAAGGCTGTCTAGATTTCCTATCTCTAACTTGAGAAGGGCAAGAAAAAATTTAATGATTTCCCAAACTCTGAGCTTTTCTATATAGCTGTAGAATATAGAAACAGCAACTGGCAGAGGCAGAGTCTTCTCACTGGTGGCTTCCATGAATTGTGAAGTTGGCTTCACTCATAAGAACCTGGGAGAAACCTTTCAGATTTTATACTATACTAAAATTCCCATGCATCATCCTTTTTCCATAGTAACCAGTCTGGTATAGTCAAACAAATACAAGATCCATACATATATAGCATTCCAGTTGTCTCAAACTGGATATTTTGTAACTTCCTCAAAACTAACATGTTCAAAATTAAATTCCCTTTATTTCCCACAAAATCTGCATCTCTTCTTTTATTCCCATACTGGTGGTAAGCATCTGCATCTAACCAGTTGCCCAACGAGAAATCTGAGAGTCGTCATTGACATTAAGCCTCTTCAGCCACCATTCCTATTTGTGTTAAGTCTACAGATCTCAAAGTCATCCGACTCCACATCATTACTTCACACTTGAATGCATCATCAACCTCCTTACTGGTCTCCTGTCTTGTCTTGTCCTGCTCTAACCAATTCTTTGCTCTGCAGCCAGAATGAGCCTACCAAAATGCAGATCTTATTATGTCATTCCCTTGCTATAAATCCTTCAGTGGTTCCTCATAGACTATAAAATAAGGTCTAAGTCCTCATTATGGCATTAAATGCCTTCCATGACCTAGGGACAACATTCAACATCATCTGCATTTCCCAATCTATATTCCAGGCATTTTGAATTGTGTGAGTTTTTGAATGTTTCTTACTCATTCCTCCTGCCTTTATACAGCCTTCCCTTCTTTACCTGCCTAACTCTGATTTTTCCTTCAAGGCAACACAGATAACACCTGTAAAATGCCTTATTTAAATGACCTGCCACAGGCCAGCCTAATCTAGGTGTCCCTCTAATGACAGACGAAAGTATTTTATTTATATTAGTCCCATAATAGACTCTACCTGCGAATCTAAGGCACTCAATTTAAAGTCTGAAAAAGAGTTTGTATCCTAGGGTCTCGTATGTGTTCAATCAATATAAATTGATAGAATAATAAATTAAGGAATGAATATATGAGTGCAGGTTTAGGCATGTTAAATTTTATCTAGAATTTCCTGCGGGAAAGCTGTTAGTAGACCTGGTTATATTCTATGTGTCTGAGAATTTTTTAGACAAATATTTTCAGATTAAACAACCTAATCCCTCCAGTTATTAAATTTTCCCTTCTTCTGTTAAAAAATAGGTAAATCCTAAAGGTAATTTATTGGTATATCTTCCTAGTTCCATAAACTTCTAGTTTTGTGGCCAACCACACGTGCCTGCAAGGCCCAAGGCCCTCAAATTTAATATTAGTGCAGTTTACTTATATTCTACCTGGGGTCTGTATGTGGGGGGAGGGCTTTTCTTTTCTCAAAAAAGTAAAATAGTAAAGTGTGCCTTTATAATAAAATTAATTTCAAAATAAATGTGTCTTCAATATACATCACTTTTAAAAGCAATTTCTTGATATTTACAGAATTTCTATGATGCTTACTGACTTGATCTTATGCCAGCCTTGATTAGAAATTAAAAAAAAAAAAAAACTTTTCCAACCTACAACTTTCTTTGGAAATAAGACTTCCTTTTCTTACAAATCTTTCATCAAATCACAACTATTTCATCTATCTAGTTAATTAGAATCAATACAGATTTTAAACTCTGTTCACACTACCCTAGCTTGCTAACTCCAATGGTTTTTAACCTGATGATTCCTTATTGAGTGGCTGCTGTTTGTCTGTGGTGATTGCATGCTTATATGCAGCATATGTCTAAGACTCTGGAATATGTATAAGAATGAATCGTAGCGAGACTTCCCATCTGCCACAGACCTATTTCTATCTCAGACCTATCTGCATGCAGCTGGAACTGTAGATGTCAGGAATAAGAACAACCTCAAAGGTCGTCGTGCTCTCACAACACTTCTTATTTCTCAATGATTTCATTTATTATAGTATTATAATGAGCTATATAGCTGCCAACCCCTTGACTAGTTTGTAAGTTATCTAAGTGTAGCATCCACTTACTCTTTTTCCTATCCTCAGCAGCAAAAACAACCTAGCATTTAGAGATGCTCAATAAATGGGTTGTTGTATTGAACTGTTTTGGCCAGTTGCTTTTCTGTTGCCAATGTTGAAACGATTTTCTTTGATTGTGTGTGTGTATGTGTGTGTGTGAAGTCTTGTCTTTAAAAGCTTCCCTTTCTTTTTTGCAATTAAGTGGAATTTTATCATTAACTGAAAACATGGTTTGGATGTATTTCACTTTGTTTAAATGCAGTGTGGGCATCGCTTAGTCTCACTGTGCTCGGCTCTGCATCGGATCGACTTGGTTTCTAGATGTCTTTAAATTGTGTGGATTGTTAGTCTTTCTCAGTTGTAGAGTTACCTTTTGCATTTTCTGTGTTTGGCTTAACACGAGATTCATTCATTTTAGATTATACGGATTCTACATTGGCCACAGACTCATATTTCTTTAATAATGCCTTGAATATTATAATCTGATTCACTTGAAGATAAATATATTTTGAGATAGAGAGAGATGAGTTAAAAAGTGAGCAAAATCCTGATCAATTATTTACATTTCTCTTAGGAAATACTGTGCATATATTTGCCATGGTAACCAGGCTTGTTTTCTAGTTTTCTTCCAACATTTCCTTCCCTTGTGTTTCTGGCTATTTCAAAATACAATGACTAAAATGCTTACAAATCCAACTGTTCGATGATACAAGATAGAAATTAGAAAAGAAGAATCTGGGTGATCAAACTACATAAGAACTAAGAATGGTATCTTCTTTTAAAGGATTTAACTGTAGTAATCAAATTTTCTCTGTTGTTGAAGGACAGAAACCCGAAATCATAAAGTCATAACTAATTACGTTGGGTCCTGATTAAATAAGCATTCTGTTAATCCAGTGGGTAATCAAATATGGAAAAATCAAGCAATGCATGATCAGAGTGGGTTGAAAACTGCTATTCTTATCACAGAGACCCTGACAGTGATCAGGCTGCCAGGATTTAAGAGCAGAGGATGACTATATAACAATCTTTGGAACTGAATAAAGGCAGAAATCACAGCTACTGGGCCTGGTCAAAAAATTTATTTACAACTTGATATTTAGTGAAAACAGAGACAGTGCTAACAAGATGATACATTTAATACAAATGTAAGATGATACAAATGTAATACATTACATGACTGACATCAGAGGGTCTGCCAGTAGCCAGTCACCTTGAAAAAAATCAGTTCCAAGGAAGAATAAGCCAATAAACCAAGAACTGATAAGATCCAGGAAAGGATGATGAAACAGGCCACTTGTGAGTCCCAAAGACTCCCTGTCCAGCTAGTTTTTGTGAAATAGTTAAGGACAGAGATGGGTCCACTATTGAGTTGAGATTCCATGGCCATCTATAATTGGTGATGAGAATTCAAGTATATATGAAAGATCCAATGCTGATCTAAATGTTACTTTAAATTACAGAAATTTGAATATCCAGTAGATAGAATATAGGAACCTGAACTTCCAGAGACATGAAGAGCATAAATTAGATGAGGTTTGTCAGTCTTTGGGACATCATCTCCAGTTGTTATATGTGATTTTTGTACTTTCATTTTCATTTTCAAAGTGCTGAGATATTACAAAGACTAGCTTCTGTAGGAAAAGATTTCAATATGAATGTGTTCTTTAATTCCTAAGTTGACTAACGTAGGCTTATGTTTTAAAAGGAGATTCAAGCTTATTTCTAGGTCAGTAAGAATATGTATAGCAAGCGTTATTTTAGGGTTCATGAAACTAATCAGTAGTCCATATAGTTTAATCAGCGTTCCATCTGTATGTTTTATTGGAAACATAATCATTAATTTCTGAACCGTTTTGTTGAATTGTCAGTGCAATAGATGGCTTTAATGAATTGAGACCAAGGCTGATCCTTCACTCCATTTATTGAAAATACGCCTTATCTGAACAGAACACATGTACTGTGTTTGCATGGGTTACATTTAAACTTCATTGTGATTCTTAAATATTAATTCTAAGATGGTTAAGGGAATCTGATCTTAGCAAGAACATCACTTACATTTATACCAGCAGCTAAATAGATATTGTGCATTTCCAATTCCCTGTTGGATTTTATTGAATAGGACTTAGTTTTACAGTTTTTAATTCCCTAGAACTGGACTTCCCTGGTGGCACAGTTGTTAAGAATCCACCTGCCAATGCAGGGGACACAGGTTCAACCCTTGGTCCGGGAAGATCCCACATGCTGCGGGGCAACTAAGCCCGGGCACCACAAATACTGAGCCTGCGCTCTAGAGCCCATGAGCCACGACTACTGAGTCCGTGCTCCACAACAAGAGAAGCCACCACAATGAAAAGCCTGTGCACCGCAATGAAGGGTAGCCCCCGCTTGCCACAACTAGAGAAAGCCCTCACGCAGCAACAAAGACACAATGCAGCCAAAAATTAATTAATTAATTAATTTAAAAAATAATTATAATTCCCTAGAACTCTTACACAATATAGATATTGATATCGATATCACTACAGATACAGATATAGACATATCTATAGATATAGATATGAAATACATGTGTATACATATATATGCATATATATACATATATTAAAATCTTTCATATTTATGTATATATATTCCATCTCAATAAGGGTATATTGTGAATATAACAGTCTAGTTTGTGTGTGTGTGTGTGTGTGTGTGTGTGTGTGTGTGTGTGTATTAATTCAAAGCATAAAACCTTTCGGGACTTGATCCAGTTATACTTGACTTTAGAACTACACTTGTAAGGTAACGGTACTTTCTAAAAGAATTTTATTGCTTTTAAACCTTAAGCCCTTCAAAAGTACTAAATCTGGTAGCGAGTATATACAGACAGAATATATATATATGACTAGGCCGTTACACAACTTACGTAAACAGTGAAGTTTCTGTACTTGTATATATTTCCATCCTGTTCCATCGGATAGCCTATCCTGAGGCTTCATTTTATCACCCTTCTTGTCCCGTAAAGTTTCTTGAGATTTTCTTATTGAAAGAAACAATGAAAATGCCAATTAGTTATATTTTTCATCATAATCATTTTTTTTTATACTAAAGGAGCCCTCTGCCTTTTCTGTTCCTGCTTCTGTATTCTACTTCCAATGAGTTTCATTGCCCCAAAGCTATGATTTTTAGGCTACTAATATTGTTTTCTGTCCATAGGGCTTAATAACTACTTCTTAATGGATTTTGTTTACCTTAGACGCAGGCATTTTGGAAAATTCACCCTCTATTAGGGCAGGATTAAAAACTTCTATGTGGCTTTGGGAGCTTCTTCCCTCAGAAAATTTAAATGGTTTAATCTTTTGACTGAAAGAGAAACTGAAAGAATTCCTTTTAAAATGAGACATCTGGGGTTTGAAAGGGCTCACAAAAGACAACCCTGCGTGTATTTAAATGCATGGACAGCATATTTTATGCACATAATTAATTTAGTTCCTTTATTTTTTTTTCACCTGCTTAAAGAAATTGCTGCCTAACCAAGCACTAGAAGCAGAAGTTCTATTGCTCCACTAAGAATAACCATGAGGGCCTTCCCTGGTGGTGCAGTGGTTGAGAGTCTGCCTGCTGATGCAGGTGACACGGGTTCGTGCCCCGGTCCGGGAAGATCCCACATGCCCCGGAGCAACTAGGCCCGTGAGCCATGGCCACTGAGCCTGTGCGTCCGGAGCCTGTGCTCCGCAACGGAAGAGGCCACAACGGTGAGAGGCCCACATACCGCAAAATAAATAAATAAATAAATAAATAAAATAACCATGAAATCCAAGCTGTACATTCCTTTTAAAAGCTTTTTTTTAAACTTAAAATTTTCTTCATTTCTCTGCTCCATTTAATCATGAAAAAAATGTCCATTTCATAAGTGATTTAAATAACGCCAAATTCAATACACAGAAGGGGTCCTATCATTTATTCATTTGCTCACCTAAACATGCATCGCTCAAGTGCCCCTGATACCTACATAGATTGATACGAAGACCCAGAGTCGTCTCTTCATAATGTGGCTACCGATAGATCAGGAGAGAGGAAGAAGTGGGAGATGGCTTAAATTGGGGTAGGTAGACATATACAAGAGAATTAAAAGAGGAAGCTACATTTTGTTTTAGACATGATTCATTTACATGTGAATAGTTGTCACCTACAGTACAGTTTAAAGGACAGCAGTCACTAACTGATAGAAGAAACAACATGCAGAGAATAGTCATCATCTACCGCAAACTTCCATAGTACAAACAAGACCCAAACAGGGAAGGTACTGTGTGAGGAAGTTGAAATACAAGGAAAGAAAAATACATCATTCCTACCTCCTTACTATGTGTTGGGGAAGAGGCAAGATTAATAGAAATGAGCATTTCCTTCATTTTCTTTCCATCTTCTAAACTCCTCAGCACATTACCAATATTTCTCTTCCACATTTACCACTATCTGCCTTGTTTTAGTTATTACTATGTATACATGTTGTATCTCTGATCCTGGACTGTGAGCCCCATGAGGGCAACGACTTGTGACTGTTTCATCCACGTATGATACCAGACAGCATACCTCACAACAGAAGGCACATAGCAAATACTCAATGAATGACTATAACAAATTACAAGGCAAAATAACACATGCTAAGTGCCACATACATGGGAGCTTTGACCAAATGTCATATTACAGAGGACTTCTCTGGCCACCAGTCCATATTTTTCTCCAGGTGCAATCTCTCTAACCACTAACTTTGCAGAGTTCTTATTGCTGCCTTTCATTTCATTAAATATTAATTTATTTTCAGTCTAATCCAATACTACGTTAGCTCCTTGGGAGAAGGGAATTTGTTTTATCCACTGCTGTGAAAATCCCTTCATTCTAGAGCGTTGCCTGACACAAAGAAGCATTCAGTAAATATTTGTTGAATAAAGAAATGAAGAAATAAGGTAGGGAATAAGTAGTTTAATTTAATTTAATTTTTTTTTTTGCGGTACACGGGCCTCTCACTGTCGTGGCCTCTCCCGTTGCGGAGCACAGGCTCCGGACGCACAGGCTCCGCGGCCATGGCTCATGGGCCCAGCAGCTCCACGGCATGTGGGATCTTCCCGGACCGGGGCACAAACCCATGTCCCCTGCATCGGCAGTTGGACTCTCAACCACTGCGCCACCAGGGAAGCCCTAAGTTTAATTTTAGATAAAACGGATTTCAGGCACAAGTCATCCAGATACAGTTAATAAACTCTGAATCACTAAATCAAAAAAAGCAAGTCCCCTTTGGTCTTGAGGCCCCTGACTGATACGCCAGCATGGTACCATGTGTTGGCACAGCTGTTGGACTATCGGTGATGGTATACGATGCTGGTTAGTGCTTTACGATGAAACCCCATAGTTCACATTCAAGGACTGAAATTAGTTTCACATTTTGAACAACGTATTCATGGCTAGTGCACCTCAGGCTATATAAACATACAGTTCTCCAAAGGAGACTTACTTCAAAGTGGCATTTGGATGTCACGCGTGGCCCCTAACGAGTTCACTGCCCAGGACTGTTCATTTCAGAGCACTGGACTGAAATTAGGAGTGCCAGGACCTCTGTTGCTACTAAATAATTGAGGAGCCTTAGATTTCTATGTTTTAGTTTTCTCCTCTCTGGATGGAGGTGTAGAGGGTGTAGAGGTGGCATACTTGGATTATAAAATCCCTTCAGTTGTAATGCTTCCAGATTCTTTTATCATCAGTGAGGAAGGTTTTGATAGAGAAATGGGGAAGATGACTAACTGAACACATTCACTCTGCAAGCACAATTCTTCACCTGTGCCGACATCTGGTGACATTTCTGTTAGAAATATTTAAAATGCATCAGTAACAAATAATTTCTATATCTACCTCTATAAAATGAAGGCATAAGCATTATGATTTTACTAGAAAGTCACTAAACTTCCTTCTACTCAATTTTTATCAAACTATCCTATAAATGAGTTTGGGGCTACATAATTTCTCTCTGTCTTTTGGTTCTCACTATTTACATTTTTATTGTTGAATATCAAGAAGCCTATTTGTCAGCAGCATTGCTAAGAAAACACAGGAAGAGTATGTGAATGCTAGTTTTGATATCAGAGATAGGGGATTATTTTTAATACCATACATGGAAATACCCTTTACTGAATGTTCATATGAAAGGTTTTATTTATCTCATAATAACCTAATTAAGCCAACTAAGCAGCTAATACTAACTTAGAGATAATTAAATGAAACTCCCAAAAAGGCACAGTTAAACTTTAAGTAGATAACTGTACAATGGAAAAAATACTGTTTTTTAAGTGATAAAATCCTACGTAATGTAATGAATGTAAAGTAGCTTTAATTGCACTTTATTGTCTCATTTTCAAAAATATAATCTCAAACTCTGCTAGAACAGAAGTTATCATAGCTGGAAGCAATTCAGTTCATCAGTGCAATAGTAACCTTCCCTTATTTTCCTTTTTCCAAGTTAAGGAACGTAAACATAATTTCACAAGATTTCTGTATGTTTTCTCCAAGTGTAGGTTATTATCACTACATCAGTTATTTCCCTCAGAGATATGAGGAGGAATAAAAGATAATATTAACAAATATGAACTCCATAATACAGTACGTTTGTTGCTGCACACGGTAAATTTTATTATCAGGACACTTAAAAATTAGCCATCTTTCAGATGCATTTTCAATAATGGTCACCTTTCCTAATTAGTAGAATACAGAGTAAAATAAAATCTAGGACAGTGAAGTGAAATAACATGTAAAATGGGTTAAAATTCCTATGATGTGCTGTTCCTTCTATAAAACACCAATATACACGAAAAGCGCAAACACTCCATGGAACCAACTAAAACTGATCCCAGCTCTCCGCTAATGGTATAAAAACTGGTCCTACTGATTAGCCATCTTAATGATTATTGAAAGACACAGCACTCTCTTTTATAACAACATCATACAGCTAAAGCTGAGAGAAGTCTTCAGAAATGAAGCATTGACTCAGGATTATGTTAATGGGGAACGTGGTTGTAACTGTATCGGGTTAAGGTTTTCAGCTATATGTAACACAATGCCCAGCTAAAAGTACTTTAAGAAATAGTCATTTATTGTCTCTCTCTTAACAAGAGTTCTAGGATTAGGCCATTCCATGTTTGATTTAGTAGCTTAATAATGTTTATTCCACTTTTCTGCTCTGTCTTCATTTGGTGTGTTGGTGATTTCCCTACTTAGGGTTTTAAGATAACTATAGGAGCTGTAAGTACCGTGTCTTCATAGAACAACTTCCAGATGAATAGAAAGGCCAGTCTTCCCATGTGCTGGGACTTCCAGAAGACTCCCCATCTATCCTGTTGGCCAAAACTGCTTCACTTGTCCGTCTCAAAACCCATTATTGGTAGAGACAAATGGGATTGCCATGGCTGGCTTAGACAACCTATTGGTTTATCTCATGAAACACTGGTTGGATGCCGCTTTTTCAGAGAAAAACATTATCCCATACCTGAGTAAAATTGGACTTCTTTAAGGAAGAAAAAAAGAGGTATGGCTGAAGAAAAAGGAAACACCAGTATCTGCCACAGAAATTGAATACGAGTGCAATTTTTCACCTGAAAAATGTAATTAAATTCTGACTTTTAGCCAGTCTTGAAAGTAGAGACACTGACTGAGGAAATTACTTCCTCCCCCTAGCAATCTGAGCCAAGTTTTATATCAAACACCAAACAGAGTGTCTGTCATTCAGTGCATGTTTGATGAATAAATGAAAAAGTCCTACAGTTGTTGATTTGCTTTCTCTGTTGATGAAACTGCAAATGGAGATGGAGGAGGAACTTTAGTCTACTATGGACATACTAGTTGGCATTTCTTAAACAGGTCAGCAAGAAGACACACTAATAATGATGTGTGGCCAAGAAACTCTGTAGGGTATGGTGTTGAAAGATATCTGTGGAACTCAGAAGTGCTTTATCCTCTGTGAAAAGGGATAGCATCAAGAGAACTAATTGGAAAGATACTGATAGCATTTTTATAGTCAGTGCAAGAAGCATATACTCAAAATGAATGTGAAAAGTTCTATTTTCTAAGATACTTAGCAAAAGGAATAATTAAACTATTTAAATAATATTATAACTTATTTAAGATATGCACAATTTGAACATGTATAACACAATCAGGACATTCTATGCTCAGAGAAAAAAGATGACTAAGGAGATTGAAAATTTGAGGGTAGCAGTGTATTCAATGACAAGATCAGATGAGCATAGTTAACGACAAAAGCAAGTTCTAGTACAGAAACTTTAGTAAAATAGGGGATGAGAATTCTGAATAATCAAAAAGTTAAATCCCCTTGATTTTTCTTTAAGAAGAAAAGGAAATTAGAAGTGGAAGTAGCGCTCCAGAGATTCAGCAGACTTGAGAGTTGAGACCTTAAATGCAGATGGAGTAATGTAGGAATGGTGAAGTAAACACAGATGATTTCATTGCAGCGTGTATAAAATAACCTTGTACTTTTTTTTTTTTTTATGTTTCTGTGGCTTCTTATTTGGGCCATTGGGATAATAGGGTCCATCTCCAAATAGAGCCTTTATTTAGTAAAATTGTTGTAATAAGAAAATGGAGTACTTTATCATCACCTAAAAGCAAAAGGGATATTGCTGATTAACTAGAAAGCTTCTGTCAAGACAAGGCCTAATTTTGTACAAAGTACTGAACTCTGTGTGCATGCTAGCGTGAAGCCGCCTTACACCTGAGGCCTTCAAATATAGCAAGTTCATCTTTGCTAAAATATGTTTCATGAAGTTCAAGTTAGCACACTGCATTTCAGTGCCTGGGGCCTCGTGGCTTATGCAACTACATGTAAGTAGAAGTCATTTTTAAGGAGTCATAGATTAATAGAAAAAAATTACAAGAAGCACTCCTAGAATATCATAATAGGATATGTGAATTTCCCTTGTAGATAATGAGAGCTGTAGCAGATTGCTTAGTAGTTTTCATCCTATTCCCATTAAGAAATAAGAGGTTTTGCACTTCAAGCCAACTTTAAGCCACACAGGAAGGTACGTATTCTGGGTAGACTCTGGGTAATTACTCTGGTATATCTTCTGGTAGATCTTAAGTCTCAGACACAATTACTAATAAGGCCCAGAGGCAGCAACATAGATGAGCACTGAGAAAGGTAGAGTCCCTGTGTGTGTCTAAACCAAGACTAGGAGAAAGGTGAAACTCTCTCCCACTCCACTGTAAGGAACATCACCCTTACCGATTTGGTTGTTAAAAATTGGGCAGTTAAATAAGCACTAAGAATGTGTACGCTCTGAGGGTTCTTCTGTGTCATGAGACCTGTCTTGGGCCAATACAGACATCGATGCAGGAGTCTGTTCAAGTTCTCACAAACACTTCCCTCGCATCAGATTACGTGTCTGGGACAATAATCTGACAATATGCGTGGAGCCCTAGGAAGTGGATATGATATCAGATGCCACAGTGTCAGTTGGCAGAATTTGGAGCTCTGAGATAAATGCATGATCACAGAGCTGAACACAGAAATATCCAAACGCAAGTGTAGCCAACTCCTGCTCTACAAGCTATTTTTCGCTGCAGAATCTGGTCTCATTCAGCATTGCAATATCAACTCCGTATCTGCTGTCACAAAAGCAGTAAAATTTCTACTCCACAGCTTTGTTTGAATCCTGATAAAATATGTTTTGTTCTACATAAGGAAGAAAGCTCTTTCAAAAAACGGTTTTGAAGGAACATTCTGACAAGCCAATTTTTTAAAATTTCTCTACTACTAAGAAAAAGTAAAAGGTGATGCCATTCTGATAGGAAGAGAACTTTTCTTCCCCACCCCTGGTACTCAGGTGTTGTCCTATTAGAATCTGTTTCTAAAGGAGAAAAACCAGGGCTTCCCTGGTGGCGCAGTGGTTGAGAGTCCACCTGCCGATGCAGGGGACACGGGTTCGTGCCCCGGTCCGAGAAGATCCCACATGCTGCGGAACAGCTGGGCCCATGAGCCATGGCTGCTGGGCCTGCGCGTCCGGAGCCTGTGCTCTGCAAAGGGAGAGACCACGACAGTGAGAGGCCCGCGTACCAAAAACACAAAACAAACAAACAAAAAGTTTCTCTCTAGCAAAGGTCAAGATATTAGTCCCTGAGGGATATAGCCTAGAGCAGTGGTCCCCAACCTTTTTGGCACCAGGGACCGGTTTCATGGAAGACAATTTTTCCACAGACAGGGGTGGGGAGGAGGGGATGGTTCAGGAGGTAATGCGAGCTATGGGGAGCGATGGGGAGCG
This sequence comes from Stenella coeruleoalba, assembly GCF_951394435.1. Classification (NCBI taxonomy): domain Eukaryota; kingdom Metazoa; phylum Chordata; class Mammalia; order Artiodactyla; family Delphinidae; genus Stenella; species Stenella coeruleoalba. Next base: position 75,834,391 of record NC_137155.1, read on the forward strand.
GCAGATGAAGCTTCGTTCACTCACCCGCCGATCACCCCGCGCTGTGCGGCCCAGTTCCAAACAGGCCACAGACTGGTACTAGCCTGCAGCCTTGGGTTTGGGGACCCCTGGCTTAGAGGGTCTTTACATCAAGCATTTTGCATTTCTGAAGGCCCACATAAGAATATCTCGATTCCAAATAAGATTAACTGGTGAGATATAATAAGCAATATTCTAATCAAGGTATTCTCATAATATTAAGGGCAAAAGATACATAATTCTTATAGTTAGTGAAATAGGGATTGAAATATACCTTTTAAAATACTTCACCTTTTTAAAACAGTTTACTTATTTCAAAAGTATCTCTTTTGTCATTGAAGTTCAGTTATTTAATTGTACTTATAAAATAAGGGTAGATAAATCAATATTGCAGGTATGGAAAGAATTCTGCATTTAGTTTAGACTATGAGGCTGAATCCTACTGCAATTTGGGTAAAGAATTTCTGAACTTTTTCTGTAAAGCACCAGAGAGTAAATATTTCCAGCTTTGCAGACCATACACACTTTGTGGAAATTACCCAACTCTGCCATTGTAGCATGAAAGCAATCACAGAAAACACACAAATGAACATGTGTGAGCTCCAATAGAACTTTATAGGCCCTGATATTTGAATTTCATACTATTTCCTTGTGTCATGAAAATTTTTTTATTGTTTTCAGCCATTTAAAATTTTAAGAACTGTTCTCAGCCTGCAGGCTGTACAAGAACATGAGGTAGACCAAATTCGCCCATGGGCTGTAATTTGACAAACTTTGCTCTATAGTTGGAGGTCTTCCCAGTCCCTGAAGATCCTCCATAGAGCAATGAGAATTCATTGTCCTTATCTTTGAGCTTCTGAAAACTATGTCTGTTATTCTCAGTCTTTGTTTCATTTTGAGACTCCATCTTCATTCCATAACATAATCTCTGAAGAAAAAAATGTTTAAAGAATAATACTCAAGCCTGGTTAGGATTTTAAAAATAGAAATACCTGCACCACTCTGAAAATACTTTTGTCTGTCTTTCCTAATGTTAGCACTCTCAAAACAAGATCTTTTATAAGACAGAGCATGAGGAAGGGAAGTCTTACCTCCTGTATGCCAATAGTTAGATCCAGAATATGAAAAAAAAAGAAAGGGAGGGTCGTTTGCAGATGGGATAACTCAGTGATGTATCCAAAAGCAGACTACTCATAGTCAGTCTTCTCTTCCGAATGGTACCCCCTCTGCTTTACCATTTTTCCAGATGCTAGAGAGAACCGTATCATGGTTATCACCCACACATAGCGTCATTATATTGCAGAGTCTTATTTCATGAGAAATGGGACCGTGAGCTGAAAAACGCACAGAGATGGGCCTAACTCAGATATTCACATTGCATTTTCTGTTTCTGGACAAGAAAAATGCAAAACAGGACACAAAAAATTCAACAGCACTGTACAGAATACCATGAAACACTGGTATTGTTTTCTTTTTGCTTGTCACCAATTTTGAATCATAGTGAATAATACTGCAAAAAATTTAGTTCCCCTTTTTATAAATGTTTGTACCTTGGATACATACATTGAAACAGGTACTTAATTTTGTCTTTGAACCAAAATATTTCCAGCTCAATAATCTAATTTTGTAGTTTGCTGTATTTTTGTTTATAAAGACTATGAATCTAAAATCACCATCTGTATAAATCAGACCTAATATTTACTTGAAATATATATAATAAATCTCAAATCATAAAATTTATGATGCAGGTTGCCCCTCACTTTATTTTTGGATCAATATACTGATTTACTAATAATGATTTATATGAAAACTTGGTCATAAATCATCACTATCCTTCTCTCTAAAACTACTTGGATAATGTACTTGAAGATTGTAATAAGGTGCTTCTTTGGAGCATGGAATTTGTGTAAGTCAACTTCATTTTGCAGTCCCTTTTTTATTCTCCCTAGGGACAAATAAATAAATGAGGTTAGGAAACTAAACGGCTTTTTTTATCTTGGGAATAGTCTCCATTAAGTAATTCCCCAGAGCATCCTTCAGCTAAGCAGCAAGATTCCTGACCCTCTGTACCAGGGTAGGGGAGTGGAAGATTTTGAAGGTAATATACTAGTGCCCATCTCTTAAACCCTTTTACCATCAGCCAGGGATGTGTTGAAGTTCTATTCAAATCAACAATACTTCTAGATACTTCTACCTACTTCCTGATCTTCTCCTTGGCACCCTGTAAATCACAGTATAAATTTTTTAATGTATTTCTGACATTAGAAAATATTTCTTTTTTCAACAATAATTTTTTATCAAAAATGAAAATATTATTTCTTTTCAGTGACAGACGTTCAATAGACAAGTATGCTCCCTGATACTTGTCCATGAAGAGCTAATGTATTATGCAAGTGTGAGGCATGCAGAAAAATACCCTCTTTAGGATGACTTTTAAATTGGCTTTATTCTTTTTTAAATGAAAACACACAGACACACAAAGATGGTTGTATTACCTTTTTAGGTAATACTTCTTAAGAAGGAAAGAAATTCACAAATAACTCCCAGGAGGTATTGATGACATTTAAGTGAAGACCTAAAGGCCTTGGATATCTAGGAAAAGAGAATTCCAGGCAAGTGCAAAAGCCCAGAGGCAGGAGCATGTATGTTGTTGGTAAAGAATAGCATGGAGGCCAGGGAGTAACACTAGTACAGGGAGGGCAGGAAGCTTTACCTGGGTGTCAGATGATGTATGCCGTGTAGACCATCCCCATGACTTTGGTTTCATCCACAGTGAGGTTAGAAGACAATGCAGGGTTTTAAGCAGAGCAGTAAAATCTATCAGACATTTCTAGCATCTGCTTTGTCAGGATCTCTGGTTACTAGACTAAACTTGTCTATGAGAGACAAGGCACAAGTGGGGAGACCAATCGGGAGGCTGTCACAATAATCCAGGAGAGAGAAGATGGTGGCTTGACCAGAGTGTTGGCAGAGAACATGTAAAGAAGAGAAGGGACAGTAGGTATATTTCAGATGTTGAGCTGACGTGGTTTGCTAGCAGACTGCACAGTGACTGTAGGAGAAAGATGTCCAGGATGGCTCCAAGGTTTTTGGCCTGAGCAGCTAGAGGAATGATGCTACCTTTATACTGGGAGAGGCAGGGAGTAACAGAACCAGAGGGGGAGATCAAGAGTGGAGTTTGGGGCATGTTAATGTTGAGATGCTTACTGGACATCAAATCGACATAACACCTGAGCAGTTGGACGTGTGAGTCTGGAATGTAAGGACAGGATCTAGTTTGGACATCATCTGAGTATAAATATTAGAAAGCCAGTCACTCTATGATCACCAAGGGAGTGAGCATGCATATAAAAGAGAGGTGGTGCTGGTCCTGAGGGCTGGGTGACTCCAGTGCAAAGGGGTCCATGCGAGGTGGAGGCCGAGAAGCAGAGGTCAGCTAGGAGGGAAACCAGCAGGACTCGGGGTCCTAAAGCCGAGTGAAGGAAGTGTTTCAAGGAGGAGCGTGTGTTCATCTGTGTCAAATGCTGTGAATGGACCGAGTCAGACCAACACTGTGAATTGATCTTCAGATTTAGCCACTCAGAGGACATTCAAAGGAGCAACTTTGGTGAAGTGGCAGGGAAGAAAGTCTAATAATGAAAGGAGATGCCCTGGGGATGGCATCTTTCAAAGAATGTTGCTATAAGGGAAGGAAGCAGAGAAACGAAGAGGCAGCCAGAGAGGGAAGTGGAGTCAAGAGAGATTTTTCTTTTGTTTGATGATGGGTAGTTGGAGAAGAGATAACGAGTCTGTTAGTGTGTGTGTGTGTGTGTGTGTGTGTGTGTGTGTGTGTGTGTGAGAGATATATTACATGAAGGCCAACTCCTAGTGCAACAAAGAGCGCCACAGCTCGTTAATCTACTCCAAGGGTAACTTCTGAAATGATGGTCCTGAACTATGATGCTTTGTGAATCACTTAACTCCAAATTTTCTATTAAATATCTTTGGAAGCTATCTTTTCTTTTTCTCTCCCAGTTTTGTCCATAAAGTAGTCACTTATTATAATGAGAGTAAATGTCACACGAGATTATGTTTATGTGACTGACAGAAGTCAAATTCCCCAGACTTGACAGACAGGACGAGTGAGGAAAAGAGATTTCCCAGGCACAGTCCTTTAATAAAAAGTTAATTTTATCCCAGAGTCCAAGACCTCCTGCAAGGAACCCATCCCTTCTAGGATGAACTAGAAGAGAGTTTTATCCAATAAGAGAGTGTCTTGCTGCTTGGGACTGCTGAATTTTGTCACTTTGTAGCAGGAGTTTTTATGTGGGGACTTTGAGTGCTCTATTCTGTCCAAACCACAGGGCCTGGGAGAGAATTCAGCCCCTACAGGGCACTCCATACTGTGAAGCTGCCTCAGTTCTATTCATTACAATGAAACTCCTATGAGGGAAGAAGCTTTATTTTCTATTGAGTGGTTGTAATGTGATTTAGCATAGAGTTTCTGCTCAGCTTACTCAAAGGAAGAGTAAACCTATGAAAGTCTACTAAAACAACTACTATCCCAGAAAAATGATCCAAAGAAGTATAAGATACAAACATAAAATAGAAATATGTTTCTTATTCAACTTATTCAGCTTCCTGATTCCAGAAATTCAAAATACAGAAATACCAGCAGTCATGCATTTTCAAGATCAATTCATCAACACGTAAGCATTTACGTTTTCTATCAGCTTTTTGGGTTCTATTCTAGCATAGTCTGTTTTTCTGTTTATACTTATAGAAAGGGGAAAAGGAAAAGATAGTAGCAGCCCTATTATTCACTCTCATAACACCATCTACTTCTGCTTTATACTTAATAGTTATAATTCTTTACACTCACTATTTCCTACTTTGATTAATGTTTGTCTCTTTTATTTATTAAACAGTAAGCTGATGTGGGCCGGGATCATTTTCCCACTTTGAGGCACCAACTTATATCCTCAGTGACAAACATAGTCCTTAGCAAATGGGAAGTGGTTTAAAAATAGTTTTCAGTAGATAATGAAAAAAGAATGAGAGGACCAAGGCAAAGAAAGGAGGGAGAGGGAGAAGGAGAGATAAAAAAGGGGAGAAGAGGAGAGAAAGGAAAGAAGTAGGGAAGTAAAATAGCCTTCTTTTACAGAAGAAAAAACTGAGACTCAGAGAGTTAAGGTCACACAACAGCTAGAACAGTGTCCTGTCTAAATCCCCAATGCGTCTATCTGTGTCTTTCCTTTCTACTCTCCTGGGACAACATGGGTAGCAATATGACAGAGAAAGGCCAGAAAGGAGATGAAACATCAAAACATTTGAAAATTGACAGGAATAATCTTCTCTGCCTACTTACTGGGAATTAGACTCAGAACCAACTCTTGGCAACCCATGTTGGTGCCTTGTTTCCCAAGCCCATTTGTGCCAGTGCCTCCAGCTTGATGCAATTATTGTCTACATTTCCCCAAACTTTAAAACTTGGTCTCTCTGTCCTATCTACCTTTTGGTGGGACAGGCCCATCCCAGCTTGATATTTTAGAGAACAGCCCTTCATGTTAGACACCTAGATCTAGGTCGGGTCATCACAGGTGGTCTTTACAAAGTATTTTATGTTCATAAGAACTGTACAGTCTGGTACCTGGGATTAATTAAGTCAGACACAATCTATAAATAACTAAGGATGACTTTGAAATCCTTTCTTCTACTGGAAATAGCCAGATATACACTCAAGGTGGTGGACAACTATCTCTTCTTTTATGAGCCAGGCCAGAGATAATGTCAAGTTCTAACTCAGCTGCCCTCTGTTCCAGTAGAATGATAGAATGTTTTTCCATAATTATGTCCTACAGCCTCCAATTATGAAAAAGACTAAGACTAAAATGAGTTAGAAGGACCACTGCAATTCTGTTTCTTGTTGATATTACTACCCATCATGATGCCTGGGGTGCTCTGAGATGTTTGCCCTTGCAAACTGTGAAGTTAAACCTCAGCATTGGGCAAGCTCAGAAATCACATGACTTGCTGTTCCAAGTAAGAAAATCTCTGTAAAATCACTGTTGTTGTTTGCTATTGAGTTATATGGGTTCCTTATATAGTTTGGATATGAGTCCCATATCAGATGTGTGGTTTGCAAATATCTTCTCCCATTCCAAAGGTTGCCATTTCATTTTGTTGATTGTTTCTTTTGTCGTGTAGAAGCATTTTAGTTTGATGTAGTCTCACTCATTTATTGTTTATTTTGTTGCTTGTACTTTAGGCATCATATCCAAAAAGTCATTGTCAAGACCCATGTCAAGGAGGATTTTCCCTATGTTTTCTTCTAGGAGTTTCAGGTCATACATTTGAGTTCTTAATTCATTTTGTGTTCATTTTTGTGGGTGGTGTAAGATAAGGGTCTCATTTAATTCTTTTGCATGTGAATATCCAATTTCCCCTATAACATTTACTGATGAAACTGTCTGTATTAGCATGTTTTTAATAATCCCCAAATGTGTTTGCCTTCAAGTGAAATTATAATGAAGAAAAAGCAGGAAGTGGCAAGTGCACGTGTGAACCTAATAAATACATTTATTGATGATGATGATGATGATGACAAAAACAGTGAAAATGGAAATTTCATTTTCTTCTTATCCATGCAGAGCCCTCTGCTTTCTCCTCTCTGCATTTAAAGCCCTTTATTTATTTATTTTTAGTAAAGTTTGAGATAATGTTAAGACTAATCAGAATACATATAAAGTTTTTCAAAGTAGAAGTTCACTGCGTAGTTTACAGATGTAAGTTGATTGACCACAAGGCCATGAGTTGATTTCAAAAAGAGGTGTAAAATGAAATGCCAAAATAAATCGAAGAGTCAACTAATCCTCATACAAGGAGCATCACTGACTGGAGTTCTATATCATATCAATCCTTTTACTTAATAGTCTCAACGGAAACCACTTCTGGGAGCATCAAACAAGGCATGCAGCCAGAATTGTCATTATCCCAGGCAACATTTCTATTGCATAAAGCTATCTAACTCAAACTGTAATTTACTTTTAGAAAAACCTGGTTTTATTTTTCCTAGACAACCCAGTGTGATGCTCTTTTCCATATGGGTTGCAGACATTCTTGGTTAGTAGTGAATGAGTAAAAGGAAATCATTTCGCTATATATGTTTTTTTTCCTCAACAGAAAAAAATTTTGGCTGAGCTAGAATATAAATTACCATTTTGTTAAGAGTGCCAGGGCCAAGTTGAATTTAACCATTCTCATTGCTAATTAGGAGGGGCCTGCAAAGACCCCACCCAACATGTAATACTTTAATGGAAGCGTATGGGGACCTCCTGGGTCATTTTTCCATATTGAAGTTGGTCATGTTACAAAGCTGTGTGAACTGAATCTAAACCTTAAATTGTCTTGCTTGATGAGTAAGTAAAATGCTTATAGATTATCAATATCAATATAATTACTTAAATATTTGAAAAATACATTTATATACATTTGCAAATAGTGACATTATCCCTTTTGTAGATCTTGAGGATATTCTATTTTGTAGAGCTTTGAACTGCTGAATCAGGGTAAATGTTATCATTTTCACATAGGGAGAGAGTGTATTGAGGGGATCAATCTTCCCTAAGTGCTGATAAATGAGTGAGTTTGCATTCTAATTACAGGTATAGTTTATGTGTTTTCTCCTTCCAAATGAGATTGCCATGAGGTAAAGTCATCAGAGGAAAACTTTTTATACTGCACCTGATAATTTTTGCATTACTTAACTAAGCATCTTTCCAGTGTTGATTTTTAGAATGCCAGGCTCTAAAAAGTTAATACTTTTTCCGTCTAGATGAATAAAATAATCCCCCTTTAGATTTATCTTTGTGCGAGAGGAATTTTTATTATAATTATTTGTTTTAGAAGCTATGAAGAGCTCCAGGATATTTAAAAAGAGCACCAAGATACCTCATAATAAAGAGTTCTTAGTCTGATATGCTAAACAGGTTTTAACAGCTTTTGCAGAGTATAAATTTTTCCTATATACTCTAATATGTAAGTCATGCATGTGGTGATATACAGATTATCCTTTAGAGAGGTTTCATAAAAACGTGAAAGCATGTAAAATGCAAAAGAGTGAGGAAGCAATAGATTTACCCTCACGGACCCACTGCAAGAAAATGAGAAGTAGAAGCTGAGAGGCTAATGACAGGATAATGGTAAGAACAGCAATCAACAAAGTTGTGAAATATAGTTAAAGTGGAAGTAGCCTGCCACTAAACAGTAAAATATAGTCAGCAGGGCCTGAGAGTGAAGAAATATATTTAACATCGTGTATCAACTGCTCTCAAATAAAATTACTGGACATTTTAGAAAATAATGAAGAGCTTTTGTTTATAGTTCACCCAATTGTGGTTGTGGATTTTTAAATATCACTATATTTATACTCTGATAAAAGGTCAAGGAATAATTCTTAAGGTTACCCATAACCCTCATATTTTAGGCAAGCATATTCGTCTATATAAATTTACTTTAAAAGTATATGGAGAGTCCCTTTGTTTATCACAGAGCACCTATTGCAGGTTACTTAAGAGCATGCAGCCTGTAGCCAGACTGCTGGACTTAACTTTCAGGTCTACTGCCTGCTAGTGGTGATATTCTAGACAATTTCCTTAACCTCTCTGTGACTCAGTTTCCCAATTTGTTAAATGATAATCATCACCATTATTATCATCATCTTCATTATCTACCTTATAAGGTTGTTATGAGGATTAAATGAGATAATACATATAAAACAGTAAGAAACAGAGCCTGGCACATTTTGTGCCCTCAGTAAATGTCAGCTATTCATGACTACCATGAGTTATGAGCTAGTCCACATGCTATCTCAACTTGAAATAATGGATGAAGTCATTTGTGCATAAAATCACTCAACAGATATTTAGTGAGTACCTACTGGAGCCAGGCTGTAGATTAATTGACTAAATTTAGAATAAATCCTAGTGTCAGACCCAATAAGTAGGTCAGGTTTCTAATCACAATTACCGTATAAAAGGAATTTGGTATTAGAATCTGACATGTATTTCTCCCTCACCACCAAGAAAACAGTTCTGTTTTGGGTTCAAAAGATAGGGAAATAAGAAAATACTACTATGATTATTCTGTAGTTCTTTCCTATACACTTAGGTATTTCTTTAAGGTGAAAAAAAGTCTGTAAACTTAATAGGAATTTACTTACGAAAAAAGACGAGTTGAGATAGGAGATGATTAAAGTCTAGCAAACGAAAAATGGATGAAATCCGTGAATAATGTATCCAAACTATGGCTCTATTTGCAAAGGTTAAGGAAACATTCACTCATTTATTCGAAAGGATTCCTTGAGTTCATTTGTATGAATCACTGTAGCAGATCCCAAAGACAGATAAACAACCTGAGCCCAGCTCAAAAGGAGCTAACAGCGGAGTGAGAATGATTTATAAGTAATTTAATAATACAACAGAGTGAAAATATTAAACAGAAGTAAGACCTTGGTGTTATGGGGCAAAGAACAGGAGCACCTGAGAGAGAAAATCCCCCGTTAAGGTCAGGAACATTTCCAGGCAGAAATGAAACTTGAAATTAATCTTAAAGGATGAATGAGTTTTCCGAAGCAAAGAGGAATAGAGAAGGAAAATAAGGATGTCATCACCCAAAAGAGAAAACACTGTTGGAGGAGAGGGTAGAGGCAGCTTTAGGTGGGTGAGATGAGCCTTAGGTTTGTAGATTTTGTTAAGGATTACAGAAATACAACTCTAAATTTCAGGAAATAGAATGTACAATTATGAGTCATCAGAAAATAGGTGGCATGTGAAGTGAGAGAGAAAAAAAACTCAAGAAAGAATACTAAGAAAAACAATGTTTCAAGCATGGTGGGAGAAAAGACACAGCGAATGAGAGTAAGGGGTGGCTGCTAAATTGGGAGATTCAGGACAAGAACTCCCACAGAAGCTGAGAATTAAGAGAGCTTCAGGGATAATGTTAAAAAGAGTGGCAAATGCTAAAGGTTGATCAAGATAAATTACATTAGTAAAGTCTCATCAAAGTGAGGATAGAGAGTGAGTTTACACTAATCTTTCATGAAGTTTATCTCTAAAGGAAAGGACACTAAAGTAAATGGTCCTTTAGTGTCTCACTGAGTGGTGAGAAGTGTTTGTTGTTTTTGTTTGTTTGTTTTTTTGTTCATGTATATTTACTGCAAATAATGAGCCAGTAGAAAGGGAGAAGCTTCATATGATATGGATAAGGCTAATTACATATAATTAATTGATATAAGGCTAATTGATATAAGGCTAATTACACTTGAGAAAAGATCACTTTTCTTTAAAAAGTCTTTTAAAAAGGACACTCACAAAGTTATCTGTATCCATATTAACTCTTTCCCACTAAGTAGGACTGTGCCTTGTGGAAGCAGTGGGGGACATGATCCCAGAGTGATAGCCTGTTCAATTTACAAAGTCACATTTTTATTTATGGCCATGATATGAAATTATGACATGATAAATAAGCTATCTCTTAGTTTTTTTTTTTTTTGAAGTCAATATTCCATTTAGATATGATCTTACAACCATGACATAAATCATAATTAATACATTATGGCCCTTGTCAACATGCAAACTTTTAAAAGAGCACTTAAAGAACAAAAAAATTAATTTTTCAAAAGTTGACAACAATTTTAATCAAGTTGGCAAGGTCATTAATGAAGCAAACAAATTTTGAAATCAATGTTTTCAGTTCTGCAGATGTGGCACAAAACTATCCTATGATGGTTAAGATTCATTTGCTCATTAAATATTTAGTAAACACAAAAGTACATAGGGTTGTGCAGAGTTATAGAGGGGAAGACAATAGCTAATAAATGTAATGTTAAAAAAAAAAAAAAAAAACCGGGCTTCCCTGGTGGCGCAGTGGTTGAGAGTCCGCCTGCCGATGCAGGGCACACGGGTTCGTGCCCCGGTCCAGGAAGATCCCACATGCCGCAAAGCGGCTGGGCCCGTGAGCCATGGCCGCTGAGCCTGCGCATCCGGAGCCTGTGCTCCACAATGGGAGAGGCCACAACAGTGGCCCGCACCGCAAAAAAAAATAAAATAAAATATGGCATTGTTTCTCATCATCAAAAAAAAAAAATTAAAAAAAAAAAAAAAAAAAAAACCTTCTGTCGTGTCCATTATGATCTGTATCAAGATCCATTTTGACCAGGTACCTTTGACCCTTACATATAAGAAGAATAAAGGTAGGACATAGAAGGCTGATACAGTGACTCCACAAAGTCTAGAGCGACACAGTCTCCTTCTAGATCACATCTTACCCTTAAGATGTGCCCTTGTCCTCATGGCCAAAAAGGGCTGCTGGTGTTCCATCTATTTCATTTATGTTTCAAGCAGTAGAAGGTAGAAAGGGGAAAAATATAGATATTCCCTTTCCTTTTTAAGGAAAATTCCCCCAAAGTTCTTTCCAACGTATTTGCATTTATTTCACTGCCCAGCACTTAGTAATACCAGCACATGGTAATACCTAGCTGAATTAGTATCTAGTTGAATGGCTGTAACGCATAGCAAAAAAAATTAGGGTTCTATCCTCCTTCATTGTAGGTGGGAATGTAAATTGGTGCAGCCACTATGGAAAACAGTATGGAGGTTCCTTAAAAAACTAAAAATAGAGTTGCCACGTGATCCAGCAATCCCACTCCTGGGCCTATATTTGGAGAAAACGCTTCAAATTCAAAAAGATACATGCACCCCAATGTTCATAGCAGCACTATTTACAATAGCCAAGACATGGAAGCAACCTAAATGTCCATTGACAGGTGAATGGATTAAGAAGATGTAGTATATATGTACAGTGGAAAACTCAGACATAAAAAAGAATGGAATAATGCAATTTTCAGCAACATGGATGGACTTAGAGATTATCATACTAAGTGAAGTAAGTCAGAAAGAGAAAGACAAATATCATATGATATCAGTTATATGTGCAATCTAAAATATGATACAAGTGAACTTATTTACAAAACAGAAACAGACTCAGAGACATAGAAGACAAACTTATGGTTACCAAAGGGGAAAGTGGGGTTGGGGGGAGATAAATTAGGAGTTTGAGATTAGCAGGTATAAACTACTATATATAAAACAGATAAACAACAAGGTGTACTGTATGGCAGAGGGAACTATATTCAGAATCCTGTAATAAAACATAATGGAAAAGAATATGAAAAAGAATATATGTATGTGTATATATATATATATATATGCGCAACCGAATCACTTTGCTGTACACCAGAAACTAACACAACATTGTAAATCAACTATACTTCAATTGTAAAAATTTGGGTTCTAGTTCTATTACTAAGGAAAATGTATACTAGCTATATTGACTTTATAGAAATTTCTGCCACACAATTCCACTCACAATGAAAATTAAAAGCTTCCAGAGCTCCCTCCCTGCCCAGCAGGGAAGGAGACAAGAAGTGAAGTAGACACTAGGTGAATTTAGGATGGAAATTAGGATGGCTAATTGGTCATGTTCTAAAGGAGAGCTCCTCTTCCTAAGTCATTTGCCTGGAAAGTTATATTAGTTCACTTTGTGATTATTCTTGTCTTGGCTCAGTTTACACAATTCTAATATATCCAGGAAAAGAGTGGAAAACTTGGTCTCAAATGTGGAATGTGGAATCTAGATGTCCTAATTGGTCCAGTGAGTGGGGGGCTAAGTTGGCATTATTGAGAAACTCTGGAATGGCTGCTGTCAAAGAGAAAAAATATCTGACCATGGGTCAAATTTTCACATATGCCACTTTTCACTGGAACATGAGCTGGATACAACCATCACTGCCACCACCTGCCTATTAAATTAACACCAAAATGATAGCTGCCTCTACCCCTCATCAGTAACTTCCTTTAGGAACTATCCAAGGCCAGTGTTCTTCCATTCTTACTGCTTCATGACAGGAGTCAGCATTTAGCCATCACCCTTCAGATGGTGATATTCAGGACCTTGGCAAACTGCCTTTCAAAGGTGGTGAACCCTAGTGGAGAATAATTACCTGGATACTGAACTGATTTTTTTCACCCTTTACAGTTAAAATTATTGGGAGCAATGTGGCTATGCTGACAGTGTTTTGTTGCCAATTTTTTCTTTCGGTTGACTGTAAGTGGAAAATGACGTGAGGCCGTTCATTGACTGTAACATTCAGAAGAACAGTTATCACACAGCCCTAAATTGGGGGCCTAAGTTCAAGAAGGAGAAAAGGAAGTGCATCCCCAGAGTGAGAAATTGGGTATTTGTTAGAGGTATGTGGAACTTGCAGCCAGAAAAGTGCTGATACATTGCAGGTGGCACTGGCCGCACTGTGGTGTCAGCAACGTCACATCAGCAGGTCAGATCAAATTTCCACGGCAATCGACAAGGGCTCTGACATGGATGGCAAAAAGCCAGGAGCAAACCAAACCCAGAAATCCCATCTTGTAGCTACGCAAAGCAGCTTTATTTCACCACTAGCCTAGCACACTTGGATGTCTCATGAAACATTTGACAAAATGCTGTGTTCATTTTAGGGAGCCATCCACATCACTGATGGTTTCCCTGGCATGTTTCTATAGCCAATAATAAAAATAGCAATAGCTAACTTACTGAGCTTTTAGGGTATGCAAGGCACTCTGCTAAATTTATATTCATTTCACCTCACATAATAATGGCTATTGGCCAAATACTATCCAGCCCTGTCTACATTCCTTCTAATAGAATCCTGAATGAAAAAGTCTAGGTAAAGAATATTACCTTTCATGACCTCTATCTGTTTATTCGAGAACAAAAATCAATATCAGTGTAATCAACCGTAGCCAAGTAGCAATTTGTAGAAAAAGGCACTTTTAAAATAGCAGAATTTCATAATAAATTCCGGTTTATTTTTGGATGATGCATTATTCAGGATAGTAGAATTCCCAAGGTGTTTTTTTTCCTAGGGACTTAAATAAATCTTCTAAATGCTTGAACTTCAGTTTGAAATACAGAAATGATTCTTAAATCTTAAAGCCCTGGTCAGGTACGCTGTTTTTCTTATAATGTATTTTTTCTTCAAAGGCTATTATTCCTTCTCAGTGAGAAAATTCACAGTCTTGAGTATTTATAAACCAAGGTTTCTGTTCAAGGAATATTTAAAAACTATTAACCAGACTGTTGATTTCAATGGCAAGCCATAATCATTTCACAGATAGCAAGAAAAGAAGCACAAAATAATAAGGGCATAACATAAGCCATGTCTAAATGCCCACATTTTGAATCTTATGTATATTAACTTCAACAAAATTGGTAAAATATTTACTATTTGTAGTCAACCAAGATCTGGGTTAAATCCTATTCTGGCCCTTATCATTTGGGTGGCCATTTGTCAGTTAATTTATCTAAGTTTCATTGTCCCTATATGTATCATACTACATTATGCATGGATTAGAAATAATATATGTAAAACACAGCAGGTGCTAGTGATAGCAAGTATTACTGTCATTTTTTCTAGTTTTTAAATAATCTACATGACATAAAGTGTAAATCCTTTAAAATGAATGAACATGTGGAATAAAATTTAAATCACTTTTTAAAGGAATTCATATTTAAATTTCTTGAATATTGCCTATTAATCTATTCTTTTGGAATAAAACTGTGACGTATTAGATGTGAATTTACCAAAGGTAAATCGTTTTTATTCAAGGAGTATTGGGCTATGTCTGGGATTCTTGTACATTATCAGAATAATTAAATTTTAATGGAAGGAAACCAGGAGACCCAAGTTCTTGGCTCTGCTCCAACACTTATTTGGGAACTTTGATCTGCATCCCTTGTAAGATGTCAATGACCTTAATGTAAAAATGAGGGACTTAATTGGATGATCTCTATGGCTTCTAACATCGAACAGTCATGTGTTCAAAGTCACATAAAATTCCATCAGCAGAAATTACTTCCTTTGGCTTTAGACACGGATAGGTAGTGTGGTATAACAGATAGAACGCAGTTTAGAGTCAGACAAAGGTGAGTTCCAGCCCAGCTTTGCTTTCCAGTTACATGATCTTTATTTAGCAAGTTACTCATCTGCTCGAGGTCATTTTCTCCCTTTTAAAATGTCGATGATAGCTACCTGCTGGGAACATTGTGAAGATTAGAGATGGTGTCAGTATTCAGTAATTTGGTGGCATTCAATTAATCATAACTATTATTTTTCAGAGTCCTCCAGTAAAATGCAAATTCATTGAGAAGGATGATTTTTCAGGACTTTTTTCCCTGCCAGGAACAGAGAGTCATTCAAATCCCAATAAATGAGAGATGTGAAGCAGGGATGTTATAATGTTACAGCGAGATCCATGGATCTCAAGACAGAGCATGTTGGAATGAGGACTTGAAAAGGAATAAAGGTCTTGCTCTCTCCCCTTTCTCTCTGCTCACATGATGTATTGCTCAGTTTCTCTCTTCTCTCTTTACCCATTCCAACCCTAGTCTACACAGCTCCCTGGAATCCCCTTCTGTCTCTCTTATCCCCATAAAGGGTTCCTTATTGACTAACTTCTATTTCACTTCCAGCTGTGGGCCAGAGTGTAAATCCAGAGGGTGGGATTGTGCAGTTCACTGTTCATTTTATAAAGTTAGATTAGAAGACCCTTCGGAACGGGTATATAACAGAGGCTAGTACCCCACCATAAAATTGTACTAAGGGTAACAGAAAATGCTTGTCACCGTAACATTAATTTTCTGATGATTAAGATGTATAGGGTTGAAGTGAGGATGATAACAGCTTTTAGGGGACCTGAAGCTTATATAGTTTTGAGGACTCTTTAAGACAAACATGCAAAATGAATGCAAAATTTCATAGAAAAATATTTATTTAGAATTATGAAAATATAGCAAATTATACATTTTAAGAAAGTTGAATAGTAACATAAATGTCACAAAATCCAGAAAATATTCCTACGAATTAATTGTTTACCACACATTTATACTACTTTTGCCTTACATTTTTAGGTCGCATATTTGTTGCTCACCTCTTTGCATAAGAATAGTATTTGTAGTATTTTCTACATAGAGAATATAAGCAGAATTCAGTCTGGGCTGTAGCAGAGTTGATCAAAATTTGGTTTTTATTTAACTGATAGTTGGGATGCATAAAACAGACATATTTATAGTTTGTAGTACTATTAAAGGTTTGTTTCCTAAAAAGGCAAGAATTCTGTCTTTCTAGAAATGTAACTAAGTACAATTCTACATTAAAATTCCCATTAAAAGTGTATGATGCAATGTACCTTCAGTTATCAATTCTATCCCTGACAGGAGAAAACTTGTCTTTTAACTTGACATTAATGAGAACTTAATCTTTTGCTTACCACTTGACACATCTAATGATTGGAAGAATTTTCCTCAGACTAGCTTCTGGATAATCTAGAAGAAACCCACCTATTTCCATTGCCAGATGATGCAGAACACATCTCTATATTGATACAGATTCTAGCCCTGTGCCGTTGGGTCAGGTACAGGGAGACTGGCACAGAGGTGGTAGGTATATTTCTGGAAATAATTCCTACACCAGGACAGCTATGACAATAGTAACTATTCATGGAACTGGCTATGAATCATATAAATGTAGCCCATGGAACTCAAACTACGTGTATGCTCAACTTAATCCTTTAGCCAGATCCCAAAGTGCTCCAGCACTTTCTGACCAAAGGGGAAATATGAAGATGGTAAAGTACAAGTAGAAAGAGACAGCAGTACCAGTCTATAGTGGGTACAATAACTTACTCTGGAAAATCAAACAAATATAGACTTGACACTGTGAACACATTGGTAGGACACTTCTCAGAGCCCTGGAGTTCATGCTTTGTTATCTGTCTCTGGTTGGGGTGAACAAGGGGTTGTCAAGCACTCAGGATGCTTCTGAGGGACAAGGCGGGCTGCAGTAGGATACTGCTCCATCAGCTTGAAGGCTCTGGGTGATAGAGGAAAGAAGACTGTAAGAGAGCTAGTGATGAGGGGGCAAAGTGACAGCAAATACCACCCTCACCTATCACAGTATTTTGCTCAGGGATAGTTCTACATTTGCCAGCCTTTCCCAGATGTTTCTGCTTTGGCAAGAAACTAGCTAACTTGACCTCAGACCTGGGATTCCATCAGGGAAGATGACACAGAGCCTGTTTTCCGATAAAAGAGGCATAAGGGAGACGCTAATTCTGTGACTGGCAGAAAGGGAGAGACAAAAGTGACAACTCAAAGAGAAGAAAGACACTTTTTTTTTTATCATTATCATGACAGTTGCTAAAATCAATGACAAGTAAAAGAAAACTAAAGACAGGAAGGAACGGCCTTCACTGTCTTTCTTTCATTGAAATGCTCTTATGCCCAAAGGGAAGCATGCTATCACAACGCAGTGAAACAAAACTGAGTCAGACAACATATAGATTCAGACCATGAACTATGGGCCTCCCGAGTAAATTCATTAGAAATTGATATGTGTGTATAAGAAAGAGCTTTGCCAAGGAGAGAGAATTAACAGAATGGAATCCTATTCCATACTTAAAGTTCAGCTAAATATCATTAAATGAGTGACTATGCTGAGAAGGAATTTTCTAGAAAAATATTTATACACACATTGCCTAATATGAATGGATAGTGAGGATAAGGCTAAAAATCACCTTCTAGACCGACTAGTATAAGCCTTCTAATAATAATAAAGTTATCTTGTGTTCACTGTGTACTATTGCCAGGACTGTCCTAATATTTTTCATGTGTATCAGTCTTCATAGATGCCTTATGAGTTAGGTATTTTCATGTCTTCCCTTGCCCAACTCTTTTCCCAGTTATCTCCTACTCACCTTCTATGTCTCAACTTAAGTATTTCACTACCCAAAATAAATTAGGTCTCAACACCCTCCCCAATTTTCTTTTTCAAAATATCCTTGTCTTTCTTCATAGCCCTTATCTTAATGTGTAATTATGCACTTATTTTTTATTTATCAGTTGAATTTCTGTCTTCCTCTTTACCATGTAAGCTCTATGAAGGTAAAGAAACTCACTTGTGTACCTCACAGTATACCCAGTAAGCTCAATAAATATAGGTTGATTAAATAATTAAGTGATGAGAAAACTGAAGCTTAGAAAAATGAGGCCATGGCTAAGTGGCAGAACATGATTTAAATCTAGCTCTGGGTGGCTTCAAAGCCTTTGGACTTAACCACTGTGTTACCCTGTTCATGCCAGCTAGGCTACGTAATTCACAGAACCGAGAGCAGAATAAAAATGCGAGCCCCTGTTCAAAAAGCATGAAATAAAGTCCCTTAAAAGTGTTAAAACGGAAAGTTTTATCCCTTCTTCCACAGTTTCCCTTCACTTGTCATAATTTTTATTTGCTACTTAACGGGGTTCT
Source organism: Stenella coeruleoalba (assembly GCF_951394435.1). NCBI lineage: Eukaryota > Metazoa > Chordata > Mammalia > Artiodactyla > Delphinidae > Stenella > Stenella coeruleoalba. Next base: position 75,852,806 of record NC_137155.1, read on the forward strand.
AAATAAAGAAAACTTACAACTTTAAATTATTACCGTAAATTTTATAGTTCATCTTTACATTGGGCAATATCAGAGTTAAATGCAAATGTGAATATTCCCCTTCTATACAGAAACACCAAAATTACACAGTCCGCATTTCATAATGCAAATACACATGTGTATTTTGGTTTTATAAGAATAATGGAAACGCTGCACAAAACTAACTCAGTTGTTTTTATGTACCTTCAATGATTAGCTCCCATTACACCAACATTGTCAACCTTCGGCTTGCTGATGAGTGAGGAAAGGCTGAAAGGAAAAGTTTTGGATTCCTACAGGTTGCCCTATCTTTCCCCTTTCCTTCTAGGTCATCCTTTTCAGCCTAAGTGGTCGGCAAAAAAACAGGAGGAAAAAGGGATGTGGTAGGAGTTCTTGTTCACAGTTCTTAGAATGCCATTTCTTCTTTCTGTGTTCGAACCACATTCTGCTTCAAGAGGAAAGCGTGACTTTTCAGGGCTGTGAGCACTCCCCACTTCCTCAGGCGGGGATGTAACACTCATCGTGTACTTGCTTTGAGTCTTGCTGAACTCCCACATAGTGTGGATCCACTAGGATTCTGTGCTCAAGGGACGTGTTATATGCAAATAGAGCAGCAAGGAACAGCAGATGCCCATGCTGTGTGCATCTCCCCCGCTCTTGTGTGTGCTCTGTCGTCCCACAGGATTGCACTTACAAAACACAACATCAAAGATAGAATTATTAAGAGTTTCAAGATGGCAGCAGCAGAACATTTAACCCAGCAGGGGGCCTTTGTGAGCACGTGGCCGTGTGTAAATGCAACGTCACACACCCATGAAGCCAGCCCTGTGCGCTGTCTGTATCTACTGTGTGTTGCTGCTTTGTACCTGATGGTTTAATCACACTTCAAATTCACAGTAATGAATCAAATTATAATAAGGTAAAGATCCCTAATTTCAATACACTGTGAGGACAAGAAAGAACGACAAATTGTTCCCAAGTCTCTTTTCAAACTTCTATTGTAACTGATAAGGAAGGCACATACATATGTTTGCACACCAGGAATAACGAATTATTTTTATTTGCAGACATTTATAATTGCTTTGCCATTGACTGAGCTATTCAATATTCAAATCTGAGCGGGGAGCAGGTAATTTAGTGAAGCAATATTTTCTCCTCTGTCTCATTATTAAAATTGAATAAAAGTTTAATTGTACAATAATGCAATTGCAAATAATTTAGCCAGGAGGACGTTGTACACTTCAGCCCCTTTGCAAAGAGAGATAGTCATAAAGGAGGTCAACTATCATCTCAGTTCTTTGAGCCTGGGTTGATTTTGCATTTTCCCCCAGTTTCTCCTGACATGAACCCCAGTTCTTAGGGCAAATGGTCTGGTAAGCATACCAAACACAAGTTTTCTTATTTATCATCATAACTTGAGACTGTCTTGGCGTAAGGAGCCATTCTAAGATTGGTACTTAGACTGTATCAAGAAAATTAACTAACTGAGGTTTTCAGCTCTGTTTGACAGATAAGAAAACTTAGTCTCGTCAAGGTTAAGTAATTCACACACAGGCTACATGGCAGCAGTAGGATTTTCACTCAGGGCTGGCAGAACATGCATTCCTACCTGATCCATTCTCACTACGCTCACTAAAGCAAGAGATACAATAATGATAATATCTGTATGCTCTTACCAAACTAGAGCTATTGTACACTTTTCACCCCTTGGCCTGATTTTTTAATTCACGTTAGTCAGTTAGCTATGTTCTTCTGTACGTTTTTAGGCTGTCGACACTGTTGCTTACATATTTTCTGCTTTTCTGCCACTATTTATCTGAAGATATAAATACACAGTATAGGTCCTTAAACTACACTACAATTAGAAAATTTTGTACTAAATATTTCCTGGTTCATATATATGATACAAAAATATAAAATGTAGATTATATATTACATTTATGTACTTTTTTATATATTGTATATAACATACAAATGCTTACATAAAAATTATAAAGAAATCATCAGTTGTCTGAGAGATGTCACATCCTCTCATCAAAAATACTGATTTTAGGGCTTCCCTGGTGGCGCAGTGATTGGGAGTCCGCCTGCCGATGCGGGGGACACGGGTTCGTGCCCCGGTCCGGGAGATCCCACATGCCGCGGAGCGGCTGGGCCCGTGGGCCATGGCCGCTGAGCCTGCACGTCCGGAGCCTGTGCTCCGCAACGGGCCACAGCAGTGAAAGGCCCGCATACTGCGAAAATATATATATATATATATATTGATTTTAGCATTTGATTAAGGATTCAAAAATACTGATTTCATCAGTATAGTGCCTATGTAATTTAGATCTGTAAGTTTATATTCCACATGCTGTATAACATTTATTCTTTATTCAATAAAGCCGAAGGTCAGTATATGTAAAGCAATGAATTTAACACTGTATTTGAATGACTTTCATTTACTTTACCAGGAAGCCTAAAACAGTTCAGTGTCTGTTAGCTATGAAGATGTTCTTTTCCAAACTTAATTTAAGAAATACCAAAGGCCTATAATGAAGGAAATTATGTTTTTCTTATGAAAGCAACTAGAACCAGATAGGCTGTGGGAGAGGGTCATGCCAGCAAAAGGGACCCAATAGGGTTCCCTAAATTAAATAGCCTTTCTTGTCACTGAGGATTTGACACGACTTCTTTGTATTTCTTTAGGAATAAGTGAAAGATTTTAAATGGTTTTTGTGTTTTATACAAGTTCTGTTCAGCTTTAGTTCAGAGAATATTCTGGTTCTATTCCTTGAGGCTTTGGTTTCTGGGCAAAAGCAATTCATAACAGACTTTTCAGTGTGAGTTCATTTTTTATTTTGGTTCTTTTTTTTTTTTTTTTTTTTTTTTGCGATATGCGGGCCTCTGACTGTTGTGGCCTCTCCCGTTGCGGAGCACACGCTCCGGACGCGCAGGCTCAGTGGCCATGGCTCACGGGGCCAGCCGCTCTGCGGCATGTGGGATCTTCCCCGACCGGGGCACGAACCCGTGTCCCCTGCATCGGCAGGCGGACTCTCAACCACTGCACCACCAGGGAAGCCCTATTTTGGTTCATTTTAATATGCAGGTTCACCAAGGTCTGTTTTTAAAGTTAGGAGCACAATTAATTCTATTGAGTTTCAGGCTATAATCAGGCAACACAAGAAATGAAAAAATAAAAATACACAAGCTAAAGTGGACAGTAAAAGAGCTGATTGTGTAATAAAGACTCTAAATAAGCTTAAGGAAAATTAAGAAGACTGAGCATTTATGCTCTAGAGTTGATAGCTGATGTCTCAGGTGCTTCCTCCCAATTTAAATGGTTAACAGTTGAGGAGATCAGGCAGAACTGGGGCTTCTTGCTCTACTTTTTGTCAACATGGATCTTAAAAGGACTGAGATAGAAAGCGCTCTCTCTTTAGTACGGTGGGTCTAATTTGTACTTGCATCCATGGAGCCTCTTTACCTTTTGAAAACTTCAGTTTTGTGGTTTTCCTTTGAATTTTGGATTTCTGAAATCTATTTTTTAACTTAGCTTTATAGTCTAGGAAGAATATACATGAACGAAAGAATATTAGATAGGAGAGCAAACAGAAGTCCATAATGAAAAGTGCAATACATTTCCACCTGAGAAAATAAATTTTATTTGATTTTAAAATAGAGGGAAACTAAAAGAAATAGTCCTCTAAAATTGGAAGTTCAAAAACCAGCTACAGGTCCCTGAAGTGATGGCTGAACCTAAATTTCCTGAACGGATTCAGGATCTACCTCCATTTGCTTCTTGAAAGACATTGATTCCACCTGCAAGTTCCAAAATGCCTGGGGTCAGATTTCAGCTCTGCCATTGATAAGCATGCATGTCATCTGCAGGCAAAGCATCATTTGTAAAAAAGGGAAAAAAGACCACATGCAAAAGCCCCTTGAAGAATGTGAGTTCAGGCCCATCTAGCCCTTCTTGCTTCTCCTGTGATTGTCCCTGCAGTTACTTAGCCCCTTTAAGCCTTCTTTCCTTTATCTGTAAAATAAGGGTAAATAATAATACCTACCCAATGATGGGGTCATGAACTTTGTATAAATATGATTTATGAAACGCACCAACTCATCTCTAACAGCAGAGTCCCCCTGGATGAGATGGTTTAGAGTAATAACCTCCCATCACAAATTGGGAAGCAAGCAGAAAGAGTGAATATGCTCATCCCCACATATCGCAGATAATCAGTCTCAAAGAGGTTAGATTATTCACTCTACGTCCACAAGTCTGCTAGGAGACAGGGCTGAACTTGACCACAGCAGTTCTGACTCCCTGTCTTGTCAAGATTAAAATGAGATGTCTCCAATCTTGTTGCTTCAAATAAAATGCCATCAACTGGGAAAAAGTAATAAGAGGCATAATATGCTAGTGTTTGATAACGAGTAACAGTAGACACTTTTTTTTTTTTAGTAAAATCCATGTAGGTTACAAATCTTGGCAATGTGCCATCAGAGATGGACATGATTTCTGACAAGTGTCTCCGCAATAAACCCTCATTCAAATGATCCTGTCATCTCCTGCTAATCTGAAATTTAAATGCATCTAATTTTTCCTGAAACAAACTAAAGTGCCAACTGGGGCTCGTTGACCTCTGCTGTCAATGGGAGGTTTTGTTGTAACGTTATGAGTTATGTGAACTGCACAGCTAAAATGTGAGGGTAGGGACTTTAGAAAGTCTGGATTGTGATGATACACTATTCTTGTTTTGGTTTGGTTTAGTTTTACTGGAATACCAGAAGCAAATTCAGACATAGCAAATATGAAAAATCCCAGTAACAATACTGGCTCGACAGCAAGCATTTCCCTCTGTGCAATGGCTTATTTCAGGAAAGCTATAAAATGAAAAAGCTTTTTGCTCATATCTGGAGAGTAGTAGATCCATTACAGTGCTTTCTTGAGCACATTGATTATTATTTAATCTCTAATGCTAATAGATAATGAATACAAGAAAATCAAATGTTCGATACATAATTCTGAGTCCTATAATCATTCAGTTTTCCTAAACAAGCTCACTTTTGTTTTCTTCCTAAAAAGTCATTTCCTTCTTACATGCGTCCATTGAGAATGTATGTTCAAGCATGGAGAATTTTAATCTACCAGCTAAAGTTAATCAGATAAAGCTTCCTTTAGATGATAAAGGAGTTCTGACAAAGAAATAAATTACTGTTTTTATCTGATTAGGTAAGTAAAAACATGTGTTGTTATAAACACAATGCAATTAACATATAAAAGGTGTTCAGTTATAATTCATAGATTTGTTTGTATTACAACCCAGGATGCGCCAACATTTTGCCTGCAAATAGCTATCCATGGAAACAGCTAATCACATTGATGTAGCTTACCGGTTGTTATTCCTCATCTTTGAACTCTTTTCTTCCAGAATTGTATATTAATTTGGAATCCGAAGAACTTAGCAATATTCAGACGCATTTCGCCTATTCTTTCTGTATTATCCAGTTTGCTCACATTTAATACTTATGGTACTTACCTTCCCCTGGGGAGGAGGAGTGTGTTCTATCATGAAATAGAAGATAAAAATGGAAAATCTCATCACGATAGCCATTCCTAACCTTTGGGAATTGAGACATCTTTCTCCTCTTGTTCTGAGTTTATAACGTGCACCCCTTTTTAGAGAGCAGAATGCCATATATAAAAGTTTCAAGTGAACGAAATAGAAATTAAATCACAGAAAAGCTTTTTGGAAACATCAAATAGCTCTTGAGCTAATTCAAGACTTACTGAGATAGTAGAACCAATGATGGTGAATGGAGAACTTGGAGCCCGAAGACGGTGCAGACGAACTATACAACATAGACCTCTGGCTCGTTTCTGAGGCTTTCCTTGGCATCCACCTTCTGGAGCATTAGAGACAGAGCACTCTCATAACTGAGCTAGCTTGACTGCTTCAAGAGGATCTTGGTTGGTGGAGGTGGGTCCCGTTGGTGAGTCATGTCTCTCTGCTTACACATGGCAGGGATTTGGCAGGGTGTTCCAAGTTAGGTGATCTCTGTTGTCCCAAAGTTAGTTCTCTTTTGCTTTTTGTGTGTGTGTGTGTGTGGTTTTTTTTTGTGTGTGTGGTACGCGGGCCTCTCACTGTTGTGGCCTCTCCCATTGCGGAGCACCGGCTCCGGATGCGCAGGCTCAGCGGCCATGGCTCACGGGCCCAGCCGCTCCGCAGCATGTGGGATCTTCCCGGACCGGGGCACGAACCCGCGTCCCCTGCATGGGCAGGCAGGCTCCCAACTACTGCACCACCAGGGAAGCCCTGGTTTTTGTGTTTTTGTTCTGTTTTGTTTTATGCGGGGCTTTTTAGGGTTGTTAAGGTTAGTTTTGGGGAAAAAAAAATTGGTAGTTGTGTAAGCAGGTAAAGTAAGAAAATCTTCAAGGTTGGTTCTGCCCCTCTGAAATTACTTGTACTTTACATATCCAGTTAATGAAAGAATAGAAAATATTACTACACTTACCTCTTTGTGTCCAGTTAACTGCTGGCTACTCTTCTTATCTGGATCCATTACCCCATGAGAGTGAGACGCTCCTGCTCTCAGAAGAAGACATCACCATATGAAGAGTGGATGTTCTGTACACAAAGGCATGAAAACAGCTAAAACAAACTCATCAAAATCATCCTCAAAGTCCCTTACTTGCTATGTCAGGATGCTGGAATTGCAATTACCGCAAGATTACATTTGTTTCTGAGTAGAAAAGTTGGGAGGAGGTTAAAACAGCACATTGCGTATATCATGAGAAAGATCATAGAGCTTAAAATTAACACATACTCCCATGACCCCACATCCTCTTTCATTAATGGTACCATGTTTCAGTAGGTATGTAGTGATGACTCTTCACAGGCACCAACATTTTCTCTGACTTGACATTAAAGCTAACATGTAGCTTTCCATGTGTTCTCTACTTGCTATCTTTACTGAAAACCACCTGTGTACTTGTTTGACTTTTGTGATTAACTAATGATTAGGGAGTTAAACTTATATCTTACCTAACAAAAAAACTACTTCATTTTATTTTAGATGTGAAATTTGTTTGACTTCACTCAGATAAATTTCCTCCTTGCCTACTCACTTAGTAAGCCTAAGCAGAATTCCACTCAAAATTATATTTCTAGGCTAGCAGGAGCTTATAATTACCTAGATTCATTCTTATTTCAAATCTTCTGTAATCTTTGGGATGTTTCAACAAGAAAGCCTCACTAAGGTAATAAAAATATTTTTTTCACATCTTATTCCTTCTAAATGATAAAATAATTAGCATCAAACTGTGTATAAACCATGTAAATTAAAAACCATGAATGGAGTTAGGAAGTTATATTAAAACTTGTTTTTTTTCTGATTTCATTGAATCGAGTTTCACTGAAGAAAAATGAAACATGTTGGCCACATTCCCTTTTTGACTTCCCTACATTAATTGGCTTATTGGGTTCTCCGCTCTCTTCTTTGCACAGAGCAAGGTTTCATAAATGCATGTTGACACGCCCACTGTAGGCTTACGCAGAAGGGAGGATTAATTCTCCATTGTGTAGCAGTCAAGTCCTATTCAGTGGTTTGTCTGCAGAGATCAATACAGGGTCTCTAAGGCATGATGGCTGGTTCCCTTCACTCCTGCTAGACAAACAAGTGCGCCTTTAAAAGTCAGTTCATGAAAAAAGCTTTTTCTAGACACAACCAGCCCTGGGTAAAACTTTCAAACAGTCCAAGTTTGGACTTCAATGCTGCAGGCTTCATTGCTGGGCCGTATTTCCTTCTTTGAACCTTTCTTTCCCCATTAAAATCTGCCTTCAAGAAACAATTTGATATATAAATTTAATCCCAAAGAGATACAAATGAGTTCAAAGGTTTAATGTGTTAGCACTCTCGAGAATAGTTGTACTTTAGCAAAGAGAAGAATTCTTAGGCAGAATAGGTTGCTCGTCTTGGAATTTAAGTAATTCAAAGAGCATGAGAGACAGGAAGTTGTCAGGAAGGTATCTCAGCTTCATCAGAGGAGGGACTTATTCCACCTCCTCAGAAGACCATCCCTGCTGCTAGGAGTTGCCTGGGAGCCTCTTAACAACGTATCCTTTCTTTTGATTCTTTGGCTCACTCCTTTTTATTCTTCTAGACTCAGTTCCAATCTGCCTCCTTTCCAAATACTTGTGGAAGTATTTCCCAAGTACACTCAACTCCCGAGGAATTCCCCAGTTATTTCTATTATGGTGGTAGTCACTTGTTATTTCCTGTGCAGGCTCTCTCCCTACTAGAAGTCACTAAGGACAAGGACTGCTGCTTTTAGCTCTGCCTTCCCACACTTAGCAGAGGTTTTGGAATATAGTACATCCTCCTCCCACCCTCTGTAGCAATATTATGTAAAGAGTAGACAGCAGGAATTCCCTGGCAGTCCAGTGGTTAAGACTTGGGCTTTCATTGCCATGGACCCAGGTTCAATCCCTAGTCGGAGAACTAGGATCCCACAAGCCATGCGGTGCGGCCAAGAAAGAAAAGAAAGAGTAGACAGCAAGCCAACAATCAACCTGTTTCCCCTTTCATCTGCTTTACACTCACTGACACCAGTAGTGATGGAGGGGATTGTGATGGGAAAGGAGCAGATGAGCTGGGATACAGAGGTTCCGCTACTCTCTTCCCTCCACAAGGTACATTTTTAGAGTCAAAAATTACAAAATGGGGGCTTCCCTGGTGGCGCAGTGGTTGGGAGTCCGCCTGCCGATGCAGGGGACACAGGTTTGTGCCCCGGTCCGGGAAGATCCCACATGCCGCGAAGCGGCTGGGCCCGTGAGCCATGGCCGCTTAGCCTGCGCGTCCGGAGCCTGTGCTCTGCAACGCGAGAGGCCACAACAGTGAGAGGCCCGCGTAAAAAAAAAAAGAATTATAAAATGTTTGAAGAAATATGTCTAACAGTATTGAGGAAACATTTAGTTGAATGGTTTCAAACTCTTCTACAGGAAAACAACACTTAACCTTTCCGCAGTGAGTTGATTACACAAAGAATGGCCCCTCTAAGTCAGAGGTTGATAAAATACGACCCACACGTCCAGTACAACCCATCTCCTGTTTTTGTACCACTTGGGATCTTAGGAGAGCATTTACATATTTAAATGGTTAGGGGAAGAAAATCAAAAGAAGAAGAATATTTCTTGACACATAGAATCATATGAAATTCAAATTGCAGGGCCCATAAAGTTTTTATTTATTTATGGGCACAAATTTTTATTGGATTATAGTTACCCTCATTCATTTACGGATTATCTAGGCCTGTTTTTGCACTACAACAACAAAGTTGAGTAGTTGTGACAGAAGCCATATGTCCTGCAAAGCCTAAAATATCACCATCTTGCCCTTTACAGAAAGAGTGCTCTGAATGAGCACGTTAGGAACAACATAGGCAACCTAATGACATTATTTACCTCTCATTTAAAAATAGTTCAGAAATAATTGAGAATGAGGAAAGGAGATTCACTTAGGGTTGAAGAGAGTAAACCATTGGGGCATTCCTCCTTAGTGTGAATAGTAGAGGTCTAAACAAGATAATTAACGATGTTTCCAGCAGAAGTTAGATCAGATAGAGCTCAATGCAAACAATAACCTTAGGCATCTTGAAGGTAAGAGAAAATATACATAAGTATTTAGAAACCTGAGATAATGAGAGTTCAATTGTTTGTTTATTGCTCTAACTTCCTTCCTTAACCGTGAGATCTTTGGGGAAGAAAAAAAAAACCAAGTGTTGAATTTATTATCAGTATCGAAGTACCTCACTCACTATAGGAACTAGATAAATTTTTGAGTAAGAAAGGGAGAGAGAAAAGAAAGGAAGAAAATGTATTTAAGAGGAATATTTGCTTTTAGCTTTTTTCATTTACTTTAACTTATTTTTTCTTTTTTATATGTGGAAGTTCACTACTTTAAGTAAAAAGCACTTCAAGTGCTTTTATCCAAGCAGACAATTTTATTTGTATGTATAAAACCACAAGCAAATGTTTCAAGGAATATTTCAAGAAATGTTACTTCTGCCGTTTCAGGTTTCAGCCTCATTTTCTCATAGTGAAAAATCAAGCACCATTGATCACATAGTGACTGCTTTTAGAGGTTAAGGCCCTGTGTTGTAAAGGCTTTACTCTACAGCCGTAAATAAACTCTCATTAGTGGTAGAAACATCAAGTTGTCAAATTTTAAGAGTATTCCAGCTTTCCATGTTATTGACATCTATAAGGGGACCACTATGTACTTTTTAATTTAAAGCAGACATCGTTTATTATTTTATTGCCAAAACCCTCATCCACAATCTTATATTTTCCTTTAAACATAAGAATATATTTTCTGTACTTAAATTTATAACTAATAGCTAGGCTCTGACATGTTTAGCTATAGACTTTCCTTACTATAATAAAAAACAACAACAAAAATAACAACAACCAAAGCAGATACTTCTGCAACAAAGAGGCTGACAAGCAACTAAACTAATTGTGGAACTCTATTCATTTTGGAAAGTAATTTGGTTTCACATCTATTCACCTGCCCTTCAAATATGCTTTAATTTATTACTAATGGCATTCTCAATGATCTGTTGAAGGATACAAACTCTGAAATGATTTATTCTAATTAAGAGCCTCTTGTCAGCACTTACCACAAGACTTGGAAGCCACAAGGGACCAGCTTTTATTACACATTGTGCCCAATTTCATACAAGTAGAACATTTTCCAATCATCTGATCTAATTGGACATCTTTATAAGATTGCTTTATGTTTGGCATTTTTTTTCTCACTCCGTCAAAACAGATATTTTAGTTCTTCAGCTTATTCTCAATTTACGATGGATTGAAACACACATATTTGGTAGAAACTGAAATACCTCAAGCCTGCCCTAGAAGAAGGTCCAGCTGTCCCTTAGTCCTTAGGGTAGGAAGCCTGATGTGCTTGTGATGTTTCCAAAAATAAGATGGCATGACACATGGCACTGCTACCCAGAGAGTTCCTATCAGTCTCACTACCAGGATTCTAATTCTGGTAAAATGTAATTTGCTGCTTTTTAGGGGAGCTCTGGAGTCGATCAACCAAATAACAGCTCTGCGTCTGGGTCATAACATCTTGGAATCAGAACGGACCTTAGCAGTGAGCTGTGGTGAAGTGGGCAGAGACCTGCTTTGGGGGGAAAAAGCCCTGGGTTCCAGTTGGATCATGCCTTTTACTAGCTACACCCTAGTGGTCTGCATTTCCCAGGCTGGCTTGTGAGCTGATTTTTTGCCAAGCAGGCCAAAGGGAGATTGGAAGGGGATGGAGGAGGAACCAGGTTTCCTTCTCTGCATCTTCTAAGGCAGCAGTTAGCCCTTTTCAGTGGCTCTTCTTCCTTCCCAAAGGCCTGGTAAGGACCCAGCTTCCATCAGGGTCTCTGCCCTTGAGCTCAGCAAGCTTCCTCCTCCTTTGCCCCTGCAACCTCATGGTGGAATGCCTTCGGGCTGCTGTGACCCCCTGGGTTAGACTCCAGTCCTGTCTCAGCAAATCCACCTCCACCCCGCCCCCGCCACCCCCAAAAAGAATTCCCTTCATTAAGTCCATTCTGTTGTAAATACTTGAGGTCCTTTCTGTTTTCCTGCTTAGACCTTGAATACAAACAATACTATTTTAAAAGTAAGGTATTATGCCTATAATCTAACCTCATTTCCAGAAAAATTAAGTACATAGGAACATACAAAAAGATGTAAGAAAGTATTAGTGTGCTTGGAATGTGAGATATATTCTGGAATTTTTTTAAATTTTAATTTCTAGTTTCAACTTATTTTTACATAATTTGTTTCCTCTTTTTCCTTAAAATAAAACTTCAGGAAAATAATGTTTTATAGAAGTTTCTTTTTAGTTGTTTTATGTTTTAACGGGTGCACCTTTTTGTTTCATTGTAAATTTTTGAAGCTAGATCCTATCACAGGAGAATTTTCATATAGGAATCTGACCAGTTAGGACTATAGAGGTAGAGACATGTATTTATTTAAGACCCTCTTCATTTATGTTTATCAGGATATGCCTTAACTTACATAGGTAATAGAAAAAATGATCATTCCATCAATGCTTTAATCTCCTAAGAAGAGGGGAAAGAATCTAAACACAAAATGAATATAGTATCTTCATTCAGTTTTAGAAAATAACTTTATCTCACACTGAACAGAATAGAATTGTTCTCCAAAAGCATCTTTAATGTAAATATAGGCCCTTGGATTCTCATCAAAAACAAAGTTTGTTTAAGGATATAGAAACTTTCTAGGTTAAATTGAAGACCAGAATTTTAGTGGAAATGCCTGGCTGTCTTTGGGAGGTTAAATCACAGCTTCTCCAATCTCACTTCCTATTATATTTAAACAGCTGTGACTATTTGCGTGAGGCATAATCATATTAAATTATTTTTGCTTAAAGAATTTTGGAATTTTTAACAGGAAAGAAGTGACTTTCCTGGTTAGTGACTGGGCAGAATGAAGCATAGGTAGGGAGGTTACAAGGCAGACATCTGACCTGGCTGTATGCCTCGTGAGAAACTGTTCGGTGCTAGTGAGCTCCAAACTGGATTCTCACCTTCACTACAAGACAGGAGGAGCCCAGCACCTGCCCAGGATGGTCAGCTGAGTGAGGGGTGCCAGGCCATTCATGGAACTGCCACTAGATCATGCTATAGACAGAATGTGCCCCCCCGCAAATTCATATGTTAAATGCTAACACTCACTGTGGTGGTATTTGGAGGTGGGGCCTTTGGGAGGTGATTAGGTCATGAGGGTGGAGCCCTCATGCGTAGGATTAGTGGCCCCAAATAGCTCCCTCCCTCCTGCTGCCATGTGAGGACATGCAAAAGGACAGCCATCAGTGAACTAGGAGGTGGGTTCTCACCAGACACTAAATGTGTCAGCATCTTGACCTTGGACTTCACAGCCTCTAGATCTACAGAAATGACACAACTTGTGTTTGCTGCGCCACCTTTTCCCTCATACACTGCTGCTGCCAAATCAGAACCTAATTGCCTGCAAGACAAGCAAGTCTTGTCTCCAGTACAATTAGAATTGCGTGCGTTCTTTTTTGTAAAATTTAAAGAGTAGGTAATAGGAGGCAAAATTATCAAGGCTTCCTGGGTGGAATTAGAAACGAGATGTGTTAGGTCATTACTGGATAATCCGTATTTTTTAAAGTACAGTTCAAAATAAAATAGGTAAATACTTGAAGACATCTTAAAGGTCTCATGAGGCCTATAACAGCTAACAGGTTTTTAGACTGTGTAAACTCAGGTGGAAAAAAATATTAAAACTTTCATGATAAACATCTCTACTTCATGCTTTTATTTAGCCCAACTGAATTCTCCTCTAAGACTGGTGCTGCAGGCAAAATCCTGGGGACCAACTCCTCCTTCTTCCAGTGGTAAAGGCACTTCAGAGTCTGAATGCATTGTAAACAATGAATAATTTTGGTGGTGTTAGCAGAGGAGATCAGTGGCTGGTTATAAGAAAACAGACTTACGAGCAGAGCTGTCAAAATGGCACTGGGATTTGGCTCCCTGGGTGACAGCCCGCAGTGCAGCAACAGTGACTTAGAACCAGGAACAGTGGGGAGCTTCCTCCCACAGAGTTACCTTTCAAAGGACAGCTGCAGCAGGTAACTGAAGAAAGTTCCCAGTGTGAGAGCAGCTCTGACCGTTGAAGATGAAACCCCTTGGGATGCAAAACCTGAACACACAAGAATTTGGAAATTGGTACCATCAGCCCAGAGCCAAGATGACCAGGTATTTGCAGGGACCTTGACTTGCTAGACGGATTAACTTTCTTCTGGTGGAAGATAAGCATATCTCCTCCAATATACTCCCAGGGCATAAGCAGAAAGGACTTTGTTTAAAAAAATGGGTACCAAACAATGACATTTTCAGAGAATTGCTGATGCTCACTATCTAATATTAGCAGCATCCTCGAGAAGACTAGAGAGATGTGGAAGGACTTAGCCATTTCCCAGGATGATATGTGAGATTCAGAGAAGCATGAGTCATATGTGTTCAAATTGCTGGGCACTTGAGGATTGCGAAACCTGTCAAATTTGAAGGGATTTGTATTTTGAAATTCCGGCCGGATACATGTTGGTTAAGCATGTGACAATGGAAAGCCGGTTGGAACTGAAAAGTGTCAGGTCTCTTGGCTTCTCTGTTCATTTTAAATCATGTAGGTTAAAAATAATTTCTCTGGGTATAAAAAGTAAGGTTAATTGACAGTGTAGAACTGGGTTATTCTGGGCATATCATCTAAGTATCCGAAGAGGAATTTAGACAAATTGAGGAGATGAGATGGTGCTGGGTGTGGAGAAGAAAAGGAAATCTGATCAAGAGAAAAAGAGCAGGAAATGTGTACTCTCCTTCACTCCCTCCCATATTTATTGTTTACCATCAAACCTCTCCCTGCAGGATTTATTTAAGCAGTAAACATTTATTGAGTTTCAACTATTTGCTCAGCACTTGGACAAGATGTGTGCTAGACTTGGGTTTATAATGGTGACGTGATCCTTGACCTCCTGGACCTCCTAGTTTAGTGGGAGAAAAAAGACCTGTAAGGGCTTCCCTGGTGGCGCAGTGGTTGAGAGTCCGCCTGCCGATGCAGGGGACACGGGTTCGTGCCCCGGTCCGGGAAGATCCCACATGCCGCGGAGTGGCTGGGCCCGTGAGCCATGGCCGCTGAGCCTGCGCGTCCGGAGCCTGTGCTCCGCAACCAGAGAGGCCACAACAGTGAGAGGCCCGCGTACCACAAAAAAAAAAAAAAAAAAAAAGACCTGTAAGAAAACTAATTGTGCTCTATTAGTTGCAAGCAGCATGGGAGGCATTGAAGAAGGAGGCTTTACTCTTACTGGACAGAGAGAAAATTGTCAAGAAGTTCTTCAAATAAGAACCAATGCCTTTAAAAAAATAAATAAATAAAGAACTGATGCCTGATCTTTGTCACAGTAAATTAGTTCACCCAAACGATTTATGCAAAGGAGAGTATTCTAGAACGAAAGTGTATACAAAGACATAGAGGAATGGAGGGAGGTAGTACATTTCAGTAATAGAAAGTTATTTGCTCCAGTTAGAGCGTGAGGGGTATGGGGGTGAGCAGTGGAAGCTGGGGGCCAAGTCATGAAGAGCTGTGTGAATCATGCTAAGAAGCTGGCGCTTTTTCCTGCAGGTGATGGAGAGACAATGAAGGCTTTCATGCAAGAGAATGACATGATCAGACTCTAAGATATGTGAGGGTGAAAGGATAGCTTCAGGCAACAAAGACTAGGATCCAAGAGCAAGGGAAAGTATTTCCGGTGGTCCCACAGCTGGGAAAGCCAGCTCCAGGGTCGTTTTGTTTTTAATACGCATGCCTCACAATAATCAATTGTACATATATTTTCATAACTTTTTTAAAAACGAAGAATAAAGTAAATGTGAGAATGGGGGCTCTGACAAGACTACTTTGAAAATAACAAAGCATTCTTTAAAGAAGACTATAAAGGCTTTTACTGATGATATTTATTTGGGTAAAAAATGTTTTATTAGGATATTGGGTCAGGGTCGTATGGTTTATTTGCAGCCTTTAAAGTCTCATTTGATCATTTAATAGGCTAAAATCAAGAGAAAAAATAGAAGACAGAAAAGAATTTGTGTTTGAAAAGGGCACAAGCTGGAGGAAGTTAGTGAGCCCCTGAAATCTTGTGTTGAGAGCTTAGTGTACAAATGGGAGTAAATGTGCCGAAAGAATCTGTCCTTTCCTCAGTTTTCCCCTTTTCTATACACAAACCCAATCCTTTAATTCCCCCTAATTTTTTACACTAAAAGCCTCGGTTAAAGGGCTCCTTACTGAAAATAATGCTTCAGTGATATTTCACATTACAGAAATCTACGTATCTTTCTACAGGAAATAGAAAATGCTGTCAGAATTCTGTTCCCTCTTTTTGGAAACACCCTAAACATAGATAATCTATGACATTGGTGAGGTTTTGTCCTGTTCAGCTTTCCAGAGGAATAAGATGCCCAAAATATAGCCTAAATATTGAATGTGTGTAGGCAAAGATAAGGAATCAGTACAGGCAATTTTCTGGAAATAGTTCTCTCTCTCCCTCAGCTTGTGAAAACCAAGAGATGCTGATTTCCAAACTTTCATTTAGGTTTTTATGCCCCCTAGTGGGCATTTGGTATTTCTGCAGTTGTAAAATAATGCTGGGATTTTCACAGCATTTCCTTTGTGCAGTGTGTTCAAACTGTTTATACTGACAAAGTGATATGTCCTTAAACATTCAAACTATACATTTTAAACATTATTTTGACTATTACACTTTCAATAATTTTATAAAAGGTCTGACAACCTTCAGGAAAATGCCTGTGAAGACAGAAACTATCATAGAGTTCCCTGACCCACCTGGATTTTACTCATGATTCCTTAAGAATCCATGGACTCCTGGCTAGGAACCTCTAATTATGGGAATAAGGGCTTACTCTAGCTGCCCCTTTCATTTAGTAGATGCTAAGATTATTAATGTTGTGAACAGTGGAAAAAGTAAAAACAAAAAATACACTTAAAAAAATTAGTTCAAGGGGCTTCCCTGGTGGCGCAGTGGTTGAGAGCCCGCCTGCCGATGCAGGGGACACGGGTTCGTGCCCCGGTCCGGGAGGATCCCACGTGCCGCAGAGCGGCTGGGCCCGTGAGCCATGGCCGCTGAGCCTGCGCGTCCGGAGCCTGTGCTCCGCAACGGGAGAGGCCACAACAGTGAGAGGCCCGCGTACCACAAAAAAAAAAAAAAAAAATTAGCTCAAAATTTGGTTTAGATTTAAAGAAACAGGAGAAGACAGAGAATACTCTAAATAACTATATGTGTTAGATAATCAAAAACAATGGTCAAATTTTCCACACAGCTAGGATAGTATAGTGACTGATCCTGCAGGAAAAGAGGTGGAAACAAAATCAAGGCAGCTTTTTAGGCAAACATTGATTTTTTACCGTGTCAAAGTAATACCAGGGCCCCTCTGGCAAACAAGTTCTGTACCATAAGCAGGTGTCATATAGCAACACTTTTAAAAAAGCTGTTTGCTATTTACACACATTGCAGCTACTATAAAAATTATCCATCAAACTGTGATCCTTCTAGAATACTAAGTTGATGGCAGAAAAATTCATGAATAACATAGCTACTGAGACCCTAAGGGGTAGAATTATTAGTTGAGAAGTGATCCAGCTTCCACGTCAGAAGAAATTATTTCTCGGACTTCTCTGACTAGCAGTCAGGTCTAGGAGAAATATTCAAACGCAAAATCAGTAATTAAAATACACACACACAAACACACACAAACACACAATCAGCTAAGTGCTTTTACCAGGATGTTATTATACATATCACTTACTTTTATCTAATTATTTAATTAGATGTCTTAGTCCATTTGGACTGTTATAACAAAATTTCACAGATTAGGTAGTTTATAAGCAACAAAAATGTATTTCTCAAGAGTCCTGGAGGCCGAGAAGTCCAAGGTTATGGCGCCAGCAGATGCTGTGTGGTGGCGGGTGAGGCCCATTGCCTGGTTCACAGACGGCCCTTCTCTGTGTGCCTTCACGTGCCAGAAGGGGCTAGGGAGCTTTGTTGGGTCTCTTTTTACAAAAGCATGAAGCCCGTTCACGAGCGCTCCACCCTCATGACCTAATCATCTCCCAAAGGCCACCCCCCGGACCCCACCGCCTCCTAACATCATCACAGGGGGCATCAGGATTTCAACTTATGAATTGTGTATGGGGTTGAGGGAGCATGTAAACATATCATAATCGTAGCAGATACCTAGTTTTCAAATACTTCTAACCCCAAATCCTGATTTATGTTCCATACAAAGTTGTTGGGTTTTTTTTTTTAATACTAATGTAGTAGCCGAAATATAGTATTTATTGAACTAGTACCTGCTGGATACAACGTACAGGATGTCCTGGACTTCAGTGCAACTGCACAGAATCCATTCACTCTGTCCCTTATACCTAGCAATTTAAGACTTTTTCATTGTAAAAAAGAAAAAGGGAGAGCAAGAGATTGAATTACAGTAAGCCTCAAGGTTTATTTTCAAATCAGCATTTCCTTCCTGTTATACGAAGATCTTTTCTACCTTTATAATTATTCATAAAATTCCTGGGTTTTGTTTTCTTTCTTGGTATCCATGGGAAATAGTTTCACAGATGGAAAGTCATGCCTTAGCTGGGGAGGTTTGCCTTATATAACATTTCTCCTTTATCCAATGAGCCTACGTTTATACTCTTCAAATAAAAAGAGAGGAAAAAATAGAACTGTGTGAATAGGACTAAGAAGCTAGAAGTATTGTGTTCACACTGTGTTAAAACAGTCAAGGAAATTGTTCTCCGTTGGAGATCTAAATGTTTTTAGCCATATGATTTCTGGAGACATGCCAAAAATGGAAAATTTGAGTAGATATTAGTAAAATTTGGCTTACACCGTATTATGCTTAAAAATTATTTAGACTTTCTATCCTATTTCAGTATTACTTGATAAATTGGGAAGATGGATAGTTAGATTGATAGACAGATGATATATTCATTCTATCTGATTGTCTGAATTAACCAGATTTACCACTTTTGGGCATTGAATGCATGCCAGAATTCAAGTACTTAGCATGAAACTTTTGGATAATATTAGAGATTAAAATCTTCTAGAATCAACGATTGAAACTCTTCTTGAGAAATTGGTCCTCCACTCAATATGATCTTTAACATATGGCAAAATATGTAATTTTAACCAAGTATTTTGGGGCAGTAAGTACATGTTTAGAATTAACATTTTTATGTGAATGACACCTCCATATTGTACCTTTTAACTGATGTAAGGAGGAAAGGGAGCAATAAACATAAAGTTTGGCAGATGTTCAGGGTGAAAAAGGAGCAGAAAGAAACTGGAGTGACTCTATATGGTGAATGTGGGAGAAAGAAGGAAAAGTTAGAAGAAGCAGAGGAAAGTAGAAGTATGGGGAAAGCTTCCCTTCCATTAACAAAGCTCAAGTCTACTCATTTTTCATTACGTAAAACTAATTGGTAGTTTTTCTTTTATATCACGCTATGCTCTCTACTGTTTTCTTCTAAATTTTAAGAATTCAAGATTTATCTTATTTGACTTTAGACGCCCCTCATACTCTTTGAATCAATTTCATTTAAATATAGAAAAAGATGTCTCTGTGGAAACAAAACCACATCTACGTAACTTTCTAGTGTAACTCTTTTTGGAAAATGGATTTTTGAAGACTTGAGGCATAATATTAAATTCTGAAGAAAACAAGAGTAGAATATATAATACTGCTGGGCTTAGCATAAATTTAAGAATAAGGAGTTGGGAAAAGTGAGGTGTGTTTTTATATGATAAATAAAAAATAAAATACCAACCGGCAAACGAGTTGCCTAGGATGAGAATAATCATTAAAAGATGGCAGTACTGTAGGCAATACGTAAACTTTAAAGTGATCATTTGGCCACGATAAGTGTCACTTCGCATTATGAAGTTTTCTATGCTACGCCTTTCCTTCACTGAATTTCAGAGATATGATTCCTGAGGTCTGTAAGGCTATTTTGCTTCTTACTACGAGTTGGAGTTTGAATACTAGTCAAAAGATCCTTTGTTGAACAAAGGAAAGCACCTGGTTTGCCAGAGAGCTATTTCCCATCCCTAGCAGATTCTGTGCTCAGTTACAAGTTTGCAGGTAAAAATTACCCATTTCGATTCTCAAGGTCGTTCCCAAGTGAGAAGAGAGACCAAATGGACAATGTAAGAACAGATACAAATCACACTGAGCATTTTCCATGATTCTCCGACCAAGTCAAATGAATGAAATGTGCTTCGAATATTACAAATATCAACAGCAGTTTAATCTTAATAAGGACAGGGGGCCAAGGAGAAGAGCAGAGAGGGTAGTAGATTCAGTACCAAGGGGTGTATGGAAGGGGGCAGCAGGTGCTCCTTTGCAATCACCCAAGCCTTGGGCTGTCCTTGCATGAGTGATCACAGGGCAGCCTGGACTACCTTAATATCCTGCTGGTTCCTCTCCCTTGTACTTTCACCATCTCCCTCAGCTTTGGCTACCATCCTAATTTCCTGTAATGTGTGAAAGATCTGTCTTTCCACCCAAGAGTAGAAAGATGAGAGATATTCCCACCAATGAGCACTGTACTCTCACTGCCTCTTCCCACCGTAATCATTGCGGTACTGGTCAGTCATCTCAAATGTTCACTTTCTTGATTGTGAAGGAAATCTGGATTACAAAACAAACATGACAAAGGTAAATAACAGATATAACTGTATTTGATGCAGATTAGCATGGCTATATGACATTAAACCACCCCTTTTGTATCTGTTATCTCTTTCCCCTTATGGATCCTTCTAGATAGGAATTTGCTGCCTTTCAGCAAGCTGGTTTATATCCTTACTTTCTCCCCTTTTGTTACAACACGAACGAGATATTTCATTTCACCCATTTTCCCCCCTCTGAGTAATGAGTTCAGTTTCGGCTTTATTCAAATTATAATCTCTGTTTATATTCAAAAAGGATTTACAGTGATTATTTTTCTAGTTGAATTCCAGGCACCTCATCAAAAATTGCTTTCTCAGGGAAACTTGCTTTATCAGTTGGCCCAGAATCCCTTTGACTGAATCCCTCAGAATCTATTTTCTCCCTTCTTTCAGGCGTGGCCTTTCTAAGGGCATGATTACCCCCCTCCCTATCACCACCATCACCTGCCATCTGAGTTTACCAACCTCTCTTCTTAAAGTCTTACTGAACTTTGGGTTCGGTTTAGCCCTTAATTTTTTCTAATAATCACAAGTATGCTGACCTTGCCCACTGGATGACATAGTGAGCCTAAAATACAAAAAGTAGTTAATAAATAGTCATTTTAAAAAATCTCTTAGAAAGAGGCAGGAAAAACTATATGATGGATTCATTTAGCTATTTATTTTAAAAGGTTTACTTTAATTATCGATACATGGACTTAATGCTTATCTTCTCTGGCTATAACAAATAGTTGAGTTTTATTTACTTTCCTTTTTGAGAGACACTTTGTAGATCCTAACTGTTAAACGTTAAAATCAAATCTCCTTTTTGAAAAGCTGTTTTTAAGTATGCATGTACATATGGGGAGTATGTGTGTTATAGATTTCTTCAGAGCTCATGCATAGTCAGTGCAAAAAGAAAGAAGATATTTATAAATTATCGCCGGGCACTCATGAACTGTGGTGAACATGGTAATTGGCTCATGTGCGCAGCATTGTATAAAAAGTTGATCTTCCACTGGCCTATCCTTATGGTAAGAAGGACCTCAGGCCTTTTACGCTCACCTTGTAATTTCCTTTAGTTTTGACTGTTTCCTCACTCACATAATCTTCAGATTATGATTTAGCTTCCCCGATGGACTATGGAAAGAGACCCTGTTTCATGTGGATGCAGCATTCCAGTTCTTGGGTTGTTTTTTTTCTTTTACTGTAAATTAATACTGTCGTTCTGATGCCAGAACCGTGTGGGAATTTTAGTTACAGTGAATTAGCTCAACTGCTGATCAGACACTGACAAGAATGAGTCACTGAGCCTTCAAAGCAGAGGACTAGAGCCTGGAACGGGGTCACAGAATGAAGTGCTAGTCAGTACAACCTGCTGTCACTCTCAGCAGCCTTTCCTGGGCCAATTCTTCTGCAACTTCCATCTCCATATTGACACATAAATGTGTTCCCACAAAAAACAATGTTAATTAGAATGATCGTTTCCTAGATCACCCTTCAAGATACAGTGTATCCCCAGGTACTGTCAAACTCCCTAAGTCTGGATTCCAGTATCTGTGCCCTGTTTCTAAGGACTAAACTGTCAGTGCGCTGAGCACCCTGGAGCCCTGAAGCAAGCAGGGAGTAGCTGGAGCTCCAGAGGTGCAGCTGGGCAACTTCTGCAATACTATGATCAGAAGATCTCTTTCTTGAAACTAATAGAATGTTATATGTCACTTATATGTCAATTAAAAATACATATATCAAATCGATATGTTGTCCACCTGAAACTAATATAATGTTATATGTCACTTATATTTCAATAAAAAAAGACCTCCTCCTTGACCCCCTCTCCAGGAATGAACTCTTAGAAGAACTCTATATCAATAAGGTAGAGAAAATATATTCATTTAACTAATATTTATTAAGAACCTGCTTTGTGCTAGTGAGATACAAAATAGAACAGCTCCAGCTTTATCAAGGTTATATTCTCATGTCAGCAGGGCGTGTGGGGAGCTAAAGAATAAACACATGAACAAATTAGGAAGTTTCATGTGTTAATAAGTACCGTGAAGATAGTCAAATGGGAAGGTGTTATAGAGAAAGACTGGGGGAAAAGAATCCCACTAAGGGGAAGATGGCCAGAAAATACCTTCTGGAATGGAGACAATGAAGTCTCAACCTGAATAATGATGATCTAGGGGCTGCACATGTGATAGAAATTCAGATGGCCAATGTGGCCAGAGGATGGGGAGCCTGGTGGAAGATGGCGTGAAATATAGCCAGAGACTAAAGGATGTAAGCCGGTGGAGACAAGAGTGAGGAGTTTGGATTTATTTTAGTTTCAGGTTTATTAGAAGTTTTAAGCAAAGTAGCAAGAGCCCAATCTCCATTTTAAAAACTATAACTCTGGCTGTTATATTGGTATGAATTCTAACGAGGTAAATGTAGAAACCAAAGTTCAAGTAAGAAGCAATATCCATGGCTCTGGGAAGCGATGATGATGGCTTAGATTATTGTAAAACGGAGGTTGAGGAAAGAAACCCGGATGGAATATAGTTTGGTTTGGTCAGAGGCAGCAAGACTAGCTGAGAAATGAGATGCAGGGACGAAAGATGAGTGGCTCTTTCTGTGTTGATATATGAGCAACTGGGTGGTTTGTGGTTCCGTTTAATTAGAGGTGGTAGACGATGAGAGGAACAGATTTGAGGGGGCTGGAGGAAGCTAGGGAAATAAGAGTTCCTTTTTGGCTAATTTAAGTCTTAATTGGTTCTTAAACATCTAGCGGTAGGAATAATCAGAGCAGAACCCACTGTCTGATTTTCAAGATAGACATCAGTGTGTCGATGTAAATTAGTGTATCCGCAGCATGTAGATAGTTCTAAGCTATGGGACTGGATAAAATCACATAGGGAGAGGATTTATACGGAGAAGATAAGAGGCTGAGACCTAAATTACTCCAAAATTTAGAAATCAGATAAGGGAAGGGAGCCAGAAAAGAAGATGGAGAAGAAGCAACCAATGAGGTAGAAGGCCACTAAGGAAATTTGCTAACGTTGAAGCCAACAGAAAGTATTTTAAGGAGAGAGAAAACCAATCAAATACAAATAAGAGATTGAGTAAGATCATCATGGCGAAATGGCCATTGGATTTCACAAGTGAAGGTTAATGGGACCTTGGAAAGTTCACTTTCTTAAGATATTATATCTGATGACAGGAATGTGATGTACCACTTTTTCTATTTAAATTTCCTAACCAGTCCAATGTTGAAAAAAATTAAGTGGAAAAGAGTGTTATCTAGACTATAACATTCAGCATAGAAATGTTGACTATAAGTAAATGTAAAGAAAAGTGTCATGTGATATAAAGGACAAATTAAACAGTTCTCATTACATCATCTGGCTTAAAATATTTTCCAGTCAAAGCAATTTGTAAATGTTAGAGTCAGTTTCTGCAAAGTTGAAAGGTAATTTTTATACTCAGATATTCCTAATGTCTAGTTTATTGAAGTCTTAAGCCATGTATATTTTAGCCATGAGGTAGAGATACATTGGTCCAAAAAATCATTTGAGTTAAAGCTGAAAACTATTTGTAGCAGATAGAAGTAACTTTCTATGACTTAATATATTTTTTTCTCTAACCCAAGGTATGGTGACATGGTACCAAAAACCATAGCAGGGAAGATTTTCGGATCCATCTGTTCGCTGAGCGGGGTCTTGGTCATTGCTCTGCCTGTCCCAGTGATTGTATCCAACTTCAGTCGAATCTACCACCAAAATCAACGAGCAGACAAACGGAGGGCACAAAAGGTGTGTATTCAGTTCTGTGCAACCACGATTTAGTGTCTCCCATTTTGTATAGTAAGCTTTAAAATCCCCTACTGGCTATTCAGTGTTCTGGATTTGGTCGATAGTTGCATCAGTCAGCACAAGCTAAATCATACTATAGTAAGAAAGAACCTTCATATCTTAGTGGCTTAAAGCAACAAGGAGTATTTCTTCATCGTGCTACAGATTGGTCTGGTGATAGAAACTCTGCAGTCATTCAAGCAGGGTGTAAAAGGACACGATGAATCACACACTGACTCCTAAAACCTCCTCCTGGAAGTGGGCCAAATCACTTCCATCTCTACTGCCTTAACCAAAGTAAGTCACATAGCCGTGTGTAACTTCAAAACAGGCAGGGAAAGACAATCCTCCTGTGCAACCAGAGACAAAAGGAAAGAAATATTTGGTGAACAGCACTAATGATAGTAGTAAAACCAAAGATAGATTCTTGGCAAATTTTATGAGAATCAGATTTCTTGATCTGATTCATTTAGTCTCTGTCCATCAGGGATCAAGCTGCTTCCAGTAGACAGGGGCTATTAAAGGGCACCGAAATAGGTCTCGGATGTCCAACATAGTTGACACAGGAAGTAGGAGAAATTTGATCATTAGTAGCTGAGTTTTATTTTGGGCCCAGCAGTTTACTGTTTCTCTGAACTTCACATCAATGAACTGATTTCAGAGTAAACAGGTTGCATACTCCTTTGTGAAAGCAGGAAAACAATACCTACATCACAATAAGATTAAGATTATATGTAAATGTATATAAATGTATATAAGCATATCATAATATTAACAAGATTTAACATTTACTGGTGGCTTCCTATGTGCCAGGTATTGGTTTGATGGTTTTTTTTTAATAATTTATATAGTCTTCTCAACAAGTCTAGAAGTTAGTTACCATTATTATTCCTATTTCGTAGATGAGAATTCTAAACTACCCAGGATTTGAGAAATTCTAAGGTTGCATACCTAAAAAATTGGAGAACTCTCACTCAGTCCAAGGGATCTGGCTTCCAGGTTCATACACTTGAACACTAAGATAGATGCCTCTCAGAAAAACTGAGTACAAGAGGGAGGGGATATGGGGAAATATGTACATGTATAGCTGATTCACTTTGTTATACAGCAGAAACGAACACACCATTGTAAAGCAATTATACTCCAATAAAGATGTTAAAAAAAAGAAAAACTGACTAAATGTTAGCACACTTCCCCTCCCCATTCTTTGTCAAAATAATCACCTTGAGAGTCAGGGCCCTTGTTACTTAAAAATAATTATGGAAATCTCTTTTATAGTTTCCTTGAGGCTATGGTGCTAGATTTCCAGGATTCTTCATGGATACTGTATCATGTCCTTTAAGAATAGATTTATTTTTTTAATATCAAAAAAACCTTTCATAACCATGACTAAAGTGGATGTACAGTATTGGCTATAACTCTAAAATATCATGAGAGATTTTGGTGCAGTTCATAACTGGCTTTGTAGGTAGTTCTAGAACAGGATTTTAAACGTGCTTTCGAACAATGTGATCTCTTTAGTAAAGCAAAAAGTATGCTTTATACTTCATACAGTATAAAATATAAAACCTCGTAAAGTAACTCTTGGGGAAGTTCAGGTTAACCAACGTGGTCACACAGCATGTTGTCCAGAGAATTTGTTGACATCCATTGTCAGAGGTCTGCTTCCTTTAGCAAAGAATCACTCTTTTAGCCTTGTAGTTTCTTGCTTTATGGAATCCCCCATTTTTGGACAGGTATCAAGCCTTTAACGAATTATTATAGAGAATAGTAATAAATAAAACTGATAATCCAATAAACAAGGCACCCTCTGGGCAGTTGTAGTCTCAGGCAGGGCACACTTTCACAAGCAGAGATGGAGGAATTTTGGCCACAGTTGGCCTCCATCAGGGCTTGTCATGTACCACAGCTGTGGCTCTGCCCACACACTACAGTCTCTCTACTGGGTACACACAAGTGCATCGTTTAAAAATAACAGAAATCCTACAAAAAGCATAGCTCTCCAGCATCCATCCATCTCCAGTCTAGAAACAACTTCTTTAATATAGCCACCTATCGTTCATTTTCTCAATGCCAAAAAAAAAAAAGAGCTACCTGCATGAAAACTGTTCAAAGTACAAATCTGATTTTCAAATAAACCAGTCTTCAAAATATCTGTTCTTTTTTTAAATTTTGTCATCTGAAACAAGCAAATCAATATAGAAAATCTTAGAATGTTTTAGAAGCTTTTTTATCTAAATAAATTTAGAATGTAAAAATAAATAAATATGATATTTTAAAGTACACTAAATTGAAAAGCATGATTTATGAATTTTTTATCTTTAAAGTATCTCCTGTATTCTAAGTTTCTGCCATAATGCAATGAATTTTAATATTGTGACTACTAGTATATAGAAAGTCAAATATAATAACCTAATGTGATATGTCCAGTAAATAGTCTGTGACCAAAAACTGAACATAGTCATCTAAGAAAGAAAGGTGGATATGGAAATAAATAAGTTACTTACCAAGGGATATTTTCTATTTTCCTTCCCAAGAAATTTTTTAAAAAACCATAAACATTCGTTAGGCTAAGATAGTTTCGATTTATCTGGAACTGGGTGATTTGACAAATATCAGAGTTATGCAAAAATAACCAGCTGATTCAGTCAAGCAAGATGTCCATTCAGTAAAAGTGTCAGTCAAGCTGAATAATAAATGTTACAAAATGCTTTTTTAGACCAGAATTGTTTATGTTTAGTCCCATTGACAGCACCAAGCTCAAGCAAAACCTTATACACAATTAAAATAAGATAGTCTTGCATATCTGCATTTGCTCTTTTCAATTAAAATAGCAAGTGTTCAGTATCTGAAGAAAAATCCTCTTCTACACACACACACACACACACACACACACACACACACACACACACACACACACACACACACACACACACACACACACACACACACCAGAATATAATGGCAGAATGTGGAGACATTCGGTCTCTTTTCTTACTCTCTTCAAATTTCTGAATCTTATGTCCCGAGTCCTGCATCCTCAATGTAACTTCCCCTTGACAGACCAACTCATAGGCATTTCTCTCTTCCTCCCAAATCTTACGTCACTTGCTATCTCTATTCTCTGTTTGGCAATTCTGTTTGACTTTATTTTGACTTTTATCTTTTTATGAGTATTATGTTCTTAGCCAAATCTTAATATATCTTGAGAGCATTACCATGTCTTGCATTTTAGTGCCTTATACTTATTTCCATTGTTTAATCTACTATTTCTGGTATTCTGGTTGAAGGCCAGCATTCAGCAGACATTTGGCATGGTGTACCACAAGACCAAGTAAACCAATTAAGTCATATAGTACTGTAGTAAAATGAAAGAAAAGTCGTGGATGAAACTGAGATGGGAGGTTCTTTTTCTAACACAGTACATGACTTAGCTAAATAGCTATTCTGTCTCTAAAACAACTGTTTCTTTTTCCCTAAACTTAGAACTAACTTCTGTGGTAGTGGTTGCCATAATATGTAGGTTTTCCATTATGGAAAATATGTCATTTTCCTTTGTTGGACAGTATTTTTGGGTAATGTACATGTTTCATTTATGAAAGAAAGTAATATTTCCTAATACTGAGGCTAAATGCTTGGAGAATGACATAGGTGAGACTAGTAACTATGATATAGGCAATATAATTGCATGCAGTGGTTGCAAAAAAAAAAAAAAGAAAGAAAGAGGAGGGGAAGGTTGAGGGAGGAAGGGAACCAAAAAAGGCAAATATATATTTGCTGGAACATTGAATGTTCCAGGAGCCCAGTGAGACTTTAGGACTGAAGTTTCAACAATACCCCTTTCTGGAAACCAAATGTATATTTATATTACTTATTTCTGAATTATTACGTCAATTCTAAGTCATTTCCAAATGTGCTTGTCACTTCCCGTTGTTTTATTGAGTCTGTTCTGAAATCCTGGCTGCACCATACAGCTTGAAGTTAAGCATTTTCTACCTTCCAACTTCATTCTCTAGTACTATCTCAGTATTTTGAGTCATCTAAACACTATCGTGCCAACCAAGAGTGAAACTTGTCTATTTTTCCCGTCACTTATAACTATGATCTATGTACAGTTTTATTTTAACCTGGAATCAGCACACACGAAGAAGAAATTCACAGAGGAAGAGAGAAGGGATGGGGTTGAAGCCAGATGATATCTTAATGCTATTCTGCGAGCTTCCAACATCTCGGTGCTACTGTCAAATGCTGTGGGTGTGGGTAAAAGGGCACCTTGGTACAACTGTGGAGGGAAGTTTGGTAAAACCTATCAAACAAAACAAACACACACACCCTTAGATCCAGGAATAATGCTGCTTCTAGAAATTTGTCTGCAGATCGGCTCATCATGATGTTCCAAGCAGGCAACATTTCTTGTATTAGCAAAAAATGCCTTAAAAGTTAATTGTGGTTGGCCTGCTAGCTAAATGATGCTTCTCATTCGTACAGTGGCATATTACACAACCGTAAATAAATGAGGTGGCTTTATGTAGATATGGGAGGAGTCCCACTTGTACTAAATGAAAACAGCTGAGTGCAGAAGAGTGTGCAGCATAGTCTCCCGAGTAAAAATGTATGCGTAGGGCTTCCCTGGTGGCGCAGTGGTTGGGAGTCCGCCTGCCGACGCAGGGGACGCGGGTTCGTGCCCCGGTCCGGGAGGATCCCACATGCCGCGGAGCGGCTGGGCCCGTGAGCCATGGCCGCTGAGCCTGCGCGTCCGGAGCCTGTGCTCCGCAACGGGAGAGGCCACAACAGTGAGAGGCCCGCATACCGCAAAAAAAAAAAAAAAAAAAAAAAGTATGCGTATATACATAGGAATATATATTTGCTTTTATATGTCTAGAATATTTCTGGTAAGATTCTCTAGAAATATTGCCACTGGTTGACTCTGAAGAACAGGAGTAGGTAAGTCCAGAGAGACTTACTTGTTTTTCATGTACTATTGTAGTCTCAAAATTTTTGTCATATGTATATATTCATTCTCCATTTAAAAAATCTAGATAATTAAAATTGTTTTATTAAAAAGAGGATTCCAGGGCTAGAGACTGAGATAGTCTTCCTCAGGGTTGTTTAGAAAGGGAAAAGACGGAGTCATTACAAGTAAGTCCTTACCCAAGCCACTCCAGTTTCTTCCTTACATACACTCGTTATATGTGTCACACGAAAAGAATGGTCACCAAAATAGTGCTTCCCAGGAAATGAAAACCAGACTCATACCATGACAGTCTGGGGCAGATATACAACAGCAGTTTTAAAGTAGAACAGAATATCAGAAGTCCAACCAGTAGACAAAGTGGATAAATTTAGGGTAGTGGTAAATTTTTTTTTTTTTTTAGAGAGCCCATGTTGTACAGCGTCTACACTGGTCAATTTAACAAAAGAATTGCAAAAACAGAATTTGATATTTGAGGATGCAGATACAACTGAATAG
This sequence comes from Stenella coeruleoalba, assembly GCF_951394435.1. Lineage (NCBI taxonomy): Eukaryota > Metazoa > Chordata > Mammalia > Artiodactyla > Delphinidae > Stenella > Stenella coeruleoalba. The sequence goes on from NC_137155.1 coordinate 75,882,434, forward strand.
TTTTCTTTAAAGGAAGGACTGAAGGAAGGGAGAGAGGAAGGAAGGAAGGAGAGCGGGAGGGAGGCAGGTAAGAAATAGAGAGGAGAGGAGAGGGGTGGGGTAGGGAAGAGAGAAGGAAAGAAAAAAAAGAAAGGCAGTAGCTTCCTGGAACTTAGTTACTAAATTTAAAAGAACATTAGTTTAAATGAAAAGAAGTTGGCTGTTGGTTTGCTGGGTCTTCATTTCATTAAGTTACTCAGATTGGGATAAGTGAAAATATAAGCCGTACTGCTATTTTTCTCTTGATACAATTGACAGAAACAACACTGAAATAACGTGATCTTAGTGTAAAGATTTAATTACAATTCTTAAACATATAACCCAACTCCAAAGTAGTTCATCCATCTCACTGATAAACGTTAACTAAAATAAAGCACTTCAATGGTGAAAGTTTACTCTTCAGTAGTTACATGTGAGAAGCTGGCATGCTTTTAAAAATATGTGTGCCGACAGTAGGATTATGTAAGAATGCACTCAGTGCTTTAAGAAATCCAGTCATAGATCTTAATAGGACATTGCTTCTTCTTCTCTTACAGAAAGCCAGACTGGCCAGGATCCGGGCAGCTAAAAGCGGAAGTGCAAACGCTTACATGCAGAGCAAACGGAATGGCTTACTCAGTAACCAACTGCAGGTACGAGTCAAGCATTTCGTTTCCTTTAATGTTCAAATTATTGGTGCAATATTGATTTAGTTCTACTTAACCATATAATTTTATTGTGGGTAGTTGCGAAAATGGCTATGAAACAACAAAGGTGTCATCTTTTAATAACCTCACCCTGTACCATCTTTTCTCTTTTTTTTTTAAGAGGAAAGAAATGTGTCTTTACTAGAACTATCCATGAAAATTGTTTTCTAACAATGGCATCCCAGGCGGAATACAATGACTGTGTATGTTTAGTATACAGATTATGGTTTATAATACCATATTTGCACAAAAACAAACCAGGACTCCTTGGATATATAGCCAATTCCATGCCTGTCGCCCTGGACCTTACTGGCTGGAGGCTAGAAGCTGGGCTATGAAATATTGCCAGTGAATCATGATTCCCATTCATGGTCGGGCAATATTTCTGCACTATCTCACAGAAACTTGGGAAAAGTCAAAAATTCTCAACGACTCAAATACCTAGGTTGGTTTTTTTTTAATTTCAAAATTATGTACGCTCCTTAAAGTTCATTTGAGTGGCGATGCGATGGCGGGAGAGTTGACAGCTGTCTTGTTTTACTTCTTACTGAAGAGGGAACACCATTCTGTGTTATAAAGTTCACATGGTATGAAATATAATTTGAGAAACTTTACTTTTACCTCAAAACTCTCTTTTAATTTTTAGGATTCCAATCATCTTTACTAACATAATAGCTTTTGTGTACGTAAGCATGAAGGTGGTTTCAGGATTATCTAAGTACTAGATTAAATATTATTATCCCAGGCTTTCAAAGGTAGCTGGGAGATGAATGAGTAAAAGAAAATTAAATTTTCAACTCATGGAGGCAAGTCTAAAAGGCCAGACCGCTAATTTGATGAAAACGTAAATGCTGATTATCAAACTCAAAAGCAACTCTACATTTGATCCATTTTAGTTAAAAAAATAAATAAAATGCTGCCATTTAATCTCAGGAAATAGGCCAGATCTCTCTGTGGAAATATGTGGCTGAGGTTCTCATTGTTTGCAAATAAAATAGAAAACCCTTCTGTCTTCTCCCTGTTAATAGTCCTCTGAGGATGAGCAAGCCTTTGTTAGCAAATCCGGCTCCAGCTTTGAAACCCAGCACCACCACCTGCTTCACTGCCTGGAAAAAACCACGGTAAGGAAAAGGCAGGACTGGCTGCCCCTGCAACTCACACAGTAATCCCATTGGTTTTTGTGAATATTTAATGCATCCAAGCACAATTTCACCATCTGCATTACTGCAAAATATACTAAAAAAATCCACAGTAATTGAAATTACTTTGAAAGACTGTAGTGACATTTCAACTTAGAAAGTATTTTAGAGACTTATTAACATGTTTTTATCCTTAGTGGTAATCTTAACCCTAGGCTAAAATATCAGTTTAATGCAGATGGAAAGCTGTCTTCCAATAGCTGACTGCAAGTCCTATAGAATATCTTCTCCTGATTCTTAAAATGCTGATTAAACAGAAATAAAAATAATGAAGTTTAAGTGTTCCTGACATCTGGATAAAGGGGATAGCAATAGTAATAACAAAATAGAGAATAACTGAATATAAGCATTTCTTTCATTCACAGGTATAATAAACAGAGATTGATCATAAAAACTATCTGTTCTCATAAGAAAATGACGCATTTAATTACTGGCATACCCCTTGGGGCTGAGGATTCAGTCTGCATTTCTCCACTTGTAGGCTCCCAGTTGGACCGCCTCTTTAACAAAGGCATCTGTTTTCTAGCTAGCTTGTCAAAAGGGATCACAGTCTGTGACCACAGAGCAGAATAAAACTTTCACCGTATTTGAATCAAGTCTGCTTGTTCACTCACCAGAGACACGTATTTGTATTCTCAATTCTGACATACTGTCCATCCACTTATTCATATACTTCTATAGTCTTTCAACCAACATGTATTACTTGCCTATTATGTGCCAGACAGTGAGCCAGACCCAAGATACACCGTGAAGTCAGGTATGGCCTCTGCCCCCCTTGAGCCTGCAGGTTTGGGACAAAACGTGGATGTTACTGGAGAAGGACAACTAGCAGGGGAAGCAAAAATGGGGCCCCAGTGGACTGGGGGCAAAGAGGGTGGAGCCAGAGGGTACCAGATCAGGCAAAGCTTCCTGGTGGAACTTGAGTTAAGAACCACAGGACCATTATGAGTTAGTTAGGCAAAGAAATGAAGGGGCTAAAAGTTGATGTAAGCACCTGAGGAAGACTGGAACTTGGCCTAAGAGGAAGTAAAAGAACTTGGGGGTGGTCAGAGGAAAGAGGTACCATGGCACAAGTAGAGGAGGAGAGGAAGGCGGTGGCCAGATAACCTTGTGTTTTGGAGGCACGTAAAGAATTTTGATCTTTATCTCGTAATAAATGGAAAATGATTTGAGGGCTTGAAACAGATTATATTAGTATCTTAAATAATGATCTATACTTTATTAGGATAACTCTTTGAAAGTTAAATGATAACAATAATCAAATGTATGTATCCCTATCTTTTTCTTTCTATTTCCATTTTTTGACTATTTTACCTTTTAGGGCTTTTTTAATCAAAAATTATTCAATACTAATTAATATAGTTTAAATTGAGCTACCTACAAAAATATACCTTAACCAGCCACAGAATGACTTCTTCCCTTTCAATCACTGATGAGATAAATTAGAATGTCACGCCTTATGACTTGTATTATGTATGTGAAATGTGCATTGTAATAGAAGAAAACAGATTGTGACTCCTTTGTGAGCTGTATTTTTTTCTATAAAATTTAATATTTAACATGAAATTCTGTCTCAGCTGATCATATTATCCTCTGGACTCTAAACAGAATGTTAAACTTCATTTACTTCAAAATGCTTGTCTCAGCAAAGAAATGGCAAAATGAGTAACTAAAACAATATTTTTCCTATTAGCCAGTAAATTCCTTCAGTTGTTTTACTAATATTTTAGGATGAGAGATGATTAAGTGAAATTTGGCATGGACAAAGCCTTCTATTACAAGGCTATTCCCACCCACACAAAGAAAAAAAAAAGTAATTGAAGATATTCTCAGTAGTTCAGACCAAAAATGTTTTCCCTTATGTTTCTGAGGTAAAAGTATGGCATAGGCAATTTAGGAAGCAATTCTTTATTAAATATTTTAAAAGCAGATTTTACACTGTGTTTCACTAAGGCGTGGTATGTGAGATGATGTCCATCACTGCTGGCTTCTGGGTTAGAGGAACATAGACAGAGATCATGGGCCCAGCCAGTGATGTATCACAAAGATAAGAATGGAGACCTCAAAAGTTCAGTGCTAACCCCTTCTGGGTCAAATATAAAGTGATGCATTCCGATAAATTTATTTTACTTATTGAATAAGTCTTATTTTACTTACTTCATAAGTCATATTTTTCTATATACTGGGAATTTTAGAGGAGCATCTAAAGGAATGGGAATTGTCTTAGTTATCTCATTTTCTAATTAAAAAATATTTTCAATCCCATGTGAAAATATTTGCTAATATATAACAGACAATCTAACTTGGAACATGCTATTAAAATAGTCTCTTTCTCATAACTTCAGTCTGTCAATTTGTTTAAAAATAAAGTACATGTGAATTTACACATTCCCCACGGGTATTATCTATATTCATTTTTGAGGGTTTCTAATATTTAGTTGATAACTTCCAGATTTTATATTTAACTTAATAAATGATATTTCAAGGTAAAGTTAGTCTATAAACGGGTACTAAATCAGTCTGTGTATATCAATCTCAGGGTCTAACTAGAGAGATATTACTTTCACACAAAGGCCAACAAGAAGCTTTGATATTCTAATTATCATGAAAATGATATTTTTTTTACCCATAAGATAATGTAAATGTACGTGGGCATATTTCATTTCTAAAAAGAAAACTATTCAAATCTTTTTTTCAGAGGTAAAATGTGATAATACTGTAAGTCAACCATACTTCAGGAAAAACAATAAATACATTTTTTTAAGTTAAAAATGTGTTCCTGTGCTCTCTTCACATTTCTTACCACTATGGAACAGAATCACGAGTTTGTGGATGAACAAGTCTTTGAAGAAAGCTGCATGGAAGTTGCAACAGTTAATCGTCCTTCAAGTCACAGTCCCTCTGTCTCTTCACAACAAGGCATCACCAGCACTTGCTGTTCAAGACGACACAAAAAAACTTTCCGCATTCCAAACGCCAACATATCGGGAAGCCACCGAGGCAGTGTGCAAGAACTCAGCACGATTCAGATTAGATGTGTGGAGAGAACCCCGCTATCTAACAGGTACCTGAGATTAATCTGTATGCGTTAACACACCTGTGCTGCTTCTCAGAGCACATCTCCACCTACTGTCATGTTGCCACCTCTGTGGCAATTAAATCCGAGTTCCTCGGGTCTAGAATGAGACAAAACTGGTCTGAAACAAGTAGGAAAATTAATCTACTGTAATATTCACTAAGAGTCAAAGGTGTAGCTGAGTCAGTACTAAAAGAATAGAAAGAAGATAAGAAGGTCAGGCACACACAAATGTATTCTTACCTCTTCAACCTCACAACTTTCTCTTGAGCAGATACCTCTACACTCAGGAGTCCCCTAAGTCAACACACATGGCCTGAAATGATAGTCAACACAAGCAAAAGAGACAAATTAAATTGACATTGATATGATTGAAAGGTATTCAACAGCACCCAAAAATATTCAACGTAGTTAATGTCACAGTGAAAAATAAAACTATGCCGAAAGGAATCTTTTGAATCAGTATACAATTTTGATCATAAAGGTATTTGGGGCCTCAACAAACACAAAACTCAATCCAATATCAAAAAAAGATAAGCAAAATGCTGAAATTGTTTACCTCTGGTGAGTTTGTGGACAATTTAAGTGAAATTTTTCTATTGGTATTTTCCCTTTGCTTCTGTTTACGTGCTACTTGTTTTGACCAAAATCATACATGTGTAATAATAAGTATCAATAGTACATTTCAACTAGATAAATCATTATAAAGATCAATTTCTGTCCAAAGAATTTTCCTTTGTTCTTCAAATTAAAAAGCTTATCTTTTCAGATTAACAATCTGTTAATTCAGTGCTACTTCTTTGTTGGCATCGAACAGTCTTTGTGGAAAAAAATCAGATGTCTCTGGGATTAAATGGAATATTATTATTCCATTATTATTTCATTGCTCCAATATTAAATGTTGGAGCAATGAAAGATTTCTGTCTCTAAGATATTCTACCTGTATCTTGTTTTACATTTATTCCAAAACAAAGTAGAAAATGAAGAAGTGTTTATAAAGAAAATCTTAGGACAAACATTTTAATTAAGTTTTCTATGGAAAAAAAAGTAGTTTAAAGCTCCTATGTCTACCCTCCTTACTCCTACCCTCTTTCCCCCTCCCTACACAGAGTATATAACTCATGCAAGAATACCACTTGGGAAAATGTTTAAGTATTAGTAATGACTAACTTGGGTTCCTAATATTTGGCTGTCACTAAGTTGAGAGCCTTAAGGGCCTCATATATCCCAAAGAGACAAGGTAGTAAAGAGATTCTGTGGGCAAAAGAATTGAGGTTTATCCACAGGGTATGTCCCTTTCATGATGGTATCTCAAACCTCTCAGAGGTCCTGTCTTAAAGAAAACTATTTTACTTTGCTCAACTTAGGCTTTCCAAAACTCACCTGCTCTGCATTTTTGTAGAAAACACTTTGAGAAACACTGATTGAACCAAATTCAGCTGGCTTTTAGACATTTGTTTGATGTTAATGCCCTAATGTTCACGTTAATTTATCTTAAGGTTTGGTGTTTCATTTTTTTTAATCTTGGTGATTGCTCTTAGCCATTTAAAACGTTACTTATAAACATGAAAACATGTATTCCTCGTTATTGGAAAGAAAATTTTAAGTAAACAACTCACTTTCTTAAATCTATGTTTTCCTCATCAGCCGATCCAGTTTAAATGCCAAAATGGAAGAGTGTGTTAAACTAAACTGTGAACAACCTTATGTGACTACAGCAATAATAAGCATCCCAACACCTCCAGTAACCACCCCCGAAGGAGATGACAGGCCAGAGTCTCCTGAGTACTCAGGAGGCAACATTGTCAGAGTGTCTGCTCTCTAAGACAATTGGAATCAGGTCCAAGAGAATTTGAGCCCTGGCTGTGGAAAGAATCCCAACGTGGAAGAAAGAAGAAACAATAAACGTTTCGCAGATGAAAACGACAAAGCAAGGACGTTGGTAGTGAAACAAAGACAAAGTTTCCAAACTTGAAGATGGAAATAAAACCACCAAAAGGCATTTCTAGATGGAGTCTAACCTGTCAAACTGAGAAATAGTCTGTGGCCCTTTGACTTTGTGAATGAGCACAATGAAATGCCGCCTATTGATGCTTCTTATGACCAGAACTCTTTTTTAATAAAATAAATAAAATAAATCTTTGAACATAATGTTCCAGTTGAATGCAAAACAAAAAAATACGGAAAACATTTTGATAAAAATTTTTCCTGTTAAAACCATGAACATTGCCTATGATGAAGATTATTATTACACATTTAAAAAAAAAAAACCTCATACAACACGTTTGTATTGACTGAAGGAAACCATCATAATGCATGCTAGAATTCTTTGGAGCCGTGATCTCAGTTTCCTTACGTTGTCTTCAGAATCGGCATGATAAACTATAATTGTAGAAAGAGGGAATTTCTGTGTACTTACAACAAGCTGATCGTTCATGTTCCATGGTGGGCTGTGCAAATAAACTCCTTTTAGAACTGCAGTATTTCTCATGGGGATGCTCACTAGTAAATCTAAAGTGTTCAGATAGTTCAGTATTAATTATTGTTTTACCTTGCACCTAGATACTGTTACAACTGCAATAATTCATTGTACACCTGTTGTATCAGGAATCAGGATTTTCTGTTGTTGTATTTCCAGATCTTCTTAGATACAGTAAGAGCCACATTCCATAGAAAAACTTCTCGTGTCGCCAGGTTTTAGATAACTTTTTAATCCAAAACCCTTGTGCCGTAAATGTTTTTCTGTAATATTCTTTGGTCCACTGTATTCCTGTGACAGTGCATTATTTGTTCCTGTATTTCTATAGCACCTTTCTATTGGATTTATCATCATCAGCTGGACTAATGTTTTGTAGTTCAAAGGACTTTCCTACTTTTGTATTCTCCAACAAGTTATCTTATAAGTAGATTATCATCATCGTCAATCCCCTTGTCAAAAATCAGGAAAAAAAGGAGTTGACATCTATGAATTATCTCTAACCTTTTTGCTGTTATGGAAAAGCCCAGATACTGGATATATCATTGTATGTTTCATGAAAAGAATTGGCTGGGATTAGCATCACAGGATCAGTGATCCCAGAATCTCGCTTGATGTATTATTTATTTTGCTTTAGGTCTCGAATACATTTTGAGAATAACTAGCGTGAATTGAAATGCAGAGATAAACTGGAGTGCTTTATGCAGCAATATTTGTTGAAAGCATGCTTTCTACGCCACTGGGGAAGGCAGCACAGATTTGTCTCAGAAAGGTTCCTGCATATTGCAAGGAGCAATTTTCTCCTCTAAATCAGGAGGACAGGAGTTTGATGATGCAAAATTGAGCTCTATGTACATTTAACTGAAAAGTCTTGATATCTTTTCACCTTTAAAATATATCAGCAGACATGTCTGCACGTGACAGTGTAAAAAAGTTTTATGTCCAGTGAAAAGTTTTGTTCATTCCAAACCACCACTGTAAGGAATAAGTTTAGCTTCAATACATGGAAAGAGTTAATAATTATCCCTCTACTATAGAGATTTTAAAATGCTTATCATAATTTATCATAAAGAGGAAATAATCCAACCATTTTCAAGTAAAGCCAGAAATTCTTGCTTCCCCTTCCTAGACTAGCTTCCAGAACAATGCTGTGCGCACAGTAGATTTATAAACACTTGCTGAGTGAAAGTCAGATAAACTCTACTATCTCACGGGAAGAACTGGCTTTATTCCTAGTATGTCTTTTTAAAAGTTACTAATCTTCCTGAAGCGTGAATATTAATAATTATATTAACACCTGCCTCATGTCACTTTATGCTTCTAGAGCAAATATATAGTGAAACTTCTTTGATGGTATTTGTTGAAAAGCTTTTTAAAAAGTAGGCTAAAGAAAACTCAATCAGGAATACTTAGGTCTTTTGATTCCCAAGGAAAAGTTCTATTTTCATGTTCTTAATATTACATTTAAAAATGCAGTTAGATTATTTCTGTTGCAATTCTGCCTCCTTTTCAACTTATCATTTATCCAAAACTATTACTTTCTTTAGACTTTCAGAAAAGAAAAAAATTTTTTGGTGTTTTAGGTGATTTAAAAATATACTGTGTTGGTGGTGAATGACTATTGATGACTGTGTTAAGTGCATCTGTATTGTAAGTGAAATGTAATTATTTCTGTGTTCCATATGGAGTAACCAAGGTCATTGTTTTTGACAATTTTGTTTGAAATTCGTATATCTTATTTCAAAGGATAGCATAATATCTGCATTATGCTGGAAAAAAATAGACCTTTGGAAAATACTTAAATAAAACATGTGCATGCTTGAACAGGACATGGTTGACTGTTGCCCTGTTTTTTGTAGACTTCCTTCCTTTCCAAAATCTAGGGTGTACTACACTCTTCATACATATTTTGGAGAAGCCTGTAACATGGACAAACTCAAAGAACCCATCGATCGTGTGTGACACAAATCTACTCTAAATGGTGGAGATAATAATTTTCTGCCAACAATGGGAATTTAGGCAGAGACTTCAATAGAGAAGTTAATATCATTTAAGGATAAAAGAGTGCCACTGCTTTAAATAGTCATTTTTGGAAATATCTTGGCAACTACACCTCCATAGCTACTAACTATGATAATGTAAAGTGTATTGCAAGGTTTTACTGGTTTTAAAAAAAGATAGTCGGGTTAAAATCAGTTGTATTTTATATACGATATTTTCAAGTAGAATGCTTTCTACAATGTGTGACCCACAGTTATTAGCCTGTTCCCTAAACGCCGCTTGCCTCTTGCACAGTGTCGACCAGAGAGAAGTAAGGCTGATACCTGAAACTTATACACTTCTTGATCACCACTGCTTGAGTTAAGCAAAGAGAAGCTCTGGGGTAATAACTTTGGTCAGAACCCAATTAGGTTCTTAGTCAAAGACTCTTTTCTATCTATGGAAACAGGCGATTTATTTGTCTAGCTGTGTGTGTGTGTGTGTGTGTGTGTGTGTGTGTGTGTGTGTGTGTGTGTGTGTGTGTATTTATCTATATTTATACACAAACACACAGATTTTTTATTCTTTTTTTTAAAATATACACATACTGATGGTTTCTCTTCAACAGGGGACCAAAAGCAAGAAAATGTTAAGAGATTATTAGAAGAAGGAGAAAGAGTAAGTCATTTAGTTAGTACAGAGGGTGCTTTTAACTAGTGATAACTAGTGAGTCTCTTGAGTGGATAGTCTCCATTTTTTTCTTATTAATTATTTTCCTTTACAGTCCTTGATTTACTGAGATGCCAATCTTGCATTAAAAAGGTTCAACACACCTCCCTATTCCTTCAACTTAGTTATAGAGTTGACCTGAAAATAGCCTCCAGGGAGTTATATCAATGACTGCGGACAACATTGCTCAAGAGAATAAAAAGGGTTCTTGATAGATGACTCCTCTGAGTTTTATAAGAAAGCCAACTCCTCTTCCCTAGGGTGTTATTAAAGTGTTTGATTAACTCACAGGTACAAGAGTGGTTATTGGTCGGCACTGTGTAAACTTCATCAGAACTGTCGACACAAATCATGTAGGCGACTGTAATTTTTTGAATTATTAAATTATCCACCTGAGCTGGCTGTGTTTAGGGTGGTAAAACAGTCTCCAAAAAGTAAGATTTTGTACTTATAAGGAATTGTGACTTTTGAACACCACATTTGCTTAAGACAATTATTACATATATATATATTGCAAAAAGCTTTTAGAGGAAATAATATGAGATCCGTAATGTACCTTCTAATCCTGTGTTCTTTACTGCCCACCTTATCTTTTCCCTTATTTCTCTTCAAGCACTAATCATTCTTTTACTAGATTAGTCTCCCTCTTCCCCTAATCATTTTCCTTTCTGGTTTTTCTATGGAAATCCAATAAGTAAGTAATGTTCATTCTATTTATAACTCTAGTTATTGAGTGCATAGGATGGACTAGAGATCGTGATAGGTGCTGGAGAAATAGCATTCAGGAATCCAGACCAAATCCTCCTCAAGGACTTATGTAGGGGAAAACAGCTTGGAGTACTCTCTGCTTCACTTTGCTCTTCAGAATCCTACATGACAGGTATCCTCCCTTCTGTCATATTGACAGTCATTTTCTTACTTAATCTCCTGAAGATATCTCTTCAACAGAGTTTACATCAGATGGTGTTCTTTGAAGTACTTTCTAAAATCTCCCCATCATGTCATTAAAATCCTCGTTCTGTAGGGTATGGTTCTCTTTCTATGGGGGGAGGGGAGCGGAATAAGAGCGCATGAGTATTTCTGAAGAATGGAAAGCAAGACAAAGCAAACAGAAAAGGAGGTAGAACTTCACGTTAATGATTTGAGCATTGTAAAAACACAGCCTTTTCCAAGTATCCACTCTGCTCTTCCTACCATAGTTTCAAAAGATGTGAAGAAAGCTATTAAAACAGTTGTACAGGAAGAGTACCACACAGTGCTGCTGTGAATCCTAACACCACACCTCAAACTAGTTCATCTGACTATTCCCACTGAGACGCGTGCGAGAATGGCACAACAGAGCAGTAAGTCTAGAAAGAAAGGGAAGTTTATAATTAGTGACACTCACCAAAGAGTTGGGCCAGGGTGGTCTATGTTAGTTCCAAAACATGGGGCTGGCAGAAGAAGGGTATTAAAGGGTGGGACCAAAGATGTAGACAGAGATTTGGAGGAACCCTAGAAGAAAAGAAAAAAAGAAAACCCTAGAACAAAAGGGCTACAAGGTGATAGAGCAGCATCCTTGGGTTTGATTCTAATTGACAATCCAACATTTATTTTGGTTTGATCAAGTTAATTCCTTTGTTAGAGCTACACATTACAACACCAAAAGGTATTTATCTTAACCTATTATCAGTTTCTAATGTTTAAACATTGATAAATTGCTCAGTGATCTTCCAAGCTCCCTGTACAACAGAGAATGAAACCCTAAAATAGCAGAGTAAGGAACTGATACTGAGAAATGGGAGGGCTAAAAGAGCCAAAGCACGGACCTTGACCTTGGGTTGATGAATCTGTTAGATTTCCTTATCAGAGGCACTGGGTGTAAAAATTTCAAAAGTAAAAATGTCACACACAATATTACATAGGGCTTAATCTGGACTTAACGTGCTTTATTTTTATTCTCAACCAACCTCGTAAGAAATGAATGTACAAACCATAGAGGAAAAATTCTAATTCATTCTTTTCAATATACAGGTTCTTTCTTCTGTAGATTCAAAATGAGCACTAAGTAACAATGATTATAACAACCATGAAAAGATAACAATAATAGTGACTGATAATTTTTATTTAGTCCTAACTATATGCCAGTCACTGTGCTAATCACTTTCCATGCATCAATCCATTAATTACATGTATTAATCTAAGCTCTGTATTGGCCACATTCTGGTTGAGAAAACTTTAACACTGAAAATAGATGGGTCTGGGTTTTCCTAATTCAAATAATATAAAATTTTAAACTAAATCACAGAGTTCTATTTTGTAGAAATATTGATGCTATTTCTTTTCCTAGTAAAAGAGAAATTTTTTTAAATGGGAGGTAGGAGGAAGTCTAATTATATCCCTGCTCTAATGGTTACAATGTCGTTATCAAAGACGATCGATTTTTCTTTCCATTTTCTTTGATCTAAGTTTTTTTCTTATCTTGAAAAATGTGCTATTAGTCAATATTCCTGATTGACTATTGGTGAATTAAAATAAAAATGGAACCTAGCTGGGAAATATAGTGCTGTCCTAGCTGACAAAGATTTTCTAACAACTCCGTATCAGCATAGCAAACATATTGAGTTAATTTTTCAGGAACAGAGAGAATTATGTGTTAGAGCATACATCATCTCTTGCTCACTCCCCTTCTTGAGCAACGCTTGCCAAAATTCTCAAGGTTGTTGATCAGGGCTGTAGTTACATGTGCAGCATCTAATTGGCCCATAGTCCACACCCTAGAGGCTCATAATAACAGAACATTTTAGCATTAAAGTCAAAACCACAATTCCCACCCTTCATTCTCTTTTGTATCTTCCTCAAATTCCTGCAGACAAAAATTCTGGAGGATGATAATGAAATGCCTATTGGCATTTAATACCACATACAAAATAAGGCACAGAACTATTCAGATAGGCGAAGTGATGGCATAAATCAGTATTCCAAGTTAATATGATACGATTAAAAATATTTTTGGATTTTTCCATCCTCACAAAGAATTCCAAACTTTTTCTGTAGGTAGTGGATAGCTTTTATTTTCTCCTAATAAAATAGAAAACTTTAGGAAAGGTGTAAACACGGACATTTGATTTATATTGAACTGTAGAAAATTTAATGTACCTTTTAAAATGGTACTTGGGATATTAAAGTGGTACTTGGGATATAACTGTTTGTCATAAAACTTCTTTGGGTTTCATCATTTGCATGTTTTATGTTCCAAAATAATACTGGCCTATTAATAATTTATTTTTACCTTCCACTTCAATCTTTCCTTTCCTATTTCTCAAAAGGTAAATATATTACTCATTGGGAGTATCAATGTTGTGTCCAAAACTTTCTTTACATGAAAAATTAAGGTGCCATTATTATTAAAAAGAAAAGTATAGAAATATTAATATTACACATGGCCTATGATTTTCAAATCCTACTGAACATGATGATAAATTATAAAAATTTGCTTCCATGAAATAGTAAAATTTCTCCAAATTGTCTTACAGAAGGATAAAAATTCTCATTTCTGTTTTTTCCAAAGTAGGAATATATAGCAGGTAAACTCAACTATAAAAATCAAGCTATATTTTGAAAAGGAGACATAAATATAGTATCAGACAGCTCCACTAGTATCTAAAACAAAATGCATTTATTCATCCAAGTGTGCGCGAGCCCACTAATGAGAGACTAAGAAAGAAATGGGGCCATGGGTGACTGAAGGAACCTGAAACTCTATATGGTTTGGAAGATATAGAGTTTGAAAGACCAGAAGAATTCAACGTCATGTCAGTTTCTTTCACTATCTTACCTAGAATTCAGGTCATTGGCAAAGATTCTGAGAATTTAGTTCAATTACACTGCAGTTATTTACTATTAGATATAGACTATCAATTATGTAGGATTATTTGAAATTAATTCAAGACATTTCCCTCAACCATCTCAAACGAAATTTAGAATGAATGATAAAATGATTATAATAAACTCAATTTAGGAGAATAATGTTAAGGCCATAAGTCAAGAAGTGAGGTTATAAATGCTTCAGTTTATGGTGTCTGAGTGTCTCTGATTCTGATTAACTATGTTTCTGTAATAATCCCTGACCATAGTCAAAATTTAAATACAAATGAACTTCAGAGTGGCTATCGTTCATTTTTAATTAGCTGTACTTCCTTTCTCCTAACAGAGAAAAATTATGTTATTTCTTCTCATAACAGAGAAAAATATATTCAACGACCAAAATACACTTTAGAGCACAGCCTCAACAAACAGTGTTTCACAATATAAGGGAAAGTCAAACAAATAAGTCAACTTAAGCATCCAGTGCATTTCTCATAATAGAAACATGTAATATAAAATATTAGGGGCTTCCCTGGTGGCGCAGTGGTTGAGAGTCCGCCTGCCAATGCAGGGGACACGGGTTCGTGCACCGGTCCGGGAAGATCCCACATGCCACGGAGCGGCTGGGCCCGTGAGCCATGGCCGCTGAGCCTGCGCACCCGAGGCCTGTGCTCTGCAACGGGAGAGGCCACGGCAGTGAGAGGCCCGCATACCGCAAAAAAAAAAAAAAAAGTATCTATGAGCTCCTGCCTTATTCTTCCTACTTTTCAAGGGGCTAAGCCACTTTCTCTGGGCTTTATAATTTATAAGGTTCACAGATGTACACACATGCCCACATTCTCCAGTCCACGTTAGTCATTGTATATGACACTGTGGAGAACTGTGGACACACCCAGAGGAAGGAAGAAAAGTCTCCTCACTCAAAGGGAATGTTAATGCATCCTGAATATTAAGCAGTGAAGATGCAACTCAAGAAAGTTGTGTGAAGCCCCCCTAATGTATAGTTTAATGGCCATAGCTTCAAATTATATACATTACAAGAGATTTTCTAACAAAGAAGTGGATTTTTTAAGGAATGATTCTTGCATTATACTTCAGCTGTGACAAAAACAGTTCTGCAAAGGGGTATAATGACCCTCAGGCTATAGAGGTAACCATTCTATTCATTCATTTTCTTTGTGAGCACATTGTACGTTCCAGGCCGCGTGTTAGGTGCTGGGATAAAACAATGACAAGATCCTGTTCTTGTTGGTGTTGTAGGAAAGGAAAAATCATTTCCCTCTACCCTTCTGAGTTCCTGGCTGAGACGCCTTGTAAGAAAACATAGACTAACAAGAGAAAAGCAAGCAAAGAAAAATAAAGATGTTTCTTAACAGTATACCTCATGTATATATGTGAGGTACTCAGAGAAAATGAGTAAACCCCCTAAGTGGCCTAGAAGTCAGGATTAAATACCATCTTAATAGGGAAAGCGGGAGTGGGACATAGCCCTCTTAGGGGACAGTAGACGATTTTTAGGAAAGATAAATGGGCCCTTTGAAGAATAGATGGAGGTGGTGATCATTTATGACAAAGTGTGTCTGGATGTGGGGCAGACTTCTAGTCTCCTCTTCTGTGACAAGACTCAGTCCCCCCTGGTTGAAGAAATGCCCGGGGAGGAGAAATGATGACAGTTGAGTTGCTTTTGGAGGCTCTATCTTTATGCAGATAAGGGCAGTTCAGAGAACACCTGTTCCTGCCTTTGCTGTGTTTCAAGTGCCTATAGTGCCAAATAATCAATATACCAAAGCAGCGTATCTTGGAGTGGCAAGTCCTAAACTCTTACAGTCATATCCTGGGGTGGCATGTCCTGCTACCTTTCAGTATTTATAGTCTACTCATTGACTTGCACCCAACATAGGCAGACATATATAGACAGTTAAGCAACCTAAGCTCATAGTGACATACCAGGAAAAAAGTATAAAGTGCTCATATCAGCAATGCAATGGTGGTGTGGGGAGGAGTTGGGGGATACTTAACATGGTGTTGAAGAAATGGCCTGTAGGAAAAGGCATGTGAGACCTGCAGAAGGAGGAGCCAGACATGCACAGAACATTCCAGGCCTAGGAAGCACACATACATTTGCCTTGGGAATGTAAAGAGCCTATCTATTTTTTTTTTTTTTTTGCAGTACGCGGGCCTCTCACTGCTGTGGCCTCTCCCATTGCGGAGCAAGGCTCCGGACACGCAGGCTCAGCGGCCATGGCTCACGGGCCCAGCCACTCCACGGCATGTGGGATCTTCCCGGACCGGGGCACGAACCCGTGTCGCCTGCATCGGCAGGCGGACTCCCAACCACTGCGCCACCAGGGAAGCCCCAAGAACCTATCTATTTGATTTCAGTAAAATTCATGGGTTTTAATATTTCCCTTCTACTACCTGTTATTTCAGGCCTTTATATGATCCGGGAGTGAAATTTTTCTGGGTATTTTGAAGAAATCAACAGTTTATCATTCTTGGTTCCTATTTCTTTCCCTTTCATAGTTAAGTGCCAAAATAAAGGTCTTTCAGTGAAAATGACAGCTAATATTTATTCATGAAGCCGGCAACGTGAGCCATTCACTTCCTTTCAACTCTCTGCAGCAGCTTTGGAGTTGGAGTTAGGAAGAACATTTTCCAAGCGAGGAAACTAACTAGGCCTGGGCCACAGCACCAGTGAATGATTAAGATGGAACTAAACCCAGGTCGGCTACAAAGCCCGTGCACGTCCCCCCTCCAGCAGAGTCTCTCCTTTTGTTAACAGTAAAATTAAATAGTATCAACTCTGCATGTAACACACAATTCTGGATTTCATCACTTAAAGGCAACAGATCTAGGAACAGCTTGTGACTTGCTTATCTCTGCATTGTGTTTTCGTCCCTGAAATGAAGAAGTACTTGCATCAGCCGCAGTTCATTCATTCACTTCATTAATTCAACAGATACTGATTAAGCGCTGCTCTGCTAGACACTTGAAATAAAACAACAGATAAGACAAATACGATTCCCATCATCACAGTATCATTAAGCAAATAAAGACACAGATAATATATAATTGCAAATTGTTAAGATTCAAGGTCCAGAAAAGTTCTCTTTGAGGACCTATCTACTGGGACTCAAAGAGAGAAGTGAGAATTATCCAAAAAAGGGAAGAAAAACATTCCAGGCAGTCCCTAGAAGCAAACTTGAAATGCACAAGAGAGTAAAGCTCTTGAAACATTTGAAAACCCGTTAGAAGGGCTGTGCGGATGAGCCACAGTGAGTGACAGGGGGAGTGAACACAGGTTGGCAAGTGGACACATGGCAGAAGACATGTCTGAATTTATAGGCCCTTCCACTTAAGGATTTTGGATTTTGTCCTCCATCCAATGGGAAATCATGAAGAATTCTGAGCAGAAGAATGACAGGATCCAATTTGTGCTTTTTACAGCTCACTCTAGTTGCTGTGTGCTGAAGAATCATTTGGAGAAGAGGACAGGAAAGAAGCAGGAAGACCAATTAGGAACCCATTTCAGTAACTCAAGTGAGACACGAGGTGTGGCTGATTTAGAGTGGTGTCTCAGAGAACTGGACGACTTAAGGAACATTCTGGAGTTAATGTCAAAGAGACCTGGGACTTCCCTGGTCGTCCAGTGGTTAAGACTTCGCCTTCCAGTGCAGGGTTCGATCCCTGGTTGGGGAGCTAAGATCCCACATGCCTCCAGGCCAAAAAACCAAAACAGAAGCAATATTGTAACAAATTCAATAAAGACTTTAAAAATGGTCCACATCAAAAAAAAAAGAATTCTAAAAAAAAAGTCAAGGAGACTTGGAAATAACTGGTGTCAGCATGAGAAAATTCTAAGAAAGCTGTCAATTTCTGATTTAAGTAGTTGAGTGGAAGAAAGTGTCATTTGCTGAGACAATCAGGAGTTTTGCTTTGAACATGTTATGAATCATGTAAGGAGCGATCAGAAGGAGAATTGGTAAATATTATTAAATGTTTACTATATGCCAGGCACAGTTTTTAAGTACTTTAAATGTATTTATTTACTTATCATCAGAAAAGCCCTATAAAGTATATATAGACAAAAAAAGCAGAGGCACAGAGTTGTCGCAAACTTACGCAGAGTCACACAGCACACAACCCCATAGGGTCAATATACTGTGTTTCATGAAGGATTCCCAAAAGGAATTGCTTTAAACGTTTCCCAATCTCCCTAAAATTGGAAGGTCAAGACCAAGAAAACACGGAAAGAGTAAGGAGAATGAAGAGTCGGGGAGATGGAAAGGAAAAACCCAGAAGCCCAGGCTCTACCACCACCCGGCTGTGAGACCTGGGAAATGTATCCAGCCTTTGCGCCTCAGTGTGTACATCTCTGAAATGAACTTCTGCCCATCCCACAGAGAGATGAGAGGGTTAAAAAAAATAAAATAAAATGTGTGCAAAGCCCTTTCAAATGACAAGGTTTTAGGGCGATCCTGTCTACTCCCTCTGTTAGTGGTATGTTGATAGAAATAGCTGATTAGAGGTCAGTGGTTTGTTTGAGGATAGAATACATTTATTCAGGTGACCCTGAATGTTCCTCTTTCAAATTGTTCATATATTGTATGAGCTCAGCACATTTTACTCCAAAGCACACATTTCTACCGAAATGTGTCCATGTAGCTTCATAAACCTGATTCAGCTATTCTTCTATTTTTCTTTTATAAATGATTATTAGAAGCTTTGTTCTTTCTCCTCTTTGATAATTCTTGGTCTGAACTATTTTTATCGAATTAAAGACACAGAAAATCTCAGGGAAGGGCTGTCGGTTCTGAGTCGGGTTAACTAGAGTTTTCAGCATCAGTTTCTACTCCCATTTCTCTCTGTTAAAATCATCAAAAAGAATCACAGTAATCATAGCAGTCAGTGGTAAGCAGATGATTGTATTAAAGACCACTTACACATAAAACCCACACTTTGAGATGAAATGTGGATAAGCAAAATATATGTGCTCATGCTTGGTTATTGAGGTAACTGTGGCGTTGGACTTCAATTTTTCTTTTTTATTAGCTTTTTCCTTTCCTAACCTTTAATATAAAGGAAAAGGGCATTCCTAGGGGAAGCTGCTCATCTCCAAGAATGAATGAATAAAACCATCATAATGGCACGATTGATCCATCTAACTAATCAGAGAAACATGGAGAATTAGCGTCTCTTCATAAAACATTTTCAAGTAGAACATAAATTTCATCTATTTTTGTCTTTGTCTTCTTAGAAGTTAATTTTTTGTCATCAATTCTTTTTAAGGGCCTTTATTTTAAGAATCACTTTTCCGAAACCCCTGTGATGTGATCTGTGCTACAAACATGTTTACTTGCAACCGTTGGCTTCATCTTGATTGTTTGAGATTTTAGAATATTTTTAATATAAAATATTTTTAAAACACTGAAAAATAGGAAGAATAAACAAACACTTGTGTTCTCACCACTACGACCCAACAAATGTTAATGTTTTGCCTTGTTTGGTTCAGATATTTTTAAGAAATGAAGCATTAAAATGACAGGTGAAGCATTTCAGATTCCAATTTCCTCCTTCCCTTTTCAGGCACAAACCTTACCTGTGATTTGTAAGTTACACTGTCCCTTTACATATCAATAGTTTTTCTACATATATACACACACACACACACACACACACACACACACACACACAAATTAAATGAAGTTGAGATGCCAGAATGTCTTTGGTATATTGTAGATGGACACATTCAAATGCTTAGGGAAGCAGGAATTTGGAGTGAATTTGTCATGTGTGTCCCTTTCACCAACCCAATAAGTCTAGTGCAAGGGAGTGTTCAGAAAATACTACATTTACCAATGCATGGAGAAATATACTGGTAAGGAAAGGATCAACATCCTAAAAAGCTCAGGGTGCTTTAAGCCAGTGATGATGTTGAGAGATGCTCCCTCTGAAACGGGCTCCCTGATTCACAGTCTTAAGGGACAGCTGGAGGTGACGTCCACACGGGCAGCAGGATTAGAGAGCAGTAATCAAAATAGTTTAACCCACAGAGATCTTTGGTAGTGGCTAATTGATCTCTGCTTAACCCACAGAGATCTTTGGTGTTCCTAGACCAAATATATTTGGACACTGTATAATATAAGAAAAACATTTTTAATCTTTAATTCTTGTGAGCAGAGTCTTGACTTTTGCTGACACCATGGAGAATCACAATTTGCTACTCAGTTCGCAGATCTGAGCCAGTTTGTAAATGTGGCCCCATAATGAAAGGAGAACCAGATTCCCTTAAGGATCCCCCTTGCCACACTACCACGAGAAAGTTGTGTAAATCTTCTTCCTTGAGTTTCCCAAAGCTACCTGCAGTCATTTACTAGTGTGGCTGTGCACTGGAGAAAGAGGAATAGCAGACTCTTCAGAGATTATTGAACTGGCTCTGAGCTAACACTAATCTGGGGAGATCCTGTGCATCCCAGTACTCAGAGGAGGGACTTATGGAAGTCAGTGACCTACATTAAATGTGTTATAATACAGAGAAAGGAATGCAAAAGTCAGAGTCCATCTCACAGTGGACCAAGTGGGTGTGTGAACTCACCTGTGCTTACCTATGCAGCTTCTGAATGTAAATCATGCTTCAACAACAGAAAATATACCCACTGTAGCTCTTTGATCCAAGGAGTAAGGAGTGTAAAGCAGGAAGGATCAAATGACAGTGGTTGGACTAGCCCCCTCCCTTCAAAAATCACCGATAATATGTCAGAGATGAGTGCCACTATCAGATTTGATAGTGTCCTCTCCATTTAATTCACCTACGTGGTCTATGCCAAAGACACATGGATTTTGTAGACTTACGTGGACTTTTATAATCAAGTAGTGTTGCCTCTTGCACTGTGGGTCAAAATGTGATTAATAGCCTGTTGATATTAAATCTGCTAAATGCTTTTTCTCTAGACCACTTAGTAAAGACCAAAGAAGCAATTTGCTTTTATATGGCAGGGTAGTACTATAGATTCCATTTCTTAATTCAGGGCTTTGAAGACTCTGGCTTCTCTGTGGTAATCAAGTTCCAGGGATCTTGATCATCTGTTTGTCCAACCAAACATTATGTTGGCCTGCTATTTGGGTAATATCATTCTCATTAACCCTGTAATTAAACGTGTGGGAATACTAATACAGGGAAACTGAATTCCTGCAAGCTGTCCTTCACCTTGACAAATATGACACCATTTTCTCAGTGTGCAATCCCTTTTCTTTACTTTTTCCCTTTACCTGATTAAAAAAAAATCACATCTCTCCTCACAATTTTCCCTTAGGTAGGCTCTCGTACAAGATGTGCTCATTTTTTCCTTAACTTCCTGACCATTGCTTCTCTGTGTTTTCACTGGTTGTACTTCTCCAACACACACACAAATACTGCTCAGTCTCTGTCATTGCTCATAATCTCCTCATGTGGAGTGTGCTTTTGTGTCAGAATTTATGAGGAAAGAGGACTTCAGTCCAGAAATGTTGAGTAGAAAAGGTTTTAAGACAGGGAATTAGAAGCGTACCCAACTTGAGGGCTAGAGGAAGCAGAAGTAAGGCCAGAAGGTGACCAGAAGTTTAGAAGTGATTGCTCGCAGCAATGAGGCCACCAGTGAGAAGTCAGACTACAGCTGCCACAGGAATAAGTGAAGACTGAGCTTTCTGAACATCATAAAAATGCTCTCATTGGAATAATCTACCCAGAAGCCATATAAGAAGGACATTTTGAGGAATGATCTCCAGACTTATTTCCTATGAAACAGAGGAGAATGAGGAAACAGAGACACTGCTGAGTTAACAGAATCCAATTGTTTCCAAGGCCCCAAACAAGGCTCTAAACAAGGCTCTAAACAATCCAATTGTTTCCAAAGCTGTAAGCTCATCACTAATAAACATCTATCTCTAATTGGAGCTTCTCCTTTAAGAACCTGTATCATCCTGACTTTGCCATGACAATCTCAAATTTGAATCCAAAACAAAATCTTTTTTACATCAGTTCCACCTTCGAGCTTTCTCTTCTGTCTCTGGGACTGTATTCTCCTGAATTTTTGACTTCCATGTCAGGAAGTCAAATTTTATTTCTTCTTCACACTTTGTGAGTTTCATTGTTTTCTACTTTCCATGACTGGTTTCTTTTTTCTCAACGATGCTGGACACATAATACTGCAAGATGTCATTACCCAGTTTCTATATTTCTACATTCAGTTCTCCCACCCTTCAGAGTACTTTTCTTTCCATCTATCCTCCATGCTATATAAATGCAGATTTCAGAAATAAGGCTCTGCTGATAAATACCCATGTGGGGTTCTCCATGTCCACAGAATCTTCAGAATACAGTCCAAAATTTGTACAAGGCCCTCCATTATCTGACCCCAACCTACTTCTGTGTTTTTATCTTCTCCAGTCATAAAGGGCTTCTCTCTGCTGTGGACACACACGATGCTAACACCCATCTCTTTGATTTCCTTATAATGACCCTAACCTGAAATATCCTTCTCATTTTTTTCTCATTAAAATTTGCCTCATCACAAGTACAATTTTTCCATGATGCGCCAAAACTTCAGCCTACTTTGATGTCTTGCTATTTCTGAAATCCTGTATCTGTACCACACACTTTGCATTTAGCCTTAAACTATTTTTCAGTGTTTTTAATTCAATTCACACATTAATGAGTACCTTCAGTTGCCAGGAACTGTACCAGGCACTGGTTAACTATTCCATGTCCATTTGCCTATCTCTCACTTAAACTGTGCGCTCCTTGAGGCAGGGATTATAACTTATTTTGTTTTTCTGGTCTTCACAGTGTCCAGCGCAACTTATTCTACATAGCAGATGTTCAATGGCTCTCACTCAATTGAATTGAATTGGTCTCAAACTTGGCAAGAGAAAAATGAGAAGATGAATTCCAAAGAAAACAAGGAGAGAATAGAAGGAAATTAGGAACCATCATTAGACATCTGATTGTCAGATTGATTCATACTGAACCTCAAGCAGAATAATAGCACATTATACCTTCATCACAGCAATTTTCTTCAATTTTGCCAGAGCACAGCTTTCCAGAGGGAAATAGATTTCTAAGCTATGCATGTGTGGAGAACTTAACAACACAAGGGCAGTTAAATTCTCACACACTTAGTCCATTATATATAAAGGGTAATAGACCAAGGCTTAATTTTTAATTCTGGAAAATGCATCTATTTTTTCCCCTTTAACTGTTCGAGCTACAGGACGCTGACCTTTGACAAGCATTTAAACAATGAATTCTAAAACAGGGGGAACTTTCTCCTTCCTCAGTAAGTAACAGATGCTTTCTGTCTTTCTTTACTAGATCAATCAAAGATCTTTATTTATAGGCCTATTTCTGTTAAACCTTCTTTTAAGAATAAGAAAAAGAATATATTCTCAGAGCACCATAGAAATGTTCTGGGCTGGAGCATAATGAAATCCCTGAGGAATGGAAGAGATGCTGCATCTGATTGCCTAGCTTGTCACTGAATCATTGCAAGGTCCTAACTGACCAAGCTTAAGAGCAGGCTCAACATTTTATTTATTCAGCTCTGTCCAGGCAAAATTACCTTGAATAAAGCAGGCGAAATTATGCAAAGTTCTAATAAACTATTAATGACTAGACACTAGAGTTCATAAATTGCTCAGATGGTTAACAAAAAAAATGTCAGCAAAACTCAGGGCAGGACTGAGAACATCCAGTTCAAGTAGGAGAAAGGTAAGAAGTGAACCACAGTCCAAACAGGCCAGTAGAGACCTAGCCTATGGGAAATGGGGTTCAAACACTGTCAGAGCTTAAGACACCTCCTAAATTTCCTAGCATCCCCATGACAGTTTCCTCGTGCCCATTTTTATTCCCTCCCTCCATATCCTCTCAGAAGCAACGACCAATTTGCTTTTGTCACTACAGATTAATCTGCATTTTCTAGAGTTTTATACAAATTGAATCTCATAGTATGCACTATTTATAGTTTGGCCTCTTTCACTCTCATCAAAAGAATAATTCTTTTAATTATTACCGATATTGTTTTGAATATCCATAGGTACACAATAGGAAAAGGAATATGCCTTGGTACCGTATCTAAGAAATTGCCTGATCTGGGGTTATGAATTTTTTCTATATTTTCTTGTAGGAGTATTGTTTTAGTTGTATATTTATGTTTGTGATCAATTTTGAATTACTTCTGTTCATGGTCTGAGGTATGGAACAAAGTTGCAGGGTTGGGGGGAGTTTTTTTTGTTTCTGTGTATGGATATCTAAATTTTTCAGTGCTATTTGTTGAAAGGAAGGACTATCCTTTTACCACTAAATTGTCTTTGCCACTAAATTGTCTTTGCAGTTTGCCACTGAATTGCCTTTGCACTTTTGTCAGAAATTAGCTGTTCTTATATGTAGGGTTTATTTCTGGACTTTTCATTCTGTTTCATTGCTCTATTTGTCTGTTTTGACATGGGTACCACATAGTCTTAATAGCATTATAATATTTTTTGAAATCCGGTAGTATTCATCCTCGAACTTTGTTCTTCTGTTTCAACTTTTAAAAAATATTTTAATTCTTTTGCATTTTCATATGAATTTGAGAATTAGCTTGTTAATTTCTACAAAAACACCTTCTAGGATATTGATGGAGATTCTATTGAATCAAGAGATCAATTGAGGGCAAATTATCATCTTAACAATAATAATAAGTCTTCTGATTCATGAACGTGCTATATATCTTCATTTCCTTAGGTATTCCTTAATTTCTCTCAGAAATGTTTTATAGTTTTCAATGTATAGGTCTTTCACATCTTTTTTTATTCCAAGAAATATCTTTAACTTTTAGTATTTTAATGTAATTGTAAATGGTACTTGTAAATTTCAATTTCTGTATGTAGTATATAGAAAACAATTTAGTTTTTCATATTGACTTTGTATTTTGCATTCTTACTAAAATTGCTTATTAGTTCTAGTAGTTCTTCTGTAGATTCCATTGGATTTTCTACAGAGAGAATCATGTGGTCAGCAAATAGAGTCTGGATTCCTTTTATTTCTTTTTCTTGCCTTGTATAATAAAAAAAAGTTCTTATATATTTACTCATGCAGTAGGCCCTCTATTATCCTTTGACATTTCTTGTAGTATGGTCTTCAGGCAATGGATTTTTTCAGCTTTTGTATGTCTGAAAAAGTCTTCATTTTATCACCATTGAAAAGATATTTTGTATGGGTAGAGAGTTCTAGTTTGATGATGTTTTCTTTCAACACCAGATATTGTTCCACTGCAATCTTGCATACACTGTTTTGTCAAGAACTTGACTGTCATGCTGATGCTTGTTCTTCTCTACATAAGACTGTTTACCTCTGGCTCCTTTCAAGATTTCCTAT
Source organism: Stenella coeruleoalba (assembly GCF_951394435.1). Classification (NCBI taxonomy): domain Eukaryota; kingdom Metazoa; phylum Chordata; class Mammalia; order Artiodactyla; family Delphinidae; genus Stenella; species Stenella coeruleoalba. The sequence goes on from NC_137155.1 coordinate 75,907,857, forward strand.
GTATCACTGGTTTTGAGCAAATTGATTATACTGTGCATTGGTGTAGTTTTTTTCATGTTTTGGTTGAATATTAAGGTTGGGGTCCTTTGATATTCTTGGATCTTTTAAAATCAAACTTGGGAATTTTTCTAACATTACTTCTTCAAATCCTGCTTTTGCCCCTTTTCTTTGAGGATGCCAGTTACATGTATGTTAGACCATTTGAACCGGTCACAGCTTGATGATGCACTTTTCACTGTTTTTGATTTTTTTTCCCTATCTCTGGCTTCCTTTTGGTGTAATTTATATTGCTATGTCTTGAAATACATTAGTTTTTTCTTCTGCAGTGGCTAATCTGCTGTTAGTTCTAGCCAGCATATCTTTCATGTCACACTTTATAGTTTTCATCTCTATAAATTTGTCTTTATTAAAAATATCTTCCCTAGCTCTACGTAATTTTTTAACACATGGACTACCACAATAATTATTCTTTTAATATCTTTGCTAACTTTAACATATATTCTGGATCTATTTCAATTTATGTTTTTCTCCTCATCAAGGGTCACATTTTCTTGCTTTTTAGCTGATAATCTTTGATTGAATATCAGATTTTATGAATGTTCCCTTGTTGAGTGCTCCAGCAAGGAAACGTTTATATTTCCTTAAATATTCTTGAGCTTTGTTTTAGATGTAGTTATATTATGTGGAAATAATATGATAATCCAGGGTCTTACTTGCCAGTAGAGTCATATTTATTCGAAGGCTAATTATTCTCCACTACTGAGGTGAGACTTTCTGAGTACTCCACCCACCTCCCTGTGAATTATGAGGCTTTCTAGTCTGCTGGTGAAACAGCACAATTCCCAGTCCTATGTGGGCACCAGGCACCATTTACTCTAACTCTTTTGAATATGCTAAGCAGTACTCTTCTGAACACTCAAAGGGGACAGTCTACATATCCACTGAGCTTTTTGTTTGTGCATCTCCCTCTTCCACCACCCTGTCCTCCAAACTCTTACTGCCCTGGTCTCCTGGTATTCTGAGCTCCACCTTTTCTCATTATGGACTTCTCTAGGCTCTACTTAGATTCTCCCTTCTTTCACCACATCTTGGAAGCTCTCTCAAGGCAACGAGTTGGGAAAACCACAGGACTCACCTCATTTGTTACCAGTCTCTTATAGATCACTATCCTTTATTGCTTGATGTCCAGTGTTTTAAAAACTGTGTTTCAAATATTTCATTATTGTTATTTTTTCAGGCAGGAGGGTAAATTTGGTCCCTGTTATTCTATCTTGACTGGAAGTGGAAGTCTTATTTTGCACTCTTAATGTTGATAGGGTTAGACTAAAGAATCTCTTTTCTTATAGAAACAAAGACAGTGTGTATACCTTCCAAATTTTTAAACTAAAATAAAATTTTAATTAAATACATTTAAAGGACTCTAGCTTGTCCTTTAGATAATATCTATCAAAAAAGAATGTGTCAGGACTTCCCTGGTGGTGCAGTGGTTAAGAATCCGCCTGCCAATGTAGGGGACACGGGTTCGATCCCTGGTCCAGGAAGATCCCACATGCCGCGGAGGAACTAAGCCCATGTACCACAACTACTGAGCCCCCGTGCCACAACTACTGAAGTCTGCAAGCTAAGGCTCATGCTCTGCAACAAAAGAAGCCACCACAATGAGAAGCCCACACACCACAACAAAGAGTAGCCCCCACTTGATGCAACTAAAGAAAGTCTGCGCACAGCATTGAAGACCCAATGCAGCCAAAAGTAAATTAAAATTTAAAAAAAATGAATGTGTCACACACATACGAAACAAATGAGTATAACTTTTGAATATACACAGAAAATCAGGAATAAGTACAAGTTAGTAAAATTCAGCAATATATTAAACTGACAATATGTCATGACCAAGAAATTAAAAATAATTTAGGAAATTTGTTAATACAATAGCTCTCTTGTAAAGTAGTTAAGAGCATGGACTCTGAATTTAAACAAACCTGTTAAAATCTCAACAATCACTTACTGGTCATATTGGGTTGGCCAAAAATGTCGTTCAGGTTTTTCCGTAACATCTTACCCAGACAAACTTTTTGGCCAACCCAATATAATTCTGGGCATGTTCCTTAACATTGCTGATCCATACTTACCTTACCTTTATTATAAAACTGACTTCCTTGGGATTACGAGAAGACTAAATGAAACACTTTGACCCACTCAGCAAAAATGTTTTTGATACCACATATTTTTTTAAAGTTACTTCCTGGAATATGCATGGAAATTGCAACGTTAGTAGTGATCTGCTCCAATCTCCAACTCTCCAGAGATTTCTTCAGGGAGGTGTACTCAGCTTTTACTCTGTACACTCCCGGTTAAACAAATGTAGATTTAAAAGTTCAAGGATTGCGGGTTAGGCATAAAAGCATTTTATAAATCTAAGACACTATTATATTATTAGGCCACAGGTACAATTTAATAGTTCATGCAGACATTTATAAGACTTGGCCAAGCTCTAAATGCATTCTGCATATCCAAGCTACATCCATTTATAGCTAAAAAGTACTTAGCCTTTGATAACCCAGTGTCCTATCTCACTCAAGAACAGATGACCTCCTTTAGAGCAGTTCCTCCTTCTTGGAATCATTTTGGACAATAGCTTTTGATTCATTTAACCAACTCACAATTCATGCATATATTAAGTCGTATACACAGTGAATAGATTTATAACATACGTAAGAAACACTGTCTAGGCTTATGCAAAATGCTGAGTGGGATATGAAATGGCATAATATTTTCTTTCATGAGAGACCAGATGTATAAAGATAAAATACTAATACTATAAATGAAAAATAATATAAAATAGAAAATGCAAGGACCAGACTAGCAACAAATAAATACTGAGCTCAGAGGAGGACAGATTGGTGTGGGGTGAAGTGGTAGAGGAAAGCTTCACATAGGAAGTAGCTGTTGAGCTAGGACCTAAAAGATCGAGTGCAAGGTAAACTTGTGGAGATGAAGGCATGTCAGGGAAGCTCCACAATGCAAGCAAAATCAAGGAGGCAGGGGATGTGTGGGATGATAGAGGCAATGAGTGAACCATGGTTGGCTCATCTGGCAGTGTATAGTGACAAGTGGGAAAGTTTTAGGGTATAGGTTTGAAAGAATAAGTTCAAGTGGAAGATTTTATCCTGCAGGTAATTAGGAATGCAGCAGAGATGGCTGGTTGACACAAATACCCACTATCCTCTCTTTCTATTGTCATCGAATTTCCTGGTTTAACGGGTTACATGTATATCTGGAACAAAGACTATTTCCCACCCACCCCTCCACCTATGAGATGTGAATGAAAGCCGTGTATGCTACTGCTTCTGGGTATGTCCTCAAAGGGAAGAGGCATGCCTCTTCCCCTTTCACTTTCCACTTTTCTCCAGCCTGCTGCCTGAACTGTGAAAGTAGAGTGTGCCACCTGAGACCAGGTGAATGAGAACACTGTGGAACAGCCGAGTAGCCAGAGAGGAGTCTGAGTCCTTGACACCCTCAGGCAACCAACACTTGGGCTACTCAGACACGTATGTTTTATTAAATATAAAGTCACTTCTATGTCGTGTAAGTCACTGTATATTACAGCCAACCCTGTGTGCTGAACTATTGCTTCCCTTAGCCAGGCAAGATCTAGGCTGGCCAGTCACCTCTGACCTTCATGTACCCGGAGTGTTATAGAAACGACTTCTACACTAACAAATTGGGAAGCTCTGTCTTAGTTAAAACAGGGAACCCCTGGAAGAGTCTGAGTAAGGAAGTGACTTGCTAAAAATTGTGTTTTACAAGAATTAATTTGAGTAACATATAGCAGATCAGTGTTGCCTGGGGCTAGAGGTGGGGATTGGAAGAATTTATAGCAAAGGGGCATGATGGAACTTTTTGAGGTGAGGAAATGTGCTATATCTTGATTGTGGTTTTGGTTATGAGTATATATATATATATATATATATATATATATATATATTTGTCAAAACTAACTAATACTTAAAATAGGTTATATATATATGTGTGTATATAAATATATATAACCTCAATAAAATTTATTAAAGAACTTAAGTTGGCTGTGTGTGCAAAATAGGTCAATAGGAGGAGACAAGAGGTAGGGAGAACAATTTATGACTTCAAACAAACCTTTAGATTGTTTAGACTTGTTCTGGGGAAATAGTGGGAAGAATGAAATTAATAGATAAAAGACTCATTTTGAGGGAAGAAGTAGCAGAATTTGGAGACAAATTTGTCCTGGAAATATTGATTCACATGTGGGAGGATCTGGCTTTTTTTTCTGTGTAAGGCATGAGCTGAGCTTCCCCACAGGCTGGTGAAGATGCCACATCACAAAACGGAGAGGGAGGAAGATTGAGCCCACTCACTAGTTAAATATACTTCCTCAGTCTCTCCAAGTCCCTCTTTTTCATTTGTAAAATGAGGTTAATGATGCCTATAGATTGCAAAAAAAAGTTGTGAAGAACATAGAAAAAAATGTGGAAAACACCTAGCACCCTCTGGCCTGGCACCTAGTAGGCACACTGAATGCAAGAGATAAAGAATGGTTGTAGGGCTTCCCTGGTGGCGCAGTGGTTGAGAGTCCGCCTGCCGATGCAGGAGACACGGGTTCGTGCCCCGGTCCGAGAAGATCCCACATGCCACGGAGCGGCTGGGCCCGTGAACCATGGCTGCTGAGCCTGCGCGTCCGCCACCTGTGCTCTGCAACAGGAGAGGCCACAACAGTGAGAGGCCCGCGTATCGCAAAAAAAAAAAAAAAAAAAAAAAAGAATGGTTGTAATCACACATTATAATAGAAAATAAATGAGCTTCTAAGATGATACCAAAGACTCTCCATTGTGGTTCTAGGAGGTGCTCGGACGTGAGAAAATAACTCAGTTAATAGGAAAGACAAATCCACTTGTAAATCATGGGATGATAGGAAGGGGCGTCGGGTGAGGCAACATGGCAGTTGGCAGTATGTTTTCTAAAGGAGGAGGCTCCTTCTGCCACAGAAGTTTCAGTGGTGTATGCATTTCTCTTTACCTCCCTTGACTCACCTCCAGGAGTGGGAGTTGAGACGAAAAGAAGCTCTTATAGCATGCTGCTTAAGATTCCCCTCATGTAAGATTTGGTTCTCAGCCCACTTTCTGTCAGGCTTCCTGAGATCTGAAAGCAATGCATAAAAATTCTCAGGCTCGGCAGTGAACTCTCTTGAGCTCCAGACTGGAATTTACAGCCGCCTGTACACACCTCCGTCTGCACGTCCTGCAGGCAGGTCCAACCCAGCATGCCCCAAACCAAATTAATTACCCTCCCACACACCCGCTCCCCCTCCAGTCTTCTGTCCACGTTAATGCCATTGCCAATTTCCCAGGTACAAAATCTAGACATTTCAGTTCTTTCGCTTCTCATCTCACACTCCCCAAGATCGATCTGCTATCATTTTTTGTGGATTCATCTGTGCTCTGCACTGTGTTTTTGACTTGTGCTGCCCTAGTGAGGATTCGTCTCTCTCCCGCACCACAGCAACAGCGATCTAGCCAGTCCCCCTCCAGAAGATCCAATGTCCTGCAACTCCAGAGTGCTCCTTACCTAGACTAGCCAAAGGATGGCCCACCCTGAAGAGCTGTGTAATGGATGTACCTGTGCCCCTGCCCCCAGCTTCTCACTTGGCTAATCCAGTTAAATTGCAGAAACACAAATCACTTCCCTTTCTGAAAATACTTCAATGACTCACCATTGAATTTACAGAACAAAGTCCCCAAAGCCAGATTTCACTCATTTCCTTTCCCATGGTATCTCTTCAAGCCTTCTATGCTCTGTCTAACCACATTGAATGGCAGGCCCTGCTCCCCAAATAATGTAACTTTTTAACCTCAGAGTCAGTGGCTCATGGAATACTCTGCACAAGCTAGCTAAGCTCTTCCTGACTCAGGTCTCCTCGATGTAGCTACCTTCATTCCCCTGTCCTCCATCTCATATTCCTAGGCTGAGTGTTCCTATACTAATCTCATCGGTGGATAGCACGAGTGTCTCTCAATCAGATTTTACAGTGCTAGAGGACAAACACCGTCTCCTGTTGTCATCTCTCAATCTCCAAGGCCCTTTGAATTGACTGAGTCAGTTATTCTCACCAGTCTGAAAATAACTTATTACTTTAAGAAATGGTGATTTTTACAAAAGAAAGCTTTTAAAAGTATCAAAGAAACAGTTATTTGTTTGCAACGTACCCAAAAAGTGAATTCCCTCAACTCTACTATATTAAAGACACTTTTTAAAGTCCCTTGTAGTTTTATTATTCCAGGTGCACTGATACTATAAGAGGCCTTTGTAGTCCACTGCTATAAATGTCATTTGTTCCCATTAAGCAGGATAAGTGTATGAGATGGTTGTCTAAATTAATGTTAACTGTTTTAGACAGTATTAAGTGAGGTAATATATCAAAAATGTAGAAATTTATAGGCAACACCAGAAAATCTACAAACAACAATTGCTGGAGAGGGTGTGGAGAAAAGGGAACCCTCTTGCACTGTTGGTGGGAATGTAAACTGATACAGCCACTATGCAGAACAGTACGGAGGTTCCTTAAAAAACTAAAAATAGAACTACCAGACGACCCGGTAATCCCACTACTGGGTGTATACCCAGAGAAAACCATAATTCTAAAAGACATGTGCACCCCAATGTTCACTGCAGCACTATTTACAATAGTCAGGTCATGGAAGCAACCTAAATGTCCATCGACAGATGAATGGATAAAGAAGATGTGGTACATATCTACAATGGAATATTACTCAGCCGTAAAAAGGAACAAAATTGGGTCATTTGTAGAGACATGGATGAACCTAGAGACTGTCATACAGAGTGAAGTAAGTCAGAAAGAGAAAACCAAATATCGTATATTAACGCATATATGTGGAATCTAGAAAAACGGTAGAGATGAACCAGTTTGCAAGGCAGAAATTGAGACACAGATGTAGAGAACAAATGTATGAACACCAAGGGGGGAAAGCGGTGGGGGGGCTGTGGATGAATTGGGAGATTGGGATTGACATATATACACTAATATGTATAAAATAGATAACTAATAAGAACCTGCTGTATAAAAAATAAATAAAATAAAAATTTTTAAACGTAGACATTATTTATAATTTGGGCTTTTTTTTTTTTTTTTACTGAGCTCAATACAATATATGCTTGTTCTTTCTGTGACTATATGTCAAAAGAGAAGCAGCCAAAGTTGACTAATTATTCAAATAATTCAAATAACACTCACAGCTGTCAATTACTTGGGCATTTTAGCGAAATTATGGGAAGTTGAGTTGTTAAGGATATCAGAAAAAGAGATGCTTTTGGTTCTGACTGAGCAAGTTATCTACTCAATTTTTATTTAAATTATGGAAGAGATGAAATCTAGCAGTTGATTTCAAATATTGTATTCCTTAGACTCATTTTCTTTTAAAAATTACTTTAAGAAATTGGGATATCAAAACATTGAGAATATAAATTGACCTAAATGGGCATATGTTTGTATTGTATCAGACAGCTACATTATCAATTAGCTCAAAAGCCAAACTTGAACTGTAAATGGGTACTTCTTTGTCATTTCTCAGTGAAGGCACACACTCTTTTTTTTTTTTTCCTGTACGCGGATCTCTCACTGTTGTGGCCTCTCCCATTGCAGAGCACAGGTTGCGGACGCGCAGGCTCAGCAGCCATGGCTCACGGGCCTAGCCGCTCCGCGGCATGTAGGATCCTCCCGGGCCGGGGCACGAACCCATGTCCCCTGCATCGGCAGGCAGACTCTCAACCACTGCGCCACCAGGGAAGCCCAAGGCACATACTCTTATAGATTACTTTTGGATTTTGGAAATAGTTATTATAACTTTATTCAATCATTTCTTCTCATATTTTTCCCCTTGCTAATATTTTTGAACGGTGAAAGTGCTTACAATGTATAAAAATTAGACACAAATTTTTACTCTTTAGAAAATATTTATTGACACGTTTTAATTTTCTTTCCATTTTCTGAGAAATAAACATAATACACAAAATACAGTAAAATGCACTTTTCCCATTTCAAATAAATATAGTTTACTCTTATAAAAAATTTAATAATCTGTGAAATTCACCATAGTATCTTAATCAGTGAAATAAGGCAAAGAAAATCTCTAGCTAAATTGTCACTTATTTTTATGATTCTCTCAACTTTTTGCTGGGGAAAAGGAAAACTATTCTCTGTAGAATTATATTGAGACTTGGAGACTGCCACTTCTTGTTTGGAGAAAGCAAAGATAAGTTCCTTTACAAAGTGTTTAGTGTCAAAAAGAGTCTCAGTTTGGCAGAAAGATAATATCCAGGTCTTTGCTGAATGAGCTAAGTTATATGTAAACTTTTTTGTTAATACTTCCTAGAGACCAGACTACATTCTGAATTATAATGATTCCTTTGTGTCACACTAGTCATTTTTCAGAATTAGTGGTTAAGTATTTAAATTAATAGTTATGTATGTAATATAAACCCAAGACATAATTTTAAAGCTCTATTAACAGGGAAGGTTAAAAACAATGCTTCTATAACAGGACGAATGTATCCATTTCACAATTGTTATGCTTAAAGTTATAAGAACTGAAATCTACTGAATTATACAGACTTAACACAGACTCATATACACATATATCCCTGATCAGTTTAAGACAATGTTTAAGTTTGCTCTTGTAAGTAGTAAGAATATTTTTATTAACCAGCAAAAATCATGTTTAGGTAGTCACCAATCTTCAGAGTGTACTTATGTATAGCCTATTTACCCTCAAAAGAATATATCACCAAGTAATAAAAGTCATTAGTACTGTCTAACTTCCTATGTTAGCAGTTATTTGGAACTTTATATACTAGCAAGCTTATGGAAGTGAATCAAATTTACTATAGCTCCAATCCCACAATAGCATGGCTCATTTACATGGATGCAGAAATGCTGGTCGAACTATGCCAAAGCATAAACCTCAAAGCATAACTGTGTCCAGTAAAAATCTTACACAGGCTATAAAGTGGGTATTACATCAGTCCTCAGCATCATAAAGGGCATCAACTATTGTCCAGGTGGTGCCTTATAATATATATACTTTTCCCACTTTCTTCTAAAGGCTGGAACATTATGTGCTTGGGTATCCTTTTATGGCAACATTTTTATTTCTACACACTTCTGAAACAGTTAAGTGTCTGCTCAAAAAATTCACAAGTCCAATAAAATAAATTTGTGGTTTTCTTCTTTGACAGTCTTTATAATTCCTCCATCTCAAAGTGTGTGTTGAAGCTGTTTGCCATGGATGTGTGTTCAAAGATCCTTGACAGGCTTGGTTTCAACAGTTCCACTGAGTGACAAGGCAGGTGCTGATTGGTGTCATTCTTCAGGGCCGTCATTTGGTCTGTCCCAGGCTCCCTTCTATCATAGTAGAGAGCCCAGAGCAGAGTAATGGTGAGAATCATGGCCAGGATCTGTGTCACTCCAATGGAGATCCCCAGAAACCTGAGCACCTGCAGTTGTTTGGTTCCTCTCAAAAAAGAATACATCTTCTTCCCACAACCCTGTAAAAGAAAGAACACAGTCAATGTTACTTTGGATGTGTTACAGTGGGTCAAAATAGTGAAAACAAGTCATCTGTATCAGTTAGTGGAACCAAACGACTTGAGTTATAAACTTGAAGACAGTGACTCTCAACAGGGAACCCTTATGAGCAGCTGGAGGAGAGATAGAGGTGTGCATTCTTTGAAAAGCCTGCCCATGTGATTCTGAAGAGTCTACTCCTTCTGCTGGCTTCCCCACAATCTGAAATTGAGACTGGTATAAAATACAACATCTAGAGCAGGGGTTGGCAAAATTCTTTTTGTAAAGGGCCAGACAGAAAATCGTTTAGGCTGTGCAGGTCACACGGTCTCTACTGCTATCACTCGTCTCTGCCACTGTAACAGGACACAGCTATAGACAGTATGTAAATGGATGGATGTGCCTGGGTTCCAATGAAACTTCACAGATAAAAAGACAGTAGGCCAGATTTGGGGCTTAGGCCATATAGATGGATGACCCCCTGATACAGACTGATCGAGATTTTTGAAAATAATGTGTCATTATTATTATTATTTGTATTCACTGTTTGATTATAGCTCATTTGGTCAGACAGTTTTCCTTAAAGATCGAGAATGTTTCCCCAGTCTGTTGCTGAAACTTGCCAGTGAGTGGAAATCAATCTGTTGCCTTCCTCCTACTGCACACGTGTGCACACACTTCTGTCCACTGCCTGTAGCGGAAGTACACATGGGGGAATTTCTATCATGACACCAAGTTTTAATTCTACCAGGTAGGGGTTTGAAAGGTACCTTTAGCTCCCCTTCAGGCTAGAGACAGCTGACTTCAAAAGATTAGCAAGCTTTCTGTTTGTGCTTAGTTTTAACTACAAAGGCTAAGGAGTGCCTGTGGTAGATATAGAAGAGATCTCTGAAAGAAGAGGAGAGGAGGGGAAAAAAAGTTAAGAGAAAGAGGAGTCATGACCGAGGAAAATGGGGGGCAGGAGGAAGCAAAGAAAAGAAGGTAGAATGGGTCTAACAATTGTCATAAGTTACCTATTAGGTGATCAATGCATAGGCTACTTGCCCTGTCTCTAGTGAGCCCACAGCATAGAAAAGATAATTTACCCTTCAGAAGGGAAGCTGATTCTAAATTAAAGTGAAAAATCTAGAAAAAGTTAAAATTATAATAAAATTCACGAACTTTGAAGATTCTGAGATTTTTCTCTATTTGGACGATAACAAATTAGCCTGCCACAGTTTCATGGATGTTGCAGAAGACAGAGACAAAGGGCTTTATTACTTATAGCAATAGCAATAGCCAGGGTACATGCCAGTTCCTCAAGTCCCAAGGGCAACATGAAGAAGGCCAGATGATGCCTGCACACACAGAGGATTACATTATGGGAAAGGAACCCCAAGCTTAGGGAACCCTAATATTTTATAATGGGCAGTAAGTGCACCTGCCCCTCATATTGGAGAGAGACATTATCTTCATTATACTAGACAGTAAACAAACCTGCCCTCTTCTCTGAAGGGAGACACCGTCTATCTTCAAGGCTGTTTTCTATGCAAACACCCTTGAAAAGACAGTCCAGAACAAAGGCAGCGAGTGTCTCTACTTGTAAGACACACACAAATGCAAGAGACCCATGGAAAATTATCTCCCAACAAGAACTCGACTTTTTGAAGCTTTTATTCTGAGTCTGGGATAAAAGTGACTCAGTGCTTACCCTGCTGAGGCAGTCACATGAATAAAAGGAAACTGATAATTATTAAAATAACTGCCTCCTTGTTTTATTCCCCAGATTCCATAAGTAACTAAATCAAGGAAAGCAAGACTATTGAATCAGTTGCTAATTTGTGCATTATACTGGAGGAGAGGAATGAATAATATGTAATTCTTAGATTTCCAAAGACACTGATCAGTAAGTGTACCCTCATAAGCCATTACTCTCAAGAAATAAAAATAATGTAGAATTAGTCACAGACCCATTTCAATAACTACCATTTTTGGTATACTATGTAATGCAAATTAACAGCAAAACGTTAGCAAAGTTTCATCAATTTCACCAAAAAGGAAGTTAAAATATTTATAATTAATACTACTTAACACTGGTTTAGTAAAATCACTTCTCTGGTCTTCATACCTATTTAATACACACACACGGTGTGTGCATGGGTGCACGCGCACATGCGCATGTGCGCGCGCGCGCACACACACACACACACACACACACACACACACACACTGTGGGAAACCAAAATAGATGTCACAATCTCCGAAATTCAAATATTTTTCAAAGAGTTCCACTCAGGTAGTCTATCAGAGCCCATTCACTCTTATGCTTATGTGTAATTCCAACAAGCATCCTTATAGGACACCATATAGATCATGACCTGTAGAGTCAGAACTGTGAATTCAGATCCCTCCTCTGCTACTTATAAACTATGTGACTTTGGGAATGTTACTTAATCTCTCTGTGCTTCAGTTTTCTCATCTGAAAACATGAATGATAATAGTGCCTACCTGTTTGGGATGTTGGGAGAATTCAATGAACAAGCACATTTAAACATTTAGAATGTGATCTCACATATGGTAAGAGCTCAGTAGGAATCAGATGTACCTGGTACGCCAGCCCACAGAAGATTAGAAAGCACAAATTAAAAGAGATGCAAAATCTATGAAAAGCAGGTATTAATGGACAAGAAGGAGTACAACACCTTTTTAGAGTATAAAGTACCAAAAGTACAGCATTGTGTCACCACCGATTATTAATGAAACAGTCCTTGCCCACAAGAGCCAAGGTGGAGGTCACTGTTGCTCAAGACAGCGATGTAACTATCCAAAAAGATTTTTGCCACTGAGATGATGGATCATGAGCCTCGTCACGAAGCAGAGAAATCTTTAACATAGTTTGAAAAGAGACAACCAAAAATACTTAATTAAGAGGGTTTAGCTTCAGACATTTGGGAAATTAATTTATATTAACTTATCATTTAACATCATTGCTAAGTAATGCAGCACCAGATCATCAAATCCATCTTTAAAGAAATTGATATAAAATGGCTTTGCATTGTTCAGTTGATTCCTTAACTATGTTTTCAGTATTTATTACAAAGATGGTTCTTTAATGGATAAAGAATCAGCATGCGATACCAATATGTTGGTAATGATAATAAATTCCACAATTAAAGCTAAACTACTCATGAAATACATATGCTGATGATTCAACCTTGTGAAATGCTGTAAGTCAATTATTGTTTGATTTCTACCTTTTCAGTAGTCCCTGGTGCTTAAATTTTACCCATATAGTTCTTCCTGTTGGTATAAGATCTCCCACCCCTTTAGACTAATTCACTCTAAGCTGAATGTGCAGAAAAGGTAATATTTTTTTTTAATCTGTGACTAAAACAAAGCAGAGATTGATAACTAAGCTACAGTCTACTGTGTTTCATATTTTGGCATCAGGTAAAGTCTCTTTCAATTTTATTTTAAACAATCACATTTACCCAAAAATAAGGTACAGCAAATTATATCATCTAGGATGGTTTGGGAATGTGATATATTAGATAACACCGAATGTTCTAGAGTGGGAGGGGAACTTGGAAGTCAATAATTCAACTTTCTAACTTGTAAAAATATGGCTAAAAAGCACTTCTACAGTGCCATCCACAAAACTGGCAGAGAATAGTCTCTGAATAGTCTCTCCCCTACATAAACAATGAAAGCACTAGCAAAAATTGTGAGAATCAACTTTTTAGAACTCTGGAAATTAACCAAACACTTGCAGCAATCTGGGGAGCATTTATTCAAGAAAAGCACCTGAACCTCAGTAAGAACAAAAAGCTTTGTGGCACTTTAATTTGCCTTATTCCCATCTCCCCTCCCCAGCTCTGCAGGAGCCTTGAAAACAAACAGCCCACGATTATGGTAAAAACCCGTGGTCTGGCAGCCACCAAAGGCAACAGAATAGGGCTGGAGCTCCTTCAAAGCCCCATTCTCAGAGAATTGTCATTATTTGTCCTATCTGGTGGTTCCCTGGAAGAGCTCACTTGCAAGGCTGTCTTTATTTGACTCGACTTGCAGCTCAACCAGGGCGACAGCCTTTTCCCCTGGGGATAGTTGTCAAAAGCATTTAGAGGTAACTGTTCAACACTGAGGCTGCCTGAGGTAGTGGATAACAGTTGCACACAATGGGCTAGTCAAAAGTTTAAAAGGAAAAACTGGAGAATGTGAAATCCATAGGGGGTTTGGCAGAGCTCTAACATATTTGTGGGGATCTAGAAAGTTACACATGTGAGTAGAGCTCTGCTCAAGCCCAGGGCTGTGCACAAGCTCAGGAAAGACCTAAAAAGGCCCTAAGATCTCACTTCTGGTTAACCTTGAGGCTCTGTACACCCTTGGCAAAGGCCGGGAGACTTACTGGTTCCAGGTATCTAAAGGAAACTTCAGTTCATTCATTAAGTGACCACTAAGTGAGGCAAGATTTCAGTGGCCACACAGGACAGCGAGTACAGACTTTACAGAATTAGTTCAGAAAAGTAATTAATGAACAAACACAAACAACAAACTTTGGGAAGGGGGGAGAATCTGATTTCCAAAGTTGCCACATTATATTATTTTAAATGTCCAGTTATCAACAACAACAAGAATTATAACACATGCAAAGAAACAAAAATGTATGGCACACACACACACACACACACACACACACACAAAAGCCATCAAAAAAAAAAAAAAGCTCTTCTAAAGAAAAGGACTCCCTGCTTCACTAGACAGCCCTTTCCACACGTGGACAACACTAATGCTTAACAAGCATTTCCCTGTTGAAAACTGTCTTCCTAATAAGGATGCAGTAGTCCTAATTCTGCTCTTATGACTTGTTTTCCATAAGGTAGAGAGCCATATTTGAAGTGTCATCACTTTCCCTTTAACCACTCGCTTCCCTAGGCTAAATATTCCTATAGCTCTGTCATGTTTTCCAAATATAGACACTTCATCATCCTGATGATTTCTTTCTGGATGGTGTTGATTCTGTCAATGTTCCTTTGAAAATAAAACTGATTTCTAACTCTAAAAAACTAGAAAATGCAATGAAATATTAAGACAATCCAGGCTGTTGTGAATGGGTTTGGATGCCAGTGAAAAAAGCTTTTCAGTTCCACCAGAAGAGTGGACATGGGATTGTATCAATCTTGCTCGGTCAGGACCTGGCCTCCTTAGAGATCACTGGGCCCGAAGATTGTCTCCCTGTTGAGGTGGGCAAGGGTCGTTTATTCAAAGCAAAGGTTCTAGTGAGACTCCTCAGTTTTTATAAATAAGTCAATCTTATTACTTCCTCATTTAGTTTACAAAGATAACCCCCAAACAAGACAGAATTTTAGTATTTAGTTTAGTACTGTTTGTTATCGGAATTCATTACATTATATTTTATTATTCTCTATCAGGAACTCCTCAGAAAGAGGTGTTATCTACAGATTATTTAAAATAAATGAAATCAATTGATGTCTCTAGGTACTCTAAATTGTATCCAAATGTCAAACCAGACCACCAAATTCTGCCACGCTGGAATGTATTAACCTGTGCCCCTGCGTATTATTTTCCACTGAAGTGTATTTTAATGTTACTGAAGAACACCATAAGAAATTTCTCTACAAAATTTGTGAAAAATAATATTGAAGATATTTTCCTAGATAACTTAGAGTAGTAGATATAAAATCCCACTGGAAAAAAATACTTTTGGATTTTGCTCCCTTTGAAACATTAGAATACTTGCCCTCCAAACATTCAAATGATGCAGGTGATTAGGTGCCATTTCACCTGGGCTTTCAGAAAGCTCAGGGGCAAATACGGAAGTCAACCACAGTTACCCCATTTGCCTTCACATGAAGCATATCTAGCTACTCTTTCCTTCATCCTGACTTTCCATTGCTATTTATGTAGCTTTCCCTTCCAGTTTTATCAAGCTATAATTGACACACAGCACTGTATAAGTTCAGGGTGTACAGCATAATAATTTGATTTACATATATCATGATATGATTATCACAATAAGTTTAGTGAGCATCCATCATCTCATATAGATACAAAATAAAAGAAAAAGAGGAAACATTTTTTCCTTGTGATGAGAACCCTTAGGATTACTCTCTTCACAACTTTCATACATAGCACACAGCAGTGTTAATTATATTAATCACGTGGTACATTACATCCCTAGTACTTATTTATCTTATTCAATGCTACTTATTTGTATTATTCATCCATTGTATCCTTTTGTTGTAAGCTGCATTAAATCCTTTAATAAAAACAGATACAAAGTATAAATATATAAATAAAAGCACAAATCTCTCTACATGGCACACAATTTGATATTTCTTTGGTAACTTAGGAGGCATTGTAGAAACTTGCAGCATACTAGGTATCATGCTGAATTCCAATGAACTATTTACACAATTACTTAAAGTTAAGGATTAACTTTCCAAAAGAATATTCCTCTTCCTGAGAAGACAGTATTTTTCCAGATTTCTGTGTATAAAATAATTGTCTGCCTCAGCCACTCTTTAAATTCTTCGTAGAAGCAGCTCCAGGGTTTACTGTCCATTCTGCATCACCCTCTTTGAAGTAATTCAGTCTGAACACAAGTTGTGAGCTTATTCTGAGCCAGTCAAATAATCACGCATAAGGTTTACACTTTTTCAGTGTAAACTCGGAAGTTTTTGTTGAAAAGCAAGACACTAAGTCTAGAGAAGAAAAAATGGAAATATGTCTCTGTAATCTATTGTACTGTTCATAGATATTTAGTTGCATAAACAAACATTTCTGTTGAGTGGGTCAAAAGGGGAAATAGAAATGTTAGAGTTCAAAACTGCATTCCATTTCACAAAGGTTTTTTTATTCAAAATAGGAAGGAACAGAATTGCGTTTATTTGCTTTTCTCAAAATAAAATACTCTGAGGTGATTTATCCTGAATATGTTTTCTTCCTAGATAAAACCACATTAATAACCTCAGATAATTCAAAGGTATGAATAAGACAAGTTAGCCAGTCTACTTTACTTGCTGCAATATTAAAATTCTGGTCGACTGTAAATAACAACAGTACCTTTTTATCAGAGAAAAATCACTAAACCCCATATTTCCTGGAATCTATTTGAAGGCACGTCAGGATGCCTCATTTCACTTGAGGAAATTATACACTTGAAATTATTCTCTGATCTGTCTCCAAAATGAGTTTCTAAAATTAGAAGAACCCCCGTGGCTTTTCGGTACTCAATATTCACAAGCCACATCAAAAAATTAGGCAGACCTCTAATGTGCTTATGAAGATAAAGTATAAATAAAATCTAGGTGCCAATACATGCCAGTATTGATATTCCTGTTGTTGAGTTTTCATCATAAACAGAACTCCCAAGTTTGAAATGACGTGTTAATTACCAGGTACAAATATATAATATTCAGACCTATTTATTTTAAAATTGAAAGCTGAGTGATAGCAGTTCATGAGTTCATGAGCTTTAAAGAGGTTGGAACAAAAGTTCTCCACTGATAATCATAAGCTCTGCAGGGAAATAAATCCTTCCTTAAAAAATAAAATTCAACAGCAAGTAATAAAATTTACTACAGGATTTTCTGTTCTCTGAAGAATAAAGTTAGCCAAACCCATACATGGGAAATGCAGTAGAAAAAGTCTTCATGTATCTCAAAAAACTCACATCTCATTTAATCCTCACAAGTTCCCCATTAGAGAAGCACAATCCTCAAGTTTAAATGACTGTGTTTATTGAACATGTGTCATTTTCACCAGATATGTGGTTATAGAGAAACTAGCTTCAGCAAACTCAGAAGGTGGTATTCTCCCTAGGGAGGTGAGGTCCAGGGGCAGGCATTCCCTGCCTCACTGAGCAGAACATGTACAAAGCCCTCATCAGACGTCTCTCACTGGGCCCTTCTGTCCCCTAAATATTTGTCCTTAAGAAGCGGGAAGGTGTGAAAACAAGCAAAGTGGGAAACCACATGAAGTCCCCAAAACCCTGACCTAAATTCTACCTTCAACCAACACAAATAGAACTAGAAAATGAGTATTTTCCTGTATTACTAGCAAAATTCTGGGCAATTTGGTTAGTTAAAAATCTAATCATAGATCACTAATTTTTCTATTTACTCTAATAAATATGTTAACAAGTTCCTGTTATTGTCATTAACTACCACCATGCATTGAAGATTTGTGTTTATTATGTGCCTAGTGGTTTGCTAAGGGTTTCTTAAGTAGCTCTATTTATTTTTATAAGACCATAATGAGGTAGGTACTATTATTATCTCATTTAATAGACAAGAAAATTGAGGTTTAGAAGTGAAAAAAAATCTATAAACACTCAGCCTTCTCCTCACCATGTACTCCACATCTTGAAATTTTAGTGCCTAACTGAAGTATGGGCTTTGGAATCAAATAGATCTCCGTTTAGATACTTACTAGCTCTATGAAATTGGACTAGGTCACCGAGCCTCTTTGCGCCCCACATTTCTCATCTGTAAAATGGAAATAATAATACTGTACCTTCACAGAAATGTTTTAGGGCTGAAATGATGTAATGTATATAAAATACTTGCTCACAGAGTTGTGTATGTGTCTCCTATTTGAAAAATCCAATGTGTACTTTTCAATCCCTAATTTACTTTAACTCTCAGCTATTACTGTAGTAGATACTACAAACCTGCACTATTCTAAGGGTTGTAAACATGCTAATTCACTCACCAAACAACTTGAGATGGGTACTCTGGTTATCCTCACTTTACAGGTAATAAAAATGAAGCACAGAGAGGTTTAAAACTTGCCCCAGGTCACACAGCTAATAAGGAGTAGAGGGAAGGTTTAACCCAAAGAGTCTAGTTTTGGAACCTAGCCTTAACATCTGAACCACGTTTCTTCACTAAGGAAAACTCATTCTTAGAATCCTCTCCTTCTTTGACTTTCAGGACACTGCTTTCCATTTCTTCTCTACCTACAATAGGTGCCTTCTCCACTGCCCTTATGGGTTTCCATTTCCCAACTTCTGTCCTCTGCTGCATACCTTACACCATCTCTTTGTGTGGTCTTACCTCCTCCTGTGCATGTATTGCCTCATACACACTGATAACACCTGTAAACTGACAGTCCCCCCACCTGCTCTAGGCTGTTCTCTGCTCTTCACGGTAGGTGGCATTTTCTAGGGGAACACAGCCTCCTAGCCAGAGACCACATTTCCCAGCTTCCCTTGCAGCTAAGCACAGACATGTGAACCAAGAGAATGTGAGCAGAGGTGCTGAGGGCAGAGCTTCATGTACTGGACGTTCTCCTTCCTACTTCCTCCTCCTCCCAATTGACTGGAACTGGAGGAAAACAGGGGCAACTTTGGAAGACAGGTGTCATAAAAGGTGATGCTATCTCACCCCTGGGTCCCTGGGTGAACTTGTGCAGCAGGGCTGCCTGGCAGCCTGGACCAGCTGAGTGGTGCATGAGAGAGAAATACGAGTCCTACCTCATCCAAGCCACTGTATCTGGAGTCAGCACTTTCCTAATTAGTGCACACAAATCCCAGATCTCTGGCTGAGTTCCGTCTCCTGAGCTTCATACTTCCTACTGGGTTTCTGCACATGGAGGACTTGACAGGAACCTTAAACCCAGCATTTTCAAAGTGGAACTAATCAAATCCTATCACTCCCCTCAATGAACAGCTTTCTCATCTCTCTAGGGTCCAAGTCAATGTCAGGTGTCCTTGTCCTTGCACCTTCCCTGTCACTCACTCCCCACACCCACCCCAATCATCATTCAGTTCATTCTCCCTCTTAAATATCTTTCATATTCATCTCCTTGCCCTCCTCAGTGGCACACCTGAATTCCAGCCCTTACAATCCCTCACAGTGAATTACCTGCACAGTTTCCCACCTGATTTCCCCCCGTCAAGACCCAATTCTCACCTCAACTTCTGCTCCACAATGCCGACCTAATGATTTTTTTTTTTTTTTTGCGGTATGCAGGCCTCTCGCTGTTGTGGCCTCCCTCGTTGCGGAGCACAGGCTCCGGACGCGCAGGCTCAGCGGCCATGGCTCACGGGCCCAGCAGCTCCGCGGCATGTGGGATCTTCCCGGACCGGGGCATGAACCCGTGTCCCCTGCATCGGCAGGCGGACTCTCAACCACTGCGCCACCAGGGAAGCCCAACGACCTAATGATTTTTCAAGCACATATCTAAAGTTGTTACTTTGTGCAGTACTTTTTCAGGTCAAAATATTATAATGGCTTTCATATCAGTACCTTCTAAAGGCAAAGTTTGCAAGTCTCTACTAATAAAGCACAAGAGGAAAAGTTGCTTGAATACTGAATAGGTAACAGGAAGCTCACAACTGAACTATGTTGAGAAAGAGAATGAAAGAAAAGAAGAAGGCATTTGTATACCTGAAGCAAAACTGGCAGAATAGTTCAAGGCCTGATTAGATCAAGCGAAGCTTGAATGTAAAAGGGATTCATCCCCCCTCCACCAAGACCAAGCTCCTCCTACAGGGCTTCAGATGATAAAACAGATATCACCCCAAGTCCGAGTCAACCTGATCCCTGCCAGCAGTTACGGAGGAGATAATGAAGTCAGCAGAGAGGCACGAGGGAGGGTTTTGCCTTTATACAAAAGAAAACTGAGAATGGAACTTCTTAGGTATATTCCATCTAAATAACCCCTGGGCTTGAAAGCTGCCTATGGTTCACTATCTGGGCAGGAGATTCTTTGTGTGTTTATCTGAGAATAGAGCTTCATTATTAATAAATCAGAATCCCATGGCACCTCTGTTCTCAGTTTTACTTTCCTAACCATGTTTCAAATTTGTGAACCTGTTTGTCACTTCATTCGGCAACTACTCACAGACTTCAGGATAAAATGCACGCGTTAGCAGGATATACAGGGCTCTTCATGAGCCAGCGTCTGCCCTGTCCAGCCCTCCTCACGCCTGTGCTCCCGCTGTGCTGTCTCGCTTCCAGCTCTAACTCTGCACCATTGCCTCTGCCTGAAATGCCCTTTTGGGCCCCATACCCCCCAAATGATTTCTGCAACTGGCTAACACCTGCTCAGCTTTAAGATTGGAGGCCCAGTGAACTACTACCCGCTCTGTGGGCTCTCACTGCACATCTCAATCGCAAAGACAGTGGCAATGAAGGACTGCCCACCCAGTGTCAGGCTCCTTCCTGTGTCCCAGTCAAGATCATCTCATTCCTACCTCTTCTTTTAGCCACTGATGTGAGGATCATTTCTATGCAGATGTGATCAACCTCACATCAGTGCAACTGGATGGTACCTGGCCAGGGGCCTAAGCTGTTACCTCTTGCTTCCTGCCTTGGGCTTCTCTTTCAACACTTGCCCCTAATTTTGTTTGTTTGGGGTGTGGAAATTTACTTGGTCCCAAGAAGAATCTCACTAGCAGCTTAAGAGCTGGATTTCCTGGGAGAAAAATAATCCATCCCACAACTAGGTAGAGATTGCCATAAGGCCACACCCCCATTTCCCCACCATGTCCTTTTGTACCCACAGTACTCTGTCATGTTTCTTCCTCTGGCTCAGAAGTGCTGAGATAATATTTCTATGTGTAGGATGTTGTGTGTGAAAATTATAAAATAAAAGTTGTTTCTATTAGTCAAAGCAGACATATAGTACTGACTCACTTTCCTAATTCTCACAAAGATGATGACAGGGGAAGAGTGTTAATAAAAAGTGTTGAGAGCTGAGATACTTCCCCCCAAAATTGTACACTGATTATAAAACAAATACCGTTTGCCAAGGACAGCAGCATGCAAAGGAGATGGGTGAAGAAGGACCTCCAATCTGGGTGAGGGCTGAATTCTTAACTCTCAGCTCACAGAAAGGTTAATACACACATGAGAGAATAAAAACCTCAGACAAGCCATCCCACACGGTCACCATGAGCTGCCCCCAGCTTTAACCTGGGGGAGCACCCCTGCATGTCCATTTACTATCTGTGAGCATTGGAGACCTATACACACCATCACCATCTGGGTTCTTCATCTGGCAAGTCAGGACTCAGAAAGATCACATCCCCTTCACATTCACACCCCTGCCCTCTTCCATCTCTTTATTTGTATGTAGAGGTTTCCTGTTACTCAGAAAAGAAATAAACAACCTTTTAAAGAGGCAGAAATGGCGTGGAGCAAAATCATTTGCCGCAAAGGAAATTATTAAGAGTATTTGATATTCAAACCCAATACGCCATGGAACATATCAAGACTAAGCCTCCAAAGAACAAGTGTCCCAAAGGCACACAGCTTCGTAGAAACCATCTTTCTGTCCGGCCCTTACATAACCTCTGTGAATAACTATTCTGAAGAAGCAGTCAATCTCTTTTAACAGTAGTTTTTCTCCTAACTACAAAACAAAGAAATGTGGTTTTGGAAGCATATTTTACTTGACTCTCTCCCTCTCGGTTTTACATTTTGATTTGGTCCATTTGAAGTAGGGCCTGTTGTGAGCTTGTTTACATCCATTTATTTTTCTTGAGGTGGCATACAGAGGAGGAAAATGCCATTTCAGTTTCTTTGAGGAGGTGTTTTTTTCTTCATTTCCTACCTGAGAGCAAACACTGCAACTATTCCCTACAACTGTGGTTCTTCACACTTTTAGGTATGGAGCCCCAAGAAAAGCTGATGAAAGCTATAGATCCTACTCACTGAAAAATGCATATAAAATATCAAAAACAATTTCAACAATACCACTTTTCTCTTGAAGCCCATCCAAGAACACAGGTCCATGGGCAAGGGGTTAGAAGTCCCTGTTCTACCAAAACTTTTTTTCTACCAGCCTTCTTTATTCTCTCTCTCGTCTTATTCTCCAGTCAAGTCTAGAACTTTAGTAACTGGTATGATGGAAAACTCGGCAGGTGAAAGAAGGAAAAGACGCATCTCAGTCTTGTATTTTACCAACTTAAACTCTGAGTCTGAGGTTTTGCTGAAGCCAAGTCTCACACCCACTGTTTAGACAGTGTGGTTACACAAACAGTCCCAAATTGCAGGGTAGGAAGCAGTCAGGAATCGTTGGTCCAGGCCACCTCCAGGGGGGCTTATACACTGCGGTTCCCTAGGCTAAAAAAATACTCTTCAATGGATCTTTGCATGGCTGGATCCTTCTCACCAACTGGTCTCGGTTCAAATGCCACCTCCTAAGACAGCCTGTTCCTAAACATCCTATCTTAAATAATTCCCTCACCAATAAAGCCATTCTTTAGCACATGACCCTGTTCAGAGTCTTCAAAGTGCTTACCGCCACCTGAAATGATTTTTTATTGCTGTTTTTCTCTTGTTAAATGTCTATATCCCTAACTAGAACATAAGTTATACTGGAGGAGAGTTTTTTGTCTGAAACATTTTCCATGGTATCTTCAGCGTTCACAATAGCACTTGGAACCCAGGAGGCATTCAAAACTGTTTGAATGAATGAATGGGATAGAACCAAATTGAGGGTCAGAGATAGTTTTATAGATTTTTAAATCTATACTTCTATACAAGATTTTATACAATCTATACTTTTAAATCTATACTTTTATACAAGTGGATAGCTCATTATGGATGTTTGAGGGGCTGTGTGCCAAACCCAACAATACCACTGATGGAAATGTTTTTAAAATGTGCGATTGTTGCTATATTTCCGCTCTGTCATTTTTCACAGATTTCAAATATGTCATAAAATATGACATATGGGTCAGGGACCATGCAGGCCACCAGATGGTTGAGAATGATTTATTTCCTTGATTTCAGACTACTGAAGAAAGACTACAGGAAGAAAGTCAGTTCTTATCTCTAAGCTTACAGAATATGAAAGATAAAAGGGACCTTGAAGTTCATCTAGTCCAGATTCACTCTTAATTTAAAAATCCATTCTACCCACCAATGACATAGTTATCTGACCTTGACTTTAATATTTTTAGTGATGAGACACTCACGACTTTACAAGAGAACCTTTCTCACAACTGGACGGATTTTGATGAGCAAGGTTTTCCGTCTATTGATTCAAAATTTCCTTCCTGTAACTTCTGGCCCTTGGAGCAACAATGAATAAGTCTAGTTCCTGTTCGGAATGATGAACTTTGAAGACCTCTAAAATATCTCCTTTCAGTACTTGCTACTTCAGAATAAATTTCCCAAATACCAACAGCTGTCCCTCACTTGTTCACCCTTTCAGACCCCTCATCTTTCAGGTGGATAATCTCTGGGCACACTGCAACGAGGAAACGTATGTTCTCCTGGGCAAAGTGGAATTAAGTCTTATTTTTAATGATGGATTTAATTGTACTTTTGCCATAAAGCTACTAAGTGATCCACTTTTGTAAGTCAGCTATGCATATAATTATGCACTATGTTACCAGTCTCAGCATCTGTTATTAATTGTAAAATGCAAAAGCAGATTACTCTCATATAATGAACCTCTGTCTCTGCTGGAAGTTTGTCTAAAGAACATCTTGTCACTGATAATGTCAGCTTGCTTTTCAAAGTCTTTTGATGAAAATATGAGAAAACTTTTAAAATAATATGGGCCATCAATTTGCACTTGCACAATAGTGTGGTTTCTTTTAATCTTAAAATTCATGTCACAAGCAATTCTAGACATCCTGAAATTAAAGTGTCTCATTATGAATACTACTAGCAAAAGTGAATTGCATTTTTAAACAAAAAAATTTTATTAAATGTTTAATTGACTGCCTTTCAACTAAATAATAAAACTGAAGTGAATCTGTCCATACTCAGACTTTGTGGGAAGATGTGGTAAATTCATTCATGTTTTGTCATTCTCAGGATCAATATTGGTTATAATCATGTTACCAGTGTTGATCACTAAAGAAAGTAGAAATTATTACATATGTAGCCCAATAATTCCCCATATTGACTTGCTACTCCTAAAAACTAACAAAGGATTAAGTTCACACTAGGAAAGTGGATAGGTTTCAATTCACATGTCAACACTTACATCTATACTGTAATCCTCTGGGGTATTTTGGTTTTGGATTTTTCTGCAAAATGGTTTATTATCCCAGGAGGAGGCTCTCCCTGGGGCTTATATCTTAATAAATAAATGTCTGTCTGTAATCATCTGTTTTTTAAAACCTAGTGGTAAGTTATGTATTTGAATATCCACAATTACATCTGCATCTAATATTATCTTAGAAATATTAAGCTTGGTTTCCTGTTTTATGAAATCAATAGGACTTTAACTGGTGAACTTGTTAGGTGACCATCCCTACTACAGTCACCAACCAATATTTACCTTTCACTCAGAAAAAAAAATGTAACATAATCACTGCAGAACTCAGAGACACTGACTCAATAATTCTTCGTTTAATATACAATATCTTGTATATTCCTTTTCATTCAAAGCCAAAATGCTACTAAGCATAATATGTTTAAAATGATAACATCCAAATACAATACTTCCCAGTAGTGTGAGGCACGACTATAAGTATTTTGATTATCTTTTTAAGTAAACACCTGAGTTATTCAGTTGCTTCAACAATTCTTGTTATGAGATAAATTTCATCCCCTCTAAATTCATATGTTAAGTCCCTAATCTCCAGTACCTCAGAATGTGATCTTATTTGGAAATAGAATCCTTGCAGATATAATTAGTTAAGATGAGGTCATACAGGAGAAGGGTGGGCCCCTAGTCTAATATGACTGGTGTCCTTATGAAAAAGGGAAATTTGGAGACAGATGCAAACAGGGAGAATGGCATGTAAGCACAAAGGCAGAGATCTGGGTGATGCTTCTACAAGCCAAGGAACACCAATGATTCCCAACAAACCCCCAGAAGCTGAGGCATAGATTCTTCCTCACACGCCTCAGAAGGAACCAACCTTGCTGACACTTGATCTCAGACTTACAGCATTTAGAACTGTGAGACAATAAATATCTGTTGTTTAACTTACTCTGTGGTACTTTCCTGCCCTAGAAAGACTAACACAATTCTGAATCTCTTAAAGATATTTGGCACTCCTCTTTGTGGCCTGCCTTCAGAGGCCAAAGCACTTCATTTTGGGTATCCTTAAATGTGGCAAAGGCTTGTCCTCTAAGATGAACTTTTTAACAGTCAAAAGTCATTCATCTCTAAGACATGAATGAAATGAAACATTTGTGTGGGTAATCCAGCATCATTTTCAAATTCATTAATTTACACTATAAATTAATACAACTGATTTTCGAGCATCTCTACAACTGGCTTTGGCAGACAGCCTAAAAGACGTTTTGAACAATGACAGTATTTCCAGGGAAAATCAGATGTGTGTGTGTGTGTATGTGTGTATTATATTATGAATGATATAAATTGTTACTTTATGTTAATATGATTTGTGGTACCCAGATACTTGACTGGTGATGTATCTGGGAAATGATCCCAGCCCATCAGCCTGAGCAGCTTCCCTTCCACCTGATTCACATTTTGAGCTTCCATTCTAGATCAAGACTACAATGAAGCCTTCTATAAAGATGGAACTGTCTTATATCTGTGTTGGCCTACACAGGAACTGCTAGTCCCAAGTGGCTGTTGAGCCCTTAAAATGTGGCTAGTGCAACTGAGGAAATGTAATTTTTATTTTATTTTATTTTAATTGAATAGCCAATAGCCACTTGTAGCTATTGGCTACTATACTGGAATGGTGTAGTTCTAGATTTTAATTTGAAAATAGGATTTCTCTGCTAACAAAGTTTGAAAATCACCATTAAAGATGAAGGAATAGGAAAGCTTCTGCTAACAAAGGAATAACAGATGATTCTGATGAATTCTCCCGGAAAACATAAATATGCAAGTTTCTTAGCCACTTGATAACTGACTTTAATCCCACTGAGCATCTAACTTCATTAAATCAGCTAAAACTAACATCACTGATATTAGCCAGCAGGGGGACCTGAAGAGTCGAGGACAGCATTTTCTCTGGAGAGTAGAAGGGTTTTTGGGGGTTTTTTGGGTTTTGGTTTTTTTGTCCATCCCCTGCCCCCATGTTTTAGTCTATATGGAAGCCCTAAATACACATTATGCTCAAGAACTACAAACCTTGTCTTCCCCAGTGTCCGGAGTTAGTCACACACTCTGCATGTCTGTTTTTAAAGCGCTCTTAGGAAATGGCAATAGATCTTGGTTCTACACAATACAGTTCAAAATCCAATTAATTCTAAAACCTAGTCTTTCCAAATTTACTTTGTTAAAATGTGATTAGTATTCAGATTTTTATATTAACTTTTAGCTTTGTCTTCTTTCTCCACATTTCAGAGGAAAACAATTTTCGGGTCCCTCATATTTAGACAGAAGAGGAAAATTGCATTGGCATGTTGTTGATAATTTACTTCCATGATAAGTTAATGACATATGGCCTTACCTCTTGATAAAGGTCACTGAGATCTTCCTGGTGGGCCTGTTTGGAACATCCTGGGAATTCCCTAACACAACAGGAATCTGGGGGCCAGTCCATTTCTGTCATTTCCAGCCAGTCGGTGAAATAGACAACTCCACAGCACTTGAACTGCAAAAGAATCACTGGTCAGGCTCAGAAACAACAAAAATATTTTCTTAACTTATGGGAGACTGAACGTTAGATTTCTTAAATATTTGCACCCAGAGCTAAAGTCACTTCTGTCATCACCTAATGATATGTGCACATTTTATGTTGACAACAGAAATGTAATAGAGGACTCCATAATGGAACAATTCTGAACAATAATGCCCGTAACACATGAAGACAGATCAGGCATGACTGAGTCTTACCTCCCCCCAAATGTAAAATCCTCTACAAGTGATCACATAGCAGCAAAGTTAATACACACTAACAAAACAAATAGCTGAAATCTTATATCTAACATTAAACCTCTAGCTACTAGGGAATAGTTGATCAATCTATTTGCATATTGCCTAGTTACCAACTTAACTGCTTAACAAATTCAAATATTATATTAAAACTTTCCGCAATCTCTGTAGAAAGATTTTTGGCCAACAGCCCACATCACAGAGATTACCCAACTCGATTCATTAACCAGAACATTTCCAAAAATTTCTGAGATGGAAACATAGGTTTGGCCAACAAATTTTTATTCAACTGAGTGAGACTCTTGAAAAAAACTGTCATATTTTATCACCATAATCTCAGAAGAAATGATGTGTCTTTAGTGTCAATAAAGTTGGATTTAAGACAAACTATGTTGTCTTTGTTTCTTTTTAGTCTCATTTCACCAACTATTAACAAAAACCTTCTCTGGTCAAAGTGTAGAAACCCTGCTTAAGGACATATGTAGATTAGATTCAGAGTAATTAACTATGAAAACTTTCTGTCCTTGGGTAGAGGGCAGTTACTCTTCCATATAGTCAGAAACAAGGGTTATGTACAGGCAGTCACGGAGAAGAATTTTGTCAGGAGTGACTGGCTTTGAAAATTATGTAGCCCAACAAATCACCCTGTGCTCAGGACTAACACTGTATTGTAAAATATCACAATCCACCATTTCAAAATTTCAACTAAAATAAACTTTAAAGAATTCTGAATTTCTTACGTAAAATGAAACAAGGAAATACAAAAAATCATTTTACATTTTTTCACTTGCTTAAATATCTAATTTTTTTTTTTTTCTGTGGTACGCGGGCCTCTCACTGTTGTGGCCTCTCCCGCTACGGAGCACAGGCTCCAGACGCGCAGGCTCAGCGGCCATGGCTCACGGGCGCAGCCGCTCCACGGCATGTGGGATCTTCCCGGACCGGGGCACGAACCCGTGTCCCCTGCATCGGCAGGTGGACTCTCAACCACTGCACCACCAGGGAAGCCCAATATCTAATTTTAAAGAAAAAAAAAATGGTCATGAAGAACCTAGGGGCAAGACGGGAATAAAGAGACCTACTAGAGAATGGACTTGAGGATACGGGGAGAGGGAAGGGTAAGCTGAGACGAAGTGAGAGAGTGGCATGGACATACATACACTACCAAACGTAAACCAGATAGCTAGTGGGAAGCAGCTGCATAGCACAGGGAGATCAGCTTGGTGCTTTGTGACCACCTAGAGGGGTGGGATAGGGAGGGTGGGAGGGAGGGAGATGCAAGAGGGAAGAGATATGGGAACATATGTATATGTATAACTGATTCACTTTGTTATAAAGCAGAAACTAACACACCATTGTAAAGCAATTATACTCCAATAAAGATGTTAAAAAATAAAAATAAATAAATAAAGAGAAAAAAATCATCTTGAGTACTATAAATGATGAAATACTGATGCTATGAGTAATACTAAAATTTTCCAAGAAACTTTAAAAATAATTTTAGTATTTCCTTCTTATAAATGTGTTCTAAAATCCACAAATATACCACAAACATCACCAATTAAGTCAAACATAAGTTAACATCATGTATTTTACATAAGTCATTGAGTATCCATAAAAAATACATGTAGTAAAATGACCACTTTCTAAAAATCATAAACTACTACCTTTCCAAGTCAGTCTTTTTAAATCCTTGCATGCAGAAGAAACCTACTTCTCATTTCCTAATGTCATGTGTGTTTCTGTGTTGCTGACAGGAGGACGGTTCTTGGAACATGCTCACTCCGTCCACAATAGAACAGCCCATTTATCTGGCCTTCTCAGGAAGTGAGGTGCTCCACACAGATGACTTTTCCAAATAACTTATGCATAGCATCTTCTGTGCCAGATGCTTTTTTTTATTTTAATAAGTCCCTGAGATATTGTTGTTTTTTACATGGTTGTTTTTCTTCATCAATAGAAGATACTGAATTGATACTGAAAATTTTCCTGGAAATTCCCTTAAGCAAACCCATTCTTAAGCCACACATGACTATGGCCTACGTCTCCTTGGAGTCTTGCTGCCTCTTTTAGAGCCACATTGTGAGATGGGGCCACTCTTCTAACATGCTGTCAAACCGGAAAATTCCACCACCATTTTACATAAGCAGAACCTGAGGCTCTAAGGAACAGGACAAGTAGGTTGCCAAGATCACAGACCAGCCAGCGGTGGAGTCTATTTGTTCTCAAGCCTATACTCCAACTTCTATGTTAGAATCAATCAATAAATACAGTTCTTAGCATCAGTTTTTTTAAAGGTATTAAATAAACATCACTAGGGCTTAAGTGAGAGTCCACTAAAGTGAAGTACATGCCCAGACCTGCACCGAATGAGGAGTCAGGAAAACTGCAGCCTGACAAGGTTGCTCTACAATTTATTTTGGGAGAAGATGGTTAGCTGAATTGTGTCCTTCCGCCCCACCACCGAAATTCACGGTGAGGTTCTAACCTCCAGAATGTGACCATATTTGGGAAGGTCTTTACAGAAGGCATTAAAATAAGGTCATAAGGGTGGTCCTAATCCCATCTGACCTATGCCCTTATAAGAAGAGGAAATTTAAACACAGACACAGAGGGAAGATGACGTGAAGACACAGGGAGATGACTTCGGCTGTCTACAAGCCCAGGAGAGAGGCCTCAGGAAAAAAGCAATCCTGCCGATGCCTCGATCTCAGACTTCCAGCCTCCAGGGTTGTGAGACAATAAATTTCTGTTGTTTAAGCCACCCAGCCTGTGGTACTTTGTTATGGCTGCAGCCCTAGCAAATGAATACAAGGGGCTTTTAAAAATTCTTTCAGGAGGCCCAGAGGTCTTCACCACCTCCTCTGGAGTGAAATAAGCCTATGATGTAAAGGAGGGAACTTACCATACAACCAATCTAAAAATATGTGCGCTATCATTTGTAGCGCTGTACATTATCGACCTAGGGTGGCGCCCTCTTTGTACCATTAGAAAAAAAACTCATTTTGTTTTTTTACCTGGATTATCATGGTCCACATCACAACTGTCAGAAAATAAAGAGCTCTAGGAAGCTTCCACTCCGGGCAGTAGCTGAACACAGCTTATTATAAATTCCCTAACGCTTCACTTATTTTCCCTTCACGTTGTTTTTAGTACAAATGAAGAGTAAACAAACAAAGTCAGGAAGCAGTTAAATAAACAGGAAATCTGTGCTGCGGTGATAATTTTCACCATCTCAACAACTGTAACACAAAGAGCCAGATTTGGAGATTATCCTGGACTTGAACCTCTGCCTGTATCCAAGACAGAGTAACTGAGCAGGGAGCAGGACCTCTATTGTGCAAGACCCTGATTCTCAAATGCTTTGGAGCCCAGCTTTAAATGCCAGTAAAAGAAAGAGATAGACTTGGTCATCTGGGAATGTCACTCCAATCGCAAGGAAACTGCTTGGGAGAAGAACTTAGTTTGAATCAATGGTTAACTTCAAGTCACCAGATTTTAAACATCTAAATATAGTTCCTGTCTGAGAGGATAATGGGATGCAGTGCTATATGGAAGGTAGGTAAGAAAAGCTAAAAGCACGTAACTTTGTAATGTTATTGTTAACAATAACTTATGATCCCATTTTATCTTCGCAACACCTGGAGGAGATAGGTACTTTTATTATCCCCATTTTATAGATGAGGAGACTGAAGCTTAAGGAAGTTAAGTAAATTACAGAAGCTCATGTAATAGTAAGCAGCAGAGCCAGAATTTGAACGAAGTTCTTTCTGACTAGAAAGTTCATGCTTTTAATGATATGCTGAGTCCTAATTTCCAAATAAGACCCATTATTTTAAATTTTCAAATGATGTTTAAATTACAGATAGCTCTAAAAGTCACGAAAAATTATCCATTCAAATCGAGCTTGGGTAATTATCAAGGAATTCTCATTAAAAAAGGAAAATTTAGTTTAGCAAAAGGGCTTTTAAAAGATTCTAAAATATATGTGAACCGTGGGAAATGAAGCGGAAATGGTGGAAGAAAAGCAGGGCATAGAGCTACTTAAAGTATTTCTCAATAAAAAATTACACCAGTGGTAACTGAATCATCGGCTTAACTTTTCAGCACAGGGAAAATGACCAAAGCCAAAGCTTTGAACACTTGTTTTGAAAGTGTGTCATTTATTCCATACCCTCTACCTCAGAAAAGGTAGCACTTACCTCTCTCTGAAAAAAGTTCCAAGCATGAGTAAGCCACCGGTATCTCGGTAAGCCATAATTTGTCATTCTGGCTTTCAAAGTGACCATGTCTGACCACTGTACTGGAACCTAGCGATAGAAAAGACAAAGTATCAACA
Source organism: Stenella coeruleoalba (assembly GCF_951394435.1). Lineage (NCBI taxonomy): Eukaryota > Metazoa > Chordata > Mammalia > Artiodactyla > Delphinidae > Stenella > Stenella coeruleoalba. Next base: position 75,939,584 of record NC_137155.1, read on the forward strand.
ACTGTAACATGCAAACAGCCACATTCAGACACACATACATTCACAGATTCACACAAATACACTCACTCATAGACTCGTCCACATACTCACACTTACTTGGAATGTACTGCCATTGCCAAACACTGCCTTAAATTTGTATTTGTTTGTGGCTTAAATTAAGCTCAGCGCTATTAAATACGTATCAAACAATCTCTACTTGTAGATTTTTGTACTAAATGAGGAAGTACTTCATATTAAGCAAAATAATGCGAAATCACTTAATGCCGATATCAAGTTCAAGGAAATCACAAAGAAGTAAAGCTCTATGTTCTGTAGATACACCCGAGCTCCTCATAACAAGCGATCCCTGCTGCAAAATGCCCTTTCATTTGATTTCGTAATGCTATGAAATGGTTCTTTGAAGTGACTGCAGATTATGGTACTAAAATAAAGGGAGAAGAATTAAGGGAACGAGTTCAGCTCAAGCCAAGCCTCACTCTAGAATAAGTCTGTAAACTTTTCAAAAAGTGGATTTTAGGGCTTCCCTGGTAGCGCAGTGGTTGAGAGTCTGCCTGCCGATGCAGGGGACACGGGTTCGTGCCCCGGTCTGGGAAGATCCCACATGCCACGGAGCGGCTGGGCCCGTGAACCATGGCCGCTGGGCCTGTGCGTCCGGAGCCTGTGCTCCGCACCGGGAGAGGCCACAACAGTGAGAGGCCCGCGTACCGCAAAAAAAAAAAAAAAAAAAAAAAGTTGGATTTTAGAGGCATGCTAGAATTCTAGAAAAATTGTTCCGAAATGAAAGCATTTTTTTGTGCTCTGCCTCTTAAGGTACCTAGCACCATGTCCCTGAACAGTTTTTAACCATGACACAGCTTCAGGTACATGACACAACAGTTGGCAAGAAATCTAATTAGCATATCATGTTATGTTTTGTGTACAGTGCTACAGGAGATATGGGGTCACAAAAATCCTAGTCTCTCCACACGTGTGTTATTAAAGTAACTCTTGGGAAACTAGACAGACATCCACACCTGATTTATGGAGCAATACTGACCGGGCTAAGTCAAGCAAATTTGACACTAACTCAATATTCATAATATTTTGAAATCTTATTTTTAAAAATAGTAATATCGGCCTTTCCTGGTGGCGCAGTGGTTGAGAGTCCGCCTGCTGATGCAGGGGACGTGGGTTCATGCCCTGGTCCGGGAGGATCCCACATGCCGCGGAGCGGCTAGGCCCATACCGTACCGCAAAAAAAAAAAAAAAAAAAAAAAAGCAATATCAATAGTAGTTTAAAAATTCCTGGCCACAGAAAGTCTTCATTTTGTTCCTTTGTTAATTTTCTTTTTTATTACTTGGAAATGTACAATACAAAAGAAAACACCCCAACACCTGGGCACACAACTTTGTTCCCTAAATAATGGGCTGACTGGGTATACTGTGTGTTCATCTGGTTCCACCAAAGTTCAGAGAACTAACCAAAGTTCAAGCTATGCACTATAAATTCTTATTATCTCATATCCTTTTGAACATAAAATAAATAGAAGTGAAATAAATTCTCTAGAAATTTATAATCTGAAACAGTTAACATGATTGATAGATTTCATCTAGTGAAGGAATGATGAATGGGAGGTGAACATGTATACAAAAAACAGAAATAATGGGAAAATAGGCTGCCTGATGCTCAATCTCTTGATTTGGTTATTAGAACAGTCTTATTTTTAAGTTATTTTCCAAAATAAATTAAGTTGTTTCCCACTTGTGACCACAATTGATCTGAAACCAAATATAGCAAGAAACACAGGTGGTCACTGAGGCTCGGGCACAAAATACAGTGCTCTGGCCATAAAGGAAAACACACATGTATCGGCTCCTTGCATGGAACAGAGAAGAGCACAAAGCCCATTCTACGCAAAGTCTGGGTTCTGCAAAATTTCGCAGCTCATAAACTTTAACGGCACTTTTCATTCACGTTGCTATTAGTGCAAAGGCAATAATAATAAAAAAAAATTCTGACAAACATTTTTCCTAAAGGACTACTTTCCACATTTCACTTTTAAACAGCCCTTGTTTTATCCTGTTTTATCCTGGGGGAAGATTTACACAAGCAAAACAGTGATGTATGCCTTCAGCGGGCACGGCAGTGTACACCCATCTAGTACCATTGTGATACTAAAAAAATACTTGCAGATGGCCCCTTCACAGAATAGAAGCAAGTATCTAAAAAGTATCAATTCCTTTCTGTTTCCTCAAGTTCCTTAGAATTATACTAGAGTCAAAATATTTCCTTTCAAATACCTTAAATTAATTCATTTCAAACTTGTTATAATTTAGGAAATTTATCAAATATTAGTATGATATAAACACTGTTCAAGCCATTTTTTAAAATCCACTAGAAAGTAAACTCATTTTTAGAAACCTTTTAATTACCAAAAAGAACACAAAAGCTGAGATGAGGAGATCAAGAATTAATTATACAATTTACTACTCATTGCTTGAATGTTAAGGAGATCCATGTGTTTTTTGAAATTAGAAAAAATTAGTAAGACACCAAAACTGAGTCCCTGGAATCCATCACTCTTTCATTCCCTTAATATGCCAAGTTTCTAGGGATGGTGTGAAAATATGATTCTCAAAGACAACAAGAGCATTCCTATTGTAAGAGGAGATTTTGTTTTGAAGATAGTGTTTAACTTTATATTAAACTAGTTAGAACCTGCCCTGACTTTTCCATTTTTAATAGAGAAAAAAATAACCATAAATTCTCTCTTCTTACTGAGAGTTGTCCCACATTGAAAGCATGAGTGTTTTCAGAGGGGTTCAGCTGTGTAGCAGTGCCAAAGTATCGTTTACATGTAAATTGAAGTATGTAGAGTACCCACTAGTCTGTAATTACCACTTAGTATTCAAAACAGTGTCACAGTACAGTAGCAGATTTACCATAGAATCTTTAATAACTGCACCAGTACCAGAGATGTCTTCAATTTTCTTACACAACTGCCAAAATGCCTCTCAGAAACAAATGTAAAAGAATCTGCTTCATGGGTGGTGGTGATGTGATGAACTGGGAGATTTTGATTGACATATATACACTAATATGTATAAAATAGATAACTAATAAGAACCTGCTGTATAAAAAATAAATTAAATTTAATTTTAAAAAAAAAGAATCTGCTTTGCTTCTTAAGAGCTCTTAAACTTTAAAATGTTGAAGACTGACCTGGGGAACTTGCCACAAAGGCAGATACTCAGTCCCTGCGTTTTCCTCTATTCCGATCTAGCAGCTCTGGCCTAGAGCCCTATAATGTGAATTTTAAAGAATCACCCTGGTGGACTCCTGCTGTAGACAGTCCAAAGACTACATGTTGGGGGAAAAAAACATCATCTTGCTGAAACAGAATTACTCTACGAAGCTCACAGTGGAAGAATCTGACCTGCCACCACAAAAACAGCCAGACTTCACAGACATGCAAAAGTGCTCAACCTCATTGATAATCAATGCACCAATTTTCACCAGTGAAGTGAGCAAACATTAAATAAGTAATAATGCCCAATAGAGCAGAGGTGAAGTGGAGTGGTATACCGAACATGACTGGTAAAATCTTAAGGTTAAGAAACTCTTATTCTCATTCATTCTAACACACACTTCTTAATTTGGAAGATGGTTCGGCTTCCTGCAAACAGAAGGTACGTGTTTCCTAGCCATCAGTGTACAGCTGCAGTCAGCATTTTATAAGGTTTTCATGTAGCTTTTCAACTTTTCTCAAGTCCTGTTGCAAATGTGAATATTTCCTATTATACACTCAGAAGATGGTAAAATTATTTTAGAACATATATAATTTTCAGTCTATTATATCCATGTTTAAGCAATCTGTGGAATTAAAGATATATATAGGAATAGAGGAAATGAAAAATTACAAATTATGCTTTGGAACTATGCTTTAGACACAGAAAAGAAAATGCTACAGTTCAGAAGTATTGGGAGTATTCATTGTTACCAGATAGCATGAACATTCAAATTAATAATCACGTGCCTAACAACTCCAGAGTATCTGATTTAAAAGGCTGAACGAATATTGTTTCAGACTGTGGTTATATTCCATTTTGAACTCACCATAATTTCCTGCTCATATGTCCAAACACCACAAGCCAGTTCTACACAGAAAATGACAAGTAAACTTCCAAAATACTGTAGAAGAACAGAAAATGAATGCTGTTAGGATAGACTCAAAGTAAAATATGATCATCAGAGACAAGCTAAATATTATTCAGTGTTGTTTATTCAAAGGACAAGAAAACGGAGGCACATATTCAAGAAGCTCCCTCCCTTGGGAGCAGATGGGGAAAATTTCAGCAAATTTTGAGATATCGGCAGACAGCATTCAATACTCACCTAAGTGGGTCGTTTGGATGGTGCTTCATTTATCAAATGCTTTCATAATTAATTCACTCAATGGATAAGACTACCTCATTTTACAAATGAAGAAATTAATGTGAAAAGTATACAATAGGACTTGCTCAAGAACGTGCATCATAAAATAAATTTTGGAGCCCTAAAGGGACCACTGCAGCCATGTTCTTTGTGCTTTTCCTTGCCACTTCTCCAGTTGCGGAGGTCACTTTACAGAAGTAAACAGTAAAAGGGTGAGAAAGAAGAGGTTCTCTGAAAGTTCACTAATTCCAGCAGAACTAAAACAACTCCACTGCTGTCATGAATCCTCCGCTCCATTTATGGTGCCAGTCAGGGTGGAAGGATCGGGTAGTGATGATTATTGATTATTCCTCTTCACTGGAATGACAGCTCTATCAAGGGCAGAAATTTACCGTGTTCCTTGTCACAAAGTAGGTGCTCAATAAATTTTTTTTACATAATATATGAATAGATAAGAATATATGAAAACAAATCAGAATGTGGTGTGGAGAAAAAGGAACCCTCCTACACTGCTGTGGGAATGTAAATTGTTGCAGCCACTATGGAGAACAGTATGGAGGTTCCTTCAAAAACTAAAAATAGAGTTGCCATATGATCCTGCAATCCCATTCCTGGGCACATATCTGGAGAAAACCATAATTTGAAAAGGTACATGCACCCCAAAGTTCATAGCAGTACTATTTACAACAGCCAAGACATGGAAGTAACCTAACCTGCCATCAACAGATAAATGGATAAAGAAATGTGATATATACATACAAGGGAACATTAGCCACAAAAAAGAATGAAATAATTACATTTGCAGCAACATGAGTGGACCTAGAGATTATCATACTAAGTGAAGTAAGTCAGAAGTGAAGTATTTGTCTAAAGACAAATATCATATGCTTATATGTGGATTCTAAAAAAAAAAATGATACAAATGAACTTATTTGCAAAACAGAACTAGACTTAGAGACATAGAAAACAAACATATGGGTACCAAAGGGGAAAGGGAGGGAGGGATAAATTAGGAGTTTGGGGTTAAAATATACATACTACTATATATAAAATAGGTAACCAACAAGGACCTACTATATAGCACAGGGAACTCTACTCAATATTTTGTAATAACCTATAAGGGAAAAGAATCTGAAAAAGAATAGCTATATATATGTATAACTGAATCACTTTGCTGTACACCTGAAACTAACACAACATTGTAAATCAACTATATTTCAATAAAAAATTTAAAAAATAAAAGTTAAAAAAAAAGCAGAGTGGTACAATGGAAAGAGACTGGGAGCTGCCTTGGACTGGGTGATCAGGAAAGGGCTCCATTTTTGTGTGTGTGTGTGTGCGGTACGCGGGCCTCTCACTGTTGTGGCCTCTCCCGTTGCAGAGCACAGGCTCCGGACACGTAGGCTCAGCCGCGGCATGTGGGATCTTCCCGGACTGGGGCACGAACCCGTGTCCCCTGCATCGGCAGGCGGACCCTCAACCACTGCGCCACCAGGGAAGCCCTACGCCTACATTTTCTTTTTCAGGGAGCTCTGAGTCCTAGTCACCCTTGTGTTGATCACTGCACAGAGAATCACTCAGTCACTAGTTTAAGAGCTGGATCTGAGTGAGGCATCTATAAAACTTGGTGTTAATCCACAGTTTAAATAAAACAAAGCCAGCAAAGAATTAAGCAACAACTCCCGTTGAGCTCTGTTACGGCAGGTAGGGTACATACATATCACATTTCACCACAAAACCGTCTGCTGTCCTCAGCATTACTGAAACACGTGTATATCTCTCCTAATGACGTCAGTATGTGTCTGTCAAGCCCTTACTCTCCCAACACACGTGGTTTGCTGAGATGGTCTGTACCAAGCTAGTCTGCAGGGCAACTCACCCCTCTCCTCCATGAGTGCTGTCCTAGAACAGTGGAAAGAGCTCTGAATTTGGAGTCAGCAGACTGAAGTAACACACTCTGTGATCTCTGGAAAAATCATTAAACTGCCCTGACTTCAGTTTGCTCATCTGTCTGATGAAGATAAAAATAAAGTCTTCTTCACTGTTATCATCAAGGCTGATTTGACACATGGGAAATTGTTCTGGAAAATTTAAAATTTTGAATTTGTAAAGCATTATACAAATGCAATTCTGAACTCGTTTGTGAAATACAATCCACTATGGACTTGCCCTTTCCTCCTGGATTTGACCTTCATTCCCTGCAGTGTGCCGCAGTTTCTTCTTCATCATTGTTTTCCAGTATCTCATCTCTTGTTCTTTACCATTTTACCCTTCTCCTTCCCCTTGTGTGTCTGGGTATCTCTGTCTCCTGTATATCAAGCTTCAGAGGCTTCAGCTTTTAAACCAGTCGGCTGCCTCACCCACAATTCACTGCGCTCACTAACCTGCCAGACCATCGGTTCTGGCAGGCAGGGATCTTGTTCGTAAACATTATTTTATTCCCAGTGCCGAAGCAGGACCTGTCACACAGCAGGTATTTAATAAATGTCAGTGGAAATAATGATCAGCTTACCAACTGAAAAAACCAATTTCAGGTTTCCTTGAATTTCTCTGACTAATTTGAGCTCTGAGTTTCTTGTTAACATTTGACTCCCCTTGACTTTGCTTACACATTTCTGTACTACATTGCCTCTCTGTTTTACTGTGTGTCTTTCTGGAGGATTATAGTATGATAGTCCAGGGTGCCTTTAAACATATAAGACAATTTACATAGTTAAGGAACCATATGCAGACTCTCCCCATCTTTCCTGAGCTACTATCAACTGAACATTTTAAATAAATAAAGCCTGAGAAAGTGTTTATACAAGGGACTTAGAATGCAATTATTTGCATTAACAAACTATTTTATTTGCTTTAAAAATTAGTTGATACAGACTTTCTTAAAACAGCTAAGTTCTTCTACTGTAATTAAACTAAAATTTGTGTTCTATGAATAAGTTTTATCCCTAAACATATGTTCATGCAAAAACTGCATCAAGTAAGGCAAGCTGATAATAAGATATACCCTCAAAATGATGCAATTAATTAGTGATTTTTTTTTCACCAAATCTCTCAAGCCGAGAATAATTACCTTTCAGTTCAGAAATGAGTGTCCTTACTGATTTAGATAACAAAAGATTAGATAAAACACTGTAGGTGAAATTGCTTTGTTGACTTTTTTCAACTATACAAATGGAAGAACATGAGCTTTGAAATAAAATAGACCTGGCTTCAGATTCTGGCTCCTTTACATACCAGTTGGATGACCTTGGGCAAACCACTAAGCCTCAATTTCCTCATCTGTCAAATGAGAGTGTTAAAATTGCCTTGCAGTGTTGCACTAAGGATTCAACCAGGTAGAGTGCTGTCCCACAGGAAGCATTACCTAAAGGGTAGCCACTATTAACCATATCGTAGTATCTATTAGAATATAAACTCCATGAGTACAAGAGATATTATGTTTTAAATACTTAACATACTGCCTGGCATAGAACATGTACTCAGTGAATATTTCTTGAATGGATGTAACTATGACTGGAGAATGACAACAAGTAAAACTGTTCATTTCCTCCTAAAGACTGTTAGTGTCACTCGCTCTAAAGAGTCTTCTAAACCCACAAGTTATTTGGTAAAATCTTTAGTAAAATCCCTGTCTAGTGAGAAAATAGCTGGTATTTTTCAAAAGATCTTTATTAGGAAACGAGGGCAGGAAGGGCGTGGAGGGTGGGAAACCAAATTCTTTTTTAAAAATACTGAAATCAATTCGTCTGTTATTTTAAATAAAGCGTTGGCCACAGAATGGCAAGAATGGCACAGTTTAACTAGTCCCTTTGTCCCCTGGGTGTATTTGAGGAGGAACGTAAAGGCATGAAATCCCACCTTCCTATTTAACCCTTGGTGACCTGTAAGTCAATGCATCCTCCAGTAGAAATAAAGGGGATTCATTTCTCGTATTAAAGATTATTTCATCTCATTATATGTGTACAGACAAAAGAATAAAGTCTCCAGGAGGTCTTTTCTGAAAGAAACATTCATTTATGAAAATGAGCTGCTTCCCTGACACCTCCCCCACTCCCCAGGATCTCCCACTAAAGAAAGTAGATTAAACACACGTCCTTATCCCTTCTCCCTGTTGAAGCTTCACTAAAACAATAAAGGGATATTTTAAAAGACATAAACCCAGAGATAAAGGAAAAGGGAAAGAAGACAACAGCAAGTATATTTGGGAAGGTACAAAACAAACAGTTGAGTAGCAAATTTCTCAGCAGTCCCCCAAAAGCTGAACGCTTAATCAGTAGTGGAGAAAGTAGGGAACAACCTGATTCACATACAGAGTCCCTCCAAATGCTTAGGTGCTGGAAGCCCTGGATACTTGCAGAAGTGGAGGAAAGTAGGGCTAAAAAGAGGATGATCTGTTGAAAACTTGTTTAGGAAGAAGTTAGAGCCCTCAGGTCCCCTCCCCTACACTATGTAGCTGGGTACTATCCACCCCTACCAGTAAAGAAGTTAGGGGTTATTCTGTGGAACCAGTAAAACAGAGTCTCAGGACTGGGGACACTAGGTATAGTCGAGGATAAAGCAGAATACGGGAAATAGAACTGGAGTTCAAATTTAAATACCTTTTCCGCAGAGGTTCAAAACCAAAAGAGCATTGGATTTCTCAATAAAATATTGGAAGCTAGAGGCAGCAGGAGGATGTCTTCAAAATTCTAAGGAAAAAAAATGATTTCCAACCTATAATTCTATAGCCATTAGAATTAACATGGATGGACCTGGAGATTATCTTACTAGTGAAGTTAAGTCAGACAGAGAAAGACATGTATGATATCACTCCTATGTGGAATCTAATTTTTTAAAAATGATACAAATGAACTTATTTAGAAAACAGAAAGAGATGTGCAGATATCGAAGACAAGCTTATGGCTACCAAAGGGGAAATGTGGGGTGAAGGGATAAATCAGGAGCTTGAGATTAACATACACATATATACACTAATATGTATAAAATAGATAACAAATAAGAACCTGCTGTATAAAAAATAAATAAATAAAATTAAATTAAAAAAAATACACACACTACTTATATATAAGATAGTTAACCAACAAGGACTTACTGTATAGCACAGGGAACTCTACTCAATATTCTGTGATAACCTGTATGAGAAAAGAATCTGAAAAAGAATGAATATATGTATATGTAGAACTGAATCACTTTGCTGTACACCTGAAACGAACACAACATTGTAAATCAACTATACTCCAATAAGATTAAAATTTTAAAAAAAAGGAATTAACCTGTAAGGGTATTTAAAGCCATTTTTAGGCATGCAGGCTTTTTAAAAAATGTATTTCCTATGTATGTTTTTCAGGAAACTACTGGAAGATATGCTACCTCAAATGAGAGACTAAACAGAGTAGGACAATGACTTGGATTCCAGGAAACAAGGGATCTAAAACAAAAGGGAGGCAAAGGAAATCTCAGAATGGTAGTAAAGGGGGTATTGCATGACGGCAGCAGCTTCAGCAGTCTAGACTGGAGTGGGTCTAGAACGTGCTGAGAGATTTCTTAAAAAAAAAAATCATCGATAGAATACCCCAAATATTTGAATATATGAAGAGAAAACGTACACCAGGGGAAGTTTAGAGTTGATTTAGACAGAAAAACATAGAAAACAAGGAGAGTTACGAATTCCAAAAAAAAAAAACCCAAAGTATTATTCCAGAAAGAAAAAAGTAAACCTGGTAATTTACCTGGCCCATCTGTGAATAACATTTACATAGTCATGAGCATGTAAACACTGTTCTAACCAAAATGATAATATATCTGTGTCGAGCTGAGAGAGGAAGTATGCGTGGGGTGGGGCTGGAGGGTGGTGCGGCACTGAGGGCAGGAAAAGATACCAGTTCCTCATCTTGCACAGACGTCAATGGATAGGGCTTAAAACTAAAAGAATGAGAAGAGTTAGATAAATATGTGATTTAGAGATATGGAAGTAAATTCCAAGGGAATCTGCAAAAAAAAAAAAATTGAAAGCAGTTGCCTCTTTCTTAACAGTGGAAAATGACAAAGGTAGAGGACTACTATTTTTCATAAGAAGTATTTTGGAATTAAATTTACTCTACACTTTGTGTATGAAGCACTCTGATAAAAGTAAAAATAAAATTAAAACAAACAATAGCCCTGCCCCGAAGACTCGACAATCAAGAGAAAGACACTGGTAGCTGGAGGATTTTATATTTTTTACACAGAAAAGGTTATTCAAAAACGCTGAAAATTATAAGTAGCCCAATTACACTTCATGGTTATTGGGAGTAAAGGAGGGGGGGTGGCAACTGGAAACTTATACTCAGGTGCTGTCATCCTTTTCCTAAATGTACCTTCAGTAGCTGAAAATAGGGATTCCGTAACAAAATGCAAAAAGTTTATATTTAAATGTGATCTACAGACCCGACCCCCCCCCCCCCCGCCACCCCAGAGGTCTCTTTCACTAGACCTTATTTGGAAATTTGAATGTCTCCTCCAATATTGCTCATAAAACCACACAGGCCGTCTGCTCAAATCAATGCGAGCTGGATTATTTTCCAACTTGGAGAATTCACTTCAGTCACAAAATTTTGAAGTTTAGAACTCTATGTTATGGGCAATTTCGTTCAAGGAGGGAGGCTTGGATTTAGTTTATTTGCTCAAGAAACACACGTTTGTATATATAATCAAGTATTGTGAGTATACAAAATTAAAAGTATATAAAAAGTATGTAAAAAATAAAGTATTCTTATAGGTATATATGTGTATGTGCAAATGTATGTATGTACATTTATTATGTTAAAGGTATATATATACATTGTGTAAGTTATTCCCCAAAACATATTACAAAAATATCATTAGCTGTATGTTTGAAAAGAGAAAATGGAGCGAGGTACATTGAGAGGCAACAGAACACTAAGTTTTTCAGAGCACAGTTCCTGGATTCAGATCCCAGCTCTACCACTTCGTAGTTGGGCAAATCACTTAACCTTTCTGTGTCTCTGTGTCTTCATCTATAAAGTGGAGATAACAATCGTGGCAACCTTATAGTATAGTTGGGAGAATTTAATGATCCAATACACATAAAGCACATACAGTAGTGGCTGGCACATAGTACATATTATATCACGGATGTTGGCAGTGGTGTTAGCAATACCTCATGATCCATCATCTATAGACCCCTCCACTACTGAACACAAATGCACACAAGTACATGTTCACACGGGTATTTACAAAACCTTTCTTGTCTTTGAATTAAAACACCTACATTCCCATCTCTGACCTTTTCAGTAGGAAAAAAAAAAAAAAAGACTACCAGTAATATCAAAATTTTAAGGATGGCAAAAAAATTCAAATAATTTGAATTTAATTAGGCAAATAATGCCTAATTAAAGGCACAAATGCTGCTTTAACTACTATATCAAACTCCTTGACACTTTATCTCAGTAATTCCATCTCTTTTTATGTTTTGACCTTACATTAAATCAGTCAGATCAGCTTCTTTTGAAGTTAATAGTAAAATTAACTTTTGTTCTTATTCATCTTACAATTTTCATAATGAAATATAATGTCATATAGCCAATGAGTGCTTAACAGTTCATTAAATTGAACTTTCATAAAAACACTAATAAATGAAATAAGTATTACTTATGTACGTTAATAATTGATTTAATAAAATTTCAAAGAAAGTAATGTTTGTTTTGTACAAAATATTTCAAATAATTTTCACTTTGGGGAAAATAGATTTATTTAAAATTTTTCCTTTCTAACTTCTATCAATCTAATGAAAAGAAGAAAGCAATCTGCCCTAACAAAGCCAATCAATTTATTGAGAATATTAAACTTTATAAGCAGTTGAGAAGTATAGGAAAAGATACTTTCAATTACTAAGAGCTTTTTAATAGGAACTATGTTCTATTGATATAAAACTTATCCTCATCATATCCAGTTTTATGGATAGAGGACTCTGCGATATATACTATCTAAAGGAAACAAAAAATCCTATATCCAACCTACGATAAATAGACAAAACAGTTATTCTCCAAACTGTTTTCCTGTATAAATGCCAACTGGAAAAGAATTTTTACATTAACACAAAATTGTAATGTCTTCCACGAAACACTTATATATATAAATTTCTCTGTGTGAGCAAAGCAGATAATAAACCACATATCATAGAACCTCCTCAGTGAGAATATATTTCACTGGGTGAGAAGTAAAAAGTATAAACACTGTAAAAGTTATTTTAATCTGCTAGTCTCTTAATTCATAACTAAAAACTCAGATTGTTTTCTCATAAGTAACATTCAACATAATTTAAAACCACAAAAGTCAGATTTGCTTATCTTGGAACATTAATACAACCTGAGACTCACCTCTCCACAAATAAAAACTGTTTCAAAATATAACATACTTTACTGGACATTTGAATATTTTAAAAACACGGTGCCTTTTGACTCCTACCTACGTGCTACATAACCAACTCTTTTAATAAACAAAAAGTTTGATGAAAGGCCTGCATTCACTAAATGATAAATGATAAACTCCAGTCTCTACCCTGTCAAATGCTAAACTCTGCAAGCTTTCAGTGCTAAGTATCTCTATGTCAGCTGTTTATTTTTCCTTTCCCAGTGATTGGAGGTTTAAAAATATTATATTACTTAAAGTTAGTAAATAAGAGCATTCCACTGCCAAATATTTGTACAAGATAATGGAACGGCTGACATTCTGTTAAGAATCCACCGGGACTAAACTACTAACAGTCCAAGAGCACTTGTGCTTAGAACACACGTCCACACAAAGCCTCTGTTTTAGCCAAGTCTCAAAACGATGTCATAGCAGACACAGGCTTGGTACTTTCTGAAGGCCAACTATTCACCATGTTCTGTGTGTCTTTACAAAATTTTCCAAGAAAAGGCAGCATTAAATTTCCTTTCTTTTAAGAATTATAAATGAGATGAGTTCAGTCTAATTTAGAAAAAGCTAGAACTATAAACCAGTTTTTGAAGAAACAAAGTCTTGGCATTCCAGAGCCCATGCAGAAAGGTGAGCTAAAGTAAGAAAGTATCGGTATGCTGTGGTCCTTTGTTCATGCTTACATTTGAATAAATACATAGAAGAATCTTTGTAATAATGTATCTTAATTTACTCCCCTTTTCCATTTTATTTACACTGGTAATTTGTTGAGCTAGTTTCTCTATCGAAGATGTTGGTGAAGTTCAGATTAATAAGCGTTTGCTTCACACGCTGTTCAAACTCTGAGACAGAGAAACGTATTATGCCAAAATCAGAGGGACTTAGCCAGGGGCCACGGGTTCTCGGGGGCAGTGATGTATATTGTGACAGGTAACACATTAAGGGTAAGGCAATAAAGCAACTGGACACGCTAGACAGGTCACCATGTATATAGCTTCTGTTGCTTTGTAAGCCAGGTCAGCTAAAGTCTGCATGCTCGGCCCCATTGCAAAAGATTTACAGGGTGTTTCTGGTCTCGGAAGAGGTTGTTTCTATGTATTACTGGGCTATTCCTCAGAACGCAAGACAGGAGTCCCCATCACCAGAACCTGGGCAGGAAAGTACAGAGGAAGTATCCGAAGCAACACAGTCAAAGAACACCAGACTCAATTCTGATCCAACTCATGCCTCTCAGACGCAAACGCGGCCAGATACCTCACAAACACAAGAGGAGTGAGTCCATTACCACCGGCGTCTTTAGGACAACATCATTTACAAGACAACAGATTAGGAAATTGGAAATTTTAAAGGATTTTATTAGGTAGGAAGGGAATTCATACTTTAATATCTGCAATAACTTTTGAATCATTCTATATTTGTGAAAGTATCTTCTAAATCACTTTCTTTTGTTTTACCTTTATTTTCAGACAAGATATACATTTTAACTTACCTTTGTACATTCTCCAGAAAAACCTCAAACCTATTTGTTAAAAAGAGTATTAAAGGGAAATGTTTCCATTAAATTTTATAAATCCACGAATACAAATATTTATTATAAGTGAAGAGGTTCATTATTTTTTTCTTCTTGATAAATCTATTCCAGCAAAAACACTTTCTTCCTGAACCAAAAATATGTATTTTCTTTTTTAAAATAATAAAGTAGAAGAACACAAGCTGATCCACAGTCATGCTTAATGTTCAGGGAAAGAAAACCATATGTGAATAATGATAAAATCACTAAATTGTCACCAAAGTTGCCCAAACATCAGTAATTCAGTCTAATTGGTAGAAGGAACAATTTGAATTAAATAGCATGAATTACAGATCAATTTTAGAGAAATGCATGCTTGTTACAACAAATATTTTAGCTATAAGAATATTGAAAATTGATAAGCAGATCCTTAAAGACCTGCTTTTATAAACAGATTAATGATGATTTGAAAGGAGCATATCCATTATCTGTAGGTAAGTGCTTCTAACATGCTTAAAAAGTTTGTTCTCAAACAAGTTAAGCAGTTCTACAACAATCCTCTGCTACTAGTCAATTGTTTATGGAACGTTTTTTTTCCCCTGAGCCTGGGAAATTGTGGCAGCATTCCAAAGAACTACTGTTCAAACCATTCCACAAGAGCCCTTGGCTGGCTGGTCTCCCTAAGGGCATCCTAGCCCCACACCCAGTTTCCTGGTGCCTACTTTAGCTTACTAACTATAATTTTGCTATTAAACCTGAATTAAATACATCCAGATTAATAAAATTTTGTTTACAATGTACATCTGGGAAAAAAATTCTAAAGCATTAGCTAGACCGCCCCACCTGAAAACCTTTATTCCTTCATCAGTAAAGGCACATTGTTAGAATAAAATACGTCTTCCATTCTCTCTTCCATCATTAAAAAGGGTTCTCTAAATGTGAAGCCCCCTTAGCCCAGAGTGGCAGGACCAGGTAGCTATCTTCTCCCAGGTAAATGAGAAAAAGGCCCCGAAGAAAGCAAGAACAGACACTGCTTCCTGGGTTATGTAGCAAAAGAGATATCCCATCACTCTGCAGCTCCCAAAACTTCACACTGCAGACCATGTGCACAAGATATATTCAAGACATCTCCATAATTTGGCCCTAGGTCACACAGTCAAGTCTCAGCCTTGTAAGACTGGCACACGTCTATCCAATGACCTACACATGCCCTTTGCCAAGCACTCCATGAGCTTCTGAGTCTTTTCACAGCTGCTCCCTCCACTAGCCTTTCAATTCCTCAAAGTCCCTTGCTTCCCCTGCAAAGGCCCTTCTCCCACCTCTGCCCATGACTCACCAGCCATCCAAATTCTGCCCTCCCCCTCAGATCTCAGTTCAAATGATTCCTCATGTCCTTTTATTAAATGCTCTTGGTAGAACAAGGCTATCTATTGTTCCTTACAGTTCTTTTAAAGTACTTTAATAACACAAAAGAGAACTTTTAGAATTAAAATATTTTAATTACAAAAGGCAAACTTCTCCAAGTCTTGTTAAAAGTTATCAGTCTGTGTCTTCAACTCGGCTGTGTAAACCCTGCACAGAACCTGAAAATTTATAATATTTAAATGCTTGTTTCCTAGAAGAGGCACTGAAAAGATTCATATTTTTACTTAACTAGCAACAATTCTTACATTGGCACGTATCATCTAATAAAATTCCAACTTTCTTAAAGATGTTTCTAAAATGTCTTCATAGTTGTAACCATATTGCGGAAACTTGTAGTTTCCAAATTTTAAAGATTTAAAACTAAAATAATGGTAATCTAAAGAAAGTTCAGGGATAATCACTTATTTCCGAATAATTCAAATGTAGTGCTTAAGAGGAATACTAAGTGATACAACTACAGTGTTTATACATTTTAAATAAAATTTAAATTAGTGTTTCTGTCATGTGAGCTGAGAAGATTCATCTTAATCTGAGCACATAATTGGAGCCTGTAATAACCCTTTAACTGAATAAAGGGGGAAATGGGGACTTCCCTGTTGGTCCAGTGGTTAAGACTCCATGCTTCCACTGCAGGGGGCACAGGTCCGATCCCTGGTCAGGGAACTAAGATCCCACATGCCACGCAGCGAGGCCAAAAAAAAAAAAAAAAAAATCCCTGCTATGAATAAAGGGGGAAATATATGGATCACAATTCTGAAAAAGTAGGTGTTTTTAATTTAGGAAATTTCATGAAAAAAACCTTTAATTCATAAGCTATTATTTAGTCATCAAATTCATCAGATATTGCATATTAAGTAAATATTCAACATCATTTTTCTATACAGGTTTTCTGAAAGCTACTTTCCTCATTATAGCTTAAGCAACTTAATTCTCTCGTCTTTTACGTGTCATTTGCTTGTCTATTGATTTAACTCTGTTTCCTGAGTCATCTAGACACTGATATGATTTTGAATAGCTACTGTTTTACCTTCGCCAAAGGAAGTCAATAGATGTTGGACCCAGACGTGAAAGCAAAAACTCTACACAATTGCTGAATTAACCTCAAGGTAGCATTTGCTGAACCTGTAACCAGCATCCACAGCAGAATCACTCCTTCAGAGCACGTGCTGCCTGAGAAATATCTGTCACTGAACTCTGAACAGACTAGGGATATTCACCAAATCAGTGGGTATAGATTTATACGGCTTATATTTAACCAAAGCTATCGCAAATGTATATAATAAGAAACAATATATAACAAAGCTTAAAATGCGTACCATGACAGAGTTTACCTAAATTATACCAAAGTCAGAAATACAAAACCTTGAGCCATTCATACTTCAAACCCTAAAGTAAGCAAAAAGTCCAAAGAACACTCAAGATCCTGTCACAAAGACCCACCACTAAGGGCATGAATATCATGACATTTCCTTTCAGAGACGTCTGCTTGTGTGCTTTTCTGGGGTATAATTAGAGACAGTCACACCAACATCACTGAAGAAACAGAAAGGTTAATGGAACTCTGTCCTGGGCTTTGTGTGCATACAAAACCGAGATGTGCAAGCTGAGCCTCCGGATGCAGAAATGCCTACGTCATCTTCAGTTTCCTCTGCTTGAAATTTTTGTGAGTTTAACAACTAAATTTTAAAGCTATAGCTCTAAAAGAATTCTAGTTAACATGTCAAAATAAAACGCATATATTGAAGGGATATGTTTCTATTAGATGAAAAACGCATACATATTGAGTAATACCCCGTTTCCTCATGTCAAGTAATACAAACATTACTATCATGTGCAAAAATTCGATCTCAGCAAAGTCTGCTGAATTCAGCTGCCTTCCACTCAGTCCTCAAACCCTAGTCTTAGTCTAGACCTCGTGCATGGCTTCCAAAGACTAGGGTATAACCACTAACCAGCCTTCCCAATGCCTCCAGCCCTTAATGTTATCATTTCATTAAATGCTGGAAACACCCATTGACTCTCTATAGTCCAAGGGATAACATCAGACCCTCCTACAAAGACCTTCATGGTTGGACTACTTCATGCGCTTTTCACTGACACCATAGTTACACGGAACTTCTAAGTTTTGCCTAAACTTGCCATGTTCTTTCATTCTTCTGTATCTTTGCACATACTCTTCATGTGGCTTCCCTCCTCCACCAGAATACTCTTACACATTTTCAACATCCAGCTCAAATAAAGACTCTCCTGCCCAACCTACTGGAAATCTCCAACCGCTCCTTGTTCAGGGTTCCCACACTAATTTATTTATAACCTTAATACTGTATCGTGCTGTGATATTTTCTTTGCAGTCGCCCATTTCATCTTTGTATCTCATGTCTATCACAGACTGAGTACTCAGTATATGTTTACAGAGGGAAAAAGGAAAGAGAGGAGAAGGACAGAGGGAAGAAAGGGAAAGAGAAGTTGTTTGATTCTTGGACAGGATAAGGGAGAACGATGGTCAAATTTTTAGAGTTCCTTCCTTAATAAGGACATTAAAAGATTATATTTTTAAAAACTGAATGACTACTGAATACCTTGGATTACAGATGAAGCATATTTAAGTTTTATAGAAATAGTGCCATTAATTAATTAAATGTATTCCAGTCACTGGGCGTTGGAATGAAACACATATAGACTTGTATAAGTTGAATCTGAATGCTAATGAAAGCAGCTAGCAGGTGTGTATCTTCAGGCATCTTACTTCCCCTCAGGTGTAAAATAAGTCTAACCATATAAAGTTGCTATAAGTATTTTCTGAGAAAACAGAGTGAAACTCTGGGTAGATGCTGAACGTGCAATCAATGATATGATGGACTTTGATTTAGAAATAAAGGTGCTAGGCTATCAACCAAAACTATAAATAGCAAATAATAAAGATATTTAACTTAATAATTTAATTTTAACTTAATGGGTTATAAGGAGCTGTATAATTATTAAATGTATAACTAGTTAAAAGAAAGACTTAAACAGAGTCAGTAGAAAATTAACTACTATTTAAAGATATTCCTGTTTTGCATTATGATTTTAAATAACAGAAAACTGAGGATGGTTAATTTCTCCATGGCCATTAAAAACGTACTTGATTTCTCTTAAGAGAATCATTTCAAATCTGATTCAACCACTGGATATTTTAAGAAAGCTTTAAAAGTGCTTCCACACAATCACTAGCTATGTGCAAATTCTCTGGGATAATAAAAGTGAAAAAAAAAGAAAAGAAAACCTTCCCTTTTAAATACAAGGTACTGATCTTAAACATGTAAGGCGCAGGCAACTTAATTTCTGACGAGTGCCTGACAAGTTGTGGTTTGCTGGCAGCCGAGCATGTATTAGCATCACTCTCTGACAAATGACGATCTCCTGACGGTGACGTTCAGCTGTTGTCGATATTGTAAACATGTCTGTTCAATCTGTTTACATTCCCCCTGAGCTGGCACTGCCTTCCTAATGCCTCTGTTAATAGCAAGGTAGAACTGCAATAACAAATGAATTTCATTTAGTCTACAGCTAAAAGCCTTGGGAAGTACCCATCTAAAGCTTGAAACCAATTTCCATTTAGCTTTAATTTCTCTTGTAAAGAGAAAAGGAATTTCTGTTACCAAAATTACTTTGAAAGTCATGGCACATTCAAGCTTATCTTCCTATTCATTTTGGCTTGTTTTCCCAATATAATTAGAATTTAATTACTTGTAATATCCTCCTATATGTATATAAAAGTTGCTGTTCTGTGACAGTTTCATATTTATTAAGAACAAATCTGGTTAGAGCAGGGTTGCCAAATTCAGCAAGTAAAAATACAAGATGCTCATTTAAATTTGAGTTTCAGATAAAAAATAATGTTTTAGTAGATGTATATCCTAAATATTGCATGGGACAAACTTATACGAAACTATTATTTGTCGTCTATCTGAAATACAAGTTTTATTGGATGTCCTGTAGTTTATTTAGGAAACTTAAATTAGGGTGTTTTAGCAATCTGCATCTATAATTCAATAAAAGGGTCGACTTCATGACCAAGGTTCACCAGAAATGTTTTCCTACAGGTGGTCTCTTAGCCTGCAGTTGTTTTGTTGGAGGGGTGAGCGTGGGAAGGCAGGTCAGTTATAAAGATTGTTTTGAGCCTCTCTCACTTTTTCTTGATCAGTCTGATGAATAATGGCATTTTGACTTTTGCTTAAACAGCACCATAGCCCAGTTGCCAGACCTTTTCTTAGTAATCATTCAAGAGCTGTGGCAGCTCTCAGAGATACTGGTGGTCTTTTTTTTTTTTTTTTTTTAAAAAAAGCTTTCTTCTCTAATCTGGTTTACAGGTCTTAAAAGTGAAGCGCGATTTTGAGTACAAGGAAATGGACAAGTTGGATTGAATGCATTGGGCTTATTTAAACATTTGTATCCAAAATTAAGGAACCTCCTAATTAAAAAAAAAAAATTAGGATAAAAAGCTAAAGGATAAGAGGCCCGCATACCACAAAAAAAAAAGCTAAAGGACATAAAGGAAGAAATCATGTGAGTTTCGTTGCAAACACTTGCCAAAGACCTGACATCCTGTCATATCCTGCGTTAGTGCTCACCCCTTTAACAGGCCACTGTTGTCAAAACCTATGTAACAGCCAGGCTCCTCCCTTAAAATCTCACCCTCTTCACTGCCTTCCAGACACCATCCTCCCTATCTGATGTGCTGGCCACTTCGACTCACACTGTTCTAATTTCCTGTCTATTACTCGATTTCATAAAAAGTTATTAAAGCAATAGGCAAGATGAATGGTTCATATTATCAAGTTGTTTGTAGTCTGGCAGTTTGGGCTGGTTATAAAAAAAGGGAAATTTATAATAGGAGAAATGCACTGGACTTCAAAAGTTGAGACATGTCTGTTGGAGACATCGGTAAAGGCCCAATGAGAATGGGCTTGGCAGTCAGAAACACAGAGGTCTGAATCAAAGCTTTACCTGCTAGTGCTGAGTGACCTTGGACATATTACTGAACCTCTCTGAACCTCATTTGTAATCATCTCTCTTAGATGATTGTTGTTGAGTTTAAAATGAAAGATCATAGGGAAAATGTTTTATACAATGTGAGATGCCTAATCCTTAAGATATACTAAGTATTAATAATTAAATAACACTAAGATACTTAAACATTTAAGAAAAGGCAGCAATTACAGAGTAAAATAGTGAAGTTGTTGCAAACATGTTGTTCGAACTAGACTGTGATGATCTGAATACCATATACTCCATTTACTAGCTATGCAAACAGGCAAATCACTGAGCCAACCTGTGCTTCCTTTCCTCATCTATATTATGGGAATAATTATAGTATCTATCTCAAAATTGATTAATTAATGTAAAGCCCTTCATATAAAAATTTCATTTAAACCTCTACGAGTCTGAAAGCATTACAGTTTGTCAACACATGAGAAATGTTAACTACTTTGATTATCATCATCATCTTTGTCATTATTACAATTTCAGGAGGTAGTATTTCAGGCAAATTGTAATGGGCTGGTAGTACTGAAACAAAAGCATTAAGAAGAAATTCCCAGCTAAGGGACAGCAGGAGTAAGAGCAGGAAAGAACAGTCAGAAAATGAAGTAGGTAAGAAAGCTAAAAATGGCAGATGAAGGTTTGATTGCAGAAGAGCTTGACACAAGATTGAAGTGTCTCTAAACACTTCATTACCCAACCAGAAGTCTTTCAAGGTTTTGGAACAGAGGAGTAATGTGATCGCTGCTGCATTGTATTAACCGGCAGCACTGGTTTGGGGTAAATTAGGAGACAACAGAGGCAGGAAGTTTAGTTAGGGGGCTCTGCACTGTTTCAGCAAGAAGTCAGGAGAGGGACCTCTCTGGTGGCACAATGGTTAAGAATCCGCCTGCCAGTGCCGGGGACATGGGTTCAATCCCTGGTCCAGGAAGATCCCACATGCCGCAGAGCAACTAAGCCCGTGTGTAACAACTACTGAGCCTGCGCTCTGGAGCCCGCGAGCCATAACTTCTGAAGCCCGCGCACCTAGAGCCCGTGCTCCGCAACAAGAGAAGCCACCGCGATGAGAACCTTGCGCACTGCAATGAAGAGTAGCCCCCGCTCACGGCAACTAGAGAAACCCTGTGCGCAGCAACGAAGACTCAACGTAGCCAAAAATTTAAAGATAAGTAAAATAAATTAAGGAAAAAAAAAAAAGTCAGGAGAGCCTGAACCTGGGCATTCCAAATAAGAAAAGAAGGGACGGGATCCCGAGATTGTAAAACTAGAACCTACAGGATTTGACAACTGTTTAGAGAAGGAGGCTATGGAAAGAAAGGCAGAGAAAAAACTGCCTGAGAAGCAGATCAGATGCAGATCAGTTACGAGCAACAGGTAATTGGGAGCTGAGACCACAAATCATTCTTCAAGCAAAGGAAAGGCTGTGCTGGGTTTAGACAGAGTAACATCTAGGAACTTGCTAAGAGGAGACAGGCAGCCCGATGGGAATGGGGAACAAACTGCCACAGATAGTCAACAGGAAGGAACAACAAAGAGCTGACCGCAGCCAGGGACACGTGGAACAGCGATGCACCAAAAGCTGCTTTGTGGAAAAGGGTACATCCACCAAAAGGGGCGGGATGGGATAAAGCAGTATCCATCTATGCCAGTCATCCTCCTGGAGGAGAGGCTGACCCCTTGGGACTGAGCTTGGAGCTCTTCTCTAGCCTCAGTACTCAGAGTAAATCTTATTAGAGGTCTTGTCAGACAGTAGTGAAATTGCCTATCCACGGTGTATACACTGGTCTGATGGCAAAGGCTAATAGTGCCTATATTCTCCATAAATGTTTGAAGAATGAATGAATGAACAAGTTTCTGGCCCTTAGAACCTCAGTCCTCCATGTCACCTGTGCAGCATAAGGTTCTTTCCAACATCACAAACTAGCTCCCATGCACAAGTCTCTATGACTCATCCTGCCCCAAGGAGAGCCCAAATTACCTCGTTATTTGTCAAATTGTTTTACTTGCATTCAAGCAATCTAATGGAATGCGTAAATGGTTTTCAAAATATGTTCCTAAAAGTCTTTGAAGTTCCATGAAATACGCTATCCTACCCCACCCCACCTCTACAGTCCAGGGACCATCCAGAATCATACCAGTTGGGAGGAGGAAGAACAGCAGCTATATTTAAATTGGTTGTATACATAGGACATCGTTGTAAGATTGTGGTTTTAAAAAAGGATTCTGAGATTTTTTTTTTGAGTTTCAATACCTTACCCATCCCTTAAACTGTAAGTTTCTTATAAAGTAAGTACTTTAGTTTGTTTAAATTATTGTCCAAATTTCTTGAATTGCAACTTAGGTGCCAAACCCCTCCACCTCCTCTCCCCTGAGAGAAGAAAATTAATGACATATTATAAATAAAATACAGTCAAAAGCGTTGTATACCAAAGTGAACAGAAGTAAGGCAATGGGCATGTCCCCTTTCTCTGCAGCATTTTCTGTTTTCCAATCATGGACCTAAAGAGTTATCCTCCACGAAGCCAAGTAATACATTAACACAGGTTGTTCTTGTGAAATGCAAAGCTTTAGTTCAGCTTCACACTAAGAGTCTGTTTTAATGGGCTTGGGACGGGAGCTAGTCAAGCCCTGGCGTGCGGGAGCTGTCTCCTGAGAGCCAATCTGTGCTCATCTCTCCCCAGCTCTGCATTCAGTAATGGCAAGTTGGTAGCCTGAAATCGACCATGCTGGGAGTATTTACATCACAGAAATCTTCAAATGCTACAAATCAGGGCTTTTTTTCTGCTCAGATATCCAGCTTATCAGCACACCATAAAAAAACCTTTTTTTAAGTTCCCTATAAGAAATGAGTGCACAGATACCATTGAGAACTACGGCAAAGAAAGGAATATACTCAATGAATTACTTTTTAGGAATCTGATATGTCTGCAATTACATGTTAGCAGCCTCAACCCCCTGGGGCCGTTAACATATAATATTTTATACAATCAATGAGCTTCAAAACTCTATCTGTAAACTGTATTTTTAATTGACTCAAGTTTTTAATGTTAAAAGAGGGTTTGCTAATTTTTGAATTAAAGGCATAATCATAGATTTTGGAATCATAGAGCTTGAGTGCTGAAGGGAATTTAAGAAGTAATTTAGTCCAACTGTTCCAGAATTTTTTAAAAAACAAAACACTAAAACTATAGAAACTGAGACTCATATCCACTAACCTATGTAAAGGCAGTGCCGGGATTATGATGTCTGTTTGCTACCTCACCACCTGAATTTCCACATGGGTTTAAGTGGTGGGTTTGCTTAAAACAAGAAAAGAGAGAAAGAAAGAGAGTTCCATTATGACGTCTCAGTTCTAGTCCCGAGGGGGCTGTTGGAGTGGTAATAAGGTCCGTGACACTAGAAAAAATTCGTACTTTCAGATGAAAATGTCAACACATGGCCTGAGTGAAATAATTAAATAGTGTACATATTTCCGCGCCTCATCTTCTGAGTACAGCAAATACTTGTACTGAAATCGTCTCTCATGGAAAGAACACTTCCCTTCTCACAGGATGTTGAACAATGAGCACAGATTAGGGAACCGCTATCACAGTTCCCTAAGCATGTAATCTTGTGCACTGATGAACCAATTATACATTACTGGTTGGTCTTTTTAACCACAATAAAGAATAGATATAAACACCGTACCCATGCAAGAAGCAAGAGATTTCTTTTTACTGTTCCACAGTATCCTAACATCCCCACGATGATCAGGAAACAGCAAACAGCAATCATGACCGGATGAACCACAGGAAAATAAGTCAAGATGACAGCCTCCTCTACCCTGAAAGAAGAACAATAATGTCATATTATAAATAAAATACAACCAAAATGCACCCAAGACATAGTACAAGACACAACTGACTTGTGTTAATAATCCTTTAAATCATCACGCCTCAAAGCTGAAGACTGGATTTCTATTTCAGAATCACTGAACAATCACCAATTTGCTTGCTTGTTTTATTTTTTGTCTTGTTTGGTTTAGTTTTTTATACAAGTGGTAGCCTTCCTACCTCAGCTCATTTAAAATATAAGATAGGGGTTGTCAGTAAAAAGTCGATCTAATATTAGCTTTGAAGCCTTAACCTGAGGAAACCACGAGACTTTTCACTATTTCTTTTTTTGTTTATAAATTTATTTATTTATCTAGTTATTTATTTTTGGCTGCATTGGGTCTTTGTTGTTGCGCACGGGCTTTCTCTAGTTGCGGCGAGCAGCGACTACTCTTCGTTGCGGTGCACGGGCTTCTCATTTTGGTGGCTTCTCATTTTGGTGGCTTCTCTTGTTGTGGAGCACGGGCTCTAGGCGTGCGGGCTTCAGTAGTTGCGGTGCACAGGCTTAGTTGCTCCGTGGCATGTGGGATCTTCCTGGACCAGGGCTTGAACCCGTGCCCCTGCACTGGCAGGCAAATTCTTAACCACCGCACCACCAGGGAAACCCTTTTCAACATTTCTTAACTGAGAAGACTCTCCCTACTCTTCTCTGGTCTGGGACTCCATATGCAGTGTGCACTTTCTCCCCAACAAATGACCTTTCCCAAAGATGTGAAACACTGCTATGGAAGGGAAATTGGTCTGAATTAAAATGAAGGGAGGGAAATGCTTTCTGCTAAGACTGTGAAAAAATTATTAACTAGAGCCATAACAGTACGAGTAATAATTAAGATAACAAAAAACGACCGTTACAAAGTGCTTACTAAGCTCCATCGTGTTAAGGATTTTATAGAAATGTATCTCAGTTAATCCTTAGGAAAATTCAGCGTGGCATTTAATACAATCCCCATTCAGAAATGAAGAAACTGAGGCTCAGAGAAGTTAAGTAATTTGCCCCTTGAGATGTTAGTGGGTCAATCCTTGAAACTGGGTAAGAAAATGACATTTGGGGTTTGGTTTTCATTAGCTCAGGAATATGAAGGCAAGAAGAAGTTGGCGATCATTTTCTTAAGGAAATGTAGCTGTGTCGTCCTTTATACACAAATATGACATGGCTGGCACACTGTCAGAAGGACAGGCAAGTGGTATTACCATAACCAGAAGTGTCCTCCAGAACCAGTGGCACACCTTAATGATATGCTGGAAAATGCAAGTGTTGCCATGGGCAGGAAAAACTGTCCAAACGATCGTGGATGAGCACTACCGTCTAAACACCCTAGGGCAATGTTACTTAGAAACTAGTGTCTGAGGAAACCCTGATGAAAGAAATCAATCTTTTTTTTTTTTTTTGCGGTACGCAGGCCTCTCACTGTTGTGGCCTCTCCCGTTGCGGAGCACAGGCTCCGGACGCGCAGGCTCAGCGGCCACGGCTCACGGGCCCAGCCGCTCCACGGTATGTGGGATTTTCCCAGACTGGGGCACGAACCCGTGTCCCCTGCATCGGCAGGTGGACTCTCAACTGCTGCGCCACCAGGGAAGCCCTAGAAATCAATCATTAATCATAAAGCCTACCTTGTTTCTGCAGTTAAAGTCAGAACATTATTTAGGTAGTCCCTCATCCAAGCGGAAACTGCCAACACGCTGATGGACATTAACTGGGGGGAAAAAAAATACAAACTGGTGACGAAGGATTTATGCACCATGCTCTGCAGGACTCATAATAAAAAATTAAGGATTTTATTTACATAATCATTATGTTTTTTCCTAATTACCATTTACCACCTGTTGAAATTTACTGTTACTATAAATATCTGCCATTCTGTTTTGTAATCATGTCATAGCTACTAAATAGAATGTCACTAAACAGTATACAGATAGCGGAACTATCAGATACGGTAGTTCAGGACAGGAATTGTACAGAACAACTAAATTATCCAATATACAACATAAGCCTAAAACACGTCATATGTAAAAGCAAGGGAGCAATCAAACACTACTGATGTTGTCCAGAAACGTCACAGGAGCTAACTTCAAAGGACTTCCATTGGCTAAAGTTAGACAATTTGAGCATGAAAATAATAGTCATCATAATAATAATAAATGCAACGGTTTAAAACATCCAATATGCTAAAATCTATGAATTCACAATAATCGTTAAACAAAACTCATTAGCCAGCTTTGGAGGATGTTGGATATTCAACTCATTATTCAGAAAACTGATAAGAATCCAATATTTATCCAATCTTTCCTATACGAACTAAAGAAAAGAACCAAAGACTTAATGAAAGTTTTTAATGGAAGAATGTCTGCTAATAAGTACAGAAAGCATGACAGAATGTCACTATTGGATAATCTTTTCTGAAATAATGGCTCTCTTGGCAAAGATCTTCAACGACTGCCAAAATTATCAAGTCAGTGGCTCTCAGTCCCGTCTGTACATCAGAATCAACCAGGACTCTTAAAAAAATTACTGAGCCCAGATCCACCCTGAATCAATTCTTGGAAGTGGGGTCTGGGCATCAAAAGTGGATAAAGGCTCCACAGATATTCTAATGGGTAGTAAGGGCTGAGAACTACTGCATTAAGTGTGAAAGGCTGATGGGGACTTTTAGAATGGAGAGATAAGGTTGACATAAAATACCAGATGCCCTGATCAATCTTAGTATCATAAAAAGAGGCAACTGGATATAATAATGTCCCCAATATGATGCAATCAGAAGTACTCAGAGATACCTTTGAGGTTAATTTAACCAAAAAGTCAAACCTGAATCTAATCAAGCCTCCAGCTCTATCAGTTTATAGGAAATACAGGGAACAGATTTAAACTTGTTAAATGTCACCATGCGGATGCAATCAACAAAATCAAGAATATAAGAAATTTTACAGAACAAATGATCTGGTTTCTTCAATTTAAAAAGCTGGCAGGTGGAACAAAAAGAAGGAAGGAGAAACTGTTATAAATTAAAAGAGATTTCAGAGATTGTCCAAGGCAATGTCAGGATCTTGGTTTGGATCCTGATTTAAATGAACCAACCACAAAAAGCCATTTATGAGAAGACTGGCGATATTGGATATTTGAAAATATTTACAATAGCCAGGTCACGGAAGCAGCCTAAATGCCCATTGACGGATGAATGGATAAAGAAGATGCGGTACATATATACAATGGAATATTACTCAGCCATAAAAAGGAACAAAAATGGGTCATTTGTAGAGATGTGGATGGACATAGAGACTGTCATACAGAGTGAAGTAAGTCAGAAAGAGAAAAACAAATATCATACATTAACGCATATATGTGGAACCTAGAAAAATGGTACAGATGAACCGGTTTGCAAAGCAGAAATAGAGACACAGATGTTGAGAACAAACATATGGACACCAAAGGGGGAAAGTGGAGGGGAGGGGCTGGTGGAATGAATTGGGAGATAGGGATTGACATATATACACTAATATGTATAAAATAGATAACTAATAAGAACTTGCTGTATAAAAAAATAAATAAAATAAAAAATATTGACATCATAAAATAAATTATTGTTTATTATTTTAGATATGACAATAGTATTATTTTTTTTAAGAATCCTTACCTTTTACAGATACATGCTGAATGGTTTAATAAACAATCCCGATGCATGGGGATTAAGTGAGAAGTGGAGGCTGTGTTGGTAACTGGGGATTAATTATACTGTGCTTTCTACTTCTGTATGTTTTTAATTGTCCATAATTTTAAAAAAAAGATTTTTTTTTTAAACAGCAACTATCTGGAACTCATTCAGTCTTCCTGGGAGGCTTTTCTAAAAGCTGAAGGTTAACTCTAAGTTCTGAAGGCCTTTCCTATTTTGATGGAAATTTTTCTCAAATTGCCTTATACTTATCTTCTTAAATGCAGTATAATGAATTTCAGCTTAATTTGATTTTTAATAGTTTCTGGCATCTTGATGAACATTGATTACCATTACGTCACAGGTTTTCTGTAAATGCTGAAATAATGAACATACAAGATAGGAATGAGTCTTTACTGACTCAAGGAGTGGCTGTAAACATGCTTTCTGGATAAGGGCTCCTAGGTCAGCAGAGCACGTGGAGCTCCACCTGCCTGGAAAAGCAGCTAGTGAATTCACGCATCCTTCATCCAGTTGCAAATACAGTAGATCCCCGCCTTATCCGAGGGGGATATTTTCCACGAACCCCACTGGAAGCCTGAAACCTTAGAGAGTACCAAACCCTATATATACTAATGTTTTTTTCTATAATAATGGGCGGGTAGCATCTACACCTTGGATACAGTGGACAAAGGGATGATTCACGTCCTGGGCCTGACAGTAGGAGATTTCATCACGCTTCTCAGAACTGCACACAATATAAAACTTACGACTTGTTGATTTCTGGAATTTTCCATTTTATATTTTTGGAACACTGTTGACCGTGGGTAACTGAAACTACAGAAAGTGAAACCGAGGACAAGGGGAACTACTGTATTTACTCAGCCCCAACCATCTGCCTTGTACTGTCTGTGCTAGAGTACAGACCCAACAATGCATAAAAGAAGCAAGATGTCAGCCTCTGTGGAGCTTCTTACAGAACACAAGGAATAAATACGTAAACCAGATAATGACAGACTGTAAAAAGTGACATGAAGCACGGAAAAGTGAAGTAACCTGTTCAAGGTCTTGCAGATTCAACGGCAGGGCTGGATTCAAATCCAGGCCTTCATCTTTAAGCTTCAGGGTTAGTCACTAAATGCCTTCCAGGTTTACAAACGAGCCTTATATTCCCCAGACAGCGAGGAGATGCACCTGCATAGCATGCAGGGTTCCTTAAAACAAGGGAGGGGTGGGGTTGCAGGGGGAGGTCCTCTGTAGGGGTCAGGCTCAGTCTGAATGTCTGAACTACTTTCTTTGCTGAATGAGGGCTCAGGGCTCAATGGCTTCAAACAGGTTAAGAACCCTGGGATCACAGTTCAGAGGAGAATTAGGCCACTTATTACTATCCTCATTCCTGTTGGGAATGAAGAACAGATTGTAAACCTCATAAAAGTTACCCAGCGGATCAGCCACAGTGTATTAAACATGCTTCTAGCTTCTGTAAACTTGACGCTTTAACATCTGTTCTACATGCGTATGCTGGACACACCTTGGTCTGGACAAACTGATAATATGCCTGAGTCACCTTGCCTTGGCCACCTTCCACCCGCCCTTGTGAGAAGTCCTTCTTCAGGGCCCACAGTTTTCATTTTCAAATACAAACCAACCAATCCGGAGCCCACACTCCCAACCACCCCTTTATTGAGCTCTCTCATTCCAGGCCACTCTACACATGCCCGAATCACCGCAAGGTCCAGATGTCAGACAACTAGGGACAGAGGCTGCTGAAATTATTCAAACTAGCCAAAACCTACTTATCCTGCCTTGCCAGTTCCTCCTTGAAGAAGCCCCAATGAAAGCACTTGCTCAGTTTCCCTCTCTCCCTGCCTCGCAATGGACCCCACCATGAGGAGACCTGTACTCTAGCTCTTAGGATCTGTGAGTGTAACGGACTATCTTTTCAATGGCAGCTGTCTCCCGATCTGTCGATCTTACCAAACCTCAATAATCACAGTACCTATTACAACACACAGGGCTAGCAGGGGACCATGGACTGCTTGATTAAATCTGCGGCTAAGTGGCCTCCCTCTACTTGGCTATATGTGGGTCTTCAAATACCTTATATGTTTCAGGGGAACGGGAAAGTCTACTAATGTGCTATTTTATTTAATTACCTTAATTCTTTTGCAGTTATAAATAATTCTCCCCTCTCTTTATCATTCTTCGAAATAATAACCGATCTTGATTTCTCCATCCTTTAATTTCTTGCAGGCTGTTTAGCCAGTTTTCAATATCATAGCTCTAAGACAGCTATCAATAAATTATCAGATTCTTCATTTTGCATGATATAGTATCAGCGGTTGTCATTATATACACAGTACTTCCATTCATAACAAAAATGTCATTTTTTAAAACGGCATATTCCAAAACATTTCTAGTACTGTAGAACAGTTAAGAGCATGGGTTCTGAAGTTATTCTTTCTTTCAAAAAAATATGTATTGATCAGCTGCTCTTTGTCAGGTACTGTGCAATGTGCTAGAGATATATACTGATCAGCAATGACAGGCACCAGCTCAATTCTATGATGAAATTTACTAAGTGAAGAGATCACGTGTTAGTCAAGTGTTAGTCAATTCATCAGAGACACAAATGTGTAACTGCAAAGTGTAATAAGTACTAGGAAGGAATAATACAAGTTGCTGTAAGAACTTCTTTTGGGGGACTTCCCTGGTGGTCCAGTGGCTAAGACTCCATGCTCCCATTGCAAGGGGCCCAGGTTCTATCCCTGGTCAGGGAACTAGATCCCTTATGATACAACTAAAAGATCCCACATGCCACAACGAAGATCCCACACGTGCCATGAAGACCCTGCGTGCTGCAACTAAGACCCAGCTCAGCAAAATAAATAAATAAATTTTAAAAAAATAATAAATATTAAAAAAAATCCTTTTGGGGTGACTGACCTATTCCATGGGGTCAAGGGGACTTCTCCAGACAGCTAAGATCTGAAAGATAATTATCAAGTTCATTAGGGAAAGGGAGGTTGAAAAGAACATTCCAGTCAGAAAGAACAGCAAAGGTCCCAGGGTGGAAGGCAGCATGATATGTGCAAGGAGGGGAAACCGGCAGGGAGCAAGAATGGAAAGCCAGGAAGGGGTCAGAGCACATGGTCTTAGAGGTCATCGTGAGGCATATGGTCTTGACCATAAGAAGCCATTGTATCAAAAAGCCTTGGTTTGGGCTTCCCTGGTGGCGCAGTGGTTGGGAGTCCGCCTGCCGATGCGGGGGATGCGGGTTCGTGCCCCGGTCCGGGAGGATCCCACATGCTGCGGAGCAACTGGGCCCGTGAGCCATGGCCGCTGAGCCTGCGCGTCCGGAGCCTGTGCTCCGCAGCGGGAGAGGCCGTAGCAGTGGGAGGCCCGCGTACCGCAAAAAAAAAAAAAAAAAAAGCTTGGTTTGAATTTGAATTCCAGCTCTGCTCCTTTTCATCTATATGACTTCGGGTATGTCATTTAATCTTTCCTAAGCTTCAGTTTCCTCCTATATAAAATGTTATAATAGCAAGTCCAACTTCATAGAGCATTCACAGGATGAAAAAAGCGTAGGATTCTTACACATATTCCCTGTTACTATCTTATACATATTACCTATTCCTTTTGACCTCAGGCCTTTCTCTAAACCTTTCTCAGTTTAGGAGACGACTCTTAAATCAGTACATAGATGTGATCTTCGGATATTTGAAGGTCTAACAAATGGACGGGAAAGGCCGCTCTGGATAGAACTATTGGACTTCCATAGCCATTCTTATTTTTGACATCTCTAAAACTGAACTCATTTTCATTCTTCTCGAAACCTGTGTGTCCCTCCCACTGTTTTTCCTGTCTCGGTAAATGGTATAATCAATGCTTCAGTCACATCCACTGGCACCTTGGCAAGCAGCCTGAACCTCTCCCTCTTCCTCAGTCCTACATCTAATTGCTTTCAAGTCCAACGGATTGTTCCTGCAACACACCTGATAAATTCCTCCCCCTTTCCTGCCATTCTGGCTAGTTCAAGCCCTCAGTCTCTTGCCAGGCAATTATAATCACCTTATAATAGAACTCTCCAGCTCACAGATTCCACCTCAAATTCACCCTTCAGTTAGCTTTATAAAACACAGATCGAGCGATTCTGCTTATAAAGCTCTAATAGCTGCCCCTTGGGGCCCCTCCCCATCTCTCACTTCCACTTCCCCCAACTCTCTCTTAGAGAATAAGTTTAAACTCTACAGCAGGACACACAGGCCCTCTTCAGTCACCCTTTGACCTATCTCTTCAACTTATTTCCTGCCAACTCCTTCCCACACACATTCTGTCCTTGGATGAAAAAAGTCCTGCTTGTGCTTCTCTGATATGCACCACACAGACCTCCCAAACCTATGGCTTTGCCCATGCAGCTCCCTCTGCCTGGAATGCAATCCTGCCCCAGCCTTTCCATATCATGAGCAGAGCAACCTTATCCTTAAAGACCAGCTCAAACATCAGCTAGAATGTAAAGTTTTCCTCCCAGCTCCCTCCTTACCCAGAGTCAACACTCTTGTCTAGACTTCACAGAGCAGTTATCTACCGTCTCCTATTTTTACCCACCCATCTCATTCCACTAGAGGACACAGACCACTGCCTCTAGCCCCATCTCACAGTAGAGTACCAGGCCCAGTAGTAAGACCTGATACATATTAGATGAATGAATGAGAAAATAATTAAAGAAAGATGATTTCAACTTGCCAGATAAGCTAACTATTGGAGAACTTTAGCAAAATTAGGAGATGCTTTAAGTAGAACTGAGCTTTCTATCACTGGAAGTTTTCCAGTAGAGAGATGCTTGCTGAATTACATGATGAAAAATTTATATATCAGGTCAGAAGCTGGCTTAAGTGTTCTCAAAAGTCGTTTAAACTACAAATGTTGCATTCTACTTAGCCCCGCTGTTTTTTTCACTGTAGTCACCGAAGCATTGTAGCTGTGCAGAGAACATCAGTAGAAATAAATAATATCAACACAAAGCTTTATCTCACAGTAAACAAGCAATTCTGAAAATACACTGCTTTTTATTATGACCTTATTTCCAGCCGCATTAAATGGCTGAGAAAGTTCAATTCTCAAAGAGTGATTTTACTTATTGTTGAGAAAATAATAACAGTAACAACAAATACAGTGCATGCTATAGCAAGGAACTAAGCTAAAATGAGACAAGGTCACTTCAATAACTAATCCTAATGCTATTAAATCTAGAAGGACAAATTATGCAACCAATTCAGGACTCCTTACAAATAATGGTATTTTCTACTAACTTTCCAAATTAAAATAAAATAATTCTTCAACTGTCATTCATGATGATTAAATTATTAGGACACTGTAGTTATCACATGTAACTAGGTTTATAGCTCCTTACATCTTCTCCAATATTGCAAAATATTATCTGTAGTTCAAGGAAATATTTAGAAAATAACACAAAGATTACTTTAGAGAAATATATTTAATATACTACTTGGCAGGACCTCTGCCACCTTCTGTCTTGCAAAAAACGTTCAGAAAATGCTAGCTCTCAACAAATATTTATAAAAATGAAATTTGCTGTGTTGCAGATATATTCTGGTTTTGCTTGAATCTAATCATGTAAAAAAAATAACAAGAATCAAGTTGTTTCCTATATCAGAATTTATTATGAAATGTATACCTATAGTTTCCAGGAAGTAAGGTTGCAGTCAAAAAATAGACATTTACATCCTTCAACTGTCTGGCATATATAATATATATTCTTATATGAGGTGACAGTAACACTAATCATTTCTGCTCAAGGCGGACAGATGTCTAAAGCCAGCCACCTAAACTTTTCTTTTTATGTCAAATCTGTTAGCAAAGAGCAGAATGTGGAAGAGAGACCAGGAACTTAGTTACATTTCTGTCTCTACAGAGAACTTGGACGAGTAATTCAAACTTTTAGAAACTCTTTTCGCTCATGATGAAAATGGAAAAATTGAACTAGATGCTTTTAAAATTCCCTTTTTTTCTTAAAAACAAAAGGATTCCAATTATTATTTATTAAAATGTAAAGGTAAATCAATGTTTTTTGGTTTTGTTTTTGTTTTTTTGCGGTACGCGGGCCTCTCACTGTCGTGGCCTCTCCCGTTGCGGAGCAACAGGCTCCGGACGCGCAGGCTCAGCAGCCATGGCTCACGGGCCCAGCCGCTCCGCGGCATGTAGGATCCTCCCGGACCAGGGCACGAACCCGTGTCCCCTGCATCGGCGGGCGGACTCTCAACCACTGCGCCACCAAGGAAGCCCGGTAAATCAATTTTTGATAATTTGGAGGCTAGCAGTCCAAGGCAAGTACTTCCCAGGAACATGTCTGTCTCAGTTCCCAAGCCTGCTCCCATCCACCTTTTAATCAGTTCATGCCTCAACCAGCTTCCCTTCTGGGGGTCTGGGGGGGGAGCCGGGAGCAGCAGAAAAAAAGCAAACAGATCAGACTATTTGCCTGAAAGCACGGGCACTGTAAATGATGGCTGAAACAAGTTCCGAAGATTCCTTGTGGGTATCATTTAAGCACGAACATCTACTAATTAAGGATGAATAAATCAATAGCACCTTGGAGCTGTGCTGACTAATAGTTTTTATAGATCATGTTGCCCTGCAGACAGGGTGACCATACATCCTGCTCTGACCAGGATGGTTCCACTTTAAGCCTCTGTTGTCCTGTCATCATTATTAATAGAGACAACCCCTTATAAACTTCACTCTCAAAATTGTCCTGATTTCCACAATAAATGATCTGGTCACCCTATAGGCAATGCAGGCAAAAGAAGGGTGAAAGGCCTCATTCTACACCGTAGTTTCTGTGCAGCCCAATGGCCCAGCCTGTGACTGTTCTGAGTGGGGAACGATGCCTGAGGGGCCTGTGAGTCCAGTTGGCAGCAGGGCTGGGCCCCAAGGAAGCCTCCACGCCCTTCTCCTTCTCGAAATGCTTCCTTAAGAAGCATGCAGTGGCCTGTCTTTGCTCAGCTGAGCCAACCGCATTAAGAAAAGTGTATTAGCTTTGCCCCTGAGACTAAAGCTTATTGAATGTTTATTTTTAAAAAGCACTAACATTTCTCGAAGGGCTCTCCTTTATTCCTTAGGAAGAGTTAAAGTAAACTGGAATGCCTTTCATAGTACAAAATTGTGGGGGGGTGGAGAGCAACAATTCAAAAAGTAGTAGGGCTTCCCTGGTGGCGCAGTGGTTGAGAGTCTGCCTGCAGATGCAAGGGATGCAGGTTCGTGTCCCGGTCCGGGAAGATCCCACATGCCACGGAGCGGCTGGGCCCGTGAGCCATGGCCGCTGAGCCTGCACGTCCGGAGCCTGTGCTCCGCTACGGGAGAGGCCACAATAGTGAGAGGCCTGCGTACCGCAAAAAAAAAAATAAAAAATAAATAAAAAAATAAAAAGTAGTATTTTAACATGAGTATATAAATGCTGTGTGAATGCAAATACCCACTTGCCCAGAATCTCTTTAGGGACTACGGGGGTCAGACACCTAAGGTTCACTATGGAAAACCGGAGAAAAACAAACAGAACATTGAGTCTTCTGTTTTCTTCAGCTAGCTTGCATATATCCCAAAAGTGTGAACCAGATTTCCTGTCTGCTTTTTAGGTTTTCTTTTATAAGCTTCTTTTCGTATTTAGTCAAGGGTAGTTCCTCTCTCTTGCTACTCTTTGGTAATGGTAAGTGAAAGACAATGGCTCTTATCTGCTGGTGAGAAAAGAGAGTTTAAAACTACAGGTGGGATATTATACTTTTAGAAAATAATAAACAAACATGATGAATGTTAAGTGTTCACCAATTTCAAGAATTTCCAAAAAGAACCATATGTATCCATTTTTCCAACAGCAGAAAATTATCATCTAAGAATGGCAAACACTCACATCATAAAGCCACAGAAGTTGTCTTTAAAATGGAGGAAAGCTTTCATTTATGAAATACTATGGCATTTAAAAAGTAAAAGTGTGATACATTTGAAGTAAAAATAACCCATTTCCTTGCTCTATCGTGGCCAGAATGTGAATCATGGTCTCCAAAGAGCTCTCAGGGCAGTTTACTCACGTGCACTGTGTCTCATGTGCCTTTTCCCGTTACAAATCCACAAAACTCATGACAAACCTCGAAGGTCCAGTATCTGTCTGCCAGCCCCAGTAGAGCTGAACCGGGATCATGCTTCTTTACAAGTGAAAGAGCCACTTCAACAGATGGCAAATCAAGGTGACCGGATCCACAGCAATGAAAGAATGCAGTGCATCTGTGATCTTGAATATTCTGTGGATTGTTTCCTCTTAGACAGGTCTATACCTCCCACTTAAAAAAATCAAATATGCAAGATACATGTTTTTACTGAAAAAAAAAAATTCACTGTTTGATATTCAACTCCCAGAACAGAAAAACAAAATTGTATAGGTCCTCAGTGTTTTTCCAAATAAGATTTATTTTTCTTTCCCTAAAATCTTTGCTGGGTAGAGAAGGGGAGAGGGTACCAGTATAGTAGAAATAGATAAGAAAAAGTCTATTTCAGATGCTAGGAGAAGAGTAAAAGGATACAGCTTTTGATCCTGCAGTTAATGAGTACAGGTATCTCAATCCCACAAAACTAGAGGCCAGTACAGTCGCCCTCTCCACACTCAGGATGAGCTCAGGTTCACGCCACACTAGTTTGTTCTCCTTCTAATTCCAATGAGAACTAAAAGCAAGGACTAAAGCCTTGCTCCTCCAGATGGGGCACTCAGACCAGCAGCAACAGTGTCACAGAGGGGCTTTTGAGAAATGCAGACTCTCAGGCCCAGCCCCAGACATACTGAATCAGAATTTGCATTTTAACGAGATGCCCAGGTGATCTGTATGCACATGGAGGGTTGAGAAGCACTGCTCTAGGGGACTTGGAATGAGCAGGTGGACAGCTAATCCCTTCCTACTGAAGATGTTTATTTCTCTGCTGCAAATAAATTCAGCACCGTTTCCAATAGTACAACTTCTGCCGCACTTAGAGAAAAAGAAAATTGGACTTTGAATCCCTATTCTGCTACTTACTGGCAAGTTAATGAGCTTCACTGAGTAACTTCTCTTTACCACCACCCGCCATTTTCCAGGCGGAAAATGAGAATTAGATGAGAATTAGATGAGAATTGGATGAAAGAGTAGTGTAAGGATGCCCAGGAATGTGTGAGGCACAAGTAAGGAAATATAGGATCTGCAAACATTGCTTTAACTTTGAAAGAATAACACCAATGTCCCCAAAGTTATCATATACATTTCATATAATTCCAAAAAACTCCTGACAGATATTTTAATTGTATAAAATCATCTCAAAGAAAAAGAAACCTTAATCAAGACAAGAAAGGCAGGTGCTTTAAAAGAACAGAAGAATAAAAAAAGATTATATAAAATTCTAGAGAAAAATTCTACCGAAAAAACATATAAAAATTTGTTTATATAAAGTGATGCTCAAGCTCACTGATAGCGGGGGAGGTAAAGAATAAAGTAACAGTGGAATAACACTTTGAACCTCTTAGATTGGTAAAAATTTAAAAGTTTCATAAGATGGCAGCAACATTATATGTATATGATGTACATATAATGAGGTATATTGGTGCTTCTATTTCTAGGAGATAGATTCCCAGGACAGGATTACTGGGTCAAAGGCATGGAGGAGCGGTAGCAATAGTAGCAGTATTAATCACAACAATAACCATTACTACTACAAGGATTCCTTTGACTCATCCATCCATCTCCTGGTAATCTACTTATTACAGTAAACTATTCGTGAGCATCATTATTGCAGTAGTAGTAACGACTGCGGGTACTACAGCTACTGTTGCTACCGCTACGACGTAGAGAGCGCTTATTAAGTGCCACTGTTCAAGCACTTCACATATATTGAGTCTAATCCCCCAACAACTCTAAAAAACTCTAAAAAATAGGAACCATTCCTATTTTGCAGGCTAGGAAACGGAGACACTTAAACGTGCCTGGCACACATAGTAAGAACTACATAAATGTTAGCTATTTTGTTGTCATCATTACATATTCTCTGACATAGCAATCCTGCTCCTGCAACTCTAACCAAATGAGAAAAACAACCTAACAAAAAATGTCATGAATATCTATATGAATGTACATGAATGGGTATACGTGGACAGGTATGAGTAAATACATCTTTGTATGAAATAAAGAAAAATAGGGCTTCCCTGGTGGCGCAGTGGTTGAGAGTCCACCTGCCAATGCAGGGGACACAGGTTTGTGCCCCGGTCCGGGAGGGTCCCACATGCCGCGGAGCGGTTGGCCCTGTGAGCCATGGCCGCTGAGCCTGCGCGTCCGGAGCCTGTGCTGCGCAACGGGAGAGGCCACAACAGTGATAGGCCCACGTACAGCAAAAAAAAAAAAAATAATAATAATAATAAAATAAAGAAAAATACAGAGGGATGCTGAGTAGGCAGTAAACTCGGATTATTTTGTTGGTGGGGAGATGATATTTGGAGAAGAGGAGGGTTGGAGAAAGGGGGAAGCAATTTTAATAAATCAGAACACACAGAAAGTGAGAATGTTGAAGTACAGGATAACAACAAAGAAATAACATTTTACATTCTTTGGGGACACAAAGAGCCCTGGAGGAGTTTAAGGAATAGGCATTTTTAAGCAAATGTCATTACTCAGAAGAGTAATATTTTTGTTAAGTGATTTGGGTTCCCCTCCACACACACACATAATACAAGTTATTGAGAAAATTTCCAAAACATTGTTCTATGTTGCACAAAAAAAGTCCTAGTAATTCCAAGGTGCGAACACAGTAATCGTCCATGTAAAGGCACCGTCTAGGGGCAAGAAAGCTGAGTTCTGCTCCCGGCACTGTCACCATTGGGCCATCTGACCTTTGGCTTCCCGTCACTAACCTACACTTAGTTTTCTCATTCCCAAAGTAAGGAAGTTCGACCAGATCATCTTAAATCCCCTTTTAGTTATAAAAATGTGTTGATTCTGTAATTAAAAACAATAAAGTAGAAAAGTGAAAAACTAATAAACAGAAGTGACAATTATCACACATTTTAAAGGAACAAAGTTCAAAATCTTAATACCCTATAGCTAAGCAGGTAATTTAATGACCTTAATTAAATTAAGTTTGTACCTTAAATTAAATGTACATTTAATTTGTACATTTTTAGAATTAAAAACTGCAATAAGATCAGTTAGGTATTTTATATTTCCAAGTGGTGAATATAACTACTCAATGCTTTAAGTTTCATGTTGAGAAAAAAAGTTGCCAGTTTAGATATCTTTCAGATTACTTCCTGACGTAAGGCTTCATTTGTCACCTTAAAATGGAGCCATCCATAAGGAGTAGTTCAACCAAAATGTCATTCTCTAGAGACCACATGTCATAACCCTACAAAAAAAAAAGCTGGTAAATGCCAGCTAGTCAGCCAAATAAATAAATTACTCATTAAAAACTGTAACAGAACGTTTTGAATATAAATTATTAATAGAACACAAATTTGGGGGAAAAAAAACTAACTGCTTAAGCAGGACAGCTTCCTGAAGCAACATTCGACGTTTAAATTTTTACAGTTTCCTCAAAAGTTTTGTAAATAACAATGTGATTATTAATAACACTTAATGAAAATTTATGCCTGGGTGCAATGCATAAAAAGTCACTAACTCACAGGGCGTAAAGATTTCCATGAGCTTGTTAAATTTTATGTATTTTATTTCCTTAAATGGTTATGGGATTTTCCAAAAGCATACACAAAATTCCTTAAAGCTTTGCCAACTTAGAAATAGTTACACGGAAACCACCTTTTCAGACTATATGGAATCTCCCAGAAAAATCTACTTAGTCTTTTGATAGGATATCTGGGTATGAATTCCTACAAAAACATAGTAAGACTTCTGCCCCCACCAGATTTTATAGGATGACGTAAGGAAACAATTTATGGCTTGCACAGTTATCTGAAATTCCTGAAAACAAGCAGTTCCCTAAGTAGTGTGTCAAAATTTTCTTATCTACAAGCACAAGCACGTGCATTTATTTATATCCCCAGATTAACTTCAAGTCTAATTTTACTGCCACTAGTATCCAGCGGTGGATTTCTTTTTTCTAATTACAAATGGAACTTGAGCTAGATCAAAGGCATTTTAAGGTCAAAATTTACTTC
Source organism: Stenella coeruleoalba (assembly GCF_951394435.1). Lineage (NCBI taxonomy): Eukaryota > Metazoa > Chordata > Mammalia > Artiodactyla > Delphinidae > Stenella > Stenella coeruleoalba. Next base: position 75,980,085 of record NC_137155.1, read on the forward strand.
TCTGAAAAATAGAGGGTGTGATCCCATGTAATTAATTAATACTTAGCCATGCCCTTTGGCGCATTACGTGGTGGCTATAGGAAACCGAGTCCAGCCGTCCCCACCTGTTGGTGCAGTGGACTGCTTGACTTACCCAAAAGAGCAGATTGAGCGCGTAGAGCAGGCAGCGCAAACACTTCACAGAATCTTCTCTGGCCATTGTGAGCCCCGGGAGGGAGAAGCCCCATCCTTTCACCACATCCTACCCCCACGGGCAAAACAGCAGCGATCTGCAGAGGGCGGGGGATAACAGGGGACTTCTCACCACCGCGCTCCTCACCCCCAGCCCATCCCTCCTCTGCCAGCCCTCAGCTGGGTGCAGGTCTGGTCCGAAGCCTAGTTCATTCGAGACATCGCTTCATCGAAAATCATTTGTTAAAGTTATAATAGTAACCTAAACTCCCCAAAGTTCCAAACAGGCTTCAGATAACACCTGCTGGGAAGAGAAAAGATTGTCTCCCCGGATGAATGAAGGCGCGCAGTAAACTCGGGTTCTCAGGGGACACGCGGCGGTGTCCTCTGAATTCTGATGAGACGCTCTTTAAAACCTCCCTCAGTCCACGCCCCTCCTCGGGGAGAGCTCTGCTCCGAACTGTCCCGAAGGTTGGAAACCACACTCCCGTCTCCCCCCCGCCCCCCGGAGATGTCACAGACGCCGCGGGCGACACCGAAGGTTAGAGTGTTCCTCTCACTGGGACAGTTCCTGGGCCCCCCACCTCCGCACCCCCTTCGCCATCCCGCAGCTCGGGTGTGAACGCGGGGCACTGGAGGGGGCGCAGCGCTGAGCTGGGATTCCGCCCGGCGACTAGGGTTTCTCCGGGAGAACACGAGAAATGATGTTTGGGCCCCGGAATGATGGATTAGCCGGGGGCGGCGGGCGGGGAGCGGGGAGGGGCGCACGGGAATTAGGGCCGGTGCAGCTGTGCAGACGCCGGGTTAGTCATTCACGTCCCCCTCCCCCGGCCCCGGCCCCGGCCGCGACCCGGCTCTCCCAGCCGCCCGAGGAGCACAAAGCCGAGCGCGGTCAGCCGCCCCGCCACCCGGGCGCGCGCCCCCGGCAGGGCGCGCGGGGAAGCGCCGGCGGCGGGGAGCCCCGAAGCCAGCACTCTAAGTAGTTTAGCACACAGCGCCGGGGGCAGCCGCCGCCGGCGGGCTGGCGGGACAGCGGGCAGGAAGGACGAGAGACGCGCGGCCACTCACCGTCGGCGCTGGGCTCCGCGCCCCGATCCCGCCGGGGGACAGTCGGGGACGCACTGCGGGGGCTCATCGGGGCAGCGACGCTCCTCCTGGAAAGCCGCAGGGCTGCATTGACTCAAACTGGAGAAGCTTCCTTCTCTTCCTCTCCCCCCGCCGCCGCCGTCGCCGCCTCCTGGGAAAAGGGGGAAAAAAAAAAGTCCTGGGCAGCAGTTGCTGGAAAGTCTCTGCTAAGCCACCTCCCAGCGCCGCTGTCCCTCCCAAGTCCTCGCCAAGTCCGGACGAGGCAGCGGCGGCAGCCAGGGCCAGCTGCACGAACTCTCAGCGCATGCTCGGGCCGCCGGCTGCCCGGGTTGGATCCTAATGGGTGTTTCTGGTCCCCTCACGCGGCGTGAGCCCCCGAAGGGACGCCTCACCTCTACAAGGGCCAGAGGGAGAAAAACCTAGGGACTTTGGAGAAGTCCGCGCAGCAAGCCCCTTAAAAATGGTGGTGTCGGAGGAGGGGAGGCTGGGTTATAACCATAGGGAACAGGCTTTTATTATATGAAAATATTTGTGTTTGAGAAGGGGGGTGAAGGAGTGGCCCAACCCGATTCCTGCAATGAGAAACTAGTTTTCACAACCTTTCTAGAACCACCTCCTGCGATTTGTCACTAACATGGTGCCCTGTGCTCCTTCTTATTGCTTTGTTGCCCTCCCTGATTTAAAAAAAAACAGTTCTTTCCCACTTCCATGGTGCACTAATAGCATTTACTTACACCCCAGGGTAGACATGTGGAGATCTGACGGCCAGAATAGGAAGAACATGTTTAACTCTTTCACAAGTAACGCAAAGTTTCAAAAATTTTCTCGCAATAGGATTGTTTGAGCTTTAACAGGGTAATTTATCTTGAATTGTGTATATGGTAATGGGTTTTGAATTTTTTTAACAAAAAATTCAGGAAGTATTCATAGTAGGAGACTATACTTCTAAAAGTACCTTCCCGTTTGAAAGTAAGAAATTTCAGACGTAAAATATGGTGGAATTTTGATGTTTTATGCCTTGTGATAGTCCACATCTATGACTACTTCTGTGTGCATTGTGTGGCAAATAAAACTTCACTGACAAATGTGAATTACTTGAAATATAAACATCTTTGAGAAAACCTAATAATAGGAGTCCTCCTTCAATTTCCTTGGGGGGTGGGGAATAAAATGGAGTCCTGTGTCCATCACTGCCTATCTAGAGTCAGTTGCTACAAGACCAGGGTGACGAAGAAACACACACTCTTATGTGGAGAGAAGTAAAATTAAGACCTAAAGAGAACTTGAGTGTCCTGGGTTATGGGAGGAAAAGTCTTGGCAAGCGAGTCACTAAGCTGTGTGTAAGGCAGCAAGCTCTAAAGAGCACGAAAGCCATCGACTCCAAATACCAAGACAAATGTCCAGTCATCCACCAAATGACACTACCTCTGGCAACAGAGTATCTTCTGGAGTCACAGAGAAGAGCAAAGAAACCCACTTTAATCCTCAGTTACTGCTCAAATGAGGGTGTACGCCAGTTACAAGCAGAGGGCTGCTGAAACCACCCACCATCTGAATGCTGTTGGTGCCACACATTCCTCTAAGTGATAGAAAAAACCCCACGTTGAGGGCAGTCTATGACTGCCATTAAAACTGACAGAAAGAGTGCAAATCATTCCCAGGTCTCCGAACAGAGATCCTCTTCTATTTCTACAAAGCAGTGAAGTACCTTTTAAGTCATAAACCTTGAAGGGCCCTAGAATAATAAAATTTTAGAGGAAGATGCTTTAGAAGTACATCTCCCACCACCCCCACCCGCTTTTAGTAAATGAGGAATAGAGAGCCACGAGAAGTTTTCAAAGTTGCTCATTTACACCTCTCGTTAAATCAGATCCCAAGCGAAAATCCAGAATCATACTCTCTAACTAGTTCAGTGATTCTCAAAATTGCTGTATATTAGAACCACTTAGGGAATTTTGGACAAATCCTAATGCTCAGGCTATAGCCCACACTAATTAAATTGGAATCTCTGCAGATGTGGCCTGGGCATCCAGATTTTTCAAAGTTTGCAGGGTAATTCTAATCTGCGGCAAAGTTTGAAAACCACTGCAACTAACACTTTACAGATGCCTTAAAACTAGCAAAGGAGTTTCTTCAGGTTTAGTTGGATCAAATCCCTCACCTGTGAATTGATACCTGGGATTATTCCTATGTTAGAAGTTAAGAAGAAAACAGAGCTGCAGTTACTGTTCTCATATTCCTGAAGAATGGTATATCAAAGTCTGTGATCAACATCTCAGCAGGGGAGACCTCACCACATTTGAGGCATTGCAGAACTGGGTAGTTTTAATAGCTTAAACCTGACCATACCTCCCTATAACTGGTACCACTCAACTCTAGTTCTTCTGCCTTTTGGAATCCACAGCAGGAGCAATCCTTCTCCCATATGACAGCCCTTCAACTCCCTGAGGGCAGCTTCTAGTCCCCTCCTCTCTAAGTCTTCTCTTCTCTAGGATCATAGAAGCGCAGTAAGACTTGACATCACAGCTGTCATTCTGTCGGCTCTACATTTTTCTCTGTGAGAATAACGTTTTTGTGCACAAAGGTAGGATAGAAAAATCCCAAAATGGGCATTACAGTTTGAATGTAGAATAACACATTAGGAAGGCGGAATGGTCTGTTCATTGCCCGTGAAGTAGGAACCCAGTTCTCTGGCCATGTATACTTCACTCGTGTACCTTTGAGTGTGTGGCCACATGCTGAAGATACTAAGAATAAGATGGGTCCCTGTGTGTCATTCCTACAGTCAGGAGCAAAACTCAGCTAGCTAAGCAGTAATGTAATACAAGTTCTTCACTCCACAAGGCAGCTCATTTGTCTACATCTTATTGCACTCAATCTGCTCAAGTTGTGCAGAGGGAAGGAACTGCATAGGTATTTGGTAGGATGACTGAATTTCTGTTGCTTCTTCCTTACAGTACACCTGCAACGGTCCTTCACAATCAATACAGGAAAGATGTTTTGAGAAGTATTATGTTTTGAGAAGTATTATGTGTCTGACATCATAGATGCTTCTCATAAAATGTCTTAGTAATTCCTCATAACGACACAGTTGGATACTGAGACTCGGAGAGTTGATTTCTCCAGGGCCATACTGGTAGTGAAAAGAAAGTGAGATTCTAAGATCGGTCTGACTCTTTCCACTGTTAATCTGCATTACAATAATATTTCAAATCTTGGTGGGAATTCACTGACAAGTTTCAAGAATAAAAATATTCTCGGCAATTATTATTACTTCTTGAGCATATGAGGCTGGATTTCAAATATGTATACTCTAACTATGACTGGCGAATCTACTTTCACCTTTTACTTCTGAAAGAGTATACTCAGTCAGACCTGAGAAAAGCCTTTCGGCACTGAATTACGTAGACTTCACTCACTACAAGCTTAAGGTTGGCAAATATAAAATGCAGGATGCCCATTTAGGTTTGCATTTCAGATCAACAACAAATAACTTTTCAGCATAAGGATGTCCCAAATATTACATGGGACAAGTATAACATTGGACAAACACATACTAAAAAATTATTCATTGTTTATCTGAAATTCAAATTTAATGTGCATCCTACATTTTTATTTGCTAATTCTGACAATCCTATGCAAACTAGAAAATTCAACTCAAAGTACTACAATAATGATATAAGTAAATATATAATTTCACATAACAGTGTGTGTTCAAAAATAGCAATCTATCCAGTCAGCAATGACATCAGTTCTTTTTCCAGCTTGCTTTTGTGATATATACAGTGTGTCAACTAACGTCCTTGGGCTACATCTTCTCATACTCACAAGATAACTGTGCAAATCCAGGCACTACGTGCAGTTATCACTTCTTCTAGAGAAGGAAGAAACTCTTCCCACCTATGGCTCTCCCTTATGATCAAGGAAACCTCTCCCAGAAGTTTTGCAGCAGGTTATCTGTTATGATTCATTAGCTAGAACCCGGTCACATACTGATGGATGCATGGATTATTGGCAAGGCTATGGGTCAGCCATGACTGGTTTAAAGCAATCAAGATGCCTTCCTTGTGCCTGGAGTGACTCTTCTCTGAAGCGCACGGCCAAACAGAGGAGGGTAGATAATAGAAAATAATCAGATTTTTGTTTGAACTGCGGGGTAGAGAAAAAACTGGGTGCTGCCGTCTTCTCTTGCATTCACTGCTGAAACAACCCAGCTCTCACCCAACAATTTCTGTGGCACTACTCAGCAAAGGCCCTTAGTTCCTGAGAGAACCACTGAAGCAGGAACCTCCTGGCAACAGCGAAGAACCCTAAGAAAACCCAGATCACATCGTTTCCATCCCACGCCATCAGCTTACATCCTGTACCCACATTTGCCTTTGTACACCATATGATTGAATAGAGAGCTGTCCAGGAGCGAGCATGAGCATTTGAATGAGAAAGCAGGTTCTGGCAGCGGTGCCCCACTCTGCCCAGCCCGTCCCGTGGGTTCTGCGGGCCGGTGTGGAGAAGTGCCCTTCTGGGGGCTCTTCTGCCCCTCGCCAGGGTTTTGAAGTTGGAGTCACAGGGGCCAATAACTCATCACGCCGGCACTTTGGAGGCTGCTGCTCTGCCGGCGACTCCGTGGAGTCCTTCATCTCCCGAACACTCAAAGCTGAGCAGGGAAGGAAACACGGCTGGGAAGAGTGTAGCCCTGGGACTGGGACAGTGGATTTGGGTCAGAAGACATGAATTTGCAAACTACTATTTTCTAGTAGCCTCTTTGAACTCACGCTTAATGATGTATGACTTATAGGGCTATTGTAAGGATCATTTTTTTAAAAAATACAAGATATAAATGGAGACAGACCTTCAAGATGGTGGAAGAGTAAGACGTGGAGATCGCGTTCCTCCCCACAAATACATCAGAAATACATCTACATGTGGAACAGCTCCTAGAGAACACCTACTGAACGCTGGCAGAAGACCTCAGACCTCCCAAAAGGCAAGAAACTCCCCACGTACCTGGGTAGGGCCAAAGAAAAAAGAAAAATCAGAGACATAAGAATAGGGACGGGACCTGCACCAGTGGGAGGGAGCTGTGAAGGAGGAAAGGTTTCCACACACTAGGAAGCCCCTTCACGGGCGGAGACTGCGGGTGGTGGAGGGGGTAAGCTTCGGGGCCAGGGAGGAGAGCGCAGCAACAGGGGTGCGGAGGGCAAAGCGGAGAGATTCCTGCACAGAGGATCAGTGCCGACCAGCACTCACCAGCCCGAGAGGCTTGTCTGCTCACCCGCTGGGGCGGGTGGGGGCTGGGAGCTGAGGCTCGGGCTTTGGAGGTCGGATCCCAAGGAGAGGACTGGGGGTGGCTGCATGAACACAGCCTGCAGGGGGCTAGTGCGCCACGGCTAGCTGGGAGGGAGTCCGGGAAAAAGTCTGGAGCTGCCTAAGAGGCAACAGACCATTGTTTCAGGGTTCGCAAGGAGAGGGGTTTCAGAGCTCCGAACAAACGAGCTCCAGAGACGGGCGCGAGCCGCGCCTACCAATGCGGACGCCAGAGACAGGCATGAGACGCTAAGGCTGCTGCTGCCGCCACCAAGAAGCCTGTGTGCGAGCACAGGTCACTATCCACACCCCACTTCCGGGGAGCCTGGGCAGCCCGCCACTGCCAGGGTCCCAGGATCCAGGGACAACTTCCCCGGGAGAACACACGGCACGCCTCACGCTGGTGCAACGTCACACCGGCCTCTGCCACCACAGGCTCACCCCGCAACCATACCCCTCCCTCCCCCCGGCCTGAGTGAGCCAGAGCCCCCGAATCAGCTGCTCCTTTAACCCCATCCTGTCTGAGCGAAGAACAGATGCCCTCAGGCGACCTACATGCAGAGGCAGGTCCAAATCCAAAGCTGAACCCCAGGAGCTGTGCGAAAAAGAAGAGAAAGGGAAATGTCTCCCAGCAGCCTCAGGAGAAGTGCATTAAATCTCCACAATCAACTTGATGTAACCTGCATCTGTGGAATACATGAATAGACAACGAATCATCCCAAATTGAGGAGGTGGACTTTGGGAGCAATGATATACATTTTTTTTTCCTTTTTCTCTTTTTGTGAGTGTGTATGTGTATGCTACTTTGTGTGATTTTGTCTGTATAGCTTTGCTTTTACCATTTGTCCTAGGGTTCTGTCTGTCCGTTTTCTTGTTGTTTTGTTTTGGTTTGTTTTTGGTTTTGTTTTTTTTTTTAATATAGTTTTTAGTGCTTGTTATCATTGGTGGATTTGTTTTGGGTTTCTTTGCTCTCTTCTTTCTTCTTATGTTTTCTTTTTTAAATTACTTTTTTTATTTTTTAAAATTATTTTTTAATTTTTATTTTAATAACTTTATTTTATTTTATTTATTTATTTAGTTTTTCTCCCTTTTCTTCTGAGCTGTGTGGCTGACAGGGTCTTGGTGCTCTGGCCAGGTGTCAGGCTTCTGCCTCTGAGGTAGGAAAGCCGAGTTCAGGACATGGTTCCGCCAGAGACCTCCCAGCTCCACGTAATATCCAACAGTGAAAACTCTCCCAGAGATCTCCATCTCAACACTAAGACCCAGCTCCACTCAACGACCAGCAAGCTACAGTGCTGGACACCCCATGCCAAACAACTAGCAAGACAGAATGCAAAACCACCTATTAGCCAAGATGCTGCCTAAAATCATAAAAAAGGTCACAGACACCCCCAACACACCACCGGATGCAGTCCTGCACACCAGAAAGACAAGATCCAGCCTCATCCACCAGAACACAGGCAATAGTCCCCTCCACCAGAAGCCTACACAACCCACTGAACCAACCTTAGCCACTGGGGACAGACACCAAAAACAATGGGAACTATGAACCTGCAGCCTGCAAAAAGTAAGTTAAGCAAAATGAGAAGACAGAAAAACACACAGCAGATGAAGGAGCAAGGTAAAAACCCACCAGACCAAACAAATGAAGAGAAAATAGTCAGTCTACCTAAAAAAAAATTCACAGTAATGATACTAAAGATGATCTGAAATCGTGGAAATAGAATGGAAAAAATACAAGAAACGTTTAACAAGGACCTAGAGAACTAAAGAGCAAACAAAAAATGATGAACAACACAATAAATGAAATTAGAAATTCTCTAGAAGGCATCAATAGCAGAATAACTGAGGCAGAAGGACGGATAAGGGACCTGGAAGATAAAATAGTGGAAATAACTACTGCAGAGCAGAATAAAGAAAAAAGAATGAAAAGAATTGAGGATAGTCTCAGAGACCTCTGGGAAAACATTAAACACACCAACATTCGAATTATAGGGGTCCCAGAAGAAGAAGAGAAAAAGAAAGGGAAGGAGAAAATATTTGAAGAGATTATAGATGAAAATTTCCCTAATATGGGAAAGGAAATAGTTAAGTCCAGGAAGCACAGAGAGTCCCATACAGGATAAATCCAAGGAGAAACACGGCAAGACACATATTAATCAAACTATAAAAATTAACAACAAAGAAAAAATATTAAAAGCAGCAAGGGAAAACCAAGAAATAACATACAAGGGAATGCCCATAAGGTTAAAAAGCTGATCTTTCAGCAGAAACTCTGCAAACCAGAAGGGACTGGCAGGACATATTTGAAGTGATGAAAGGGAAAAACCTACAACAAAGATTACTCTACCCAGCAAGGATCTCATTCAGATTTGACAGAGAAATTAAAACCTTTACAGATAAGCAAAACTAAGAGAATTCAGCACCACCAAACCAGCTTTACCACAAATGATAAACGAACTTCTCTAGGCAGGAAACACAAGAGAAGGAAAAGACCTACAATAACAAACCCAAAACAATTAAGAAAATGGTAATAGGAACATACATATCGATAATTACCTTAAATTTAAATGGATTAAATGCTCCAACCAAAAGACCTAGACTGGCCTAAGACATAGACATAGACTGAAAGTGAGGGGATGGAAAAAGATATTCCATGCAAATGGAAATCAAAAGAAAGCTGGAGTATCAATTCTCATATCACACAAAATAGACTTTAAAATAAAGACTATTACAAGAGACAAAGAAGGACACTGCATAACAATCAAGGGATCAGTCCAAGAAGAAGATATAACAATTGTAAAATTTATGCATCCAACATAGGAGCACCTCAGTACCTAAGGCAAATGCTAACAGGCATAAAAGGGGAAACTGACAGTAACACAATCATAGTAGAGGACTTTAACACCCCATTTTCACCAGTGGACAGATCATCAAAAATGTAAATAAATAAGGAAACACAAGCATTAAATGGCACATTAAGCAAGATGGACTTAATTGATATTTATAGGACAGTAAATCCAAAAACAACAGAATACACTTTCTTCTCAAGTGCTCAAGGAACATTCTCCAGGATAGATACATAGATAGATAGATCATATCTTGGGTCACAAATCAAGCCTTGGTAAATTTAAGAAAATTGAAATGTATCAAGTATCTTTTCCAAGCCTTGGTAAATTTAAGAAAATTGAAATCGTATCAAGTATCTTTTCCAACCACAACGCTATGAGACTAGATATCAATTACAGGAAAAAAATCTGTAAAAAATAAAAACACATGGAGGCTAAACAATACACTACTTAATAACCAAGAGATCACTGAACAAATCAAAGAGGAAATTAAAAAATACCTAGAAACAAATGACAATGAAAACACAACAACCCAAAACCTGTGGGATGCAGCAGAAGCAGTTCTAAGAGGGAAGTTTATAGCAATACAATCCTACCTCAACAAACAAGAAACATCTCAAATAAACAACCTAACCTTACACCTAAACCAATTAGAGAAAGAAGAAGAAAAAAACCCAAAGTTAGCAGAAGGAAAGAAATCATAAAGATCAGACAGAAATAAATGAAAAAGAAATGAAGGAAACGATAGCAAAGATCAATAACACTAAAAGCTGTTTCTTTGGGAAGATTAACAAAATTGATAAACCATTAGCTAGTCTAATTAAGAAAAAAAGGGAGAAGACTCAAATCAATAGAATTAGAAATGAAAAAGGAGAAGTAACAACTGACACTGCAGAAATTCAAAGGATCATGAGAGATTACTACAAGAAACTCTATGCCAATAAAATGGACAACCTGCAAGAAATGGACAAATTCTTAGAAAAGCACAACCTTCTGAGAATGAACCAGGAAGAAATAGAAAATATAAACAGACAAATGACAAGCAGTGAAATTGAGACTGTGATTAAAAATCTTCCAAAAAACAACAGCCCAGGACCAGATGGCTTCACAGGCAGATTCTATCAAACAGTTTGAGAAGAGCTAACACTTATCCTTCTCAAACTCTTCCAAAATATAGCAGAGGGATGAGCACTCCCAAACTCATTCTACGAGGCCACCATCACCCTGATACCAAAACCAAAGATGTCACAAAGAAAACTACAGGCTGATATCACTGATGAACATAGATGCAAAATCCTCAACAAAATACTAGCAAACAGAATCCAACAGCACATTAAAAGGATTGTATACCATGATCAAGTGGAGTTTATCCCAGGAATGCAAAGATTCTTCAATATACGCAAATCAATCAATGTGATACACCATATTAACAGATTGAAGGAGAAAAACCATATGATCATCTCAATAGATTCAGAAAAACCTTTTGACAAAATCCAACACCTATTTATGATAAAAACCCTCCAGAGAGTAGGCACAGAGAGAACTTACCTCAAAATAATAAAGCCCATATATGACAAACCCACAGCCAACATCGTTCTCAATGGTGAAAAACTGAAAGCATTTCCACTAAGATCAGGAACAAGACAAGGTTGCCCACTCTCACCACTATTATTCAACAGAGTTTTGGAAGTTTTAGCCACAGCAATCAGAGAAGAAAAAGAAATAAAAGGAATCCAAATCAGTAAAGAAGAAGTAAAGCTGTCACTGTTTGCAGATGACATGATACTATACATAGAGAATCCTAAAGATGCTACCAGAAAACTACTAGAGCTAATCAATGAATTTGGTAAAGTAGCAGGATACAAAATTAATGCACAGAAATCTCTGGCATTCCTATACACTAATGATGAAATATCTGAAAGAGAAATAAAGGAAACACTCCCATTTGCCATTGCAACAAAAAGAATAAAATACCTAGGAATAAACCTACCTAAGGAGACAAAAGACCTGTATGCAGAAAACTATAAGACACTGATGAAAGAAATTAAAGATGATACAGATGGAGAGATATACCATGTTCTTGGATTGGAAGAACAACATTGTGAAAATGAGTGTAGTACCGAAAGCAATCTACAGATTCAATGCAATCCCTATCAAACTACTAATGGCATTTTTCATAGAACTAGAACAAAAAACTTCACAATCTGTATGGAAACACAAAAGACCCCGAATAGCCAAAGCAATCTTGAGAAAGAAAAATGGAGCTAGAGGAATAAGGCTGCCGGACTTCAGACTATACTACAAAGCTACAGTAACCAAGATAGTTTGGTACTGACACAAAAACAGAAATATAGATCAATGGAACAGGATAGAAAGCCAGGAGATAAACCCATGCACATATGGTCACCTTATCTTTAATAAATGAGGCAAGAATATACAATGGAGAAAAGACATCATCTTCAGTAAGTGGTGCTGGGAAAACTGGACAGCTGCATGAAAAAGAATGAAATTAAAACACTCCTTAACACCATACACAAAAATAAACTCAAAATGGATTAAAGACTTAAACGTAAGGCCAGACACTATAAAACTCTTAGAGGAAAACATAAGCAGAACACTCTATGACATAAATCACAGCAAGATCCTTTTTGACCTGCCTCCTAGAGAAATGGAAATAAAAACAAAAATAAACAAATGGGACCTAATGAAACTTAAAACTTTTGCACAGCAAAGGAAACCATAAACAAGAAGAAAGACAACCCTCAGAATGGGAGAAAATATTTGAAAATGAAGCAACTGACAAAGAATTAATCTCCAAAACTTACAAGCAGCTCATGCAGCTCAATATCAGAAAAACAAACAACCCAGTCCAAAACTGGACAGAAGACATAAATAGATATTTCTCTAAAGAAGATATACAGATTGCCAACAAACACATGAAAGAATTCTCAACATCACTAATCATTAGAGAAATGCAAATCAAACTACAGTGAGGTATCACCTCACACCAGTCAGAATGGCCATCACCAAAAAATCTACAAAAAAATAAATCCTGGAGAGGATGTGGAGAAAAGGGAACCCTCTTGCACTGTTGGTGGGAATGTAAATTGATACAGCCACTATGGAGAACAGTATGTGGAGGTTCCTTAAGAAACTACAAATAGAACTACCATATGACCCAGCAATCCCACTACTGGTCATACACCCTGAGAAAACCATAATTCAAAAAGAGTCATGTGCCAAAATATTCATTGCAGCTCTATTTACAATAGCCAGGACATGGAAGCAACCTAAGTGTCCATCGACAGATGAATGGATAAAGAAGATGTGGTGCATATATACAGTGGAATATTGCTCAGCCATAGAAAGAAACGAAATTGAGTTATTTGTAGTGATGTGGATGGACCTAGAGTCTGTCATGCAGAGTGAAGTAAGTCAGAAAGAGAAAAACAAATAACGTATGGTAACACATATATATGGAATCTAAAAAAAAAATTGGTTATGAAGAACCTAGGGTCAGGACAAGAATAAGACACAGACATAGAGAATGGACTTGAGGACACGGGGAGGGGGAATGGTAAGCTGGGATGAAGTGAGAGAGTGGCATGGACTTATATATACTACCAAATGTAAAATAGATAGCTAGTGGGAAGCAGCCACATAGCACAGGGAGATCAGCTTGGTGCTTTGTGACCACCTAGAGGGGTGGGTTAGGGAGGGTGGAGGGAGATGCAAGAGGGAGGAGATATGGGGATATAGGTATATGTATAGCTGATTCACTTTGTTATAAAGCAGAAACTAACACACCATTGTAAAGCAATTATATTCCAATAAAGATGTTTAAAAAAATTGTCCAAATTAGCACTCTTGTATAAAGTCCTAGAAGAATTTCCTCTTAACGTTTATCCAAACCCATCCTCTGTACAAAGTTCAGAGATTTGGATTCATTTCACTGGCTAACATTTGTACAAATAATCCAGTCGTATTCAGTAAATATTTATTGAATTGTTACTACAAACTCAGAACTATGCTAGGAGATAGCAAAAGTTCTAACATAACTTTGACTCTCAAAGAACTTATAACATCATCGGCATACTTTCTCTTCAGAAAGTGAAACTTACAGAACTTAAGAACTCTTTCCCCTTATAAAAAGTCTTAATTGACAGTTCTCTGAAACAAACTAAAAGGAAAAGGAAGGAATATAGCTTCCATTTACAAACAGCTGCGAAACCCTACTTTTCTTAGAAAGATCCCTCAGGAGTTACTCCATTATCTGATGACATCAGCTTCTTATCATGTCCCCAATACAACAGCTAGGAGAAATAAACCAATATTTACCATGAATATTAGACATTTGTCTTCATCTGCTGCCCCTTCAATTCACTTGCCATGTTTTAAAACTTTTAGTTTACTCCAACAGGGCATTAATAAGACATTTATTTATTTATGCTAGATACAAATATTTAATTTTTAAAATTATTTGCAGTCAGCTAATCCAAACTCTCGAGTGTCCTCAACCTACCACATATAAACTATTTTATGTAACAAAAACAACTGTGATCTTGTGATTATAATTCAGCCTTTACAAAAGTTCTATCGTTGAAATTTAGACTTTCTATTTTTATGTTATTATTGTGTGTATGTGTATTAGCCATAACCACCGGTGGCAAACTAGAGATGTAGTGAATTTTCATTTCATATTTCATGGTATGAATGTGTGAAGGATTGACTGATGAATATGAAAAAAAGCTAGCATTCCTGCTTTCTTTCAGTGAGGGTACTGCTTTTTCTTTTTTCATTCCTAAGAACTAACAATTGTCATTATGTTTTACCATCTTTGTATTGTCACTATTCTCTCTTAGAAAGTAGTCTCAGAGGGTTAGTATTCACAGTAATAAAGGAAAAGATATCATGACAGGGACATAAGTCAACCATACGTAACTCATACAGGTAGTTTTAATAACTAGCAAGCATTTCTATTATCTTAATATATTTCTTAGCTTTATCAGGAATATTACTCACTGTAACTGACTAGAAAAAAAGACTTGGGATGTAATATGCTTGTTTTAGAAAACGTATACCTATCTTCCAAAATGACTAGTAGGAACTGAATTATGTGTTTTCCTTGTGAGTTTTATACTGATGGTGTTTTATGATCCCCAGTCACCTTAGCATTGGGTCACAGAAAGGAAACTTCTAAGTCTGCCAAGGTGGAAATGAGTTGGTTCTCACTTCAGAGAAAGTGGCTTCAAATGTGGCAGCAGCCAGCATGGGCTGCAAGACTGACCATATGTTAACTTAATTAACTAGGTCCCAAGATCCATTCCTTAGATCAGACATAAAAATGAGAATGTAACAACTGAAAGCTTATGTTAGTTAAGTTTACTCTCTGTCTCGATCTTTTCTTCCTTTTACGGTCCCCAACTTGCACATGTACTAAGAACACTATAATCATTTCTCCTCTTCCCTCCCCTCCACAAACTTCACTCTATTCAGGCCGGTGTCGCCAACTATCCCATGAACTTAATGTATTTGCTGTACATCCAAAGTTTCACAGACGTGCCTCATTCAGTTATGGGAGTGGATGGGGATGGCCAGAACCTGAAAATTAGACCAATCAATTAGGGTGTGACTGGAACTTGAGTGAGGAACCATCAAAGGGCAATGTAAATTCAGGCGGCCAAGCGGAACCAAGAATGAGGGGAATGCATTGGCAAGGGCGAGGTGGAAATCTCAGCAGGAAGACAGATGGCAGCATCAGAGAGGTCCAGCAAATGGTAACAGGCAGGTGCCCTGGCAGACAGACAGAACCCAGTGGCACAGGAGCTGGGCAGCAAAAACACGAAAAGTTTCCCAGAACAAGAAGAGGACCTGCCTCCCCCCAACACATCAAGGTGATTTAGCTCCTCTCTGCCAAGGCCCAGCCGGTGAGGCTGGTCCACAGAGATGAACGCAGGCTCCTAGAAAACCATGACTCAAGAACAAGAACCATCGTCCCAGAGAAATTCCTCTAGTTTCTACTTTTAAGAGTCATAATATTAAGATTACAAAAGTTTCTGGGTTCCAGATTAAGGAAGATCTTACATGCTGGGCTAAGGAGTTGGCCCTTTATTCAGAGGCAATGGCAGCCCCTGAAGGGTTTTGACGTGATCAGAAGAATAATATAACCAACAACAGCAGGGGTTTAGAGTCAGACCCGGATTGGAATGCTGGCTTCTCACTCGCTGGGCTGGTAATGTGATAATGAGCAAATGACCTCACCTCCATAGGCCTCAGTTTCTTTATCTGTATACCTACCTCCTAAAGTGGTCATGAGTGTTATGTCATAGGTGAGGGGCCTAAATTTAGCTGGGGTCACACTGTCCTTTGAGGTTGAAGTAGAATGGCTGAGCCCCTTTCCCGCAAGCAGTGGGTAAATCTGTTTTCCCCTTGTCATCCCTCTGCAGATTCTTGAGATGGGAAAAGAATGGGAAACAGTCCTTCTAGAGTTCTGAATCAGTTTACAGGTCACCTTGTCACCCCATGTATTCTTTTCTCTAAAGGGCGACAACCTTCAGAAAAAGATCCCTTCTCTCTCAAAGTATCGCCAGTACAAGCCTCCATTCGTAGCTGCCTTTGAAGTCTCAAAGAATCTGAGAGGATTTTTGTAGCAGCATCACATACAACTCAGAAACAAATATTAGAAATCCTGGGGCTATTCTAGTACTACTTATTTCTTCCTGGTTGACTTTTCCTGAAGTTTCCATGTTGACTGACTCCCTCTTCTCTATTCTGCTCTCCCTCTGTTTATACTCCAACCACAAATTCCTAGTCATTTCCCATGCAGACGACATAGCTATCTTTTTTGTCTTATAGTCTTCTATCAAACTCTGCTCTAGAGGTCTCAGCTTTCAGACAATTCTTTTCCTAAGAGAAATTCTGATGCAAGGAAATTAGCAAGAGATTAGCAGATCAGATTAAGATACAGCCTAGAGTATAGACAGCTAGTTTTCGGAAGAGAACCTGGGATTAAGATAGCTGGGAGGACGGTGTCCCTGATGGCGCAGTGGTTGAGAGTCCACCTGCCGATGCAGGGGACACGGGTTCTTACCCCAGTCCGGGAAGATCCCACATGCCGCGCCCGCGTACTGCAAAAAAAAAAAAAAAAAAAAATAGCTGGGAGGAGTCATTCTGGGATCAGAACAAATAGCAGACCCTGACCTTGGAAATTTCCTTCCAAGAAGCTACATTTTGATTGGATTAGGTTATAGAGGACTATTTGCCTGGTGGCATTACTGAAAACAGTATAGGCAACAGCAGCCAACTCGTGGAGTTTACCAGCTGTCTGTGGTCAAGGACAGAGTAGAAGAGAGCCCTACCCGTCCCACTGTCACCCCAGGCTGGCGGGGGCACACCCAGAGCTGTGCCATCCTGAGGAGCAACATAAGAGGCTTAACACCATGCCGGGAAATGGACTTCACTCAAATGACCCAGGCAATCCCTCAACAAACAAACAAGCAAATAACAATAACAAGCCCCAAAGTGGGAGGGAGTGACCAGAACCTAGAGTTGCACAGTGAATTATCTAAAATACCTAGTTTCCAACAACAAAAAAAAATGTTGAGGCCTGAAAAGAAACAGGAAAGTGTGACTCATACACCAGGGACAAAAAGCAGACAACAGAAACTGCTTGTGACAGTGACCTGATGTTGGGTCTAACAGAAAAAGATGTCAAAGTAGCCATTATAAATATACTTACAGCACAAAAGGAAGTACGGCTAGAGAAGTACAGGAAGGAGTGACAGCAGTGTCACATCATATAGCTAATATCAATCAAAAGATATAAATGATAAAAGCCAAATGTTTTTAAGTGCTCTAGTCTCAATGATATATTTTATATTTATACATAGAAATACATTTCATATAAACAAATATATATATATAAAACAACACATTATATCCATGAAATGTGTTGTTGGTCCCATGACATATAGAAATATTATTGTAATATGCTGGCCAATAACAGCAGAAGGAGGTGGGTGGGAGCAAAACTATAACAGGCTAAGGAAATGACTATAGGTGATAAAGTAATTACTTTATAAGATAGAAAGGAAAGAAGGAAGGGAGGAAGGGATTCCCCCGTCTACTTCATCAAAGATATTGACACCAGCCCCTATCTTCCTTAGCAGTTACTTGCTAAGTTCCTGATGCCCTTCTGAGTTCTCAACCCCACTCTGGTGCTGAAACAAGCCTGAAGTTGCAGTGCAGACGGCATAACAGGAAGGCCAAGCCTATTTGCTACCAGAGCTTCTGAGATTCCCTTTGTCCCCCAGCTGTGGCCTGTCCCTATTGTCCCGACACTGCTGGTCCAGTACTAATTATGAGCTCCTGCCTACTTTCCCCACCTGACATTCCAATTTGGATTCTTATTTAGAGTCAGAAATCCTTCCCTAAACCCTATCTTCTTGGCTAGGCCCTAATACTATTCTTAATCTCTTTCTCTAGAGGCTAGACCTAGCTCCCTATATTTCATTTGCTTTCTTACTTTTCCGGGACCCATTGGGAATGGACCCTTAAACCACTACAGTGCTCCAACCCGCTCAACTTGGAATTTTCTTGATGTTCTTCAAGATCCCCCCACCCCCATCAGCTCCCCACCACCATCACCACCCTCCAACACACATACATACACACACTCACACACACACATTGTTTGACCTTCTTGGATACTAAAACCCAAGAAGTTTTAGTCTGGGTCTGCCTTGACCCCTCAGACATGTACCTCAACCCCTAGAGCTGGGGCACTGTCCCCAGATCTTTCTGATATTGACCTGTAAAGATTTGATGGCTTCTGTGTCTCTGTGTTTGGCCCAAAGTTGCATGAGTTTAACAGTGAATATTTTAACATCTCTTTTCAGGACTGATCTCACAGCTTATGGAAGTAAGCAGGTTATTAGCTTCACTCCTGAGTGACTTTGTGACATAACTGTCTCCTTACTGTCAGGCTGGTTTTTGTTGGTTTGTTTGTTATTTTTGCTGGTTGTAGCCGGCTTGCAACAAGCTACATAGCTCTCCCCTTGCCTATACCTTGCTCTCTTTCCTGTCAAAAGCAAAGGAAGAAATCTTCTAATCTGCTTTGAGCAGAAAATCAGGAGAAGCAAGATGATAGAATGGAACTCAGAGTCAGAGGAAATATACTCTAATGGGAGTCTAGAAAAATGCATGAGTTTTAGTGTAAGGATTTCATGTTGTCTGTTTTTGCATAAGGAGTGTGCGCGTGCGTGTGCACATGTATGTGTTTTATCCATCTATGTTCTGTGTAGTTAAGGTTCTAAAATCAGTAACTCTGGTCATGTCATGAAAGTATTACTGAACTAACCTCTTGAAAAAAGTCTCTGAGAAAATATTTGAAGGAAAATTTACTTTTCGCAGATTGTGATATTCCAAATCTAATTTTGTTCTGAGCTACTTCAAGCCTATCTGGTGAGTGAAATGACCAGTGAACTGGGAAGCAGAAGACTGAGGTTCTCATCCAGATTTTTTCTGAGCCAGAAAGCCTAGAGTTGTTTAATGGCTCTCTACCTGGAGAGGTGGAAAGAGTTTTTCATCCCTAACATTCTATTAACTTCTTTCATTTTAATATTATAGTTCCAACATCGAGCGATTGGACCACATATTTTAAAATTTTGTCCTTTTGAGTTCTGACAAAAATTACTAGCAATAGTAGGTGTTTTAGAGGCAAAATATTCATGACCTAACATCCTTTACTTAAATCTAAACACAAAGTGCTGATATGGAGAATGTCCTTCAATTCTATTGATAACAATAGTTCAGCGTTTTGATATTATTATGACAAATCACATCTCAATTGTTAAAGTTCAAAGTTACAACATTAGTTTACATGTTATCTTTGGTTAAAAAAACAAAAAGCAATCTCCTGCTTCTCAGAGGCTTTAAAATGGTCCTCGTGTTACATAAATCAAATACTTATATCTCCTCTAGGTGTATCTAGAATTTTAAGTGTTAAATTTGCTTTCTTTCTATTCTTTTATCTTTCAAGTTTGAAGGTGGCTGTGAATTAAAACATACAATTGTATTATGCACCCACATTCATACTTAATCTTATAATTTTTTTGAACATTGGACATTCATAGAAGGCAAAATTGTAGTTTATTAATCTGTGCTAATTTGTAGTTACTAATTTCCTCTGTTCATTCAGATTCAAGACCATAAATCATGATTCATTTTAACCCATTATTCTTTCATTTACAGGATAAAAATGACAATATTATATGATTTTTATGACTTAATCGTCACAAAATAATTAGTACAGCAGTAATCAATTATAGTTCAGTATAAGTACATTTGAGATTCTCAATTGAACAGAATGAGGGAAAGTTCTGATTTTCAAAAGATATGTTTTCTGCTAAAACGAATGGTAGTGCCAAATGTTTTAGAATTTTTTGCCATGCAGATAATAAAACTGCAGCGATTGGACTAGAAATATCAAACTCATTTCAATAACTGGCTCATTCTTAAGACACACTTCCCACTTTGTGTTCTGCATCCTCTACATGAATACTGAAAAGGAAACACTTAACGAGCCCTGATGAATACAACAATTATAACACAAAAGAAATCATTAATGCATCAGAACAGAAGAGTATGGTTAAAATTAGGCTTTGGCTGTAATTATCCTCCATTTGAGAAATCTTCTTAATGTAAAAATGATAAAACAAATCATGAGTATTTACTTAGTCTAATTAGTTAGCAGCACTAAGGCACATTTAATTTAATCTGTGCCCTTTTTATATACTCTGTTCTAATGATCTATAGAAGATCTGAATAGTTTACCACTTTAAACCTTTTACAATACCCACATCATAAAATCTTTCTTCTACACCCTTAGCTCCGATCCCCACAAAACTCCCCCAGACCAATTTCCCACATTGTGCTTGGTTACTTGTGCTGAAGTGTTAAAAGAGGGAAAGGATTAAGGAAGCATTGTGTGACTGGAGTTAGAACAGAAGGGGAATGAGGGAGGGAAGGAAGCAGGAAAGGGGGAGGAACACGAGGAGGGAGGGGGAGAAGAGGAAGAGATATTGAGGGGAGAAAGAAGAGAAGGAGAGGGGAAGGGAGGGTATGGGAGGAGGGGGAAGGGGAGAGAGGCGAGGAGGTTGAAATAAAAAAGAAAGAAAGAAGAATCAGAAAAGGAAGAGTTAATGAGGCGGCTGAACTGGAGAGAGCAGAAACACAAAGACGGTTTTGCACTCATATCACTCATCCATGAGCCAAGCCTATGCTTTAAAATTATCTGTCTATCTACTTATCTATCTATGTTCCTGGCAGCAGATTTTTCTTTTTTAGTCATCCTTTTTTTCTCTGGGATAAAACACCTGAAGATAGGACTAAATTCTGCTTATAATTCTCCAAAACAGAAAATTCTCCAAGTTCCCTAATAATTTTTTCTGTCCTTCCATAACCAAGGAAAGTCCGGGCAACCCAGTTGGACTGAGAGTCTATCCTGTTTCTCAGGATCATGAGTTCTTGCTGTCCTCTGGAAATGTGGCCCTTAATCAACAGAGGGCTAGTAGGAGGGTAGGAACAAACAACCTGGGTGCTGGAAAGCAACTTAACGTGTGTACTCTCTGTTGGATATCCACTCCATTTAGATAGGCAGGCAGAGTTGACTCGTATCCAAATCGGTTTCTTCCCCTGGTCGCATCAATGGCAAAAAAAAAATTCTTAAATCAATCTTTCCTATTAGTACTTTAAAAAATAACTTATGGTCGGCAGTTTATTTGCTGATTACCTTTTTAAAAACCATGCTTAGAAAAGCTGTGGTAAATGAGTTCTTCCCGAATCTTTACGTATAATGATCCCGAGATAGTTCAAGTGCATGCGTACACTAAAACGTTGTTTCTATATACGAATGAAATCATGATTTGGATCTATAAAAACCATTTGATAATAATTCAATTTTGATTAGAGATCTGAGGTAGAAAGTAACTCTCAAAATAAGTAGCTCCAAAATCTTTTCTATCACCAAAATTAATGTGTAGTAAAATAAATACCTGATGAATGATCAAGGAATCGTGCTCAGATTCATTATTGAACCAAAATATATTAAAAAAATATGCTGCACACCATTGATTCAAGTTTTCAAGAGGGAGGGAACATTTGGGAACGCATCTAATTTCATCAGAGTTTATATTTATCTGGCAAGCATGGATATGGCTCTACTGGTCATTAAAATATGAAATGCTTCTGAAATAGCTGCTGCTCTGAGCCCTTGGCTCCCCAGCTACCTGGCCCACACTCCCACAATCTTTGACCATCTAGAAAATAAAGCATTGAGGCTGGGGCAGCACTTGCCCTCCAGGAACTATGGAACAGCCATTCTAGTTTGTTGTCGTCTGGACCATAATGGTATTAAGTATTTTAAGTGCAATCTCTGAATGGAATACATGCTGCCATTTTTCATCAATAGGAGAGAATATGTTTGCAGGGGAAGGAGTGATATGATAACCGTAGTCTTCTGTTTGTTTGTTTTTAAACTGCAAGCTTTTACGCACTTATTTCCTTCAACGAGGGCCAGCCTATCTCACCCTGTCCCTGGATATCATTAGAACTTGTTCTATATACAGGCACCAATACGGTGACTCAACTTCCATTGCCAATGCTGTGCTCCATTTCGGTACGCTGTTGCTCCTGGTGATGTAGGCATGACTGCACTGTCATTGTGCCTCCCTTCTTCTCACGGTTTTGTCCACTACTCCCTTGGTTGAAGTAGAAGAAGGATATGCATGTGGAGGGCTGAGCCAGTCCTCCTCCAGCCAGTGTAACAATTCTTTTAAGAGGTTCGTGATCAGAGCGGTTTGTGACCCCAGTATTTTCCTGTGCAAATTTTCATTTGCATATTTGAATATTCATTTGAATATTTTATTTAGTTTCCCGAGGCAAGCTTCCTTTGGCGCTGGGTTGAAGGTAGCACTTCTAACAGAGATCAACTCTCCTCACCAATAATTACACTGACAAGTCTAAAATGGGACAGCTTTGCTCTCTCCCCTTTTCAAATTGAGTTCCCTGGGATGAGGACCACCGTTGAGAGAAACCCCTCCTTCCTCCAGAGGTGCATCCCAAAGGCCTTGGTTCAGTTCCACCATGTCAGGGCACCATATCGCTTCCAGAAGGTAAATGAAGCCTTCTTGGCGCCATCTAGGTGTGAGATGGTGTTCAGGAGATGAAAAGCCGTTTTCATCTCCACCGCATGCACACAATGGGTCAGGCTACAGGAATGTACTTCCTTTCCCTATCTTCCTTACTACTTTTAGCATCTTCTCAATTATTATTCTTAATTGTTCCATCCTAATCAAAAACATATCCAAAATAATTGTTTGAGTTTCTATTTTACATGAAACAGTACTGAGGTGCTGAATAAAATAGCACCATCTCTTCTTTCTCCATTTTGTGAAAAAAAAAATTTTTTGCTGATGTAAACTCTTCTCATTTCGAATTCATTATTTTGTTTTCTCCCTCTTCTCTGAGGTAAAAGGGCTTTGGGTGAGAAGTGATCGAACATTGATGTGTCACATGAAACTTTCCCTTTTCCACTCAGCACTAATGAAAATATTTGCCTTCTACTTAACTAACAGGTCTTTTCTTTAAAACTTGCTGAACTTGTTTTTTAACGTAGTAACTTCGGTGCAGACCACAATAGGGATGCTTCAGATTTTCAACTCTTTCATTCCTTAGGGAAGAAAGAAAGAAAGGGAAAAAAATCCCCAAGCTTACAGGCTGAATAAGGAGAATGAAAAAAAGATTCTTAGTTCATAAAATAATCATTCAAAACTTCCATTGGCTTATTAAATGATTGCTTTCCATTAAATACCAAACAAAAAAAGCACTTACTGTCACAGACATAATAGATGCAAATTGCCAATATAATTTTATTTTATTTTATAATCATGTGGAAAGCACAAATAGAAATGATCACCCATCATTAACAGGTATATAGTGCTTTAGAACTTTAACAGTAATATTTACTGATTGGGCTAACTCAAACTGAACATATGGCATACCCAAGTTTTTTATACCCTTAAAATATCTCAATTCTACCTGGAAATGCCCTTCTGTAAATCTACCCATGCAATTTTTAAAAATTGGTAAGACATAAAGGTACATACAGTCAGCATAAGAATATTTTAAACTGTTTCATCTATTCCACAAAATTATTCCACTGAAGCTAAATAAATAGTCATCAAATTACTACCCAGAAGAGTCAGCAGCTGCTTCTATTTAAGGCTTTCATATATGTCTCTACTGTCCCCTCCCTACTCCTCTAAATTAACCCTGGAAGGAGACAGCAGGATTAGTTTCAAGAGTTCTTTCTCCCTGCAGGGCACTGGGAGATGATGGAATGGGGAACAGCTGCATTTCCTGAGCCCACTTTGCCCCTTCTTGTTATTTTTCTTCCTTTTCTTTCCCGCCAGTCTCACCCTACCCTTGTACCATCTCAATTAGTTCTCAAGCTTTAAATTACATTGATATCTTGACGACTCCTATAAGTACATCTCTAGGCCAGAACACTTCTACTGGGAACTCCAGATTCTAGCATCCAACCAGATACAGGTTATGTCAAGTTCATATGTGCAAAATGGAACTCTTAGCAATGGAACACTACACCACTTCTGAACAAGTAGTAAGTGGGATCACCATTGATTCGAACCATTTTTCAACCAGAAATCTAGATTTTATCCTTGATTCGTTCTTTTATATCGACACTGTATTCACTCTAATGGAAAGTTCTATCAATTCTACTGCAAAGCATACTGCAAATCCATCTCATTTTCTGTCCCCATTGCCACCAACCTAGTCAAACAAACTGCAGTCTCTCAACTGGACGACTCCCTCAGCCTTTGGCACATTAATATTTGCTCCCCTCAATCCATTCTCCATAAAAATACAGTAGGAATTACTGTCCTATTATGACAGAAAAGGGAAGTGAGGTTCCCGATGGTAAATAAATTTGCCCAAGGCTACATGGCATAAAGGATAGAGCTAGAATTTTAAGCCAGGTGGATCACGCCAGAAGCTCAGCAATTTATCCCATTCCATATAACTACAAAATGGATCTAGCTAGTTCAGATTTTAAATTCTTTTTACTAAACTATATTGCTACTCTATATTTAAAGGAAGAGTGACCAGAGGGATACTTTTCATGTCTCTGAAATTAAAATGGGCCAGAAAACTCATACATGCATATATACATATATATATATGTATACACATCTCTGTTATTCAATTTAAAAGGTGCTTTAGACAAAGACTTAATTGAAAAAGAATGAATTTCAGTAAGACTGTCATTGGAGATCTTTTCCCTTTCATAGAGCTCTCTTTAAAAACCTCAGTCTTTTTGCATCCAAATGTTGTCACCATCTTTGACCTATCTCTCTCTCTCTCTCTCAGATCATCCTATTTGATTCTTTTAACATTGTTTAGAGTTGGAGCCTGATATAAAATGCCTCTTTCAGAATTTCAGCAGCCACAACAGTACGTAGAAGACAACCCTTTTTATAGTTTCCACAAGTTTTAAAGTCTGACATTTTGCCTCAAATAATCATGGGGGGGCGCGGTTTAAAAAAAAAAAAAACAAGCATCTACTGGCTGTATGAAAAAAATGAACACTAGGGCATGTGGCTGGTGAGTGAAGGAGACCTTAAGGAATTAAATAGGCAACCCAAAATCTATAGGGACAATTGCTGGGCTTAGGGATTTTTCTCACTCCAATGGGGCATAGGATATGTGATCTCTGGGAGATTGTATGAGGGCAGAGCTTCAATCCCACGAAGTCTGAAGTTCGAGTTTTTGCAGGGTATCATTTACACTCTGCAGATCATCGCCTAACTTTGCACAAGGGTCTTTGGAGCCTCTGTTTGGCAGCCAGCCATGATTCACCGCAGCAGCATATTGTCAAGGCAGCCGGTCCTTGATCTGCACACACATATACACACACACACAGCCCACTGCAGAAATTAACCCTTTCTCACCTAACAACACATACACACCCTTGTTTTTACACTACCGATAAAAATCACATCTGTTATTCCATTGAGGGCCAGTTGTGTACCAACTCTTTTCGTATAATATCTCTGAGCTTTTCAACAACCCTATAAGATAGATATCATCATTTTCAATTTATAGATGAGAAGACTAAGAGGTTGAATATCTTTCCCAAGGTCTCAGATCTAGTGTAAGGCTGAACTGTAATTCAAACCAAGATCTGTCTGGTTCCCAAACGCTCTTGCCATTGATAACTAGAGATCTATTCATGCATCACACAATAGGACCTAGAGAAGGGGCAAAAGCTCTTTTGAAGTGCAAACTCATGAAAAGTCATTAGGAAGTTAGGTAAATTCCATTATTAAGGTTACAAGTCTGTCTTCATTATTACCAGAGCTGACTTGCTTGAGAAACATAAAAACCAATGATTACTTAAAGTGTGTGCTTTAATCACAAGGATATGTCATATTTTAAATATTCAGTACTTTAAGGAAACAGCGTATTTTAATAAAGCACTAAAAAAGTTATAAATGTTCCAGAAAAGGAAGGGAATTGGCAATAATGTGGTCAGAATGTAGTAGATTCAAGGTCAGTTGCCTAACTCTCAACGGGCCATTCTAGGTTGGCATTCTCTAGTGAATTTACCTAATCTAGACACTGACATCGACTTTTTGATATCACAGTTTTGATCTGTGTCTAATACTACAAGTGATTCCTACTAAATGAGAATTTGGGTTCCTCCAGATTGGTTTTCATGTGGAAAAAAATTCATTAATAGGTTATTAGTTAAAAAAATATTCAGTTTAGTATAGTTATATGTAAAAAAGGATTAGTTCTTCTTTTCAGTTTTCAGTTATTTTATAAACCTATTATCCCATGTAGAAAGCTAACACGTTTTCACAGTCCATTTAAAGGAGGTCTTTGGTTACTGTCTGGAACCAGTTATAAGTCTTGTTAATTAAACTCCTTTTAAACATTTTCAACTGCACTAATGCATCTAATATGCTCAATTTTTTTTCTATGCATATATGAATTATCTAACAAACTTAATCAAGTATTTGAGGAATACTTAGGAAATTAATAAATGAAACTTTTAAAATGGTTTCAAGTTTTCTTAAATCTTCAAATACTACTGGGTTGGCCAAAAAGTTCGCTGGGGTTTTTCCACATGGAAAAACCCCAACGAACTTTTTGGCTGACCCGATATTATAAAATTGATTATATTCAGTCTAGACACATGATTCTATATCACTTCTCATTTAGACATTTTAAAACAATATTACAAGCTTGAGCTGTTTTTCTAACACATAATGCCTCTTAGGCATTACAGATACTTAATTTAGCGAGTATATACACATTAATTAATGTAAAAAATTAATATTTCATTTTGGTTCTCTTGAATATTCCTACAATTAATTCCAAATCTTTCAGATATGAAAAATTCTTTCCCACGAAGGAAACATATCATCTCACAAAATTTTAGGGGTTATTTCCCCATATGACTTTTGGAGCTGTCTTCTAATCTGCTCAGTGACCTCAGGCAAGTCCTGGGATAAACCTGGATCCTGTCTGTGCAGGGCTGGAATGTACCGAACCCTGTAGATTATAGCAGCCTATAATAAGGACTTCCACTGTAAAAGAAGAAAACTTCATGTGGCTCATATCCATTAGAAGTGAATTACATCGTTATCTAATTTTCAAGTCAGGTTAGGGTCTCCAACTCCCACCCAGGTGGCCATATCTCTTAATTGGATTTTACTTTTCTGAGTTCTTAAGACAAGTAAATGTATTCACGTCTAGGTATAATGACATTGGATTGTAAGGCAATCCTGCATTTTCTCACATTAATCAAACCACCCAACTCTTCCCAGTATTAAAACACATTAAATTGAATTCTGAAATGTCTTGGAGACTTGTCTGACTCTACTGCTCACAATTTCCAAGGTCATCCTATTGACAGACTCATCTCTTAAGGGCAGATGCACATTAACCAGGCTCACAAAAGTAAAGTGTCAAAACAAAATGCCAATGTATTAATTTACAAGGAGAAACAGAACTGGTAAGGAAGCCGTGCACGTAAAATCCTCTGGTGCACACATTATTTTCCTATAAACAAGCCTCGTAAAGAGGTGAGCTTTTATCTGAAGGCTGCTTGCTGAGTACAGAATCAGAACAAGAGGAATTAAATATATGATTTGGATAACTAAGGACACCAGCACAAGACAATCTGATATACCTGCCAGGGTTTAAAGGAGCCTAACAGATAATATCCCTTTCTACCCTGTAAGTTTGGTACCAACTGAAAGGCAAATATGGAGTCAAACAGATGGAGCTGTTACTGATAAAGGCTAGAGTGAAGACACAGCTTTAGCTATGCAACTAAGTGCACTTGATAATATTTCTCCATTGAATTAGACCAACTGACATTGTCATTGGTACAGCTGCTCAATCCTAGGTACCACCACAGCCAGGTGTCTGACTACAAGGAAGCAGACAGACCAAAATTGCGTGTATACTATGGGAAGGTTGGTTTCCATATAGGGAAGAGAGATATAGAAAGAGAGAGAGATGGGGACAAAGAGAGACATCTTTCTCTTCCAAATTTTACTTATTAGGTAAGACATTTCTTCTCCTGTGGGAAGAAGTAAACAAGGAAAAGAAGGGCCAACAGGGTTTCTCTTAGGGAATCCTTCTCAATTCTACATACAGAATAGGAGATAAGTGCCCTACAAGCCCTGGCAATACCCACCTCCATGTGAGGGATTGCTCTGCTCTGCTGAAGGGCCAGGAAAGGGTTGTATACCTGGATCAGGACAGCTTCTACCTCTGATGGAGTCAGGATGGGCACAGCCCATGAGAAAGATTCTCATTTTCCCATCCTTCTCCTGAAGATCAATCACTTTTCTCACCTGTAGTTTTTTTTTTTTAAGATCTTTTAATATAAAAAATCAGGTTGATGTCAAGCTTCATGGGCCTGAAAGCTAGTCTGCCTTTCAAAATACTCTGCATGTCTCTGCTCTGATCTGTTATTATATTTCAATCTTAATTCCCTCAACTCCAAATTCAGGAAGGATGACCCTGTCTCCCACCACCCCAAATCATAAGAGAAGTACTGAATAGACTCTGTGGAGATAAAACTCCACCACGAGACGGAGAGGTTCTTTTCTGTTTACCTGCTCTTGGGAACCTTCATTTAATAGCAGTAATTGCTTTCTTTTTACAGATAAATCTGGCTTGCTGCTCAGTTTTTCAAAGCTAAAAAAAATTGCTTAGGAATAAATACATGAGTGCTGAGTTTATTTTTTAAGAAAGGGAAGATTAATATAAAAGTTAAGAAAGTAGTTACTTCTGGGAATAGAGGAGGGGAAATGCAATTGGTAAGGAACACAGGGGACTTTCAAGTACAGTTAAATGTTACGTTCCTTAATCTGAGTTGTGGGTACAGAGGTGTTTATTGTTACTGTGTATACACTAGTTATATGTTTTAGTATTTTATATATGAATAGTACATTTCAAAATTAAAAATAATTTACTGAATAAAAATTGTAAGTGTAACGATTCCATTTATGTAAAATTTTATGTATGAGTGTGTATGTGTAAAAATGGAGATGTATAAAATAAAAATTATTAAAATATCAATAGAAGATCTCTCCAGATGGTGAGACTTCAGATGTTTTTGGTTTGTTTATGTTTGGAGGGCTTTTTCTGAATTGTTCTTATTAAAATAATTAGAAAAATCAATAAAGCACAATTCTCATTGTGAACCAAGAAGAAATATAACTCCTGCACATAAAAATTATTAAATAAAATTGTATATGTAGCATTTTTTTCACATTTATTATTAAATTGTATTCCTAAACATGTATTTTTCTCAGATTAAGGAAAAAATAATATCTGGTATATTGTATGCTACATGGGTTCAAACCTCACTCTTGGTACCAAAATCTGTATTGTTTTTCTATTGCTGCTGTAACAAGTGACTACAAACTAAATGACTTAAAACAGCACCAGTTTATTATCTTATAATACTGAAACTCAGAAGTCCAACACAGGTCTCACGAGGTTGAAATCAAGAGGTTTGCAGGGCTGCATGCCTTTCTTGAGGCTCTACAAGAGGATCCATTTCTTTGTCTTTTTCAACTTCTAAAGACCATCCATGCTTGGTGGTCTATAGACTCTTTCCTCCATCTCTCTAACCATTTTGCCCTCTGATTCTCTCTTCAGTCTGAGAGGGTCTTACAAGCTCTCACATGATTAGGTTGGGCCCATATGGATAATCCAGGTATTGTCCCTACCTCAAGGTCCTTAAGATTAACTATATCTTCAAAGTGGCTTTATCCATGTAAGATAACACAGATAGCCACAGGTTCCAGGAATTAGAACAGGGACATCTTTAGGTGGCCATAATTCCACCTAGAGTAGTGGGCTTGCAGATACAGAAATGTAATTCTGATCATTCTACGTTTATACATATATAATTTTCCTCTAACTTTTAAAAAGATATATTGAGAAATTTCTTTTAATCTTCAGAAAGCACATCATCAAATGTGACCCTAATTTGAATTTATTCAAAATAACTTCTAAACAAAAAATGGAAAACATTGTTTATGATAATGACCCAGTCGAAAAATAGGTACTTTTTTTAATTGCCAAAGAGAAATTCAGTCACAAAATTACGGAAAGCCCAAACTTTATAGATCATTTAGGGATTTAATAAAGTAAGGTTTCTTCAACAAACTTTTAAAAAGATGATATAACAAAACTGCCACAAAGCTGAAGTAAGAATTATTGTACATATTATATATATACTTCAACTAGGGTTAGCTTTCCAAATGGGTGACAAGAAAGCCAGTGAGAGCCAACTGCTGCACCCTACTCAGACCACTTCTTACACCCCATCTGTTACCTGTGTCAAAAATTCCTCCAAGAGAGATTCACTCCTTTGGGTTCAAAACGTCTATTAAAATGCCAGTGCTAAGAATATAAGCTAAATATTAGCAAAAACCTCGGCTTGGATTTGTTAAAAACTAGTATAAAAATTGACATTTGAGGAGAGAAGTGAGCCAGAGGAAATCTACTAGAAGCTAGGAGTGAGTCATTAAAAAGGAAAATGCAACGATCTAACTTTACCTATTTTCTAATTTTTAATGCACCATCCTCTACCACTAATAAGACAAGTCATGTCAACCAGCCAGGGGATGATAAAAATGTAAGAATATACAGGAATTTTTATTAAATTAAAAAAATGTAATGTCCTGACCAGAGAGAAGAGTGACAAGGAATTCTTGATGAAATAATACAAAAGCTAGATATAACTTTCAAGAAATGGAAATAAATTTATGCAGCCTATCATAAATCATTGATCATATTTATGCCTAATGTTCTATAATATTTTCCCAGCAGTACCCATTGTTTATTCATATTAATAAAAAAATCACCTGAAATTAGTGCCAAATGCCCTATGAAAATACTGCAAAGCAAGGACATTACTTATAAGATTACTTCTGCTTCTGGTCAAAAGAGTTTGAAAGCTTTACATCACTCAGCGGCATATTTCATTTTAAGCAGCCTTGTCTACTTTCATCTTTGTGCTATGTATAGCATGCTGGACTATCTTCCTAAGATCAAAGGGAAACTCACTGTACTTTATTTACAAAGGCAATTTTAATGGGTAACAAGGGTACTTATTTTACTACACTGACTAGTCCCTTTGAACTACTATCTTCACTGATCCATAGACCAAGCTCAAATGTGGAGAAGGCTTCCTTGAATCTGGAAAATGTTCTTAGCCTAATTGGTGCACTTTCTTTGAACTGCATGCCATTGATTTTACCAGGCAGTAAGTGCACAACAGAGGTTCCTACAGGACACACAAGGGCTAAAGTCCTTTTGGAAACAAAAACCAGAACAAATAAAAAATATACCAACACTGCAAGATAGAAAATATTGGATCTCAAAATCAAAACTGGATAAGAATAACTCCTTCCAAAGTCTACGATTATGATATTAATAGTTTTTAAAGTAATTGGCACAGTTCTCTGTGTTATCTGGCTACGGGATAACTTATAATGCCCACTTCTACTTTGATGTAAGTAGAAAATATGTTTGTTCTGTGTGTGACATTGATACCAATGTGATAGTGAATATATGTGAGGCAAGGTGTTGCAATGGAAAGAATATAGATTTAGGAATTTTGCATTCCAATATATCACATAGGTAGAGGGTGATTTTGCCTAAGTTGCTAATATCTCTGAATCTCAGATTCCTTACGTTCAAAAGAGGAAGTCCCTTTTTGTGGTAGACATCAATGCTGCTCACCAGAATTTCTGGCTCTCCTGCTTTGAGGCACATGAGGAAGTTACATTCCGTTCCCCACTGAAGTGACACATGCTGCTGTAATTTGCTTTGACCAGTGAAATGTGAGTGGAAGTAACATGTCATTTCTGGGAAGAAACATTAAGTGGCATTATGAAACTTTACAGAAGTATCTTTGTTTTCAATTTTGGAAGGATGTATTGATATGATATGGAATTGCAAGTCTGAGCAGTCACGGGGAAAGGAGCTGCCTTTGAGAATTACCTAGATCTAGGCTCTTTTAAGCCACTGAGAGTTATTATAGGGTAACCTAACCTACCCTGACTAAACATCTTTGTGAGATGAATGAAAGGATGAAGTAAATTTTATATGTATATACAAAGCACCTAACTGAGTGCTTAGCACATTTTATTTGATTAACAAACACTGCAACAAAAGCCCAGGACCAGATGGCTTCACAGGCGAATTCTATCAAACATTTAGAGAAAAGCTAACACATATCTTTCTCAAACTCTTCCAAAATATAGCAGAGGTTGGAACACTCCCAAACTCATTCTACGAGACCACCATCACCCTGATACCAAAACCAGTCAAAGATGTCACAAAGAAAGAAAACTACAGGCCAATATCACTGATGAACACAGATGCAAAAATCCTCAACGAAATACTAGCAAACAGAATCCAACAGCACATTAAAAGGATCATACACCATGATCAAGTGGGGTTTATCCCAGGAATGCAAAGATTCTTCAATATCAATGATTCTTCAAATCAATCAATGTGATACACCATATTAACAAATTGAAGGATAAAAGCCATATGATCATCTCAATAGATGCAGAAAAAGCTTTTGACAAAATTCAACACCGATTTATGATTAAAAACCCTCCAGAAAGTAGGCATAGAGGGAACTTACCTCAATATAATAAAGGCCATATATGACAAACCCACAGCCAACATCATCCTCGATGGTGAAAAACTGAAACCATTTCCACTAAGATCAGGAATAAGACAAGGTTTCCCAGTCTCACCACTATTATTTAACATAGTTTTGGAAGTTTTAGTCACAGCAATCAGAGAAGAAAAGGAAATAAAAGGAATCCAAATCGGAAAAGAAGAACTAAAGCTGTCACTGTTTGCAGATGACATGATATTATATAGAGAGAATCCTAAAGACTCTACCAGAAAACTACTAGAGCTAACCAATGAATTTGGTAAAGTAGCAGGATACAAAATTAATGCACAGAAATCTCTTGCATTCCTATACATTAATGATGAAAAATCTGAAAGGGAAATTAAGGAGACACTCCCATTTACCATTGCAACAAAAAGAATAAACTACCTAGAAATAAACCTACCTAAGACAAAAGACCTGTATGCAGAAAACTATAAGACACTGATGAAAGAATTAAAGATGATACAAACAGATGGAGAGATATACCATGTTCTTGGATTGGAAGAATAAACATTGTGAAAATGACTATACTACCCAAAGCAATCTACAGATTCAGTGCAATCCCTATCAAACTACCAATGGCATTTTTCACAGAACTAGAAGAAAAAATTTCACAATTTGTATGGAAACACAAAAGACCCCGAATAGCCAAAGCAATCTTGAGAAAGAAAAACAGAGCTAGAGGAATCAGGCTCCCTGACTTCAGACTATACTACAAAGCTACAGTAATCAAGACAGTATGGTACTGGCATAAAAACAGAAATATAGATCAATGGAACAGCAGCTCAATATCAAAAAAACAAACAACCCAGTCCAAAAATAGGTAGAAGAACTAAATAGACATTTCTCCAAAGTACATATACAGATTGCCAACAAACACATGAAAGAATGCTCAACATCACTAGTCATTAGAGAAATGCAAATCAAAACTACAATGAGGTGTCACCTCATACCAGTCAGAATGACCATCAACAAAAAATCTACAAACAATAAATGCTGGAGAGGGTGTGGAGAAAGGGGAACCCTCTTGCACTGTGAGTGGGAATGTAAATTGACACAGCCACTATGGAGAACAGTATGGAGGTTCCTTAAAAAACTACAAATAGAACTACCATATGACCCAGCAATCCCACTACTGGGCATATACCCTGAGAAAACCATAATTCAAAAAGAGACATGTACCGCAACGTTCATTGCAGCACTATTTACAGTAGCCAGGACATGGAAGCAACCTAAGTGTCCATTGGCAGATGAATGGATAAAGAAGATGTGGCACATATATACAATGGCATATTACTCAGTCATAAAAAGAAATGAAATTGAGTTATTTGTAGTGAGGTGGATGGACCTAGAGTCTGTCATACAGAGTGAAGTCAGAAAGAAAAACAAATACGTTTGCTAACACATATATATGGAATCTAAAAAAAAAAAAAATCGTAATGAAGAACCTAGGGGCAGGACAGGAATAAAGACACAGACGTAGAGAATGGACTTGAGGACACAGGGAGGGGGAAGGTAAGCTGGGACGAAGTGAGAGCGTGACATGGACTTATATAAACCACCAAATGTAAAATAGATAACTAGTGGGAAGCAGCCGCATAGCACAGGGAGATCAGCTCAGTGCTCTGTGACCACCTAGAGGGGTGAGATAAGGAGGGTGGAGGGAAACGCAAGAGGGAGGAGATATGGGGATATATGTATATGTATAGCTGATTTACTTTGTTATAAAGCAGAAACTAACACACCATTGTAAAGCAATTATACTCCAATAAGGATGTTAAGAAAAAAAACAAAACACTGCTTCTTTTCCTTCTCTTTTTCTTCAATCTTGTGCACTTTTAGAAAAGTGAGCCTGCTGTTATAAACTTATTTAAAACAGTACAAAGTTAAAGATTTCCCCTCACCCCTTCCATGTTTTCCTATTACCTTATCACCTCTCCTGCCTCTTTTCCCTGATTCACAACAACCAGCCATTAGAGGCAGAGGTAAAAAAAGTACTTCATAACAATTTCCTCACTCCTCATAGTGGCAGTTTCAAGAAAGAGAATTTAAAGATTGTTTAAGGGCTTCCCTGGTGGTGCAGTGGTTGGGAATCTGCCTCCCAATGCAGGGGACACGGGTTCAACCCCTGGTCCAGGAAGATCCCACATGCCGCGGAGCAACTAAGCCCGTGCACCACAACTACTGAGCCTGTGCTCTAGAGTCCACGAGCCACAACTACTGAGCCCACGTGCCACAACTACTGAAGCCCACGTGCCTAGAGCCTGTGCTCCGCAACAAGAGAAGCCACCGCAATGAGAAGCCCGCACAGCACAGCGAAGAGTAGCCCCCGCGCGCTGCAACCAGAGAAAAGCTCACACACAGCAACGAAGACCCAATACAGCCAAAAACAATAAATAAATAAAATAATAAAATAAAATAAATAAATTTATTTAAAAAAATAACGATTGCTTAAAATTACCTGCAATTGCTATTTCTGTCTTTCAGAAGCTGCAAGAGTAGTCCTCTCTGGGTTATTATTTTCTTTTTTGATGCTCTCACCTTTGATTACTTCTTAAGAACCATGGCAGTTCTGAAGAGTATTTTCCATTATGTTTACTTCAGGGTCACAATTTCCCTTGGTCTAATTGGTCTGAGCATTAGCTATCATTTTGTTTAAATTACCTTGGTCTTAAATCGATTTTCTTAAATTTACTACTGGACCTAGAAAATGGAAGCATACAGAAACAATAAAACCATTTTTCTAGCTCAGTGGATTCAAGAAATGGCCCTGAACATAGTTTATATCATTAATGGCCAGCATATGTAGACCACTGACTTTGTGCCAGGAACTTTGCTGAGTATTTTGCAAGCCACCCTTTATGTAATCTTCTTTGCAATCCGATGAAGTAGGCGCTGCAATCAACAATGATGAAGTTGAACTTAGAGAAACTAACTCATCAACATCTCTATGTAGTATTGAGTGGAGCAGGTGTCCATATGATTAGTCTCCCAGCAAGCCATTCTGTAAGTTACCAACCCATATGGTTGTAGGCGTACAGAAACAGACCATTCTAAATTGGTTTCTTATATACCAAGCACCACTTGATAACTCCACCACATCCCACGTTCATCCATACTAAATGGAATGCCTACATCTACATACAGGAATATCACACACAGAGAATATTTGTGTCTGTAAATTTCCTGGAAAGCAAAGGGAGGAACAAGAGGAGAGTACTTTTATTTTCTCTTTGTCATCCAAGGCTGAAGTAGCAATTATTTGTTTATTGTACTTGGGTTATTTACAAGGAGTTATTTTTAATCCATATTTATTGAATTACTGGATATGGTTAGATAAATGATATTTATGAATGACTATTTATGAATTCATGAATATCATGAGTATTTATGAAACATAGAAGTCTGATCCTTGTCTCTCAAAGCTCAGTTTCAGAAGGGGAAATGGTTGAAATATATACTAGATTTTTGCTGTTGTGTAGCTGTTGTCACCTGGTGTGATGGGGAAGAGAGTAATACAGCTCTAGTTTTCTTTGCAGAATACTTCAATTTCATTCCATGGTTAAGTTAATTTAAACTGCTATGGAAAAGTATCTCTAGTGCCTTATACTTCCTAACCTCAACGTTAATTTTTTATCGTAAAGAGGCTGCTTACAGCACTTCGAAAGTTTTGAAATAGAAAGAAAGTATTACATAAAATGAACCAAGAGAGAAAAGGGACAAAATCAAGGAGCAAATGAATAGTTATAAATGTTGTTTTCAGATTAGCAAACAATATTGCTTTCAAACGGCAACTAGCTTCTTTATTTTCTCACATCATCTTTATTTCTACCTCAATTTGTACATATATGTATTCACGGAAATTTTCTAGATTCACGGAAAACTTCTTGAAAGTCCATCATTCACTCGATTCAGTTATAAAATACTAATTCTACAGAGACAAACAGAGTTAAATGGGAGAAGAATATTGGGGGCTAAAATGTGCCATATAGTTTCATATAATATAGTTGAATAAATATCCATACGACTATAAGTGTATGTGCCAAGCCAGAAGGAACTTGGGAGGACATCTCGCTCATACCATGCCTCTAGGTAGGGGAGTCTTTAAATTACCAAAGGCAGACAGTTATTAAGAACTTTTCCTTGATTAGCCATAAATTTGCTGCAGGCAAAAGAGCTAGTGATAAGGAAGCTGATGTTTCCTCAGACAGCGATTTTAAATTTTAATTTTGTTAAGTGTCGGTAAATTACAACAGGAACACATTCTAATTATAGCCACGGAACCAAGCAAAAGTTATACAAAGATAAAGGAAGATACACTACCCCATGTTTTTTTGTTGTTGTTGTTTTTGGTTTTTTTTTGCGTTATGCGGGCCTCTCACTGTTGTGGCCTCTCCCATTGCGGAGCACAGGCTCCGGACGCGCAGGCTCAGCGGCCATGGCTCACGGGCCCAGCCGCTCCGCGGCATGTGGGATCTTCCTGGACCGGGGCACGAACCCGTGTCCCCAGCATCAGCAGGCGGACTCTCAACCACTGCACCACCAGGGAAGCCCTACCCCATGTTTTAAATACCCTTCCACCCATGTAACAGGGATAACCTGCATTTCCACATGACCACTCAAATCAGTGTAAACACACATACTCACAGCCACTCTCTCCCTCTCCTCTC
The DNA here is from genome assembly GCF_951394435.1 of Stenella coeruleoalba. NCBI lineage: Eukaryota > Metazoa > Chordata > Mammalia > Artiodactyla > Delphinidae > Stenella > Stenella coeruleoalba. The sequence goes on from NC_137155.1 coordinate 76,017,476, forward strand.
TCTCGCTCTCTCTGTCATTCTCTCTCCCTCTCTCCCTCTCTCTTTCATTCACATGTTTTGTTTATTGTTTTACAAAAAATGGAGTAACACTATTGTATATATTTACATTAACATGCAATCTGATTTTTTCCTTTAAAAATACATCCTTCTGAGTCTATAAATAGAATTCATACTTTTGAATAGCTACATTGTGTAGATGTACTGAAATTTACTTACCCATTCTTCTATTAATAACACTCAAATTTTTATAGTTTTTGACCATTAAAAAATCTTTCAATAAATTTTCTTATGTGCAAATATTTACAAACTGATTATCTTTATTTCTATATAATAAATTCCTCAAGGTGATTTTGGCCTAATAGTTATTTTTTGTAATAAATACTTCCAATATTAATCTCAGGTCCTGAAATCAATGACTTTCTAAGTAACTCATCTATAGCTGGTTTGCTTATAAGCATTTCCCTTAATGATCAATTTGTCTAAAACAAAGTCATATTGAGGCACATGGTAGACCATGTAAGTGCCTCATTTGGCTCCCCTTCTTAAATATTTCTTCAATATTAATTTTGTGGGAGAAAATATCAACTAATGATAATTAAATACCAACTTTAGGTTAAAAATAAAAATTTATATTATATATCCTAAATATCACATAGCATCTTAATTTTTTGTAACTTTCATTTATAAATCTCTTTCCCATAATTCTTTTAATTGTATTTTTTTTCACTGTGAAAGAACTCCAAAATAATCTACTCATCAGGAGGCATGTTAAAGGTTTGTAAACTTAGATAATAAAATATATCACTTTTTTTCCTGGACTTAGTATATGTCTGTAGAATTAGAGCATGGAAAATTAAAATAGAAAGAAGAAAATAGAAAAATATTTAGTAAGTCAAAAGGTGTGACTTCTTAATGTGGGAAAAGAAGTGGAGTGAAGGATAGTATGGTACACTGATGTTTCTTCCTTGGAGTCTCGCTGTATATATACACATATGCATATTAATGCATTATTTTTTCTATTCACTGAAACCATTATGCGCAAAGTGCTAGATGATATGGTGTACTACGTAGCTGAGAGGACATAGACCCTGTCCCATACACATATAATGCTGATTTATTTTGGTCTTGGTCAACTGCTCTTAGAAAAAGAATACACTACCCTTCTTTTATTTTATGCATCTCTGATCACTTTGTCATTAAATTCTCTCTTGCCTAGCTAAAGGTCTTCTGATTCCTATCATATTGTTTGATTGTTTTTAAAGAGCAAATATAGAATGATTTTAATAGTTTATATACATGTTATGTAATCTGAGGACAACTGAGTCCCAAATGGATCAGGTCTAAGTCACTGTGGTAAAGAATTCCTAGATAACAGAGATATCACACAAGAAATACTTACCTATACCTTGATCATAGGTAATATATTGCATTTTGATGAAACTATCTCCAAAAGAACTGTACTGTAATGCTTTGGTAGGAGTGACTTGTTATACCATTACCATTTCTATGAATTCATCCTCACTCCAATTGGAGATTTAGGAAGATAAGAAAAACACATTAAATGTTTATAGAAGTTTTATATAATTGCCAAAAATTGGAAACACGCTACATCATCTTCAGCTGATGAAGGAATTAACAACCTATGGTACACCCACCAATGGAATACCACCCAGTTATTCAGGGAATACACTTCTGATAAACACAAAACGTGGATCAATCTCAAATGCGTTATGCTAAATAAGAAGAATCTGACTCAAAACATTACATAGTTTCTGATTCTATTTATATGGCATTCTAAAAATGGCAAAACTATACGGACAGAAACAAAGCTTTGTATACCAGGGATTCAGTCTGGTAAAAGAGGATAATGACAAAAGGGATATAAGTTAATTTGAGAGGAGGACAGAACTGTACTCTGTCTTGACTGTGGTGCATTTTTCAAAATGCAAAAAGAATGACTTGCCTTGTATGCAAATTATACCTCAATAAAAAACAAATACCACCACCACCAAAAAGGAAAATATTTTCTGGTAATTACAAAGCATACTGTCATTAAGTGGAATATACTAACTCTACCAAAACCTAACGTATTAATTTTTATGCATTGCCCTAAGGTGAAAGATATAACTATGGTTTGGGACAGAACATTTTTGGAATTTAATTCACAAATGCCTACATAAACATGATATAAAGCCCATATGTCTGCCTCTTTAACACTGTATGTTTTTTTCAACTTAAGCAGCGAGTTGATGGCTTGGCAGCTCTTAGCATTTGTTCAGTTTTCATTATTTGATGAAATGAGAAATAAATCTCTTCTCTTGTCAGAGTGGCAAAAAGGTTCCAATTTTATTAAATAATTAGTTTTAAAAATATTTTTCAAATTAGAAAGACCAAACAAACCTATGTCATGGTTTTTAAAATAAGGGAATTAATTAACAATGGTATTTAAATTAAACATACATGATAATTTTGGTAAAAGAAAAATAGAATCTTTCAGGAGAAACTAATATGAAACACAAATAATTGCTATAAGATACAAAAGACATATACCAAAAAAGCACTTGTTGTATAAATCTGTTAGGAAGGTGGAAATATCACTTTAGAAAAGAAGCGATAACATGGAATGAGGCCATCAGGAATAGACATTTATTAGATTTCTGGAATTTTTGACCCTTTTCTCTCCTTCTTAAACTGACTGTGTGATCCATTGCCAGCCAGGGCCCCAATCCATACACATACAGAGCAGATAATACCAAATTCTATCCTGCATAATTCTTTCTAGCAAAGCACACTTAAAAATACTTTAATGACTTCTCACAGTGATATTATTATATCACTTATAATACCTAAGCAGGCATTAATCTTTTTTCTCTTCTGAGCATGTTTTAAGAAAATGTATCAATGAATTAACTTGGTTAACTAAAATAAAATATTGCTAGCATGTGGATTTATTTATTGTTTATTTCCACTTGTGATTCTTAAAAATTTTACGATCTATTTCAAATCAAATTAAATGATCATGCATCTGTTTTTCCATTAGCAAACTGATTCCAAGGGAACTTCACCAAAATCTAAAATATGTGATAAAATAAAGTTTCTTATAAAAATTGAGCTAATCCGTGAGATTTTCAATTTTTCTAAAAATGAATTTATAGGAATGCTAATTTTCATTTTATGACTTTTTAAGCCTATATTTAGTTATCTTTGCTTAGTAACAATCTTTTAATTGAGAAAAGAGCATCATATGTAAGATATTAAGAGCATGTGCTAATATATTCTGTTTAACAAAGTAGTGAAAATTGGATACATGCAAATGATTCATCAACGCCATGTTAATCATGGAGGAGAGAGTTGTCTCTTATTCTGTGATGACTGAAATGTGGACCTGAGTAACTCATGGATCCCTCACATAGGTGGACTCTGTGGAAGGTCTGTCTCTCAGGGCTCGCAAGTCCTACTTCTGCAGTAACAGCCTGAAAACCTCATCCCAGGAGGTGAGGAGAAGATGCCCATTATCAGATTAAGCCCTCATACTCAAACCCCACCCAACTGAAATAGAATGACATGGTCTCACACCCTTGCAAGTGGTGGAAAATATTGACGTGAGCCAGCAAAATTCCGTGTGAGAAAACACTATGTGCTTCTGAGTGGCATGGCTCCCCACTGAATAGAGGTATAGAGGTCAAAATTAAGTGTCATGGTGGCATTTATTCTTTCCAGAAAAATCATATACACAAGGAAATTGGAAATGGGGGAAACAGGAAGACTAATGGAAAGGTAAGTTGCCTTGGGAAGCAAAACTAGACAGACACACTCTTACTAAAAGAATGACCAAAGAGTGAGAGATTATGCTTCTGGTTCAGATGAACAAAGATGTCCCCAACCCCACAAGTGTTCATTTGGGAGAACCTAAATTCTCTGGGGTTTGAACTGCTTACTCTCAAGAGGGAAGAAAAGGATAATTTGTGACACTATATCTCTCCCCCACCAAGGGTTCCAAAAGCCGTGATGGTGCTGAAGTGATACCTTAGCCAAGATGCAGGGGTCAGTGCTCTGCCTCTGCCCAAGGCTGAGAAAAGAACAAGAACTCTCTCTAAAGTTATTCCACAAATTCTTAATTGTCATAGTAGAAAATCACCTTCCTGAAAGTGATTTTTAATTAAAATCAAGACTGAGGCTGTATCTTTGAGGGTGTAGGATGAGTAAAATTGAACTGAACTTGTGAAGCATACCTCAGGGAAACTTTCTGATGGGGCTACTGTGGGAGTTCCAGGGAGAATTAGGAATTTGAGTGTAAAGAAAAACTCTTGTCAGAGAGAGTAAAGAGTTCATCTTGGTTGACTAGTCTACACTCGTGGAAAAGCAAAAACCTAGGGAAATAGGATTTTGTTAGTATTTCTCATAGTGCAGATCAGTTGATCTCACCATCTTCAGAAAGGTTTAATTGCATAAGAGAATTGAAAGGAGAAGAAATTTGCAATAGCAAATTGTGTGTTCATAAAATACATTACAGACAGAATTTGCGGAAACTTTTATATCCATTATCAAAATCCCAAAGGAAACTTAATTGAGGTTGACTTTGTATTTGGAACTAATGCAAAGGGCAAACTCTGGAGCTGCCCTTGATATTTACTCTTTTTGAACTGAACACTTGGGTCACAGAACATGGGTGCACATACAGATAACTTGTCCAGTTTATACTGACAAAGATTCTCCCCATGATTGAAATTTAGTCAGGCTCTTCTGTGAGCTCTTTTTCAACTAGAAGTCGAGTTTGGGGCTTCTGTTTTCATCCCTGTATTGTTCAATTTTAGCAAGAATCCTGCGAAATTGGTTTAAACAGAATTCCTCATCCTCCATATCTTATCACCCTCAATCATCCTCCAAGATGTCTGATCACCCTGGCATGACTTTACCAAGAACCGTATTAAGTCAGTTTAGCCAGAATCCCCCTTTGCTCCTGATATTTCCTCTTAGTAATTCTCCGTCCAGCAACCCCCAGCTTGCTCCCTGGATAAAAATTCCCACTTTTCCTGGTTATATTCAGAATTGAGCCAGTTCTATACGGAGGTCTCTTTCCCCAGTTGCAATAGTTTTTCTGAATAAAATCTGTTTTTATGGCCTTAGCTACTGTCCAGGTCTGGTTTTTCTTTAACACCTAGTTAATGGGAAGGATGCTCCACACTAGATGTTGCTGTTGGAGAAGAGACCTTGCAAATATCTCTGGGCTGGACCTGATCAGGCTCTCTTCCAAATAGTTGCTTCTCCAGCAGGGCTCAGATGATAGTTATTCAATGCTGTGTTTCCCCTGCAGCATTTATGGCATAAACAGTCTTTACATATTTGGGATCCAAGTAGTCATAAATACAGCCATTGGAAGCTAGGCTCTTTCGCTATAGCTAGGTCTCTTATCAAGCTTACTCCGTTCAGGCAATATTCAAGGTGCATTGTGCCGGGGCATCCAGGCCTTCACTAATTGCTTTTTAAACCACATGATCCTTTTCATAATGGCTAAAACTGTAAGGTTCAAATAAGAACTGCCATCAACTCTTTGACTTTGGCAGAGGGAAATGTGTTCTTAATCTTTCTTATTGCCACCTTTTTAGTTGTGCCAATAAATAAAGTGTGTGTGTGTGTGTGTGTGTGTGTGTGTGAATGTATAAGAGAAAGAGAAAAAAGGAGACAGAGATGGGTGGGAGTGGGGGGACCGGGGCAGGTGGGCACATCTTCATACAAGTCTGGTTATTTGTAGGTTGATGTGTCTGTGCCTGAAATCCAGGCGTGGAAAGAGAGAACTGTATGGTTGAGGTGAACAATAAAATTTATGAAAAATAAAATTTTCAAAAACTACAAAAGTAGCTCCCTAACTGTAGAGGCCATGTCTTTGAAAATTCCTGTGTAGGAGAATTTAGAGTTGAGAAAAATAGAAAGAGTAAGCAAAGTCAGAAATTAACCAATTAAAGCTGTTAGACTTTTACGTTCACGACACAGAGTGGAAAAGAATCTATTATCCCTAAGGGTAAGATCAATGACAATGAATGAAAGCAAGTAATAATTTGATCCGTACTGGTTTTTTTCATTTGCCACCCAAGCCACTATCAATCCATGAGGTCCAGGATCAGATCAGCAATGCAGTCACAACCAAAGAGACCATTTTAAAGTAATTTAAGCTCTTCACATGTATTTCTTAAAGTCCATGAAGGCGGCATATTTCTACTGCAGTGCTTAAAATTCTCCTCCCTCCCCCATCAGCATCTCTCTCATATGGTAGCTTCTGTGCCCCTCCTTCCAAAATTCCTCTGAAAAACTTCCATGAAACTTTTATGCCTCAAGCCACTCTAGTACTCAAATTGTTCTCTTTCAGCCCACATTCCTTCTTTTAATAGTTCATCACGAAAGCGCCAAAGACAAGTGGAACAAGACAGGACCATTTTTGGAGATCAGTAGAAGTCTGGTGGAGGGTGAGGGGATGGGGAACTGACTAGATAAAGCCAGAATTTATTTTTATAGATAAGAGGGAGGAGAAAGGCCAGTGTCACTCATTGTTTAATACATTTGCCATCTCACATTGAGAAGACATTTTTTTACCCAAATGCTTAATGCTTTTCTGATTTGATGGCTTAGAGATGCTGACATCTACATGCCAATCCCTTCCCTCCTGCTTTCCTGTCCCCATATCCTTCGTTCATCTCCATCAGCTTTTTCTTGTACATGACCCAGTACATGCCTCTTCTGCGGACTAAGTTTTCTTTCCTTTAACATTCTTTATCTTTTCCAAGTCTTAATTGCAAAAGAAAGTGTACTTTCTCTACTATTTGGTTGACTTCTTTTTCTCTTCCTAACCTTATTCTCTATTTTTTATTGAAGCATAGTTGATTTATACTACTATATTAGTTTCAGGTCTACAACATAGTGATTCAAGATTTTTATAGATTATGCTCCATTTAAAATTATTTTAAAATAATGGCTCTATTTCCCTGTGCTGTACAATATATCCTTGTTGCTTATTTATTTTATACATAGCAGTTTGTGTCTCTTAATCCCATACCTTTATCTCACGCCTCCTTCCTTCCCTCTCCACTAACCACTAGTTTGTTCTCCATATCTGTGAGTCTGTTTCTGTTTTGTTATATACATTCATTTTAGATTCCACATATAAGTGATAACATAGAGTATTTGTCTTCTCTGTCTGACTTATTTCACCAAGCATGATACACTCAATATAATGAAATATTACTCAGCCTGAGCTTATTCCCTAATTATCAACAAGAGTAATTTGAAAAAGCACATATCGGGTAATTTACATAAATATATAAATAAATTTTAAAATGCTCAAATTTTGCCAAAGGAGAATTTTTATTGGGAAATGACTGCTGTATTTCCGAGTCTGCCTTCACTTATTCAAGTAAACTCTTAATCAAAAAGATCATGTTTTGTTCAAGGCATTATTGCATTACTTGACCTTGGCTTGTACAATTTGCTACGTGTTTCTCCTGCTCCCTGATTGCAAATGTCCCCTTTCAGCTTACTGCAACAGCTGCTTCAACATCCTGTTCACAGTAGTGTTAGGTTGCATCAAGGATCACTGAATGCCAGAATACTGGCTGTGGTCCAGGATCTTGGTAGTGGTGATATTATCTGGTCATTTTAGATAAAGTATGGCTTCAGTCGATGGTGATGAAATATATTTCAAGTATAAGATACAGTAATTATGACAAGTGAGACCTTACAAATATGCAACAGGTCACAATCTACCACTGTTCTTTTAGACCTTTAGTTTGGTTAGGAATCTGAAGCCAATATCACAGATTACTCTGCCTTCCAGCACAGCTGTTTCTGACGAAATGTTTCACTTAGTGCACTATTTCTCAATACCTTCTGCCTAGGCATATCTGTAGTGATAGCCTTAATTCTAATTTGGCTGATACAATGCATGCAATGTATTAGTGATTCAATATATGCTACATTAACCCTTCAAAATGGTTGCTTTAATGCTCAGTGAAAAAGACTGAACCTGTTTTTTCATAATTGTTTCCATGCTTTGTGTCATATGTCCCTGAAAACCTGGCCAAAACTTTACATCTTGCATGTATCAATGCCTGACCCAAAGAAGACCGGGCCCGGCAACTTCTAGGAACTCTGCCAGTCAGAGAAGCTATAGTTTGGGTAGAGACCCCCTTTCTGAGATCACCTGACCCCCTTTCTGAGAATATGAATGCAACAAGGAGGCTGCAGTTAGTAAAAAACAATAGAAGCAGACATTGGTGCAGCAGAAGTAGTAGAGACAAAGCATTAGGGAGAATGGGACCACACAGTTAAGGTCCAAATAAACACTTTGTCACTTACTAAGGCTACATGTAGGAAGGAATAAGGAGCCAGCCACAAGCTGAGGTTCCTTGACTGGCCTTCCTAGGGATTATGGTTTATATCCATCAAAGACGTGAGGAATTTTATGTCACAAAGCATGTTGATCATAGCAACATCTGTGATCATGACTTTTGAAAAGTTTTTTTCCAAATAATAAAGAAATTGGGAAAATACCTAAAGCTTTTTAAAATGAAATAATTACATACTACTTGTAAATTTTTGTGATAAATATGCATAACCTAAATTTACCATTTTAATCATTTTTTAAGTATACAATTCAGTAGTATTAAGTGCATTCAAACATTGGGCAAACTAAAGCACAGCAGGGCAGAGAGGGGTAAGGTTGGTTGGAATAACCTCCTGCCCATAATTTTTTTTTTTTTACATCTTTATTGGAGTATAATTGCTTTACAATGGTGTGTTAGTTTCTGCTTTATAACAAACTGAATCAGTTATACATATACATATGTTCCCATGTCTCCTCCCTCTTGCATCTCCCTCCCTCCCACCCTCCTTATCCCACCCATCCAGGTGGTCACAAAGCACCGAGCTGATCTCCCTGGGCTATGCGGCTGCTTCCCACTAGCTATCTATTTTACGTTTGGTAGTGTATATACGTCCACGCCACTCTCTCACTTTGTCACATCTTACCCTTCCCCCTCCCCATATCCTCAAGTCCATTCTCTACTAGGTCTGCGTCTTTATTCCCGTCTTACCCCTAGGTTCTTCATGACATTTTTTTTTCTTAGATTCCATATATATGTGTTAGCATATGGTATTTCTCTTTCTCTTTCTGACTAACTTCTCTCTGTATGACAGACTCTAGATCCATCCACCTCACTACAAATAACTCGATTTCATTCCTTTTTATGGCTGAGTAATATTCCATTGTATATATGTGCCACATCTTCTTTATCCATTCATCTGATAATGGACACTTAGGTTGTTTCCAACTCCTGGCTATTGTAAATAGAGCTTCAATGAACACTTTGGTACATGACTCTTTTTGAATTATGGTTTTCTCAGGGTATATCCCCAGTAGTGGGATTGCTGGGTCATATGGTAGTTCTATTTGTAGATTTTTAAGGAACCTCCAAACTGTTCTCCATAGTGGCTGTATCAATTCACATTCCCACCAGCAGTGCAAGAGTGTTCCTTTTTATCCACACCCTCTCCAGCATTTATTGTTTCTAGATTTTTTGATGATGGCCATTCTGACCGGTGTGAGATGATATCTCATTTTAGTTTTGATTTGCATTTCACTAATGATTAATGATATTGAGCATTCTTTCATGTGTTTGTTGGCAATCTGTATATCTTCTTTGGAGAAATGTCTAATTAGGTCTTCTGTCCATTTTTGGATTGGGTTGTTTGTTTGTTTGTTATTGAGCTGCATGAGCTGCTTATAAATTTTGGAGATAATTCCTTTGTCAGTTTCTTCATTTGCAAATATTTTCTCCCATTCTGAGGGTTGTCTTTTGGTCTTGTTTATGGCCTCCTTTGCTGTGCAAAAGCTTTGCAGTTTCATTAGGTCCCATTTGTTTATTTTTGTTTTTATTTCCATTTCTCTAGGAGGTGGGTCAAAAAGGATCGCGCTGTGATTTATGTCATAGGGTGTTCTGCCTACGTTTTCCTCTAAGAGTTTGATAGTTTCTGGCCTGACATTTAGATCTTTAATCCATTTTGAGCTTATTTTTGTGTATGGTGTTAGGGAGTGTTCTAATCTCATTCTTTTATATATGCCTGTCCAGTTTTCCCACCACCACTTATTGAAGAGGCTGTCCTTTCTCCACTGTACATTCCTGCCTCCTTTATCAAAGACAAGGTGACCATATGTGCGTGGGTTTATCTCTGGGCTTTCTATCCTGTTCCATTGATCTATCTTTCTGTTTTTGTGCCAGTACCATACTGTCTTGATTACTGTAGCTTTGTAGTATAGTCTGAAGTCAGGGAGCCTGATTCCTCCAGCTCCGTTTTTCCTTCTCAAGATTACTTTGGCTATTTGGGGTCTTTTGTGTTTCCATACAAATTGTGAAATTTTTTGTTCTAGTTCTGTGAAAAATGCCAGTGGTAGTTTGATAGGGGTTGCATTGACTCTGTAGACTGCTTTGGGTAGTATAGTCATTTTCACAATGTTGATTCTTCCAATCCAAGAATATGGTATATCTCTCCATCTATTTGTATCATCTTTAATTTCTGTCATCAGTGTCATAATTTTCTGCATACAGGTCTTTTGTCTCCTTAGGTAGGTTTATTCCTAGATATTTTATTCTTTTTGTTGCAATGGTAAATGGGAGTGTTTTCTTGATTTCACTTTCAGATTTTTCATCATTAGTGTATAGGAATGCCGGAGATTTCTGTGCATTGATTTTGTATCCTGCTACTTTACCAAATTCATTGATTAGCTCTAGTAGTTTTCTGGTAGCATCTTTAGGATTCTCTATGTATAGTATCATGTCATCTGCAAACAGTGACAGCTTTACTTCTTCTTTTCTGATTTGGATTCCTTTTATTTCCTTTTCTTCTCTGATTGCTGTGGCTAAAACTTCTAAAACTATGTTGAATAAGAGTGGTGAGAGTGGGCAACCTAGTCTTATTCCTGATCTTAGTGGAAATGCTTTCAGTTTTTCACCATTGAGGACGATGTTGGCTCTGAGTTTGTCATATATGGTCTTTATTATGTTGAGGTAAGTTCCCTCTATGCCTACTTTCTGCAGGGTTTTTATCATAAATGGGTGTTGAATTTTGTCAAAAGCTTTCTCTGCATCTATTGAAATGATCACATGGTTTTCTCCTTCAATTTGTTAATATGGTGTATCACGTTGATTGATTTGCATATATTGAAGAATCTTTGCATTCCTGGAATAAACCCCACTTGATCATGGTGTATGATCCTTTTAATGTGCTGCTGGATTCTGTTGCTAGTATTTTGTTGAGGATTTTTGCATCTATGTTCATCAGTGATATTGGCCTGTAGTTTTCTTTCTTTGTGACACCCTTGTCTTGTTTCGGTATCAGGGTGAAGGTGGCCTTGTAGAATGAGTTTGGGTGTGTTCCTCCCTCTGCTATATTTTGGAAGAGTTTGAGAAGGATAGATGTTAGCTCTTCTCTAAATGTTGATAGAATTCGCCTGTGAAGCCACCTGGTCCTGGGCTTTTGTTTGCTAGAAGATTTTTAATCACAGTTTCAATCTCAGTGCTTGTGATTGGTCTGTTCATATTTTCTATTTTTTTTTGATTCAGTCTTGGCAGGTTGTGTATTTCTAAGAATTTGTCCATTTCTTCCAGGATGTCCACTTTATTGGCATAGAGTTGCTTCTAGTAATCTCCTATGATCTTTTGTATTTCTGCAGTGTCAGTTGTTACTTCTACTTTTTCATTTCTAATTCTATTGATTTGAGTCTTCTCCCTTTTTTTCTTGATGAGTTTGGCTAATCGTTTATCAATTTTGTTTATCTTCTCAAAGAACCAGCTTTTAGTTTTATTGATCTTTGCTATCGTTTCCTTCATTTCTTTTTCATTTATTTCTGATCTTATCTTTATGACTTCATTCCTACTGCTAACTTTGGGGTTTTTTCTGTTCTTCTTTCTCTAATTGCTTTAGGTGCAAGGTTAGGTTGTTTATTCGAGATGTTTCCTGTTTCTTAAGGTAGGATTGTATTGCTATAAAATTCCCTCTTAGAACTGCTTTTGCTGCATCCCATAGGTTTTGGGTCATCATGTCTCCATTATCATTTGTTTCTAGGTATTTTTTTATTTCCTCTTTGATTTCTTCAGTGATCACTTCGTTATTAAGTAGTGTATTGTTTAGCCTCCATGTGTTTGTATGTTTTACAGATCTTCTCCTGTAATTGATATCTAGTCTCATAATGTTGTGGTCGGAAAAGATACTTGATACAATTTCAATTTTCTTAAATTTACCAAGGCTTGATTTGTGACCTAAGATATGATCTATCCTGGAGAATGTTCCATGAGCACTTGAGAAAAATGTGTATTCTGTTGTTTTTGGGTGGAATGTCCCATAAATATCAATTAAGTCTATCTTGTTTAATGTATCCTTTAAAGCTTGTGTTTCCTTATTTATTTTAATTTTGGATGATCTTTCCATTGGTGAAAGTGGGGTGTTAAAGTCCCCTACTATGAATGTATTACTATCGATTTCCCCTTTTATGGCTGTTAGTATTTGCCTTATGTATCGAGGTGCTCCTATGTTGGGTACATAAATATTTACAATTGTTATATCTTCTTCTTGGATCAATCCCTTGATCATTATGTAGTGTCCTTCTTTGTCTCTTGTAATAGTCTTTATTTTAAAGTCTATTTTGTCTGATATGAGAATTGCTACTCCAGCTTTCTTTTGGTTTCCATTTGCATGGAATATCTTTTTCCATGCCCTTACTTTCAGTCTGTATGTGTCTCTAGGTCTGAACTGGGTCTCTTGTAGACAGCATATATATGGGTCTTGTTTTTGTATCCATTCAGCCAGTCTGTGTCTTTTGGTGGGAGCATTTAATCCATTTACATTTAAGGTAATTATCGATATGTATGTTACTATTCCCATTTTCTTAATTGTTTTGGGTTTGTTATTTTAGGTCTTTTCCTTCTCTTGTGTTTCTTGCCTAGAGAAGTTCCTTTAGCAGTTGTTGTGAAGCCGGTTTGGTGGTGCTGAACTCTCTCATCTTTTGCCTGTCTGTAAAGATTTTAATTTCTCCATCAAATCTGAATGAGATCCTTGCTGGGTAGAGCAATCCTGGTTGTAGGGTTTTCTCCTTCATCACTTTAAATATGTCCTGCCAGTCCCTTCTGGTTTGCAGAGTTTCTGCTGAAAGATCAGCTGTTAACCTTATGGGGAGTCCCCAGTGTGTTATTTGTTGTTTTTCCCTTGCTGCTTTTAATATGTTTTCTTTGTATTTATTTTTGACAGTTTCATTAATATGTGTCTTGGTGTGTTTCCTTGGATTTATCCTGTATGGGACTCTCTGTGCTTCCTGGACTGATTAACTATTTCCTTTCCCATATTAGGGAAGTTTTCAACTATAACCTCTTCAAATATTTTCTCAGTCCCTTTCTTTTTCTCTTCTTCTTCTGGAACCCCTATAATTCGAATGTTGGTGCATTTAATGTTGTCCCAGAGGTCTCTGAGACTGTCCTCAATTCTTTTCATTCTTTTTTCTTTATTCTGCTCTGCAGTAGTTATTTCCACTATTTTATCTTCCAGGTCACTTATCCATTCTTCTGCCTCATTTATTCTGCTTTGATCCCATCTCGAGGATTTTTAATTTCATTTATTGTGCTCTTCATCGTTGCTTGTTTCATTTTTAGTTCTTTTAGGTCCTTGTTAAATGTTTATTGCATTTTCTCTATTCTATTTCCAAGTTTTTGGATCATCTTTATTATCATTATTCTGAATTCTTTTTCAGGCAGACTGCCTATTTCCTCTTCATTTGTTAGGCCTGGTGGGTTTTTATCTTGCTCCTTCATCTGCTGTGTGTTTTTCTGTCTTCTCATTTTGCTTATCTTTCTGTGTTTGGGGTCTCCTTTTTGCAGACTGCAGGTTCGTAGTTTCCATTGTTTTTGGTGTCTGTCCCCAGTGGCTAAAGTTAGTTCAGTGGGTTGTGTAGGCTTCCTGGTGGAGGGGAGTAGTGCCTGTGTTCTGGTGGATAAGGCTGGATCTTGTCTTTCTGGTGGGGAGGTCCACGTCTGGTGGTGTGTTTTGGGGTGTCTGTGGACTTATTATGATTTTAGGCAGCCTCTCTGCTAATGGCTGGGGTTGTGTTCCTGTCTTGCTAGTTGTTTGGCATAGGGTGTCCAGCACTGTAGCTTGCTGGTCGTTGAGTGAAGCTGGGTGCTGGTGTTGACATGGAGATCTCTGGGAGATTTTCACCGTTTGATATTATGTGGAGCTGGGAGGTCTCTTGTGGACCAGTGTCCTAAAGTTGGCTCTCTCACCTCAGAGGCACAGCACTGACTCCTGGCTGAAGCACCACGAGCCTTTCATCCACACAGCTCAGAATAAAAGGGAGAAAAAGTAGAAAGAAAGGAAGGAGGAAAGAAAGAGGATAAAATAAAATAAGATTAAATAAAATAATTAAAATAAATAATAATTATTAAGAAAAAACATTTTTTTAAGGAAAAACAGAAACGGACGGATAGAACCCTAGGACAAATGGTGAAAGCAAAGCTATACAGACAAAATCTCACACAGAAGCATACACATACACACTCACAAAAAGAGAAAAGGGGGAAAAAATAATAAATCTTGCTCTCAAAGTCCACTTCCTCAATTTGGGATGATTCGTTTTCTATTCAGGTATTCCACAGATGCAGGGTACATCATTTGATTGTGGAGCTTTAATCCGCTGCTTCTGAGGCTGCTGGGAGGTGTTTCCCTTTCTCTTCTTTGTTCGCATAGCTCCTGGGGCTCAGCTTTGGATTTGGCCCCGCCTTTGCGTGTAGGTCAGCAGAGGGCGTCTGCTCTGCGCTCAGACAGGACGGGGTTAAAGGAGCCGCTGATTCCGGGGCTCTGGCGCACTCAGGCGGGAGCGGCACGGAGGGCGGGGCGGGCCTGCGGCGGCAGAGGCCGGCGTGACGTTGCACCAGCCTGAGGCGCGCCGTGCGTTCTCCCAGGGAAGTTGTGCCTGGATCCTGGGACCCTGGCAGCGGCGGGCTGCACAAGCTCCCCGGAAGTGGGGTGTGGAGAGTGACCTGTGCTCGCACACAGGTTTCTTGGTGGCGGCAGCGGCAGCCTTAGCGTCTCATGCCCGTCTCTGGGGTCCGCGCTGTTAGCCGCGGCTCGCGCCCATCTCTGGAGCTCCTTTAAGCAGCAATCTTAATACGCTCTACTCGCGCACCAGGAAACAAAGAGGTAAGAAAAAGTCTCCTGCCTCTTCGGCAGGTTCAGACTTTTCCCCGGACTCCCTCCCGGCTAGCCGTGGCGCACTAACCCCTTGCAGGTTGTGTTCACGCCGCCAACCCCAGTCCTCTCCCTGTGCTCCGACCGAAGCCCGAGCCTCAGCTCCCAGCCCCGCCCGCCCTGGCGGGTGAGCAGACAAGTCTCTCAGGCACCGTTCCTCTGTGCGGGAATCTCTCCGCTTTGCCCTCCACACCCCTGTGGCTGTGCTCTCCTCCACGGCTCTGAAGCTTCCCCCCTCCGCCACCCGCAGTGTCCGCCTGGCGCCCGCCGCCCGCAAAGGGGCTTCCTAGTGTGTGGGAACCTTTCCTCCTTCACAGCTCCCAACCACTGGTGCAGGTCCCGTCCCTATTCTTTTGTCTCTGTTTTTTTTTTTTTCTTTTGCCCTACCCAGGTACGTGGGGAGTTTCTTGCCTTTTGGGAGGTCTGAGGTCTTCTGCCAGCGTTCAGTAGGTGTTCTGTAGGAGTTGTTCCACGTGTAGATGTATTTCTGGTGTATCTGTGGGGAGGAAGGTGATCTTCGTGTCTTACTCTTCCGCCATCTTCCCCCTCACCTCTGCCCATAATTTTTATTGTTTAACAACCAGGGCTTTTGCTACTAGGCAGGATTTAAAACTGCCATTCAAAAAAAGTACCTGTGGGGCTTCCCTGGTGGCGCATTGGTTGAGAGTCCGCCTGCTGACGTAGGGGACACGGGTTCATGCCCTGGTCCGCGAAGATCCCACATGCCGCGGAGCGGCTGGGCCCGTGAGCCATGGCCACTGAGCCTGCGCATCTGGAGCCTGTGCATCTAGAGCCTGTGCTCCGCAACGGGCGAGGCCACAACAGTGAGAGGCCCGCGTACCACAAAAAAAAAAAAAAAAAGTACCTGTGATAATTAAGCTACTTATTTATTATTTGGCCTGTGGGCTGTTCTTATCAAACTAAAAACTACATTTATTTTGAGCCTCAGACCATGCTAGAAAATATAGCTCTTGATCAAAGCCACTTAGTTCATATATGTTTTAACTACATACAAATACATACATATAGTCATTCAGGAAAAAAAATCAAAATCAAATATTTTGTATTTTTACCAATAAGTGCTTCATTTTGTAAAATCAAGTACTTTTTATTTATTTGATTGTAGAGCACGCACTTATTCAAACAATCACAATTAGAGAATAAAAGATTTCTGAACATCCTTTTAATTGTAAAAACTATGTTTTTATGAGTCATAGTGCTAGGGGCTCTTTTGAGAGAATAAGTCCTGCATCTGTACGTCAAAGATAACTTCCTGTGTTAAAACAGTACTGCAAACATTTATACATATTCAAATTTCAGTATCTATTCAACATATCTTTATGGGTGGGTGACACTGAAGCATGTAGTTTTGAGGCTTAGTCTTCCACTAATCTGGAATAGATCCTCTGCAGTTTTTTGTTTTGTTTTGTTTTGTTTTGTCTTGCATGATCTTGACAATTTTTCAAGACTATAGGCCACTTACTTTGTAAAATATCCTCAACTTGGGCTTGTCTGATATTCTTTCACAATTAGATTCAGGTTCTACATTTTTGGCAAGAGTACTACAGAAGCAATGTTGGGTTTTTCCAAAGCCTTATGTCAAGAGGCATATGATATTAATTTGCTTCATTTCTGTTGGTATTAATATCAGTCATGTGTTTAGGTAGTGTCTACCAGATTTCTCAAAATTATGATATTTCTCTTTTCACTGATTAGCATTTGGGCAGCGATACTTTGCGACTACTTAAATGTCCTATTTCTCATCACACTGGTACCCATTTGTTCTAGCATCCATTGATGATTTTTGCCCGAACTGATTGTTGCCAAATGGTTACTTTCAAACTTCATTATTCCTTCAACATTTAACAGTTGACATTTCTACTTAACTTTGCCTCCTCAGTCATTTATCATTCCCAGATTTGGCTAGCAAGAGCCCCTTTAAACTGATTCCTAAGGACAGATTAACTTTTTATTGTGTCTAATAGGAAAGACATGAGATGCATAGGTGTGGTATAATAAAAAACATATTTGATCTTTGTCCTTAGTTCCTGACACAGAGGTAGTACAACTCTTGGACTTCCTGAGTGATATGCATGTCTTTTATTTTTCATAACAAGCTCTTTTCAACCATACCTGATTTTTGCTGAGATGACTTGGCAGGCCCCTAGATGGCTTCCAAATAATCGGGACTAATCACAAGAAAACTCAACCAGGTAATGAGAGAGTTGGGACTTGCAGCATCACCCTTTAACCTCCAGGCAAGGGAGAGGGACTGGAGACTGAGTTTAATCATCAATGGTCAATAATTTAATCCGTAATAACATCTCAATTAAAAAAAAAACCACAAAACTAAACAACAGGGTTTGGAGAGCTTCCAGGTTGGTGAACAAATCGAGGTGCTGGGAGGGTGATGTGCCCTGAGAAGGCATGGAAGCTCCCTGCCACCCCTAACTCTTGC
Organism: Stenella coeruleoalba; assembly: GCF_951394435.1. NCBI lineage: Eukaryota > Metazoa > Chordata > Mammalia > Artiodactyla > Delphinidae > Stenella > Stenella coeruleoalba. The sequence continues at coordinate 76,035,213 of NC_137155.1, forward strand.
ATCTTGCCTGATGGATCTCTTCCATATGGATGTTCTTGAGTTGTATCCTTTATAATAAGCCTTTAAATGTAAGAAAGGTCTTTTCCTGATTTCTGAGAGTCATTCTAATGAATTATTGAGCCTGAATGGGATAGGGAGTTGTGACAGTCTCACAATTTGCAGCCACATGAGACGAAATTACAGTTAACCTGGGGACTTAAGACTTGGGACTGGTATCTGAGGTGAGGGCAGCCTTGTGGGACTGAATCCTTAAATCTGTGGAGTCTGATGCTAACTTTGGGTGGTTAACGTCAGAATAGAATAGAATTGAATTGTAAGACACCCAATTGGTGTCAGAGAATTGCAGAATTGCTTGATTCTTAAAGACCACGGAGTAGGGATCAGCCAGTCTCCCAAGAGCTGGATACATGGAATTAATTTATAATATTTAACTAAAATAACAAAATCTTTGAATAAAAATCAGATCTAGGATGAAAATAACCTCAACAACCCTGGACAGGAACAGGGAAACGAGGAGAAAGAAATGAAAGTAAGACAGTAGGGAGTTTCACCTTTCACATCTGGTCCTCTGATGCCCTGATGTCTCCTCTGCTGTTCTCAGGATCTCATGATCCTCCCACGTCTTCACCAAATTGTCATGGAAAATAAGATGACAGGCTCCAATTTTATAGCTGGACTTCGTCAATCGCAAGGATGCAAAAATGAGAGAGGCACACACAAACTCAATGTGACTCCTGGCCAAACCTCATTTCCTTAATTGGACTTGCTAGAAGTGCAATTTATATTCAAAAAAGAGTCAAGGGATTTTCTTTAGGTACATTAAGTCATAAAGCAAACTGTTCGTGGCATTTAGGCTAACTTATGATAGGTTAGCAAACTTGGAGAGTTATTTAAAAGAGTGCTGATAGTGCATTTTAAAAGTGGCCCCAGGGGCTTCCCTGGTGGCGCAGTGGTTGGGGGTCCGCCTGCCGATGCGGGGGACGCGGGTTCGTGCCCCGGTCCGGGAGGATCCTGCGTGCCGCGGAGCGGCTGGGCCCGTGAGCCATGGCCACTGCGCCTGCGTGTCCGGAGCCTGTGCTCTGCAGCGGGAGAGCCCACAGCGGTGAGGGGCCCACATACCGCAAAAAAAAAAAAAAAAAAAAAAGTGGCCCCAGTATGTTTGTCCAGGGGAAATAAAACACAAGGATTTCATCAGTTCATTGAGCTCATAACTACATACATGGTTATGCAGTTTCGACTATTATAGAGATTGATTTCTTCTTCTAGAGAAAAGAGAGGAGGTTGAGTCTTAGAATGAACAAGACATTATACAAAACAGAGCTACTTTTAAGGGTAAAATTGCTGTGGTTGTTATTAAAACATAATGGCCTCTAAAGAAAGTGTCCTGGAATGGAGAGGACAGAGTTTCCCTAATAATCCCCAACTCTCCTGCTCCCTGAGTGATAGTCACACCCTTACTAGGTTTATAATAACTGTTGGGTTAGCAGAAGATTAAATGATGCCAATTTGATTGATCAAGTTTAAGGATATGTTATTGGTTGATGTACTCTCTTTCCGTACCAGGCTCCTCATTGTTACTATAACACACCAGGCACACTCCTCCCTCAGGGCTTTTTACTATCTGTTCCCTTTACATAGAACCTTCTTCCCAGAGATATCTGCCTATATTAGCCACCTTTGGCTGTTATACACATAAAGTGCCATATACTGGGTGGCTTAAACAACAGATATTTATTTCTCACAGTTCCGGGAGCTGGGAAGTCTGAGATCAGGTACAGATTTGGTGTCTGGTGAGAACTCTCTGCCTGATATGTAGATAGCTACTTTCTCACGTGATAGAGAGAAAGAGTGCTCCCGTCTCCTCCTCTTCTTCTAAAAACACTAATCCCAACATGGGGGCCCCACCCCCATGACCTCAACTAAACCTAATTATCCTCCCCAAAGCCTTACCTCCAGATCCCATCATATTGGGGATTAGGGCTCCAACATATGAATTTTGGGGTACACAAACATTCAGTCTATAGCACAACTTCTAAGCAGGTTTTAATTGCTCCAAGTGAGCTTAGTGCCTTCTTCTTCTTCACTTCTTCTTATTGGCCACCTTCTCATATGATCTTTTCTTTGATTATCACCTTCCTAACTCTAAAGGGCAAATTGTTAAAAGACCAGCTGGATCCAGACTGCAAGCTTAGAGCTAATGGAAAGTATTTCACTTCCTTTCCCCCAGCCTTTTCAATTTTTAATTTTGTGTTCTTCAAGAATACTGGGCTTCCTGGTGGCACAGTGGTTGAGAATCTGCCTGCCAATGCAGGGGACACGGGTTCAAGCCCTGGTCAGGGAAGATCCCACATGCGGCGGAGCAACTAAACCCGTGGGCCACAACTACTGAGCCTGCGCTCTAGAGCCCATGAGCCACAACTGCTGAGCCCGCGTGTCACAACTACTGAAGCCCATGAGCCTAGAGCCCGTGATCCGCAACAAGAGAAGCCACCGCAATGAGAAGCCCGCACACCGCAATAAAGAGTAGCCCCCACCCACAACTAGAGAAAGCCCGCATGCAGCAATGAAGACCTAACGCAGCCAAAAATAAATTAATTAATTAATTTAAAAAAATACTTTACTAGAAGTTACCGGAAGTAAACTTATATAGCTTGCCCAATGAGCTGTTACAGGAATTTTAAATGGGAAATGCTATCTCCTGTGAATTTCACTGAGTCACTGATATATAGTTTAATAATATCTTCTAAGGATTCCAACTTTAAAGCAGGGACCTACTTCTTAAAAAATTTGTTTTGCTCTGCTTTAATGTGTATTAAGAGATTTTAATTAAAATTACAGTAAATAAAATTAACTATAAGAATCAATTAATTTACACTAGCTATTGTAGTACATTTATTCTAAAATATACATTTAGAACAATTTTAGGTCATTAATTACTGTTTATTCAGGTTCTGAAATTTAATAACTGCTCAATAATTCTGCAAATCAAAATCCAAAATAATTCATTTACATAATTTGCCTTTCATTGTAATTTTTGTTTTAGAGAATTAAAAAACAATGTTTTGTTCTGAAAGTATTATATGAATTACAATATTCTTTGTGTAAATATCTCTGCTTATAGAAATCTGTGTCATTAATCATGACACTCTTTGGTTAAATCAGTTATATAATTATCATTTTACCACATTCTTGAATAAGTACTTTGGCTTATAGAGCTATGTGCCATTGGTTAGTCCACTGTTATGTACAATTGCTTTTCATCAAGGAAAACTTATACTTCAATCAATAAGAATACCAGAAACTTACTTTTAACAAAAACAAACAATAACCTCCTCCATGTAAAACTTGTTCTCTAGAGTAAACCTGGGGTAGAGAGTCACATTCTATAACCCAGATAAATAATAATTTTAAGGAAAACAAGTGGAGAAGTACAGCCTGGAAAAACAAAAAGTTCCATCGTTTTGGTTAACCATATAATATACATTTCCATGAAGTTAATATTCTTTCTCTTATTTCCATACATATTTTATCCAAGAGAAGTTTATAATACTCCTACTGACTATGAAAAGGCTTACACTGACCAGTGTAATGTTATTAAGCTTGAAAAGGAGCAAGGGATACTCTAAGTTCACCAACAAATGATTCACTGAGAGTGAAAACTGGTTACTAATTCCTGGATGATGTAATTGAGAAGTATGTTCTAGTAGGACTTGCATTTCTTGGGTTCTAGTTTAGCTGGATGGTGAAAACTAGGAGTAGCCAGAATCTGGATTTATAATAAATCACTAAGGCAGAAAAGACAGGCCCAGGCTTATCTACAGTTGTTGGAAAATAGAAAAGCCCAGTTCAAGAGACATAAAATAGTGTCTAGTATTGGCCAACAGATCATATACTTATACTGTGTGGTAAGCAGCCTCCAAGATGGCCCCCAATGATTCTCCTCTCCCGGTAGTCAGTCCCTTGTGTGCTCTCCTCCCCCATTGAATCAGGGCTGCTATGGATGACAAACAGAGAAAGGTAGAGGTGGAAGTGTGTGACTTCTGAGGTTAGTTCGTAAAGGGCTCTGTGGCTTCTGCTTTGTTCTCTTGGATTGCTTGTGCTGAGGGAAGCCAACCATCACACAGCAGGGACACTCAAATCCATGGATCTTGGAAAGATTCATGTGGAGAGAAACTGAGATTCGCTGTCAAAAACTGGCACCAATTTACCATCCATGTGAGAGAACCTTCTCAGAAACACATCCTCCAGCCCCAGTCAAGCCTTCAGATGACTGTATCCCTGGCAGACATCTTGACTGCAACCTCATGAGAGACCCTGAGCCAGAATTGTTGCCCATCAAGCAGCTCCTGAATTCCTGACAAAGTAACTGTGAGAGCTAATAAATGTTTACTGGTGTTTTAAGTCACAAAATTTTAACTTGTTGTGAAGCAATAGCTAAATAATGCATATTGTAATCATTATTAAGATAGTAAAGAGGCAGACAGAGCAATAACGTTGACTTAGGAACATTCAATATTGAAAGCACAAGCGTCACTATGACAGTGACTCAGATCTGTGGCACAAGCTCAGAGTTACATCAGCAGCAAGAACTTTGAGAAAAAAATGCCTAAATACATCCTATTGAAAATGTTGTGCTTTGACCACAGTACTATAGGGGGAGGGGGAGTACAGATGAGAAACTAGTAATTTATGGAGAGAAATCTAAGAAGCCTAAGCCTCTGAATTAGTCATAATCGTAAGAATTCTTCTAATGTGTATATAGTACAAATATGAATAAAAATTACTCCACTTGCTTTTTCAGATGGAACTTTAATGTGATTTCTGTGAGTCATGCTCCTATTTATACTGATCTCTAGTCCTGAGTTTGAGCTTTTTTTCCAAGAGGTTATTTTTAGCCATTGTAAAACAGGAACTATTTTAAAGTTTGCAATTTCTTGATCTGTAAATTAACACAAATTTACAATAATTCTGTGTTCAATTCTTTTTATCTTGCTGTGTCTGCAGAATATAAGTATTTGCCAAAACAATGATTTCCTTTTGTATTTTACTATTTCTTTTTTTTTTTAGCATCTTTATTGGAGTATAATTGCTTTACAATGGTGTGCTGGTTTCTGCTTTATAACCAAGTGAATCAGCTATACATATACATATATCCCCATATTTCCTTTTTAAATTTAAAGGAAATTAGTTGTTACTTTATGAGCTTCCCAAGACCAGATAAATGGATTGTACCTGCCAAAAATCATTTGGATTTTTAAAATACTCTTCACTCTGTTTCTCATTCAAACTGTATAGTGCCCTACTCTCACTTAGCTGTTAAGAGCTAATGAATAAACCAATTCCCAAAATACACTCATTTCTGACAACTCCCAAGGAATAGGCATTTTTATAAAAAATAATAATTTTAATGGTGGCTTGTTTATGAAGAAACTACTTTTGGAAGGAAAGCGTTCCCACATAGACATTTGCCTGCCCTGCATGAACTCAGGCTTGGGTGTGAGGATCAGCATGGAACTAGTATTTGGACAAAGGAGGACATTTAGACCAGTTAAACTTTGGAGTAAGGAAAGAGTAACACAGAGTTGTGTTAATTCAAGTCAAAGAGATTCTCATTCCTGCCTACCTTTCTCCACAGACTGGCACTTAAGGAAATTATACTCTTTATACACCTAAAAATACAATGGAATATAAACTAACTTCCTTCCTTCCTTCCTTCCTTACTCTCTCCCTCCCCCTTTTTTTCTTTCTTTCTTTTTCTTTCTTTCTTTCTTTCTTTCTTTCTTTCTTTCTATCTCTTTTCTTTCTTCCTTCCTTCCTTTTTCCTTTCTTTCTTGCTTTCCCCCTTTCTTTCTTTCCTTTTCTTTCTTTCTTTGTTTTTCTTTCTGTCTCTCTTTCTCTCTCCCTTTCTTTCTTCCTTCCTTTCTCTCTCTCTTTCTCCCTCTCATTCTTTCTTTCTTTATTTCTCTCTCTCTCTCTTTCTTTCTTTCATGCTTTCTTTCTTCTTTCTTTCTTTCACCTCCCTTCACTTTAACACACAAACTTGCTCTTTGGTTTCTGTCAAAAAATATATATAAAAGACTGTCTGAAACATATTTGGAGTCTCTGGGTACCATTAATTGAGTGCTTACCACATGGTAGGTATTATGATAACTTTTCATCTAATGTAGCCAAGTATGTGTTATTACCCTCACTTAACAAATAGGGAAATAGGAGCTTGGAGGAAAGAGCAAATAAATGACTTGCCAGTGCCACACTGACAATATAAGGTAACCCTGGGATTGGTTCCCAGGTCTGCCCAGCTCCAGTGCCATGATTTTAATGGCTACACTATATACTGCGGAGAAATGTAGCTGCTGTACTGTAGTGCTTACAAATGTCAGGGCTTCCTCTGAGAACTTTACATACAGCTACTCTTTTATTCTTCACAACAGCCTTATGAAGTAGGAACTATTATTATCCCTATTTTCCAGCTGAGTAAACAGAGACAAGGAGAGATTAAGTAACAGCCAATGAGTTATGGAGAAGGCATTTGATTCCATACTGCCCAACTCCTAAGCACATACTACAAACCAATACATCAACAAAAGTTAAAGAAAAAAAAAAAAACACAGTGTATTTTGAAGACACTACAATATAAAAGGTTTTGAGAAAAATTAAAGTTAAAAATTATCTCTAAATCTATTGCCATAACAATAAAAGCAATAAACAATATCTTATCAACAGCTTTGAATAAGAATCAGGCTTTGGAGACATTTCAATATTTTAATGATCCAAAAGTAACCTTTCAAAATTGCATTGTATTTTTTTGAAAGGTTCAAATGCATCTTTTTAATTTTTATTTTATATTGGCGTATAGTTGGTTAACAATGTTGTGTTAGTTTCAGATGTACAGCAATGTGATCTGGTTATACATGTCATGTATCTACTCTTTTTCAAATTATTTTCTCATTTAGCTTACTCCAGAGTATTGAGCAGAGTTCCCTGTGCTATACAGTAGGTCCTTGTTGGTTATCTGTTTTAAATATAGCAGTGTGTACATGTCAATCCCAAACTCCCAATCTATCCCTCCCCGCCCCCCCACCCCAGTAACCATAAATTTGTTCTCTAAGCCTGTATGTTTCTGTTTTGTATATAAGTTCATTTGTATCATTTTTTTTAGTGTCCATATATAAGTGATATCATATATTTGTCTTTCTCTGTCTGACTTACTTCACTTAGTATGATAATCTCCAGGTCCACTCATGTTGCTGCAAATGGCATTATTTCATTCTTTTTTTTTTTTTTTTTGTGGTACATGGGCCTCTCACTGTTGCGGCCTCTCCCGTTGTGGAGCAGAGGCTCCGGACGTGCAGGCTCAGTGGCCATGGCTCACAGGCCTAGCCGCTCCGTGGCATGTGGGATCTTCCCGGACCGGGGCATGAACCCATGTCCCCTGCATCGGCAGGAGAACTCTCAACCACAGCACCACCAGGGAAGCCCTATTTCATTCTTTTTAAAGGCTGAGTAATATTCCATTGTATATATGTACCACATCTTCTTTATCCATTCCTCTGTTGATGGACATTTAGGTTGCTTCCATGTCTTGGCTATTGTAAATAGCACTGCAGTGAACATTGGGGTACATGTATCCTTTTGAACCATGTTTTTCTCTAGATATATACCCAGGAATGGGATTCAAAATTGCATTATGTTTTAATTCATTTAAAACAATTACAAAGATGAGTCTTCAAAATTTGCGGTTTTTACTGCACACACAAATAAAATGTTAAGTTAAAGTTGATCTTCTTAACTTTCACTTGTCTAAGGGTTGATCATTTTTAAAGATCTTTATGCTAACAAGAGTAGATAAGGATAATGCAAGTTAATTCAAAACAAATTTTTGAGAAAATAGAAATTAAATGGTTAATAGCTGATGATGTTTTTGCAGACTGTAAAGAAACAAAAAGGAAATTATGACTAATTCAGCTCTAAATGAAATGAACTAAGAGATAAGGTGTGTATTTCTCTAAATCTGGGCTGAAAGTCAAATTTGAAGGTATTCGGAAATTCCATTTTCCTGTTGGTGAACCAAGTAATGAATAATCTTGATTTTGAAATAGATAAGTTGCCACCCATAAATTATTTCTTGGGTTAAAAATAGATGCATAGTTTAAAGTAAATTTTTTCATAAGAATGATAAAGAACTACTTATTCAGTATTTATCATCATCAAATTGCATGCATTGACATAGCTATCTCTAAGAGTCTGCAATGAAGATGGTTAACACTCATGCTTACTACTGAGAAAAGAATGTATGATTGCATAATCCTAAAAAACCAAGCTGTGCATGTGTGTGTTTATAACGCAGGCTGGGAAGGGAAGGAAGGAGGAGAGAAGAGAGGCATGAGTCCTATTAAGTTTATGTAAATGGTAAGATTTTAAGAAAAGTTAAAGATTTTCTTAAATAATTTAATGAACCTTGATTTTAAAGTTCTGAGCCTTAAAGGAAGGAGAAGGATGATACATTTGAACAAATAACTCTTTAAGAAAAAAGACAAAAACTAGGAAAAGATAACTTTGAACATTTTGGACACACATAGGTCATCATGAACTCTTATTCTACCAGATGGCATTAAAGTGGAAAGCATTGTGAATGGGAGAGAGAAAGAAAGCAGTTCCTTCCATGAAGAGGTTAATTTGGAGGACTCATAAGGGTCTTATATTTGATATATCAGCAGAAATACATCCAAAATGCTCAATCAAATGTTGGAGTTAGGAAGCTGGGGACATTATACATGACTCTGGGGATTTGACACTAAGAAAGGCTCATGGTTAGTGATCTTAATGTAAATGAGAAAGCCAGAGTTAAGCTGTAATTGTTGCAACTCATGACGAGGGAGCAAACCATTTTTTCATCTCTTAAAATTGGACTCTAAATCTTTTTCTTGGCAAATCATTAAAAAAAAAAAGGAAACACTAAACACAGAAAACAAAAAATGTGATCAGAACTAAAATTTGACATATGTTTAATAAGTGAAATAGAACACATTAATCTATTAGATTGCCTGCAAAATTATAACCAACCAGATATAAGATACATAGTTAAAATAAAATGATTCGAGAAAGGTTGAAAGAAAAAAGCAAACAAATCCTAATCATATGGGGAAAAATAAGATTTGCAATATTAATATTAGGCAATTATTAAGTCAAAGCAAAAAGTAGTAAAGAAAAAATACTTTAAAATAATAAAGACTGCAATCCACAGTAAATACCTCTCAAGGATCTTTATGAACCAAATAACAGCTTCAAAATGAAAAAAGGCAAAGCTGTAGGAAATATAAGAAGACATAGAAAAATAACGACAATAACAATACTTAGCATATGACAGATTAAGTAGATAGAAAGAGTAAGACTATAAAGACCCTCAGTAACAATATCATAGAACTTATAAGTATGAATATATATTGAAATCAATATCCTCAAAAACACAACCACAACTTTTCAAAAATTCCTTTAAGCATTTACAAAAATTTACCACACGTTAAGCTATAAAAATTCAATAAATTCTAAAATGTAGAACACAGAATCAAGTTAGGAAAATTAGAAGTCAACAAAAATAGAAACAGTAGCAACATAAAATCCTCACAACTATCTAGAAATTCAAAATTCTCTGGTAAAACAATTTTGGGAGTAAAAGGATATCAAAATCAACATTTTATAATATTTGCCATGTATAGTAATAACAATGAAAAAATAAAGCAATGCTTAAAGGAAATGTTAGTATTATGCATATACATTACTACATAAGAATGAATAGAAATAAATCTTTTAATCTCAAGAATTTGAAAAGGAACAATTAAATAAAATGAAAAAGAATTGTTTCAGTAAGGTTTTTGGTTGAAACCAATAGATACTAGGTCTGATAAGTTTAGGTAGTTAATGAATTAATCAGAGGAAACATTGGGTAGCTCCCCAACTCTCTGGCAGGACCTCTGAACCAGGCTTAGAAGCTTCACAACTAAGAACAATATAAAAAAAAATCACAGCACTGAATTGAACATACATATACAGTCACCACTAACTATGGAAAGTGCAGACTGTACCACCAGCTCTGCATGCTGCAAGCACTGGATGTGGACACCATCACATTTATCAGAATGAATTCCTCACAGTGCTGGCTTCATCATCAGTTTCTAATTTCTGATCTGATCCACTATGGGTTCATCTTATTGGCAGAGCTGAGATCACACGCTGTAAGGAAATCTGTGAAAGCAATCATCTACATGGCTTTTATTCCCATAAGATAAAGAATTCCCCAAACATAGGCAGTACATTCAATGAGCACTCAAAAATATGACAAATATCACCACAGCCCAATGCATTAGCTGCCTAACATTACACACACTCTTTTTTCAAAGCTGAACTTCTGAAAATTACATCAGTAAAAGCAGCCTAAAATAATGCAACATAATTACATTATCCCCTCATATAAGTGAAACCCTCTGCTTAAAAAGAGACCCTCTAAAATCTTATAAATTTCTACATCTAAACCAGCAGCGTCAGAAAGCTGGAAATCAAATATTTGAGAAGAGGGTCACTCTCACTTGAATTACATTCCAGGACTCACAACTTGAAAAAGTAACACTATATATGGGTCCCTGGTTTAGAGCAGATAGTATATCCCATCAGATAGTACATGAAATCTGATCGTCAATTGGCCATTCTACCAATCCATAGGGACAGATTCTTTTAGGATTGTTATGTGGTAAGATTTGTGAATCCTATGAATCAAAACTGACTTTATTCTCTAAGGAAAAAAATTATTGCCACTTCAAACTTGGAAGATCTCCAACATATTCACTCTATCACAAAGTTGCCTGGGCCTCATAGGCTAAGATCTGGTTCCTGTTGCTGTCAAATTTGACACATCGTTGTGGCAGTGACCAACTCAATCTTGATGAGAAAAGTTTTTGCTGTTGAGCCCAAACAAAATCTCTGTCCTTGCCCCAGTGCCCACTAAGCCAGCCTTGGAGTTGAAGCTGCAAAGTAACTGACTGACATCCACAGAAATGTGCATCTTTCTCATCTGATTATGGAAAGCTTATTTTGCAGTGGGGGTCTTTTGTGAACATTCATATGAGACACAGATATTCTCACGTGTTGGATCATCACCCCAAGCCCTTTGTTACCAATCTTCCAAACTGTCTTTCTTCAAGTCACAAATCATTTTGTTAAACAATTAACCATATCATGAATTGATATATCTAACTCCTTACCTTGTCACCCCACTGCACAATTCTTCAATTAGCATTGCTTCCATGCTCTTCAGACTCCACAGCCACAGCCCATCCTAATATCTCACCTTCCATCTGACTTTATCACAGGAGACATTCTCAGTAGCACAATGATACTCCATATAGGTTTATTACCACACCGCTCATCACCCTCTGACCAGGTAATAACCAATTCCAAAATTATACTTTAATGGCATGCTCTTTAAAGTTACTTCTGGTACCAACTGTCTCAGCTTGGGTTTCCCAGAAAGCAGAGCCAATAGGAGGATGAGTTTTTGACCTGGCCACTGCTTGTTCTCAAGAAGTGTATAAAGTGCATTTCCAGATAGTCACTTGGTGGGTTGGGAGGTGGAAAAAATCCATTGGTTTCCATGTTTCCGTGGTCAAAGAGTGTCCTCATAGTGTGTTAAGTGCTCTGCAGTTCCAGGGTGTGCATGCATAGGCAAGATCTCAGAGCAGAAGGAAGAAGTAAGAGGCATGCAGCATGGGCTGGAGGTAAGAACTGCACAGTCTGGGGGAAAGGGAAGACACACATTGTGTGAGAAAGATGCAAGGCACCTGTCTGTCTGTGTCCTGGTGAGGTCAGCCAGAGCTCAGACAGCTTAGAACAAGAAACAGGTGACACCAGAGGCTCTGAAGGTGTTCATAAACGGTGTCTGATATACAAGGACTCTAAAATATCTGTAAGTTCTTGATATTCAGTTCTTGGCAGCATTATTTCATTAATATCGTGAGCCAGCGTAGTATCTAGTAAGATGTTGAGATAATCAATGTCCCTATGGACTATATTGTGGCATGGAGCTGAAGCAAGATAGTGGAGGTGCACTGCTATCCCCTCTAGATGAAAGAGAACTTCTGATGTTCTCGCTTGAAATATAGAAAAAAGCATTTCACAGATCAAGAGCTGCATACCAGGGGCTGGAGGATGGGCTGACTTTCTCCTGGAAATAGACCACATCTGAAACAACAGCAGCATGACAGGTATGTGTAAGGAACAGTAAGGAAGTCTTCATGACTATAGTGTAGTGAGTGAAGTGAGAAAGCAGAGGAAAATGACACTGCAAAGGTAACAGGACCAATCACTCTGGACTTTGTAGACCATTGTAAAAACTGTCTTTTTTTTTTTTTTTTTTTTTTTTTTTTTGTGGTACGTGGGCCTCTCACTGTTGTGGCCTCTCCCGTTGCGGAGCACAGGCTCCGGATACGCAGGCTCAGCGGCCATGGCTCACGGGCCCAGCCGCTCCGCGGCATGCGGGATCTTCCTGGACCGGGGCACGAACCCGTGTCCCCTGTATCGGCAGGCGGACTCTCAACCACTGCGCCACCAGGGAAGCCCAAGATTTTGTCTTTTACTGTGACTGAAATGGTATACCATTGGAGGGTTCTGAGCAGAGGAGAAAAATCATTGGCCTTATCTTAAAGATAACTCTGCCAGTCACGTAGAGAATGGACCCTAGAGAGGAAGGGGGTGGAGGGAAGCATAGAGGCTAGTTAGCATTCTATTACACACACACACTACAAACCAATAACCAAACAGAGAGATGATGGTCAATTTTCCCAGGCAGACATCTTTCAATTTTTAATGGTAGGATTCATCTCTCTGACATTCCTGAAATGTATATCATTTTTGATAATTGGAAGTTTTAGGGTGCGAAATAAACTTTCCACTTGACCCTTTGTACTACTGTTACCAAATGGGGATTTTCCCACTTGCTCAATATATCTATTTCAACATTATATTATGGAACAGGGGAAATTATCCCAGACTGAGTTCAGAGTAGCATGGGGCCCACTGTGAGGCAAAGTCAGTTGAAAACTCTACTAATTACATGAATTCTATAAGCACTTATTTTCATTTGTGGACTATAGCATTCTTTGTACCCAAAGATTAACAATTAGTTGAGAGAAATATCCAAAGTCCCAGAAAATACACTTAAGTGTATTCCCTTAAGTGCCTATTGTTTCTTTGGGGAAAGTTAGAAAATTGATGGCATTGATTTATGATGATGCGAGGTCCCTTCTCTAGCGTACCAACCTCCTCTTCATTAAATGGATTCTAGGGATTCCACTCTGGTCTTGGAACGTAATACAGGGGTTCAGATCAAGCTCCTGTTCTCCAGACCTCGAATTTTTAGTTATAGAGGATAAATAGGACCTTAGTGTGCTGCCCAAATATTTAATCCACCAGGACCTGACCAACAATTAGCCATCACCAGAGATCTTTGCAGGTTAGATCATTCACATCGCCATTCAGGCCAAAGACCCAGCTCATTCTGCCCCTGGTAGTTAAATGCCCTATTTGAATGCTCATGCTGCTTTGGGTCCTAGCATCCCCATTGCAAACAAAGAGCTCATGCCAACTGCATCATCTTTTACCGGCATTCCTGGCTTACAGAATATTTCCCTAGAGTATTTTTTCAAAGTTAGTGGTGCTCTCCTCATAAATATGTTTCTCAGTGTCATAGTAAAAGGAAGGTCTTCTGGTCCACAAAGCAGACATGATTAAGGGGAGAGTGAGAAAATCACATTTGATAAGTCCATTTCAGCTTTCCTGCCTCCTTCAGTTTAGATTCTTCTCATCAAGGAATTTTGGCATTTCAACTTCATTAAATGTCGATCACTGTTAAATACACATTTAGCCAACCAGTCAGAGAACTACTCCCAACTGCTTGTCTATATGCACCCATATATATAAATCCACCCTTACCTAGAATTGTTTCTCCTTTCCTACTTTAGCATCTTTACGATCCGTTTCTAATTCTGTTCTCCAAAATAAATTAGCACAGTGTTGCAAATGTGGGCACATTAGCCCTCTCTTCTTTTTTTAAATTTTACTTTATTTTTTTAAATTTTAATTTATTAATTTTTTTTCTTTTGCGGTACGCGGGCCTCTCACTCTCGTGGCCTCTCCCGTCGCGGAGCACAGGCTCTGGACGCGCAGGCTCAGTGGCCATGGCTCACGGGCCCAGCCGCTCTGCGGCATGTGGGATCTTCCCGGACCGGGGCACGAACCCGTGTTCCCTGCATCGGCAGGCGGACTCTCAACCACTGCGCCACCAGGGAAGCCCTTACTTTATTTTTTAATTGGAGTATAATTGCTTTACAATGTTGTGTTAGTTTCTGCTGTACAACGAAATGAATCAGCTATATGTATACCTATACCCCTCCCTCTTGGACCTCCCTCTAACACCCCCATCCCACCCATCTAGGTCGTCATAGAGAGTCTGACTTTGTATTTCGTCTCTGAGTCAGGCTGGAATTTGATTCTAGTTGTGAATTTGAAGACAATCAGAGGAGATGACAGTGAGAAATGAGCAGAATTAGATTCCCTTGAGAGGTAACTCTCTCAGGAGTGCTCAATAAGGGATTTTCAAGTAAGGCAGGAATGTCCTCATTTAACCACAGAAGGAGGGTGTGGTTTTTCTGGCAGTGGATGCTAAGAAAGACTCGGGAATTGGGGATCTCTGAGTCATCTAAAACTTCCCACAAGACCCCACTCCTATTCTTCATCCCATACTCTTTCTTGAAAAAAAAAAATTGTACTCACACAAGATCTGGTAGGATTGTGTATTTCTGATGCTATAACCCTATAAATTGCAGAATAAAATTTGGAGTTTACAGATCAGAAAAATAAAATTATTTTATCACAGTTATAAATTTTTTGGAATTCCTTAAGCAAATAATTTAGGAGTTTTCTATTATTTTTTTTAACTTCTCCAGCACAATGTTAAAGCAAGAGCATACTGTTCTTGAGTTCCTCATGACCTTCCCACTGGAGACCAACATAATCCTAATACCAAAATATACATGGAAAAAACTAGAAAAGAAAACTACAAACCAGTAATCCTCATAACCTTAGACACAAAAATCCCTCAAAATATTAACAAATCAAATCTATCAAAATATAGAAAATATTACTACAGTATATAATCAGGTGGGGGTTATCCCAGGAATGCAAAGTTGGTTTAATCTTCAAAAAAATCAATCAACAAAATTCACTATCTTATCAGAACAAAGGAGGAAAATCATATATAATATAACTAGACTTAGGAAAAGTATTTGACAAAATTCAACACCAATTCATTGTTTTGAAAAACAACTTTCAACACACTAGGAATAGAATGGAAGAACTTCCTCAGTTGGGTAAATGCTACCTTCAAAAATCCTACAGCTATCATCATATTTAATGATGAGCTATTGAACACTTACCCCTTACAACTAGAAATGAGGCAGGAACATTTTCCTTACTAACACTTTTCAACATTATGCTAGAGGTTCTACCCAGTGTAACTGAGGACAAAATAGAAAAGAAGATGTAAATTGTCTGTGTTAGTTTTCTAGGGCATCTATAACAAAATTCCAAAGACTGGGTGGCTTAAACAATAGAAATTTGTTTTCTCATGGTTCTAGAGGCTAGAAGACCAAAATCAAAGCGTTGATAGGGCTCGTTCCTTCTGAGGGCTGTCTTCTCTCTGTGTCTTCACATAGTCTTCTCTGTATGTGTGTCTGTGGCCAAATTTCCTCTTCTTATAAGAATACCAGTTATATTGGATTAGGGCCCACCCTAATAACCTCATTTTAAATTAATTACCTCTGTAAAGACCCTATCTCCAAATGCAGGCACATTCTCAGGGGATTAGGACTTAGGAATTTGGGGGAGACAATTCAGGCCATAACCTTGTCTTTGTTCACAAATGACATGATTATATACCTAGAAAATATTAAGAAATTTACAAGACAAAAAACACTAAAACTAAGTAAATTTAGCAAGATAACAGTCAATATTTTAAAATTAATTATATTTCATATACCAGTAAGAATAAAGGAATGTTCTAGGATGACAACTGTGCAGTAAGCACAGACAACAACCAGTACCAATTAGAGTAGAATATAAAAAGAGAGATAGTGTGATGGCAAATTAAAGGCGGTTGAGGGTTTAGCATGAGAAAAATAGAAAAATAACTGGAAACTACAGGGAGAGAGAGACAGATGAGAGAGAAATAATCAATGGTCCAAATATAAAACACAGTAAAAAATGGCATGACTTTGAGCACCTAATGGAATGTATAAAGTGGTGTTGAAAACACTTTCTTTCAACTGTCCCCAAGGTTGTAACACTGGACCCCTAAAGAAGAAAAGCTTCTTTGCCTAAGAACTAAAAAACACTTTCATGGTGCTAATAATGTAAATGTTTCCTATTTTTAATCATTTAGAATTATCCTAGAGACAATGGAAGAAATATTAGTCTCTGGTTACAAGGCAAAACAGAGTATTAACAAATATGACAGTGTAACAATATAGCTACAGAAGGTGGGAAATTGAAGGGGAAGAGGTAAGATAGAAAATAAGGTGGGCACTCTAGTAACTTCATCTTCCAAGGGAGAAGTCAATAGGTGCTTCCTCAAGATGTTGAGTTAGGATTATAGTTATACACTTTAAGCGTATATAATTAACATTACAAATATAACCAATGACACAATTATTTATCAAACCCTGGAAGCAAGGAGGGAATGTAAGTGTTCTATATTCTCATCTTTTGTATTGAAGAGGCAATAGATCTTATCCAAAATTAATACTTTAAGAACTTTATAGACATGAAATTTTGAGTTCTGAAGGCAACTACTGGAAGAATTAAAAACAGAAACAGTAATTACCTCCAGAGAAAGGAAGGGGGCTGAGGAAGGCATTGCATTGTGTTATAAGCTATTTTATACTATTAATTTGTTACCACATGCAGGTGTTACTCAAAACAAAAATTCATATTATCTATTATCTATCCCCTCTATTTCTGTCTATAAAATTTGGGGACAATTGAATGATCATTTAGAAAAAAGTTATTTTAGATTGACTTTCTCATATAATAATTCAAAGCCAAATATCAGATTGTTTAAGCATATTAATAAAGAAAGAAGTCCTAAAATAACTAGAAGAAAATTGGGTGAGCATTAAAAATCTTAAAATAGGATTTTATTGCAACATGATGAAATTCTGAAACCACAAGGAAAATATTGATAGATTTGATTCAGACTGGGAAGATTCCTGGTCTTTTATCATGATTTTTTATTATTATAAATATAGTAAGAATAAGTAATATTATTATTATTTTTACCAAGGGGAAGGGTAAAGTTGAATATACAAAATGGCCTATCTCAAGCTCTCTTTAACTTTTTGGTTTTTTTGATGCCTATTTATTAATTTGGAAAAAACAAAGATATATTTTAAAAGTTCCTTGAACATGTAGAGTCCAGTGGAAAGAAAATAAATGTCTCTGAATTTCATTAAATCAACTACAAAAGAACATATGCTTTGGTAAAATGTGTTGGACTTGACAGTTCCCAGCAATAAGTTATTAAATACTGGAATAGTCTACCAAAAAAAATAGTATCATCAATTATACATTAGTATTAGGTGATACATTTCATTTTCTTAATATTTAGATGCCACTGGTTGTTTTTTGTTTGTTTTTTAGTGAGTCAAGAGTTGCAGGTATCAGTGCTCAAGATATATACTAAGAAGATAAGTCATTGTTTCTATATCTGTGGAACTTCTAAAATTTTTACTACACTTTTGTGTAAAATGTGGTGATATTTTTATTCAAAAATACAAAATTATTTTCTTTATTTTTATTTTTCTGCTTTTGCTATTATTTTGTTTTAGGGATTAGAGAAGTAGAAAAAGGAAGAAAACTATGGAGGACAAATGATAATATAATATAAAAATTTGTTTATCACTGCCCTCTACTGTATGATTTTCTCAAACCAACACTATTTGGTTAAGGAGACCACAATGTTACTGATAGGGATGGAACATTGACCCAAGAAGGTCGGGAACTCTTCAACTACAGCATCAGTCTGCAGCAGGTTTTCTCAAACTTGACGTTTTGGACCTACTAACTGTCGCAGGTGGCTGTCCTGTGCATTGCAGGATGTTTAGCAGCAGCCCTGGCCTCTACCCAGTAGATGACAGTAGTTATACCCCCAAGTTGTGACAAGTAAAATGTCTCCAGATGTTGCCAAGTGACCCCCGGGGGACAAAATCACTCCTGGTTGAGAACCACTGGTCTACTGTTTAGCAATCATATCTGTAATGTAGTCTCATTATGAATCAAGGCCCTAGGCATCCAACAATGTTATCTGTTCCCAAGGGTCCACTTATAATCTAGATGACATAAAGACTTACTTGTTTACGCCATCAGTTCAGTCCTAAAACACATGTGTTGAGCTAGATGAGAAGGCAGCTCGAGTGATAGCATGACGTTCATTGATGGTGCTCTTCCTCTCATCGTCACACCCTCCAGCCATCATCGCACAATCAACACAGTGTGAGAATTCTATTATTAATTAGTTCCAAAGCCTGAACAATGTTTTTTCTGCTACCTCAGCTGACCTTAACTTAGCATTTTGCATGTTGTCCAGTGTTCCAGGATTTCACTTGGCAAATAATCCTTTCCTCCTTGTGTTCTGACCTCATTTCCTATTTGTGTATCTGCTTCCCCCAGATCCTGACCTTTATGTGTCTGACCCAAGGCTGATAATGAGACTAGGTAATGAGACTCAAAATCCTGAATGTTTCCTTTGCTTAATGACTTGGCTTGGTATTTTGACTCTTGGACACCACTTTGACACTGATAGCAATATAACTCAGCATGAAAGTTTTTAGAGAATAAAACTGATTATTCTAAAAATAGTTGACAGATATTTGCTCAGTTTTATAGAACTTGGAAAAATTTGGGGATGCAGACACAACACACTACATAGGTTACCAATCTGATTGCTTTCATTTCCCTCTCATTCTCTCTCTTCATATATATTTCTGATTATAAAATAATTTTAAAGTTTGGAAAATACAGAAATATATATAGAAAATACAGTCACTTCTAATTCCACTATCGTTCAGAAATAACTATTGTTAACTAATTAATGTAATTCAAGTCTAAATCTATGTATGTCTGTAAGTGTGTATGGATCTATCCACATACACTTTTTTTTTTACAAAAGTACTATCATATTCCACACAGTGTTTGTAACCCAATTTTTCACTTTGTTATGTATCAAGAGTGATCTCCAATATAATTAACAACGCATATAGCAGAGGCTGGTCCCACCTGAGTGAGATAACTCTATCATAGCTACATAATAAGGGAGACTCAGAGAGTCTAATAGGAAGGGCCCGGGTAGCCAGGGTGGTATGGGACATTCTGGTGGCTCAGAGCAGCTGCTACTTACCAACCAGTAGAAGTATTTCAATTATTTATTTTTTTAATTAAGATTTTATTTATTTCTTAGAACAGTTCACAGCAAAATTGAGGGGAAGGTACGGAGATTTCCCACATACTCCCTACCTCCACTCGTGTACAGCCATTATCAACATCCTCCACCAAAGTGGTACATTTGTCACAACTGATGAATCTACATTGACACATTGTGATCACCCAAAGCCCATAGTGTAAAATATGGTTCACAACTCTTGGTGTTGTACATTCTGTGGGTTTGGACAAATGCATAATTACACATATAATGGCACATATCCGTCATATTATACAGAGTATTTTCACTGCCCTAAAAGTCCTCTGTGCTCTACCTATTCATCTTTCCAATCCCCCTCATAACTCCTGGTAACAGCCAATCTTTCTACTGTCTCAATAGTTTTGGCTTTCCCAGAATGTCATCGTTTGAATCATACAGTATGTAGCCTTTGCATATTGGCTTCTCTTAGCAATGCCTTTAAGGTTCCTCCATGTCTTTTCATGGCTTGATAGCTCATTTCTGTTTAGCACTGAATAATGCTCCATTTTCTGAATGTGCCACAGTTTATTAAACGATTCACCTGTTGAAAGACATCTTGGTTGCTTCCAGCTTTTGGCAACTATAAATAAAACTGCTATAAGCATCCATGGGCATGTTTTTATTTGGATGTAAGTGTTCAGCTCCTTTGGGTAAATACTAAGGAGCAGAATTACTGGACTGTATGCTAAGAATATGTTTAGTTTTATAATAAAACACCAAACTGTCTTCCAAAGAGGCTATACCTGTACTAGTTTGCATTTCCACTAGCAATAAATTAGAGTTCCTGTGGCTCAGCATTCTCACCAGCACTGTGTTGTCATTGTTCCAGATTCTGGCCATTTTAATAGTGGTATCTCTTTTTAATTTGCATTTTCCTGATGGCATATAATGTGACACATCTTATCTCAATATTTTCACAACGGGTTAGGATTGTACCCGTGTAAATCAGCTGATTAGCATTCCTGAATACTTATATAGTAATAAAACTATGATATATAATGGCTGGAAAATACCTGAATCTGTGGATATTTTATCCACTACATCTTTATATTGGTCTCCAGCACTTTTTCCTTTTGCTGAATCTACACCTTCACCATTCATCAAAGAAACCATCAGTTCTCAATCAAATTTATGTTATGAATTACTCTTGCTGAATGACCTAGTAGCATCCTCAAAATTTGACCATATTAAACCACCCACCACACTGTATTTACCTAACTATCTGCTTCTCTTACCAAGATGTACATACCGTAAAAGTGGAAACTGTGTTTTGGCCATATTTTGTATTAGTGGTATTTGCTGTTCAATAAATGTTTACTAAAATGAACTGTAATAATATTCTTTCTCATGTTCTCTAGGAGTCTTACTTATTCATCAAATTAATATTTAGAACTCCAAATGATTTTTTTAAAAGATAGAGCATCATGAATTACCATATTACTTTCATTTTCCCTCTGCCTACTCTTCTAGGCAAGCCTAATTAAAAGCTACTTTGGAAGTAAATCAACTTCTGAATCTGAGAATTTTTGGAAAACATTCTATTTAGAAAATTCTCGTCAGCATTCCATTCCAGTTACTTGAATGACCACTGGAATCCCATTTTCTTCACAGAGCTTAGTGGTTAGCAGTCATGATAACTTCATCTTGCCCTCTCTGGTTTGAACTTGGAAACTTATGAACTTGTGCTTGATATTCATGTATTCATTCATTCAAAAATGCATTACCTCTTTATTAAACTCATATTATCTTCAGATCTGTGGATCAACAGATGAATAAAACATGGTCTTTGCCCTTGAGGAATTCCAGATTAGTGGAGGAGGCAGGCTTTTAGTAGTGTGGTGAGTTTCGTAAGATATTTATGTACAGAGTGTAAGAAAGCACTGTATTGTCATATTTCCACATTCTATTTCTTCAGTGGTAGGAATACCCTAAACAAGCTTAGAAAAATGTTTTGCCCCTACTAGCAAAATAAGACTTCCTAGGCCTTAAATGATTAAAAACAAGATTTAAATAAAAATAAGAAAAAAAAACCTTGAATTTTCCAAACACTGCTTCTTGTCAATATCATAGAGCTCCTGAGTGATAAAGGAGAAAAGGAAAAGGAGAATCTTTGAAGGTTTTCCAGCAATGTTAAAAGTCCTTACAGTCGCTGAAATTTTTCATGTTGTATCACAAAGAGAAGATGCTTGATAATTTATCTTTACATTACCGGTCTCATGAAAATGAATGTTAGTAAGATTTCAAAATCAAACACAGAAAATAGTTATAGACCATGATGCCACTGTGTATAAATACATTTACATTTGCCTTCTGTGAGAAGCCCCTAGGTAAGCATCTCAGCGTATCTACCACCTGGAGCAGATAATTTTCTTAGTATACTCCTCTTAATAATTTAAGAAAATTATTTTCAAAAATAATCATTACATGAAATAAATAATGATAATAGCCAGAAAAGAAATTCAGACAGTATACATTCTTTTATTGAACTTCATTATATAGTCATGCTTGTAATGAATAATTAATTTTACAGTGAAAAGGAAAAAAATAATGGATTAATCCCTTTTAATTACATTTAAGCAATTTTTGAAAAGGGAAAACATATTGGCATGTTGCAGTAATAAAAAAACTACATTAAAATGTAATAGCAATTAAATATCAAACGAGAAAACTAACAATTTTTAAAGAATACATTTCGGGCTTCCCTGGTGGCGCAGTGGTTGAGAGTCCGCCTGCCGATGCAGGGGACACGGGTTCGTGCCCCAGTCTGGGAAGATCCCACATGCCGTGGAGCGGCTGGGCCCGTGAGCCATGGCCGCTGAGCCTGCGCGTCCGGAGCCTGTGCTCTGCAACGGGAGAGGCCACAACAGTGAGAGGCCTGCATACCGCAAAAAAAAAAAAAAAAAAAAGAATACATTTCAATTTTGAAGATATTATTTAAATTTAGGAATATGTTTCATGTATGAGCTAAAATTTGCATTTAACAAACAAAAGTATTACCCCAGCAGTTCATAGACAGTTTCACTGTTTTAAATTTAAAATACAAATTAAAGCTCCAAGTGATCATATAGAATTACGTAATTGAAATAACTCAAGTTCTGTGTCTTTGTCTTCACAAATCAGCATGCTTTCAATGTTTATTTCCAACCCACTATTTAACAGGAATATGTGGTGCCAGTTATTAAAATTCAATCATAACTTCAGAGGTTGTTTAGAACTTAGACCAACAAAATATTTTTTTAGGGAGAAATATTTTGTCACTGACACTGTTTAGAATCACTGGCACATTGTGACAATAAAAGCAGACTGTGAGGATTATTTTTAATCCTCTAAAGACAATGCTCCCTCTTATTTGCCTGCTCCCATTGTGATGCCCTTAGAATAGCACTTACTGGACCATTTACCTAATGGTACTGTCACTTCTACAAATAATAGTGTTTCATAATTACACTTCTGTGCCAGGCACTGGGCTAGGTACTCATACATTACTCCTTTGGGCCTCGCCACAATCTAACAGGGCAAAGTATCCTTCTTATTCTTATTTCAAAGGTGAAGAAACAGTATTAGGGATATTGAGCAACTTGGTTCAGGTCATATGAGCAAGTAACAGTGTTCAAACGTAGGTCTGTCTGACTGAAAAGCCCTACTATACCCAATACTGCTTCCATGTATTCATGCAAAAAGTAGGAATTGAGTGCCTTTGCAAGCTGGGAATAGCGCAGTGCATGAGAAACAGACCCTGTCAGCAAAGGGTTCTAAGATTAGTCAAGCACCTCACTTTCCGCAAAGGTAGCCACTCTCCTATGTCTATCACCCGAGATTAGTTTTACCTATTCAGAAACTTCACCTCCATGAGTATGAGTCATAGAGTATGTAGCCTTTAGTGTCTCCATTTTTTTTCTGTTCTCTCTGGAACTCCTAGCAACAGGTATTCAAACTTCAAGACCAACCCTCAAATTTTTCTCTTTTCTCTCTTTCTTGTTTGTTCTACTTTCTGTATTGATTTCATTAATCATGACATCCGAAACTTGCATTTTTAGAATTCCCCTATTTATTCTATCTGCTACAGTCTCTCAGAGTCTTCATTTCCTTAAGTGATTTGTTACATTTGAGCGTGAGCTCATTTCCAGCAGAAGTTCCTCTTCTTTGTGTCCCAGCCTGAGGAGCAACCCTAACGGGTATTAGTGTATTTGTCTCCATAGAAGCTCTCTCCTGTTTCACTGGGCCTGACCAGTGTTTACTACCTTGTTAAAGGGTCCCTGCGCCTTGTAAGGAGTCTGAATTTGGACTCTACACTCATGCCTGGGTGCAGGTCTGGGGTCTAAATTCCTCTGGGTTGCCTTTTCACTTATGATTCTAGGTAGATGGTTGGCAAGCTTCTTTGCTGTGTTCCCAGTTTCACAGAAGGAGCAGTCCTCTGAGATTACTGGCTTTTTGCAAGATGGTTAGCTTTAGCTCCCTACAAATCTATGACCTCAGGCTTGTCTTTAAAAAATGATTAAAGAAGACAATTTAGGTGATGCAAAAAAAAGTTATTTAACACTTCATGATGTGGACCATCTCCATTTGGAGAACTGCAAAATGGGTTTCCCACCACCTTACGACAATAATCTCTAGTTCTTTCAGCTCCAATTCGTACTCACTATTCTGACTTTGAGTTTACTCTTCTTTTCTGGCACCTGAGGGTTTCAAGCTTTTTTTTATTGTATTTATCCAGAATTTCCATTTGTCTTGGGGGAATGGTCTTGTGACAGCTTCAGAGCCAGTTATCCATCATTCTTCTCAATATTGTCCCCCTCCCATGTGCTGAACCTCCAGAGAGCAATCCCCTCTGCAAAGTCTCCTTAACTCTTATCCCACTAGTCACTTGCTGTCTTTTTCCTCTCTCTCCTCTTCTCCAGATTCTCCCATCAAAAACACCCAGGAACCAGGTCAGGAAAGTAGAACCTTCCTTAAAGCCATCTTTTTAGTTGAGTATTGAGAGTGGAAAAGGCTGGAAACTTCCATTGATATACAAAGTAAGACTATTATCCTACTGCTTATAACTTATCTATTAAGTGACTCAATGAATTTTAAAGATGTAAAATTAGGTCATGTAAAGACAGCATTTTACTCTGCTTTCTTCCCATATTATATCCCTGTCAGGGAGGATATATTGCTTGGCACAAAGTTAAGAAAATATTTCATTTCAAAGTTTCACTCTTGTGGCCTCTCCCGTTGCGGAGCACAGGCTCCGGACGTGCAGGCTCAGCGGCCATGGCTCACGGGCTCAGCCGCTCCGCTGCATGTGGGATCTTCGCGGACCGGGGCACGAACCCGCATCCCCTGCATCGACAGGCGGACTCTCAACCACTGCGCCACCAGGGAAGCCCTCAAAGTTTTACTAGCAAGTTTTCAAGATGATAGTTTTCTTTGCAAGATAGGGACATAGCAGAACCTTAAGACACAGGCAAAGGTTCCCCTGAGGTTATGCTATATGAAGGATTTAAATTTTCCTTTCTCTTGGACTCCTGGTAACAGTCATATTTTGCATCCGCTTTGAATCTCTTCCCTATATTCTAATTCCCTCTACTTAGCCTTCATGCAGTACTCTTACATAGCCTTACCCGAACCACTTCTCCTCTAAATTTGGTATGACAGTGGCAGTATAACAGTCGAGTCCTAGGTGGTCCAGCTTCAAAATAAGCAGGGATACAAGGCAAAGTAACAGTAGCACAAAGGAGCATATCTGCAATATGGATAAACTTACAAAGGGTCTTAACACTATTAATGATGATGATAATGGAAGCTGACATTTATTGTATCATAACATTTATCAGGCATTAACCTAACTGCTTTGCTTGGATGATATTATTTCAATCTAACACTCCTATAATTTAGTTACTATTTAGCTACTATTGCTATTTTAGTTTACAGATCAGGAAACAGAGGCACAGAGTGTTAAAATAACTTTCTCAAGGTCATAAAACTCATGTTAGATAAAGTGACAGAGAAAGGGAAAAAAAGGCAAGGAAAAAACCAGAGCGTCTCTGGGGTATCTGAGCAACAGGAGCCTGTGGACCACCTATTTACTGTGCTGGAATTAATGCAATTCTGCCACCCTGACTTCAGTTTTCAAGTTTCTTCATTCCCAATTTCAAATCCTAAGAGAATGCAACTAATAGGCCCAGCTTTGGTCTGTCGCTGGTAAGTTAATGAGCTCTGGTCAGCTAGCACAGTAATGTAATACAGGTATAGTCATCCCTATATATTAGGAGCATTGCCTAGAAATGCAGTAGTGGTTGTAAGTGGGCAGCTACTCCAAGTGGTATCCACTATATGACCTAATGATGTAAGAAGCTATCACATGTGTGTACCTATACAATTTTCTGCAGCTGATACATGGTCTAAGAATAAGAATTACATTCACTACAAACTCTTGGGTGTAAGATAGGCTCAAGGATGTCTTGTACAGCATGAGGAATATAGCCAATATTTTGTAATAATTGTAAATAGAAAGTAACCTTTAAAACTGTATAAATTTTTTTTAATATCAAAGCATTATATTGTACACCTGAAACTAATATGTTTTATGTCAATTATACCTCAACAAAAAAGAAACAAAAAAACAACAGAATTATTGATACATTCATTAATTAAAATATATAGAGTGTAGGTTTTATTATTTTTTAGTTTTCAGGAGTATGTATGTATATTGACTGAATTGGGAACCATATATTATCTCTTTTTCCTTAATATGGAAAAATCCCTGAAGAAGCTCAGTTTACACTGAAATGATGGATTTCTATTTCTATTTTTTCTATTTCTGACAGCATTCCCCCTCTGAATGAACCACCTGCTGAAAACAACAAAAAATGAAGAGTTAAAAAAAAATCAAATACATCGATGAAGTGGTAGGAAATGAAGAAATTCTCACAGGGAAAAAAAAGGAAGGAAGGAAGAAAAATGAGAATATCCTGAGAAATAATTGAGACCAAAGTGGGCTTCATACCTGTCTTGACCTTGGAACCCAGGAAGAAAAAGTCTCCCCTGAGAATCTATAACAAGCCACTTGGATTTGAGGCCCAAATTCAATCTATATGTGCAATCCAATAAACTTCAAGTGGAGAATTTAATCTGGTACTAGGATTGATGGTGTCTCCAAGCAACTTGCAGAAGCAAATTTTAAAAATCTCTAGGAAAACTCAGTTTTGACTCTGGCCTCAAAGAATTCCCAGTTACAACCCCAGAAACACAAGTGCAGAGTCCAAAATAACAACCCACAAGGAAACAGGCACCATGCGCAAAAGCTAGAAGAAACAGCAAACAGCACAAAAAACCAATAAAATTTTCAGTATTGGATTTAACAGAGTATAGACTATGTTTAATTTGTATAAGAAATTAGAAAATGGCTCAAAAAGAGAAGCCAATAGAACTCCTAAAATTAAAAAGTATTTGA
The DNA here is from genome assembly GCF_951394435.1 of Stenella coeruleoalba. NCBI lineage: Eukaryota > Metazoa > Chordata > Mammalia > Artiodactyla > Delphinidae > Stenella > Stenella coeruleoalba. Next base: position 76,062,206 of record NC_137155.1, read on the forward strand.
AAAATTTGAGATGGACCATATAAAAGAAAGACTAAGTGAAATGGAGTTTAAAGTGAGAAAATTTTATTGATATCATATAGATGTTCTAAGCAATAATGGAGAAAAATAAGAAATGAGCAACTCTAAAGAGATAAGGGCTGAGAATTTTCTACAATTGTTGCAGGGCATTATTCCTGAGATTTAGAAATCCTCTCAAATCTTAAGCATGGTTAAACAAATTTTTTTTAAGGAAAGAAAGAGGAAGGGAGGAAAGGAAGGAATTCATACTTAGATTCACCACTGTGAATTGCAAAAATATCAAAGAGATCTTAAAAGCAGCCAGAAGAAGAAAGGGAGGGAGGAAATAAGACAATGCACTAGATTTTAGATAAAAGTACAGAAAATAAACTAGGTAATTCTTATTAGGATTGAGGTACGTTTCCTTTGATATTCATCAATATGACAGGTAAGTATCCTGATTAAGAGCTGTGAAAAAGTCTTGAGTACAAGAAAAAGTAAAGGAGGGAGAAAGGACAAAGTGTTTCAAAAGTAAAGGAGGGAGAAAGGATAAAGTGTTGCATAAAGTGTTTCAACTCCAATCTGAAAAACATAAACAGAACATTAAATTATGAACTAAAGACACATTTCCCTGAAAAAAAAGTTAAGACAGTTGTAAAATAATAATACCCAATCTCTACTGAGTGCAAACGTTTGAAAGAAAAAGGAAACAAACTGAGCAGTGAAAGGCTAAATATAGCACGGTTGAACAAATGCTGGGAGTAGTCGAAAGATTAAAAAAAAAAAGACAACTCCCGGGACTACAGACGTCTAATACAGGCTTTTTACTCAACGTTATCTAGTTATTGCTAAGACAGCCCATTAGATAGTAAGGTTTCATCCGTTATTTCTGCTTGCTCACTTTTTTTCTGGTGAAGGTATATGTATAGATCAATTACATTAGAATGAAGACGAGACGGACCGCAAAATAGACTGTATAAGAGGCTATTGAGAAATATTTGTTCACCTTTTAATAAGGGAAATACATATTTACTCCATATTCTGAGTGTAAACTATTTTAGTTAGATGGCAGCCAATCTATCGTCCCACTTACATCTTTAGGAGTGGATACGGAAGATAAATTCCAGCAATGAGCTCTGTTTTAAACAATCCCAATTGCCCGAACTTTGCTGATAATTCTAGCGTTAGAACCTTTGCCGTCTGCCTGGCACTACTTGAAATCCATGACTCACAAACGCCGGGGCGTGGAATCACAGCAGTAAAAAACAGGTGAAAACTTGTTCCTAGTTGTGTTCTGCAGGCGCATACAACTCCCGTCATTCCGCGTGTAAATATCAACAAATAAACAGAGGCACCGCATTTCAGATTCTGTTGCGCACCGTTCGCAACGGCGCTTGGTTTTTGTAGTTTCCACGTGGAGGACTGCCAGCGTGTTCAAGTTTGCTGGGGAGGTGCTAAAACTACACTTCCCACAAAGACGCGGAGGCGGACTCCGGTCGGCCTACGTCAATGCTTCAGCCAGCCAATGACCGCTCCGGGCGGCGGTGAGGCAAGCGCTGTCAGGAGCCAAAGTGGTTTTTTTTTTTCTTTTTTTTTTTTTTTCCGCCGAAGCCGAGCGGGCGCTGCTAGCGGAGGCGCCATATTGGAAGGGACAAAACTCCGGCGACAGCGAGTGACACAAATAAACCCTTGGACCCCCTCGCTCCCCCACCTCTGAGGGCCGCGATGTTGTACCTAGAGGACTATCTGGAAAGTGAGTGGGCGGCACTGGCGGGCCCGACTTGGGGACCTGCGGGCGGGCGAGGGCGGGAGTGGACGGGCTGGCGGGATGGCGGGAGGGAGGGGGAGGCGGGGGATGTTTCTTTCTCACGGTAACTGGCAGCCTCGCTGTGGGCTGCCGGCTCCCTCGACCCCCCCCGACGCACGCACGCACGCACGCACGTAGCGACGTATGCGCGTACTTTCGCCTTTGGCCCCGCCCCTCTGACGGACTCTCCCATTGACAGTGATTGAGCAGCTACCAATGGACCTGCGGGACCGCTTCACCGAGATGCGCGAGATGGACCTGCAGGTGCAGAGTAAGTCGGCGCGTTTGCCCTTGTTCGCTGCGCGCGTTCAGTGCCAGACTTACTTGCCATCGACACCAGCGACTCTGCTCTTTGGCTCTCCTCCGGCTCACTCGCTAGTACAGAAGGAGTTGTCCAAAAGAACCGGCAATGCCAAATCTTGCCTCTTCTGTCTCCCACGCTAATTTTCTCCTGGCTTTTACAAGAGAAGGTGGCATTAGAGCACGTGTGCTCCTTTCTCGAATTTGTGACTGTGCAATAAAAGTTTCTATACCTTCGTTGAGAATGTAGATATGTTTTAGTGCACGTCGGCATACATGTTGCGAAGATTTTGACTTGAGACTTCATGTATAGAACATAGATTTCAGCATTTATATTTTTGTTGAAGTTCATGCTAATCAAAATTCAAGAGCGGACAACACATAGAAGCACAGGTTATATGTAGTTCTTTAGAGACCCTGGTGAACTTGGAATGTCGCATTTGAAAAGTTACACATTAAAGGATACATTCTCAACTGTCAACAATATGGTAGTTTCTCAGTCAAAATAAGAAAGTAAATAAAATTTCACTGTAAAGCTTCTTGTCTGCTGTAACAAAAATTTTGACTTTTCTTCTTTCAGTTATAGCTTGGTAGTCCGGAGACGTGTTCCCCAAAATAACCTTGCTCTTTCATAGAACAGTATTTAATTTATTTGATCTTTTTTTTCTGTGAAGTTTCTTTAAAGAGTTTATGATTCAGAGAGGGTAAAGAATAAATACCTTTGGAGATAAAAAGGTAAATACTTAGAGCAAAATTTCGAAACAAGAAAACAGTGCTGAGTACCAAATGTATGTCCATCATGCTCTGAAAGAACCTCACACACCTTCCCCCTTTGTGAAATGAATATAATATAGCTGTTCCAACTATCTTGTAGAGATACTATATTAAAAATTTTAAATGTGAAATATACGATACATAATTAAAATGTATAATCAAGTGTACTTTGTTGGCTTTGTGTCACTCCTTTTGTTTGGAGAAATGTAAGTACTCCTTAATTGTTTGAATAATATTAATGGCTGGCCTTCATGGGGTGTATCTGCAGATGTTTCTTGATCCCATGTGTACCAGCTATGTTTGGAGTATACATAGAATTAGGATTGAGATAAGTTTCTTGTGCTGACAGGTTTTCTTCTTAGAAGAGTAGGGGTGGGGGAAGATCTGGGTTTTGGGATATGATAGAGAAGAAAGGAGTATCATGGAAAGCGATCAGAAAACAACATTCCAGAGTGCGGGAGTCTTGACGTAGCTAAGAACCTGCCCCCCTGCCCCTGCTTCTCTGCCCCACCATGCCACACACTTCCATATCCAGTGTTCGTGAATATTCTTTTGTTAGCCTCCTGTCGGTTTTATGTGGTGCATAATACAAGGTGATACATCATGGAAATCACCTTCTGTTCAGTGGATTGCAGTGTGGAAGTCTGAATTGTGTGTTGTTTCTCCAGCTTGCTCACGAAATTCATTTTAACTTTAATGTAGTTGAAATGCTAAATATTTGCTCAAGTAGTGTTTTCTACAGGATTGAACGTAGATTTTATCATCAGACAGATCTGAGTTCATTTTAGGGCTTTACTAACTTATTCATTGGCTTTGACCACATTGCCACTTCTGAGGGATTTTTATTGTCTTGCGGATTAAAAGAAATACAGATAAATTAGAAAGTTTAGTACCTGATACAAAGTGGGCATTCAATAAAGGGAAGTTGTTATTTTATGCTTTCATTACAAATGTTAAGTCCTCTAGCAATTTGGACTTGATAATGTAAGTTAGAGGTTTTTTTAAACTTGCATTTTTTACAATAATTAGAATTATCTAAAGTGAATAGGTATTATGGATTAACAAAAGGTATCTCTTTGTCAAATAAGTTAGGAAATGCACTATTATGCACTGCAGATCTCCAAAACAGTATAGTAAAACAGTTTTCCTCAATTTACGTAGCAACAAAATCCCTTTTATTTATTTTTCCTTTTTTAGCAGACATAGAATTGAAATGACTATTCTTAGCACACACTTCAGGAAAAACTTATCTAGAACAAATAATAATGTGCGTTAAGTGAATAAATGATTGTACCTACCACGTTCAGTCATGATATGAGATGATGGGGTGCTTAATGGTATATAGCAAGAGGTTGAAACCTTTTTATCACATTTTCTTATTGAAATAAATGAGAGGATTATCAAGTGTTGATTTCAATAACAAATCGTGTTTCAGCATATTTGGCTGACTTTATACTGTTAGTTTTTGACCCCAAGCCTATACTATTCAACAGCTATGGTATAGAATCTATCGACATTGTTGACTACTTTGACTATTAGAAAAAGTTTAGAAGTAACAACAAAAATAAATTGTCAGTAGGGAAAACTGTAGCTTTTTTTTTTAGTAAGGTAATTAAGGCACCATATATTTACATTATTAAAACATGACATATTTAAGTTACAGACCAAGTAAAACAGTGTATGTGCTCAGATATTTTTTTCTTTCTTCACACCAAAGCATGTATATTCAGTGTATGAGTTTGGTCATCTAAGTATGAAATGTTATGTCCTAGATGCAATGGATCAGCTAGAACAAAGAGTCAGTGAATTCTTCATGAATGCAAAGAAAAATAAACCGGAGTGGAGAGAAGAGCAAATGGCATCCATTAAAAAGGTATGTTCAACACTCTGGATGATTTATCTGTGAATTTTTGAGACCCTCTGAGGAAGCTATTTTAAAATTAAATAGTTTGGGGCATATCAAAATGAGGGAAAGTTATCAATAGCTCTTTAGAATTTAAACGTGACTTATAAAATTAAAAATGATGTATTAAATGTTAGAGCTTCAGGTATAGGAATTTATTTTATATATAAATTTGTTTGTTTATTTTTGGCTGTGATGGGTCTTCATTGCTGCGCGCGGGCTTTCTCTAGTTGCGGCGAGCCGGGGCTACTCTTCGTTGCGGTGTGTGGGCTTCTCATTGCAGTGGCTTCTCTCGTTGTGGAGCACGGGCTCTTGGCACACGGGCTTCAGCAGTTGTGGCTTGCGGGCTCTAGAGCACAGGCTCAGTATTTGTGGCACAGGGGCCCAGTTGCTCCGCAGCATGTGGGATCTTCCCGGACCAGGGTTCGAACCCGTGTCCTCCACACCACTGCGCCACCAAGGAAGTCCAGGAATTTTTAATCATTGAAGCATCTTGGTAATTTAGAAAATTATTTCAATAGTTAGTGACTCATTAGAGAGTCACAAAACCATTTAAAAAGTACATTTTTTCTTTTAATTTGTTTTGTTGTAGTTACAGGTAATTAAAGTTGCCTTGTATTTAAATGTGTATTGTCTTCCAATTTGGGCCACATACTGGGGTGAAAATTAGCAACGTTGAAGCATATTTTATATATTGCTAGGTACCTGGGTTGATGGAATCATAGAAGAACAGAATCCTAAGAATTGAAAAGATCTTTAAAAAATATTTAGTTTAAAACTCTTAATTTGTACATCAGTTGGTCCTAGAAATACAGAATTCTTTGAGTTTTTGTTAGTTTTATAGTACTCAGAGCTCTCTTCCAGTTTAGAATGGATATCAGCTCTCCCCTCAAGGTTTGCTTTAAAGGTGTGATTTAGTTTATTTGGGGATACGGTGGAAAAACTACTCACAAGCCCTCAGTTTGGTCATGACTGTGCCATTTGACTGTGTGACATGGGACAGGTCCTTTAATACCTCTGAGTAATAATGGCTCCCTTACCCCCAACCTTCATAGAATTGTTCAAGAATCAACTGAGAAAGAAATTTGAAAACTAGTTGTGTTGTTTATTTTACCACATGGGGGGAATGTTATTTCTGTTAGGAGCAAAAACTTCAGAATCTTTTATAGAATTAGTCCTGACTTGGAGGATATCTGGAGGCCCAGGTGTGTGTGAGTATAGACTTCACATATATGCATCCTAAAGTCATTCATCATGCCTTTATCCTATTAGGTTTTTGAGGTAGCACGGCTTGGATATACCCTAAAAGTCTGATACTTAATGGAACTTCATAGAATTTTTAAAAAATAATTTGCTTTATACAGGGGAGAAATCTAAAGTATTGGTTGATTATATGAATTGATACCTAGCTTAAAATGAGAATTATAGAACAGTTGGAAACAATGGACATGCAGGTCAGAATCCTTTCAATAGTTGCTTTTATAACAAGTTTTAAAAATGGTTAGCATAAATACTCTTTACAAATTAGATAAGTCTTACATCTTAAATAACATTTACTTTTGAAGAAAAAGAACTATTCATTGGCTCACATAACTTGTACTAGTATAGAGGCTAGACTTGGATGATATTTATTTTTTATTTATATCTTTTCTAGGAATTCTGAACATCTTCCTTTAATCCTTGGCTGTTGTCTAAAATTTCTAATCTTACCCCGTTCCCACCCTATCCCTAACTGGATTTTTATTGCTAATGTGTAATGACTGACAGTGATAACAAGCTATGATAATGAAAAATGCAGTTATATGTCCTGCATACACATATTTTTAAATTATTAATTTATTCTTGAAACACGAATGTTTTTATTCAGGATTACTATAAAGCTTTGGAGGATGCAGACGAGAAGGTACAGTTGGCAAACCAGATATATGACTTGGTAAGTAAAGTTAATGTGCATGCTATGCTGTATTTGAATTATGGATTATGTTTTAAATGGTGTTGGCTTATATGTAATAGGAAGAACAGACTAAACTGAATTATTGCTCTCTTGATCCCATTTAATTTCAGAGTTCAGTGTCTACTTTTTGGTTTCTTTGTGGAAGAGAGCCAGAGAGTCCACAGTCAGTAGTAGGTCAAGAACCTTATATTTTAGCCAAATCTACGTTGCTATAAGATTGTAGCTGATGTTAGACTTTTTTTGTTTTTTTAACAAAAATGGGTGTTTATTATACTAATCCTTATCTTCTTAAGGGAGTGTGCTTACTTGCCTGATAAATCATCTTGAGATTGTTTCTGTGACAAAATACACGTAAGAGTACTATGTTGATAGTTCTTGGTAGTCTGATTAAAATGAAGAAGAGACTTATTTCAATCTGTGTTAATGGATAGCACTCAGCTGTCTATTAAGTGACGTCAGTAGATAGCACTCAGCAACTGGCACAGGTGGCAAAACTGGGAAACATGATTAAATGAACTTTAAAAACAGGGTTTTTTACAGTAGCAGCAGCACTTCTTAAAGATTGAAATCACCAAGAAGACAGATATATGCAATATTTCTCAAATTGGTATAATTATGGGTTTTTTTTAATGTAACGCATCTTCTCCCAAAGTATATACTTTAGGAAATACTCATTTCTGATTCTTTCTCAAAGCAAGTTAAAGCTGAAGACAAATGCTCACTTTTGATTAACTTTAGCATATGGATTCATATCTTATTTTTGTAGTCTTGTGTGGATACAGTTTTATTACTGAACAGATACATGTTAATATAAATGTCATTGGTGTGCATGACACAGATAAAAGGTACATATCCCATTTGGTATACATTGTGAATGCTATACTAAACTAGAAAGCATTTGTCATGTAAAACCACAGAAAATGCTTAATTGTTTTTACATAGTGAAAATATTTTAATGGATATAAAGACCTAGACTCTTTTGCTCATACAGTTAGTCTGAAAACAGTTTCATTAAAGATACTGACTAAAGGAGGGTAGAGTGGGCTGGTGGCTTGATTTACTGTGGAACGAAAACCAAAAAATACTCTAAATTGTTTTGGTCTTGAATTAGGTCTATAAACATAGAGAAAGACATTTATGTTTGAATCCAGGACTAATTTGTTTAAAACATTCTTTCTCATATGTAGTGACTAGGTGTCAATCTTTATTTAGAAACTGCCTGCTTTTTAAATCATATAGCTCTTTGGTTCCAATCTTTTGTTTATATTTTATTTTACTACTTTTTACACCTTTATTAAAAGTACTTCATGCATTTAGAAAAAAATATGTATAACAAATATATGCTTTTTAAATGTGTGTGTGTATCCATCTCTTGTTTACAAACCACACTCTTCATCCACTGTGTACTTGGTGTAATGGAGTTTTATGTGGGTACAATGGAGGAATGAAGAGTAAATGCTATAAATGCTCCTGTCCTCAAGGCGTCTGTTAACTAGTTGGGAAGACATGCCCACAGAGACATGCCCATAAGTAAAGTGGAGAGCCTGTATAGAAACATGTTAACAAATAAAGATTAATACAGTTGGGTATTAAGGGGATCTGGTAAAAGACTGACCTAAGTCAAGCAGAGTTACTGTTGATTTCTTGGAGGGTATGAGATGAGTTTTGAACAGAATTTATTCAGAGCCTCGGGGGCCTGGATTCAGGTATTGTATTGAGGGGAAAGCATTTCACTCAGAGGTAATGGATAAACACAGAATGAAAATAAAAATTAGTAACTTCTTTGAGGGAGATAGGTTATTTAGGCTAGAGATTGAAGGAATAACAGGTGATGTATTAAATTTAATACAATGTAATGAATGTAATAAAAAGCAAGGACCCATAATGGATTCTTGCAGACGTGAGTTCAGCTACTTCACTGACAGTAAGACTTTGCAAAAGTTATTTAATCCTGGAACCTCAGTTTCCTTATCTGTAAAATAGCAGTATTAATTTGTGCCTTAAAGGAAGATTTGAATCAATCTCTCTCTCTCTCTTTTTCGACAGAGATATAGAGACAAATATAGATACATCTGTATACATATGTCTATATCTGTCTCTGTATATCTCTTATCTATATCTGCGCGCGCGCGCGTGCGCGCGCACACACACACACACACACACACACACACACACACAGTGCTCGTAGCTTGGCAGATAGTAGGCACTCGCTCTTTAAAAAAACTCACTTCATCTCATTTCTCTATCAAGTTTTCTACTTTCCTGAAGCCACTGCTTCCCTTTCAGCTCTGCCAAGTTAAACCTGTTTTTTTTTTCCATAGTCCCCCATTATTTATTTCTAAGACTGCCTTTTGTCTTTTCTCTACTCTTTCCTATCTCTGTCCCTTTCTTTCCCTCCCCTTTTCTTTTTGTTACTCCCCCCTTCTTCCTTTTTAAAGACTCCATTGCTATTCCAGGTGACCACGATATCCTTAATATAAAATCCATTCTTCTTGAGACTTTATGTTAATTTATTATCTTCCCGCCTTTGTGGCCTTTCTCAGTCTCCTTGGGTATCACTCAGAGCGGTTGCTGTTCTGAAGGGTTCTGTCTTTGACCTGCATTGTTTCTTACTCTGTTCAGTGGTTCGCATGTAAAGGTAGTTTTCTTCTCATCTTCAGCCCCAACTCCAGAGGCTGATGAGACCAAATGCCACACGGTAAAGCACTGTTGTGATGCCAGTTTTACCCCCTCCCCGCCACACTCACCACCCAAGCCGAGAAACATTTCTCCATTACTTTTCCATGTGTGTGCTCAGTTTTAGCAATTATGCAATAATTATTCTTCAAGCTCAAACTTCTCCTCTGAGTCTGTTCTTATCTGAGAATTCCTAGGCCCTGGAACTCATTGTATTAAGACTTAAGTCTTATTGTTTTACTTCTTTCACTAGCATCACTTCTCATGAATAAATAATTGTTAAAATGTTAAAATCAATTATGCACCGTCATTAAATTCCTATAACATTTAACAGGTGAGAGCTTAGAAGGCCCTGTGCTTCAGAGGTGAATAGATAGGATATAGTGTAAGCGTAAAAATACAGTAATTTTTATTTATAGATCCTTTACCCAGTAAACAATGGTACTTGTATTTATACAGTTCTACCTAGTGGGAGAGTATAACTTTCACTCATACAGCAAATATTTATAGATCTCCAACTATGCGTGGTAACTGGTGCTGGATGGGCAGTAATGATACAGACAGGCAATGAATATAGGCAAACTAGATTATTGGAGATTTTGGTAAGTGCTGTGAAGGAAATAAACATTGTGGAAAGAGGGGGAAAGAGTGAGTCACTGGGGGAGGCTTTAAGAGTCTACTAGTCAGGATGAGTGTAGTCTAAGGAGGTGACACCTGAGGCAGTACTTGGAAAGCGAGAAAGAGCACAGCCATGTGACAGGCTTAAGGAAGAACATTTCAGGCAGGTGATGGACCAAGTGCAGTGTCTGAGGTGCAGTGTCTGAGTCTCCTTGGGTAGACTGACAGGTTGCACCAGGAAAGAGGCCAGTGTGCTTGGTGTGTTGTGGGAAAGAAGAGGGTGTGAGCGGGGCAGGCAGGGCCGGCACGCGCAGGCCTAAAAGCCGATGAAGCAGTGTTTTTAGTCTACGAGCAGGGGGAGGCCAGTGTAAGATTTTAAACAGAGGAGTGGGACACACCTTAGAGGACATTGTATGTATGGCTTTGCTTAAACATTATATTATTATGGAAATGTCAAGTAAGCAGGTATTATTGTTACAGGTTTTGAGATACAGCAATTGAGTATATAATTGTGTTTGATTTTGCCCCTCAATGTTTTCTATAGCACAATATTTAATTGTATTATTTTTCATTAAAATATTTTATTTACTTTTAAAATCAATAGTAAGCTTTCTATTCCTGGGACCAGCACTGTACTGACTACCTCATTTATTAAGGAAAAAAATCAGACTGCATAAATATTCACAAATGAAGAAATTTGTGGAACTAGGGGTTCACTGGAACGAACTGACGCTTTATTTAAGAGGGTTTAGTGAAATTTGACTAACAGACTAAAAAAAATCTATCTTATTAAAATAATTTCCTTCCAGAATCCTGATGTTCATAGGCTTTAAACACTTTTTGGTGTTCCTCAGTCAGATGTCACTGTCATAAGGCCACATTAGATTACAATACCTAGTAAAGGTGATTTATATATACGCTGATAAAGCTTGAGCTCTTGGTTAATGCTTGAATGGTTTTAGCAGCCTCTTACAGCGCTAAATACCCTTGAACTTGCTTCTTTTTTATATCCTGGTTTATTCCTGAGATGATTATATTTCAGGCCCACATTTTACCTATAAATTTGAGAATTCCTCATCCGATACTCTAAATAAGGAAATATATTATGTGAGCTTGACCTTTTGATTTGTTTCCTATCCTTATTGTCTTTTAGGAGAATGATTAGATGTAGTTTATGTGCTAAGGCCTTAAGTATTTGATTCACCCTAAAGATGGATCAGATTTTCATCTAGTTTAAATTTAATTCAGGATATGAAGAATCATTTTCATGACTTACCATCAGAGAAATGATTTGCCATCATGTTTCCTTTTTATTCCCCAGTTTACCCTCCTGATGCCCTATTACTAGATCTTTTCATGGATAGAAATTTCTCTCTTATTGCCATGGATTTCCACTTAGAACCTTGTAGACTGAGTGCTCATTGTGAAAGGGCAAACTTGACATCTAACTTTTAGAATTTGACAGTGTTGGAAGCCATAAAATCATGGAAAAACTTTTAAAAAGCTTTATTCAGTTCAGTTTGAGTCCATCAAGTGATACATTTTAAAATTTGAATATTGGAAAACTGGGAGAGACAAAAGAGAAAGAATAAAGGATTACAGCTCTATGCAAAAATAATTAAAGGGTCAGGATTTTTTGTTTGTTTCATGCAGAGGGGCCAAGGGTGACTTAAATATTTTATGATCATGAATATATTAACAAATAATGTTGACAGAATTTCCTTTGCCTCTGTAAAGGTCAGAAAAAGGACACTAAATTTAAAGAAGTTATGATTTGGGGTTGTAGGATATGATTTAGGGTTGTAGAATAAGGACCTTTTGTGACTAGCATTTATTGACATTAAGTGGGGAGCAGATCAATAATTAGACTCTGTGGTCAGCCTTGTGTTAGAAATCTGTGGTTAATGGAAAATCTCTCGATTGGATCAGTACCCTCTTTACCACTATAAATCAGTCTTACAGGGTCAGGTGTTTGTAGAGCGGTACGGTAACTTGGGTTCTTGCTTCACCTGATATCTGGGGGGCCATTATGGAGCTCAGCTAGGATAGGTGCTTTACCCATTCAGAATCATGTAGGTAGAGGGAATGCACTTAATAATAGGTTTCAGATACGTTCAGTGCAGCTCTTGCTATTGCTGTTTAATACTGTTTAAGTATCCTGGTGCTTTATAGCTTAAGTTAAATCTTGTGGTCAACTTCTTTCCAACTCCTAATTTGATTTAGTACGGCAGTGGTGAATCGAATAAAAAGAATTCTCATTGTTTGATAATTGCTTATAATATTAATCAGTTCGTAATCTTTTTTACCTACCAGTGGGAATGATTGAAAGCTCCCTTACAAAACTCCCCACCACAATGTGGTTAAGGCTTTTCTGTATCTGTTTATTTTAATTGTGAATTCAGTTTTTCGAGTTATTAACTCTTTGGGTTCCACTGCTTTTTCTGAACTATCTGATATTGGGAATTCCATCATTATTTCCATGTTTTCAGGTATAATAAACATTATTAGTGCTATCTTAAAAGATAATTAAGCAATTCTTAAATTCAGGGGTGGAATGAGTTAGGGAGGTATGTATGGTTTCTTCATCTCACCTCGATCCCCCCCCCCGCCCGCAACCGAGATTCTAACACTTCCTCTCTATACTGTCTGCCCCTATGACAGGTCGCACCAGACTTTGTTTTTCTCTGAGAATTCTGTTTGTCTTCTTGTCTCTATACACTCTTTAGTTCTTTAATTATCACTCCTTTCCACCTGTTTGAAAACAATCCATTCTTTACTATCTAACTCGTTTATAATTCCTTTGTCTACAATAGCCCAATATTATATTTTTTCTTTATGTGCTACTTCTCACCCTTTCTCGCTGTTTTTTATTTGTTACACCTAGGAGATTTTTATTTGTTTGTTTATACCTTTACTGTGTTAAAAATCTTACATAAATCTTGATTTTTCAGCTAAATTTTAATTCCTATGAAGGCAGGGATTCGCTCATTCTTCAGGTATTCTCTGTTTACCCAGTGCCAAGCACACGATAGGAACTCAATATTTATTAGTAGTATAGTTGTAGATAAGAAAGGCGGTGGAGTATTTTCATTGCATTAAGTAGACTTGGAATTTAGATATGAGTATTTTTTCTGATTTCCCTTGAGATTAAATTTTGACAATGTAAGAGATATTCTTGAATAACAGGTCTGTGTTCACACTTTATTATTGGAAGGGAGTTTCCATTAAAAAGGATGCTCAGTTACCTGCAGGTTCTTTGAATAGTAGCATGTGTCTATAATACGTGACCCTATAGAATTTTAAATATTGTAATTACAACTTCTACCAAACTCTGAAAAATTATGTGTGAAGATGGAAGGAAAATTGGGCCTTGAATTATTGAAAAATCATAAACCAGCATCCCAATGATGACTGTTAATATACAAAATACAAATAATAAGACAATATTCTTATTTTTTTTCAATTTGAATTCTATTACTTTGAGTTAAAAAATTGGCTTCTGCATGCGGAAGTTCAGAGGGCAATGTTAGGTATAAACAGTGAAGCACAATCTATTACAGATAGATCAGAGTTAAGTCTCATTTTTATAATGCACTAGGTATTGAATTTGGGCATGTTGCTTAACCCTTCTGAGCTTTAGTTTCTTCACTTATGAAATCGAGACAGTAATAACCTATCTCAAAAGATTAGAGCAAGGACTAGAAAACATAAACCTTCCAATGCACCAAACACATTAGTGGCATCTAACACCCACAAGTTGTCTTTTGCTACTCTTCTTCCCCACTCCCTCATTTAGATACACATTATTTAATCGAAAGTCTTATTTAAATTTTTTGCCCTCTGGTGTATCATAGCATTTTGACATTTGTGAGGAAGTTACTCTTAAATATAACAGTGATTAAGAGGGAAACTAGAGTTTGAACAAGAAAGATGTTGACAATAATGTGACATGAATATTTTTCAAGACTTGGTGTTTTTTGGTTTCACTTCAAAGTAGTAAATTTGAATAAGTATTGAAAAAATTTAATATTAAGCTTTAAAAATACATTGACTTGTTGCTAGTTTGAGGTGTCATAAAATTTTCTGAAATCAGTCCAAAGATGTCTAGGTGAATGAGAAAATACAATTTTGCCACCTTAACCAAGGGCAACAGTATTACAATAAAACTCTTTTTTTTTTTCTTTGTGGTACACGGGCCTCTTACTGCCGTGGCCTCTCCCGCCGCGGAGCACAGGCTCTGGACGCGCAGGCCCAGCAGCCATGGCTCACGGGCCCAGCCGCTCCGTGGCACGTGGAATCCTCCCGGACCGGGGCACGAACCCGCGTCACTTGCATCGGCAGGCGGACTCCCAACCACTGCGCCACCAGGGAAGCCCACAATAAAACCCTTTTGACCAAGCTCTTTGTGGAATGGCATTTTCTGGCTAAAAACCCTTTTGTTTCAACTCTTTACATAAATGTTTACAAGTATAATGGTCCACTCTCCTGCCTTAGAGAAATGTATGTATAGAATATAGGAGCCTCTTTGTTTGTAGACTGAGGATCTTTCATTCCTTACTGAGACAGTTATTATGGTCTGGCAGTGTGGATGGCCTTGTTATAAGTAGGAGATTAGGCTAAAAGTAATTGTAGGGCATACTAAGAACTGTTACCAACCCTCCTGTACCACCCACCGCCCATCTTTGCTTTACTTTTCATATCCTACTTCTTCCAAACATTTTCTAACAAATTGCGATTCTGGTTTCTTAAAACTTAAAATTTATTCAAGGAAACTTCGGAGATACTTAGCCTAGCACCCTCATGTTATAGATTAAAAACCTGCAGTGTAGGTTAATTGACTTGCTCAAGGATACAAAGCAGATGCGCTAAAAGAAATAAAGATTTAGGTTTCCTCATTAAACTGACACTTTAATAGTGTCCCAAATTGTGGTGGTTATCTTTGATCTTCTTTGAAACAGGTAGATCGACACTTGAGAAAGCTGGATCAGGAACTGGCTAAGTTTAAAATGGAGCTGGAAGCTGATAATGCTGGAATTACAGAAATATTAGAGAGGCGTAAGTAAACTTTACAGTTTTGCATCAATGTTGGACAGTACATGTGCACATCATTGAGGAGACACACGTCCCGCAGAGGCTTCTCAGGTGCTGCTCCTTGGTGGACGGTGGCACCTGGTTGGGATAGCTTGGTCCCCAGCAGTTGGACTGTTTGGGTCACGGATACTTGGAGAGATAATATATCATCCACTCACTCTGTATGAAAATAACATATTAAGTCATTCCATTTTTTAACATGGATATATGCTAGTAAGATGAGTAGTAGGAACAAAGATTTAAAGGAATACAACCATCTAGAAACAAGTCAGCCATCTGGCATTACGTGTTTTGACTTTGCCCTGCCAGTTTATGCACTTAAGTGTTGAGGAAGGTTGTTATTTTTTCTTCTTAAGGACTGCCTTAAAGCTTTCCCTCAGCTGTGTTACTAAGAAAGATTTTAATGAGTTCTTCAACACTTCCTCTTTTTCTCAAGAAGTCTTTCCTAAACTTTCTCTTATCAGCAAGAAACCATTTTAATATTTCTCTGCAAGACTCGACTTGATCTCCTGCTATAATTTACTCTTATCACTTCTAGGGTTTAACTCAGGAGACTTCCCCAAAATGGAGACATGAGCTCTGATTCTTTAACTAATTTAGCTCTTCCAGCCTAAATAGATAACGTCCATAAAATCAGATAGTGCTATGCTAAGCCCAGAGTAGGCACTCACTAAACGTTAGTTGAATCAAGTCAGTATTATGGCTGATTTCTAGTAGAATTTAATTAAAGGATTCAAGCATCTCTTTTCTTGGTGCATTTCAACAGCAAGAAATAGGTACAGCAACATGTGCCTATTTCTACACACAGATGAAAGGTTTCTTTAGAGTGTTAGGTTACATATATCTCTGTTTATATACTCACTAGATGTCAACTAGGGCAGCAACCACACATGAATCCATCTTGGTACCCATAGTTGCATGTTTGTATTCAGAAATAGATCCATCATTTTAGATGATCATCTTATTTATTTGTGATACTTTTATTCCAGGGGGACCCTATCTGAAGATAATAAGTATTTTGAGGCAAAATAAAATATTTTATTTTATTTTTTTGAAATGCTGATGGTAGCTGTGAGTAGCAATAAGCCATGCCTATTCAGTACTGCAGGAAGGTTAATGAAGCATCCTCTGTAAGGACGCAGACATATGAAAGTAAATTAGATCAAGTTATAAAAATTGCTCCACCCTGTGCCCTGCCATAATTTCATCTCAAGGGATCAAGATAAACCCAGGAAATTTCATTAAAAGTATTTTAAAGCTTGGCGGTAGAGATTCCATGCATCACTTTTCACAAACAAAATCCCTAACTTCTTTTAGGAAGTCTTTACTATCGCATGTCATTTTAATGATCAGAGGATTTTCTTTCATATAGTAATGTCCCATTGCCTAATACTTTAGACTCTCCCATTAAAAGGTCTTCAGCTCAGTAACTCTAGGTTGAGTTTTTCAGATCAGTAATGGAGTTACAATACCCATTCATCCACTTATGTTGTACCAAATGTCGTGAATTCCCTAACTCAGACATTAGCGTGCTTTGACCCATTTTGTACTTAAGGTGAATATTGAAAAATAGGTTACTTATTGTTTAGAAAGAGGATCAGATTGGCTCAGGGTAAAATTGGCAGTGGTGACCCTCTAATGTGTTTGGCTAAAATGATACAGGCATAGGCATCAGAGCTTGCCAGTACTTTGCTGGTTAAGGGTACAGAATGCCTGTATTTGATTGATGTGTAAAGAAGTTCTGTGGCGATATCATGTGGTATATCTCTATGCCTCTCTTCTTTTTTTTTTAGGATCTCTGGAATTAGATACTCCTTCACAGCCAGTGAACAATCACCATGCTCACTCACATACTCCAGTGGAAAGTAAGTTTGATTTAGGACAGCTAAAATTTTAAAGACAATTAAAAATTCATTATATTATCTATGTATTCTCTTTCACTAGCTTTACACAACCAATTGAGAAACGAATATCCTCCCCTTTTATTTTGTGAGATGTATTTTTTTTCATTGCAATTACTGGCAGATTTATCTTCTTTATTTGGGAAGAGCATATTTGATTTGGGAACAGGTAGTCTGTTTTCCCTGGAATTCATTGCGGAAGAACATGTGGTACTAGTAGCAGTGTATACTGACTACATACAGATACCTGATTCTCTCCAGGGAGTGTTAGAACTAAGCCAAACAGTAAACTACTTGATTGTGGGCTCTTTGTCTTTTTTATCCTTGCTTTTCAATTTTTTAGCTTACTGTTGACTTATAATAAAGTCTCAAATGGTTGGTGAGTTAGTGAGTAAATGAATGGTTAGTCAGATGCTAGCTGGCTAGATGACCGTATCGGTGCCTTTTTTTGACAGAGCAATTTGATATGAAAGAAAGATTGATTGAAAATTATTTTAAATTGTAGTTAATGTTTTGAAAACAAAATTCTCCTCATGTTATATGTGAAACCATGGTGTATCATGGGTTGTCTTCACTACTTTCCTATTAAAGTTTTTTAAATGTCCAAGCAGTCTGCTCTTACTAAAACAGGTGACACAGAGAGTTCTGTTTGTCCTGTCTTCTCAGAAAACATAATGTTCTGTATTCCATGAGGAACTCAGATCATAACTGTATCAGTTTATAACCAGATGGAGTACAATATTATGCCTTGTCTATAGTTCTCTAAAGTTTAAAAAAATTGAATTTTTTATTTATATTCAGAAAGGAAATATAATCCAACTTCTCACCATACGACAACAGATCATATACCTGAAAAGAAGTTTAAATCTGAAGCTCTTTTATCTACCCTAACATCAGATGCCTCTAAGGAAAATACGCTAGGTAAGTTTATTATCTTAAATATGATTGTTTTCTTTTTTTGTTTGCGTTAAACTAAAGGGAAATGACAGCAATTAAGATTAATTATACAGATTCTTTACCTGGTTAAAGTATACGATAGGAAGAAAGAAGTAAAAATGTGACATGAAAATTTTAAATTTAGTGATTATATCTGTGCTGAGAACTAATATATTTTAAGCTCACTAACTTTATGTTCTCTCTAACCATTTTTATTGCTTCTTTAATTCTATACAGGTTGTCGAAATAATAATTCTACAGCTTCTTCTAACAATGCTTACAATGTGAATTCCTCCCAGCCTCTGGCATCCTATAATATTGGCTCCTTGTCTTCAGGAACTGGTGCAGGGGCAATTACCATGGCAGCAGCTCAAGCAGTTCAAGCTACAGCTCAGGTAAAAAGGAAAAAGGTTTGGAAACAATGTTAAATTTTGTCTAGATCCTTGGCAAACTCAAATAGAAACAACTAGATAGGAACAAAAAGAGTTTTCTTGCATTGTAAAGTTTCATTTTTAAGTCATAGTTTTATGATATCTGACATTTTATTTAATGAAATGAATATGCAGAAATTCCCTGATTGATAATGAAAAGTAAAAAATAGATTCATACAACCTCATGCAGATCCCTTCTCATAGTAGTTGCTCATGACACCCATATTCTTGACTGTAAGCCACAGCACCTGCTAGGACTATACTTTATTCTTTCTACCAGTTCCAGGGCTTTCTCTATAGCCTCAGAACGTAGGTTGCCTTGAGTTTGTTCACTTCTGTACTGGTTATCTGTATTCCTTAAGATACCCATCCTGTAGTTACTTCATAACTAGGTAAAAACTGATCTTAAATCTTTACATAAAATAGCTTAAATTACAATGATGAAAATAATGGTTTAAACAAAATAATATTGGATAAGCCAAAATAATGCTGTAACTAGTAAGACTTGAAAAAGAAAATATACATACTTGTATTTATTAATACTACCAATGAATGTCTTTCTAAGATGAAAGAGGGACGAAGAACATCAAGTTTAAAAGCCAGTTATGAAGCATTTAAGAATAATGACTTTCAGCTGGGAAAAGAGTTTTCCATGCCCAGGGAAGCAGCTGGCTATTCATCATCTTCAGCGCTCATGACTACATTGACACAGAACGCCAGCTCATCCGCAGCAGATTCACGGAGCGGGAGAAAGAGCAAGTAGGTTTTATTGCTACAGTAGCCTGTACCTTTACTAAGTATGCAGACTACCTGGCATCCAGCTGGGCTTCCATATATTAAACAAAGGCAGCATGATATGATGGGTCAGGGTGAACTTTGGGGAGGTGGGAAGACATGACATTTCCTTCACACTGACTTACTTTGAAAGGGATGAAGTCTTTAAAAAGTGCTAAGAGACCGTAATTTTTCTAGAGTCTTAAATTGGGTTTATTAATAAATGACTTCTTTTTACTTTCTTTTGTTCATTAAGATAAACCATTTTATGAAACTTTTTCTGCTTATAACACCTTATTTTTTCATGTGTTTCCTGGAAATTTTTTTAAATAAGATTCTTCATTTTGATTAAGAGCAAGTTGTCTTAATTCTTGGTATTACATCCCCAAAATTGAAATTATGAAAATATCCCTAGATTTTGTAGATGAGACTCTTAAGATGATTATATAAAAACCGAACAGCATTTGGCACCATCTTTCCAAAGTACCTGCATATGTTAGGTATTCATACATAGTGAAAGTTCAAATGCTCAGTCAAAAGAATTGTATCATAATTTTATCATAATTTATTCTTTAAATGTATTTTCTGCAAGTAAATGTTGTATTTTCTGGGTTCCTGTACTTTCTGTGACTAAATCTCTAAAAGAATGATCAACGTAGAATTACCACAAAAGTGCTAAATATCTTAAAAATTCATTAACGACCCAAACTTTTTATAACTGCCGATGATAAATTTTTGCATTTTTAAAATTTATTAGCATACGGATAATGGTAAATTTCTTGTGAATTTTAACACTTTTTGTTTCCTGTCCTACACAGGTAAGTATTCACATGTCAGTTGATGGTCATGATTATTTTCATCAAATGCTTCTGTGTATTTGTATTTTAGATTTTGATGAAGAGTATTCAGTTTGCTTAAAAATACAAAGAATGTCTGTAAGGTAGCCATAACTAATACTAATTCTTAAAAGTATTACCTACAATTTAAATCAATGGTAAGTAGTAACTGATTAAAAATTTATTCTAAAAACTTTGAAATATTTTGAAAGAATTTCCTTTAAATATATTTGCTCTCCAGAAAACAAAAATCTCAGATAAAAATAAACTGTTATGAAAAATGTTTTATTGCTCTAAACAGTTGTGCTTTTAAATCTGTTTATCAGATTATTTGAGTGTTAAATATTAATTTATACATTTAATGTTATTTCATATCATACCACTTACTTAGAAGTTATTTTCAGGTAACTTCTTATGGATGCTGAGCAAATAAAACTGCTACTGTTTTTCTCAGAAACAACAACAAGTCTTCAAGCCAGCAGTCATCATCTTCCTCCTCCTCTTCTTCCTTATCATCATGTTCTTCGTCATCAACCGTTGTACAAGAAATCTCTCAACAGACAACAGTTGTACCAGAATCTGATTCGAACAGTCAGGTTGATTGGACTTATGACCCAAATGAACCACGATACTGCATTTGTAATCAGGTAAAAATCTGACATAGGTCTATAAAAGCATAATCTGAATAAATTAGGAAAAAGAGCTACTCCATTTTTATAGAGTTCTTTTTACTCCAGTTAAAAATACCTTTGCTTCTTTAATATATTTTTCTCCTGCTTCTTATAAAAATGACGTGTTTGCTGTAAATACAAATAGTATAAAGAAACATATAAGTCATCCATAATCTCAGCCCTCAGATATAACCTATAATTAAACATTTCGATGTACTACTACTATGTACCCCACATGGATGTTGTCTTAGCCTGCTCAGGCTGCCATAATAAAATACAACAGACTGGGCGGCTTAAACAACAGAAATTTGTTTTCTCACAGTTTTGGAGGCTGGCTAGTCCAAAATTAAGGTGCTGGCCAATTGTGTTCCTGGTGAGGGCTCTCTTCCTGGCTTGCAGACGGCCCCCTTCTTGCTGAGTCCTCACATGGTGAAGAAAGAGAGCTTTGGTATCTCTTCCTTTCGTATAAGGACACCAACTTGATTGAATTAGGACTCCACCCTTACAGCCTCATTTAACCTTTATCCTCTCCTCACAGGCAGTCACATTGGGGGTTAAGACTTTAACACATGAATTTTGGGAAGGGACACAAGCATTCAGTTCATAATACATATGTACACAGATACACACATAGGTGTATGTGTATTTGAATTTGACAGTTGGAATCATGGTATGTCCTTTTATGTAACTGGCTTTTTTCACTAAATCATGTGTACTGAACATGATTTTTCTTGTCATTTTTTTCTTCTCACAGTTATCTGTTATACTCTGTACTGTAACTTCTTTGTCAATATTTAGCTATAAATTATTTTAGTGGTTTTATTTTTTAAAAATTACAAATAACATTATGGTAGGCATTTTTTATGTAATCCATTTCATACATCTAATTTCTAGGACAGTCCTTTAGAATTAAAATTAAGTTATAAATATTTGATACCAACTACCAAATTATCTTCTAAAATTTATTACCAAAATTAATAAATTGATGAATATGCCTGTTTCCTAAACCCTGTCCAGCACTGTGTTTTATTCTCTCTTAAAAACCATGTACCAATTTTGATAGTTTTGAATCACACAGTTGTTTCAATTTACCTTAGTAGTAAGATTGGATTTTTTTGGCCATGTTGATTTCTTCTTTTATGTGTTGGCTGATTTTTTCTATCATTTTTGTCACATATAAATATTTTGCTTGGTTTAGTTTTTTAATTCTAAAATTCCAATTTTATGTAGTAATGACTGTCAGCCTTTTTCTTTATGAATTCAGCCATGGATTACATCCTTAGGAAGGCCTCTTCCCCTTTACCCCTTATAAATGTGTCTTGATTTTTAAATGTTTTCATCTGTTGATATGCTTTAATTTCTTCACATTTAAATCTTTAATCTGTCTGCAGTATATTGTGTTTAACAGTGTGAGTTGCCAGTCTGATTTTTAAGAATATGCCATTTAAGAGTTTGCTAGTTCTGCTGTCACCTGATAAACATTTTTTAACGTTAATGATTAAGAATATCCTATAAATATCCTGGCAGTAGAGGTAGATTACCTACAAAAGAACAAAATCAGATTCACCCTAGATTTCCCCTCTATAACACTAAAGACTAGAAGTTGATGAAATATGTCTGTAGAGCTTTGAGGGAGAGATCTAAGTGCCCCCCCCCGGCCCCTACCCCGCACCCCCACAAATTGTTACCCAGAGAAGTTGTTCATCATGTGCATAGAACCACAAACAGGTATTTTCACTCATGCAAAGAATCAGGAAGTGTGCCATCTAGTAAAATAAACTCTATCTGAAAATGTGTTCAGTTCATTGAGAACTTAAATGAATTCAGGAATTAGGAAGTCGTGCTGTAAAGTGCTAGTGAAGAACAGCAAAAAGAAAAATGAGAAAGGACATATAATAAATAGATAATAAGTTCAGAAGTTTCAATGAAATGGGCTATTGACTGCAAAAATATAAATGACCTAACCTGACCCAAGAAAAAGTAAAAAAAAACTTAAGTATGTAAATAATCAAGAAAGAAACTTAAAATCTTTATAAAAGGAACCACCCAAAAAGTTGGCTCCTTTGTCGAGGTAGTCTACAGAACAAATTCTTGCAGACTTTCAAAGAGTACATAATTTCTGTGTATCTCCCCCTACATCCCAGTCCCAAAAAAACCTTCCAGAAAAAAAAACTGTAAACTGTGTAAAACTATATGCCCTGTTTCTTAATGCAGTTGTATATTCAGTGTATTTCCCTCTATTTTCTTAACAGTATCATAGGTGCTTCTTATATAGTCATAACAAAAATATTTAATTTTCTTTTAACTAGGTATCCTATGGTGAGATGGTGGGCTGCGATAACCAAGATGTGAGTATTAAATTTTTCTATTTAGGAATGAAAAACTCACAGATTATTATTGCTAGAATGTATACTTTTTGTTTACTGTGTCTCTCAGTATAAGAAAACAGGTTTGAAGTTATGTTAATTATAATAATGCTACAGTATTCCTCCCCCAAATACGATAGTATGCCTTAATGTATTCCCTATTTTAACTTTTTTAAAGCTAATTTTACAGTTTTATGTGCAGATTATACTTCTCAAAAGGTGCTACGTTGTATGAAAATTAGAAACACCCTCCTCCCCTTTTGCCAAAGAGTGCTGTGTTTGCTAGAATTCAGTTCACTTATCACAGTGAAGAATTGGAACTTTAGAACAGTACATTCTTTCAGGAAGCATGGTGCTAAGGTGAAGGCTCTAATGGGGGTTATTTTCCTCCTATTAGTGTAGTATTTCCTAAGGTACTCTGCTAGTGTCAGCTGATAAGAGCCACTTCTGATACTAAAAAATAAAGAAGGTTTGAAAGAAAAGAATTCCTATTTATTTTCTTTGAAGCTTAATTTGGGTTAGAGATATGTTTTGAATGCTGAGAATATTTTTGTCTAGTAATTTCCACTCCCTCCTTAACTGTCACACAGCTCAGCCCCCTCTTGTCCATGTTTTCCTCCAGACGGGTAACTGAACCCTGAATTCTAAAGAGGACTAATCAGTAATGTCAAGATCCTAAGGTTAATAATAAGAGTTTTAAATTTTTAAAACAATTTGAAAATTGATCAGGGATGGCTCATGAAAATGTGTGCTTTCCTGACCTGCCAGGTTCCCAACAACACGTTCACATAGAGAAAGACTTTCCTTCCACTCCCTGTGCAGAACCACTGTGGGCTGTTTGTGATTATTGCAAAACCATTTCAAGAAGACCATTGTAAACTGTCTTCTGGGCGCTTAGTGCAAATGAGGGATGAGAGTTCTGTGAATAGTTCTGTCATACTCTCTCTGATCCCTCTCATTCCCAGTTGTGCTCTTCTAAGTGCTAAGATTTTCTGTGAAAGGGTAGAACCACTTAGTATATTGCACAGTGGAACTCCTTTTCTCTGCATATCTAGGAATAGATACACCAGAAAGGAAACCCAGGGCAATCCTTTATGTCTTAATTACAAGTAGCTTGTTCTACTTTATGAGGAAATGAATAAGGCTGAATATTAAATAAAATCTTTAAAATACATTTACCGCCTATGTGAGAGACCCATCTCACTTCTTCTTGTCCTTGTGAGTTGGTATCAATGTACTCTCCAGCTTAACGGAAATTAGTGAATTTGTGTTCATTATTTAAGATTATGGGAGTAGATTACATGAACCTCAGGGTTAACAAAGATGCACAATTTTCTGTGTCTCCATTTCCTCATCTCTGAAACTTACCAGTTGGACTAAATGAACAACAAATCAGCTCCTAGATGTCAACGTTCTGTTTCCATGGCTCTAATTATTAATATTTAGTCTGCTGGGCATATTTTAACATACTTCCTAATCTTTTACTAAGAACTATTTCTTTGCATTTTTGCTTTCTAGTGCCCTATAGAATGGTTCCATTATGGATGTGTTGGATTGACAGAAGCACCAAAAGGAAAATGGTACTGTCCACAGTGCACTGCTGCCATGAAAAGAAGAGGCAGTCGGCACAAATAAGGGTGGTCGTTTCATTTGAGAAAGAAAAAAACTCCAACATTTTATATAGGACTTTAAAAAAAGGAAAAAAAGAGAGAGAAGAGACAATGCATTTCCAGGCAACCACTTAAAGGATTTACATAGACAATCCTATAAGATCTTGAACTTGAATTTTATGGGTTGTATTTTAATAATGTAAGTAAATTATTTATGCACTCCTGGTGTGCTCTGAATATTATTCCAGTCAGCCTTGGATTATTTCAGTGGCCAACATATGCAGACGTTTGTACTCCTCAACCATTTTCTCCAAGTAATGGGCATTCTATGATTTAGACTTCAAAGAATTCCAACGATGAAGATTTTAAGAAAAGGATTTTATATTCAACAGGTATGTTCTGCTGCATGTACTGTACTCCAGAGCTGTTACGTAACACTGTATATAAATGGTTGCAAAACAAAAAAAAAGTCAGTGCTTCTAAAAAGAATTTAAGATAATGGTTTTTTAAATGCCTTTATAATAAGCTTTGTTTCTTTGTGAAACTAAATTCAGCGGGCTGAAGGAAATGGTTCATGTGATAAAGTGGGCTGGTGTCCTCTAGAGTACCTGGGTACATAAACAGAAATTCCTGTAGGTAAAAACTAATCTGTGCCATTAGTCTTTATATGTTTCTGCATCCAGATAGAGTGCAGTTCATGAGGGTGGGAGGGGGAGGGGCTGAGGGGAAAGGGTGTTTAAGTGATACATTTTTATACCAAATGTGTTTATTTTTTTGTGCAAGTAATCCTTAAGATTGGAATTGTATTAGGTGTTAAAATAAAGTTTTTAAAAAATTACTTGTATTTATACTTCACACTTAATAATGAAAATTTCTTAATTCCAACTAACTTCCGATGTTCATAATCTAAAAAGGACAGAGACCCAGGACACAGAATGCTGCGTAATCTGTTATTTCTTTAATAATGCTTGGAATTTGTGATATGAAAATAAGGGAAAGACGTTTTTAATGCAAATTTGAAAGGCAAATGTATTTTTCTAGACCATCTCCCTGACTTTTCCTTCAGTCTAAGGGACATGAAAGAAGTCTAACTACAGCAGATAAAATGAAAATAATGATTGTAGTTGTTTTGACTTGTGGCAGTGTGGCCAGCGTAAGTAAAGAGAACCCTTGGATTGGAGCTTAAAATTCAGTTCTCTTTTTGATTCTACCACATGTTGGTATGACAGTTAATTCACATCTTTAGTCACTCTGGGCCTTATTAAACCAGGGTGACACTGGCTTCAGGATGTCTATAAAGCACTCCTAAGGTTTTATTCTATAGGTGCTATTTAAATTATAAATTTTGCGTAGTGGAAGTTTTATTTAAGGTATAATATCGAGTCTGGTCGATAGAAAAATCCTTAAAACGTTAGAAATACTTATTATGTTGTATTTCTTTTATATTGAAAGTTACTGGGCCCATCAGATTTCTGCTTTAATCAAAACCACTTATGAGCCTCTTAGAACTTATACAGAAAACTATGAAATCTATGCAATGCTACCCAAAGGGTATGGATTAGATAGGGGATTTCAGAGGTCTCTTTCCAGCTTCTAGATTCCATAATTCTGAGCTGCTGCAGTCTGATTTTATAACTGGACAGCCCATAAGACTAAGTTGTGTTCATTTGTGGGTACTCATGATTTCGTGATACTCAGTATTTTCATGGAGATTTTATAAACCTTTAAAAAATAATATATAATGTAGTATTCAGTTAACTTATTAGCATGTTGCCTGGAGATGCTCAGTGGTATTGTTTAATCTGTATATAATGACTTTTCCAAACTCATTTGTTTTATAGGAATTGGTCAAAGGGAAAAAGCCTTATGTACAGCCTTATTTTAAGAGAAAGTTCCTTGTCAGAGTCAGGAACATCCCTATTTCCAGCTGCTATAGCCCCTTTCAATGTGTGAGTTCCACTACTTAACTAAATCACTCAGAAAAACATTTCGACAAATTTTAAGCTCAGACATTTAATATTTTATGAAGTGTGTATAAAGAAGTAAACCAAAATTTTGTGCAGTTACTTAGTAATGGGTAGAACCTGTTCATATCTGAGATCTATACAATGGGCCAAACATGGAACTACCTCATCAAAAACAAAAACAAAAATGTGGCCAGCGATTAATATTCTTTCTGACATTTACATCAAGGAGTATATGAGCATTTTTGGTATTATAATATACACATTCAAAATCTTTGTTGTACAAAACTTGTGTAACAGTTGGTGGCACAAAAAATCCAAATGTGGGTTCACAGTTTATAGGTGGTGAAAATTGAGGCCTTACTGCTGTGGAGTGTATATTACAATGTTCATGGTGACACATTTGAAGCAATAAATGGCTTAATTAAATGCCTAAATGAAGCTGAGTGTTTGATAAACATACAGTCACTCTTGTTAAGGGCAGTTCATTTTTTTGCTCTTTTCTCCTTTAAAGAAATTCCACATATTTTAGATTTTTAACCATCTTTGTTTTATGCAATGTTAGTGCTCTTTGCCCTTAGACCTCAGAAATAGTCTTCTTGATCTAATTAATTAATTATTTTAGTCTTAGAAAAATAAATATTTAATGTACTGCCAGGAGTAAGATTCTCTTTGTAGACGTTGTAGCGTTTTCCTTCAACTCTCACATTCAACAAAAAATCTTTCAACAGATGGATTTTACGAGTAAAAGAATATCCTCAAAAATGTTCACTTTTGTAATTAAACGTTAAGCACTTAGATGTTGAAAATACACAGATGAAGGTATTCGTGTGTATATGGGCGTATGTGTGTGAGAGTGTATGTGTTTGTTGGTGGGGGAAGTGGGAAAGGATGGACATGTTGACAAGTAATTGCTGTATTTTGATAAGTGCTGTAATAGATGGATGTACAAAGTATTCTAGGAACACTGGGAAGTTTAACATAGGAGGTCTCATTTGAACTGATTCCTAAAGACAGATGAAGCAGGGAAGGTTTTCCAGGCAGGTGAAATTGTTCTAGAGCCGCAAACATTGTGGGAATTTAAAAGTAGTCCGGAATGAGTGGACATGGGTTAGGAAGATGTGCTGTCAGGGAAGGGAGCTGGAGAGCTAAGCGAGAGTCTACTCGTGGGCATTTTACACTGGGCCATGGAATTGTTTGTCAATAGGAGCAGTGATAGCATTTACATGTTGTCAGTTAAATACTTTATGATTTAACAGTTTAGCGAAATCATAGCACTTTTCTTATTGAGATTATAAACTAAAGATGGCAAAAATTAATTAGTCTATAACTTGGAAGTTGCTTAAAAATTCTAAATTTAGGGTGAAACTTTTCTCCCAATTTTTGAAACTACAAATCAGAATTGCTAGTCAAGAGTTTTAGATTCCCCTATTTAGATGATAAAATCTAAATTATTAAAACAGATTGTAATTTCTGAACCAGGATCTTAATATTCATGTTTTGATTTTGCTGCAGAGAAAAAGTTTAAAGTGATTAAAAGATGAAATGACTTGAAAGTTGTTTTGTGTTTAACTTAAGTTTGATAATAAGGAAGAGATATACCCCCTTCTGGCCATTTCCATTTTAAAGTAGTAAGTCGTGTATATCTTTTAAGTCAATATTTTAACTTAATAAATAAGATAAATGACTTTATTTGCTAACAAATTCCTGGAAACCTAGACATAGTAAAATGTTTATTTGAAAGAGATTTAATAATAAATTCTTCAGAGCCATATACTTTTCTTCACTCCTGGCAAAGGAGACTATAAAGAGAACATTATAATCATTCATTTTTCTGCTGCTCATTGAAAATTCAGAAGCCAGTGTGGGAGGTGAGGGTGAGGAATGTGTACAGGTGTGTGTGTTGCTTATTCCCGTTCCCCACTTCTACTGGCCTGTTAGTGAAGAAGAGTAGTTTTTCATAGGAAAGTGTATACTTGCTAGTCTTAATGATGAACTAGTTTAAAACATTTACAAGTTTAATATTGCTTGTAGGAAAAAACAGTGGTCATATTTTAATTCATTTTGCACTGTTAAATCTACTCCAGTAGAGGGACCCTCCATGCTAATACGTTAAGAATAATTACAATTGGTACCAAGTTACTTTAAAAAGCTGTCGAGGTCAAATGGAATACAAGGGGCCAGGCAGAAATATTTCTAAATAACCCTGAACATAAATATGAGTCAGTTCATTGGAGTGATTTTGCTAATATTATAATTAGCCTAGTAGAAACTTTTAATGTGACCTCCCCAGTATGTCCCATTAGAATTTATCAATTTTTTATTTGTATCCTTGAAGCATTTATATATTTATCTTCAATATGACAAATAATTGTTTTCTTGAGTAGTTTGAGGCATTGATCATAAGGATAATTTTTTTCTTGGGTTTCCCAAGTGCGCCAAAAGCTTCTTCACTTTTCCAATGGTTGCCACTTATGAATGTTTGAGAGAGTTCCCTTATCTGTTGAAAACAAAACAAAACAAAACATAAAAAAGCTCATATATTAGCATATGATTTAAATATAGAAGTAGTCTTTTGACTTTATGTGGTATACATGTAACCAAAGAACCATACTCTGTCAAAGAACGTTTCCTTCTTAGCCACTCAGATTGGCTAAATGAATGCCAGTCTTCATTGGAGTGATAAGACCAAACCTACCCCTTCCCATCTCCCATCACACACATCAGTCTTTCGGGGAGAAAATTTAATGCTGGGAAAATTTCAAAATACTTTTTGTTTTCTGAAAATAAAAATGGATGATTGAACTGTGGTTACATTTTTTAAAAGAAAACAAGCTAAATTATGTGGCTATCTTGAGAAAATTTCTTTCAGTGTATTATGGTTTCCAAGGAATATGATATTGTCAATCTACAGAGAAGAGGACTGAAACTTCTAATTAAGGTAAAGAAGATAATTTGCTACTATGATATAACAAATTGAATTTGTTCATGTTTTATGTATTAATTGATAAAAAAAATTAGGAATTCTGGCTCCATGCCAAGGTGTAAGTTTACATCTCAAAACAGTAAAACATTGGAGATGTATAATTCATTGGATTAAATATTTACCATTCTACCTGTGTAGAGGATGCGAACCTTAAAAGCAAATTTGGAAGGCTTAAAGGAAATAATAGGCGCAAGTTGCATTTGTTTGGGGGAGCAGTATAATTACGCATTCAAGGAATGGTTAAAAATCCCAGTGAAGCTAATTCTGTCATTGCCACAAGCTGCTCAGGGACTCACTATTCTAAATTAAGTAACAGACCATCTTTGGCACCCACATGTAAAAATTGTGCAACAAACTATTCCTTTGGTTAAACTTCAGTTTCCCAACGTTAGCCCTACTGACATTTTCTGCCAGATGATTCTTTGTTGTGGTGGTGCTGTCGTGTGCATTGTGGGATGTTTAGCAGCGTTCCTGCCATCTACACACGAGATGTCATTAGCATCCCTCCTGGGCCCACAAGTTGTGACAACCAGAAAAGGCTGTAGACAATGCCAAATGCCCTCTGGGGAACAAAATTACCCGCACTGGGTTAAATGTTAACAAGATGTGAAATATTTCTTGTGGGAAAAATGGCAATAATATGGGAAAATATTTGAATTTATGATGTATAGACCTCTACAAATGGGAATTTTTTAATCATTTGCAGGAAGACACTGATAGATACTGCAAGAATAGGGAGATGAGTAAAATAGTTTCTGTCAGAAAGCAGTTTATACTGTAAAGAGATATAAGTACACTGATAACTAGAATACAGCATGGAATATGATAAAAGTAATTTTGGGTACTGGTGCAAGCAAATTCAAAATGCTTATGAAGAGAGAAAGTTGTGAAAAATAAGTAGAGTGACTGGTCAAGAACTATGGAGAGCTGGCGAGTGTACGTCTCATTTCAGAAAGGCAGCACCGAGTGTTCTCATATGGACTCTCCAGGAGATTTATGTGCTCAGAAACACTGGTCTAGTGGACAATTTAAAATGATAAGCATTTAGGGACTTCCTTGGTGGTGCAGTGGATAAGACTCCGTGCTCCCAATGCAGGGGGCCTGGGTTCGATCCCTGGTCAGGGAACTAGATCCCACATGCATGCCGCAACTAAGAGTTTGTATGCCGCAACTGAGGAGCCGGGAAGCCGTAACCAAAGAGCCCTGGAAACGCAACTTAGGAGCCCACCTGCTGCAACTAAGACCCGGTGCAACCAAATATATAAATAAATATTTGTTTTTAAATGATAAGCATTTAGTCTGGAGGATTTAGTCTATCTGGACTGTTTTGTTCATCTAGAAATTTAAAGACTATAGAATGTATCTGTTCAAGCAAACATCAAACAAGAAAAAGTAGAAAAACGAAGATTTTCACTGTGGTATTTTATTTCCATGTGTAAATTGAACAAATGCTGTGCCTGAGGGAAGTCCCTTCTACCCTTTAATGCAATTCCCAGACCTCTGCAAATCCTGAGCTCACCATTCAGCAGCCTAGAGTGGTTTTAGAACCACTACAAAGGAAGGGAAAAATCTTTTTTTTTTTTTATTGAACTAAAACCCCATAAAGTTTCAGTGATCTTAAATTGAAGTCCATAGATTTGTACAAAAAGTGACTCCACATAATGTTTAGGAGAGAGGCAATGGAATTGCGTTAAAAGGAAATTAAGCAAGTTTAAATGTTGATTGCATTAGAAATTGCAGAAAACTTGCAAAACAGTTTTCGGATTTCTCTTCATACTCCTCCAGCATATCAAGAACAAGACGTGAGCCTAACTGTAGTTGGAACTTTTGGTTTTTCATTATAATGAGTGGGAGGTGTAAAGTTCTAAAGACAAGTGAAAGGACGCATGATGCTAACCCTGGTATAAATTAGTGCTCTGTGTTTGCATGGCTTTGTGGGATAACACATGATCAGGTGTATATGCACGTACCTTACACTAGTGCAGCATTTTCGTCCACAAGGACAGTGTGGGCCCTAAGGCAAGAATCTGACCTTGCACACAGACTGTTCTTTTCA
Source organism: Stenella coeruleoalba (assembly GCF_951394435.1). Classification (NCBI taxonomy): domain Eukaryota; kingdom Metazoa; phylum Chordata; class Mammalia; order Artiodactyla; family Delphinidae; genus Stenella; species Stenella coeruleoalba. The sequence goes on from NC_137155.1 coordinate 76,093,857, forward strand.
ATCTTGCATATATTTTGCACCATTGAGAGTAACCACATAAACTTGACCCATGTGGTGGTTCTTATTCTACCCAAAAAACAAAAGAGGTTTTGCTTTGTGAGTTTACAACTAAAGATAGTGGTAATATAACAGTATTCTCAGATAAATGAAGATAATGGCCTTCCTAGTCTGACTTATAATATCTTCATTAATAAATCATGTGGGGAAGAAACTTTTTGGATTCCTGTCTACAGATGGCTAAATAAACCCTTTAACTTAGAAATTAGAGCCATCCTTGATCAGGACCGAACTCTCCAGTTCTATCCTTAGTCGTCTCCCACTAAGACATAAAACCTGCAGCAGTTGAAATATTTGTGACTTTTCAGGGCCCAGTTGAGAAACTGCCACTTTCCTGAAGCTTTCCTTATCACTTCTCAAAAGATGTGGACTCCCAATTACAGTTCTCCATGGTACTTGACTTACCTCCATCTTAGTTGTGGTTGGGAATGCTGTGTTTATCAGCCTCTTTTCCTTTTCCTCTTGGGCATGTAGCTAAACCTCATTTTCCATCTCAGTTTCAGTTAGGTGGGTCCATATAATTGGGCTCTGACCAGTAGAATGTGGACCGAAGGATATATGCCAATTTGAAGCTTAGTCCCAAAAGACCTCTCACATAATTCTCCTTGCCTTTCTCATTTCTCATCTGCTAGTAGGGTTCAGAGGATCTCAGTGGGTGTCCAAGATTCTAGAGTATGGAAAGTCACCAGGTGGAAGGACCTTGGGTGCTAAATGTCTTAATGGAAACTGATAAACACTGGAAAATTATGAGTGCAAAACGAGATTTTATTGTATCAAGTCTCTGAGATTTCAAAGTTATTTGTTACAGAAGTTATCCTATCCTGACCAATTCATCATTGTGTTTATCATATTTTAGTCATTTATGGTATTTGTTATATGTCTTCAGTTTTCCACATTGCCTGGGATGATGTTTTTGCATAGTAAAGATTCAATATGTAATTCGTGATTTAAAAGTTTCCTGTATGTTCAGAGCTTATGGGGAAATTTCCATGGTCATTATTTGAAGAGAGGTGGTAGGAGCTGGGAAGAGGTCATTCAGACTCTCTAGGGAAGAGGTACTGGAAGGTGAGTGCCCAGGTGTGACTGACAGCACCCCCAGGACTTAACTCATGACATCACCACTAGTATCTACAACTGAATTTTACATCACTGTGGTCAGAAGCTTTCTTGTTTTTTCTTTCTTTTTTTTTTTTTAAGAAGATGTTGGGGTAGGAGTTTATTAATTAATTAATTTATTTTTGCTGTGTTGCGTCTTCGTTTCTGTGCGAGGGCTTTCTCTAGTTGTGGCAAGCGGGGGCCACTCTTCATCGTGGTGCGCGGGCCTCTCGCTATCGCGGCCTCTCTTGTTGCGGAGCACAGGCTCCAGACGCGCAGGCTCAGTAGTTGTGGCTCACGGGCCTAGTTGCTCCACGGCGTGTGGGATCCTCCCAGGCCAGGACTCGAACCCGTGTCCCCTGCATTAGCAGGCAGATTCTCAACCACTGCGCCACCAGGGAAGCCCCAGGAGCTTTCTTGAAAGAAAAAGGCTTTCCCCTGCAGGAAACCAAGTGGGCCCAGAATCTGAAGACTTCCTCTTCTTACCAGGTTGCAACAGAGAGGAAATCCATGTCAAAAATGCATCCCTACAAGCGTAACTTCGGAGCCTCAGGTGACCTGTGAGATTATCTAGTGATCACTGAAGCCCCTATTTTATGAGGAAAGTGACACTCAAAGAGAGAAATACTTTCTCAGAGTTCCTGATAGGATACTGGAATCTTCTCTATTAGAGATAGCTTTATTTCTCTAGTTTAAAAAATAAAATAATTTTTAAAAATACCTTTTCAAACAACAATTATTAAATTCAACCTCTCCTTTCACCCCCACTTCATATCAAAACCGAATGGGAACATAAGTGTGATGGAAGAGTATGTTTTGTGTTAGGTTTGAAGAGGAAGATTGTTGTGTTTTGTCCAACCTTGAACTATAGAATTCTAAAAGACCTGCCACTCTATTGTCCCAGGTTGATGCCACTTAAATACAGGCCCTTGAATACTGAAGTGATTTAGGGAAAGAGGTACTTTATGAAATTATATGCACAAAAACGTTCAGTCTGAAACACTGCCAGAATCCACAGTTTCATATAATTCTACTGCGTGTTACCCTCCTACTCCTCTCACTGAAACAACTTACTCTCTGTCTTCACTGTTCCCTGATCTGACACCTCCAGACTCTAACACATGCTCCTACTTCACCTTGCCTTACAACTAGGGCGTAAGTACCCCCCACTTGTAGTCTCCGCCTTCCTCTCATCCCTCTCTTGCTCTGATTCTCCCAAACCAGCATCGGCCCCCCACCATCACCTCAAAGAATAAAGGAAAGAGAACTAATACTAAGCGCTCATGTTTGCTTTGGGGGCTTCTCCAAGAGGCCCGATATTTGATAATTATCTGTTCATATGTCTGGCACCAAACCAGACTGAGCTCAGCCACAGGATTGAAAACATAACAGACATGCATTCAGCATGCGTTTTCCCAACACATGTGCACAGAACGCTTATCGTATACATTATTTCATCTAGTCACGCCAACAACACTTCAAAGGAAGAATTAGTATCCTCATTTCACAAATCACTTGTTTAAAACCATGTGATAAGAGGCAGTGCTATGATTCTAAACCCAGATGGGACTAACTCTAACGTCAGATGTTGTCGATGGACTGCCTTAGTCTATTTGTATCTTATTTCCCGCCTCTTCTTTCCAACTTCCCACTCTAATTATCCCTTTTCTCACTTCTGCAGATAGTCGTTTATTTACCATCTTCCCACTGGGTTTTTCAACCTGCCAGTATCATTTCTAGAACACTAATTTGCCATCTTCTGATTCCTGTTACTTGAAGTGTAGCTATAAAAATTAACTATGCTGTTGTCTTTCACTTCTCCCAGATCAAAGACAATATGATTTTAGCATCTGGTTTATGTTTTAAATTTAATAATGCATAAAAATAACCCCTCAGGTTCCTCAGACTCTCAGTCTTCAGACTTTTTGCCTTAATAGAAATGTGTGTTCATTCCTTTTCACCTAGTAAAGAACTTCATCTCACCTCAGATCACACCAACACAAGGACAATTCCAGTTTAGAGAACACCAATTCCTATTATCTCTCAAATTACATTGTAACTATATCTTCCAACACTACTGTTTAACCATTTCCTCTTAAAACTCTCTTGGCTTCTAAAAGTCAAATGCCACTTCATTTTCCCCTGCTATCAGTACTTCACTTGTCATGGGATTGAGGATTCTGAATCTATAAATAAAAAATATTTTAAAAAACTGGAGGGGATATATGCAAGGGTTCAGGATAAATCTAGCTTTAGTGTGAATACTTATTCTCTAAAACTTTAATTAATCTGTTAAGGTGTTAAAGTAGTTTCTTACAAGCGAGAAGGTAGATGACCTTTTGTCTCTGAATCTGTAATAGCGAGGCACCCGTAGGGGGCGCTCCGTCTCACAAAATACAAGTGACTGACAGCGTGCCTAAGGGATGGGATCACTTTAGAGGTGTGGCCTCACAGGAGAACCTCAGTCCACAAGAACGAGTTTTGGTCAGAAACAGGTCACAAAACCTATTTAGAAGAGCCTTGGAAGAATATCTGCTGTGAGCCTAAGCCAGTCCTGGGTGTCCAGAGATCGCAAAGCAAAGGCTGGGAGACGTGAGCAACATGCACTGGACAGATTGCCTTTCTCCATGGCATTCCCTGAGCCGACTCAGCAAAAGTGGATGGAGTTTGCAGACTTGCCCTGTTGGGGGTTCCTTGTGGCAGTCTGTATAGCATTAGATTGAGTTGACTTCTGAACAAAGCGTGCTGCGTACCCCTTTCTGATGACCGAAAGTTACCAACGTCTGCTATAGTCCACTCATCACGGGAGTGAAGTGTCAGGCAATTAGCCTTTGAAAGACTCAGCCCTAGTCCAGGAAAGGAGCAATAATGTGATATGAGTTAGGTACTGAGCAGAAAAAGATCATTTCCAGTGGAATCAGTGCATACAACAGACTTTCATGTTCTGAGGTCCAGACAGTACCCGTGACCCTCTTATCCCCATAAGAGTGACCGTAATTCCTTCGAGTGAAGATCCTCCCAATTCCCTCACCGAGCCTTTTTTATAGTCTCCCCCTCGACCTTTGACATCAGCTGACGAAGGGCTATTTGTTTTTCCAATGCTGTATTAGAAAAAAAAAAACAGAAGGGGTCAAATATCAAATAATGTATTTAAAATTCTACAGCTCTGGGTGGACAGTCACATTTCAGGGGAAATGAGAAATGTTTCCAGTCTGGGGAAGCCCACCCTTTCTGATCCTGGGCTAACGGCGCGCTCCGGCCGCCCCCGAGGACCTAAGAGCCCGGGCCTTAGCCCCGCCCCCTCGCCGGACCGTGGCTGCGCTGCCCGCGGGCCCCGCGCCCGGCTCCCTGCGCCCTGTTCCCCGCTCCCCTCAGCGAGTGCGGCTGGCGCGCGCGTGTGGCTCTGTGTGCCTGCGTGAGTGTGTCCGTGGGTGGGAGATGAATTGGAGTCATACGACTGGGTGTTTCCTTCCGAGTGGTTTTGATCAGCAATCCATTAGGGGATCATGGAAAGTATTTTTGTTTTCTGGCTAAAAGGATGAAAACTGAGTAAGTACGTAGAACTTTGAACTCGAAACGGAATGAAACAAATACAAGGCAAACCCCGCGGATGGTAACCATGTCCCTTCAGACCCTGTATTCCCTTTTTCTGTTAAAAGCCGGGAAGGCTTACAGGGAAGTGGCAGTTTAAAATGGAATGAAGGGAAGCAGTTAAGAAACATGAAAGGCTGAAAGCAGGACAGCTTTAAAACCGGAGGAAAAATGAGGAACTGTTAAGGCAAGCTGGCCCGCCTCCAGCCGTGCAACAGGCACTGTGGTATAAACCTATTGCGTTCTCCGGTGCTGTTTTTAGACTCCAGATTTACTTTGGTGTTGTTTCTCTTTTCCTGTGAAGCTTTTACTGTGAGCTTAAGGATGTTGTGAAAAATAAGGCATTACCGGAAGCAACAGTTTGACAGCCTGGGGTACGCTCAGGTTATTAGTTACAACTATTATTATTTTGATGTCTTTTTTTAACCGAGGCCAACCACTTTTTACTGTCATCCATGGAAGGGCTCTTATTAAACGCCGCAGACTTTTGGGACCGATGATTCTTTGGCAGGATACTTCGGAAAGTTCTTAAGTGGGGATGGAGCTATCTTGATTTGATTTAAGTTGTGGAAAAAGAAGACAGATTTGTGTTTTTCATGCTGACAAAAAATAGCTGCTATGACTTTTCCGGCAACGTGGACAGGGGCCAAGTGAAGCTGAACTGGTCATGGTCTGTCGTCCAGTGTTCCTTTGTCGTCGGCGATTTTGCCCCCGGCCCTTCTTGGTGGGCTTGGTGGTGGCAATCTGTCTCTTCTACCAGACCCTGACATTCCGGGGGGCAAGGAAGCTCACAGCTGCTGTCCCTGAGGCTGCCCCAAACACACCCACCGAAACCCAGGCAAGCAGATGCAAGGAAGGATTGTCCCTGGACAAGCAGTGCTTACTTCTCTCCGATAAGGCACAGGAAGTCAGAAAGGTAAGGCGGTCATAAGCTTAACCTTGACATTCTCTGCAAAGATAGCAGTCTGCTTCTCTCTGTCCCTTCTGTAAGACTAAAATTAACTTCCATGAGGTCTGAAAAGGATCAGACTGTATACACAGTCCAGACAGTGACCTTATGACAGTGAAACACATGTTAGCTTAAACTTCTTACATTTACTTCCAGAGAGTCCTGGTCATTATTTTCTCTCAGAATTTCACTTCATTTCAGCTAAATGAAATAGACAATTTGGAGGAGATGGGAATGATGTGAATTCTTTCTAAAATACTGGGATTCTGAGAGATCTGAAGATTTACAGTTCAGGAACAAAAATCAAATATTCATAAAATTTGGTAAACGTTGAGTGTCTCTTTCCTCAAGGCAGTCAGTATGAGTGGTCAGACCATTCCAGACTTGAAGTTACTGCAAAATTACATTTTATAATTGGTTAAGTCTATTTGTCACATTTCTAAAGCAATACATTTATTTTTTGAAGCACTTAAAAAATAGTATAATAGGCTTCTTCAAAAGAATTGACACGGCATTTTATTGCTTATAGAATTAGAAAAATACAGATTATTCCATACTTATACTATTCTAATTAACTTTACTAATCTTACTTGTCAAGTGTTGGAAAAACACAAAACATAAGTAAATACACAGAATTTCTATTTTAATATACCACTCTGTTCATGCCTGTTAGTGAAATGAAGACCTTTAAAATAATCCAGTCTAGAAAAGAAACAGAAAAACACACACTCACATTCATGATAGCAAAACCACTGATTTCTATGCTACAGCAATAGTGTAGCAAGATAATTTAGGAATCTGTAAGTACTATCTTATATCTAGAGTAGATTTAGGTAGGTCCTATGATCATGGTTAGTGTTTGGAGCAGAATTTCTTGTTGAATACCAACACTTACTGCTACCATTATTGCTAACACCACACCATCTTGTTTAAAAAATTCTTTTATGTATTTCATTTCAGACTCATAACCTTCTGAGCTAGGTAAGGTAGGTATGATGACACTCAAAGATGTTTAGGCAGGCCACATTATGACATGATACATCCATCTGGTCCCTACTGCAGGGAAGATGCTCTAAAAAGTAAATTCAAATCTCTGATAACAATTTGTGAAACCACAGCTGTAAGAACTTACTGAAATACGAGATAATATCAGGTTTGAACAAAGAAAACGTGAAGACTTTTGAGTGATTATTTTATCAACAATGTCAAGAAATATCTTGACCAAGAAATAGGACAAAAAAGCAGATAATATCACTAGAAACATATCGAGATGAAACTTCAACGGCAAGTGTGAATCAAATATTAAATTAATTGAAGAATTTATATTTTTTGTTAATTTATACCAGCATTAACTTAACTCTTATCTACATTTTTAATACATCAAATTTATGATGGGTGTAAACTATGACTTTGAAAGTCACTTCTTGTTTGTTTCCAATAACTATAATTTCTTTAAAAATATTTGAGACGGTTTTGCTCTTTAAGTACCTAAAATTTTTGCTAAGAACTTTGGACAAAAAGGTTTTTATTCATTAACTTATGGCCTTTCTTACTCACTACTTGCCTTTACGGTGACTCCTGTTTTTGACTGTAACTTAGGCATATGTTAACTGTTATTTGTAGGCTGTCACAGAAAATTCCATTTCAGCTTTGGACCTCCTGTCACTTATAAACCATCTGAAACTTATTGGCTGCTCGTGTAAAACATTCACTCTAGAATGTTCTTCACAAAAAATGCCTAACACATGATGATTTTTTTCCACAGTCTTAAATATTTTAACTGTAAGCAAGATTCTGAAGTCACAATTATAGTTCAGAAGCTCAGTGGATATGAAAACTGAATTTCCAAACATTTGCCATGTACTTCTATTTTCAACTTAACTTGGGCCAGCCTTTGGTTTAGAGCCAGTTTTTATTAGACAGAAAGTATCATGTGGAAGTTAGTTAAAATCCAATATAAATTAGTTCTCCTTGTAATATATGTTCCAGAAAAGAATCAAATAATAATCACTTTTTGAAGATTAAATATTCTTTCAGACAGCTAAAGTGAAGAAAGAAATGTGTTTGGAGTACATACATAGATCCTTCTCAAAAACAGCTACTTAAGAAGTTCATTAAAAAGATAACTGATAAGATGCTACCTAGATTTTCCTCAAGACCTAAAATATAGCTTTTTAGGCATTTTATAGAAGATGCAATGTTTCTATCTATAAATTTTGGGTTTTGTTATTACTTTTATTGGCAAACCAAAATATTCATTTTACTAGCGCTTTCCCTTACTTGTATCCATCCATCTTTAGGTGACTTTTAAAGTTACCTAAAACAGCTGGTTTTGACCTCAGGTTCATGGATTCCAGAAAGTATTTGGATGTATAAGATGTCTACCAAACCCAAGCATTTTATGCAAAAAATGTGTGTACATGTATGTGCTGTTCTCTGGGAAAAACTATGATCCTCTTCAGATATTCAGACCTAAAGAAACACCAGGAAATAAGACAATGCTTAAAAAGCAGTACATTTCAACTTTAATTGCCCCTTCAGGAAAAGTTGGGTCTGAGTTTATAAATCTAAAAAAGGAAAAAAAATCTTAACGAATCCACTAGAAGACATTTGAAAAACTATTTCAGTGAATGCTATAGTGTCTGCAGGGATAGACATTCTGAAACCGAAGTATACTCATAGCGTATTTCTCAAATCATAGTTTTCATACTTTCATGAATAAGCAATAAGTATTTCCCAGTTGTTTTGGTTGTAGTTGTTTCTAAGAGAGGACCTTTTATGCTTTACCAGCCAAGTAACAGAGCGTTCTGGAGTAGCAAATATTTAAAGGTAAGTGACTGTGCTCTTTACACCTTTGTAACTGGGATCTGGTTCAATGTCTAAAACTGTTTTCAGCACAGATTGAGATCATGGTATGGTATATGCCAACTTTCCGTAGTGAGGAAGTGCGCTCCCTCCTCTGGCCAAATTCCTTTTTCCATTCCAGCTTTACAAACAGCCTTGCTAAGCAGATGTAATTTTGTCATTTTTTCTGGGTTTTCTCCCAATATTAGTTGCTTGTGCTGTGTCTTAAAATTATTTCAACTTAATATATAAACTGAAGACAATTTGAGTTCTCTTCACTGAAGTAGGTCACACAATAGATTTATTTATTTTCCTAGAATCTAACATTTCAATATTCCATAACATAGGAAGCACATTAAATTATAAACAGACACAATGGAAGAAAATTTCCTTGGTAAATGCTCCTTTAATGGAAACTTAGCTCTTTGGGGAATATATTTGTACTCACCATAGCCATGTGTTTCTGATTATCTCTTGTTGATGTTCCACAAGGAGACTATTTCTTTGTTGTTTGACTCTTTGTTCTCCATTTCTTCTTGACTATTTTCAGTGACAGTTCCCTACAACTACTCTCCCAGTGTCCAACAATAAGCCAATGCAGATAAGTGAATGTTTTCACTACAAATACTTCTTATTTAATCTGTTTCTGTTTCTAATAATGCATGATATATTTAGCATTTGAAAATTCTAAAAATTACTTGTTTAGTCTAGGTTTTCCCAAAACAGAACCTATGGCAAACACTTAAATGATAACATTGTATTGGTTGGTGCAATCCCAGGAATATGAGAGAGGGGGAAATAAAGAAAAAAGGAGAGCAACACAAATGGGTGAATTATCGAGAGACATTTCCAGAGAGGCCGTATTAAACTACTGCATCTCAGAACAGGCACCGGGGGAAAAGGGCAAGAAGGACAAGCAATTTATCTGTCTCCTGGCTTTCTCTTTCTTCTGTCTTTCATTGGTTAGAATTGGTCCCATGCTACCTCTAAGTAGTGTTGCATGGATTCTCTGGGTGGCCATGGGGGAGCCAGCGCCTCGGTGGGTGCAGTGCTGCCAGGTAAAAGTGGGGTGGACCCTCCTTTCAATCTGTAATGTGCATAGGAGCGTCCAGGTCTCTGGTGGGCACGGTGGTGAAAAGTGTCCATAGCTTTATGATCACAACAGTGGCATGAGTAATGCCCTTTGGAGGGGTGGGGCAGGGTGATCTAGTGTCTGATCCAGAAGTTGTGCTAATTTTGCTTTCTAAAATCCACAGAGAATTTCTAAATATGTTCCTACTCTTGGGAAATAGCATCACTTTCTTTAAATGAAATATTTGTAACTATCTCACTGAGAGCTCTCCTCTCCAACTGAAAAAAAACCCCTTCCTTCATCTTTACCTTTTCTCCTTCTCATCCCTTTCATTCATTCATTCATTTTCTTCATTTATTTAGTAAATATTTGTTGAACAATTTATACTTGCCAGACACTGTGTCAGGTACTGGTGATACAGAAATATACAGCACTCTGAGACAGACAAGTAAATAAAGAGAATGTTAGGGAATCCATAACTTTAAGGCAACATTTTGAAAGATGAGAAGGAACTAGAAAGTGTAGAGAAAGAAAAGAGTATTACAAGCAGAAAACACCGCATTTGCAAAGAAGAAATTAAAGAGTGTGTGTGTGTGTGTGTGTGTGTGTGTGTGTGTGTGTGTGTGTATGTATGTATGTATGTGATGTGTTGAGGGAAGCAGAGCGAGAAGGCAAATAGATGAAGTAGAGAGTTCAGCAGGATATAGATGTCGGAAATGTGGGCATGATAAGGAGTGTAGATTCTGTCCTGAAGGCAACAGGGAACCCCCAAAGAATGAAAAGCAAAACGTGGCACGAATAGAGAGAACACTCCAGAATGCACATTGCAGAGTGGACTGGACGGGATCGAATTGAAGGCAGGCAGACCAGTTGAGATGCTGTTTTAGAGATGGGAGTTGTGCGACTGCAAGCGGAGGAAGCCCAAAGCTTGCCAGCAAACCACCAGACGCTCAGAAGAGGCCGGGAAGGATTCCTCTACAGGTTTCAGGGGTAGCATGGCACTGCTGACACCTTGATTTCTAGCTTCTAGCCTCCAGCGTTGTGAGACAATACATTTCTGTTGCTTTAAGCCACTCAGTGTGTGGTACTCTGTAATGGCAGCCCTGGGAAACTAATAAAATTGGGGAGGCAGAATGGTTCAGCATGTGAGCTCTCAAGTCAAATCAATAGCACTTGTTACCTTGCTACCTTGGGGACATTTCTTGACCTCTTCAGGATTTTCTTTCCTCACACGAACATGCATATATTATCACCTTACAAGACTACCGTGAAGCTTAAATGAGAGAAATCATGTGAAGCACTTGAAGTGTCTGGCGGGTAGGAAGTGCTCAGTTAGTATTAACTATCAGGATAATTATTATTTAATCTCTTTGAGGATTTACCCATCTCTGTAGTTTCTATAGACCCTAACATTTGGCCTTCCCAAAGTAGGTGAGCAATGAGTTATTGCTGGCAGTGAACATAAGTACTTGGGTAAGGAGAGTCTGAGATGAAAGATACATTGAGTTTCTCTCCCTGTTCTCCAGCCTCTAAGCTGTTGCCTTTTCGCAGTAAAATGAGCCTTTAGAACCAAGATAAAACCTAGGGAGGATGATAATGTCACTCAGAGTGAGGCCTGCTTACCTCTAAGCAAGGTCTTCGGTTTGGGCTGAATTTTTTTTTTTTTTTTTTTAGTTTACGATGCTAGCACTATCCGCACGTTATAGCTGAGGATATGGAGAGATGAGATGGGTGTAGAGTACGGGAAAGAGGTTAAGATTTTTGACACTGAATAAATATTTATCTATTTGTTTACTATCTGTCTCCCTACATAGAATATAAGCTCCTTAACAGCAACGACTTTATTTGACTGGTTTATTGCTACATCCCCAGTGCCAAAACAGTATCTGATATCTCATGAGCACTGAATAAATATCTAGTCAATGAATGAATAAATAAATGAATCATGAGTTTAAGGGTCAGAGACAGTCCTCTTTAAAGCAGAGGCCAGGAGATGAGAGGAACTCCGCCCTTCTCTCTTTTTGCCTTCACTGAACTCTCAGGTCCTCCACTCCGTCTTTTCCCTGTACCAATATTCCTCGAAGTCCTTCCTGTACCATTTCTTGCACTTTTGCCTAGTGTAACGATCTTGCATTTTGCTACATTGAATTTCCTTCATCAGTTATTATACAGCTCTCTTCTTCTCTTCAGCTCATTTGTCTCTTTGGGATTCTTCTCCTCTAAATAAACATCCTCAAGTATCTACCATAAATTACAAAACAAAAAATCTCTCCTAACCTATATGCCTCGCTAAATACTTCCATCCCTCTTGGCTTCTCTGTCACCATCATTTAACCCCTCTTTGTCTCAAGCAATTTCCATTTTTTTAACACATGCTGACAAAAATTGAGGTTTTCCTTTTACGTGTTTTTATATTTTAACCAGATTTGGATGTAAATATTCTAAAATAGAGCTGATGGCATCTAAAGACAGAGGTCTATGTATAGGAGTCTCTCAGGAGATGTTTTCAGCATACTAACAGGTATGTGATTTTCCTAGAATTGTTTGGGCTAATGATGAGCATTTAATGCTTGTGGATTTCTCTGAGATAGTTTTTTTGTTTGTTTTTATTAATCTACTTGCATATATTTTATTTTTTGATGTTTTCCTTATTAGTTATCTATTTTATACATAGTAGTATATATATGTCAATACCAATCTCCCAATTCATCCCACCACCAGCCCCCCACCCCGCTTTCCCCACTTGGTGTCCGTACGTTTGTTCTCTTCACGTGTGACGCTATTTCTGCCTTGAAAAACGGTTCATCTGTACCGTTTTTCTAGATTCCACATATATGTGTTAATATATGATATTTGTTTTTCTCTTTCTGACTTACTTCACTCTGTATGACAGTCTCTAGATCCATCCACGTCTCAATAAATGAACCAATTTCGTTCCTTTTTATGGCTGAGTAATATTCCATTGTATATATGTACTACTTCTTCTTTATCCATTCATCTGTTGATGGACACTTAAGTTGCTTCCATGTCCTGGCTATTGTAAATAGTGCTTCAGTGAACATTGGGGTGCATGTGTCTTTTTGAATTATGGTTTTCTCTGGGTGTATGCCCAGTAGTGGGATAGCTAGGTCATATGGTAATTCTATTTTTAATTTTTTAAGGAACCTCCGTTTTGTTCTCCATAGTGGCTGTATCAATTTACACTCCCACTAACAGTGCAAGAGGATTCCCTTTTCTCCACACCCTCTCCAGCATTTGCTGTTTATAGATTTTCTGATGATGCCCATTCTAACTGGTGTGAGGTGGTACCTCATTGTAGTTTTGATTTGCATTTCTCTAATAATTAGTGATGTTGAGCAGCTTTTCATGTGCCTCTTGGCCATCTGTATGTCTTCTTTGGAGAAATATCTGTTTAGGTTTTCTGCTCATTTTTTGATTGGGTTGTTTGTTTTTTTGTTATTGAGCTGCATGAGCTGTTTATATATTTTGGAGATTAATCCTTTGTCCGTTGATTCGTTTACAAATATTTTCTCCCATTCTGAGGGTTGTCTTTTGGTCTTGTTTATGGTTTCCTTTGCTGTGCAAAAGCTTTCAAGTTTCATTAGTCCCATTTGTTTATGTTTATTTTTATTTCCGTTACTATAGGAGGTGGGTCAAAAAGATCTTGCTTTGATTATGTCAAAGAGTGTTCTTCCTGTGTTTTCCTCTAAGAGTTTTATAGTGTCTGGTCTTACATTTAGGTCTTTAATCCATTTTGAGTTTATTTTTGTGTATGGTGTTAGGGAGTGTTCTAATTTCATTCTTTTAAATGAAGCTGTCCAGTTTTCCCAGCACCCCTTATTGAAGAGACTCTCTTTTTTCCATTGTATATCCTTGCCTCTTTTGTCATAGATTAGTTGACCATAGGTGCCTGGGTTTATCTCCGGGCTTTCGATCCTGTTCCATTGATCTATATTTCTGTTTTTGTGCCAGTACCATATTGTTGTGATTACTGTAGCTTTGTAGTACAGTCTGAAGTCAGGGAGTCTAATTTCTCCAGCTCTGTTTTCTTCCCTCAAGATTGCTTTGGCTATTTGGGGTCTTTTGTGTCTCCATACAAATTTTAAGATTTTTTTGTTCTAGTTCTGTAAAAAATGCCCTTGGTAATTTGATGGGGATTGCATTGAATCTGTAGGTTGCTTTGGGTAGTATAGTCATTTTCAAAATGTTGATTCTTCCAGTCGAAGAACATGATATATCTCTCCATCTGTTTGTGTCATCTTTGATTTCTTTCATCAATGTCTTACAGTTTTCTGAGTACAGGTCTTTTACCTCCTTAGGTAGATTTATTCCTAGGTATTTTATTCTTTTTGTTGCAATGGTGAATGGGATTGTTTTTTTAATTTCTCTTTCTGATCTTTCGTTGTTAGTGTCTAGGAATGCAAGAGATTTCTGTGCATTAATTTTGTATCCTGAAACTTTACCAGATTCAATGATTAACTCTAGTAGTTTTCTGGTGGCATCTTGAGGATTCTCTGTGTATAGTATCATGTCATCTGCAAACAGTGACAGTTTTACGTCTTCTTTTCCAATTTGTATTCCTTTTATTTCTTTTTCTTCTCTGATTGCCATGGCTAGGACTTGCAATACTATGTTGAGTAATAGTGGCAAGAGTGGACATCCTTGTCTTGTTGCTGATCTTAGAGGAAATGCTTTCAATTTTTCACCATTGAGAATGATGTTGGCTGTGGGTTTTTCATATATGGCCTTTATTATGTTGAGGTAGTTACCCTCTATGCCCACTTTCTGGAGAAAGTTGTAAATGGGTGTTGAATTTTGTCAAAAGCTTTTTCTGCATCTATTGAGATGGTCATATGGTTTTTCTCCTTCAGTTTGTTAATATGGTGTATCACATTGATTGATTTGCATATATTGAAGAATCCTTGCATCCCTGGGATAAATCCCATTTGATCATGGTGTATGATCCTTTCAGTGTGTTGTTGGATTCTGTCTGCTAGTATTCTCTTGATGATTTTTGCATCTATATTCATCACTGATATTGTTCTGTAATTTTCTTCTTTTGTAGTATCTTTGTCTGGTTTTGGTATCAGGCTTACGGTGGCCTCATAGAATGAGTTTGGGAGTGTTCCTTCCTCTTCAATTTTTTGGAAGAGTTTGAGAAGGTTGGGTGTTAGCTCTTCTCTAAATGTTTGACAGACTTCACCTGTGAAGCCATCTGGACCTGGGCCTTTGTTTGTTGGAAGATTTTTAATCCCAGTTTCAATTTCATTACTTGTGATTGCTCTGTTCATATTTTCTATTTCTTCCTGGTTCAGGTTTGGAAGGTTATACCAGTCTAAGAATTTGTCCATTTCTTCCCGGTTGTCCCTTTTATTGGCATAGAGTTGCTTGTAGTAGTCTCTTAGGATGCTTTGTATTTCTGCAGTGTCTGTTGTAACTTATCTTTTTTCATTTCTAATGTCATTGATTTTAGTCCTCTCCCTCTTTTTCTTGATGAGTTTGGCTAAAGGTTTATCAATTTTGCTTATCTTCTCAAAGAACCAGCTTTTAGTTTTAGTGATTTTTGCTATTGTTTTCTTTGTTTCTATTTCATTTATTTCTGCTCTGATCTTTATGATTTCTTTCCTTCTACTAACTTTGGGTTTTGTTTGTTCTTCTTTCTCTAGTTCCTTTAGGTGTAAGCTTAGATTGTTTATTTGATATTTTTCTTGTTTCTTGAGGTAGGCTTGTATAGCTATAAACTTCCCTCTTAGAACTGCTCTTGCTGCATCCCATAGGTTTTGGATCATCATGTTTTCATTGTCCTTTGTCTCAAGATATTTTTTGATTTCCTCTTTGATTTCTTCAGTGATCTCTTGGTTATTTAGTAACATATTGTTTAGCCTCCATGTGTTTTTTTTTTTTTAACATAGTTTTCCCTGTGATTCATTTCTAATCTCATAGCATTGTGGTCAGAAAAGATGCTTGATATGATTTCAATTTTCTTAAATTTACTGAGGCTTGATTTGTGACCCAAGATGTGATCTATCCTGGAGAATGTTCCGTGCACATTTGAGAAGCAAGTGTAATCTGCTGTTTTTGGATGGAATGTCCTATAAATATGAATTAAATCTATCTGGTCTATTGTGTCATTTAAAGCTTCTCTTTCCTTATTTATTTTCATTTTGGATGATCTGTCCATTGGTGTAAGTGAGGTGTTAAAGTCCCCCCACTATTATTGTGTTACTGTCGATTTCCTGTTTTAGAGCTGTTAGCAGTTGCCTTATGTATTGAGGTGCTCCTATGTTGGGTGCATATATATTTATAATTATTATATCTTCTTCTTAGATTGATCCCTTGATCCTTATGTAATGTCCTTCCTTGTCTCTTGTAACATTCTTTATTTTAAAGTCTATTTTATCTGATAGGAATATTGCTACTCCAGCTTTCTTTTGCTTTCCATTTGCATGGAGTATCTTTTCCCAACCCCTCACTTTCAGTCTGTATGTGTCCCTAGGTCTGAAGTTGGTCTCTTGTAGACAGCATATGTGTGGGTCTTGTTTTTGTATCCATTCAGCAAGCCTGTGTCTTTTGTTTGGAGCATTTAATCCATTCATGTTTAAGGTAATTATCGATATGTGTGTTCCTAAGACTGTTTTCTTAATTGTTTTGGGTTGTTTTTGTAGGTCCTTTTCTTCTCTTGTGTCTCCCACTTAGAGAATTTCCTTTAGCATTTGTTGTAGAGCTGGTTTGGTGGTGCTGAATTCTCTTAGTTTTTGCTTGTCTGTAAAGCTTTTGATTTCTCCATCGAATCTGAATGAGATCCTTGCCAGGTAGAGTAATCTTGGTTGTAGGTTCTTCCCTTTCATCACTTTAAGTATATCATGCCACTCCCTTCTGGCTTATAGAGTTTCTGTTGAGAAATCAGCTTTTAACCTTATGGGGGAGTTCCTGTGTGTGTTATTTGTTGTTTTTCCCTTATTGCTTTTAATAATTTTCCTTTGTCTTCAATTTTTGTCAATTTGATTGCTGTGTGTCTCGGCATGTTTCTCCTTGCGTTTTTCCTGCCTGGGACTCTTTGCGCTTCCTGGACTTGAGTGGCTATTTCCTTTACCATGTTAGGGAAGTTTTTGACTATAATCTCTTCAAATATTTTCTCGGATCCTTTCTCTCTCTCTTCTCCTTCTGGGACCCCTATAATGTGAATGTTGGTGCATTTAATGGTGTCCCAGAGGTCTCTTAGGCTGTCTTCATTTCTTTTCATTCTTTTTTCTTATTCTGTTCCGTGGCAGTGAATTCCACCATTCTGTCTTCCAGGTCACTTATCCATTCTTCTGCTTCAGTTATTCTGCTGTTGATTCTGTCTAGTGTATTTTTCATTTCAGTTATTGTATTGTTCATCTCTGTTTTTTTGTTCTTTAATTCTTCTAGGTCTTTGTTAAACCTTTCTTGCTTCTTCTCGATCTTTGCCTCTATTCTTTTTCCAAGGTCCTGGATCATCCTCACTATCATTATTCTGAATTCTTTTTCTGGAAGGTTGCCTATCTCCACTTCATTTAATTGTTTTGCTGGGGTTTTATCTTGTTCCTTCATCTGGTATGTAGTCCTCTGCCTTTTCATTTTTTGTATCTTTCTGTGAATGTGGTTTTCGTTCCACAGGCTGCAGGCTTGTAGTTCTTCTTGCTTCTGCTGTCTGCCCTCTGGTGGATGAGACTATGTAAGAAGCTTGCGTAAGTTTCCTGATGGGAGGGACTGCTGGTGGGTAGAGCTGGGTGTTGCTCTGGTTGGCAGAGCTCAGTAAAACTTTAATCCACTTGTCTGCTCATGGGTGGGACTGAGTTCCCTCCCTGTTGGTTGTTTGGCCTGAGGTGACCCAGCACCGGAGGCTACTGGGTCTTTGGTGTGGCTAATAGCGGACTCTGAGAGGGCTCATGCCAAGGAGTACTTCCTGGAACTTCTGCTGCCAGTGTCCTTGTCCCCGCAGTGAGCCACAGCCACCTTCTGCTGCTGCAGGAGACCCTCCAGCACTAGCAGTAGGTCTGGTTCGGTCTCCTATGAGGTCACTGCTCCTTTCCCCTTGGTCCTGATTCACACACTATTTTGTGCAGTCTCTGTTTCCCTCAGTCCGTCTAAGTCCTGCAATCAAATCCTGCTAGGCTTCAAAGTCCGATTCTCTGGGAATTCCTGCTCCCATTGCCGACGCACAGGTTGGGATGCCTGACGTGGGGCTCAGAACCTTCACTCCAGTAGGTGGACTTCCGTGATATAATTGTTCTCCAGTTTGTGAGTTTCCCACCCAGTGGTTATGGGATTTGATTTTATCGTGATTGCGTTCCTCCTACTGTCTCACTGTGGCTTCTCCTTTGTCTTTGGATGTGGGGTATCTTTTTTGGTGAGTTCCAGTGTCTTCTTGTCGATGATTGTTTAGCAGTTAATTGTGATTCCGGTGCTCTTACAATAGGGGGTAAGCATACATCCTTCTACTCCGCCATCTTGAACCAGTCTCTCTCTGAGATAGTTGATTAGAGCTATGTTAAATTTTTACAGTGAAATATGCACATGGATGAAAAATTGTTCATACTGAGAGAATTTTATACAAATTCGAATTTGCTTACATTAGACAAACTTTAATGAAGTCTTGATGAAGCTCATATTTAAGCAAGTTATGTTACATTTCCTTTGAACCGAGGAATTAATCAGTTTATAGGTGTCATTCTCTCTTGTGTTTTTTTTTGCACAATAGTGGCAACAGCCTCTGCCTTTCTCTCTGTAAGCAATTCTGTTTCTTGTTCTAATGGAATTGGAAACTCTCATAAGATAAACCCTCTGAGATGGAAACCACTGGATACACTGACATTATAAAAAGTGCTTCCTATTATCAACTTGGAGTCTGTGGCCTTTGGGGTGAAAAAATGTTTTGGTTTTACTTTTCTGTTTGGTTTCCACTGGATATTTTTTCTAGGGAGCCATTCTCACTAAAACGATGAGCTCATGTTCTAAAATAGGATTTATGTTCTCTAACAGAAACTATACCAAAGTTGGAAATCTGCAAGGTAAAAGTCTTTTGTCAACCTTTGTACTTTACAAAGACTTGTTCAAAATGCAAACCAAAATATCTTGGTTATCAGGCACAGGGTTAAAAAAGGAATATAATGATAGAAGACGTCTTGATTGAGTCTTGTTTATATATAAGGATCTTAATGAAAAAAATTTATTCAACTTTCAATTAAATTCACTAATAGAGGCTTTGGGTACTTAATAGATGAACCAAAGTAATAATTAAAAAGAGCACATGAATTTGAAAGTGCAGAATGGGTCCTATCAACGTGTTCTGAAATGGAACTGCATTGGTTTCACTAATCCTTACTTGGGGACTCTGAACAGAACCCCCCACCAGTTTGCTTGTACTGCAACCCAATCAGAAGAACTCTTTAAGGGGGAGGCTCTGAGACTCTGCATATTGATGGGGAGAACAGACCTGACCATCCCCAGCAAGGCTTCTAACCCCAAACCTGTTTAGTATACGGAATAAGCAGTCTAATAGAGCATCAGAATGTTGTGGAACAAACATGGGCTTTCTTACACATTGGTTCAAATTCCAGATGTGTCATTTACTAGCTATAGCACATAGACAAATTTTACCTGGACTTCTAAACTCTCAATTTTCTCGTTGGAAAAATGAAGCTAACTAAGCCTTACTTGTGAAAACTGATTATATGTTTGAAAACAGTAAGCATGGTGGCTGACCAGAGTTGGTGTTCAATAAATTATGGTGTCCTTCTTGCCCCTGAGAAGCTGGGTTTAAGCTCTGACCACAAAAACAAGCCCTTTAAAGGGCTTATATTTGTTTCAATAATGCACGTATAGTACATATTTTTGATCCTCAGCCTATGTGCTTTCTTCGTTATATTTTGCTTAGGCAGGTGTGTAAAGCGGTGTGTCCTATACTAACCGTCTGTCACTTTTCTTTTTGACACTCTCAGTGCAGTCAAACGCAGGCACATTGCACTGGTTTTCCAGGGCTGTGCACAATACTTCCTTCTTCTCCCACTCAAGAAAGTGTTTGCCTGCAAGTAGTGGGCATGCAGCACGTGTTCCCTGATTTATAAAGTGTAAATTATTACAAATTTTGATATTTTAATTCTTTTTATAGCCAATATAGCCAATATCTTATAACATACCTCACAGCTGATCTTGACAAAAAGAACCCGGTATCTGCTGCCATTCTGACTATGACTAAGAGAGACATCTGGGGAAGAGTGGCCAGTTCAGGATGGGAGAGTCAGGCAAGGGAAAAAGCCTGATGACAATGACTAATCTATGGGAAGAAAGGAGAATTTATTTAAATAGTAATATTGCTCCAGGATCCTGGTGTTTCTCGTCGGTTTTGCAATAAGAAAAAGTGGATGGTGTCGGGCTGGTGGTGTAGACTTCTGGAAACCTCCTGAACCACCTGTTAAAAGTCTGTGTATCTGAGGCAGATCTTGTTGCGCCCCACTCACAGTCTCCAGGCAAAAGAGAACACACACAGATGGGGACCCGGAACTGATGCTGAAAAGTTGAGTGACCATGGACAAGTGACCCTTTGGGGTTCATTTTCGCGGACTGCGGCATGTGGGTGGGAATGCCTGTTACAGGGATGATATGGGATCAAGTTAGGCACGAATTAGGCAGAATGCTTTGGAAAACATGGAGATTATAAAAGGCAGGCGACTAAGCATTGTCACATTTGTTAAAAGGTAAACTGAGGCACATTGGAAATTTTAAGACTTTATTTGAGCAAAAGTAGATTCCAACTGGGCAGCACCAAACCTGAAGTGGCTAGGAACGCTCCGAGGGCACGAGCCCAGGGAGAGACTTTTACGGAGAAAAGGTGGAAGGAAGCAGAGCAAGGCAATTATCGATTGGCCACAACTTAAAGCCTCCTTTGCTGCTTGTCATTGGTTGTCCTTAAGTGTCAGTTTCAAAACCTCCACTTTGATTTGCTTATATAGACCACTGGCATTACAGCCACCTCAGTCTACAGGCCTACTTGTTCAATTAATTTAACACGTCCCAAAGAATAAGGCCATGAAAATATTCTCATTGCACTTGGCGCCTCTGAGGGAGAAGAGTACATATATACAGCATAACTGTGAGTACCAGGAATACTCCTTCTTCTCTTTAAAAACTTATAGTATAGTGTGCTATACAGATGTCAGGTTATAGTTATTTTTGAAAATGCCACTAGGAGTCCAAATTGGCACTGTCACAGTTGAGTTTCACTGTTTCTTTAACAAGTGATAGGAAGTATAATAGCATTCCAATAGTTTCAGCCTTAAACCTGCTTCTTTCCTAGTGGAAAATCTAGCATTAATTTAGCCAAAGTGCACAGATGCCTCAGGAAAAATGGAACAGGAAATTAACTTTTATGTGGCAGGCAGGAACTGCCTGACTTTAGCAAAGTATCAGCCAGAAAGTCGATTTTCATACTGAGCAGTAAACCTTCCCTACTGGACACACCCAGAGGGCAGAAGTGATTTCAAATGGGTTTTTCCTCACTCCTCCATTTATTATTAATTATTTTTTCCGAGTAAATAGTGAAAATTAATAACACATCTGAAGCTTCCTACACATAAGCTAACCCTATTTATCCATGTATTTTAGCGCTATACATAAGCTATTTTTAGAGCAGATAGATTTGGAGCAGTTAATTTTCTTTTTCATGGGGGAGTATAGAGGCAAAAAGAGGTAAGCTGATTACTTTTCTTTTAAAGAAACAATGGTTAAAGTAATACTATGTCTGCTTTAAACACACTTGTTTGCTGTAGAGCAGAGAAAATGTATTTGTGAAAATATCTTCTGTCAGAAATAGAAACCTCAAGAAGCTAGAATTGTCTCCTGCTTTTAATATAAAATAACAACACTTTAAAAGGAGCCCTTCTCTGTGATATAAATGGGAGGATGTCTCATCATCCAAAGATGTGCACATGATCTTAAGCACAATTCTTAGCAAAACCCTGAACAAAGTAACCAAGTACTTGCAATAATGCAACCACTCCCTGAGAAATCTAGCATTTACACAAAACCTTCTAATAAATTACTGGCAGTTACATCAGGGCAGGGATCAAGTTTATACAATGCCTGGCACATAAAACGTTGAATGAATGGATGAATGGGAACTCGTATAATTCACGCTGTGTGTCCAGTACAGGACTTCCTGTGGTGGCCAGCAGTCCTTAAATTCTTCTTTTGGGCTTTCAATTGGGTTCTTAAACACTGATCTTCACCGGGTTCATCCAGGTCCTTCTCCATTTATAAGATGTCCTTACCTCCTGCTTTCCTGAGAAAACCAAAGCAATCTGTTGTGTTTGAAGAGGTGCTTTCTTCTTTAGGCCTGACCTATGAGATCATCTGGTGGACCCTTTAAAAATAAACTGGACTTCTAGCAAGAGAACTTACTTTTCTAGCCAGTCACAGAAAAAAAAAAAAAAAATGGTATTCTGCAATCCCTTACGGAAAGGATTATAGAGTTTAGGGAGTTGAAAATTTGATAACAGTATTAGATGATGTCTTATTCCTTCCTCTAAAGATAGTGCTTATGTTGTGGTATTACTGGATATTGTCATTTCCTGCCAATTTTTGATTTTTAAAGCAAAAAGTTGGCCATGAAATACTTAAACATTCTAGAATGGGTGTGTAATTTGGAGAGCTCTAAGATTTTGGCAGGAATACGTGAGGTTGTGTTATGAGGTGGTGGTGTGATGGTACAGCATCTGGCAATGCGAAGAGGATCAGGGTGGACTGGGTGGAGTCTTCTAACGGGGAAGCACAGAGAAGAGGGCTCTCAGGGCTCAGTCAGGCTGGGAGGAGAGTTACCCAGGGTCGTCCTCAAGCTTGTGTATTGGTACTGGCCAGGGAGCTGAAGGGACAAGATGAGGAGACCATAGAGTGTGAACAGCCACTCTGTTCACTCTGAGTGAACAAGGGTGCTCAGAGTAAGCAAGCAAAAAGTGTGTGCCAAGGCATAGATGTGCACTTAAGGAGACTTGGTCTACACGTTTGATATAAGGCAGGATGTTTCCTTTCTGCAGACTTTGGTGTCTAGATGTTTAACACGCGTTCCCCCATTCTTTTTAATACTTTGAGCCCCACGTGGGTAGGGTGAGGCAGAGTTCCTCTGGGTTTGTGAGATGTGTGCCTCTATCCTGTAGCCTTTCATTCACCCAAGAACTGGAGCTGACCTTTGCTGCCCTGGAGATGCAGGACCACCTGCATGGAGTGTGTTGGCTTTCCATCCTTAACCATCTGTGCAATTCATGGGGACCCTGGATTTCTGGGGAGAATCCAGATAAACTGGTTGCTACTTGGATGTGAGTGCTGAGGGGAGACGAAAAGAGCCGGGGATGCTATCTGCATGGATTGACAATATTAGACACTTGAAGTGGCCTTAGGAACCTCTCCTGGGAGTATGAACGTGGTGACTGGATCGACAGTGGATGGAGAATCTTAATCGCCATCTCAGTGCCTGAATTCTATCTTTGCATCCAGCAGGTGTTTCATTTAGGCTGGACTCTCTATCCAGGGGAGGGCATATTTGCCATGGTGCTGGAAGAGATTCTTGGCTGGCCACCACAAGTTTTTTCATGGTGGCCTGATGCAGACGCCTGGGGTCTTAGTGTGTGCACTGGTGAAGTGCTGAGAGGACTGCATGGCTAGGAGGAGAGTCGAGATCATAAACTGGGAAGGATGGGTGGTGGGAGGATGTGCAGCAAGCCTTGTAGTAGGGACAGTGCAGAGAAGGGAATAGGATTAAAGTGGAGAATGAAGTGAGTAAAAGTTAATAGGTAAGTCCTATGGAAGGTCCTAAGAGCAAACAATGGTGACCGTATTTCTAAGCCCCAAAGAGGGAATGTAATCTTGCTAAGGGCTTTTTGTATCCTGGTTGTGAATTTATTTATAGGACATTAAATCATATTTAGTTGTGCAATGAACATACTGCCTAATTTTTATCTGGCACCCAAATCTAAAAAGTGTGTCCATTGTGTATATGGTGTCAGTGGCCATATTTTATTTTCATAATGATATGTTTGCTCTGACACTGGATTTTTAGCAGAGAAGAATAGTAGAAATGGTGATCCATTGATTATTTTTAAATGCTTTAATGCCCCTAATATATAAACACAGCCCTTTAATATTCTCCTTGTGACAGAACCCTTATGAAATCATTTGACTGAAGTTTGTAGGGTCTTAATTCTGTTAAATTAATTAAACAAGGAGCCCATTAGACCGAGGTGGCTGTGAGGCTGTGTGGGCCTCTGTAGGCAAACCAAAATCTAATTCTGTGAATGGCTCAGGGTTCCGAAATCAAAACGCCAAGGATGACCAGTCTCAAACAGCCAACTAGGCTTTAGGCTACAGCTCATCAATAATTTCCTTTCTCTGCTTCCATACTTTCTCTATATAAGTCTTTCCCCAGCTCCCGTTGGCGGAATGTTCCTAATCACTTCAGGTTTGGTGCAGTCCAACTGGAACGGGTTTTTGCTCAAATGAACTCTTAAAATTTTAAATATGCCTCAGTTTATCTTTTAACAATTTAAAATATTTTAATTTGTCAAGATCACTTTTATGCTATTTTTTTTTTTTTTTTTTTTGCGGTACGCGGGCCTCTCACCGCTGTGGCCTCTCCCGTAGGCTCCGAACGCGCAGGCTCAGCGGCCATGGCTCACGGGGCCCAGCCGCTCCGCGGCATGTAGGATCTTCCCAGACCGGGGCACAAACCCGTGTCCCCTGCATCGGCAGGCGGACTCCCAACCACTGCGCCACCAGGGAAGCCCTATGCTATCATTTTTAAAGTGATATTTATGCCATTGCTTTTTTTTGGCCACGGGATCTTAGCTCCCCAACCAGGGACCAAACCCGTGTCCCCTGCAGTGAAAGCACAAGAGTCTTAACCGCTGGACCGCCAGGGAAGTCCCAATGTGATCACTTTTTAAGAGATATTTAAATACGCCTTACATTTATGAGGGGTTGTACATTTTCTAAAGATTTTATTTCACTGTTTGAGTCTCCTTTGATCCTTACAACAGCGAGAAAAGTAGGATGGGAGGTTCATGTTCATTTGCAGATGAGGAAAGGGAAGTACACCTAGTGGAGCTTAAGTGGTGTCGGTAGACAATGAATGGGGGAGTGGGGTGGGAAGTAGAATGGAAACTCAGGATTCAGAAGTCCTTGGGGTGTTGCTGGCAAAGCTTCTGACTTAGATTCAGGGTCTCTGGCATCCATTAAACTGTTTGGTAGATTGTATGCTGCTTAGGTATTGATATTGTTGTAATGACCCCAGTGTTCTTTCCTTTCTGTTACGTTGCCTTTGTATGGACTTCTATTTTAAGGTTGAATTGCAGAATTAACTCCTTGTTTTGGCATGGGGGACAGAGACTTGCTATTATTTTAACATTTTTCAAAAGAACAAGGTCTCTCCTTGTCCTCTGCTTGGTATTTCATAATTAGGAATTGTTGACTTTATATTTTGTTATATTTTTACGGATGTCCTTTAACTACTGCTGACACTGTGATAAGATTCAGGGGGCTGGGGAGCTGTTACTCTAAGACCAGCAAACGCTATCAGGGTTTGAGGATGGAAAGCAAATAACGTCTTCCTCCTCTGAAGCTCTATGTGATTAAGTGTCGGATTAATAGAAGACTGAGAATGGGAAAGAACTGTAGAGAAAGAGGAAAGCAGAAGGAAGGAGAAAAGGCAAAAGAGGGACACTTAGAGTGGTTTTCACTTGATCCAAAATAGAAAGTAAAATCAACGGTGCCAAAAGAAAAAGTAATTTACATTCTCTTCTGATCTCATTCAAAGCTTTATCTAACTCTTAAAGATGTCTCGAAGGACGTTATCATGACCACCATCTCCCAGCTAGTCCTGTGTTTTTGTAATCTCAGCTGGGTTTTGTTATGTCTGTAAAGTTAGAGCAAATAGTAAACCGATGGCCCACAGCTGTGCATCGTGGGTGGCACCTCAAGGAAAGGAGTCTTGAATTCGTTGGAGGAACAGCCTCCAGAGGAAGCTGAAAAAGATGCTTACTATGACCTTCCAAACAGCTAGAAAAGAGGAACAAAAATTTGGGAGAAGCAGAGAGGCAATCTAAGCTCCTCCGTGTTGCTTGAGATAGATGAGCACTTCAGGGGGGTGAGATAGGCAGTCAGCAGCTGCAGGCGTGGGGAGGCAAGCAATCACAGCAGCAGACTCCAGATAGGGACTCCAGGAGAAACCCCTGTTCTTGTGTTCTTGGTTTGTTTTCAGTTTCTCACTATCTCCAAGATTCCTGCTCTGTGTGCGGGTCAGCCTGGGGAAGGAATGAGCTGCACCCAATTGAAGCTACGCCCAGCCTGTCTGTACATTGGCCGGGGTTTGAAGAGCTGAGAAGTGGCCTTTTTTTCTTTTTTTTTTTCCTGTCTTGAAAGTTGCTCTTCTCCAGGCACTCCTCTTCTCCTTCCTCTGGCTACACAGGCTCTATACTGCGCACCCCTCTTAGAAAGGCGCGGTGTGGTTCTGAGTTGGGAGGGGAGAGAAGGGCACTAGACAGAGATGGCCGAGGCATTCTCATGGTTTACCATCAGATTATATGCTTCGTACTTTATAGGTGGAGTGGGAAGTCTCTTCTGATTAGCAAAAATCATACTATATCTCTTAAGTCTCAGTGTTTCAGATGTTCCCAGTGGACTAAGGCAATTTGATGTTTTCTCTCATTAAATATTTTCTAGCTTAGGATGGCCAGGTCAGGCTCTGTCCTGCTGTTCTCTTCTGTTTTCCTCTTTTGTGCCCCTCTCTTCTTCTCATGTGTCAGGCTTACAGACTCTCTCTCTGTTTACTTAAGATCTTCACAGCACATCCTTTCTTTGGGACTTTTCACCCCACTTCTGGAATGCTTTCATCCTCTGTACCTGACCTCTCCCTCACACTGCGAGGTGCGACTGTCCTGTTGCTGCCTCTCCTTCTGTTGCAGGAAGGAAGGTGGGGCTCAAGGGGATCGTCACATCCCAGGACTCAGGCAAGTCCCTGGGACAGCCGCCAAGTGTGGGTTCTTCGCTTGGTGCAGGAAAAGATTCAAGAGCGAGCCAGAGAAAAGTGAATGAAGGTTTATTCAGGGAGATACACGCTCCATAGACAGAGTGTGGGCCATTTTGGAAGGCAAGAGGCCCCAGGGTATGGGGTTGTCGGTTTTTATAGGGGTGGGTTATTTCATAGGCTAATGAGTGAGAGGATTATTTCAACTACAGTATTTTGGGGAAGGGGTGGAAACTGCCAAGAATTGGGCCACAGCCCACTTTTTGGCCTTTTATGGTTGGCCCCGGAGCTGTCATGGTGCCTGTGGGTGTGTCATTTAGCTGATGTATTACAATGAGCGTCTATTGAGGCTCAAGGGAAGTCGACTTGTCCACCATCTTGGATCTAGTTGGTTCTAACTAGTTTATGTCGTATCCTCAATGGCGGTCATTGTTTTAAGGGTTGGATCCTGCCCCCTTTCTGTTTACTCACTGACCTATCCTCGCAGTACTCTGCCGCCCAATGTTCCCCCAGTGCCATTAGATGCCTCCTTAAGACAGATCTCAGGTCTCCCTCTTGTGGCATGGTCACCCAGCTCACTGAATGCTTCCATTTAAAAAAAAAAACCCAAAAACAACAAAACTTATTTTCTGCATTGTGGGAACCATGACATATAGTTCTTAGGAAATCCTCTGATTTAGGTAGTAGAAGTCTGGTCTTCTGAAATTCTGTCATGGTACCCATCCATCCAGAAAACCAAGAACACATCCTCATTTTATCTTAGTAAGTCTAGTTTTCCTCATCCACCTCTTCCCTGCTATGGTTTTTTTGTAAACAGCATCAAAGTTCATCAAAGTTGTACCTAGGTAGAAAGACCAGTATAAAGTGACCAACTTTTTTTTTTTTTGCAATTATACCTTCATTTTATTTATTTTTTTAAATTTATGTATTTATTTTATATACAGCAGGTTCTTATTAGTTATTTATTTTATACATATTAGTTTATACATGTCAATCCCAATCTCCCAGTTCATCCCCCCACTCCCCCATCCCCCTGCTTTCCCCACTTTGTGTCCATATGTTTGTTCTCTACATCTGTGTCTCTATTTCTGCCTTGCAAACCGGTTCATCTGTACCATTTTTCTAGATTCCACATATATGTGTTAATATATGATATTTGTTTTCCTCTTTCTGACTTACTTCACTCTGTATGACAGTCTCTAGGTCCATCCATGTCTCTACAAATGACCCAATTTCATTCCTTTTTATGGCTGAGTTATATTCCATTGTAAATATGTATCACATCTTCTTTATCCATTTGTCTGTTGATGGGCATTTAGGTTGCTTCCATGACCTGGCTTTTAAATTCTCTACTGCTAACTAGGTTTTGGTTTCCTACCAGCTACTTAACAAGATAATAAGTCATGTTGCATTACCTCCACTTTTATCTTCATTGCCAATTATTTCTTGTTGCCTACCTGACCGTATTTACCACTCACAATAAAAAGCACCTCTGCTGCTGACCTTCAAGGACTTCTGTTTTAATACCTCTTCTTTTCTTTTCTCTCTGTCCAAGAATTATCTTTCTTCTCTCATTGTCTTTCATACAAAACATTCATAACACATGCAAGCAACAGCAGCATGACCATCTGGGTCATCTTTTTTTTTTTTTTTTTGCGGTATGTGGGCCTCTCACTGTTGTGCCTCTCCCATTGCGGAGCACAGGCTCCGGACGCACAGGCTCAGCGGCCATGGCTCACGGGCCCAGCCGCTCCGCGGCATGGGGATCTTCCCCAACTGGGGCACGAACCTGTGTCCCCTGCATCGTCAGGCGGACTCTCAACCACTGCGCCACCAGGGAAGCCCTCTGGGTCATCTTTGACACTTTGCCCTGACCAGATATCTTATCTCTACAGGAACTTATCTTTCATGATACCATTAATTGTCTATTGCTCCTCCCACTAAAAAGTAAGCTCAGTGAGAGCTAGAACTTTATCCAGGTTCTTCACTATTGTATTTCTCAGAGACTAGAACCATGCCTGACACATAGAAAGCGTTCAAAATATATATATATATATTTTTTTTGTACATCTTTATTGGAGTATAGTTGCTTTACAATGGTGTGTTAGTTTCTACTTTATAACAAAGTGAATCAGTTATACATATACGTATGTTCCCATATCTCTTCCCTCTTGCATCTCCATCCCTCCCACCCTCCCTATCCCACCCCTCCAGGCAGTCACAAAGCACCAATCTGATCTCCCTGTGCTATGCAGCTGCTTCCCACTAGCTATCTACCTTACATTTGGTAGTGTCCATGCCTCTCTCTCGCTTTGTCACAGCTTACCCTTCCCCCCCCCCCATATCCTCAAGTCCGTTCTCTAGTAGGTCTGTGTCTTTATTCCTGTCTTACCCCTAGGTTTTTCATGACATTTTTTCCCTTAAATTCCATATATATGTGTTAGCATATGGTATTTGTCTTTCTCTTTCTGACTTACTTCACTCTGTATGACAGACTCTAGGTCTATCCACCTCATTACAAATAGCTC
The DNA here is from genome assembly GCF_951394435.1 of Stenella coeruleoalba. NCBI lineage: Eukaryota > Metazoa > Chordata > Mammalia > Artiodactyla > Delphinidae > Stenella > Stenella coeruleoalba. Next base: position 76,123,025 of record NC_137155.1, read on the forward strand.
AATTTCGTTTCTTTTTATGGCTGAGTAATATTCCATTGTATATAAGTGCCACATCTTCTTTATCCATTCATCTGATTATGGACACTTAGGTTTGTTTCCATCTCCGGGCTATTATAAATAGAGCTACAATGAACATTTTGGTACATGACTCTTTTTGAATTATGGTTTTCTCAGGGTATATGCCCAGTAGTGGGATTGCTGGCTCATATGGTAGTTCTATTTGTAGTTTTTTAAGGAACCTCCATACTGTTCTCCACAGTGGCTGTATCAATTTACATTCCCACCAACAGTGTAAGAGGGTTCCCTTTTCTCCACACCCTCTCCAGCATTTATTGTTTCTAGATGTTTTGATGATGGCCATTCTGACTGGTGTGAGATGATATCTCATTGTAGTTTCGATTTGCATTTCTCTAATGATTAATGATGTTGAGCATCCTTTCATGAGTTTGTTGGCAGTTTGTATATCTTCTTTGGAGAAATGTCTATTTAGGTCTTCTGACCATTTTTGGATTGGGTTGTTTGTTTTCTTGTTATTGAGCTGCATGAGCTGCTTATAAATTTCGGAGATTAAGCCTTTGTCAGTTGCTTCATTTGCAAATATTTTCTCCCATTCTGAGGGTTGTCTTTTGGTCTTGTTTATGGTTTCCTTTGCTGTGCAAAAGCTTTGCAGTTTCATTAGGTCCCATTTGTTTATTTTTATTTCCATTTCTCTAGGAGGTGGGTCAAAAAGCATCTTGTTGTGATTTATGTCATAGAGTGTTCTGCCTATGTTTTCCTCTAGGAGTTTGATAGTTTCTGCCCTTACATTTAGGTCTTTAATCCATTTTGAGCTTATTTTTGTGTATGGTGTTAGAGAGTGATCTAATATCATACTTTTACATGTACTTGCCCAGTTTTCCCAGCACCACTTATTGAAGAGGCTGTCCTTTCTCCACTGTACATTCCTGGCTTCTTTATCAAAGTTAAGGTGACCATATGTGCGTGGGTTTATCTCTGGGCTTTCTATCCTGTTCCATTGATCTATCTTTCTGTTTTTGTTTCAGTACCATACTGTCTTGATACTTGTATACTGATACTTGATACTGTAGCTTTGTAGTATAGTCTGAAGTAAGGGAGCCTGATTCCTCCAGCTCCGTTTTTCGTTCTCAAGTTTGCTTTGGCTATTCGGGGTCTTTTGTGTTTCCATACAAATTGTGAAATTTTTTGTTCTAGTTCTGTGAAAAATACCAGTGGTAGTTTGATAGGGATTGTATTGAATCTGTAGATTGCTTTGGGTAGTAGAGTCATTTTCACACTGTTGATTCTTCCAATCCAAGAACATGGTATATCTCTCCATCTATTTGTATCATCTTTAATTTCTGTCATCAGTGTCTTATAATTTTCTGCATATAGGTCTTTCCTTAGGTAGGTTTACTCCTAGATATTTTATTCTTTTTGTTGCAATGGTAAATGGGAGCATTTTCTTGATTTCAGTTTCAGATTTTTCATCATTAGTGTATAGGAATGCAAGAGATTTCTGTGCATTAATTTTGTATCCTGCTACCTTACCAAATTCATTGATTAGCTCTAGTAGTTTTCTGGTAGCATCCTTAGGAATCTCTATGTATAGGATCATGTCATCTGCAAACAGTGACAGCTTTACTTCTTCTTTTCCGATTTGGATTCCTTTTATTTCCTTTTCTTCTCTGATTGCTGTGGCTAAAACTTCCAAAACTATGTTGAATAAGAGTGGTGAGAGTGGGCAACCTTGTCTTGTTCCTGATCTTAGTGGAAATGCTTTCAGTTTTTCACCATTGAGGACGATGTTGGCTGTGGGTTTGTCATATATGGCCTTTATTATGTTGAGGAAAGTTCCCTCTATGCCTACTTTCTGCAGGGTTTTTATCATAAATGGGTGTTGAATTTTGTCAAAAGCTTTCTCTGCATCTATCGAGATGATCATATGGTTTTTCTCCTTCAATTTGTTACTATGGTGTATTCCGTTGATTGATTTGCATATATTGAAGAATCCTTGCATTCCTGGAATAAACCCCACTTGATCAAGGTGTATGATCCTTTCAACGTGCTGTTGGATTCTGTTTGCTAGTATTTTGTTGAGGATTTTTGCATCTATGTTCATCAGTGATATTGGCCTGTAGTTTTTCTTTGTGACATTCTTGTCTGGTTTTGGTATCAAGGTGATGGTGGCTTTGTAGAATGAGTTTGGGAGTGTTCCTCCCTGTGCTATATTTTGGAAGAGTTTGAGAAGGATAGGTGTTAGCTTTTCTCTAAATGTTTGATAGAATTCGCCTGGTCCTGGCCATCTGGTCCTGGTCTTTTGTTTGTTGGAAGATTTTTAATCAGTTTCAATTTCAGTGCTTGTGATTGGTCTGTTCATCTTTTCTATTTCTTCCTGATTCAGTCTTGGCAGGTTGTGCATTTCTGAGAATTTGTCCATTTCTTCCAGGTTGTCCGTTTTATTGGTATAGAGTTGCTTGTAGTAATCTCCTATGATCTTTTGTGTTTCTGCAGTGTCAGTTGTTACTTCCTCTTTTTCATTTCTAATTCTATTGATTTGAGTCTTCTCCCTTTTTCTCTTGATGAGTCTGTCTAATGGTTTATCAATTTTGTTTATCTTCTCAAAGAACCAGCTCTTAGTTTTATTGATCTTTGCTATTGTTTCCTTCATTTCTTTCTGATCTGATTTTTATGATTTCTTTCCTTCTGCTAACTTTGGGGTTTTTTTGTTCTTCTTTCTCTAATTGCTTTAGGTGCAAGGTTAGGTTGTTTATTCGAGATGTTTCCTGTTTCTTAAGGTAGGATTGTATTGCTATAAACTTCCCTCTTAGAACTGCTTTTGCTGCATCCCATAGATTTTGGGTCGTCGTCTCTCCATTGTCATTTGTTTCTAGGTATTTTTTAATTTCCTCTTTGATTTCTTCAGTGATCACTTCGTTATTAAGTAGTGTATTGTTTAGCCTCCAAGTGTTTGTATTTTTTACTGATCTTTTCCTGTAATTGATATCTAGTCTCACAGCGTTGTGGTCGGAAAGATACTTGATACAATTTCAATTTTCCTAAATTTACCAAGACTTGATTTGTGACCCAAGATATGATCTATCCTGGAGAATGTTCCATGAGCACTTGAGAAAAATGTGTATTCTGTTGTTTTTGGATGGAATGTCCTATAAATATCAATTAAGTCCATCTTGTTTAATGTATCATTTAAAGCTTGTGTTTCCTTATTTATTTTCATTTTGGATGATCTGTCCATTGGTGAAAGTGGGGTGTTAAAGTCCCCTACTATGAATGTGTTACTGTCGATTTCCCCTTTTATGGCTGTTAGTCTTTGCCTTATGTATTGAGGTGCTCGTATGTTGGGTGCATAAATATTTACAATTGTTATATCTTCTTCTTGGATCGATCCCTTGATCATTATGTAGTGTCCTTCTTTGTCTCTTGTAATAGTCTTTATTTTAAAGTCTATTTTGTCTGATATGAGAATTGCTACTCCAACTTTCTTTTGGTTTCCATTTGCATGGAATATCTTTTTCCATCCCCTCACTTTCAGTCTATGTCTATGTCTTAGGCCAGTCTAGGTCTTTTGGTTGGAGCATTTAATCCATTTAAATTTAAGGTAATTATCAATATGTATGTTCCTATTACCATTTTCTTAATTGTTTTGGGTTCATTATTATAGGTCTTTTCCTTCTCTTGTGTTTCCTGGCTAGAAAAGTTCCTTTAGCATTTGTTGTAAAGCTGGTTTTGTGGTGCTGAATTCTCTTAGCTTTTGCTTGTCTGTAAAGATTTTAATTTCTCCGTCAAATCTGAATGAGATTCTTGTTGGGTAGAGTAATCTTGGTTGCAGGTTTTTCTCCTTCATCACTTTAAATATGTCCTGCCAGTCCCTTCTGGCTTGCAGAGTTTCTGCTGAAAGATCAGCTGTTAACCTTATGGGGATTCCCTTGTGTGTTATTTGTTGTTTTTCCCTTGCTGCTTTTAATATGTTTTCTTTGTATTTAATTTTTGACAGTTTGATTAATATGTGTCTTGGCGTATTTCTGCTTGGATTTATGTTGTATGGGACTCTCTGTGCTTTCTGGACTTGATTAACTATTTCCTTTCCCATATTAGGGAAGTTTTCAACTATAATCTCTTCAAATATTTTCTCAGTCCCTTTCTTTTTCTCTTCTTCTTCTGGAACCCCTATAATTCGAATGTTGGTGCGTTTACTGTTGTCCCAGAGGTCTCTGAGACTGTCCTCAGTTCTTTTCATTCTTTTTTCTTTATTCTGCTCTGCAGTACTTATTTCCACTACTTTATCTTCCAGGTCACTTATCTGTTCTTCTGCCTCAGTTATTCTGCTACTGATCCCATCTAGAGTATTTTTAATTTCATTTATTGTGTTGTTCATCGTTGCTTGTTTCATCTTTAGTTCTTCTAGGTCCTTGTTAACTGAGTCTTGCATTTTGTCTATTCTATTTCCAAGATTTTGGATCATCTTTACTACCATTATTCTGAATTCTTTTTCAGGCAGACTGCCTATTTCCTCTTCATTTGTTAGGTCTGGTGGGTTTTTATCTTGCTCCTTCATCTGCTGTGTGTTTTTCTGTCTTCTCATTTTGCTTATCTTACTGTGTTTGGGGTCTCCTTTTTGCAGTCTGCAGGTTCGTAGTTCTCGTTGTTTTTGGTGTCTGTCCCCAGTGGCTAAGGTTGGTTCAGTGGGTTGTGTAGGCTTCCTGGTGGAGGGGACTAGTGCTTGTGTTCTGGTGGATGAGCACCATCTTGTCTTTCTGGTGGGCAGGTCCACGTCTGGTGGTGTGTTTTGGGGTGTCTGTGGACTTATTATGATTTTAGGCAGCCTCTCTGCTAATGGCTGGGGTTGTGTTCCTGTCTTGCTAGTTGTTTGGCATAGGGTGTCCAGCACTGTAGCTTGCTGGTCGTTGAGTGAAGCTGGGTGCTGGTGTTGAGATGGAGATCTCTGGGAGATTTTCGCCGTTTGATATTATGTGGAGCTGGGAGGTCTCTTGTGGACCAGTGTCCTGAAGTCGGCACTCTCACCTCAGAGGCACAGCACTGACTCCTGGTTGAAGCACCAAGAGCCTTTCATCCACACGGCTCAGAACAACAGGGAGAAAAAGTAGAAAGAAAGAATTAGTAGAGGAAGAAAGAAAGAAAGAAAGAAAGGAGGAAGGGCGGGAGGGAGGAGGGAAGGAAGGGAAAAAGAAAGAAAGAAAGAAGATAAAGTAAAATAAAATAAGATAAAATATAATAAAGTTATTAAAATAGAAAAATAATTATTAAGAAAAAACATTTAAAAAAAAAGGACGGATAGAACCCTAGGACAAATGGTGGAAGCAAAGCTATACAGACAAAATCTCACACAGAAGCATACACATACACACTCACAAAAAGAGGAGAAGGGGAAAAAATCATAAATCTTGCTCTCAAAGTCCACCTCCTCAATTTGGGATGATTCGTTTTCTATTCATGTATTCCACAGATGCAGGGTACATCAAGTTGATTGTGGAGCTTTAATCCGCTGCTTCTGAGGCTGCTGGGAGGTGTTTCCCTTTCTCTTTGTTCTCACAGCTCCCAGGGTCTCGTCTTTGGATTCGGCCCCGCCTCTGCATGTAGGTCACCGGAGGGCGCATCTGTTCTTCGCTCAGACAGGACAGGGTTAAAGGAGCCGCTGATTCGGAGGCTCTGGCTCACTCAGGCCGTGGGGAGGGAGGGGCACGTAGTGTGGGGCGTGTCTGCGGCCGCAGAGGCCTGCGTGACGTTGCACCAGCCTGAGGCGCGCCGTGCGTTCTCCCGGGGAAGTTGTCCTTGGATCCCGGGACCCTGGCAGCGGCGGGCTGCACAAGCTCCCCGGAAGGGGGGTGTGGATAGTGACCTGTGCTCGCACACAGGCTTCTTGGTGGCGGCAGCAGCAGCCTTAGCATCTCATGCCCGTCTCTGGGGTCCGCGCTGTTAGCCGCGGCTCGCGCCCGTCTCTGGAGCTCCTTTAAGCAGCGCTCTTAATCCCCTCTCCTCGCGCACCAGGAAACAAAGAGGGAAGAAAAAGTCTCTTGCCTCTTCGGCAGGTCCAGACTTTTCCCCGGACTCCTTCCCGGCTAGCCGTGGCGCACTAATCCCCTGCAGGCTGTGTTCACGCCGCCAGTCCTCTCCCTGCGCTCCGACCGAAGCCCGAGCCTCAACTCCCAGACCCGCCCGCCCTGGCAGGTGAGCAGACAAGCCTCTCGGGCTGGTGAGTGCCGGTCGGCCCTGATCCTCTTTGCGGGAATCTCTCCGCTTTGCCCTCCGCACCCCTGTTGCTGTGCTCTCCTCCGGGGCTCCGAAGCTTTCCCCCTCCGCCACCCGCAGTCTCCGCCCGCGAAGGGGCTTCCTAGTGTGTTGAAAACCTTTCCTCCTTCCCAGCTCCCTCCCACTGGTGCAGGTCCCGTCCCATGGAGGGAGGGGGAGTCTGGAGTCTGGAGAATAAGCAGAGTGATTGACCATCGATAAGAAGTGGACAGGTTTCTTCTCTGGAAATCAGAAGAAAAGAGGAAATGCTGGTTGTGCTGATAGGCTATAGGTTTGCCGAAACAGACGTAGTGTAACTCAGTGTGTTTCCTTCTAAGATGGCTACTTTCCTCTGTCAGGAGGAGGCTGTTATCTGTAGAAATAAGGAGGTAGCTGGAGAGTGGGAAAGTTTGTCACTTTGGAGAATGTGAGAGAGAATTGACCCAGGAAGCATAGTGGGATGGTCTGGGGAGTGTGAGGACTGCATTGGCTTTGCCAACCAGGATCTGTCCAACTGAGCCCTTTTCTTCAGCAGCTCTCAGCACCCCAGCCCAGGGGCAGGTCAGGCGGGTTGCAGAGATCTTCCTCGGCTCTCTCAGATCAGAGTTTTCACAGTATCCTCTTCTTCCCGGTTTACCTGGCATGTCATCATTTATTATAACTAGATGTTTATGTCTGCTTTCCTTGATGGGCTGTCACCTCTGTGAGGGCAGAGACTTGCCTGTCTTATTTAATGCTGTGTCTCCAGCTCGTCCATGCTTGAGGTTTTGCCATATGACTGTGATGCACGTACAGTGGAGCAAGGGAATTTAAGGTACCGGGTAGGGAGTATTGGATCCTGGAATCTGAGATGCAGAGAAGGAAGGTGAAAGGAGGCTAGCAGAAAGTTGGCATTAGGGGGAAAGACCAGTGGTTGAAGAACTGATGTATTAGGAATAACTGAGAAGATCTGGAAATAAATGAATGTGATCAGAGAATGGAGTATCACATTTTATAATTTCAGAGATGGGACTGTTCGGGGGACCACAAAGATCAAGCAAGATTTGGCCATTGGAGTGGGTGGTTGAAGTGAAGTGGAGGAGAGAGTCATTAGGGATGAAGAGGTCATGGATATCTTATGACTTGAGATGTGGATGTCGAAGCCTCCACGGAGACTTTCTAGTGGATTTTTTTACCTGACAGTGAGTAAAATAATGAAAGGGCATGCATATATTTGCAAGTAATGAACTCATAGTTTGCATTTAGCGTTTATTCATTTGCTCATTCATCCTCCCATTCACTCTTATTTAGAACCTGGCAGTAGGCTGTGTGTACAACGATGACCAAAGCAGACAAGTCTAGGCCCTCATGAAACATACAGACTTGTAGGAAGGGCAGACAGTATACAAGCAATCTGTAACTATAAATTGTGAAGAGTGTCAAAGGGAAAATTAGATTGAGGAATAGGTGAAGATGAGGTTTGGCAATAGCTATGTCATCAAAGCTACATTGTGGACGCTCTTTAATATTGAAACTTTATTGCTTTTGTTTAGAACTTACATAGAGCCACAGATGGGTAAATTTGCCGTACATTGGATGTTGGGTGTTGGGATAGCCCCAAAGTACAGTTTGGGGGTACATTCAGAGGGTGCTCAGTGGTCATGGAGTAGTTCTGAGAAATGTGTGATCGTTCCATGATGGGCTCAAGGTTCAGCTGAGTCAGCTGTGAGATGGAGGCCGCGGGTCATTATATGTTCATTTAAGTAGGGAACATTCTCCGAGGCTCTGTTTGCATACCCAGGGAACCTGCAGTTCTTAAACTGCCCTACAATTATAAATAGTGTTTAAGTAGAAAATGTATAGGGTATGCATCCTGGAAAACTCCATCCATTTTATTCCTTGAATTCTCTAAAATAAGTGTACATCTTGCCAATGGAAAAAAATTCTCTAGTCTCGTAGTGGAAAAATTAAAACGTAATTCACTATGATAGACTATAATATTTCTAAAATGCCAAAAATCTAGACAGCATGGCAACTTGACTTTTAGTTGTATAAGACACACATACGAGGTCTACTATGTGATTTGTGTTTGAGCATCAAAAAGTGTCATAAATACGTGGCTACTTTAATAAATCCAGAAAAAAATCTTTCTGTCGTATGGAAAAAAGGCAAGTTTTATTTCTCATCTCTACTATATTTTCAAGAGCTGTATTTCTTGCTTTTGTGGTAAGTCTTGGTAAAGACTTGTTAATAGTAACTGAGAAATATAGTGCCTTTATAATATAGCTCTTTATTGAATTTTTTTTTAACTGTAAGTTCATTACTTTGCTCAAATATTTGACTCTATTTTTGTCATTCTTGCCACTATTCTACTGAAACAAATTGCTTTATTTTTATTTTTTTTAACATCTTTATTGGAGTATAATTGCTCTACAATGTTGTGTTAGTTTCTGCTTTATAACAAAGTGAATCAGCCATAAATATACATATATCCGCCTATCTCCTCCCTCTTGCGTCTCCTCCCACCCTCCCTATCCCACCCCTCTAGGTGGTCACAAAGCACTGAGCTGATCTCCCTGTGCTATGTGGCTGCTTCCCACTAGCTATCAATTTTGCATTTGAAACAAATTTCTTAAAACAGATTTTCACCACTTTCTATCCCAATCTTCCATGGTAGTATTTATAAAAAAGACTTTTACATATTGCAAAAAAAGATGTTTGTATTCATTCATTCAAAGAATATTTATTATGTGCCAAGGACTGTTCTTAGGCTGGGGAAACAAAAGTGAACAAAACAGACAAAAGTATATGCTTTCATTTACCTTCTTTTATGGTGTGGGGAAACAGACAATAAACATAATAAAGAAATCATATTTTTGCCTTAAAAGATGATAAACCCTACAGAGAAAAATATGTATCAGGGTATATAGCAGCATATAGTTTACTGTAGAAAGGCTTTTTATTATAGAGACCAAACTATATTAATTGAAAAACTTACAGAATTCCTAATATAAAAGCAGTTACAATATGATATAGATTTTTATTCAATTTTACTTGTATATATTTGACATCGTTTATTGGTGGGATGCTGTGTTGGACACTTTCATATAGAAAACTGATTTAATTTCACCATACAATCTCATGAAGTAGGATTCGCTACTTCAACTATACGTATGAGAAAACTCTGATGCGGGGAGATTACATCACTCTCCCCATTGGATGAAGCACGCGAGTGGCAGAGCGAGAATCCAAATCTAGATTTTTGATTCCTTACATGGCTGCATCTAACCCGCCAACTAGTTTATTACGACACTCTATCCTAAGGCGGCATAGAGGCTTCAGATTTTGAAGTCCTTCCAATAAAAATAATGTGTTCGGTTATAAAGCAACGTTCGTGTAGTCCAGTGAAGTGATTTCTGAGGGGCTACTCTGCAGATCTCTCAGGAAGAAGGGAGAGAAGGGAAGTGACTCGGGGTTCAGAGTGTCAACATCCAGTAACACTCATTCTTTCCTAAATTCTCCGCAGCAGACCCGCAAGTCTTAAGTTCAGTTGTTGTAGTGATAGCCAGGTTAAATGTATTCTTCCACTAAAAATAGACCCTCAAACTTGTAGGAGTCATGAGGAGCTCTCCTTTCCAAAAGTGCTGCTCCGGGCATTTGATAATCCCGCATTTGCTGGTGCGGTTGACGTAACTGTATTTCACATCCGCAGTGCGTGCCCCTGTTGTTGGACCAGCAAAAACCGTTCTCGCCCCTTGGTATTGGGCCATTCTGCTGATACAGGGTGTTATAAATATTATGACAGGGGCAGTTTGTATAATACAAAATAATTTGGCAGGATAAGACAACATAATTTGACAGACAAACTCATTTCCTATTTATTCTCTGTAGTCTGAGACGTGAGTTAAAATTTCAGTGTATTATAAAGGTTATGATAAAATATGGCCAGTAATTAACACTTTATTTAAAATATGCTCTCTATAAGATAGGCCGGTAAGAACTGTGCTGCTCTTACTTAAACTGATCATGGTTTGGGGGGTGGGGGTGGGAAAGAGGGATTATATCTTTCAAAATAATAAGAACTTAAAGTTTGAAAATACACTCTCCTCATGTGAAATCACCGCTGTACCCGAGCCAGCTGTAATCGAGAGGGGCATCCTGTGATTGTGAAAGAAAATAATGTGAGAAGGGAAATCTGGACACTGTATTTCGCTTGAGTGACACTGATATATTTGGAAGCATCTGTCTTCCCCTTTCACCTAGATGCATGTTTGTTTATTTTGGCTTCCTATGGGCTACCGTTTCCCTCAATTCCTGAGTCCAAAGGCTCAACCAGTAGTTGGTTTCAAATACTCCTTCTTAATTGTTTATCACTACGAACAATTACAACATTTGCTGGAGAGTTTTGTCCCAGTTTGCAGTTAAATTCTTGAGTTTAAATAGTTTCGTTATCAATAAAACGCAATGTCCTTTAACAAGGGAAAATGTCTGATCATGTTTTCCCAAAGTACCATGCACAGAAGGTGTGATAGCTGGTGTTTTCTTTCTTTCCTTTGTATTCATCACACTCGTATTAAGAGCCTATGTTAGCATGTGTCAGGCAAAGCTCAGATTACAGAAACAGTGTTCCTGACTCTCTGCTCTTTTTGACATATGATTATTTTAAAAACACATATATAGGACTTCCTTTATGCCAGGAACAGTTCTAAGCACTTTACAAATATTAAGTCCTTAATCCTCACAGCAGCCTTAGGAAGAAGGTACTGTCCAAGGTCACATGATTAGTGCTGGTGGAACCAGGGGATTCGAAGCCGGCAGCCTGGCAGCAGAGTTTGTGTCCTTCTGCACTACACCATGCTTTGTCTCTGAATTTTCAGATAGCCATCATTTGTATGCAATGAAAATAGGATATGGTTCCTGCCCTCAAAGGGTTTACAAGCTAAAGCCGTTTCTTCTTTCCATATGTATATTCAAAGATCAGATCTTGATAGAGCATTATGGTCCATTCATTTACTAGATATCTTCATTTATTAAGTATGTACGATGTGTACTAGAGACACAGGGACAATGCAGGCTGCCCATTAAGGAACTCACATCAGGGAGAGACACAATTTCATAAGTGCTGATGGAAGGATGTATTTCAATGAAAAATTTCCAAAGAGGTACTGTTTGATTTGGAGTTTGCTAAACAGAAGAATGGAGAGAGAGGAAGGAATTGTTGGTTGAAGGCACAGTGGAGTCCCTATGAAGGAGCAGAATGGGATCACGAATGGAAATGACTAAGAGTACAACATGACCAGAGAAGGAAGATGGGGTCTAAGTTCAAATGACCTATTCCTTGATAAGGATGTGGAATTGTTTCGGTCAGTAATGGGAAATAATGAAGAAATTTAAGGAGTGAAAAGACAGGGTACAAAATGTGTCTTAGATCACTGAAATGGACAGTTTGATTCAGAGCTGCCACTAAAAGTAATGTGGCTTCCCAATTTCATTTTTTACCTCTTCCCCCTCATCTGCCTCCTCCAACCACTTTGTCTCCTCTTCTTTGGCCTCTCCCATTTTTTTTTTCTCTAACCCCCATCCACTTTCATCACTCCTTCCAGTAGTAAAAAATGTCTACTTTCTCAAGGTTTAGTCACAGATTTTCAGGAAAACACGTAGTATTCGCCATTAAACCATATAATGAATTTCAATGTCAGCGTTCTTTCTACTTGCCAATTCAAAACTTCCCTCTTTTTTTTTAAAATAAATTTATTTTTCTCTTTTTGGCTGCGTTGGGTCTTTGTCGCTGCACGCGGGCCTTCTCTAGTTGTGGCGAGTGAGGGCCACTCTTCATCGTGGTGCGCGTGCTTCTCATTGCGGTGGCTTCTCTTGTTGTGGAGCACGGGCTCTAGGCGCGTGGGCTTAGTAGTTGTGGCTTGTGGGCTTAGTTGCTCCGCGGCATGTGTGATCTTCCCGGGCCAGGGCTCGAACCCGTGTCCCCTGCATTGGCAGGCAGATTCTTAATCACTGTGCCACCAGGGAAGTCCCAAAACTTCCCTCTTGTTAACGGTATTTCAAACATCAGCGTGAGAAAGAATATTTCTTTGGAGGAGCAATAAACCACTGAAGGAAGAACCTAAAATTATGATACTTAAGTGATACCCTCCCCTTCTCACACGAAGTTCCATCCTGCCTCATTGAGATGCATTCAAATTTTGCTGCGTCCTGATGGAGAGAAGCAGCAGCATTGTGCGTCTCCAGAGAGCTCTGGGATTGCTTCTCAGCTGTACTCCCCTGTCCTTCCGGTGCAAAATCCATCCTCCCTGTGTCTATTTCCTCTAATGTGTTTACCTAAAAGAACTGTTAAAAGATAAGGCAGTTGGAACTACTACAGAAAAGCACAATGCAGATGAAAAGCGTTGCTATTAATTTCTATTTTTCAGCCAGAGTTGAGCTCAGTATTTCCATGCCACGGTATTCCTCCAGGAACTCTATATTTTAATGGCCTGAAATTTTCATCCTTCTGGAATAATGAGAAAAATACAGTTCACCTTCAGTTCTCGCAGATGAGGTTGGCTTTGTCCTGGTCAGCCTTTCAGAGGACCTGTCATTCCTTTACAGAGAAAAACTTAAAATTTTGACAACTTTCTGAACGGCCTCCGATTTGCGTTAACGATCTCCTTCAAGGGAAACGTGCTCCTTTTTCTCCTTGAATTTTTATGCCTTCTTTCTTTCTGTAGATCGAAGAGTCAATTGAGATCCACTTCGGCAGCCATGGCAGAAAGGCCGTTCTCTACAGGCCTCCTTCCTCCAGCAAAAGGGAGCTTCAGCTCCACCAGCGCATTCTCACTCGGCATCACTACGCGGTTGTCATCACTGAAGAAAGGCTCAGTGCCGACCCTGGGCTGGGGCTACTAGAAAAAGGTCAGAGTCAGAATTAATTACCAAAGTCATTAATTAATTACCAAAGTTGCTTGTCTTCTAATTTAAATACTTCCTGAAATGTGCTACTCTCTTCCTCTAAAAAAATTCACAAGAACCACGTTTTACCCATGATCAACTTTCTTGCATCATAGAAAACGTGGCGCCTTTTCTGCTTCCTCTCCATTTTCTTTTAGCTACATTTCTTTATTCCTGAAATTATTTTGTTTATATTTTTATAGCATTTTGGAGCTGCATAGTTCATCTTTAAATGCTACATAAAACATGTTTATGTTTATGAGTCCAAATACATGTTCTGCCCAGCACCAAACTGCTCAATATTTTAAGAAAATTGCCACTTCATCTCACTGCAAGTAGAATGTGCTGGAAATTGTTTCGAGAAGCCAGCTTAAATGTGATTCACAGATTGGTTCTAAATGCAAAAGAAGTATAGATATTTATCTCACACGCCATTACCAGTCAAGTATTTTTTATTTCTGTCATTTGAAGTGAAAAATAAGAGACAAGTTTTTAAACAAGTTATTTGAAAAAAAAGTTGAGTAGGTGATGAGGGTCAAAAAGGGCAATAACAGTAACAGCTGACATTTCTTGAGTAACTAACCATGTGACATGTTGTATTCTGTATTCATGGCCTCATTTAATCCTCACTGAAGGCCCCTGAGTGCCCTAAGATTAAGAAATATTCATTCCTTCCCCAATTCCAGAAGAGGAAACAGGCTTGGAGAGGTGCAGTGACTCACCTTGTATCTTAAACCTGGGGTGATGGAAAGGCAGGATTTGAACCCCTGTGTTCCAGCTCTCACTTCTGTGCTCGCCCTCTTCACCTCCGTGTTGCCCACTCCCTCTTTTGTCCCCTTATCCTGCACTAACCTATCATTATTAGAGCTACCACGATGTATAGCACTCGTCCTCCATGAGCCAATCAGATTTTTCTCTTTACGACAACACAGTGTATCCGTTTTCCTTTTTATCAAAAGGGAGGGGAGGAAAAGCAGTTTGAATCCACTGCTGATCTCCATGATGGTTTCCTTTGGGAGAAAAAGTCAGATCCCGGTGCCACAATAATTTTCATTTGTCATTTCACTTTCAGCCATCTTGACATCCCGGTAGCACTTGCTCTTCAGTTAGGTCCCCCCTTGCTCTTTAAAGTGCTGGTTTATGCTGGTCAGTGGAAGAGGCTGGGGGACATTTAGCCATGATTACTCTTCACCACCTTTTACCATGTTGGCGGTAAAGTTATAAGCTGCTTAGCTAACAAAGCTCCCAGGGAAGAAAGCCCCAAGAGATCCACTTTGATGAAAAGAAAGTTCTTAAATATGTGCAGAGGTCATTAGCACAGGTCTTCAGGAATGCCATTTGCTGGTCCCCGCCCCCAGGAGAAGTATGGAAATCCAGAGCTTTTGGAAACACATAAGAAACACAAAAGGGAAGTTGAATGCTCTGGAATATCAGAGCAGCTGGAAACCAAGGTTACAAACCTCACTGGGGTTGGTTCTATTAAGAAGGACCAATCTAAAGTTCTGGAACGTCCATAAATGATATTGTCAGAAAACCACTGATCAGAATAGCTGTTGTTGGTATTAAGGAAAGATGTAAAACATTTAGTATTCCTCTCATCCCGTAAATTATTTTAGCCCATCGCTGAACCAGGTGCTTGACTGTGTAACCACCTCCTTTGTGCCACATGAGCTGTGCTCCTGGAATCCTGCAGAGCATTGGCCCTGATAACACAACGCTGTTGTCTGAAATTCCCATGTTCTTCTGTCTCCTTGGTGCTGCTACTGACTGTGTATAGGCACAACTTGGATGATCTGTGCATTTCAACTTCAATTCCAATTTTAAGTTTTCTCCAGTTGCAAAACAAGGAATATGGCTCTTCTCTCCCTTGATGTCCTTGAGTCGGTTTTACAAGAAAAAGGAGGATGACTTTGCAGCTTCCAAATACCAAGAAAGTGCAAAGAGAGCCTGAAGGCGATAGAATCTGGCAGCAAAGGGAGCTGCTGGGCCCGTAGCACAAGATAACTAGACGGTGTCACCAGAATTTGTCAGTGTAAATACTGATTTGGCTCCCTTTCCACACGTTTCCTCAGCTTTGAAAATATCCATGCCTCTTTCTGGGTATTCTTTTACTTTGTATAGTAAGATATTTTTCCTGGATCAGCCTCAAGAAAGGGTAGCAATTTCACAAGTATGGGAAATTGGTTTTTGGTTCTTCATTTGATTTTGTAGTTTTCACTGTGAGAGCATGTGCATTGAATACCTGAGATAAAAAAAGTTCTATGACCGTCATCTAACATGTCCCTGATTATCTAACCTACAGAAAAAAAAGCCACTTTTTTATTGCAGCTTATTTTCCGTGGCCACACATTTAATCTACAAATTATGTTTGAACTGAAGCCCTTACTGTCAAAACTATTTTCTAGAGATTTGATTCTTGTAAAAATTTTGTTTCTTTAGCTGCACATAGCCACCCCATGCTTATTCACTATGTGTACAGCAGCAGCGAGTGGGTTGCTGTGTTGGCACTTTAAACTTCATCTCTCCATGTTGAGCAGCTTGGGGAGAGTGGAAGCAATTCAGAATGAGCTGGACACCTACCCCGCCTCTCTTTCTTTTCCCCATTGCTGTTTGCTAACCTGAAGTTTGAAAATATTACATTAAAAACAAAATAGGCACTCCCACAAAGTACAAAAGTACTCAGGTGCAGATTTGACACATTTATAAAATACATTTTTAGTCCTAGGAAAATAAATATAAAATGCGTTTTCCCTATTCTACTTATTTATTCCACCTGCTTTCCAATCCTCTTTTGACTTGACCCCCATCACTTCTGCTGATCTCTTTTTTGTGCCATCCTTTGAAGCACAGGTGGCCTTTTTCCAGCATGGGGCCACTTTTTTTTTTTTTTTTTACCATTTAAGGCCAGAAATGGATAAAAATTAGAAAAAATTAAAGGGTGCTTGTTCAGGCAGGCAACATCCTACGATTAAGTATAATCTGTTCTTGCAGAGTTACATTTGGGCTTCATATTGTATTTAATTTTCCCACTAATTTAGTAAACATTTATTGAAAGGAAAAGTAACCAGTCTTGGGTTGTAAATTCAAATATAGGCATTATGTTTTTCCCCGGTTAATTCCATTCTATGATATAACAGAAATTGGTGGCTCTAACCGGAACGACTCTAAGGCTGTGTATACTTGACCTTAAGCAAGTTCAGTTCTCTGAGTTCTAGCTCTCTTATCTGTTAAACGCCGTAATGAATTTTTACTTCACAAGAGTGTGTAGTGAGAATTTAATCACTTTGTCCACACGCATCAGAGTTCTGGGAAGAAACAAAGTAAAGCCCCATCGATGTTTTCCTCATTCAATAGTCTGGTAGTGGGACCCAGAAATTTATATGTTAAAATCAGACACAGGTAATTCTGACATGTAACCTAGTTTGGGGAGCATTGTCCTAAGGGATATACTATTGGTTCAAAGAATAGCAATGTTTAAAGTTAATTTTGGGAATAAAACGATACCAAAGTCTGCTTGCTACAATGCCATTGAACTACTTAAAATTTATTGGTATAGTTATGTGCCAGCATTTTGACTTTAAGCGGATTTTGAGAACAGTAAGAGGACAATTGTCTTTACAGATTTATGCCTACAAAACTTAGCAGAATGTAAAACATATACATTTATGGTCCTTCAATACCCTTCTTCGGAAAAATATATCTTACGTCCCTGCATTTGTAAGAACGTGTAATTCTCTAAAGGAAAAGATTGGAAGGACCAACCAATTCTTCCCTTTCCTAGTATCTAGATAGTATTTAGTAAATCAGTGCTTTAGTAAGTGGAACAGTATAGTGGCCTAAAAGAGTAGGTGTTTTCCAAAAAAGTTCTTAACCTGTTCCCATGGCAACATCCAAGAAGGGTGTGACTCAGGAGACACTGATTCAATGGACTTTATCATTAGATCAGAATTATTTATGTACACTTGAAGAGTAGAGCATATTTAGCAATTTTCTGTCCACTCCTGAGTACATCCTGCACTGTTACATTAAGTGTATTACATAGTCAACGTGAAAAACAAATGCCAACTGCTATCAAAGCTACAGGATTGGAGTCACTCTTATGGTTTCAAATTGCTCTTGTTTTTGTAACTTGGGGGTTTTACATGGAACGGTTTTTGAAGAAGTACAGAAAGTGAAAGACCATAGACATTTTCTTGCCAGGGTTGGCAAACCATGGCCCACTGGCCAAGTCTGGCCCAACGCCTGTTTCTGTAAACAAAGTTTGATTGGAACACAGCCACGCATTTGTTTTTGTACTGTCTTTGGCCTTTTTTCTACAACAGCAGAGTTGAGTAGTTGCAACAGAGACTGTATGGCTCTTAAGGCCTAAAATATTTATTATTGGGCCCTTTACAGAAAACATTTGCTGACCCATGGATCTAGACTAATTCTATGTCATCTGATTTCAGACCAAGCTGATAGTTAAACTCTAGGACTGAGGTAGGTTAGGTTTTAACTTACATCAAATCTCATTCAAAAAGGATTTGATGGTTTATAGTCAGACATATAATAATAAGATTGCTAAAATGGAAATATAAAATTAGGGCTCAAACTGGATATTCCTCTTAGCTACCATAATTTCAGCTTAATTTTGGCTTGAGTTGCCAAGTACCCAGAGCAACAAGGGAAAGAATAGAGGTTTCGCTCTCAGGAAGGAGGGAGTTCTATAGTTCCTACCGCTGATCTTCGACATGCCCAAGTAGTACATTTAAAACAACTTTTTCAAAGGGATTATTAAGTTGATGACATTATGTAACGGGTCAAGGGTCAGAGCAACATTTGTATTGCAGACGAAGTGGATGTCATATCTTGGTTCACAAAGCAACCTTCCAATGCGAGCTGAGAGTGTAACATGACAGCATGGTATAGTGAAAGCATTTCTAGGAAGGGCTAGGGTTAATACTGTGATAAATACTATTTATCGATATTTGTATTGATATTACATTTGATATATTGTGTTTGGAGATCGTATTTTAAATAATATTGCTACAGCTTTCCCCCCACTAAGAAGGACACTGTCATTTACCCAACTGTGTTCTTGGGATGCACTATTAAAAGATATAGTTAACAGAGTGAGAGATACAGATCACTACTTAATGTTGTGGAAAATATATTAAAGAAGAAAAAGCCTATTTCCTTCCTTGTTTATAATTTTATAGTTTCTCTCCTCCCATAGTTGTATTTGCATTCACCTGCACTCTTAAAAATGTCCAACACATCCATGTATCATTTGAAATCTAGTCTAATTTTGAAGGTTTATTTATAATGGCTACTTGCCAGAAGCTGTTTCTGCAGTTTATATGGAAAAGAAACACCTCTTATAGACCAACCTTAACTTTTGTAATGGAAAATGTATTACAAAATATATATGTATTCAAAAAGAAGCCATAAGGAAGTTGAGATTTAAATTAAGTAAGAAGAGCTTAACCGCAATAATTGCTTTCTTGGGGAGCTAGTAGACTGTGGTAATTAAAGGGAATAAGCTGTGGAGTTAAGACTGAACCTGGGTTGGACTCCCTAGTGTTACCTTTAATGGTTACACTACCCTGGGCAAGTTAGCCTCTCAAAGCCCTAGTTTTCTCTTCTGTAGTGGATTGTTTTGAGATGGTTCTGAGAATGCCACGTGGTAGGCACTCTAAATATGGGAGGTAATATTGCTACTGCTGTCAGGAACTAGATACAGAAAGGAGACTGTGAATATTCCTTTGTGGAGAGGTACGTTTAAAGTGGGTTCTGTCAGTAGCAGAAGGGTGCAGCTACCAGATACTTTGCATTAAACGAACTTGGTAGTTCTCCCTATCAGGTCCTATCCTTTCCAAGTCTCCCTCCCAATTTAACATGTTTTCATTGACAGATCTGTGTTGTAAACCCTCCTGAAATTCCAACACACAGTCTCTTGGATCATTCCATTAGGAAAAAACAACTAAACTTCTAAAAAATCTGTAAACTCCTTGAGGTCAGGAGCCCTGTCTGCTCAGCTCATCACATAAAACGAAGCCCTCCACATAGGGGCACGCAATAAATATTTATTGGATACATGAATAAATGAGGATAAAATAGTACACCAACAGCTGAGCCCCTTAAATAGTGAACTACCTCAGACTTTCACATTAAAGTTTAATTCATCAACATTTCATTTTTATGGAACTTTATAGGAACACTGGTATTCTTTTCATGCTCAAATCTCTTATAACAAAAATAATGCAACCAGAAATTCAGTAGTAGATAGAGCTAATACTTTACACATAAAACAGTTCTGTACTGTTGAGGTTTTTAATGCTTGTGTCCATTTGTTCCCCTCTTTGGTTTTCAAGACTCCTCTGCCACGTTTAGCGGTGTTCCTCAGCCTATTGGTTCTGTAGGGAGGGCGGATGAGTTTAGTTCTGAACATACTCAGACTCGGGTGCCTTGAGGTTTTCATATGGATGTATTTAGCAGAGACTGGAGGTCAGGGCAGGAGATGTAAATTTGTAGGTTATCTGCTTAGAGGTGATGATTGATTCATTGAAGTTTTAATATTCCGTAAAACAATAGAACGCACAGTGTTACCTAAAGATTCTCTCCAGTAAAGGACACGGAAAAGTAAGCATATAGCCTTTTCAGCTCGTGAATGTAGACATTAAAGGTCAAAACCCCCGTCATGTCATTTAGGTCCTGTTTGTGTCCTCTGCCTTATGCCTTCTGGTTCTGTTCTTAGCATAGTGTAAAATATTCACTTTCATGCTCTTCCAGTCCCTTGCTTTGGAAAAACATATCATATGACCCAGGATTTTTATAACATGTACTTCTCTAAAGAAAAAGAAAGAGGTACCATCAAATTTTTCTCTTTCATAGCATCGAGGTACCATTTAGGAAATCACTGTCTTAGTTCGTAGAATGAATAGTGGCCTAAGAGAAAAGAAATGTTTTCCAAAAGTTTTAAACTTGCTCCCAGGGTAGAGTCTAAGTAATATGCAGTTCCAGAGACTCTGACGCAGAGCATATTTTATCGTTGGGTCGAAATTATTTATGTATACTCGAAGAGGGCATATTTCTACAGTTGCAGCAGAAACCAGAACTGTAGCAGGAACGGGAAAATAGATTGTTCCTATTGAAAAGACCGTTTCTGGGAGGCCCTGCAAGTAGTTGGGCCAGTATTTTTGTATTCCCGCTGTTTAACGGGTCGCTTGAGTACAAGATTTATTTGTGGTAACCCTAGAAGGCATAGGACCAGCTGAAGGAGGAACGTTGTATCAATCAGACTCATCCAGCAGTGGAACAGCCCATTTCAAAGAGTAGGAAGTTTTGTTGGAATGGGAGCAAAGCAGAGATGCTGCTGAGGGACTGCTTTATCAGCCAGGAGAATGAGTACAATCACCATCGACGCCCTTTTCAAATCTGCGGTTCTGGGACGGGCGCTAACATTTATACAACACGGAATGAGAGAAAGCAAGACAAGATTTTAAACCTCTATCATTTTAGGATTCCTTTCCTTAAGTCCTTGCTTTTAGCCTCCTGTCCTCTGGGCAGAAGAGAGGAAGGGGAAGCAAAGAAGGAGTGGAGAAACGTGTATCTGGAGGCAAAATTGGAGACGGTTCCTTTTGGCTAGCAGTGCACGTTCATAACAGATGCTTCTTCTCATCAGTTAAAATTTCAGAGCCTAATGAACACCTCATTCCTCTTCCCCTCCAGCCCCACACCAGCACTCCTGCTGCCTTCCTGAATTTAATATGCATTACAACTGTTTAGCAGGAAGACAAAAGAGTAAAGGCCCCATTTAAAAGGCACAGTGGGGCTTCCCTGGTGGCGCAGTGATTGAGAGTCCCCCTGCCGACGCAGGGGACACGGGTTCGTGCCCCGGTCTGGGAAGATCCCACATGCCGCGGAGCGGCTGGGCCCGTGGGCCCGTGGGCCATGGCCGCTGAGCCTGCGCGTCCGGAGCCTGTGCTCCGCAACGCGAGAGGCCACAATAGCGGGAGGCCACAACAGGGAGAGGCCTGCGTACCGCAAAAAAAAAAAAAAAAAAAAAAGGCACAGTGTGTTTTGCCTTGTCGGTATTTCTCCTCGAACACACTGGACATACATTTTCTATTAGGCAAGCAATAGGTTTTGCACGGTATCAGAAGTGCTTCTTCTGTGCCTTCAGTTAATCGAACTAGAAAAGAAAAGAAATTGAATCAGAGAAACGTATAGGGCTGCACTGTTCTATTTTTTTGTGTTATGACACATGGTAATTGTGTGTTCGCATTTATTGTTATTTTCCTCATTGCTCATAGAATTACTGATGTATTTACAACCGAACAGAATTTGTTCTTTAACTGGCACAGGAGAGCTCAAGGAATGTTTATTTAACCTTAACTCGGTTGAGTTGTTTATACTACAGGGACCTGAGTTCAATTTACTTTAGTTTTTGAAAAAAAAAACTTTCTTATTTATAAAAGTTGAGCTGTGAGTGACCTCTCCAGTCTGATGTTTCCTTTACCCTCCACTGTGCAAAAGGGAACAAAAAGCCACTGTCTCATTTTTACTCCAAAGAAACTAAACTACTTCCTTAAGTGGGCTAGTTCTTTCAATTGAAAATGGTAACCAGATGTTTACTGAAATCCCTAGCATTTCTCCTTCAAGCCTAGCTTCTTTCTAATTGTTTGATCTTTTTAAGTTTCATAGAAACCAGATTGGGTATTTGAGTTTTCCATAGCTGGGAAATGTTTAATGCAGCTTTGCAGATACTTTCTTTGTACTGTTTCTTTAAATGCACTTCCTTCTGCTTTTATTTTTTAAAAAGATGCAGCATGGAAAATTTTATAAGTTTTTATTTTTTTTATAAGTAATTTATTACAGATCATTGTTCTTTTCATATTTCTTTAGAATTGAAGAGACTGGGGTTTTTTTGTTTGTTTTGTTTTGTTTGGAACTTAGACTTTTTTGTTTGGTTTTGCCACAGACTAAACTGTGCTCTAAGTGACAGATTTAATTTGTAAAAACAAATATTCATATTATGTTTAGATGGAGAAAGACTCTAGGAAGGAAAACAAACTCCTTCATACGGGACCTTTCAAGTGACAGAGTATGTGGATTAATTTAAGAGTGTTTGGAGACTCCAGATACAGTGCAGTTACTATGCTAGTGTATTATCAGATTTAGCTGCCTGAAATATTTTAGACCTTGTCCTCAATTTGGTAGGAGTTTAGGAGCATCTAACCATATTTTCAAGACCACCTCTTAATTTTTGTATCACTTTTACTTTCTACTTTCAGTGTTACAAATACCGTTGAAACGTCCCGAATCACTTCCTTTTTAGACTTGACTTTTCTCAGTTAATTACTATTTCGCTCTGGATATCTTATATGGTTTCTATCTTATTTTTAGCTAAAGTGGCTTCCTCTTAACAGCGTCTCTTTGTGGAAGTACAAACCACAGTTTGGGAAACAAAGACTTAAGGAAAAGTAGGGTTTTTTTTTCCCCTTGTTAATCTCTCTCTAATTAACTCTCAATAATCAGATTTTCACCCCACCAAAATTGTCCAGAATTTACCAAGAAATTCCTTTTTGTTACAAAATCCAGCCACCATATTTACAATTGCCTTATTTTTGGTAGAAGAGCATGTTTGAGCATGGGTGGAATGTAAATTAGGCTTTAATGTAAGTTCACTGAGATAATTTCTCAATTTCCATGATCTTACTCTAGCAGTGTTTCCCAAACTTGGTGAAATGTGTGTATCAGTGGAATAAATACCTATCCTAGCACTGAGGGGGCGCTACATGCTCTGGGATTTCCTTACAAACCCTTTTCTCTCTTAACTTCCTTGATAGTGCCCTTGCCTGCTTCTCCCACCTTTCTGACGCCTCCTTCTTTATGTTTTTGCCCCAAATATGAGCCTTCTCCAGGACCTTGATCCCTAGCCATCTTTTTTGCCTCCTGTCTTGATATTCCCTCAAGACGTCTTTCTACAGATTCAGTGATCTCCTCTGGGAACTCCTCAGTGGTGGCCAGAGGCTGGGGCTGGTGATCAAAGGGTACAAACTTCCAGTCATAAATAAGTTCTGGAGGTGTAATATATAGCACGGTAACTAGAGTTATAATACTGCATCGTCTATTTGAAAGCTGTTAAGACAGTAGATTGTAAAGGTTCTCCTTATCAAAAAAATGTGTAACTATATGTGGTGATGGATGTTAACTAGACTCATTGTGGTGATCATTTCACAGCATATATATATATATATATATACACACACACACACACACACACACACACACACACACCCAGAGAGAGAGAGAGAAAGAGAGAGAGAGAATCATTACGTTGTACACTTGAAACTAATATAATGTTAGATGTCATTTATATCTCAAAAAAAAATTCCACTTGGGATAGAACCTCAAAATAATGTCGAATCCTAATCTGTCTCCTATAGGCAAAGTTTTGAGAAAGCATGGATTTTCCAGGTACCTGGTAGTTTTGATTTGTGTGTCCCAGGGCCTCAGCATATATAGATAATGGATAATGCACGATGCTTCCATTCTGTGGGTCTTGCCAGCCATGTTCCTCTGACTAGTACGGCATTCCCTCACCTCCTAGGCTCTAAAGCTCGCATCAGGTCCTCTCTCTCTCTTTCAGCCACAGCACAGATCCGGCACCCTGAGCCCTGTAAGGTATGCCTTCTCTTGGCCAGGACTCCATGTTCCTCACAGTTACTGTGCCTCTTTGGTGCTATCACAGTAACTATTGCTCTCCCAGATGCTCGTCTCTGCCTTCTGTTATACATCCCCACCACAAGTGCCAGTTTAATATTCCACAAGCACACCTCTGCTCACATCACTTTCCTGTGCAGAAGTGTTGAATGATTTTTTATTTCCTCCTAAACAGAACGCAAATTCCTTACCCCAGCATTCGAAGCCATGGAGTCAGACATCTCCATATCCCTGCGGTAGCATGGCTCTCAGGCTTGTCCTCACTCTTGAATTACCCAGGGAATATAAAAATTAAAGAGGCCAATGCCCAGGCCCCACTTCAGAAAATTATATCAGAATTTGGGGGGAAGGGATTGGATCTGGGTATCACTTTTTTTTTTTTTTAATTCTTAACTTTATGGCCTAAAGTTCTTATTTTACCTGAGTTCTTTTTAAAAACTTTATTTTATTGAGGTATTATTGATTTACAATGCTGTGTTAATTTCTACTGTACAACACAGTGATTCAGTTATACATATATATGCATTCTTTCTCATATTCTTTTCCATTATAGTTTATCACAGGATGTTGAATATAGTTCCCTGTGCTATCCAGTAGGACCTTGTTGTTTATCCATTCTATTTATAATAGTTTACATCTGCTAATCCCAAACTCCCAATCCATCCCTCCTCTCCCCCTCTGCAACCTCGTCTATCTATGTCTGTGAGTCAGTTTCTGTTTCATAGATAAGTTCATATGTGTCTTGATTCCACATATAAATGGTATCATATGGTATTTGTCTTTCTCTTTCTGACTTACTTCACTTAGTATGATAATCTCTAGGTCCATCCATGTTGCTACAAATGGCATTATTTCATTCTTTTTTATGGCTGAGTAATATTCCATTGTATATAAGTACCACATCTTCTTTATTCGTTCATCTGTTGATGGACATTTAGGTTGTCTCTATGTCTTGACTATTGTAAACAACGCTGCAATGAACATAGGGGTGCATGTATCTTTTTGAATTATAGTTTTCTCCGGACATTGGGCATTACTTTTTTTTTAAAAGCTTCCCAGGTGATATTAATATGTGGGCAGAATGGAGAACCACTTTGATTGGGCTACTCACCTTTGCCTGATCACATTTCAAAGCTTTCTACTTTGCAGTGCTATTGAGGCTTTTGTCTCCTAGAATTTCCTCCTTTCTGCCATTTGTTAAAATCCAAATTAATATATAAATTCACCCATAAATTCCCCTCAAACTAGAAATGGTAAACAAGTTAACTAAGGCATCATCTCACGTTAGTCATATACCTCTGATGCCTAGATTATATTTTTTGTTATATTTTTATAATTTTTGTTACATTTTATAACAAAAATTTGTTATATTTTTATAATTTTTGTCTGTTACTCTCATCTCCCCTTTTATATGACAAACTTCTTGTAGAACAGGGAGTATTTTATTCATCTTTTTATTCGTTATCCTGCATAGGAAAGTGCATTGTGTATACCTAGTAGGTACACAATTAAATGAATAAGCAATTGAAAAAATAAACCTACAAATATACTAATAAAAGAGCTGAATATTTCCTTCAGATATTCAAGCATCATTTGCTTCTTTGAAGTTTAGAGAAAAAATAGTGAGTGCTTGATAGGAAATAGCTGTATTGTAGAGCAAAATGAAATGTGCTACGGAATATGTCTGAGCAAAACCAGCTGAAGAACAGAACTCACATGCCCACTGCCTCTAGTGAAAGTTCTCTGTAACCTTGTTTCAGAGTCAGTCAAGCCAGTGATGTCTCTGTTTTCGAAGAAAGAAGAATTCTGCCAATAGCTAATAATAACCTTTAATAATAATAACTCATTTCAACTCTTTGTCTAAGGAAAAACATGAAAGTCATATGTGAATCTCATCATCTGTGCAACAAGATGATCTATTTAGAGCAGGGAACTCTTGGAATTTAAAAAATCTGTTTAGCATTCCAACTCGTTATCAGAGTGACCAAACAAGTGATTAAGGGGTGTAGAGGACAGAAATGACTCTCAGGGGTCCCTGCTTCTCTAATTGCTAGCTCTGTATTTTATACTTATCAGAAGGTAAAAGGAATCCTTCCCTGAATATTTGCTTAAGCAACATGGTTTTAGCAAAGTTTGACCATAGTATCTACCGATTTGCTAGGACTATGATTCTCAAACTTAGTATGCGTTAGAATTATCTGGAAGGTTTGTCAAATTACAGATTGCTGGGCCCTACTTCCAGCTGATCTGATTCCCAGGTAATGCTAATGTGTTGGTCCTGGACCACTTGTTGAAAACTACTGTCCTAGGTATTTCTTTATTACAGATTTTCATTGTTTCTTCCAGAAGCACGAGGATGTTCTGCCTGTTTGCTATTTTAAGTATTTAGTGGCCAAGCAGTTCCCCATTTGCCTTGCTAGGACCCTGAGTCAACCTTCTACCTTGGTGAGAAGCCCCCTCCTAAATTTACGTAGATGCTAAACCCATTAATTGTGAGTTAACATGCAAAGCCTTGGTACATGTTAGCTTAATTCTTTACAGTCAAGACCAGTGATCGCATTTAAAAATGATAGCAACAAGTAGCTGAATTTAAACTGTCTTTGGACATGTTGGGCTTGCTTGATGAAAGTGGGATCAAGGTAAAAATGTGGACAGATAATTTATTCCAAATGATAGTTATATGCTCCCAAAGAGAAGCAAGATGGTACTGTGGAAGAGAGGAATACTGGCTTGGGTTGCAATGTCTATGTGAAACCATGGCTAAGTTACTTAATTTCTTAGATTCCTTTCATTTTACAGAAGATGAAGATTTTTGGATTAGATGATATTTAAGATCTAGTTCAACTGGAAAATATATAAAAAGAATAATAGGGCTTCCCTGGTGGCGCAGTGGTTGAGAGTCCGCCTGCCGATGCAGGGGACACGGGTTCGTGCCCCGGTCCGGGAAGTTCCCACATGCCGTGGAGCGGCTGGGCCCGTGAGCCATGGCTGCTGGGCCTGCACGTCTGGAGCCTGTGCTCCACAACGAGAGAGGCCACAACAGTGAGACGCCCGCATACCGCCAAAAAAAAAAAAAGAATAATAAAGAATGAGGGAGATTACCTAAAATGCCACCAACAAAGACAGTTAATTTGGGGCACATTTCTTTATAAGTTTTTTATACATTTTATACAATTTTCTAGTTTGCTTTTTTACCATACTATTATGTCAGAAATACATGCTGTAAAAACTTTGTAAATGTTATTTCAAGGGCTACATAAAATTATATTACTGGTTGTATTTAATATTTACTTAATTTAATGTCCTTAATCTTTTCCATATTGTTAGATATTTATGATATTTTTAATGTTTTGCTATTGTAAATATTGCACTCACAAAATCGTTGTTGTTCTATGGAAATATAGCATGGAAATCCAAGTTCACAGCTGTAGTATAAAACAGATTAAGATTCTGCTGGAAATTGGTACTTGCATCGTAGTAGGAATGCTGGGAATGCCAGAATGGCAGGCACATTCCATGGTAATCTGAAGGCTCATCTGAGAGAGCCAGTATCAGGAATAACAAGTGTTTGCCCTTCCATTGGTTTGTTTGCTCAAGGATTCCTGTTCATTATTTGTTCATTTTTGGAGAAACAGCATATTAAGGGTATCAGAAAGACCTTACTTTGTGTTGTCTGAAATCTCTAACCCATAACTGTACACAGCATGACTATAGCACCCTGAGACTGATTTTGTTTCTTGTTTTATGGAAGGAAATCCTATTACTTTGTCACATTGAGTATTTTACATCAATTTTCATCAGAGACATTCTGAATTTTAAAATGATTGAGATCTATGTTAATTTTATGTATTTTTTCATTTGTATATAGCCGTTGATTGGCATCTTACAGTACTTTGAAAGATGTACAATGTTTGAAAAGACTCAATGTCTGTTTTTCTTAGAAAATAATAGTTCTTTATTTGGATGCATATTCTAACCACATTTTTAGAAAATAGTTTTCCCATTTATAAAGATGTTATATGTTTATGGTAGAATATTGAATCAAACCTTTGCAAGTACAAAGATGAAAGCGAAAATCATTCCAAATCCCACCACCCAGAGATAACACAGTTAAATAATGTTGTGCGTGTTTCCAGGCATCTCTCTAAGCATAACACACAAGTACAAACACACACACACACCCCCACACACACACACATTTACATCCTGACTTTTTGCCTCCTGCCTCTTTTACAATAGTTTACCCCACATGTTTTAACAGATACTTTTTTCAAATTTTTTTGGCTGCCACACGCAACTTGCGGGATCTTAGTTCCTCGACCAGGGATTGAACCCGGGCCCCCAGCAATGGAAGCGCAGAGTCCTAACCACTGGACCACCAGGGAATTCCCGAGACATTTTTAATATTTTGATAAAACTAAAGACTGTGATAAAAGTATTGTCATATCAATGTAGTTTTTAAGGATTGTGACAAATTGTTGTATCACTAGTTTTAAGTTAGCCTTTTTTGATCATTAAGTAAATGCACTGTGCTATGTAGTTTATATACATTAACTTATTGAATTCTCACTTCTAGTCCACAAGGTAGCTATTTCTGTTTCACAGATGAGGAACTGAACAGTGTATATCAGAAATGGTGGAGTTAAGGTTTGACCCAAGGACTGTCTTTCTCCAAACCTGAGTCTTTGACCACAATATCATCCTAGTTTCTTGAAAGTGTATGAAAAGTATTTGCTTCATTCTGTTTTGTGTTTTATTGTATGGGTATACTATAGTTTTTTAACCAAGTTCTTCTTGACAGACAGTTAGAATTTTTTCAACTTGTTAATACAAAATCCAACTTTACTACCATATTTGTTTATATTGCTTTTTTGAGATTTGGGTGTAATGTGGAATTATTGTATCAATGCATTAAATATTAAAACTGTGGTTCTTCCTGCCACATTCCTCTACAAAATGATGATTCCTATTTTTACTTTCATCAGCAGTGCTAGTTCTCCATGGATCTTCAGTATCACATTTTTTAATCTGATGAAGTTAAAAATGTCACATCATTTAAATTCTTTCATAGGAAAGGAAGCTTTACTTACACATCAATTTAAAAATATTTCTATTTTTCTAAGTGCTGTTTTTTAAATTTAATTTTTTATTTCTAAATCTTTTTTATACAAAGGATATGAATAAGCAGTTTATATTTTCATATCTAAATGTCAAAACAAAGGAGAAAAGATCATGAAGTTCACAAAAAGCTACAGAAAGACCATTTAAAGTATAGCATATCACTTTACAGTCCCAGGACTGGCAAATTTCAAAACTGGTGATATCACCTGTTGCTGGTGGACATTCCAGGAAAGGAAGCTCTCATACATTGCCTGTGGAAGTGTGAAATATTGTAGCCTTTTTTTGGAAAACAATCTGGAAAATCTGTAACATTTAAAATACTTATAGTTTCTAAGCCAGCAATATTATTCTTGGGAATCAAGTATAAGTTGAAGTTAAAGCATTAAAAGATAATAAAATATATACATAAATCTTAAAATTAACACTGTCAAAGAAAATGGTTTTAACTAAGGACAATCAAAATAAGGGAAATGAGATTATGCTACAAATTTTGAGTAATAAATAATTAGAGAGAAAAATAGCAAATTATGTTCCTAGAGTCTCTGGAGAGGTGGAAAACTCATGTTAAGAGATTAGAGGAAACACCAATTTTGCAGAATTCTATTAAAATATGTGGAAAAAATGTGCTTCTTAGATGTGTAGGAACAATACACTTTAATAATACGGTACACTTTAACATACTTGGCCTAGTTTCATATGGGCTAAGTGTTCTTCATCTCATAGATGACAGCATTATTAGCCTCAGGAGACGCTTCTGATACCCCCTTGGCTTCTGAGAGCAGGGCCAATTTTAAGAAAATTATGAAGTGGGTGAAATGGGTTTTAGGCAATAGCTCTGTTCACCCATTACCCAAGTCCCTCCTTACCTAAAGCACCCACTTTAGGGTCCCACAGGGTTGGCCTAACTAGTCAGGTCACATCTATCATATGGGGCTCATTGCTACTCACTCATGAAAATGTACCTTCCTTCATCATCAGTTTCAGGGCTGAAGATGTCACATATTCTAGCAAATGCACTTGTACTGCCAATGAGAGAAAACTGATCCCAGTTCTAGGTCCCAGTTCTAGATAATGTGTATGAATTTTAACTGAGGCCTCATGCTGAAGAAGTCCTCTGTTTCCCTTAGACCAAAACCACCAAATGATGTCTGTTGAGTTAACATACTCTCCTTCTACGGTAAGAAGGCCTATTAACAAAACATGAGGGGGTGGTACAGAATTGAGACAGAAGATTATTTTCTGTGTTTTCTAAATTCTACTCATACTGCCCTATTCAGAAGGCTTAAATAATAGGCGGAAAGACATATACAAGATGTCACATTTCTTCTTGAGTTTATCATCGAGACCGCAAATTTATCTGCCTGTCTCTTACCTCCCACCCACCTATCTATTCATTAAACAACAAATACTTATGTAAAGCTTATCAAGTACTAGGCACTGTCCTAAGCACTTTACAAACATTAACTCATTTAATTTTCATAATATCCTCCCAAGAGTGGTATTAGTGTTACTAGGAGATCTGAGTTTTAGGCCTCACATCTGCTTTTTGAAATGACCTTGAGCAAGCTCATTAGATAATCTATTGCTTGGTATGAAAATGGAAGATAAGACCTGTTCCATAAATATCTCACAGAAATATTATGATTGGTTTAAGCAAATCTCCAAAGATTATTGAAAATAATGCTTTATGAATAAGAGCTGTGTAATCCTGAAATACTTGTGGCATTAAGTAATAAGCCATTGAGAGAATTGATTCTTTTTCTCATGTTAGTGAACTATATTTTCTCAAGCCTTGATTCTCATCTGTGCTGAATTAGTGTGTAATTATTCTTAGAATAAATTTTAAATCAATGACTCCCACCTCCCTCTCAGATTGCTTGAAGTCCCCAGTGCATTATTATACAATGTTAAACCAGATATGATTAGGTTTTATTCACTGCATTTTAAAGAAGTCATGCAAAATGACTTTTAATAAATCAGAAAGAAGGAATAATATTTGGTTAAATGAAGTGTCACCACACTAATTATACACTAAAACCTCCTGCACCATCCTGTGGAATTTGGTACAAGGAGTGTCTATCAAAAACTCAAGTCAAGTACTCAAGTAATAAAAGAACCCATTTTCAGGCATCATCCTCATACAAGGATTATGACAAGGACATTTTGGCCAGGCATCAGAATATTTTATAATTGACACTAAACACGTTTTATTTAACACATGTTTATTAAACATGAGCTAGGTGTAGGATACTAAAATTGGCGTGGATGGAGAGAGAGCATTATAAAAGTGAGTGAGACCTTTCAAGGAACTATAGGGCAGAGGTGTATATCAGTGTTTCTCAAACTCACATGTGCATACTGGGGATTTTGTTACCGACAAATTTGATTTGGTGAGGTCTAAGCTGGGGACTGAAATTTTTCATTTCTAACAAGCTTTCACTATATGAAAACGATACAGATCCAAGGATCATTTTTGAGTAGGAAAGATGTACATGTTTGACTGTAATATAAGATACAATAGGAGCAGTATGAAGAGCAGAAATAACATGTTCTGAGAGAACAGAAAAAGAAGGGACCAATTCTGAATGTGGGGGTCTAGGAAGGTGTCACAAGTGAATACTTGATATGTGACCATGATTTCTCAAGTAGATTTTAGAGGGAAGAGCATTCATCAGTATGAGCTGCATGCTAGGGCACACAGGTCTAAAAGTGTGTGGATCATATGGTAGCTCTATTTTTAGTACTTTTTTAAGGAACCTCCATACTGTTCTCCATAGTGGCTGTACCAATTTACATTCCCACCAACAGTGTAGGAGGGTGCCCTTTTCTCCACACCCTCTCCAGCATTGATTGTTTATAGATGTTTGTTTTGATGATGGCCATTCTTACTGCTGTGAGGTGATACCTCATTATAGTTTTGATTTGCATTTCTCTGATAATTAGTGATGTTGAGCATCTTTTCATGTGCCTCTTGGCCATCTGTATGTCTTTTTTGGAGAAATGTCTATTTAGGTCTTCTGCCCATTTTTTGATTAGGTTTTTGTTTTTTCGATATTCAGTTGCATGAGCTGTTTGTGTATTTTGGAGATTAATCCCTTGCCACTCCTGGGCATATATCTGGAGAAAACCATAATTCAGAAAGATATGTGTATCCCAGTGTTCACTGCAGCACTGTTTACAATAGCCAGGATATGGAAGCAACCTAAATGTCCATCAATGGAGGAATGGATAAAGAAGATGTGGTATATATATACAATGAAATATTACTCAGCCATAAAAAAGAACAAAATAATGCCATTTGCAGTGACATGGGTGGACCTAGAGATTGTCATACTGAGTGAAGTAAGTCAGAGAAAGACAAATTAAAAAATATAAAAGAATGGTACAAATGAACCTATTTACAAAACAGAAATAATAGACTCACAGATGTAAAAAACAAACTTATGGTTACCAAGGGGGAAAGGGAGGTGGGAGGGATAAATTGGGAGATTGAGATTGACATATACACACTACTATATATAAAATAGGTAACTAATAAGGACGTACTGTATAGCACAAGGAACTCTACTCAGTACACTGTAATGACCTATATAGGAATAGGATCTAAAAAAGAGTGGATATATGTATATGTAAAATTGATTCACTTCGCTGTACAGCAGAAACTAACACAACATTGTAAATCAACTCTACTCCAATAAAAATTAATTGAAAAATAAATAAAAGTGTATGGAGTCTCAGGGGCCAAGAAGGGTCCATGTGGCTGAGAAGAAGTGGGGTTTGGGGAGTGCTGCTTTGAGGGAAAGAGCTAGAGAACTAGGTTGGGGCAGGTGTGAAGGATCTCTGTTGCTTTGCTAAGGAATTTGATCTGTATTGTGGTGGCAATGATAAGATCTGTGTTTTCAGAGGATGATTGTGGCTTTATGGAGGAAAATGGATTAATGAAGGGAAAAGAAATAGAAGCAGGGTGACTAATTAGGAGACTTTGCTAAGATAGTGAGATCTTAGATTTAGAGACTGTGATAGGATTTGGAAAGGTCAGGAAATATTTAAGAAATTCTAATTTAGGTTGGATGGGAATTGGAGATCAATGGGAAGTGGAATGAGAGACAAGTACTAGTTGAAGATGATGTTATGCTTTCTAGCTTGAGGGAGAGGAGGTGACTACACCTTTGACGATAATAAAACTGGAAGGACGGACAGGTTTTTGGTAGGAGATACAGCTTCTGATTCATATGTGTTCAGCAGGGCATCTGTCTTAGGATGTAACTGGAGATCTGAAACATAAGAAAGGTTAAGAAATGTAAATTTGAGAGTCAGTGGCAGGGAAGCAATAGCTAAAGCAATGAATGTAAGTAAAATCATCAAAGGAGTTGAATTTAGAGAGAAATGGTAACAAGTGAAATGAAAGGCTAGAAACTTGGGGAGCTGCATGTATTGAGGAGGGTCTCAAACCCTGAACTTGATCTATTTTTCAGTCTTCTGTATTTTAAATACCATCGGAATTGTCTTTATCAGAGAATCCATCTTGTATAGAAAGTAATTATTTTTCACTTTCTGCATTGTAGTGCAGATTGGTTTTGTAATACAACATTCTTAGTATAAAATACTTGGTGAGATATGTAATTAATATGTGTCTAGTTACAGCCATATACTTAACAGTCATCATCTTTTTTTCTCTGGAGAATATGTTTATTCTGATTTTTTTAAAAAAAACTAAAGTCCATACTTCATTCAGATTTTTAAACTTTTACCTAATGTCCTTTTTCTGTTCCAAGATCCCATCCAGGATACATTACATTGAGTTGTCGTGTTTCCTTAGGCTTTTCTTGGCTGTGACCTTTTCTCAGACTTTATTTGTTCTTGATGACCTTGGCAGTTTTGAGAAGAACTGGTCAGGTGTTTTGATGTGCCTCAGTTGGGTCATGCCTGGTATTTTCCGATTAGTATAGGGTTATGGTTTGGGGGAGTAAGACCACGGAGGTAAAATTCTCATCATATCATATCAAGGGTATAGACTATCCACATGACTTATCACTGTTGATATTAACCTTAATCACCTGACAGGTAGTGTTTGTCAGGTTTTTCCACTGCGCATTATACTTTTATTTCCCCTTTCCATACTGGACTCTTTGGAAGGGTGTCACTGTGAGCAACTCATGCCGAAGGGCTAGGCAGTTGTGATCTACCTCCTTGAGTCTGTAGTAGCTATGAAAATTATTTGATATTTTTCCACACTAGACATTTGTCTCTTCCTCTCCATTTATTTTTTTATTCAATAATTTGTTTATATCAGTATGGACTAGTGGATATTTATTTTATACCAATATTACTTTACTTTTTTTTTGCTCAAATTGTTCCAGTTTTGACCATTGGCTCCCATGCCCCTTTAACATACCTCCATCACTGCTTTTGTTCATTTGTTTGTTTGCTTGTTTGGTTTTGAGCTCTTCCTCATTTTCTGGCACTGTGATGCTCTAGACTCATCTTGTACACTTACTTTTCCAGCCCTTGAATCAGCCATACCTCCAAGGACCCCCTGGTTCCTCTTATTGGAGAATGGAATTAGAGACCAATATCTGAGTGTTAGGTGCAGTCTGAGTTTTAAATTGCAGTCTGAGTTTTAAATTGCTGCAGAGTTCATTTCTTTCAAGGTCTCCTAAGCTGGTGAGAATTCCAGACTTGTAGAAATTTGGTAAAATGCAATAATGAGAGTTTTCTCCCAGATAAACAATAGTCTTGAAGCAGTAAAAGTTTAAACACACATGCACACACATCTAATCAGTTATACTTCAATAGAAGACTATATAAGTGGCATGAAAATCTTTTTTAAAAAAAGTCACTTTAAAGAGAACAAAGGTATGGATACCAAGGGGGAAAAGGGGTGGGGTGGGAGGAATTGGGAGATTGGGATTGATACATATATACTACTGATACTATGTGTAAAATAGGCAACTAATGAGAACATACTGTATAGCACAGGGAACTCTACTTAATTCACTGTGGGGGCTGAAATGAGAAGGAAATCCAAAAAAGAGGGAGATATATATATCTCCGATTCATTTTGCCATACAGTAGAAACGAACACAACATTGTAAAGCAACTATACTCCAATAAAAATTATTAAAAAAAAAAAAAAAGCCTATGGGACTTCCCTGATGGTCCAGTGGTTAAGACTCTGAGCTCCCAATGCAGGGGGCCTGGGTTTGATCCTTGGTCAGGGAACTAGATCCCGCGTGCTGCAACTAAAGATCCTGGATGCCGCAACTAAGAGCACGCATGCTGCAACTAAGACCGGGTACAGCCAAATAAATAAATAAATATTAAAAAAAAACAAACAGAAAAGAAACAAAAAAATCCTATAGAAGGAAACTTTAGCAAGCCTTCTAAAGAAAACATTTCTTGAATTTATTTCATAGAAATAAACTGATCTATTTCTTTTCATGCTCTTCTTAATGAAAAGTTCCTTTAGAACAGGAGTCTTTTAACTTTTGCAAAAGTTTAAGCATAGTGTTGCTTTCTTTTTTACGTGGGCCTCTCACTGTTGTGGCCTCTCCCGCTGCACAGCGCGGGCTCCGGACGCGCAGGCTCAGCGGCCATGGCTCACGGGCCCAGCTGCTTCGTGGCATGTGGGATCTTCCCGGACCGGGGCACGAACCCGCGTCCTCTGCATCGGCAGGCGGACTCTCAACCACTGCGCCACCAGGGAAGCCCAGTGTTGCTTTTTTGAACTTGTGAGTAGGTTAGAAAAATTTCAGGAGTTCAAAACTCTTCACAGAAACAACCTCCAAACCTCTCTTAGGGCAGAAAACTGGTAGACATTAGGGCAGGAAAACCTTATCCCTAGTGTGCATTTAAAACATCAAGGGAGAGAATGGTTTTGAATTTCTCTGTGGTGAAACACAAAGTTTTCATCATCAGCTCTTAGAGGTTAAGGAGCCAGAGGCATAACAAGCAAAAATCCATGACCAGAGTCTTGGGGCAAGAAACCAGATTTAATTAGATTTTGTGACCATGTTATATAATGCTTTGAAAATCTCAAGTTTCAATATATATGATTTCTTTTAAAATGAATTCTGAAAATTGAAATATATAATCCAATAAACATCTACTAAGTGTCTACTATAATCAGTGTTATATACAAGAACTTGAATGTTTGTTGTCCTTAAAGAAAAGCCATGAATAAAATTAATTAAGTATGGGTAGATCCATCGTATTAAGAATACAGTTAAGGGAACAGGTTAATGCAGCTTGGTTCAGGAATGGCTAATTTATATTCAAACGATCTTGTGGTAGAATCAAGCATAGAACCCAATTTATTATTAATAAGTTAATAATGTATTCAATAATGTAAACTATCTACTAAGTCTGGTAAAAGAAGGATACAGAGAAAGGAAGACTTTATTATGTGATAAGAATCTTATAGTTGTGAGTAAAAGGCTGTACAAAGGGAAGAGTGAGCATGTAAAATATCCTGTTATAAAGGAATTTTATGTATTATTTAATAATTGCTATATTATAAAGGAATATTATGTATTATTTAAAAATTAAACATTTTCAGTATTTCACACTGAAATAAAACAAATTTTAGGAAATCATACTACTGTATCCTTAAGGAATATAATAGTATAATACTATAAATAAGTAAATGAGACTTGGCTTTAGTAGCTATGTATCTTAAAAGTTCCTGGACAAGTTTCTTTTCCAAGTCACACTTTATAAATCTTTTCTGCTTCAATCAAATGTATGTGGTCACACAAAAGTTTCTAATAAGTAAAGCACTTGGAATCTGCTATTAGTTTTCATAATTAATATTACAATTCTTTAAATGCAATGACTGGTTACCTTTGTTTTTCTTATGTACTTCTCTCCTTCATTCTTACTAAGAACCAAAATGTATCTTTATGTCCTTTTTAAAAAAACTACTCTAATATTTTTTCTTATTATTCATCCATTTTTAATTTTTACAAAAATATTTCAATATCCTAGCATTTTATCGAGTCTTAGTTATTGGTCTACTGCTCACATTCAGTTATTCATTCATCTATGCATTTAGCAAATAGGTAGCAAATACTTGTTAAATTCCAGCCACTGTTGTAGATACTGAGAATACAGCAGTGATTAAAATAGGCCCTGTTCTGTCCTCGTGAAGCTCACATTCAAATGGGGATAGACAGACAATAAACAAATAGATAAGAAATACATAATGTGTCAGATGATGATAGATGCTATGGAGAAAAGTAAAGCAGGAATAGACCTGTCATTCCTTGAGAATAAGCAGCATGTATAAGAATGATGCTATCTCAGAGCTCTCCGTTGTTCTCTGGGTTGAATTACTGATCCAGTAGACTTTATCAATGAGGAGGTCATTTGAGAGCCAGGAACGATTGTTTGCTTTACATGACAGCCTGACTATGAGAAACTGGAAATATTCTAAAGGCAGCCTCACTCCTTAGGGCAGATGCTTGATTAAAACAAAAACAAAAAGCTTTAAAAATAGCTCTTACTTTTAACACTGAGATGTTAGGTGGTTCCTGAGAATGCTTAGAGAAGGATAAAAACTATAGTCAGTGCCATATTATGTCTGAATTAATAAAGCTGGACCCTGACATCTCCTTCTAAAATTGTCTGTGGAGTTTTCATTGCTTCCAGACCCGACACTATGGAGGCATGATAATGAGCAATAATGTTCTACAGTTTATGGGGAGAATCCTATAGATTTTTCACGTTGAGATGGAGAATGGAACACCCACATCCTGTTTTCTAAGAACTATGTCCTATGACCTCTCTATTTAAGGGCTTGGCTAGCCTGATCTGGGAGCTTGTCCTGCTCTGGTTTCTTTGTGACAGGGAAAGAAATCATTTTAACCATCAAAAAAAAGCTGAGAAACTTTTAGAGGTTTCTTTTCAAAAGTAGGTAGAAACCCAGTTAATATTTATAGTTCCTGAGTACATGTGCAGTTGAGAGCTATCTCCTTTTACACATGAATATTTCTCTTACTTCAATTACCAGTGGTATCGCTAATAATGTTTTAGGATGCTGTTGCTGGGTGAGGGTCTAGGAATACCTGAGTTATACCTGCTATAGTCTTTTTCCTCCAAGGTCCCAAAGGAAAATAGACACTGGACAGTAGTTGAGAAAATACCAAAGCTAGATAGTTCCTCTTTGTCTCAGTTTCTTCTTCTGTAAAGTATGTGTCATGATAGTTTCTACTCCACAGTGTTGTTGGAAGTTCTGCATAAGTTAATACATATAAGGCATCAAAAGCTAAGTGTCTCTGTTGCCTCCCTGTTTTTTGAAGCAATAATGATGTAATGATCACAAACATGGCTTCTGGAGCTAGACTTCCTGTATTCAAATTCTCTTCCCATCACGAACTAGATGGCTGACCTTGGGCAAGTTATTTAACCTTTCTGCACTAAAAAAAAAAAAAGAAAAAGTATATCCAGCAGGGTACTGTACAAAATAAATTAATTAATGCAAATACTCGGAACAGTACCTGGCATACTCTGAGTACTCAGGAGCTAATTGCTGTTGATTCATTACCACTACTACTGCTCCTATTCCTTATTTATTAGCGTGGCCTTGGCGCCCAAATCCTAATGCAGTATTCTGAAGAGTTAGGCTGGGTCACATAAAGGTCTCCTTTCCCTGTGCCAGGAAAACCTAAGAAGCCATCATCCAAATTGGCCAGGATCTGCTTTGCCTGTTTTTTCCCGAATCTAAATCTTTTTTTTTTTTAAGTTACTTTTTATTGGAGTATAGTTGCTTTACAATGTTGTGTTAGTTTCAATCCAAATCTGACTTCTCAGCTCTTACACTAATGTCGACCTTCAGGGGACAGAAGAAACACATCAAGTAAGACCAACACCAAAAATGTTTGCCTCGGTGCCTAGAAAGAGCCTGTCCTGGGCCACGTATAACTGTGGCAACAGCCCTGAGACAGACTGAATGTGGAAAGAGTTCAAAGAGAGAGTGTGAACAAGAAAGAAATGAAGGCAGGTCCACCTAGGAGTGGGACCTGGTCCACTTTAGCAATCCAACCAAAAAGACATAAGGGAAAAAGATGGCTACAGGCCAATCGGTTTTTTCCAGGCTTGTTAGAGAAAGAACGACTCGAAGAGGCCACACTTCAGTCCTTGCCAACTTTAACATGGCCAACCAAATGTCTTTGGAGTTGAAGTGACCTTATTCAACCGTGCGAAAGAGCACAGCCAAAGATGGAAAGCAAAGGGTATGTTCAGACATCCTTTAAAGACCAACTGAGCAAATATCAACTGCCTATAGTCATCTCAACAAAACCAATTTACCTAATGAACAAGCCTAATTCATTGAGAGCTAAAGCATGGAACATCAACTTGCTGAATGAACAATTCATGGAAAACTGACAAACCAGTGTTTTATACCAGTTCTAAAGACTGTTTGCTGCTACTAAAGGCAGAGCCCAGGCAGAGTTTGGGCCAGGTCGGGCCACTAAGGTAAACTACAGAAAATGTGGGACGCTGGCCTCAGCTGTCAGTGGCTGCCTTGTAGGATATGAACCCAAAACTTCTAAGTTTTCAAATGAAAGCTGAAATCTGGATTTTTATGTGAATTGTGCTAACATTTGCGTTTTGACAAACGCTTAAAATTAAAAACAAAAACAAAACGAACACTGTGCAGACCAAATGCACCCTATATGTGGGCATTACACCCCCTGTGTGCCCGCAGTCTGCAGTCTCTGCTGTACGCATTTTCCACTAAACACTCATGCTTTTAGGTTGTTGAGCGTGGCCCCAAAGCTTCACAGTAAATAGTAATTTGTAATCTTGTTGAGGAACAAATTTGTATCCCAGATGCTCCAAGGTTGACTTCCGAATGTTATTTACTTCACTAGTGAGTATGCTTTGCTCTCTGCCCAGTTTCCAGATTTCAGTGTGGTTTTGGGAGGTTTTTAAACCAAGCTTGAATTCATAGCACCACTCATAAAACAAATAAAGCTGTTTTCTTTAAAAAAGGGCTGTGGGAATCAGGCAAGGGAGTAGATTTCTAGATAGAAATGAAGAGAAATTGAAAAGGTCTACTTTAACTAGAAAATTGAACTAGGAAATAGAGATTTGGAAGTTTGATGTGGAATTCAGCAAGGGTAACAGTAGGAATTTTGAGTGGAAACAATCAGCATTTTTTTCAGACCGTGGTAGCAAGAATTAGGCAAGAAGGATATGAAGAGATCGCTGAAAATTTTTGGTTATACTTTACTTCATTTTAAGAGGAAATTGATGTGCTCTATGGTATTTTTGAAATATTAACTTTTCACTTAAAATATTAATTAAATATTTTTGAGAGATGAGGGGTAACCTTATGAATATCAAGAAATTGTGTGATGCTTTATAAGTTAGCCTAAATTCTTTTTGATGTTTAGATTCCTTATAGCTGCTAAGGGCAGTGACTGTCTGCCCTTTTGTTTTGCTATTTACTTTCATATTTCTAGTACAGTGTTCAGTTCAGAGGAGGTTCTTAATAAACTGAATACTTTGAATTATTTAAATGTGTCTCCAGTTTCAAACATTTATGGCTTAAATATGTATTTCTTTCTATCAATTCTAGAAATTGTGTGCATGCCTTGGGTAGTGAAGGGGGGCATGCTTCAGACTTAGAGGAATATAAAACATACTGTTTTTTAACTCCCAAACAATGCAGTCCATATATGAAATTCCTCTTTCTCTGCATATTCTTATCTTCTTCAAATATTTAGTTGTGTATATTATAACAGGAAGTTTCCTCTAGGGCTTTAGTGTTTCCTGGTCTAGAAGTAATATCAAATGAAAATAGTCTCTGTGTTTTCCCTTTTGAATCCATATCAAAGGTTTTGGCTGAAAATGCCAGGTGCACATTTAAAATAAAGTATTGGAATCATCATAGAGTATTAGGTTTTGGCCATTGGAATCTGCTTGTAGTTTCCTTCAAAGTGAGAGTGCATGGGACAGGGTAGACCCTTGACACCTAAGGCCTGATGGCTATTACCTGGATGAGTTCTCTCCCAACTCCCAATCAACAACATCATTTCTCCTTGTTCTTTTGAACTATTTGCTATCCTCCAGCATCTTGAGATACATCAAGCAAACAGAGAAGCTCTAGGACAAGAGCTCAGTTAACTTGAGTTCAGTTGTCTGGATCCTTTTGTTTGGCAGAGAGGTTTCCCTTCCAGCAACAGGACAACTATAGAGGGACCAATAGCTTAGACAGCACAGGACTTGTCAAATGGAAAAGGACTTGATTAGTGCAGAGTAAAATTTCATTCCTAATTGTCATAGATATTCTTCCTCATCAACTTTTTTTTTCCTGTATAATTCTTCTTTGAAAGCATTATGCTCTCAAGTGAGAAATTCTAGGAAATTTTTAAAAGATAGAATTTGGAGGCATTGGATATTTTCTAGCTTTTTGAAGCCACTAATAACGCAGTAACTGACTTGTGAGGTCTGGCATAAATAGTTACTTGAAGGAACATTTATCTTAGTATTGATCAACAAAAGATGCCATGTGTACAGCAATTGCTTCATTTTCTAAACCGGATTTCCATCCAAAATGGAAACGTTTCCCAGGTAGTACCAATTCTTTTATATATTACTTAGTGTTCTTTTTCTGTTATTTTTTTTCTTGAGATAGACATTTCTATATTGTTTCTGAAGTAATGTGTTTACTACCCTATCATTAGCTAGTTATTCATTCATGCATTTAACAAATATTTCTAAAGCATCAGTTATATGCAAGGTAAGCTGATACAAATTTATGTAAATAGATCAAAAAGAATAAGGGGGCTTCCTTGGTGGCGCAGTGGTTAAGAGTCCGCCTGCCGATGCAGGGGACACGGGTTCGTGCCCCGGTCCGAGAAGATCCCACATACCTCAGAGCGGCTGGGCCCGTGAGCCATGGCCGCTGAGCCTGCGCGTCCGGAGCCTGTGGTCCGCAACGGGAGAGGCCACAACAGTGAGAGGCCCGCGTACCGCAAAAAACAAAAAAAAAAGTAAGGGAAAATAAACCCATATATAGCCACATAAATGTTAATTTTTAAGTATTCAATTACTTATGCAAGAATGTACTCTGCTGAGATTATTTTGGCAAGTAACTATGATTTATTGACAAAGAACTTTGTTCTTGGTGAAATAGATGAAATATCATTTCTTTAGTCTGTGTTATACTCTGTATTTTAGAGTCAACTCTGTCTATAACTAGAACACAAATTCCTTTTAGACTAAACCTATCTTAAATTTTTAATTAAATTTTATTTTCTACCTAACATAACTTTTTCTTTGTAAGAAAACTTATAAGAGCATTTTTTAAATTTATTTATTTAAGTTATTTATTTTTGGCTGCGTTGGGTCTTCGTTGCTGCGTGAGGGCTTTTCTCTAGTTGCGGCGAGCGGAGGCTGCTCTTCGTTGTGGTGGGCAGGCTTCTCATTGCAGTGGCTTCTCTTGTTGTGGAGCATGGGCTGTAGAGCACAGGCTCAGTAGTCGTGGCGCACAGGCTTAGTTGCTCCACGGCATGTGGGATCTTCCCAGACCAGGGCTCGAACCCATGTCCTCTGAATTGGCAGGCGGATTCTTAACCACTGCACCACCAGGGAAGCCCCTTAAGAGCGTTTTTGGTTTTCAAGATCTATGAAAATAATGGTAATACGGAGGCCCAGAACAAAATGTTCGATGTTTTGACTTCATATCGTTATAACACTCTCATCTCTTAAAAGACTTTATAATTTTCTTTCCTCCAAATCTCCAATTAAGATTTTATAAATTTATAAAATTAGTGATTTGAAACATTCTAATTTTAGTCTTTTAAAGGAATTTTATGATATAACTTAAGATAATTGGATTTTCCCTAGGATACAATATTAAAGTGTTATTTCTGCTTAATTAGAAAAGGTGAATTTTAGTTACTTTGAATATATGCTTTTAAGTATATTCAGAATCATTGTTACTTGTGTTTTAGGATTTAAATAATTACATTCTTTAATCTGAAGAAGTAAATGGTGCCTTTAAAAATCTGATAAGAAATTGTTTGTTTTTCCATACTCTTTTGCTATTAGGTGATTTGGGCTCTTGGGATCTGCTCGTTTGCCTGTCTTCTGGGAAAGCTGGTGGAAAACCTTGCATATCCAAGGAAGACATGTGCCAGTTAGGTTTGCATCAAAAGGTAAACATTCTTTTTCAAAATGTGCACAGGTTTTATCAGATCTATGAACATTAACACCAGTACTTCCTGGTCCATAATGTTGAAAAAAAAAAAAGTATTGAAAAACTGGAACTGTTGAATCTTTGGAGAAAGTTTCAATGGCCATGCCTTATACACTTTACCATAAATTTTCACCATTTGGGTTTGATAAGATCCCCTTCAACTTCGGCTGCTGCCAATA
Source organism: Stenella coeruleoalba (assembly GCF_951394435.1). Classification (NCBI taxonomy): domain Eukaryota; kingdom Metazoa; phylum Chordata; class Mammalia; order Artiodactyla; family Delphinidae; genus Stenella; species Stenella coeruleoalba. The sequence continues at coordinate 76,166,426 of NC_137155.1, forward strand.
AGGATCCAGTTTTAGCTAGTGGGACCCAAAACTTGACCTTGAAATACATAGCCCATGGAGTGTTGCTTACCCTGGCCACCTGTTCATCCAAAGTAGTAAAAATTTTATTTACTAGATCCCTATTTTGACTTTTCAAACTTAAATTGATATCCAGAATTATAACAAATATATATAGTTTTTGTTAACTTTTAAAATTGACATCCTATATCTACTATCGAGTGTAAACTTTTATAAATGCTTCTAGAAAAATTAACTAAAAATTATCAGATGCCTACAATGTGCTAGTGACTGTGCTGGAAAATTTGCATATGCTCTGTTTTTGGTAACTTTAACAAATCTGTGAGAAAAGTGTCAAAGCCAATAGCTATTTTTCAATGGTAAAAGAGTACTATAGTAGCTACTGTGATCATTTGATATTTCTGCAATTGACAGTTGTGATCACTCCTTCTTCCTTCTAACTCTTTCCTTCCTTGACCTTTAGACTGAGCACATTCTTTCGCTTCTTCTTGTACATCTTTGGCCATCCTTTCTGTGTCCTTCAGAGCCACCTTTTCTCTGTCCGTTCTTTAAATGCCTCTGTTCCCCAGCACCACCCCTAACGTTTCACCTACCATTTGTAATTGATGACTCCCAAATCTACGTCTAAAGTTCAAAGCAGTTTCCCATGCTTCAGGCTTGTGTGTGTTACTACCCACTGAGCATCTCCACTTAGATGTCACATAGGACCTCAGACTCAATGTAGAGAAAATGAATTCATTATTTTCCCTGGTAAACTCACTTCTGTGCTTGCATTCAGAAGCTCTGCAGAATTGCTCTGCTGGTCACGAGCGTGATTAACCACTCTGTCGCTTCCTAAGATAGAAATCTGGCCTTCACCTTTGAGCCCTTCCTCTCTCTTGTCATCTGCATTCTATCAATCATGAATACTAAGGAATTTAACTTCTAAATAGTTCTCAAATATCTTACCTACTCTCCATTCTTACTACCTTTATCCTGGTCAGACAGGCACCATGTATAACCAGGACAATTGCTGAATCCTCCTCACTGATTTTTCTGAAGCAAGTGTTTTGCTCCTGAAATCCATCGGGCTCTCAGTTATCAGAGTGAAAAATAGAAAATGCTGAATTAACCTGGTTACTCCTGTGCTTAAAATCTTGCATGGCTTCCCATCAGCTACAGGATAAAGTCGACAATATTTGCTGTGTGTATCAGTCAACCTCCCAGCAGGAAACAAATGCCATACTCCAAAGGATTTAACTGAAGAGAAACTAATGAAAGAGCTATTTACAGAGCTTTTGGCAGGATAAGAGAAACAAAAAAGATTAGAGGCACCCAGGGACCAGCAACATCATAAGGTTTTACCACCCTTGGTCTGAAGAAGGGTGTGTACAACAGAAGGAATTGTATAGCAAAACCAAATAAGAGCCGGAGCCAAGAAAGAGGGATCTGTGGAAAGGAGCTATAAACATAGGGGAACGTAGCCATTGCCAAATCATAGCCCTGCAGAGAGGAAGCCAGGAAGATTCTCTACTCCTACCTTCCAATCTCTTGCCAAGGCCTCCTCCTGAGAACAATTCTAAGTGCTTACATATTTGTTTATATACGTTCTTTACATATGAAGAGACTGAAGCACAGAGAGATTAAGAAAATTACTTAAGTCCTCCTAGCTAATAAATGAAGCATCTAGGATTCAAACTCTGGAAGTCTGACTTTAAATTCTGTGTTCTTAACCATATCACTATAGAGCCTTTCTAAATAAATATTTAGCTGCTGCACTTAAAATCTGTTCTAATGAATATTCTTAAAGAATACACAAATTCTAAATGATACATTTAGATAACTGTCACTTTGGAGCATGAATAATTTGAAGTTTTGTGAACCGTGACTTATTTATGTAAACATAAATATTCAAAACAGAAGTTGCTTCAGATTTGTTGGGTACGTGTTAGGATTGTTAATGACCTTAGAATGAACAAAGAAAGGGCACCTGCTCAGATGAGGATTACTCACCTCTTCAGAGCTTTGGAATTTAAGTGCTTAATGAAAATGATCTTAAGGTCTGTTATAGATGATGAATGACCAGGAGTCTCTCTAGCCAGGAGGAAAGTAACAGGAATTTAAAACTGTATTGGTCTGTGTGATGCTGAAAGTGAAGCAAGGTCCACTATTTGGGGTGACACTAAGTTTAGTAAGTGGGGCTCTGTCTCACCTCTAACAGGTCCTGGTATTTCAGGAGCAGAGAAATTCGTTTCTAGTTCTGAATGTGTGGAGGATTAGCAGTCCCTGAATCTGGGATGCTGTTTTTAGTACTTGGAGCACTGAGAACTACTGAAATGGCTCTTATTTTACAGTGTGCTAGGACATTTTCAGGTGACCGTGATGGAGTGATAATTACCTGGGAGAGACATGGATGATAATAAGACTTTTTTCTTTGATTAGCTGGTTCCCTTCTTGCCATTAATTCTCTTCATTATGGATGACACTGAACAGCTTTCAGAGAAGGTCTGATTTTTGATAAAAGATATGAACATCTGTACAGATCTAATGAAGAAAAAGGACAGTTTCCTAAGATACAATGTGACATGTGTGTCACTCGCAATGTTCATGAGTGACCAAAAAGAATTTTTTTCCCTGGGTGCTTTCTTACACTTTATATAAATAGCTTATCTCACATGTCTACTTTCCTTAATGAGTTAATGGTATGACTGTAGTTTTAGTTTTTTTGAGTTATAAATACTTTCTGAATGTTTATAATTAACATCATACTGTTGCTCTTATTAATGAAATATGTCTCAAAATAAGAATGATTTTTTTTTTTACTTTTGCTTCCGACAGTATGTAATGAAAACAATTTAGATTACCACAGAGTAGGATTGAAATATTTTTAAATGCACATTTCCTTTCTCCCAGTTTGATCTCAGAAATATCCTAGGGCCCAAATGTCATTATCATTTTTTTATATGCATTCTAATCCTTTCAAAGATACAGAAGCTTCTGTGCCAAGAAAAACAGCTGTCTATATAAAATATACATGCGCACACTTGCACGCGCGCGCGCGCGCGCACACACACACACACACACACACACACACACACATATAAAGCATTCAAACCCAGTACAAAATCGGTATATATTAAAAATGACTGTTGGGGTGGTAATGATGTGTCAGTGTAGCTTCATCAGTTGTAACAGATGTACCACTCTGGGGGAGATGTTGATAATGGGGGAGGCTGTGTGTGGGTCGGGGGGAGTGGGTATATGGGAAATCTCTGTACCTTCTGTTCAATTTTGCTGTGAACTTAAATTCTATTAAAAATAATTATTGCAGTATTAAGCTGGAGGAGCTCATTGTATAGAAGTCAGCTAATCCCAGTGACAACTTCTTTATGTTCCACTTGATAATGATGCAAATCTTATATATTTTATGATGTACATAAAAATAATAAAAAGCACTAGGATATTGAAGAACATTATTAGGTTTAACAATTAAAAAGTTAATTAAGAAAGTTAATATGTGTAATAAAGTTGATTTAGCACAGCTGTAGGACCCATAGCCTTGTATGTGTTTATTTTTTTGTGCCAAGTTATTTAGTTTAACTGCTTAGCTTGGTGCTCAGTTCCAGAGTAGAACAGAGACGATATTTCTAGTGTCACGTGTCACCATGGTCGGGTCATCTTCTTCTACTCTGTGAATTCCAAAGATGTGCTTTGGAGGAAAGAGCAGTGGAAGAGGTTATTGGGTAGGGGATGGGAAAGTGAGAGCAGTTGCTTCCTTTGGCTTGACTCTGGTTTTTTGAAGCAAATGCTTTGTTGACCCTGAGTCAGTTCATCGTTGTGACCCAAGGTCTCATGTGAAAAGTCATCTCTGATATGACACAACAACTACCCTTGTATCTGAAATCTGTGCAAGCTGTACTCTGTCTTTGCAGCATTTACACACATTCTTCTGGCCCGTTAGTTCAGTTACTGTTATCCATTTAACCAGGGCTGTGCTAGTCCTTTCAGTTTGTAGAGGTCAGGACGGCATAAAAGGGATGCTCTAAACGTCTGCAAGGCCGGCACATTTACTCTGAGCCCTTCAAGAAGTGGGAGAAGGTTTTCAATAGGACCTGTGTCCATACACAGCCTTCACTACTACTTACCTAATGCTGCTGCTTTTTCTTGGCCCTTCTATCGTTAAAGCTTCTATTTAGTCAATAGCAACTGAGTGATTTTTTTCCTTAAGTGGAGGAAAATGGTTCAAGTTTATTGACTTTTAAACCTTTTCACAATCTAATTTAGAAAGGTTCTTTGTGTGTTAACAATAACAGCAAAACCCCCAAGCCTCTAGGATGGGTTCCCCAGACCTTTGCAGTCATGCATCTGTCCCTCCCTCCAGCCTGTCTTAGGCTGAACTGAAAACTTCAGGACTTTATGAAAGCCCTTCTTCTTTTCCTACATTTAGACTCTAAAATTGATCACTTTTGAATTTGAGAAATGTAGACATCCCTAAAATCTAAAGTGTACTATACACTTTTCTCAATTCTCATATTCACAAGAGCGGATTCTGCTGAAGCCTGGGCTTTATTTATGCATGACCTGGGCTGAAGTTTACAGTTTGCTGAATAAACGGATAGAGTTAACAAAATTGCAAGGGTTAGAGAACTTTTAAACGATGAACTGTTTCAAAGCACTTTAAATGAATCCTTTTTTAAAAACTACAGCTTATGACTGAATTATTGAATTGATCAAAGCTTAGAGCGGAAGTGGTATTTAGAGACCCAAGCCTCTATTTTACAAATGGAGAAAATGAAAAGAAGTAAAGTGACGGGCTCAAGGTTCTGATTTTGTTACATGCCAGAAGTGGGACTACAGCCCATGTCTCTGGTTCCCTCTCTTTTCTCCAGCTGCAGCTGAGTTCTTTTTATCCAGTCAGGCCAGCCGGCCACAGTAAAGAAACTCTAATACGTTTTTAGGGTAGAGTGAATTAATTTGAAAGTAATCAATAATTGCTCAAAAATGAATCTGATTTTCAAGCTGATTTACACTGACTCTTTCTGTTGGTTTTAACGAGGCGTTACCATGTTTGGCATTATTTGGGGGATTTAGCTGAGAATAGCTAATCTGTCAATTCAGAAGAGGAGGGAATTTAAGCTTGCTTGTATCTTTTCTTTAAAAATTAAAAGATATGTTTGAGTTTATGACAATATTTATGAAGCTTTCTAAGAACAAATTTTTGTTAAAATATAGTTTTGTGGTGACTGGGTTTTATACTCGAAAGCAGTAAATACCCTTCAGTATGAAGTGAAAACTATAAATGCTAACAGGTTTAGCATTGAATTACCACTAGATGTCCGTGATTCAAATCATTGAGGGCCTTTGGAACTTGGGCGTGTAGTTGACTTTGAGGAATGTTTAGTACTATTTTTTGCCAAAGCAAAATGTGCAACTATCAAGTTAGTAGTGTTACTCTACTTGCCATAATGACATAAATTTTTTTCTAGCAAATTTCATGGCTTTGAAATATATCAAGGTTTTAACAAGTATTCCCCAATATTTTGAAGATTTCTAAGGGTACGTTTTTATTTTATGTTATCAAATAAACCACTCTATTATTTTGGATTTTAATGTTGACTTACAGAGATTTGAAAGTAGGAGGTGGGTGGTGTAGACAGTGCTTCACATCTGTACCCTGTAGGCTGTTTGTATTTTCTTTGCTTTAGCAGAGAATGCCTAACTCACTAGAATCGTTTTTATTCCTTTCAGGTAAACATATTACCAGAAATACAACATCAGCTTTGCAGAAGGGAAGGATTATGTCAACTAATTAGAAGATTTCCAGGTAATCTTTCATTTGCCTCCTTATGCATAAACCTGTGAGATATATAGGATTCCTCAGCAGACACCGACTAAGGAGGTCTCAGATCAGCATACTAAACTCCTTTGTTTATCAATTCCACTATCACCAATCTTCCAGAATCCACAAGGTTTTGCCAATGGGAGGACCTTGATAATAAGGAATAACACAAAACACTGATATTCTTTCTTTTAGATTTGCCTTCTAACTTTCTAGATGAATATTCCTTTTCTTCCTATGTATTTATTTTCAAAATAATTGCTGCTTCATATTTAAAACAATTATTATAGTACTTCTTAATTATACAAAACTTGAGGTTTTAAAAAAATGTATTTCTTTATGTTAAGTGATTCTGATCTTAACAATTTTGCTTCTTCTTTCTGAAGTGCTCTCAATTTGTCTTGACAACTTTAGAAATTTGGGACAAAAATTACCATCTCACTTCCTCGTAGAATCCCAGAGTGTAAAAAACACATCAGATGGCATATGAGTCTTCATAGATGAAATTATAGCCTACTTGAAAACCCATCAGTGAAAGAGTTCCTCACATTTCTAGTTTAAAACCCACTTAATGTTTAATAGTTATGCCCCTAGAAAGTATTGCACTATATAATTAAAATTTAAATCCACATAATTTAAATTATGTTTTTAAAAATTAATTTGTGTCTGAGTTGAATCAGAAAATTGGTATCTTAACCCATCAGCTTTTCCATGGGGTTTCTGCTTCTACATCAAACATTAACCACATTGGCATATCCCATTATAAAGACTACAGTCTTCTATTGTCATTTACCAAGGATTAAAATAAAATAAATATAAATCAGCAATTAATCTTTCAATTTAAGATACTTGTTTAAAATAAATAATAGCTGTATAAACCTGGTTCTGCAGTTATCATTTTATATGACAGGTGTATCTGACTCCCTAATCTCTTTGTTTTGTTTTTGTACACTTTAGGTGGATAGCTTTTTATTTTATAAAAAAAATAAGTAAAGTTTTCGTGAGAAGCAAGTAAAATATTCCCATTAATGCATTATTAATAAGTATCTAGAAATCCTTTAATTAAGGCAATTTGAAAAACATTTGTTTATGTTTTGACCAGAATTAACATACTTTTAAAGTATGTTTTTCTTTCTTGCTGTTTACATTTCAAAATGATTGATTAGCACTGGAGTTAGCAGAATAGAATCATAATAATGAAAATCTGTTTGTAGCCAGAAATGGATTACCAGTTTAAAAAAATTCCCCAAACAACTCTTACCTAAGTTTATATTTTGCTTCCATAAAGTTAAAAAGTTTTTTTTCTGTCTTTTTCCTTTAAACATTTTTTTTTCTCAAGAACATCTGTAAGTTCCAGACACATGTAGTCCTTTCCCCACTCTGTCTAGTTTGTAATTTTCTATTTATCTCTGTGACTAACAAGGTAATTTCATGGAATATACAGCCTTTTTAATCGAATTATTTCTCCTGTAATGTTATCTTTCTGTAGCTGAAGATAATTTTCTTAGATGTGTAGCTTTGAAGCAATATGTCTACAACATTGTTTTCTGATATAAGCTTTATAAACAATAGCTTATGTTAGAGACTCTGGCTATGAATATACAGTATACACTATAAAATCAGTATTCACAAGATTAAAAAACACATTATTTGTTGTGAATGCTGAATATTTAATATTGAATACAGATTAGATAGCATCATGCCGGTACCTAAAGTTATTTTAAAAAGTAAGGTGTTATTAAAAAGATAGTAAAACTAAACATAATACTATATACTTTAGCCATTTTATTTAAAGCCTAAGTGGCCCATACTGTTTTGAGCTGTGTTTCATTTAAAGACAGGCAAAACACAAATTTTGAAACCATAGATTTTTAGCTCCACCGCCTATTAGCTGTGTGAGTTAAATTTGGGGTTTGTTGGTTTTTGTTTTTGTTTTTTAATCTATATAGTGAGTAGAGTGAGACCCATTTCACAGATTTAATTTAAAAAATAAAGTGTAGCTACAGGTATGTCTATGTGTGTGTATAATTTTATTTGAAGATTGAAGCATATTACAATATATATGTATTATGTACCTCCAAAATGGTAACTGGATGATCCTAGATTTGAAAAGTCCATCAACAGGCCTTTCAATATTTTCTCTCTACATATGACTGATTATCACTACAGTTTTATGTTTCTGTCAAAAACTGTGAGGAGTCTGAGATTTCACCTACTTCCAAGCTCACAAGTCTGCCTGCCACAGTTTCATGGGAGCTGGCAGAAGACAGGAGACTCCTGGGTCAGAGACAAATCACTTTATTGTTTGTAGCAATAGCAGCAGACAGATTATCAGCATTGACACTGGTTCACTGAATCCCAGCTCCCTCAGGGCAAGTGAAGAGGGCTAGGAGGTGACACTTGTATACTAAGTGGTTTGCATTTCCAGAGCAGAACTCTGACCTTAGGGAGTTTGAATGTTCCTAATGGTCAGTGAGTATGCCTGCCCTTTGCCTCGGAGAGAGACATTATTTTTGTTATACTGGACAGAAACTTCTCTTTGCTCTGGAGTGAGACACCATCCCTATCTTTCAAGGTTATCTGCTGCATAAATATCTTTGAAAAGATAGTTCAGAACAGATTGTCAGTGCCTCTGTTTGCAAACGATGCAAAAATGTGAAAGATTCATGGAGAAGTATCTCCTAACCATTTCAGAGAAGAATACCTGACAGGTTTTAGCTCTGAAGCTTAAACAATGTATAATTCAGAGCAAGATTTAAAGCCTGGTTGTGCTTCAGTTTTTTTATCTATAAAAATAAGACATTTGGCAATGATCGATAATGGTGAGATTTCATGATTCCACCGTGCCTTTTTCCCATACAGACGCGCTCTCCCAGGCTTTATCTTGAGCAGTAGGTAGAGACAAGGATGCTATGAATGGAGGGATGATCATCCTGATAAATCTGAGTGGGACCTTGCAAGTGTGGCAGGACAAGCAGAGTTTGGGCCAGATATATATGGGAGCGTTTGAAGACAGAGTGTCAGACTAAGACAGTCTGTTCCGTTCCCCAACCACACAGAGTGTACCTGCCATTAAACTTGGGACTCACATTGAAAGGCACAAATCCATGGAATTTTTACTGGCTAGCACAAAGGTTTATTTTTATCTTGCCATTTAATGCTTTGGTGTTTGAAATCAAATGTTTTCATTGGCCCAAACTTTCTGCTAATGGTTTTTGTTGCTTTTTATTGTTTGTTTTTTTTTGATAAAAAGTTTTTTTCCCCTGTATTTGAAATATGAGTACAAAACAGAACATCACAGAAACTGTTTTCCTTGGGTCGTTGTTTTTGTTCTCCTTTATGATATCCAAGAAGCCCTGGTTAGGAGTGTGCCAAAGTTTTGGCTATTTCTCATTCTTTCCAGTAGTTTTATCTTAGTTCTGAGCACTGGCTTTTACATGAAATTTGAAATGTACCCAGACTCGTACTCAAAGATAGCATTTTGAACATTTTAGGATCTCTGGCCTCATCTTTTTAGTAATGTGAGTAACATAAAAAAGGAAAAGGAAAATGATAAATAGAATTTACACATTCTGTTGTATCGAAACAAGTGTAGACTTTAAAAAATTATAGATATTTACTACCAAATATAAAATATATCTTTAAATAACATAATTGAACTTATTTTAAAATATTGACCAATAATAGCTTTTATCTCACATGGAACTGATGATTGTTTTTAAAATTCTAGGTCTAAAAAATTCTGTTTATCATATGATATCAGTGAAGTATTGTCAGGGAAGCAAATAGCCTAGCTTGAATTTAAACAAAGCAACATGGAAATTGTCAATGCTTAATACCATTTGAGGATTTTTATTGATTTCATTTTTTCCTCTCCTCTGCTGTAAGGAATGTACTCCTTCAAACAAGAATGTGAGAAAAGAGATTCCCAGTGTTAAAGGAAACTAGGGACTTACCTCTACGAGGCAATCAGGCAAACTTTCACAGAAGACCAGAGTTTGCTTTTCTCTGTGCTCTCAAATGCTGACACCCCCTCTATGTGTCTTCTGAATGCTCCTTCCTGTTTATATCTTTCCAAAGTCTTCCACCTCGGTCCCACACGTGATTATATCCTTTGTGCAAAACATTCTTTCCGCAAGTAAAACTCTCATCTTTTTAGTATGACTGACTTCAGCTAGGTAATAGCAGCAAGTAAGTTGATGGAACTAATTCAGACTAAATTACACCCTCACCCCAGTCATAAGCCTCTTAGATGTATTTGCATTTTTATAAAAGAAGCTTGCAAACCCAATGAATTTCTAATTGGTAGAATTTCTGGAAGCGCATTCAAATTCCCACTCAGTTCATCCAGTCCATTATCGAGACTATAGCCAGAGTGATCTTTTCCTCCATCTCTTTCAGAAATAAAACAAGTCTATTGGGCAGTTTGTCTACGGACTAAACAGTGAGGCCCAGGTAACTAGCCTTCTGATGCTCTGACTCGAGCTGGGGATAGATTTTTAACTAGATCAGAAGTCACACACCCAAATGTTAACAAGAGCCTGGCATGTGACATAAAGAATTCGTAACAAATACAGAAGCTTGAGAGACCAAATCACCCGCACATTTTCAGTATTTGGCTTGTCATCAAATGTATAGACTCATTAACATAAGCCATTTGGACTCCAAGAAGAGAAGAGGAGTTGGAGACATAGGAAAGTACAAGGCAGTATGACGTGGCATCACCCAGATATACCTCAGCAGAGTGGCATTGCTGGAAACATAAAGTTCCCTCATGTTTCTCATCCCTGTTGAATTCAGTTACCACTAAGATTCAGATCCCATCTGGTGGCCTGGTCCTTCTCCTTCTACCTCTTTATTCCCGTACTTCTCTCCACTCCTTCCTCTTCGCACATGTTTGCATTTCTCTAAACCCTTGGTAACTCCACCTTCCATTTTCCTCACAAAGTGGTAACTGTTAATCCCTAAGAACAATGAAGCTGGGTGTTCTACTAAAACCTTAATCTCTGGAGTTGGGAGGGATTTGTTGGTGTCTCTCTGCCAGTCCTCCTTACTCCCATCTCTCAACATCCTGATCATTCAGAATATTCAATAAGAAAATCATCACCTTGGTTAACTTCTTCTGGAGACTTCAGATCTGCTATCATTCTTATCAGTTTTGATGTCCACACCAATGACCCTTTCATCATCACAGCTCTTTGATCTCATCAAATCCATGACCTTCCTTTCTCTGCACCTTCTACCTCCCGCCTGTGTAGCCTTGCTGATTAGTAACTTGCATCACAGACAACTACATCCATCTTTGAGACGTTAAACTAATTTACCACTTTATAATCACTGTCTTTCTGGCTTTTTCACTCCTTCAATGCCTCTGAGCCTAGAATCTCAGATGTCACTTTCAGTACTCTTAATTCTGCTACTTTCTCCAAGGCCCTCAGCCATATTTGGCCATTAGAGAGCATGAATAGTGGTCAGTGGAGGTAGATTCTGTTTATCAAGCGTGATTCTGTTTTCAGGCATGAAAGGTCATAGAAATGTTCTTCTCTTTCTTTCCTGTATCCTGTTAAGTTTTTTGGCCACCCATGAGAAGGAAAATAGAAATCAGATTTTAAAAATGATCAAACATGCATTTTTAAATTCCTTTTCCCTTTCCCTTTTATTATGCTAGTGAGCCACATTCAATATGAAAAGAATAGAAAATACAGATAAGCAAAAAGCAAGAAAAATGTAAATTTAGTGAAACTACATAATTTTCCATACTTTTCCTGTTCATGAACAATTTTTACATACTAGAGTACCATGCAATTCAAGTGTGAGCAAATCGTGGCATGTTTATCTGTGGAAAACTATGAAGACATTAAAAGTGATGGGAAGTGGGGGTAAAAGTGATGGAGGGACTTCCCTGACGGTCCACTGGTTAAGACTTTGCCTTCCAATGCAAGGGGTGTGGGTTCAGTCCCTGGTCAGGGAGCTAAGATCCCACATGCCTTGAGGCCAAAAAAACAAAACATAAAACAGAAGGAGTATTGTAACAAATTAAATAAAGACTTTAAAAATGGTCCACATCAACAACAACAAAATCTTCTAAAAAAAGTGATGGAGAGCTACATTTATTGGCATAGAAAAATATTCACACTATATTGTTGAGTTAAAAATAAAGAGGAGTGGGCTTCCCTGGTGGCGCAGTGGTTGAGAGTCCGCCTGCCAATGCAGGGGACACGGGGTCGTGCCCCGGTTCCGGGAAGATCCCACATGCCGCGGAGCGGCTGGGCCCGCAAGCCATGGCCGCTGAGCCTGCGCGTCCGGAGCCTGTGCTCTGCAACGGGAGAGGCCACAGCAGTGGGAGGCCTGCCTACCGCAAAACAAAACAAAAACAAAAACAAAATAAAAAATAAAAAAAATAAAAAGGAGTAATCCCAATATATATATAACATATATTTTATATTAGTATATATTTTACCTATTCATACAATATCTATGTAAAATATATGTTAATAATATATTTTGTTTTAAAACTATATACTTACATATATACATATGTATATTAATTCATTTAGTCCTCACAATGTCTCCATGAGGGAGATATCATTATTATTCCTATTTATCTCAAGTATAGAGAAATTAAGTAAAATTTTCAGTATCACACATCTAACAAATGGTATCTTCACATAGTCAGTATGAGTCTGGAGTCTGCTTTCTTAACCACGTCACCCCTCCAAACTCCTCCGGGTGGCATTCACGGCCTGCCACAGGCTGAGGTCCCTACATTTCTCCCTGGTCTCCTGTTGTCCCCCAACCTAACTCTCTGCTCAAGCCAAGTCCCGCCCTTCACTGTCCCTTCAACACCAGGCTTACTGCCTGCTCTTTTTCCTGCCTTCACCCTAATGACCTTATTTAACTTAACCATCTCTTTAAAGATGTTTTCTCCAAATACAGTCACATTCTGAGGTACTGGCGGTTAGGCCTTCAACATGAATTTTGAGGATTCAGCCCATAACAGCCAAGAAAGAGGCAGGGAACTGTGATTGGCAGTTCACCAGATCCATATGGTGAGAGGAGAACAGATCCCCAAAGGAAGAAAGATACTGGACACATAAAAACAATGGATGTCTATTATTATAGGGTTTTTTTGTTTGTTTGTTTGTTTTTGCGATACGCGGGCCTCTCACTGTTGTGGCCTCTCCCGTTGCGGAGCACAGGCTCCGGACACGCAGGCTCAGCGGCCATGGCTCACGGGCCCAGCCGCTCCGCGGCATGTGGGATCTTCCCGGACCGGGGCACGAACCCGCGTCCCCTGCATCGGCAGGCGGACTCTCAACCACTGCGCCACCAGGGAAGCCCTATTATAGGTTTTTGATAAATATTTATTGATTGTTTATGATAAAGCCCATGGCATTCTTTAGGCAGAACGAATCATTCTGCCTAAATGATTCATTTTAAAGTAAGGGAATATTCATGTTTCCTTCTCTTTGTTACTTTCTACCATGAACCCCAGTTCTCACATGTTCTCAGACGTTTCTCTGCTCTCCAGAGCTAGCTAATATGAGCAATTAATTCATTCTGCTCTACTTTCCTCTCTCAAGTATACCCTTTTTTTCATTTGATATACTTCAACCCCAAATAATAATTTTATGGATAACAATTTTAGACACCATTGCAGACCAGTCAGAATTTCATGGAAACTATTGAATCATGCAAATGCAGCAATCGTCTACTGAGTCTGGCCTATCCAGAAAACTGATCACTGCCTGTGAGCCGTAAATCTCTAAATGGACTAATCACAGACACAATCAAATGGAGACTTTGAGAAAACGATAGCATCGCCTTGCTTCATTTCCTTGAAAATGGGAAAAAATATTTGCTGCTTATTATAGCCTGTTAGTCGTAAGCTACTTAATGCTTCTTTCCATTTGGCATATCTTAAGACTAAGAAGCAAACTTGTTGACGTGCCTGGTATATATACTGTGACGTGCTTCCTGCCCGGCCACTGGCAAGACAGGAGGGAGGGTCAGTGGAGGCTGGTAGCACTGGGGTATGAGGGTCAGTGGGAGCTTTGGGAGACTTGCTTTTTCTTTGGGAGAAGCTAGATCGAGCTCAGTGGCCCAAAGGTGCTTCTTGCTCTGGTGTTGCTCACGACGTTACACTTTGCACTTTGGGCATCAGGACAGTGTGAAAGGGACAACACGTCCATGTTCCAGTAATGGAAAGGAGCATAATGGCAGCTCCTTGACATCTCGGAAGTTGTGCTAAAGACCGGCTGGCTGAGGGAGCTTATTAATCCCTCTGCTCTTTGGTTAAATGGCCCTGACCTTTTAAACTTGAACTGGTTTGGTGAATCTTTACATTTCCGGTGCATGACTTGTGTACCTCCTGCCATCATGTAGGTATATTTACTTATTTCACTTCGGGAGTTTGTTATCTTGTGCCAAACACTGGGACACGTGAGGGGCAAGATTGCGTAGCACACTTGCAACAATGTGTGTGATTCTGATGATTAAATCTGATTTTCAGCAGACCATAGAGGAAGAGGTGATAAGAGAGGTACTTACTTTTGTTGTCCAAATCTTTCCAGTAAGTCCCCATTTACTTTAAACATAGTGGAGTAGCACTGCGTCTAAATGGCACAAAAACAACTTGTTAAAACATGAACAACTTTAAACAACGAAACTGAGTTCCCTTTGCATTACGTAATAAAACCTCAGTGAACTATACTTGTACTTCATGGATTTGTTTACCCTGTTTGCCCAGCCTGCATCTATTAATCAATAGTTTATTCCTCGCTGTGTGTAGATACGTTCCGTGACTCAGTATGTTGCCCTCTGAAATAAACTCTACCATATTTGTTTGCCTTTTCCTCAACAAAAACATTGCCCAAGCAGTGATTGTGATATTTTCCCCATATCACTTCTTCCTGAGCCACTGTATTTGCAACAGAAATACTAGCAGAGAATCTGAAATCTTGATAAGATGCCTCCCCAAAACATAACTTGCTTTAAAATAGCTGAAAAACCTCTTACAGAAATGGCCAACCTTTTTATTTTAAGCCATCAGGGGCTACTTTATTTGGGGATTATAAGAGCTAGATTAAGAAGGGGACAAAATGAAATCAAATTCTAGAAGTTAGCTGCTGAAGTGGTGAAAATTCATCCTGAAACTTACATACTTGCCTTGTTTTGTGAGTAAACTCAATAAGCAAAAGAGAACTATTCTATGATTCTATGATTTTGATTCATTTATTTCTGTATATATATACAGAGACAGAGAGAGACAGACAGAGAGAGACAGAGATTTTGGCGTTGGAGGATATAGTATGTTGAACTTCAAGAAAATCTCTTACCCAGTCTCCTTCTGGTGGTAGAGGTAGATATTGAACAACAACAACAAAATTACAAGTGTTATGAAAGAGAAACAATGTTAGTAGGTTTGCAGTGCTCATGGCTTGTTCATTCATTTTCATGGAACTCCAGGGCTGGGAACTGACGTTTGATTTGCAGGATATCATTGATATTAGGAAATGAAAACCCACTAAAGTGATGCATTGGCCCTAAGGCACACAACTTCATAAAGTGTATGTTACATAACACATTTATTCATGGGAAGATGATACTTGTTGTGACTAGTCTCTTGAAGTTCTCATTGTAACCATAATAATTAATAATATGATTTATTAGGACTGATACATTTTAATAGGCGTTTAGTGTCTTCCAGTCTGATAGATCCTGTTGAAATATATATTGATAAAAACCCAAAATGGGATTTGCAGCAAGCTACAGTGAAATACATTCATTTCCCTAAATAGAATCTTAGAATCCTTCATCTGTAGTTGAAGTTATGATTAGAAAGGATACGTATCTTGGCAGAAGTATAATTAACTGAATGAATGGAGTTGTTTTGGAAGATGCTTTACTCTTTGATGATGGGTTGGGTGTGCTTCTGTCTGGGAGAGACGCATAGACTCTATTATATGGTAAACCCCATTCAAATCCCTGTGATTCACTGCTCCGATAACTTTTGGGACGATTTTCTTTAAACTTCTCTTAGCACCACCTAATGGTAAAAATGATATCATAGTCATAGCAGCAGTTACAATCCCAGTGTTGATAGTCATTTCACAAGAAAATGTGTAGCTTATCAAAGGGTCAACTTACCCCTAAATAGACAAAAGTAGGTAATTCAGCCACGTTAACTGAGAAGGCCTTTTGAAGGACTCTCTTGCCTCATCGATTTCTGGGTTGGCTCATAAGTACTGGTAAGAATCCTAGCCTCAGAGGTCAGAAGAATTCTAACCTTCAACCTAGTAAAGGCGGAAGTCAGGAATCCTATGGTCCCCGTATGAGGAGACCTGAATTCTAGTTCCACACAGCTACTAAGTGTAGTGACATGACTCTGGGAAAAGTACTTGGTCCATTTGTGCCTCTTTTCTAGACTTGTAAGATAGGAACAATTATAGTGACCATTCTTTCCTCACAGAGTTGTCATGCAAATGCTTTATAAAAGAATATGTGTTGTAAATCTATGAAAGTAATATTAAGGTATCATTTCTATATTGCTCAAGATATCCATGAATTGATTCAGAGAGAAAAATTGAATGAGGTGTTCAGTTTTTCAGATTGACATAAAACTGTCACAACAATATATATTGTTCTTCTTTTTGGAGGCATGCTGATATGGAAAGAAAGCATATTGATGCCCAAGTATTTATCTAAAGTTAGAGGTTGAGTATAGAGAGTCATCAAACACGATTAGTAGTAATTTTGTGTTTGTTTTACAAATAGATTGGGGCTTCATGATTTATGCCACAAGGTTATATTATAGATAAATTACCCTCAAATAATAACACGTGGTAACATTAATTCTTTACTTATCATGTGTCAGACACTGTGTCAAGCCCTTTATCTACTTACTCTTTTAACCCTCTGTAACCATCTGTGGGGCAGATACTGATATGCCTTCTTTAGATAGAGGAATGGAAGTCCAAGAACGTCTGAGCTACGCAGCTGGAAAGGAGCAGATCATATCTCAGGTACCATGCTCTTGTAACAGGCTTGAGCCACTATACTGTATTTTAAGCCTGTCCCTTATAATGCAAGAAAATAAGAAAGGAGCTATTTAAGAAAGCCTAATACCTGGGCGTAATGAGAAAGGGAACTTGTTTACTATTTATTATTATTATTAATCATCAGTATTATTATTTGATCAACTAAAGTAATTCTTATAATTTCTTATTTATCATAATATTTACATATAAGGAGATATTAAGTGAATTTGCTGCAGGCAGGAGATTGTTTTGCTTTAGTCTTTTTTGTTTGTTTTAGTTTTTTAATAGGGAACTCAGTAACAGATGGGGATTGCCTACCCTGGGAGAGTCAGAAGCTCAGGTCCTCAGTGCTCACTGGCACTTTCTTGAGGGTCCTCTCTACCTTTCTTCTGTTACCTTTTTATCTGATGTGCCCACTCAGGCTCAGCTCCTCAAACCATCCACAACCATTTTTAGGCAAAGTAGAAAATTTCACGTGACAAACCTCATACCGCAGCCGTATGCCTGGGGTTCGGGGCAACTCAGATGTGGGCGTAGCCACCAGCCTGAGGTCTGGGCCTCTGGAACGACAGTGACCACTTTGGGCCACGTGGAAGGACCAAGCATTAGTAGTCCTGGCTCTTGGAAGCTGCTCTTCTGACCTTTTCGGGAGGGCTTTTAGAATTCACTGGCTATGCTGCCAAAAGGGTTTATAAAGCACCAATCTGGGGATGTGAAATTAATGAATGTAAGTAGAACAAAATTACGTTTTGTGGGTGATACATGATTTCTGTCAGAACAAGTAATCGCCTTGACCTGATGGCGCATCTGCTGTTGGGTAGTGGCGAGTGCAGACTGAGCCCGGCTGCATATGTGTGGATCCCATCTTGACGTCTTAATAGCCCACTGTCCTTGGGCAAGTTTCTTACCTTCTCCATGCTTCAGTTTTCTGTCTGCAGTGTAGGGACAATAATGACTCTGCCTCCTGGGGTTGGTAAGAGGATCGAAGGAGTTCGTGCACTTAAAGTACTTGGAACAAGGCCTCACACAGAGTCAGCAACCCATGAACATTAAGTATTTAATAAGCATTTCCATAAATATTAGTTGCTTCAGTAAGTATTTCCATAAATATTCGTTGATAAGTACTAACCACTGCTCCTATCCAGTTGGTGAGACCCATGTTTTTCAGGATTCACTAACCTGGGAATAAAGCTAGGATCTTTTTTTTTTTTTTTTAACGTCTTTATTGGAGTATAATTGCTTTACAATGGTGTGTTAGTTTCTGCTGTATAACAAAGTGAATCAGCTACACATATACATATATCCCCATATCCCCTCCCTCTTGTGTCTCCCTCCCACCCTCCCTACCCCACCCCTCTAGGTGGTCACAAAGCACTGAGCTGATCTCCCTGTGCTATGCAACTTAAAGCTAGGATCTTAAAATGGTCACAAAAACATTTCTTTGCCTCCACCTCCACTCACTATCTTCAGGCCTCTTCATCTCAAAATCCTGCTTCCAATCACTTTTGGATCATCCTAAAGCAATCCTTTCATTCATTCCTATCAGACCTCACATTCTTTTTGGATAAATTTATTTATTAATCTCTGGTGGATCTGGAAGGAAGTATCTATAACTTACCTATACACATAACTTCAACAAGCCCTAATGTAATGCCCTAACTTTGATATAAAGGACAAATAAAAGGCAAGTACTTTATAGTGTAACAATTTGTAATCTAATATGTAAATGTTTAGGCATAATGACAGCATAAGGAGTAATGAAATAGTCAAATCCTCCCTCTTTTATTTGGAATCTCCATGAATGTGACAGGTACAAATTCAGATTGGTGCAGTTGTATCATAAGGAAACTAAGATTCCATGGGTCACATTGCTGTTGGTGAACAACTCTTGAGACAGTCACAAGCAAAACAAAGTATAGTGTTCCCTTGCTTGACTAGGAAATCACACTCCTGAAAAATTCAGTGTATGTTAAAACTGGGTAAAATGCTTGGGGTTTATATATAAAATGGAGTCACGCTCCAGGTTCAAATAATTAGCAACAGGCTTTTCATCCACTTCAATGTCCAGTGAGACATTCAAAAGTGATATAGGGTGGGGGAGAATTTATTGTTTTGCACAGAGCGATATTCAACATAGTAACAGCTGTTGTGGTATGTGCCTTGGCCGATGAGAATGGATATCTCACTATTCAAACAGGCGCTGGACTCTGCACCTTACCAATACGTTCCAAATAAACATCAGCCTTATCCTATATAAGGCAGAGATCTGGGCTTTATAACCCTCATCTATTAAATTCCACTAGCATTCTTGATCATTGTGGTGGCCTCAAATGCCCCGTTTGTCTTAGAGGGTGTACCTTATGTGCTCATGAACACAATCCTCTTATACTCGATACCGTGTCCACTGTTTTCTCCATTTCTGCTCTGGTGCCCTGTGGTCATCTGCTGCCAATGTAACCGCTGGTCACACCCACCAAAGGTGTTCTGCCACTGGAGTGCCCCATGGCAGAGGCTGCTGCTGCACCTGCCATTGTGTGTGCTGTCCCATGCCCAGTGTAAGGGATCCTGAGGTTCATGCTGTGCCTGCTTCTCCTCTGGCTGCTGCTGAAACTGTTGGGTGCCATGTCCCATGTACCAGTCACTGTCTTGTCCATTGGCTGGAAGTCTACGGGTATTCTCAGAAGCCTGAATAAGTCAACACTAAATTGGTTCAGTAGTAAAAAATCAATAGTCAAAATCTTTCTTTACGTTATTTTTTTTCTATTGTATGTAATGTTACACTCTCACTAAAAAAACATTCTTTCAGTATTGTTTTAGCTTCTGACCTAGAACCTGGAGTGGCAGTAAGGCCTGTGGAATATAGGAGCAACATACTAAAAGCTCCCCTTCTCTTTCATGTTGTCCTGTTATCCTTGGACTTCTCTTCCATCCACTCTTTTTTCTCTAGGACAGATTCCTTACTATTAGGCTTTACCCACAGTTCTTCCAGTCAGAGCCAGACATAGTGAACTCCTAGCTGGACACGGATTGGTGTCACACTAAAACTCCATCACACTGGTAAATAATAACCAGACAGCATTCTTGTCATCATTCATTGACCATAGGGTTTCAAAGAACAGCAACAAAAAGTAGGTGTCTTGTCTTTTCTTAGTTTAGGGGGTTGGGATGGTCGTGTTTAATATCATTGAGTTCTAACAATGTCACGACTGGACCTGAAATATTTCTGTTGAGCATATGGAAATAGGACTGCATTTATCCTTCAAATATAAAGCCATAGCTATTTATATTCTTGTGTTCCAAATATTGCAGAAGCGGGAATGTTTACTTTGTATCTAAATACAGAATTAAGAAGAAAAAGAGAAAGATTACGTGGTTAAGTGAACTGATCATGCCTAATTTATCTTTTCGGTTCAGTATTTTGTAATGTTTCTGTTTCTAGATTCCTTCTCTCAGTCCTGTGTAGGTTATTGAGCAGCCAATTTTAGAAGAGCTTGTGTCATTTAAGAGAACGAACTTTAAACTATATTCAAAGAGGACTACGAAAAGCAAAGATACCACCGGCAAAGTGATATTTAAAATTTTCCAGTTACGTGATTTATTGGTAAATCTACACGGGCTGTGCCACGAGCAAAACAATGTGCCAGGTGTACTCTGAGCTTTTAATTAAGAGAAATTTTACCTTTTGGACAGATTTTAATAGGGTATTTTGCTGTTTGTAAGCCATTGAAACAACGGTTTAAGCCATTCGTGGGTGAAAAGCCCTTAATTATGTAGAATATAGATCATGAGGGAAGCAAAACCGAAAAACAACCCAAAATCCAATTGACTCATGTCAATTTGGAAAATTTCCAGTTGTGCCCTAATGTCACCTCAAGCCCCTGGGACTAATGGCTTCTGTGAATGGTTTAAGTGATTTGGTAAATAAAAGCCAGATTTGGGGGACCGAAGAAAATGCTGAGTAAGGAGCAACATTCTCAGAGAAATCGGCTGTAGTGGTGAGTTGGAGGCCAGGTGAGTAGTTGTGAGGCAGCGAGCTGAAAACGTGAATCGCAAATCATTCCGTGGATAATGGCGGCCATGAACCGTTGTCACTTTTCACTCTAGATCCATGAAATTGAATGCACAGCCCTTCTAATAGAAACTTAATGTACTTTTCTCTAAATCAGATTTTGCTCACCTGCCTGTGTCTGTATCACCCGCCCTCGCCCTGCCTCTTCCTCATAGCTATACGCCCCCGCAGCCAAGTGGCCCAAGGGACCTGACCTTGGCCCCAGGGGATTGAGCCAGGTGTGGCAGGGAGCTTAGGCAAAAATGGCCTCTCCGAGGGCTTCCCTGGTGGCGCAGTGGTTGAGAGTCCGCCTGCCGATGCAGGGGACACCGGTTCGTGCCCCGGTCCGGGAAGATCCCACATGCTGCGGAGTGGCTGGGCCCGTGAGCCATGGCCGCTGAGCCTGCGCGTCCGGAGCCTGTGCTCCGCAGCGGGAGAGGCCACAGCAGTGAGACGCCCGCGTACCACACACACAAAAAGGCCCCTCCGAGAGAATGCTGAGCATTAGGTTGTGTTAAGCAAACAAATTAATTAAAACGCCCCCTCCAATAACAGCATGACTTACTAGTAAATAAGCCTTGAGGAGTAGTTTAAATTTTTTAATAGTTTTTTTGTTTCTTTGTTTTTGAGAGTAGAGTTGGGGACAATATGGCAGCCAAGGGGCAATTAGCCTTATTCAACACACAATGAAATTTCCGCTAAATTCTACTTTTACAACCCTCTTTTTCCCCTAGGCAACCCCCCCCCCCAGCTCACCAAAACACCATCCTGCACATCCGCTCTCCTCAATGGTCTCTTTGTCCACTTTCCTCTCTAACTCATTTATATAGATTTAAAAATAAATTTATTTTTTCCCATACTTCAAACAACATTGCAAAGATTTGGTTCCCATATAAGCATGTATCATTCTTTCTTAGAGAGGAAAAGAGGACCAAAGGAGCAGAAAACCTCTACTTTGATAATTTTTCACTGTTACTTAGCCTTTTCCCCTTTTGACTTAAAACTAGCTTGAATTTTTTCCACTACTTACAATCCAGGCTTTTGATTCAGCTTCCATCGGCTGGGTCTACAGAGTCAAACTCTAGCAGAGAGCTTGATTGTTAACTCATGACTTTGAACCCCTGAGTGAGGCCGCAGCTCACAGAATTTTTTAAAGCAATGACTGCACATCCCTAATTTATTGAAAATGACTGAGATATTATTGGATACCAGAGAATTATCTTCCCTAAGACGTTTAGTGTGTTTTGTAAGAAATAGCAAGATATGAATGACATTATCCACCACCCACCTATTTTAAGGCAGCTAAGTAGCAGCTTAGACCCGGAAGTGCAGTCTGGGATTGCAAGGACATGCAAACAAGTGGTGGTAACTGAGGTAAAATGCTGATGTCAAGGGGTGGTGGTGTGATGAATTGGAAGATTGGGATTGACATATTTACACTAATATGTATAAAATGGATAACTAATAAGAGCTTGCTGTATAAAAAAATAAATAAAATAAAATTTAAAAAACCCCCAAAAACAAAAAACTCTGTAGCTTGAGTTAGAGTGTGTTAACTCTCTGGAAAATAATATATGTATGTAATATAAATATGTTTATATAATATATTAAATAAATTATATATAAATTAGGTAATTTATATATATGCATATGTATACACATATGAACACATATGCTAAAAGTAACTTGGCAGTACAAAAGATGCGAGATGTATGAAGAAAATATGAAGAATATTCTTATAGAAAATATTTATTTGAATTTAATGTCCCGGCCTAAATTCTACCCAGAGTAGAGAGTTTAGGGGGGAAAAATTCAAGATTTTAATCACCTTATTAACATCTTTAAAGACCAACAGTTATTTAACACTTCAGATATGAAGACCCTTCCCTCCCTTGGCTCAGTTAGTTGGTTAATTCTTTAGTCATTTACAAGATACAAAATAGGCCAAACGTACCTGGCTACTGATGGGCTTACCCAGCTCAAGGTGAAACTGAAGCACCAATTCAGAAACTCTTGTCAGGCTGTGCTTGGCTTCTGACTTGCCCTTGGTGCCCTCGTCTATGAGGAGTAGATTCCTGTGTCGCTCAGCTGAAACTGACATCCGCAGACTCCAGTCATATCACTGGTCAATTGAAGGGAAAGAACCTGAGGACAAAATGGTTCCGTAGGAACATGTTTGCTCTGTGTCATAACCAAAAATCTTTTCTGACATATTTCCATGTTTTTGACCTATTTCTGGCATTGGGATCTCTGGCCCTCATTAGATTTCATTTTGGCAATTGTCTCTAGTCTCTGAATGTTCTATATTTGTCTCACTCTTGGAGTCAGATATTATGAAAATATTGTTATTTTAAATATGTACTGGTTCACATATAATACGTTTATTTGTAAATACTATAGAAGTAGAGAAGGAAATTGAAGGTGATACCATGTACCGTTTATTATACAAAAAATATAGGGTGAAAATTGAAAACAGAGTTGGTCCGTGAAGGTGCCATTAAAGAAGAGCTATGTTCATGCGTGTTTTCACTTAAAATAGGCTCAATGAGTCACAGTGTTTGTGTCTTACATTTAAATTGAGATTGACTTGAATATACTTAAAAAAGAATTTGGAATCACTGTTACAAATTTCTAGTAAGTCATTTATTATTCTGATGTAAATGATATCAATAACATTTCATGGTTTACTCCAGAAAATGTTCCTGAGAAAAAGTTTAATATTAATAAAGTGATTAACTTATTTTTGCAGTGAGTGGGCTTAGACAGCTATTCTATTATCATATTTGTTGCACTCTAGGTACTAATGTTTGTGGGAGGTTGTGTTTCAAATTGTTATTAATGATGCTCATTAATTTATACCAAATTATTCATCTTTGGGCTTGCTGAAGTAGCCAAGTATTTTTTCTTTTCCTTTTCTTTTCCCCTGGAAAATTCATGTAGAAAAACATCAAAGCAAAATTAAGTTGCCATAAAGTAATAAAACAATCTTTCATGCTGCTTGATCATTGCAGTGAAATCATAGGGGCAAGAAATTGAAGTAGGAGTCTAGACATAGCTTTTATTACCAAGGAAAATGAGCAGAATTCAAGGTTTTTACGTTGTCATGGTCAAAACATAGAGGAGTCCATGGGGAAAATTGTTTTTGTAGAATTGCATGACTTTGACACTTCCACTGAAAAAGAACAGAAAGGAGGGCATTTATGGCTTGCATTTACTGAGTGCTCAGTAAGTAAGCAGTTGATTGATGGTTAGTTGGTGGAAACTTTATGCAATGATTACACTTTGATTTTTCTAACCTTGTACATACACCTATTTTTTAAAAGTATCAATACGAGTGTTCGGAAATAAGTCATTATTGTTGGTCTTTACTTTTACACACTTCAAAAACCCACTAAATAATATTTTACAAAATAATGAAGCACTTTGGTTGAGGTTACCAAGGTCATGAAGCATGACAAACTCTAGCACGTGAAGGACTGTGTTGTCAGGAAATCAACCCAAGTTATCTATATAAAATTCTCATCGCAAACAGAAGTCAACTCCTGCAGCCACCATCCCCTAATCGCGAGAGCATCTCCTAGCTGTATGGAAGAAAGACCCTCTTGGTGTGGGACAGAAGGAGACATCAAATCTACTTCACCTTCTGAGAAAAAATTTTGAAATCAGTTATTATAATTGTTTTTCTAGTCTGTGGTAAGATAACATACTACAAAGCAAATGCCCCTCTAAACATGCCTTCATGCTTGAGGGATTGAACCTTGGTTCAGAATGGGGAGAAAATTTGCGGCCTATTTCCCTTGGAACCAGTAGTTTAACATAGCAGACTCTATTATGGAAGCCATTCCAAAAGGAAACAATAGAATGACTGTTTTTTGCTCTGTTGAATCTTTTCAGAATTGCAACTTCCGGTGAGCCCCTCAGTGTGTCTGGATCAGAGCATACAATTAAAGCTGAGTAATTCAAGTCACCTTTTAAAAACAGTGAAGTCATATATGTGGAAACCAGGGGACTGGAGACGTGAACAGCTGTAAGCTAATCATCTTTAATTGTTATGTCAAGCGTGCATTTTAAGAGATAGCTAATAAGACAAAAGCACCAAACACATCTGGGGGTTTTACGTGTTTGAATTATTAGGTTCTGTTATATAAATTTTAGGCTATCTCTTCTTAATAAATAATGCCACCATCGATTTTCTGCTACACTAATTCAAATCTCTCTTGCCATAGAATAAACATTTGGGTAAATAGGACTCTTATCCAGGAAGTTACATTAATGGAAATTGAATTTAAAACCTTGGCCATGTGAAACTAAAATTTTAACTTCCATTTTATACTCAAATAACATGCCTTAGTCTACAAGTATGGCTGAATGATTCTTTTCTATTATTATTTTTTTATGGCTCTGAGAAAGCAACTGTAGGGTACCAAGTTATTCAAGTTACCTTCAGGGAAAGGATTTTGTCATGTAGATAAATTACAGTGAAAAATTAAGAGATTTTAATTATCTTATCCAACACACAAAATAGTTTGCCCCGTGTAATTTTATAATTATTAGGTAGTATTCCACAGTTAATAGTTTTTATTGAAGAATCATATGCATTTCTGCTTACCTAGACTTCAAAAGATGAAACAGCACACTCTTTTCATTGATCAAACTTAGATATTTGAAATATAGAAATATGATGCAGAAAAGAAAATAGTTATACATTTTGGTATCATTTATAATGAAATTATGTTTGTTTTATCACAAAATATTTAACTAGTGTTATTTTTCCTTTTTTAGACTGAAGTGTTTCCTAATACTTCATCCCTTAAATTAACCCTTAATTATCTGTAGTGCAGGTTATTAGGTAGAATCAAATTAGTGGGGAAAGTATTTTGGCATATTTTTGATGACCTGCCTGTCCACTATTGAGAAACAGTATCTTTTCTTGTGGACGATGAGATAGAGCAAAGGTAGGAGAGGGCAGAACCGGAAAATTTCAGGGGTATCCTAAACTTTTATATGTATCACTTTTGTTGGGATGGTACCAGATGTGACTAATTTAAATTTTTTAGATCTTTAAGCCTCATTTCAGGTACAATTTTAGACATCGTTTAAGGCAACCCATACACTGAAAGCTAGGGTCCAGTGAAAGAGAGATGGGGTGTACAAAGCTCTGAGGCAATTTATAAATTACATACCCCAAATTATGGAGCTTTAATTATATTTTTAATTTTTTAGGAATCAAACCACAGTCCTAGCTCCACAAGAAACACTCTTGAGAGCCAAAGATTTATCCGTAATTCTTAAAGCATATGTGCTGGTGACATCCTTAACTCCTCTGCGTGCATTCATTCATTCGACTGGCACGGTTTGGAATCCACCAAAGAAAAAACGCTTCACTGTCAAGGTAAAATTTCCATTGTTGCAGTTATTTCCCACAAAGTATACTGGAGATAAGTAAAGTGAGTTGGGCTGCCTTTCTCCGACCTTTATGATTATCAAATCCCAAGGAGCAAAGATTGTATCGTTTTATTGCTGCAAGCAGAGATTTTCATTTAATAGGTGCAGGTTCAGAAATGAACTGGAAACAGCTTAATTCACTAGGGATCACAAAGGCTACATCTTCTTTTTCTCTCAATTCATCTTTTTAGTTCAGTTCTTTGACCCATTGTAGAACTAGTTCTCAGCTGTGGTCTGTTTTTCTTGACTTTCCACTCATTCAAGAAAAATGTAGTCAGTGCAACAAAGGAAAATACAATTTTGCCCTTATGCTTTTTGCTTCATTTTTAGGAAGCATAATGCCTGTTTCATTTCACCATTCAATATGGGATACTTGCTGAGCAAAAAACAACGCTCTCAAGGGTGCCTGACACAGTAGCCATGACATAAAGCATGATGAGAAAGTTTTCAAGGGA
Source organism: Stenella coeruleoalba (assembly GCF_951394435.1). Classification (NCBI taxonomy): domain Eukaryota; kingdom Metazoa; phylum Chordata; class Mammalia; order Artiodactyla; family Delphinidae; genus Stenella; species Stenella coeruleoalba. Next base: position 76,193,249 of record NC_137155.1, read on the forward strand.
GAACTTAATAATAACCTCCAAAAAGTTTAGTTATAAGAGGTAATTCAGGTTAGCTCATTCGAAAATAAGGTCTAGTGAGAATATACTTGATACATTTTAAGGAGTTTCTGATTTTACAGAAATAATTTTTCAGAGTGTAGTTAAGGGGAAATGCACACATGCATTCTTTCAGTTTCTTCCCTCTTCCTCTTATCTGTTTTCTGAACGATTATTTCTGTAAGATCAAAGATGCCTTCAAAGAACAAATACTACCCGATCCCTCTTATGGAAGGAATCTAAACTAGTCAAACTCACAGAAGCAGAGAATAGAATGGTAGTTACCAGGGGCTGGGGAAAGAGGGAAATAGGGAGGTGTTAGTCTAAGGGTCTAAAGTTTCAGTTATGCTCAATGAATAAGTCCTGGAGATCGACTTACAGTATAGCGCCTATAGTTAATAATACTGAGATTTGCTAAGAGGATAGATTTTATGTTCTTATCACTAAATAAATAAATAAATAGGGTGGGTGGAAACTTTTGAAGGGGATAGATACATTTATGACTTGATTGTAGTGATGGTTTCATGGGTGTATACTTTTCTCTAAACTCATCAAATTGTATGCATTAAATATGTACAGGTTTTTGTATTTTAATCATAAAAAATGGTATTAAAAAAAGAAGGCACAAGTGCCTTTTATAGTTTTGAGAGATTTAAAAGTGACTGTACTTGATACTTTTCAGAATTTTTCTTACATAAACTGCACTTTAAGTTTTGGAAAATCTTCCAACAGTGAAAAATTTTTAAATGGTATGTTTAAAAATTGTCAATTAAAAAACCGATAAGCATGACAAAAGATGCAGATGTTACATTACTTAGTAAAGTAGGTAACTGATATTTTAAGGAAATGGTGTTGATGACTTAGGTCTTAAGGGTGGTTTATTTTAAAGACAATCATCTCATCTCAATTATATCAGTATTAAGTGGTTTTTGATCAGGAAAAAGTAGAATCTAATTTGATTTGTCTTTCATGTTATCTCCCACAAGTCTGCACAGTGGCTGTTTATTATTTCCCTAAGAACCTTTAATTATTCCCCAGTTGCCTTTTTCTATTAAGTTGAATTGTATGCAATTGCTAACTTGGCCAGTTTTGACCTACAAAAAATTACAGTTTCATATGATTCAACCAAAAATTAGAAATCAGATATAGAGAGATACAAGAATCATAATCCTCTATTCATGTCACATTCATGTATTCGACAAATGTTTGTTGAGCAGAGACCCAAATCCCTGTCCTTGTAGAACTTGCAACATCTGTGTGTGCAAGCCTCCTCTCTTGTTTTATCTGTTTTATTTAATACATTTTATCACCATTTCCCACTTAATTATCCTTCCTCTCAAAGGCCATCATTATAATGATTTAATGTGTGTGTTTTTTGTGCATATTCTTGTAAAATAAGCATTTTTATTTTGTTATGCATGCAAGTATCTTTAGCATATAAACTGTATTATATTAGATATTTTTTCCTTTATCTATCTATCTATCTATCTATATATATATATAGGGCCGTGCGGCATGTGGGATCTTAGTTCCCCGACCAGGGATCAAACCCATGCCCCGCCCCCTGCAGTGGAAGCATGGAGTCTTAACAACTGGACCGCCTAGAAAGTCCCTCTGACTATTTTTTAAAATGCAGCACTACGTATTTTTAGGAAGAAACCTTCCACGTTGCTATGTGTATATCTTCTGTTACTTTTTCACTGATTTTCAGTATTAGTGATGTGTTTCCCTTATAGTTTACCTCCCCACTGCTCCAGTGATAGACATCTGGATTGCTCCAGCTCTTGGCTAAAGCAAACAATACTTCAAATGCACAAATCCTTGTATCTGACTCTTTATGAACCTGCATATGATTTTCTGAAGAGTGTATACCCAGAACTGGGATGGCTGGGACATAAGATATAGGTTCATTTGATAGAATTAAATAATGCCAGCTCGCCCTCCAAAATGCCTGTATCAATTTCCATACCCCCGCATAGGCCAACATTTGACTGTTTCCAGCTGTGACAGGTGAAAAGTGTTATCTCGATCTTGCAAATAGCTCAATTTGCCCTCTCTCTGTTAACTTTATCACAGTGTTATTTTTTGATTAGAAATCTTCAATTCATTAATCAAATTAATTTTTCCATAGGCTTCCTCTTTGGGGATTTAGTTTCAGAAATCCTTTCTTATCTCTAAGTCACAAAGATGTGCTTCTCCATTTTTTTCTATTACCTTTATAATTTTCCATGGACATGTAAATATTTAATTCAACTAGAGATCACCTCTGATCCAGTTTTTTTCTTTTTTCCTAAATATTCCATTCTCACAGGCTAAAAACTCATCATTTCCTATGAATCTGATATCACTTTTGTTGTATAAGTTTCCATATGTATATGGAGCCGTCTCTGATGTCTCTGTTCGGTTCCAGTTGGCCCACTGCACTCTTTTTTATTATTTTGGCAGTATAAGTATGTCTTCATGCCTGACACGGGAGGTACCTCTTGTCTACTTCTTCTTTTCAAGATTGTTAACTATGTGATGGGCGTTTATTTCCTTATAAACATTTTAGAATATCAATTATACTTTTAAACTCCTACTGGATCCACCTCCTAGAGTAATGGAAATAAAAACAAAAATAAACAAATGGGACCTAATGAAACTTAAAAAGTTTTGCAAAGCAAAGAAAACTACAAACAAGACGAAAAGACAACCCTCAGAATGGGAGAAAATATTTGCAAATGAATCAGCGGACAAAGGATTAATCTTCAAAATATATGAACAGCTCATGCAGCTCAATGTTAAAAAAACAAAAACCCAATAAAAAAATGGGCAGGAGACCTAAATAGACCTTTCTCCAAAGAAGGCATACAGATGGCCAAGGACACATGAAAAGCGGCTCAACATCACTAATTATTAGAGAAATGCAAATCAAAACTACAATGAGGTATCACCTCACACCAGTTAGAATGGGCATCATCAGAAAATCTACAAACAACAAATGCTGGAGAGGGTGTGGAGAAAAGGGAGCCCTCTTGCACTGTTGGTGGGAATGTAAATTGATACAGCCACTTTGGAGAACAGTATGGAGGTTCCTTAAAAAACTAAACATAGGGGCTTCCCTGGGGGCGCAGTGGTTGAGAGTCCGCCTGCCGATGCAGGGGACACGGGTTCGTGCCCTGGTCCGGGAGGACCCCCGCACATGCCGCGGAGCGGCTGGGCCTGTGAGCCATGGCCGCTGGGCCTGCGCGTCCAGAGCCTGTGCTCCGCAACTGGAGAGGCCACAACAGTGAGAGGCCCGCGTACCGCCAAAAAAAAAAAAAAAAACAAAAAAAACCCACACTAAATATAGAATTACCATACGATCCAGCAATCCCACTACCAGCCATATACCCAGAGAAAACCATAATGCAAAAAGACACATGCACCCCAATGTTCATTGCAGCACTATTTACAATAGCCAGGTCATGGAAGCAACCTAAATGCCCATCAACAGATGAATGTATAAAGAAGAAGATGAATGTATAAAGAAGATATATGCAATGGAATATTACTCAGCCATAAAAAAGGAATGAAATTGGGTCATCTGTAGAGACGTGGATGGATCTAGAGACTGTCATACAGAGTGAACTAACTCATAAAGAGAAAAACAAATATTGTATATTAAAGCATATATGTGGAACCTAGAAAAATGGTACAGATGAACTGGTTTGCAGGGCAGAAATAGAGACACAGATGTAGAGAACAAATGTATGCACACCAAGGGGGGAAAGTGGCGGGGGTGGTGGTGGTGGTGGAATGAATTGGGAGATTGGGATTGATACATATACACTAATACGTATAAAATAGATAACTGATAAGAACCTGCTGTTTAAAAAAATAAATAAAATTCAAAAAAAAAAATCCTACTGGAATTTCAATATAATATTGAATTTTTAGCTTAATTTTTGAAGAGTTGATTATTCATAATATTGTCTCTCCATTTATTCAGGTCATTTTATTTGTCCTTCATTAGAGTTTAATTTTTATTCCTCCACAGAGATCTTATATGGTTTTGCTTAAGTTTATTTCAGGATTCCTGGGAGTATTTTTTGATATTGTTATTTATTTATTTATTTATTTATTGTAACATCTTTATTGGAGTATAATTGCTTTACAGTGGTGTGTTAGTTTCTGCTGTATGACAAAGTGAATCAGCTATACATATACATATATCCCCATATCCCCTCCCTCTTGTGTCTCCCTCCCAACCTCCCTATCCCACCCCTCTAGTTGGTCACATAGCACCGAGCTGATCTCCCTGTGCTATGCGGCTGCTTCCCACTAGCTATCTATTTTACATTTGCTAGTGTATATATGGCACTGCTACTCTCTCACTTCGTCCCAGCTTACCCTTCCCCTTCCCCATGTCCTCAAGTCCATTCTCTACCTCTGCATCTTTATTCCTGTCCTCCCCCTAGGTTCACCAGAACCATTTTCTTTTTTAGATTCCATATATATGTGTTAGCATACGATATTTGTTTTTCTCTTTCTGACTTACTTCACTCTGTATGACAAACTCTAGGTCCATCCAGCTCGCTACAAATAACTCGATTTCCTTTTTTTATGGCTGAGTAATATTCCATTGTATATATGTGCCACATCTTCTTTATCCATTCATCTGTCAATGGACACTTAGGTTGCTTCCATGTCCTCGCTACTGTAAATAGTGCTGCAATGAACATTCTGGTATGACTCTTTTTGAATTATGGTTTTCTCAGGGTATATGACCAGTAGTGGGATTGCTGGGTCATGTGGTAGTTCTATTTTTAGTTTTTTAAGGAACCTCCATACTGTTCTCCATAGTGAGAACAGTATCAATTTACATTGATACTGTATCAATTTACATTCCCACCAACAGTGCAAGAGGGTTCCCTTTTCTCCACACCCTCTCGGGCATTTATTGTTTCTAGATTTTTTGATGATGCCCATTCTGACTGGTGTGAGGTGATCCCTCATTGTAGTTTTGATTTGCATTTCTCTAATGATTAGTGGTGCTGAGCATCCTTGCATGTGTTTGTTGGCAATCTGTATATCTTCCTTGGAGAAATGTCCATTTAGGTCTTCTGCCCATTTTTTGGACTGGGTTGTTTGTTTTTTTGATATTGAGCTGCATGAGTTGCTTGTATATTTTGGAGATTAATCTTTTGTCAGTTGCTTTGTTTGCAAATGTTTTCTCCCATTCTGAGGGTTATCTTTTCATCCTGTTTATGGTTTTCTTTGCTGTGCAAAAGCTTTTAAGTTTCATTAGATTCCATTTGTTTATTTTTGTTTTTATTTCCCTTTCTCTAGGAGGTGGGTCAAAAAGGATCTTGCTGTGATTTATGCTATAGAGTGTTCTGCCTATGTTTTCCTGTAAGAGTTTTATAGTTACATTTAGGTCTTACATTTAGGTCTCTATAGTTACATTAGGTCTTACATTAGGGCTTACATTTAGGTCTCTAATCCATTTTTAGTTTATTTTTGTGTAAGGTGTTAGGGAGTGTTCTAAGTTCATTCTTTTACATGTAGCTGTCCAGTTTTCCCAGCACCACTTATTGAAGAGGCTGTCTTTTCTCCATTGTATACTCTTGCCTCCCCTATCAAAGATAAGATGACCATATGTGCATAGGTTTATCTCTGGGCTTTCTATGCTGTTCCATTGATCTATATTTCTGTTTTTGTGCTGGTACCATACTGTCTTGATTACTGTACCTTTGTAGTATAAAATAAAGTCAGGGAGCCTGATTCCTCCAGCTCTGTTTTTCTTTCTCAAGAGTGCTTTGGCTCTTAGGGGTCTTATGTATGTCCATACAAATTGTGAAGTTTCTTGTTCTAATTCTGTGAAAAATGCCGTTGGTAGTTTGATAGGGATTGCACTGAATCTATAGATTGCTTTGGGTAATATAGTCATTTTCACAATTTTGATTCTTCCAATCCAAGAACATGGTGTATCTCTCCATCTGTTTATATCATCTTTAATTTCATATGGGTCTTTCGTCTCCTTAGGTAGGTTTATTCCTAGGTATTTTATTCTTTTTGTTGCAATGGCAAATGGGAGTGTTTCCTTTATTTCTCTTTCAGATATTTCATCATTAGTGTATAGGAATGCAAGAGACTTCGGTGCATTAATTTTGTATCCTGCTACTTTACAAAATTCATTGATTAGCTCTAGTAGTTTTCTGGTAGGATCTTTAGGATTCTGTATATATAGTATCATGTCATCTGCAACAGTGACAGTTTTACTTCTTTTCTGATTTGGATTCCTTTTATTTCTTTTTTTTCTCTGATTGCTGTGGCTAAAACTTCCAAAACTATGTTGAATAATAGTGCTGAGAGTGGGCAACCTTGTCTTGTTCCTGATCTTAGTGGAAATGGTTTCACTTTTTCACCCTTGAGAATGATGTTGGCTGTGGGTTTGTCATATATGGCCTTTATTATGTTGAGGTAGGTTCCCTCTATGCCCTTTCTGGAGAGTTTTTATCATAAATGGGTGTTGAATTTTGTCGAAAGCTTTCTCTGCATCTGTTGAGATGATCATATGGTTTTTATCCTTCAGTTTGTTAATATGGTGTATCACATTGATTGATTTGCATATATTGAAGAATCCTTGCATTCCTGGGATAGACCCCACTTGATCATGGTGTATGATCCTTCTAATTTGCTGTTGGATTCTGTTTGCTAGTATTTTGTTGAGGATTTTTGCATCTATGTTCATCAGTGATATTGGCCTGTAGTTTTCTTTCTTTGTGACATCTTTGTCTGGTTTTGGTATCAGGGTGATGGTGGCCTCGTAGAATGAGTTTGGGAGTGTTCCTCTGCTATATTTTGGAAGAGTTTGTTTGGAAGGATAGGTGTTAGCTCTTCTCTAAATGTTTGATAGAATTCACCTGTGAGGCCATCTGGTCCTGGGCTTTTGTTTGTTGGAAGATTTTTAATAACAGTTTCATTTTCAGTGTTTGTGATTGGTCTGTTTATATTTTCTATTTCTTCCTGGTTCAGTTTCAGAATGTTGTGCTTTTCTAAGAATTTGTGCTTTTCTTCCAGGGTGTCCATTTATTGGCACATAGTTGCCTGTAGTAATCTTTCATGATCCTTTGTATTTCTGCAAGGTCAGTTGTTACTTCTCCTTTTTCATTTCTAATTCTATTGATTTGAGTCTTCTCCTTTTTTTCTTGATGAGTCTGGCTAATGGTTTATCAATTTTGTTTATCTTCTCAAAGAACCACCTTTCAGTTTTATTGATCTTTGCTACTGTTTCCTTCATCTCTTTCTCATTTATTTCTGATCTGTTCTTTATGATTTCTTTCCTTCTGCTAACTTTGGGGTATTTTTGTTCTTCTTTCTCTAATTGCTTTAGATGTAAGTTTAGGCTGTTTATTTGAAATGTTTCTTGTTTTTTGAGGTAGGCATGTATTGCTATAAACTTCCCTCTTAGAACTTCTTTTGCTGCATTCCATAGGTTTTGGGCTGTCGTGTTTTGATCGTCATTTGTTTCTAGGTATTTTTAAATTTCCTCTTTGATTTCTTCAGTGATCTCTTGGTTATTTAGTAGCATATTGTTTAGCCTCCATGTGTTTTTATTTTTTACAGAATTTTTCCTGTAATTGATATCTAGTCTCATAGTGTTGTGGTCAGAAAAGAAACTTGATATGATTTCAATTTTCTTAAATTTACCAAGGCTTGATTTGTGACCCAAGATATGATCTATCCTGGAGAATGTTCCATGAGCACTTGAGAAGAAAGTGTATTCTGTTGTTTTTGGATGGAATGTCCTATAAATATCAATTAAGTCCATCTTGTTTAATGTGTCATTTAAAGCTTGTGTTTCCTTATTTATTTTCATTTTGGATGATCTGTTTGCTGGTGAAAGTGTGGTGTTGAAGTCCCCTACTATGATTGCGTTACTGTCGATTTCCTCTTCTGTGGCTGTTAGCATTTGCCTTATGTATTGAGGTGCTCCTATGTCGGGTGCATAAATATTTTTGATTGTTATATCCTCTTGGATTGATCCCTTCATCATTATGTAGTGTCCTTCTTTGTGTCTTGTAATAGTCTTTATTTTAAAGTCTATTTTGTCTGCTATGAGAATTGCTACTCCAGCTTTCTTTTGATTTCCATTTACATGGAATATCTTTTTCCATCCCCTCACTTTCAGTCTGTATGTGTCCCTAAGTCTGAAGTGGGTCTTTGTACACAGCCTGTATACGGGTCTTGTTTTTGTATCCATTCAGCCAGTTTGTGTCTTTTGGTTGGAGCATTTAATCCATTTACATGTAAGGTAGTTATTGATATGTATGTTCTTATTACCATTTTCTTAATTGTTTTGGGTTTATTATGGTAGGTCTTTTCCTTCTCTTGTGTTTCCTGCCTAGAGAAGTTCCTTTAGCATTTGTTGTAAAGCTCGTTTGGTAGTGCTGAATTCTCTTAGCTTTTGGTTGTCTGTAAAGGTTTTAATTTCTCTGTCGAATCTGAATGAGATCCTTGCTGGGGAGAATAATCTTGGTTGTAGGTTTTTCCCTTTCATCACTTTAAATATGTCCTGCCACTCCCTTCTGGCTTGCAGAATTTCTAGTGAAAGATCAGCTGCTAACCTTATGGGGATTCTGTCCTATGTTTTTTGTTGCTTTTCTCTTGCTGCTTTTAATATTTTTCTTTGAATTTAATTTTTGATAGTTTGATTAATATGTGTCTCGGTGTGTTTCTCTTTGGGTTTATCCTCTATGGGACTCTCTGCGCTTCCTGGACTTGATTGGCTATTTCCTTTCCCATGTTAGGGAAGCTTTCAACTATAATCCCTTCAAATATTTTCTCAGATGCTTTCTTTTTCTCTTCTCCTTCTGGGACCCCTATAATTCTAATGTTGGTGCATTTGATGTTGTCCCAGAGGTCTCTGAGACTGTCCTCAGTTCTTTTCATTCTTTTTTCTTTATTCTGCTCCCTGGCAGTTATTTCCACTATTTTATCTTCCAGGTCACTTATCTGTTCTTCTGCCTCAGTTATTCTGCTATTGATTCCTTCTAGAGTATTTTTAATTTCAGTTATTTTTTTGTTCATCATTGTTTGTTTGCTCTTTAGTTCATCTAGATCTTTGTTAAATGTTTCTTGTATTTTCTCCATTCTGTTTCCAAGATTTTCGATCATCTTTACTATCATTACTCTGAATTCTTTTTCAGGTAGTTTGCCTATTTCGTCTTCATTTATTTGGTGTTGTAGGTTTTTACCTTGCTCCTTCATCTGTAACATATTCTTTTGTCATTTCTTTTTTTTTTTTTTTTTGATAGGTGGGTCTATATTCCTCTCTTACTGGTTGTTTAGCCTGAGGTGTCCAAAACTGGAGCTTTCAGGCAGTTGGATAGAGCCAGGTCTTGGTGCTGAGATTAGGACCTCTGGGAAGCCTCACTCCGATTAACCTGGGGTCTGAGGTTCTCTCTTAGTCCAGTGGTTTGGACTCAGAGCTCCCACCACAGGAGCTTGGGCCCGACCTCCTGCAAGCTGGTCATTGGCAGTTCCTCCCATCCCCTTTGGTGTCTGTAGTCCCCCAGTGATGCCTGGTAGGTGCCCTAGTTGTGCAGAGATGTGAATTCCATGTTCTTCTAGTCTGCCATCTTCAAGAAATACTATTTTTAAAGTGGAATTTCTATTTGATAAACTTGTTCCAATAATTTAACTATTAATATCATTGGTTTTACTAGGTGTTTTATCTGCAAATAAGGTCATGTTAATCTCTTTCCTTTTAATTCTTGGCTATCTTCTTTTCTACTTCCTTCTTCTTCTTTTTTTTTTTTTTTCCTTTTCCTTGACTAATGTTGCCAAGAATCTTTAAAAGTAGAACTGATAGTGGATGTTCTTGAGTTGAACATCTTTTAAGATGGGCACATCTCAAGTTTCTCCGTTAAGTAACATGCTCGCTGTAGGTTTTTGGTATGTAATCTTTGCAATGTCTGCCAAAGTAGTGAGAATAATATAATTAAGTACAGTGGATCTATCATTACATTTCGGCCGTTACAATTTATAGGTAGTCTTGTTTCATCTGTACCCTCTCTACTCCCTTTCCCTAACACTAATTTATTTTGAAACAAATACATCATATGATTTCATTTATAAATCTTTTTACAATATAACTCTAAGACATATGGATTTATAAACTTTACCAAGTCAAGGAAATTCTCTTTTATTTTTAGTTTGCTGGAAATCTTCATCATGAAATGATTTTGAACTTCACCAGCACTTTTTTTCTGCATTTTGAGATAATCATGATTTTTTTTCCTCCTCAAGTTTATGTGTATTATATTGCTAGATTTTCTCTTAATAAAACCTCCTTGCATAAATGAGATAAAACCTACTTGATAAGTCTGTGCTATTTTCAATACTCTGTTGGATTTGTTTATTTACAATTTTTATACCTTTGATCATAAATGATGTGGACTTATATTTTCTTATATTTCTCATACTTGGTTTTTACAGTTGAGATTATTATAGCTTCATAAAATTAAACTGGATAACTTTCACTTTTTTTCAGTTTTTTGGAGCAACTTATATAAGATAGAAATTAGCTTACCCTCAGGAATTTGGTACAAGTCTCTTGAAAAAAATACATTTGGAGGTTTTTTGGAGGTTTTGGAGGTTTTTTAAAATAGCATTGATATTTCAACTTATTAAAACATTCAACATTATTAAAACAAAAAATCAAAACATTTTGATTTTAAGTTCTCAATTTCTTCTTGTACAATTTGGCAATTTTGGGGGGGTTACCAATTTCGTCAAATTTTCAAATTCTTTAGTGTATAGTTGATTATAATGTTTTGATTTTTGTATCTGTTGTGTCTATAGCTATTTCATCTTTTTAAATTTATCCTTTGTAGATATGTGTTTTTTTTTAATTTTTTGACTAGAATTGCCAGAAGTTTTTTTTTTTAGAGTTGGTTAAATCTTTTTAAAGAAACTAGTTTTTTATTTTGTTAATCTTTTTCATAATTTTGAAGTTGTTTTTCCCAGTTTCACAGATTTATGCCCTTATTTGTGTCATTTCTTGGCTTCTAGTGTTTTATTTGCTCTATTGTTTCTTTATCGTTTCTTTATTTGAATGTTTGCCTCCTTTATGCTTAACATTTTTTGTTTCCTAGTAAAAATGGCTAAAGCTATATGTTCCTTTTATGTCCTGCTTTAGTCATGTCCCATAAATTTTGAATTATTTAATTCTAATTATTTTTTAATATTCTTTATGATTGCCTTGTTTAACTCAAGGTATTTAATAACATATTATTCCATTTATAAACAAAGGATTCTTTTTCAGCTATCTTTTTGTTATGAATTTCTAATATATTGCATTATTATCAGAGGACAAATCCTGTATGCTACTGCTGTCTTGGAATTTATCCAGGCTTTCGTTTATTAATAATCTTTCTATTTAAAAAAAACCTTCCATGGGTGCTTGAAAAGAAAAACTCTACATGGGTATAGAAATTCTGTATATATTAATAGTTAAAGGCTCTCTTATTAATCATATTTTGCAGATACCTATTTGTTTTCCTCTTGATCTGATAGTTGCTAAGTGGAATGTGTTAAAATCTCCAACTACAGTTGTTGGTCTGTTTCTCCCTGCCATTCAGTGGGTTGACTATTTTGAAGTTATATTGTTTTGCTACCTGTTATTTATCATGGGTACAACTTCTTTCTCCATAGTTCCTTTAACCAGTATATATTAGCTTTCTTTTGTCTTAGGATACTACTGCTTTAATTTCTGTTTTCGTCAGCTGTGAGTTTTCTTTTAGTTCATATTTTTGTTTTACCATATGTATTTTTAATTTTACCCTTTCTACATGTCTTTGTAGTAAATGTATTTTTAAATAGTCAATGTAGTTTTGGAATTGATTGTTTTCATCCAATCTGAGAATCTTCGTTTCTAATTTATGATTTTTTTTTTTTTGCGGTACCTGGGCCTCTCACTGCCGTGGCCTCTCCCGTTGTGGAGCACAGGCTCCGGACGCGCAGGCTCAGCAGCCATGGCTCATGGGCCCAGCCGCTCCGCGGCATGTGGGATCTTCCTGGACCAGGGCACGAACCCGCATCCCCTGCATCGGCAGGCGGACTCTCAACCACTGCGCCACCAGGGAAGCCCTAATTTATGATTTTTAACTGATGTGCCTAATTGTGACTACCATCTTATTTTTTAAATTTTTCAATGCATTCTTTTTGCTTTATTTAAAATATCTTTTCCTGCTTTTCACTGTAAAGATTGAATTTTCTTCTGTCAGCTTAAAAATTATACATTCTTAATATAACATGCAGTGGATATCCTTCATTTAAGATATACATTCATGTTTATTTTCTCCTATTAAGTTCTTAAATTTTTAATATCTCCCACTCTGCCCTCTTAAGACTAATATCATTTGCTCTCTACACTACTTCCCCACATTGCAGTGTAGATCTACAGTGTAGATTTTTATTTCTGGTTGAAATAATCACTTTTTGTTTTGTTTTGTTTTCTTAAAAAACCAAACCTAACCAAACTTTATCAAGGAATTTATCACCCTCACATCCCCTAAACTGTTCACAACATCCCCCTGGATTTGTTTCTTTTCTTATTTGTGTTTCCAGTTTGGACCTGAAGTCTTTACTCTTTAATTCTGGGAAATTTGTTTCCATTATTTCTTGGAATATTTTTGCTCACTGTTTCTTCTTTCTTTCTTCTGTTGTCCAGATTTTGACCCCTTCCTTCATGTGCCGATACCCCTTAACTTGAGAACTATGCACATTTTTACTTGTATCTATTGATTTCTTACTATTTTTCCTCTTGGTTCTTTTTAATGATCTTCTTTAATATTTCATTTTGCTACTATCTTCCATTATTCCTAGTATGAGTATATTAATCATGCTTATTTTAAATTCCTAACCCATTGGTTTTAGAAGTCCAATGTGCTATCCATTGCCACAGAACCCCTTGTCCTTTAGTTTTAGGAGTGTGATATATGGTATTTAGTTTGTTGCTTTTCTTTCCAGGCAGCTATACTTTTCATTTTTCCCCTATTTTGTCCTTTGAGCTTAAGTTATCCTGCAGATACTATTTATTCTCACCATTATCATATTGGGGGAAGGCCAGGTAAATCCAAAAGAGGTATGAGGATGAGTTCCAGGCATTGTAAAACCACTTTTGATCACTTCTCTCTGCTACTACGGTATCAGGTGACTTCCTTGGTCAGAATCTCACTCCCTAACCTCTTAGATAGAAAAGCCCTGGGAGGAGGCACTCCCCTTCATTATAATCCATCAAACTTGGGGTTTGAGAGAGAATAGGGTAGAGGAGTGAATGCCAGATGTGATGTAATCACACACATCTCATCACCTCCTCATCTGAGCGGGACATTCAGCAACCTGAATCCTGGGGTGGGCTTCACATCCTTAACAAGAAAGGAGCAGGCAGTGAATGTCCTAGGGGACCACAAGGTGAGGCAGGAGGGAAACAAAAATGCTTTCCTCCAAACTGTCCTCTCAAAGAAACCTCTGGCAACACCTCCTCAAACTCCAGCAATCCCTGCCCACTGCCACCACTGGCCAAGCCAGTTCAAAATATCTTTCAAAATCATTTTCACACAAGTTTTCATTTGTTCTTTAGTTAAATTCATACTTTAATCTCATTTAACCTATAATAGTTCACCATCTTGATGGGAAACTGAAGCTCCTAGATAGTCCAAGTAATTGTTTTTAAGTTTTGTTTTGTTTTTTCTTTATTTAAGCACCACATCCCCCAACCCCAGTAGAAATGACTGGTAGAAATGATATGCTTTTTTGTGTGATAGTTTTTATGTATTTCCTAAAGGAAAATCATATGAAAAGAAAGCTCTTTGTGATTTGGTTTTCTTTAGATTTTCATGCTTTGTTCACTGCTTTGTTTGTTATTCATATCTTTGTCATGTCTGCAGGACAGATGTGAGCTGCAGTTGTAGCATGGGAAAGCTTGCAGTTCTTGTCATTTTCATCCTCTCCTTGGGATTTGTCTTTTCAAGATCTTGCCTGATTATTCTGGACAGTACTGTTATCTGCTCTCAAAGGGAGGTAGTGCAGCTTCCTGGATTAATGTGCCAGAGAGCAATTATTTCCTTCTAGAGGTCAAAGTTGTACTTGATGCTACAGATAGATTCAGAAAACAAGGGTCTATTTATTTACCCAACTGAAGTACTTATAGCTTCAGTTAAAACAAATAGATTATACTTATCTGTTAAATCACTTAACCATTCTCCAAAATACAGCTACCGTGTGATATTTTTAGAAGTGAAAAAATACAGAAATGGTTTTCAATTCTAACGTGGAGGACAGGACCAAAACCCACTTTAAAGACTAACCATGTGATATCAATGTTTTATTAAATACTGTTCTTAAATTTCCACAAAACATAATTTGTGTGTGTGTGTGTTTGTACTGAGTCCTGAATCCAAAGGCTAAATTACTCGGTTAAATCAGTAGTGATTTATGCACTGTGCAGTGAGGCAAGCCCACTAAACTGGTTATTGGTGGCCATTTATAGAACATTCTGGCAGCTAAAGGAGTATGAAAGTAATAACAGATATAACTATGAGCTCATTTATTTCCAATTACGTCTGCTGCTGAGATACTTTATGTACTATAGCTTTGGAGAGAGTTGAAAAACATCATTAATGCAAATTTGAGAAATAATGGAAATAGAAGCTTTATAAGCTTTATAAACTTTTCTAAAATCCCCTTCTGTACAGTAAAAATAATTTAAAATATAAGTGTTAGATGTTTCCAAAGAATGTTCAAATTTAAAAGGGAAAGGGAGGTGGAGAAGAAAGAAAATTAATAGCAAATGCAACATTTGATTATTATATCCTTCGATCCAGTTTTAAAACCACCATTTTTGCTGCTTGCTGTTAAGCAATGTCATTTTCTTGGTGAATATAATAAATTCAACTGCAAGCAATATTTTATTCAAACATTTCTTCCCTGAAAAATCTCTCAATTCAATTATAAAACACTCCAGTTATACCTATGCATTGAAGAGTAGAACTCTTCCACAGACACTGTAACTATACCTTTCAGTCAAATACATCCATGGCTGTCTTTATATGCAAGTCATGTAGATTAACTGCAAGAAATTTAAATTTGGTTCTTAGAGTAAAAAGTCACAAGTTATCCTGTCATCCATTGGAAAGTTATCCAGCAGAGAGGAAGCTCTCCTGTCTATAACTTCTTTATGATGTCTGGAGATTCTGTATACTTGTGATCATTGCTGACTGCTTTGATGAAAATGTATTGCTGGAGTGATTTGTGACTTCTGGCGGGAAGACCTATCCAAAGCCTTATTTTCTCTAGTTGAGACATAACTTAAATGAATTTGTATTTTGATCAGCCATTCCATATTTGAAGGCGTTCTTTTGTTGATATTTGATATTCAGAGGTTACATGAGGATAATTCCTTGAATGTAATCAGCTCTTGATAAATGCTTGGGTGGCATTCAATCAAAGATCATTTAAAATTGTTTAACCATGTGAAGAAATTGCCCAAGGATATTTAATCCCTAGCTGTTCTAATTCAGCCCTGTATTTTGCAATGATCTTCTAGTGGCTTTCCAGGAAACGTAATAGGCAGATGTCATCATCTGAATTTCTGGGCAGGGCCACTTTGATGGAAAAGGGAAAACACAGGACATTGCCGTCTTTGCTCACATCAGTATCTATGAGAATCACCTCCAATGGAAACCAAAGTTAAAACAAGCTGCCGCCCAGTCCCTGAATCACCAGCTCTCTACCACCACTGCACTGGCCTTTGGGGGACCATTCTTCCATTTCCAGTGCCCACAGTTCCCTCTCACATCGATGCAAATCAGCAAATGTGCACAGAGGACAGAGTGAACCTTGGCAAAGAGGGGCATGTTGTTATTTACAAGGACCCCTTTTAAAAGATGCATATGTCTCTTATTCAGTTTGGGAACCATGATACAGTTGTAGGGATAAAGTTAGCCTCATTTGCCGTCAATATTGATACAGTGCCTTTCATAATGTCAGGTGAGATAGCTCATATATTCTCAAGGTAAAAATGAGTAATGTCTTTCGAAGCAGGTATAAAGTTACATTATAGTTTTTCAACTTGAGGAAGTGTTCTTCTCCTGATCTTCATTTTACATCTAAACTGCAGACTATGGAGCAGACCTTGTAAAAGACTTCTTCACTGAGCATCTGGCCCTTCTGTAGGCCCAGGAGATTTATGTCAGCTGTAGAAAGAATGTGAATAAAAGCCTGCTTCTGGGAGTTTGTAAAAAGAGTTGATGTATTACTTGGTCTACTCTTGCTTGGATTAAATTTAAAAATTGCATCAGGGTGTTCATTTTAAAGTATGATTTTATATAAATAGAAATTATAGATAACCAGAATAAAATTGAATAAACATGTGATGAGAGCTGACTTACAATAAAAACCTAAATAATAATTGCAAAATAACACTTATCTAATGAGCCCATATTGGTGTTAAATATTATTTCAGGTATATGTTAGCTCTAGAAAAAGAATGATTATTTTGCAACTACCCAGGATTTTAAAGTGCATAAATGCAAAATAATTTTATGCTGTTGATGGCATTGATGCTGCCCATGGCAACTTTGTCTCTTGTGTTGAAAAATTTCCTTTATTCATTCATTTTATTCACTCATTCATTTCCATCTTTGTTCCATAAAAGGCTTTCGGGTAATTTTGTACATTTATTTATTCTTAATACTGAACCTGGATTATTAGCCTAAGAAAATTATTCATTAATCATGGCCATGCTTACTTGATCAAAAGTGATCATTTAAACCCATGAACCTAAGCTTTCAGAACTGCAGGCAAAATCTGTGTGTGCCAGGCACTCAAAAAATATATATTTTTAAAAATTTACTTATTTTATTTATTTATTTTGGCTGTGTTGGGTCTTCGTTGCTGCACACGGGCTTTCTCTAGTTGCATTGAGCAGGGGCTACTCTTCGTTGTGGTGTGCAGGCTTTTCATTGCAGTGGTTTCTCTTGTTGCAGAGCGCGGGCTCTAGGCGCACGGCCTTCAGTAGTTGTGGCTCACGGGCTCTAGAGCGCAGGCTCAGTAGTTGTGGCGCACAGGCTTAGTTGCTCCGCAGCATGTGGGATCTTCCTGGACCAAGGCTCGAACCCATGTCCCCTGCATTGGCAGGCGGATTCTTAACCACTGCGCCACCAGGGAAGCCCTCAAAAAATATTAATCAGTGAATGATTGTCTATCATTATCATTTTTGTTAAAGGTATCTTGTTAATTGTAACTTGCTAAAAACTGAAACTTGGGGAAATATTTTAGAATAGGTTCTGCGACAGCAGATAAATTTTAGAGTAGGCTCTGCAACAGAAGATAAATATAATGAATTTATATATACCATCTTTGTTAATTATGTCATCTCTTCTGAACTAACATAGTGAACAGATATAATTATCTGATATGGACACATTGTATATATGCATTGTAGTGACAACATAAAGGTGAAACTTAACCCTAATGAATAAATTTGCTAGTTATTATTTCCTTTAATGCAAGAAAACTGATGGACAAGTGTTAATTATCCATCCAGAAAAATGGAGGTTAACTGATATTCAGGGACTTCAGTGTGAAATCAGGTGAAGTAAGTGAATCCATTCAGGATGCTGGAGAGATGGAAGAGGGAAGGCCTCAGTGGTAGTTTGGGGTTTAGGGTGTGTATTTGCCTGCTCCTTTGCTCCCCGCCCCCACTTTACCTGTCCTGTTCAAAGCCCCCTTCTCCTTGGCGCCATCTAGTGGATGCCTGTGTCGGGATGAGGAAGATGCCTAGTTAAGGATTTGCAAAAAGATCAAGTGTCATTTCTCCAAACTGGAGCCTAGGAGTGGATGGCCTGTGGACATCACAGAAGCTCTTATAAATTAGTTTATGGAGGCTCTTCCTCTTTCTGTTGTTATCCCGTACAGACTTATTGCTCTGATTTCTGGTACACCTCGCTGATCAGAAGTTTATAAAACAAACAAGGGTTTAGAGTAAAAACTGAGCATGAAAAATGAGGACTCTTGTAAGCAGTGCTCCAGGGCAGTTTAAGCATCCTCAGGGAACACCATCTTAATTTTTCAGTTTCTCATTATTTCTTCAACAGATGAGCTAGCTAAGCCAGAAAGATGTTCAAAGGCAGAGCAGCTATAATCTCTTCCTTCACTACCCTCCATATGATAAGGATTTGTTAAGATGAATCTCTGTTAATGGACCCATGAATTAAGGCAAAACTCCCTGCCATCTTCCTGATTTTTTTTTCACTTCTAAGAAGGCACCAAGAGAGTTACCAAATTTAATTTCATAAGTTTCATAAGCCTTGATTCTTGGACTTTGACAACAAGGCTCACCTGAGTTTTGCATCCCTGTGGTAATGTTAAATATCTTCTGAGGACAGGAAAATAGACTGGGAGAAAAAAATTAGATAAAGTAAATAAAAGAATCAAGAGAACAAAAACGAAGCAGAAAAATTTACTTGCCTAAATACATGTAAAATTCTTTAAAGAAGAGATTATGTTTATTTTTGATTTACAAAAGGAAAACCTTCAGTGCCTGACACAATACTTAATACTCAGCAGACAGAGGGGAGAGAAATGACTTGGAATAGAGACTCCACTCATCAACTTGCTGAAAAGATTAATCAGTAATAAAATAACCCCTTTACAAAGTGTGATGTGAATGCAGAGTAATAACAGTGAAGACAACGGGAGTAAATGTCGTCAAAAATTAATAACTTTAATGCTTAAGTTTATTCTAAAATATATACCCAGTGGAGAAGACAAGGTGATATTTACATTTTCACTTTAGGTATAGAAACAAAATAACTTTCCACCAGTACATTTTGAAGATCATTATATGTTTGTCATTTTAAACATTTCTATTTACAGTTTCCTTTATTCTTTGAGATCTATCTCTAAAGCTGTGACAAATTCTAAATATAAAATATTCCCAAATGTGCCAACTAGGTAAGACTGATTTGTCTGCTAAAAGAAGACAGACTTTTGTTCCCTTCAGGAGAAAATCTGACTTGCATTTGTCTTATGTGATTTATGCATTGTAAGTTTAAAATGAAATACAGCCTTTTCCCTCCCATACATTAAAATGGGGCTTCAAATTTGAAAGAAACAGCAATCTTCTCTGAAACCTACATAGCTATGTGATGAGACGCAACAAAAATACTGTATTGCCCCCAAGTGGTCTTTATAGGTATTGCCTGCACTGTCCAATAGTGAAAGAAAAAGAAAGCAAAAATATTTGGACAGCAAATCTTTGACCATTTTCTTTCACTGGAATATACATATTTATTTTTGAAAAGTTATTTGATAATCCATGCTGTGGTAGTAAGGCTATATTGCTAAGTAGAGATTCTGAATGGTGGTAAATCTTCAGTGCAATTTAAATTGCCTAGGTTACACAGTTATTTGGAATGATATCAACATTTGTAAGTCACTGGGAATTGTTTTTCCATTTAAGGAGATTTTGCAACACATAGGTTTTTTTTTTAATTACTGTAAAGTTCGCACTAGCACTTTCGACTCAGCATCTGAGAGTGCATTATTTTTATCCACGTATCTTCTGTGTGTACTTCTATTTGATTTCAACCTGAACCTCAAATCGGTTTTTAGCCTGAATTCCTTTGAATTATATAAATGACCTAATATTGTGAGGTGGAACTGAAAGTTTGTCGTTCATGTCTCTGAATGTTACTAAGGCAGACACAGATGGATTCTTTCCCAGGATCCTGCACACACGCATCGTGCTGTATTCTATATGTACTGCAATATGCAGACATATTTCATT
This sequence comes from Stenella coeruleoalba, assembly GCF_951394435.1. NCBI lineage: Eukaryota > Metazoa > Chordata > Mammalia > Artiodactyla > Delphinidae > Stenella > Stenella coeruleoalba. Next base: position 76,213,107 of record NC_137155.1, read on the forward strand.
GCTTTTTAAAATTCTGTCTCTTTGGAGCATCTTCCAGTAAAGCAGTCATTCTCTGACTTCCTCATTTCCTGATATGGAGCATCCCCATACCCCCCAGTCTATCCTCTGTCTCATAACAGCTTGTCCTCTCTCCCTCACCTCCATGCTTATGAAACTATTAATAGTTACTAGAAGCTCTGTGAAGCAAGTTTTACCATTTGGAGAAAGGGACTGCAAACAAGAGAGGAATTCCTGGTATCCCTGTATTTATATGTATCTATATGTGGTATGTGTCCCCTTCTAAACCAGCTTCCTGATGCCTGGTGTCTAGTCTTCCAGAATCCAATAGTTCCAGCCATCACAGCCTCCTTTACCTGTCTAAAACAGTACTGTTCCGGGCTTCCCTGGTGGTGCAGTGGTTGAGAATCTGCCTGCTAATGCAGGGGACGTGGGTTCGAGCCCTGTTCTGGGAAGATCCCACATGCCGCGGAGCATCTAGGCCCGTGAGCCACAACTACTGAGCCTGCGCATCTGGAGCCTGTGCTCCGCAACAAGAGAGGCCGCCACAGTGAGAGGCCCGCGCACCGCGATGAAGAGTGGCCCCTGCTTGCCGCAGCTAGAGAAAGCCCTCGCACAGAAACGAAGACCCAACACAGCAAAAATAAATTAATTAATTAATAAACTCCTACCCCCAACATCTTAAAAAAAAAAAAAGTACTGTTCCAAATTGATTTCTATCAGAAATTTGATTCCAGATATATTTGAAAGGCATGAGAATTTTCCCATGTGCTTGATTACCCAAATTATCTACATAAAGAATATGTATTCAAGTCACAGAGAGTGAAATTATTACTTTAAACTCAGAAGTCAAAGAAGAAAAACATTACGCTGAGGAACTATGTTACATTTTCATGCTTTCAAGGAGTTACCATTAAAGGAAAAAGAAATGTGATTTTAAAATACAAATAAGACAATGATGACGTTCTTTCAGGCTGAGTGAGAAGCGTATATCCGATTGCATTTTTACTCTAAAGGAGAGAGAAATAAATCACTAGTACTGGATCTATAGTGCTGGATCTACAGAACTAAAAACAAAAATCCCAAAGCATGACCTCTAGAGGCCTAGATATGGATGTGCAGTAGGAAGATCCTTGTACCAACTGTGTGACCTCAGGCAAGTCTTTCAACCTCTCTGAACCACTTTTTCTATCTGAAAGACAGGACTAGTTTCTTATGGGTTAAATAAGTTTTTTGATTCCTTGTACAAATATTTACTGGGCACTTCTCATATGAAGTGTCTCATATGCTAGACATTTTGTTAGGTTCAAGTGATATAGTAACAAACAAGACAAAGTCCCTGCTTTCATGGAGTTTATTCTTGTGTTGAATAGTAGATGAAATACAGATAAAAATTAATGATACATATATAAACAAATATAGAGAACTACAATTTTTTAATAAAACTTTGAAAGGTTGCTTTCCGTGAACAGTTATTACAAAATATTGGCTCTATTCCCCGTGTTATACAATACCTCCTTCAGCCTATCTTACACCCAATAGTTTGTACCTCCCACTCCCCCCGCACTGCCTCCCCCCCACCCCGGCAACTGGTAACCGCTAATCTGTTCTCTATATCTGTGAGTCTGCTTCTTTTTTGCTATCCTCACTAGTTTGTTGTATTGTTTTAATTCCACATATAAGTGACATCATACAGTATTTGTCTTTCTCTGTCTGACTTACTTCCCTTGGCATAATGCAGATTTTTAATATTGCTAAGAATGCAACGAGGGAGGAGGCTGTGTAGAAAGTGACTGGGTTGCCCACTTTTGAGAGGTAGCAAGATCTCCCTGACCAAGTGACATCTGAGCTGTGCTTCATGGAGGAGGCTGAGTGTTATTTGAAGAGCTAGTGGTAAAGCATTCCCAGCAAAGGGCCCATTCCGATGCCCTGAGGTAGGAGAGTCCAGGCATGATCACAGAACACCACAGTGTCGTCATGAGATCTGCCTTTTCAAGCCCACTCTGCTGCTGCTGTGTAGAGAACAGACTGAAGAGGATTATGAGTGGGGACAGAGTGACCAGTTGCAAGGCATCTGGGTGAGGAGGATGGTGGCTTGGACGGGTCGGTGAGGTGGTGATCTAACGAAGGTGAGAAGGGCGTCCCTGGTGGCGCAGTGGTTGAGAGTCCGCCTGCCGATGTAGGGGACACGGGTTCGTGCCCTGGTCCGGGAAGATCCCACGTGTCGCGGAGCGGCTGGCCCCGTGAGCCATGGCCGCTGAGCCTGCGCGTCCGGAGCCTGTGCTCCGCAACGGGAGAGGCCACAACAGTGAGAGGCCCGCGGACCAAAAAAAAAAAAAAAGAAGGTGAGAAACTGGCACCTTTTGAAGGTAGAAACAAGAGTCAGTGGTGAGGTGAGAGAGAGGGACTAGACAGAGAGGGCTCAGAGAGGACTCTGCAGCCATGATGTGACTGGTGGTGCCCTTTCCTGAGACAGAGAACATGGAAGCAGGTGGGACAGAGAAGCGGGAAGTGAGGAGGTGGAGAGGAGGAGAGCTTCCTGCTGTCACGGCAGACTAGCCAGTTACATGATTCGTCTCCATTTGTCTGGCTCTTCGGTCTCCTTTGCTCCAAAACCCGCCCGAGGGCCCTGCATAGAATAAGTTCTCGCCTTGGGGGCTTGGTGTTTCTTTTCCCGCTCACTTTCCTCCCCGCCTTTCTCCACCTCATTCCCTCTCCCTCCTGCCACTTCTAAGACGTGAGCAGAATAACTAGTTGCTCAGCCTGCCTAGTGTGACAAGGCAGGTCCCAGCTGTCCAGGTCCCCATTACTGCAAAAACAACCCAGGCAGAAGTGCCTGCTTCTCGGCCACCATGGGATCAAGGGTTCTCTTCAAAAACATGGGACCTCAACTCACAGGTCAGTTCCCTTGGAGGAGAGTAGGATGATGAAGTGTGATGTATTCCAATAAGAAGGCGAGAAGAGAATAATTAGGAATCTGTGCACCCTAGTAAGGGTCAGTTTATCCAGCGTTCGGGGTGGAAGCCAGAGTGAGGTTGGAGAAACCAAACTAGAAGCAGCAGGTATTCGACCGTGCATTCTAGGCACTGAAAATGAAGAAACTGTGACCTGCTTGAACAATGGCATTCATATAAGGAAAATGAGTAGACATATGTCCACAGAGTCCAATGGTAAAATCTTACAACTTTTACTTTTTTTTTGCGGTATGTGGGCCTCTCACTGTTGTGTCCTCTCCCGTTGCGGAGCACAGGCTCCGAACGCGCAGGCTCAGCGGCCATGGCTCACGGGCCCAGCCACTCCGCGGCATGTGGGATCTTCCCGGACTGGGGCACGAACCCACGTCCCTGCATCGGCAGGCGGACTCTCAACCACTGAGCCACCAGGGAAGCCCCTAACTTTTACTTTTTTCTGTAAAATCTCTCCAATCCTTTATATCCTACTGAGAGATTCTAGACGGGGCAATAAGGATAACCTGCCAGCTCCCTGAGAAGGTTGAATATAATGCAATCAGGGTTCTACCATTCAAAGCAAATAATTAAATTTTTATGCTCTTCATAGCCTTCTGTATTTTGGTACCTTGCTCCTGATCAATTCTCTGATATACATATGGGAAATTTAAAAATTTTTAACCATGAAACTGATTAAATCACAGAATCTACTTCCTGAATTTCCAATTTTAATGTATGCTTTAAAGCTTAGGGTTATTAAGAAGTACAAATGAATAAAATTATTCATGTCACTGGAAGCATGAAACTTACTTAAATATTGGAGTTTTGATCTAATTCCAGAGAATGAGGAAAAACTATCCTAATTCCAGAGAATGAGGAAAAACTATCCTAATTCCAGAGAATGAGGAAAAACTATCCTAATTGAGTTTTTCTGTAGTTTACCCTAAAGCAAGCCAATTTTCAATGAGCTAAAACAAATGACGAGAATATTTATTTTCTTAAATCATTTGACTTAACACAGAATTTGTTCTTGATTCAGGCAATTTCATTTAAGTCACAAAGAAATGTCCTTAGTTTTCCAAAAGGTAATTAGGCTACACAAATGCTCAAGTTGTTGAGTTGATTTGTTAGATGTGTGGGTGTTAGAGAATTGTGACAGTTTCAAACACATTTTCCATGAAAGTAAAAACACAGATGATTCATTCTTCAATATTTCAGGGTCCATCCACATTCCTAAATCTGTATAATCAAAGCCGCAGTAGCAGAGGTAATGCTGGGGCTTTGCAGCCAAGCAGACTGGTTTCAACATCCGTACAGGTTACCTTTTAGCTGTAAAACCTTAGGCAAATTACTTGTGTTCTCAGCCCTCGGTTTCTTCATCTATAAAATGGGGATAATGAGTATCAACCTCATAGCATTGCTGTGAATATAAACAAAACAGTGCATGAGAAACACACAGTGTCTGGCACATGGTGTCAGCTTGGCTGGGGTTAGTGAGTATTATTAAGTATGACATAGAATTTTATCCAAATACCACATGTGCGTGAAATGAAAAATCACATCAGTGCTTAGGTTTGTAATTTAGTCATTTTTTTCCCTCCCTTTCTCACATCTTTTTTCCTCTTTTCCTTCTGTTTTTATATGTCTGATTTCCCCCCTAAATCATGACCCTTTAAAACACAAAGGAGACTTCTTGCTACGGTCCAGAGTGCTCACCAGCCCTTCATCCCCTTCCACAGCCCTCTGACGTGCAGCAGATGTGTTCTCTGGGCCAGACACAGCCAGAGCTATGATCCTCAAGTGGGGTGTCGTGTGCCTCTGGGGAGCCATGAAGACTCTCCAAGGGGTTCACAGGCCCATAGATAGTTTCAAGAGAATCAATGCCCATAACTTCATCCTTCCCACGTATACCTTCCTAAAATTTGATCTCGCTGAGACAGCGCCTCTAAAGCGGGTGCTTTTTATTCCCCATCCCTTCATGCACAGACCTCTGCTCTTCAAAAGAAAGACCTAGCGCTCACCTATCCCTAATATTATAATAATAATTGCTCCAGGGTGAAAAAATTTTGCAACCCCTCCCCAAAACAGGTGCATTTAAATATGGTTTTCATTAGAGAAAGTGAAGGATGCTAATCACCAAGTAACAAATCCTCCACAACTCAGATTGTTTTCAGTTTTTAACAAAATTAAATATTTCATGATAAATCACTACTTGTTTTTTTTTTCATATACTTTGGAGGGAGCTCAAGGAATTAAGTCATGTTGCTCTAGCTAAATCCTTCCATCTACATCTATGTATTTCTGTGAACAAATCTTCTCCATGCTTACATTGAAAATAATATTAATACCAATGCTGAACCTTTCTCATTCTAACAATAAATGCTGTTGTCTCAATGGATAAAAAGACTCAACTAAGTGAATAAAAAGAAGTCATATCCATCTAAGGGGTGCATTTCCAAACCAATTTTACTTTTTATTTTATAAATTATTTATTAAGATTTGTAATGTATTTCTATTTTTCTGACCAATTGTGTACAGCAAATAATTGTAATCGTAACTCTTTGGAAAAAATATTTTAAAATTTAGAGCCATATGGTAACTGAAATTTTAAATTAAATGTATAAACATTTTTCTTATTGAGAATTATAAGGTGATCAAAAAATACTTTGTCTATAAAATATATTACATTGGGATAAAATTCTGAGGTGTTCAGATTCCTTCAGATACACTTTAAGAGTTTGGCAAGTGCCAGGGAGAGAGAATGATGAGGTCAGAGTCAGACAGAGAGATCCCAATTGAGTCTGTAAAAGGCAGAATAATAATATCAATCAGGAACAATAGACTTGGGCTTCCCTGGTGGCGCGGTGGTTGGGAGTCCGCTTGCCGATAGAGGGACGTGGGTTCGTGCCCCGGTCCGGGAAGATCCCACATGCCGCGGAGTGGCTGGGCCCGTGAGCCATGGCCGCTGAGCCTGCGCGATCGGAGCCTGTGCTCCGCAACGGGAGAGGCCACAGCAGTGAGAGGCCAGCGTACCGCAAAAAATTAAATTCCAACTGTATTAAAAAGAGGTAGATTTGAATGCGTATTTATTCCCCTTTTAACTTGGAAAAGAACATAGACTCTTGGATTTCATATATTTAGTTGTGTCCTTAGTTCTACCATGGATAAAATTGAGTCAGAACTCTTATGTGATATTTCCTTTTAAGGGAGAATATCATAAGATATTTTCCTTTAAAAAAAAAAAAGATCTTTTCCTTTTAACCTGAAATGATCATCCTCTAGACTTCGTGTTCCATCATAAATTTGTCCTCTATTCTTGGTCATTCCTACGAGCATTCAAGCTTGCTGTGTGATATTTCTCAGACTAAACAAGCAAAAAGTTCAAGGTTAAAAGATTGTTTCTGGATAAAACAGTGAGTAAGAGGAGACGTAATAGAGATGGAAACTATTTCCAATATTTGCAGGAGCTGAGAAATGGAGCAAGGGAGGGGTTATTTTGTGTTTTGTTTCTTTTGCAAAATTTATAACCATTAAAAAGGTGTTCTTCTGGACTTTTGTGGTACAAAATTAACAGGTGTTTAAACATGGTTATTGGAGGGAGTAAGACTGTGAAAACTACAATATTACTTAAAAAATTTTAAAAACTGTGGTAATATATATATAACATGAAATTTACCATCTTAACCATTTTAAGTGTACAGTTCAGTAGTGTTGAAAATATTTACCTTGTTGTGAAACCAGTGTTGAGAACTTTTTGCAAAACTGACATTATATACTCATTAAACAACTTCGCATTTCCCCCTCCCCCCAAGCCACTGGCAACCACTATTTTATTTCCTTTTTCTAGGAATGTGACGACTCTAGATACCTTATGTAAGTGGAATCAGGCAGTGTCTTTTGTGACTGGATTATTTCAACTAGCATACTATCCTCAAGGTTCATCTGAGTTGCAGCATGTGTCAGAATGTCTTTCCTTTTTAAGGCTAAATGATATTCCATTGTGTGTATATACTACATTTTGTCTATCCATTCATCCATGGATGTATACTTGAGTTGCTTCCACCATTTAGCTATTGTGACTAATGCTGCTGTGAACATGGATGAACAAATATTTCTTTGAGACCCTGTTTTCAATCCTCTTGGCTCTGTACCCAGAAGCTGAATTACTGGATCATATGGTGATTCTATTTTGATTTCTTGAGGAACCTCCATACTGTTTTGCATAGTGGCTGCACCATTTAATATTCCCACCAACAGTGCTCAAGGGTTCTGATTTCTTCACATCCTTGCCCACACTTAATATTTTATGGGTTTTTTTTTTATAGTAGCCATCCTAATGGATGTGAGGTGATACCTCATTGTGGTTTTGATTTGCATTTCCCTAATGACTAGTGATGTTGAGCATCTTTTCATATGCTTGTTGCTGCAAAACGGTTTTAAGTACCAATATTCTTCTTTATTTTGAGAAGATGAAAACTTCTCTCTCCCGCATTAATACTGAGGGAAATTCTGGTAAGCTTTAATAAGGTACAATGCTATTAAACTCTACTGAAAATTCAAAATATTGAAATATCAGTATTCTGCTATAGCTTCTCAGTTAGTCAAGAACATGACTTAAAAAAAAAACTCTAATATTGGTTAATCTTTCATGCTGTGTTTTAACTCTTATATTTTTCTTATCTCAAAAATTCTCCTGAACAGCTGTGAGCTTCTATTTTTCAAAGGTTTTATTACAAGTCACCAGAAAAATGCTCATCCTCCCTTGCTCACGAGATGGAAACGAGAGATAAACATGTTGTCCTAAGGAGAAAATTTATGTTATCCAGAAGCTCCAGTAAACTATTTCTCTTATCAAAGTCTCTGTGGTTTCTGTAATGTTATACTTAGGTTTAGTTACTCAACAGTGTTTACTTAATACCTACCCTGTGTTAGATACTGGCCACCCAAAGATAAAATGGTACAGTATCTGCCCTAAAAGATCTTATGGTCTAATGGTGAGAGCAAACAAGAAAATCAACACGTTTAACACAGAACAACATGCTTTGCCACTGAGAACCATCTGCCTGAGGTCCTATGGGAGGATAAAGGAAATTAACCAGGTGAAGCCCAGAATTTAGCACAGGAGGGGTTTGTGAGAGGTGAGGTGGGGTGGGGGAATGAGGTGAATATAACGGCAATTTAGAAATATTTTAAGATATTAAAAACATAACTGAAGTTTTCCTACAAATATTTTGAAGTTCATCCTTAGTCCCTCTTGTCCTTCTATTTTTAGTTGATAATTTTGACCCATCTACGTATATTTCAATGGCTAAATACCTTACTGGGTTATTGCTTGAATTTTACACAAGTACAAACAAGTGGTGATGCTTTAACTGCCTGGTTTTACAGCCATGATCTTACAAGGTCATTTTCTACATAATTTATTTTGCACTAAATTTGTGTTTCATTTTTGTACTGAAGGAGGAAAATTTATAGTTCATAAAATAGTTTCATGTCATGTTAAATGTTTTAAGATCTTCTTTTATTCATTTTTACCTTACTGCCAAGGCACTTATTTCCTTGGGATCTTATATTCTCATGTTTAGGTAATTCAAAAACATCGATTAAACATCTTGATCTAGAGACAGAGAAGTCTCCATGATATTTGAGTTCACGGCTGATTTTAACTTAGAAAAGTGAAGGTGTTCTTTCAGATATTTGTGTTTGGGTTAAGAAAGCTCCTGAGTGAAAAGTGTATTGTGGGTTCTGATAGCTTTGAATGGAATTACTATCAAATAATTTCAGATTTGACATTGTCCCATGAAATCATCACGCACATTTCTCTCTTTCTACGTGCGAGCATATTGAGATGCACAGAACTCAAGTATTTGACCAAGGAAATACAGTTAGTGTAACAAATTACAATATGAGCAGACAGTCAAAGAAGTCTGCCACTTAGCCTAAGTGAATTAGTTTCAAAAATTGATATAAGTATTCTGCCCTCTCTGGGCGACTTATTGAAAGTTGATGATTAAAAAAAAATAGTAAGCATTTGCATGATTCTACTTTCACTTCTGGCATATGTAATTTGCTTGCCACTGTACTAAATAAAGAAATGACTCATCTAGAATTTTCTTTGACTTAAGGACTTAAATAAATGGAAATGCATGCAATGAGATAGAAGGAAATGCATATAGAGACAAAGATTGGTAACAGAACGAATACAAAAATGAAGAAGTCTCTCTGTTTTGAATTGTGCCTTTTAAATGCCATTTCTATCTCCTCTCTCCACATTTGTTTGTAATGGCAGCTGTCTAGCTTCTTGTCCCCCTGCTTTCATGATTGGTGGTTGACATTGGTCCTTCTCTTGGAAGGCTGAGTTTTAGGGAAATGGGAGGAAAGCCAGTTATTTTGGTCCTTCAGTTCTCCTCTTTCACTTCTGCTGGGAGACATACCAGTGATGGGGTCTATTTACCCACCATGCCTCTTTCTTCTCCCTTTTAAATATATTTCTATTGAAAGGCTTATCATATATTTTTTAAATGTTCTTCCTTGATTGAAGGAAGGCTGTGGACTTTTGTTTTAATTAATAAAAGGCGCTAACGTGTACTGAAGATTGATGTGTGATGGGTGGTGGTGTACCTTATGTACATTCTCTGATTTAATCCTAGCAATACCTCCATAAAGTTACTGTTAGTAATCCCGCAAGGTCTCACAATTTAGTAGTAACAGGAGAACCAAAGTCGAGACTGTGACTTTCAGCCTCTAAAGTCTATAGAGTTACCACCATGCTATGTACCTTGTCCCCCAAAACCCAGCACACAGTGCTTTCCACATGGTGAAAAATTAATTACAGTCAAAAATTAAGAAATACACATTTCCACAGTAGAAGAATAAATACAATCCTAAGCAGTAATTTGCTAATTATTTTTTACCATGGAGGATATAATTTGATAATAAATCTTATATATCCTATGTGCTACACAAACATTTCCAACGTTCTTAAATTATTAACCTTGAACCCTGTGATATTCAGAAAACATTAAAATAGAAAAATGCAATAATATTATCAATAACCCTTTCTATATAATATGGTGAAGTGAGTGAAATGTGATGAGTTACTTTTATTTGGAAAAACGTGTGACTCTGTTTTGGCTCAAGGGTGTTAATATTTTTAGTGTTAGCTTTGATTTATTTTCTTTTGATCATACAGTTATTACATTCATTTTCCTTAGTCCTTAGAGAGGGAAAAACACCCTAACTGCCAAATGCTAATGATGTGTTTATAGGGTCTTAAAGTGTACATCTCATTAGGTTTCTGGTTTTCAGCTGGGAAGAGTTTATGAAGTCAGCATTTGCTTCTCTTGGGTGAATTTTGCTTGCGTATCTTAAAGATACATTTACCATCTCCCTCAGGTGATTTGTGCCAATATCTGTCCTTCATTATTATAGCAACAAAAGTTTTTCACTTTGCAGTCTTACGCAGCTCAGATAAATTTAGTTTGTTCTTCCAAAAATATTAATAGTATACCTGCTGCATGTTTTTTCAAAAAATATTTTTTGTTCTTCATTTTTGAAAGCGTATGTTTATCCAGAGAAAGTTTATGAATCAATATGAGGTCTGTTTTATACGTTTTAGAAAGTTTGACTTGAACTTTGGTGTTAAGCATCCTCAAGATATAGTTTTGTTGTTGTGATTGTTTTCATATTTAAGCAAATAAAAATAGCTCTTTGTGATACCAATTATAGTGTTTCTATGAAGACATAAACCTAACATCCTGCCCCTTTTTGTAATATGGCCTCGTTCTCTCTAGCCACATGAAGCCTGAAATTAACATGTTAGGAGGACACTGAGATTCTCTTAGATTCTTCTGTGGTTGGCTAGAGCTCTCACAGCAAAACACCGTGAAGAAGCAGCAATTTCGATATAGTTCTTTTTGTTCTGATATACGCAGGAAAGGGATAATAATAAAAAGCTTAGATTTGAATTTCATACTTTACAGTGACTTTCTTGCAATTTGGCCTCACAACTCTCTTGTTGGTAGGTAGTAACCCATTTTAAAGAAAAGGACACAAAAATTCGGAGGAGTGAGTTGCAAGTCCAAGTTCACCTAGGTAGAAGAGTCACAAAATAAACTTGGCAGTTCTGATCACAAGCTCTGTGAGTTCCCCTTCACTTTCCATGATTATGTGCCATGGAATGAGAAGAAAAATGGAGTAAGCACCTCTAAAGTAATTTAAATTACAGCATGTTTTGGCACCCCACATTCAATCGGAGGGCTTATATTTTTAAATGTATACAATATATATACATTATATATTACGTGATAATATATATTTATTATATAATATACCTTAAGTATATTATATACTCTTTCAGTATATTTTATATATATATGTATACATAAAATATATATGTATGTATATATGTCTTAGATGATCAAATTTTCCTTTTTAAGGAGTTTTTTTTGAGTGTGTCAAGGAGAGATAGGCTGAAGGGCTCTTTCACATTGTTCACTTTGGAAATGATAGAGAGACAAATTGAGATTGTAGTTTCAACATATGAATTCTTTACTTTGTTCATAGCTGCAAACGTTTTTTGAGACGTTCCTGAGAACAAGTTCACCTCTTCAGGCTTTTGATAACATGAAGGAAGCAATTAGCAAACTCCTGCTAGCAGCTGAAGTATTCAGTGAAACATCTACTCTGGGACCAAAGGTCTTCCATAGGTAAAGACAAATTTCAATGTTAAAAAAAATAAAAAAAAAACCCTACTTCTAACAATCGACTGTTAGTGAAAATATATCTTAATTATCACAAGTAGGTGCTACTTAGAAAATTTTATATCCGTGTAAAATATGAACTTCTAAACTTATGTTTTCTAATTTGTTGATCCTAAAACTTCAGAGCATGTTAAATACTCACCAGTATTTAAATAGTGGTGACAAGAAATAAGGCACAGTTATTTAAATTATCTTTTTAATTGCAGCCCCTTTCAAGCTCAGTTATTTTTATCATATATGCTTTCCATTGACTAGGTATGTTTTTATTTATAGATTTTTATTAACAAAATTCATTAACTCTTATCTCCATATCTCAGTTTACTTGAGTATAATTTAATGTCTTTTTCTGGGGAAATGTTAAATCGAGTATGTCAAAACAGGAGGTGCCTTCATGTAAGCTCTATATGCGAATAAGAATGTAAGCTTTATATGCGAATAAGAATGTAAGCTTTATATGCGAATAAGAATGTAAGCTTTATATGCGAATAAGAATGTAAGCTTTATATGCGAATAAGAATGCCTAGCACAGAGGAGTAGGAGAGCTTCCTTTTCCATATTACGTTTTTATGGAGTCCCTTCATTGCTTCGTTTAATGTATTATGAATACTTCGGATATATTTGTATTTTCTGTAAGGAACGAAACAGATTCCAAATCCAAAGATAACTTGTATTTGATTTTGGATTATCCAAGCCACTGCTCTTTGTAATTAGTATGGACCTTGAAATTTAACCTTAGTGATTAGTAATGATATAGTATCAAATAATAGAGTAACTACAGCAAGTAGAATGAATTTTTGTTACCTTGTGTTTTTATTTCAGATGCAGATTATGTTTTCAGCTTTTAACTTTTGATATTGGTTATGGCAGTGTCAGGTCCCCTGTAGTGCTCCAGGTGAGTATGCCGGAGCCCTCATGGGATCTTCCCCTTTGGCTGAAGTGTGTGTGTGTGTGTGTGTGTGTGTGTGGTGGTGGTGGTGGTGGTGTGTTCATTCATAGTAACTGATCAATAAGTGCAACTTGCGTCAAACTTACTACAGACTTATATTTACTGTGGTTCAGAGAATTAACTAGCATATGGAGAGTCTCTGATTTGAGTTACAATACCCACTCTGCATCCCTGTTGAACAAATATGGATTTTTTTGTGTTTTTGAAATAAATGTGGAATAAAGCTAAGTATGTGTTAATGCAGGAAAACAGACATTTAGATAATAGAAAATAGCAGGTAACCTAGCTTATTCATATGGGTTTATAAAAAAGGTAACTCTTTTATTCTTTACATATAGATATTTAGTTTAAAATTGGCCTATATTTTAATTTTAAAAGCCATAGGAATCTTTGAAATATTTGTTTTCAGTATTTGTATAAATATATGGAAATTTAAGAGTGTTTTTGTACACTCTGATTCTTTTACTTCCTCTTAAATTAAATTAACTCATTCAGATCATCTCCTGCAGCATATTTTTAATCTAAAATAGCCCTTAGTGGCAAGAAGATTTTAAAATTGATTGCATTAGTCTATAGAAAGCTATCTTGGGATATGGCATGAGAAGAAATGAAGAGAAACAAAATAAAATTATGTGCAACCAGAGTTTGACTTCATACTGTAATGACTGGTTTTCAAACTATTACACAAGGAGAATGATTACATTATATATGGCTCAGACATTTGGCTGAATAGTTCAACGATTTATCTCTAAACTTTTGAAATTTTATGAATCTACATCTAATGGTCATTTATTCATTATTTTACACACATATCTAATAGTTTATATTATGATTTTTAAAATTTATTGTTCAGAAATGTTATTTCCATAAACACAAGGTCTTCAACAATGAAGAAGTTCAAGACAAACTAATTTGATTTTACAAAACAGTTAATGTTCTTATAAAGAATCGTATTTTCAAAAGAGCATTACTTAGATTTTCTAAAACTGTTGACCTCCAAAAGGACCACTAGATGTCAGTTCTGATCTATAATCCAGCAGGAAATGAATCACGTCTTAGAAGTGATTTCACTGCATTAAAAGGAAGTCAATGAAAAATATTTGCTGTGCTTTTACTCTTTCACAGGTGCATGAGCATTTAAAGTTTCAAGATGATGATAATATGGATTTTGAGGACCAAAACACAGAAGAATTCCTTTTAAAAGACACTTTCAATTTTCTCCTGTCTAATGAATCTTCACTTTCCATATTTTCTGAGATATTTCAGAGACTTTATAGATCAGGTATATTTAAGGTAAGTGCGTATTTTTGTACTGACAAATATTTATTTCATTTTTGGAAGGTGCCATTTTCTTTACTGTGCAGGTAAGCAACGTGATAATTCATTTGAAATTGATTTGTATCCATTATATAAACCTCTTAATATTTTTCCGACCTAAGGACCAATATTATTTTTATGTCTCCTAAGTATGTGACTGACTGATTATGATGAAATTATGGGTTGAAAATGAAGTAAAGCAGTCCCTAATTCCCAGGGAAAATTTGTGGTTATAATGAATAATACGTATTACATATTGTAAAATACTTTAAAAGGAATACCTGAACCTTTTAGAGGCAGTTAGAATAGCCGTGAGTGCTCTAGATTAACATCAAGGGACTAGAGTTATAATACTAATTTTTTTTTAAGCATTCACATCTGGTTAACGTCTTTGGTTAGATAGATGCTGATGATTAGGGAGTAGTGCTTCAGAGTAAGATTGGTTAATTTTTATGATCTGTTAGTACAAGTTTTCTTGATGCATAAAAAAATATGTACAGGTTACTAGGTACAGTATTGTTTTCTATGTATCTTTCAGTTTTAAAAGCATAATTGGAAAATTTGGAAAAGTAGAATGTGAAGGGTCTCACCAAGAAGCAATGCTCTACAGAGAGATGGTTTTGAGAGAGATGACATTATAGACTGTTGTTTCCCTATGATTTTATCGATTCCTTCCTAGAGTTCCCTGTTTCCCTTCCTTAGTGAGTGGATTCCCATTAAAACCATTAGAACCATTTGACCCAGAGGGAGTGGTAATATGTGTATCTTTTGCTCTAAGGGATGAATTATAATGAAAAATGAATGTGAGGAAAATGGGGGGATGAGTCTGTTTACTAGAATCCATGAAACTCGAAAATGGTAATGTCCCATACATGAGGTTCACGTGTAAATTTGCTGCTCTGATCTTTTGTACCCTGAAGACTAAAAAAAGACTTTTCCTGCACTTCCAAACTGTCACACTCATTCTGTCCTTCTGGGCCCAATTTCCCAACCTTACTACCAAAGTAGTACTTACTGAGCTATTTCAGGTCCTTTGGTCAAATAGGAAGCTTTCTTATATTCTGACATCATTTTGGCAAGTTAAAGTTATTATGTTTTATTTAGAATTAATTAGCCCAGCTGTTTATAGAGTTCAAAATTTGGTTGTTGAATTGTGTTAAACATGGTTTGACTTTGTAGCAATTGCTTAAGAGTTGCATTTTTTCCCCCCATTATAGGGTGAAAACTATCAAAAAGAACTAAATCAATGCCTATCTTTAGAGGAGATTAACTCAATTATGACTTTCATAAAGGAACTCAGGAGTTTGGGACAATTCCAACTGGTAAAACAAAAGTGACCTTTGATTCCTCTTGATTACTGAGATTACAGTAGATCAGCCATAAGAGACTTGATTTTGACTTAAAACTAAGTGAAGATATTTCTTTAAGGAATAGAAATCTTTGTAAGCTTCTTCTTTTCAGAGATATAAATATTAAGATGAGCAGAATGCATATTCTTTAAGAGTTTGCAGATAATACATGACTTACTAAAAGTGAAAGAATATGGAATTAATATAGCTGGCAGGATTTGATAGTTCTTAAGGGGAAAATGCTAACATTTTTCCAAAAAAGTTTGCTTTTAGCTTTGGGACATTTACGTGTAACCAAAAGTTCCTTTTGTTTATTATGCCCTTTTTCGTTTGTGTAAAAGTAAATATTACTCAATAGAACAATAATATTTTTTAAAACTACCTAAATCTTAATTTGTTGTAACTCTGTAGCAAAATCCAAAGAAAGAAAATGTAAATAATTATAATAACTTTTATTGGTTTCAGCCAAAAAATATATATGGCATTTATTTTGTTTTCTATGTATTTTCCTGGATTCTGTTAAGTTATTGCTCAATATCAAAGGATAATTTATTACATATACATGTGCATGCTCAGTACTTGCTTTGTTTCCAGTTCCGCCCTTATATAGGTAAATTATCTTGGATTCATATTTTTCTACCTAAGATGTGTTTATACAAAATATCTCTTTAAAATAGCATTTTAAAAAGTCTACTAATAATTTATTATTAATCTGTTTGAATAAAATTTTTTTACTTAAAATAATCTGTGTATTCAGATGCTACTTGTATGAATTATAACCAAATTACTAAATTAATTAGTGAAGGTTTGACACTTGTTTTTATAATTTAGCTCCATATTTTAGAGGGTTCAAAGTAAGCTTATTACTCCAAAGATAACGTAATTGATGGGTTATTTTAATTAATTTAAATATAGTAAGTATTACATTCATGACAGTTTGGGTCAATACTCTACAAAGATAATCAGAGACCTGGCTTCATCCTTCATCCTTCAATATCTTCAATTTAAGATATTGTGAAAGTAAAGAACATCTCTTGGCACAATGTGAAGAACAGAAGAATTATTTTGTAGCAGAAAGGGCAGACACTAATTTCCTGACTCTCAGAGTAGAAAGAGGATAACCATAGATTTTTTTTTTGGTAGGATTAATATCTCTCACCCTGAGATTTGTAATGCACTTGTAACCCAAGAGAATCTCTCCTCATTTTTCCTGCTACCTGACACACTCTGTTATTCAGCTGTTTTCAGGTATCTATAGAAAGCAGATATCCATTTCCTTTCAATGAAAAGGGAAATAAAATTCACCCCATTTGAAAGTATAAACATCAGCAAAATTAGTTCCTTATAAAAAGTGGCATTTACCTTGACAGCAACACAGAAAATTAAATTATGGTATAGATAATGGATTTTAAATAAATATCTGATTTTTTAAATATCTGAATAAATAAATATAAGACCTTTCCTAGTAATACTACATTTTATTTTCCATAACTTATTCTGATATTCTGCTTTCGAATATTCCTTCTCAGCTCTTCCCATCTACTACTCCTGGGTTTCAATCTTTGATGCGTGAATTTCATGATATGGCAAATCCTGTGGGGAAACCTGGTTCCATCCTGACCCAATACTGGTCTCTTTTAAATGTATTCGAACAATTTCAGCTCCTGAATAAAAAGGCACAGCCACACCCGCTGGAATGGTAAGAGAGCCACAAATTTGAATTGTGCAACCCCAAAAAATCTCTAAAGATTGATTTCAAAAGGCATTGCCTACATTAAAGAAAGCAACAAAAAGAAGTGTGTCCAAAAATTCATGCTCTGGAAAATAAGCTTCTTTAAAACATTGAAACCATAATGATTCTAGTGGTCTTCAAACACTGTAACAAAAATATATCCAACAGTTTTTCAAACCATCAGGACTTGACTCCATTCAAAAGTCATGTTTAAAATTAAAAGTTTCAAGCTAGTTTCATCCTGTGATATATATCCTTGAATTACGGGAGCATCAGACAGAAAGAATTAGGTGAGATTTGTTTTATGAACCATCAGTCAGAGTGGAGCCCGAGACGGTATGAGCATTCATTTGGAGTTTTTGAGGCATGACTTTATTCTAGGCAAAACCTATCCAAATTTATAAATATGTCTGTCTCTACCGCAAGATTAGAACTTTTTTTTTAGAAGATGGAATCTCAGAGAGAAGCATTCGGCCAGGAGAAAAGGTCCTTGGCCTCCTATGTCCACTTCCATTCTAATGAGGGGTAGTAATGAGTGAATAAGAGGGTTGCTGGGCCAGAGAACATAGTAACACTCCCAGTTGCCAGGGGAAGGGGCAGTGCCTATGGTGCCAGCTAAGTCTGCTTCCCTTTTATATGATAGAATTAAGTGAGTATTTGACTTGTCTATTGCCAGGAAAACAGGAGTAAACCTAACCTCCCAAGGGAATGAAAGACTAGATGGCTGTGCACGATCATCAGTGTCTCTGAAGTTACCCTCACGAACGGCCTCAATTCTACTGACTTGTCCTTCATTTCCTTCTGCCTCGGGAGACAGCGAAAACAGTCCTATAAGAAACATTTTTTTAATAGTTCAAAAATACAAGTAATCACATATTCAAAGAATTCATAGGACATCTCCCAGGACCAGAACTCACTTTAATTGCCACATCTTTATGCAGCTGGCCTTATTCTCTCAATACTCCGAAATAATAGGATTGATAGAAGGTTTTGTTTGTTTGAAAATTAGGTTTTAAATAATACAGCCTACTGTCCCTTTGTTTGTTCTTTGCACTCACTCAATCCAAGACTGTCTCTTTCGCCGTTGTCGATGAGGGAAGAACAGACTTGATTTACCAAGGAGTCTATTTAAGTATGGTTTTTAACTTTGGGTAAGTTCCTTTGAGATATGCAAGCTTTGGAAAGCTTATTCCCAAAATTTGTCTCAAGGTCCACATTTGTTATAAGGTTAAGCAATTGACTTAATTTCAGAATATTGAATTTAAGCCTAATTCTAACCCTAACTGATTCCTTCCAACAATGAAATTTACTAAAGGTCAGTTTTAAATATAGTTAGAAAAAGTCAGGACCTTTTTGAATCAGACAGACTTGGATTCAAAAATCCCAACTCTAGAGTTTATTAATTACAGCAGGTAAGATTTTCCTCTGAGTCTCAGTTTCCATACCTGTAAAATATGGATTATACCACCTACCAAGTATTGTTTCAGGATTACATAAGATAACCTCCATCATGTACTGCATAGTGTGTGGTGTGCTGCAGAGCAGATAGGCAGTAAATATTGATATACTTTCGGTTTCCTGTTCCTATACCATCCAAAAGTCACTTCAGCATCGACAAATGGGGTATATATTTTTCTTTCATTTATAGGAAAATCAAGATAAGTATGAAAGCTTTATCTAAGTTAACACTAAGATAAGTAAACTTGAAGTCTTTATCAAGAAACAATTACCTAAATTGTTTCCAGAACATTTTAAGAAAGAATACTCAATTCTAATTATCTTCAAGTTTACCAGTGAATGTATATATATTTAATTATCATTCATGTGTATTACAAGGAGGATGCATATGATACACATTTTCCAGATGAGGAAACTGAGGTGCTGAGAAGATGGGTTATTTGCCAAAGCCACGCAGCTACTTGAGTTGAGACTAGGGCCCTGGCCTTTTGCCCGTGGTCCAGTGCTTTACACCAAGACCTCATGCTGACAGGAAGATCACGTGTAGTCATTCATAATTGCCCTTATCTTCACAATGGTCTTCTCCAGTTTTTCATACCAAAAAAGCCAATTTTACGTACCTGTACTATCTGTGGGGTTTAATGCCTTCCTCCACCCTTTTAAATAAAGATCATCTGCTTATAGCAACAAGGTGAGGAGAAATAAAGTCAAAAAAGCAACATTTAGAAAAAGTGACACTTATGTCTGTGCCCTGAGGCTCAGAATCCAGAGGTCCCAACAGAATTAGTGGAAATCTTAACAGAATGAAAACACTAAAATCAATGTGTGTGTACTCTCTGCTAATTTTCACTTTACTGGAAATAAAGTAGCAAGTGTAATTTGCTCTAATCACATGCTTTCCATGAAAATACACATTGTCAAAACAAATAAGTTATTCACAAAATTACACAAGAAATCACTTGCAGGATGAGTAAACATACAAAACATCCCATTCCATTAAGATAGTAACATTTCTAAAATTCAGTTTACATGCATTTCAGGGTTGTATCTTTTATGAGCTTTGTTTAGAGTGTTTACTTCATATGAAATCAGAGATTTTTTTTTTTTACCTTGGCCTGGCACTCAGACTTCAAGTAAACGTATCTCACCCCATGCTTGCTTTATCTATTTCTTCATTCCTCGGAGGAGGAAAGTTATTTTAAAGTCCTAGACATCATAATTTTTCACCCCTGATTACATCGTTGCATATACTAAAGGGAAAAAAAGACTTTAAAAATAAAACTGCAATAACACGATCACACCTCCCAACATTAACTATAGTTTTAGTTCCTTGATGCTTCTTAATTTCCTATCTGATGCTTATATTTTAAGGGAATTGAAAATGCCTTATTCATCTCTACTAGTACAGTACAATATCTGGAACAATAAATCTTTATAAAATGTAATTTAACACAGAGCGTTTGATTGAATCTTCATAGCATCCTTGTGAAGTAAGGCCAGTGTTGTTATCTCTGTTTCTCTGGAGTAGAAATGGAGCCTCACAACCCAGCACAGTGAAGTGAAGTCACATCCTGTCCAGTATTCTCTATCATCAGGACCAGCAATTTTTCTGTCTGCAACTTAAGATTACTTTGGTCCCAAATTTGAGGATTTAAAGGCCAATCTGGCTGAGCATTTAGTTATACAACAGAAAAATGAGGCAAACACACCAAGATATAACTAACCCTTAAAATTCATTCCTGTTCATCAGAGTTTAAGGATAGAATCCTTGGCAGGACAGGTCACTTTCTGCATGGTACGCTTCAATTTCTTAGATTATATGGATGTTCTTCTCAGTCTGTGTCTCAGAGTTTCCAAGGCTTCTTGCTTCAAGACTTTGTAATTTTAGCCAAACAGATTCCAATAGGAATGTGTGTTTCTGAATCACTTCAGTTGGACCTAGGCTATCAGAGATTGTTCCCTTTTGGACCAAAGAGTGACTTTTTGCCCTGGCTTTCTTCAAATGTGCTTCTGCTGATTAAAGATGATGAGATTTCCATCCACCTCACTTGAGACAAGATTGCCAGTTTTGAGGAATGAAATCCAGAAAGTTTTTTTTTGTGTTCATCAAAATAACTGCGCTCACACACAGGAAAAAAGATAGCGTGTTAGATGTAATTTCCATGAATTTTGTTCAGTGCATTGATCCAGAGATGTTTGATATTGCATTCACAGGAATTCTTTCGCAGAGGATGAGAACATGAAAAAACCACAAGTACCATTTAATGCAATTGAAAATAAAAAAGGTAAAGGATGTAGTCCCACTTCTTTCTACATGAAAAACAAGTATTGTGTGGCCAAAAACATAAAAAATGTTTAGCTTTATTAGCAATCAAAATTAAACTGGAAAATGCTGTTTTCCCTCAAATTTGGAAAGATTTTTCCTCTTGAAGATAATAGAGTTGGGAAGAGTGTAGGAAAATGAGTATTCTCATGTTGCTGGTGGGTGTATAATTTAGAACAATCTTTCTTAAGGGGCCGTTTAACAACATGTAAGAAAAGCTTTAAAAGTTATTCTTACATACCAGAAATTTCACTTCCAGATATTCATTTTAAGGAAATAATTAAGAACGTACACAAAAATTTAATTACATAAATTACTAATAAATGAAAAAAATAGCAACTACCATTATTGCAATAATAGTGGATTGGATTAAGCTATAGTCATCCAATAAATTACTATAAAGCCATTCTAATATTGTGGGAAAATAGCTATACATTAAAGATGTTTAAGATATATTATTAAATGAAACAATTGGCTACAAGCAATATGGACCTTAAGGAAAATTAATGGTGATTTTGATTTTCTCTCTTAAGCTTATCTCAATTTTCAGTTTTTTCCCTTCTAAAGAACATCTGAGCTTTATGTCACATGAAAAGAAAATGTTTCTAATTTTCAGAAGAAAAAATGAGAAGAAGTACATGTGTCTACATTTTTTTAAAAAATCCAAGTTTTCCTATTACATATCAAGGTTTAATCCAATGTAGTGGTTCTGGGTGTGTAGCCCCTAAACCAACAACATCAGCATCATCTGGGAAGCTTGGAAAATTCAGATCTACTGAATCAGAATCTCTGGGTATAAGGCCCGGTATTCTTTATTTTAACAAGCCCTTCAGATGATTCTGAGGCATGCTAATGTTTGATAATAAAATGAATCAATCAATAAGGTCAGGGAAGAACTGATGTTAAACTGCTGTTCTGATTGTCTTTCTCTCTCCCACCATTTTTTTCTTCTCTAAATGATTTCTTTATGCCCTCTGTTTTTATTCACTCGTTTGTCCCATTGGTATTTATTAAGAAGTCTTTTAGATAAATGTTTAGTTGAATTTAGAAACAAAGTAAATATCAGTGGAACCAACTGGATGGAATTTATGTAATTCTAATGATTTGAGAAATTATAGCCAAAAGATCATAGAACTAGAGGAATTCTGATAGATCAACTTCAAGCAATAGATGGCATTTAGACCATTCATTTTTCTCCCTTAATATTTTCTTATTTGAAATAATTATTTTTCTGCAATTTGAACCAAATAGCTTCTTTTGTTTTACTCTAGCTTTCAGTTTAACTTAGAAGTGCTTTCTGATGTAATAAAAATTAAATAATAAAATATGTGTTTTATTAAATTATCCTGAGTTTCAGATACCTGAATATGTATTCTTTTTATTTTGATTAATAGTTTCATTTTTTAATTTACATTTCTTTTTTTAGCTGCAGTTCCACAAATTATTAATGAAACCAAAGAAATACATTGCATTAATGGTGAGTTCCAATGAAAGTGCTTCAGAATCATAATCAACAGTTAGGTTGAATAAATCATCATATTGGGACATCTTTAGGCTGATACTGTATTTTATGTAAATTTTCAGAAGTTATGAGATTTCTGAATGAATTCATGTTTGCTACTTTTGTATAAAAAGATTTTTAATTTTCCATTTTTGAAAATCAAATACTATATTTTTATATTTAAAGACAGTAACTTCCAAACTTATTTTGAGGGGCCCTAACGGTGCTAATGCTTTGCCTTGGGGACTCTCAGATGGAAGAGCTTGGCATCTCCTCTATATATTGATTTTTAGGACTCTCACTACCCAACAGTGATCCTTTTCTCCCAGATTGTTGATATAATGGATAGTACTTGATTTGAGTTTTCTTTATAACAATTGAGAGTTTGGGTTTTTTTGTTTGTTTTCTTTTTTTGCGGTACGCGGGCCTCTCACTGTTGTGGCCTCTCCCGTTTGCGGAGCACAGGCTCTGGACGCGCAGGCTCAGCGGCCATGGCTCATGGGCCCAGCCGCTCCGTGGCATGTGGTATCTTCCTGGACCGGGGCACGAACCCGTGTCCCC
The DNA here is from genome assembly GCF_951394435.1 of Stenella coeruleoalba. NCBI lineage: Eukaryota > Metazoa > Chordata > Mammalia > Artiodactyla > Delphinidae > Stenella > Stenella coeruleoalba. The sequence goes on from NC_137155.1 coordinate 76,236,001, forward strand.
TGCATCGGCAGGCGGACTCTCAACCACTGCACCACCAGGGAAACCCCACAATTGAGAGTTTTTAAGCCAAATTTCAATTTCTTTTCTTAAAATTCATGATTTTTTTAACCAAGGTATAATCAATAATATAAATACATATATAATAGTAATATATTTTAAGTATTATATAGATTTTTAAAATTTTAAATAATTTTCTTCATTCTGGTCAGTATTATTCCAGTGGTCTTGCAAATATATCATTCTAGGGAATCTTACTGACTTTTCCAAGACCACATTAAATGCACGAGCTGGATCATGAAAATGGGTCTTCAGATTCTTTGTCCAAGGCTCATGTATTATCTTAATATCGTATAATAATATGATGGAAAAATAAGAATTCTATTTATCAGGTTTGTTTTTTGGCAGTGTGTACGTTTTTAACGTATATATGTGTATATATATATAATTGGTGCTGAAACATACACAGAAAATTTAGCCTTTCAGAAAAAAATCTATTCTGATAAAACATTAAAGGTGAAAACAATAAAATTTATGGACTAAGATCTAATTTATGATAAATAGAAGTCTTCCAATTTAATAAATCTAATTTGTCTCTTCTAAAATGCAATTTAATTCATTCACTGTGTTTTAACACTATCATTAAAATCACGATAGGTTGAGAGGTGATACAATAATGTGGTTTAATAGAATCAACAAATACATCCAATTAAAAAAAATAGCATTTTGAATAAAGTACTGCTGATCAGGGAAAAGTAACAGATATACTTACACTATTCCCTCCCTGCATTTATCATCCAATCTCCCACTTCTAGAAAAATACATGCTACTCAGTTCTCTTGGGAGGCTGGTACCCAGTGTGTAGTGAGAAAAGGACTAGTTTTGAGAAAACTAGGAGCAAGGTTAGAATGAACATTCGTTGAGCGTCTAGTGTGCCAGGATCTGGGTTAGATCAGGAAAGCCACTTCACCTCTTTGGTCTTTTGTTTTCTCATTTATAAGAGGAACAATTGTACAAATTAATCTCTTTTTTTTTTTAGTTTTCAGGTAGCATAGGGTAGAGGATACAAACACGTTAAATAAGCTCTTCAACTTTGTTCATATTTTTATGTTGATTAAAAACTAGTCCTACCTGGGTCTTCAAAGTTAATATTCCTATTTTTACGGTATAAGATTTTAAAAAAATAACTCGATGCTTTAGAACAAGTGGGATTATCTTTCAGTGTCTAGGCTGTTTTTGTGTTTAATATGAGTTATGATTATCCCTCAAGAGGGCAACAAAATTCTGCAGTTAAAAGAAATCCATTAAAAGCAACCAAGACTTCAAACAGCTTTCCCATATATACTTGCCAAATACGTTAAGCAGCCTGCTACCACCTTACCTCACAGTGGGTTCTCTGCAGAGCTAAGGTAAGCTGGCCTGAGACAGGTTGGGACTGGATTGGGAAGGATGCCAAGGAAACACCAGGTGTTTGTAGGCAGCACCACTGATGATTCAGTTGGAAGATGATGTCAGGACAAAATCAGCTTTCAAGCAGGGGTCTAGGATGCAGTACATAAGCCAGAGGTAAAGAGTTTCTGATGAAACCAAAAACAAACACTTGCTAAAATCTTGCTTAAGAGAATGATTACACATTTTCTTTCATTTAGGGCTGAGTTTCAGTGTTGTAATGGACAGGCCCCATTGAAAATGTTCACTATTAAGTGAAAGTATAAACTGCGAGGAAATTAACTCTCAGTGACTATTTTATTAAAATATATAAAGTGAAAGTATCAATACATTTCCTCTGATTACTATTTTGAAAAAAATCTTCCACTTTGTTATTCATCTAACTGGTTCTGAGCATAAAAGTGTAGCGCACGTACTCATATTCCCTTTCTGCCTAAGAAATGGTGCTTTCGAAAGCACATTCCATATCCCTGAACTCCAGCTTGTTTAAAGTGTTAGATTGGGTTCACAGTCTCCATTTGAATCAGATCTCATGACCAAAAGTAACCTGTTTTTACTGTGCTTATCTCAGTGCCTTGAACATAGACTATACCAGAAAAAAAAAATCTTTGATGAAAAAATGAATGTGTTATTAATAAGTGGTTGAATTCAAATGAAAAGCTATGGTCCTTTTCAAGGTTAAATCTAATAATACAGTCTCACCCTTATTCTTTCATTTTTTTCTCTTTCATTATAAAAAAATTTATGAGCTGGTAGGATTATTGAAATTATAGATGAAGTCCACCTACATCTGTCACCCAGATAGAATCTTTCGTAACTAGTAGAGTCAATCAAGCAGGTATTTACCCAATTCATTGAGTTATTCAACCAAACTGACTAATTTTTGTTGACTTTTCCCTGAAATGAAATTACAATATATCTATTTTATTATTATTGTTCCTAATTTGTACCAGAGTAGTTTTTTCTTTGACCAGCTGAGAAAACTCTCCTAGAATGTGGGTCAGAAATACACACATTTATTCACTTTCATTATTTTAGGGCACGATGGGAATTACACTGACACCTAGTTCTCAGAACTAGAATGAAACACCTATAAAGTTGGTGGTATTCATTGCCATGGATTTGGTGATGCATCTGTCTCCGTGTCTGGCAGAGAAATATAAAACTTTTGGTATTGTTGAATCACAAAGTCCAGGATGTGATGGGAGATGGGAAGGAGAACCAAGGAAGTGGTTATGAGATGCCTTGTAAGCTTTACTGGGAACTTGGCCTAGATTCTGGCAGTGATGAGAAACTGTTAAAGAACTGAAGCCAAGTCATCAGATGTGATTTTAGAAAAATCGTTGTGATAGCTCTATAACAATAGAGGAAGAGACAGCAGTTAACAGGATAATCGACTTTTCTTTAAGTGCAGGTGTATAGCTTCCTGTGGCAAATTTGGTGTTATCCTTTTTGTCGCTATGTTAAACATCATTGAACATCTTATTTAAAGGCAACAGAAGACATTTTCATTTTACTGGTTTTTATAGAATTTCCTATGTTTACCTTTACTGGAATTTTGTTGACTGTTGAAAAGTATTTCTGGCACAAAATACTTGTTAATATTTCTTTGAAAAACATTTGCTTTTGAGTAATTTGTTTATTTCAAATATGAACATAATATAGTTTAGCAGTGGCTGGTGTATGTGCCTAGAAACATGTTTTTAGTTTTTTCTCACTAAGATACTTTTGCAAAAAATTGAGTTATCAAATAGAAACATTTTTTTTTAAATGGCTTAGAATCAATTATATGAAATAATATGCTAGGTTCTGTAGCAGGGTTGAGCAGAGGATAGCATTTCCTTCTTATACTTTAGGGTACTTTCTTAGGTTAAGGTGGCCGGAGTATGGAGGGGGTCTCATGGTTTTGTGTCTGAGTGTTTGGCATGATATTGGATTTCACATTCTTTGCTTCACCTTCCTGCCTGTAAGCTACATATCAATCCAATGGCAGTTTAATGACACTTCCCATCAAGAAATTTTCCTTATTCCCTGCTGGTATCCTTCTGTCACCACCCCACAGAGTCATCTCCCCCCCATTTACACAGTTGCTTGATATATGCAATAAATGTTATAAAATGTTATCATTCCACTGGAGAGACATTTTCTGACCTTCTGTGCCTTTAAACTTTTAAAGGCTGAGCGAAAAATATCAACTAAAGTCAACAACTGTTATATGAGGCAAGGTCTACAAAATTTGGCAAATAGAAAACCCAGCTGAAGCCACAAATCAACTATGACCAGAGGACCAAATGGAAAATCAGCAGTGATCACTAAAGTTATGCAAAAGAATTTTAAAAACCTTAATCATATATGATTTTTAAACATTTATCCATGCCGCAGGTGTTTCTATCATTGTTTTATTTTTTTAAACAGATAAAGATGCACAATGTCATATCAAGCAGATCTTCACACATCCGCATTTGGAACTAAATCCTGAATTTAACTCAAAGATCAAAGATTATTACTCTGAAGTCCCATTTGATGTGGTAACGCTGACAATTGGAGCAGAGACTTCTAAGTGTCAGTGCAAGGTGTACCTGCAGGAACGGGCAGGACCAAGGTATGAAGGAGCTGACAGGGGCTGAGGGGAGACATCATAGCGGGAAGCACACCTTGGAAGCAACCTTTGAAGATGGTTCAGAAAACCTGAGGCACAAGATCTGTTGGAGGGATTGCCAGGGTGTGAAATCCCTCTGCTTTACAGATGCCATGTTGTTAAAAAGAACACATGAGTGCTCTACTGATCTATTAACAATCTTTGTGTTTAATCTTTGTAACAATGTTGTAACAAGAGAGGATCTTGTGATATGAAAAGTATCAAAGAGGACTCATTCAGGGAAAATTGAGTTTATTGTTATCTTTATGTTTTTAGGTAGTTGAAGAGTTCACCCTTCTGAATAGTAGCCTCCTCTACCCCAACCCAGCTCCTCAAGTTTTTGAAGATTCAGATGTTGATTACTTAATAAACATGTTGGTGACAATTTGTGGACATAGTAACACTAACTTTCTTAGTCTCATGGGATTTTTTTCTATTGACTCTTCTGAGAGTCATCAACTCTTTGGTTTATAATTTGAACAGAAGATAGAATTTTATGACATTCCATGTCCACGGCAAGAAATATACTCATATTCCTATGTTGTATGGAAAGAAATGCACCCAGCATTCCTGGGAGCTCAGAAAGTATAATAGAAAGAAAAGAGGATTCAAGTCAGGCCAACCTGGGTCCCAACCCTGACTCCACCAGACTCTACTATATTTAAAATGGGAAGTATCATAGTTTTTGTATGGAGTTGTGAGTATTAAATGAGATAATATATGACCCTGACAGGTGGTTAATAATATTAGTTCCCTTCCCTGTAATTGATAGGGGACATGACTTGCTCTGCAAGATAACTCTTGGTATACCAAAGCACAATGAAACATAAGTTAAAATAGTTTTTTCACATTTTAGGTTTCTTATGAAATGGTGCAGATCTTATCTGTTTTTAATGAAAATTGTATACATTTAATAAATATTGATGTATGAGTCAATTTGGGTTGTCTCTCTCATTCTCTCTTCAGCTTTGCCAACTACCCTCTGGGCTTAGGGATGAACAAAATCTCAATGCTTGTGGTGGATGAATCTCCAATCCAAGGTGAGACCCTGATCACATACAAACTCACCATCTATAGAGAAGACCGTCCAAGTCTGCCTTTGTTTGAGGACTTCGCAGCATGCGGTTTTGTGCAGGTAAGTGAATTTTACATTTGCACATGGGTTGAATTGGGAGTGATCCTTTAACCCAGGTGCAAAAGGCCAAATGAAAATTATTAGAAAAAAGTGGATACTTTCAAATCCAAATAATTGTGGTCTCATTTCAAAAAAGAGTACCAACCAGGTATCTAAGATACCTTTTTGTGAGTGATTTTCTTTTAAGTGTGGTGGCTATTCCCTGCACTTATAGTGTGCAGTGGATTTATTGTGGTTAATATTGAAAAAAATGTCTGAGTACTCGCACTTAGTTATGAAATTGGTTTTACATTTCCTGTTTAAATTGTGCTGTGTTTCTTGGATTTGTCCCTGGAACTACTTTGAAATTTTAAACTAGATTCAGTGGAATTTGTTTTAAAGAATAAGAGGAAAATTTATGAAACTATTTTACAAAAGGGATACCAGATGAATGAAATTAAATTTCCTTGGGTAGATACATTTCGCCTTCACTTCTTGTACCTTAATCATTTCTAAAGTTTGCAGTTGCTCCAGTGAGCAACACATACCATTCTGTAGCCCTGTTGATTTTGGAGGAGGGTGAACATTACCCAGAGACTTTGTCTTATTTGGTGGTTCTTTCTTCTGTGTTTTCTTTTTTTAGGAGTCTGTGTATAACCTTCTGTATTTGCATACATCATACAAGTGATTCCAGGGAAGTAGTAATTGATACTCTTACAATATCTACTAATCCACTTAGAATAATTGCACCTATGTCGTATCTCAGTGATTGATATGCTAGCGGGAGCATGAACCACAGATGGTTAATAAACGAGAGAAATGGCTGACTGGGCCTCAGTGAGTAGGATGGATACCATGTTTTCCTAAATGTAGTGGCCATATAGAGTGTTCTCTCCCCTCTACCCACCACCACCACAATCTCATCTCTTCTCAAGAATTTAACACTATTTTGTAAGGGTACTCATTGCTGAGATTTTTATTTTTCAAGAAAATATAAAAGAAAGGTTGCTTCAGAGGTTGCTTCCAAGGTGTGCTTCCCGCTATGATGTCTCCCCTCAGCCCCTGTTAGCTCCTTCATACCTTGGTCCTGCCTGTTCCTGCAGGTACACCTTGCATTGACACTTAGAAGTCTCTGCTCCAATTGTCAGTGGGAGGGAGCTGTGAAGGAGGAAAGGTTTCCACACACTAGGAAGCCCCTTCACGGGAGGAGACTGTGGGTAGCAGAGCGGGGAAGCTTCAGAGCCACGGAGGAGAGCGCAGCAACAAGGGTGCGGAGGGCAAAGTGGAGAGATTCCTGCACAGAGGATCGGGGCCGACCGGCACTCACCAGCCCGAGAGGCTTGTCTGCTCACCCGCCAGGGCGGGTGGGGGCTGGGAGCTGAGGCTCGGGCTTCGGTCAGAGCGCAGGGAGAGGACTGGGGTTGGCTGCGTGAACATAGCCTGAAGGGGGCTAGTCCACCACGGCTAGCTGGGAGGGAGTCCGGGAAAAGTCTGGACCTGCCTAAGAGGCAAGAGACCATTGTTTCGGGTGCGCGAGGAGTGGGGATTCAGAGCACTGCCTAAACGAGCTCCAGAGACAGGCACGAGCTGCCGCTATCAGCGCAGACCCCAGAGACGGGGATGAGACGCTAAGGCTGCTGCTGCCGCCACCAAGAAGCCTGTGGGCAAGGCCAGGTCACTATCCACACCTCCCCTCCCAGGAGCCTGTGCAGCCTGCCACTGCCAGGGTCCCGTGATCCAGGGACAACTTCCCCGGGAGAACGCACGGCATGCCTCAGGCTGGTGCAACGTCATGCCGACTTCTGCCGCCACAGGCTTGCCCCGCATCTGCACCCCTCCCTCCCCCTGGCCTGAGTGAGCCGGAGCCCCCAAATCAGCTGCTCCTTTAACCCCGTCCTGTCTGAGCAAAGAACAGATGCCATCAGGCGACTTACACGCAGAGGCGGGGCCAAATCCAAAGCTGAACCCCGGGAGCTGTGCGCACAAAGAAGAGAAAGGGAAATCTCTCCCAGCAGCCTCAGAAGCAGCGGATTAAATCTACACAATCAACTTGATATACCCTGCATATGTGGAATACCTCAATAGACAACGAATCATACCAAAATTGAGGCAGTGGGCTTTGGGAGAGGCTGTACACTTGGGGTTTGCTGTATGTGACTGACTGGTTTCTGGTTTTATGTTTATCTTAGTTTAGGATTTAGAGTTTATTATCACTGGTAGATTTGTTTATTGATTCGGTTGCTCTCTTCCTTTGTCTCTTACATATATATATATATATATATTTCCTTTTTCTCTTTTTATGAGTGTGAATGTGTATGCTTCTTTGTGTGATTTTGTCTGTATAGCTTTGCTTTTACCATTTGACCTAGGATCTGCCTGTCCGTTTTCTTTCTTTTTTTTTTTTAATACAGTTTTTAGCGCTTGTTATCATTGGTGGATTTGTTTTTGGCTTGGTTGCTCTCTTCTTTCGTTCTTTTTTTTCTTTTTTTATTAATTTTTTTTTAATTTTTACTAATTATTTTTTATTTTAATAACTTTTTTATTTTATTTTATTTTTTCTTTCTTTCTCTTTTTCTCCCTTTTCTTCTGAGCTGTGTGGCTAACAGGGTCTTGGTGCTCCAGCCTGGTGTCAGGCTTGTGCCTCTGAGGTGGGAGAGCTGAGTTCAGGACATTGGTCCACCAGAGACCTCCCAGCTCCACATAATATCAAACGGCGAAAATCTCCCAGAGATCTCCACCTCAACTCCAAGACCCAGCCCCACTCAACGACCAGCAAGCTACAGTGCTGAATACCCTATGCCAAACAACTAGCAAGACAGGAACACAACCCCATCTGTTATCAGAGAGGCTGCCTAAAATCATAATAAGGTCACAGACACCCCAAAACACACCACCGGATGCGGTCCTGCTCCCCAGAAAGGCAAGACCCAGCCTTATCCACCAGAACACGGGCACCAGTCCCCTCCACCAGGAAGCCTACACAAGCCACTGAACCAACCTTACCTGCTGGGGGCAGACACCAAAAACAATGGGAACTACAAACTTGCAGCCTGTGAAAAGGAGCCCCCAAACACAGCAAGTTAAGCCAAATGAGAAGACAGAAAAACACACAGCAGATAAAGGAGCAAAGTAAAACTCCACCAGACCAAACAAATGAAGAGGAAATAGGCAGTCTACGTGAAACAGAATTCAGAGTAATGATAGTAAAGGTGATCCAAAATCTTGGAAATAGAATGGAGAAAATACAAGAAACGTTTAACAAGGACCTAGAAGAACTAAAGAGCAAGCAAACAATGATGAACAACACAATAAATGAAATTAGAAATTCTCTAGAAGGAATCAATAGCAGAATAACTGAGGCAGAATAACGGATAAGTGACCTGGAAGATAAAATAGTGGAAATAACTACTGCAGAGCAGAATAAAGAAAAGAGAATGAAAAGAATTGAGGATAGTCTCAGAGACCTCTGGGACAACATTAAACGCATGAACATTCTAATTATAGGGGTGCCAGAAGAAGAAGAGAAAAAGAAAGAGACTGAGAAAATATTTGAAGAGATTATAGTTGAAAACTTCCCTAATTTGGGAAAGGAAATAGTTAATCAAGTCCAGGAAGCACAGAGAGTCCCATACCGAATAAATCCAAGGAGAAACACACCAAGACACATATTAATCAAACTATCAAAAATTAAGTACAAAGAAAAAATATTAAAAGCAGCAAGGGAAAAACAACAAATAACATACAAGGGAATCCCCAAGGTAACAGCTGATATTTCAGCAGAAACTCTGCAAGCCAGAAGGGAGTAGCAGGACGTATTTAAATTGATGAAAAGGAAAAAGCTACAACCAAGATTATTCTTCCCAGCAAGGATCTCATTCAGATTTGATGGAGAAATTAAAACCTTTACAGACAAGCAAAAGCTAAGAGAATTCAGCACCACCAAACCTGCTTTACAACAAAGGTTAAAGGAACTTCTCGAGGCAGGAAACACAAGAGAAGGAAAAGACCTACAATAACAAACCCAAAAGAATTAAGAAAATGGTAATAGGAACATACATATTGATAATTACCTTACATGTAAATGGATTAAATGCTCCAACCAAAAGACACAGACTGGCTGAATGGTTACAAAAACAAGACCCGTATACATGCTGTCTCCAAGAGACCCACTTCAGACCAAGGGACACATACAGACTGAAAGTGAGGGGATGGAAAACGTATTCCATGCAAATGTAAAGCAAAAGAAAGCTGGGGTAGCAATTCTCATATCAGACAAAATAGACTTTAAAATATAGACTGTTATAAGAGACAAAGAAGGACACTACATAATGAGCAAGGAATCAATCCACGAAGAATATATAACAATTTTAAGTATTTATGCACCCAGCATAGGGGCACTTCAATACATAAGGCAAATGCTAACAGCCATAAAAGGGGAAATCGACAGTAACACAATTATAGTAGGGGACTTTAACAGCCCACTTACACCAATGGACAGATCATCCACAATGAAAATAAATAAGGAAACACAAGCTTTAAATGATATATTAAATAAGATGGACTTAATTGACATTTATAGGACATTCCATCCAAAAACAACAGAATACACTTTCTTCGCAAGTGCTCATGGAACATTCTCCAGGATAGATCATATCTTGGGTCACAAATCAAGCTGTGGTAAATTTAAGAAAATTCAAATCATATCAGTTATCTTTTCCAACCACAATGCTGAGACGAGATATCAATTACAAGGAAAAAAAATGTAAAATCTACAAACACATGGAAGCTAAACAGTACACTACTTCATAACCAAGAGATCACTGAAGAAATCAAAGTGAAAATAAAAACATACCTAGAAACAAATGACAATGAAAACACAATGACCCAGAACCTACAGGATGCAGCAAAAGCAGTTCTAAGAGGGAATTTTATAGCAATGCAATCCTACCTCAAGAAATAAGAAACATCTCAAATAAACAACCTAACCTTACACTTAAAGCAAGTAGAGAAAGAAGAACAAAAAACCCCCAAAGTTAGCAGAAGGAAAGAAATCAAAGATCAGATCAGAAATAAATGAAAAAGAAATGAAGGAAATGATAACAAAGATCAGTAAAAATGAAGCTGTTTCTTTTAGAAGATAAACAAAATTGATAAACCATTAGGTAGACTCATCAAGAAAAAGAGGGAGAAGACTCAAATCAATAGAATTAGAAATTAAAAAGGAGACGTAACAACTGACACTGCAGAAATGCAAAGGATCATGAGATTTCTACAAGCAATTCTGTGCCAATAAAATGGACAACCTGGAAGAAATGGACAAATTGTTAGAAAAGCACAACTTTCTGAGACTAAACCAGGAAGAAATAGAAAATATAAACAGACCAATCACAAACACTGAAATTGAGACTGTGATTAAAAATCCTCCAACAAACAAAAGCCCAGGACCAGATGGTTTCACAGGCGAATTCTATCAAACATTTAGAGAGGAGCTAACACCCATCCTTCTCAAACTCTTACAAAATACAACAGAGGGAAGAACACTCCCAAGCTCAATCTACAAGGCCACCATCACCCTGATACCAAAACCAGACAAAGATGTCAGAAAGGAAGAAAATACAGGCCAATATCACTGATGAACATAGATACAAAAATCCTCAACAAAATACTAGCAAACAGAATCCAACAGCACATTAAAAGGATCATACACCATGATCAAGTGAGGTTTATCCCAGGAATGCAAGGATTCTTCAATACATGCAAATCAATCAATATGATAAACCATATTATCAAATTGAAAGAGGAGAACCATATGATCATCTCAATAGGTGCAGAAAAAACTTTCGACAAAATTCAACACCTATTTATGATTAAAAAGAGCCCCAGAAAGTAGGCATAGAGGGAACCTACCTCAACATTAATAAGGGCCATATATGACAAACCCACAGCCAACATCGTTCCCAATGGTGAAAAACTGAAACCCTTCCACTAAGATCAGGAACAAGACAAGGTTGTCCACTCTCACCACTGTTATTCAACATAGCATTGGAAGTTTTAGCCTCAGCGATCAGAGAAGAAAAAGAAATAAAAGGAATCCAAATCGGAAAAGAAAAAGTAAAACTGTCACTGTTTGCAGACGACATGATACTGTACATAGAGAATCCTAAAGATCCTACCAGAAAACTACTAGAGCTAATCAATGAATTTGGTAAAGTAGCAGGATACAAAATTAATGCACTGAAATCTCTTGCATTCCTATACACTAATGATGAAAACTCTGAAAGAGAAATTAAGGAAACATTCCCATTTACCATTGCAACAAAAAGAATAAAATACACTGATGAAAGAAATTGTAGCTGATACAAACAGATGGAGAGGTATACCATGTTCTTGGATTAGAAGAGTCAACATTGTGAAAATGACTATACTACCCAAAGCAATCTACAGATTCAAGGCAATCCCCATCAAACTATCAATGGCATTTTTCACAGAACTAGAACAAAAAATTTCATAATTTGTATGGAAACACAAAAGACCCCAAATAGCCAAAGCAATCTTAAGAAAGAAAAACGGAGCTGGAGGAATCAGGATCCCGGACTTCAGCCTATACTGCAAAGCTACAGTAATCAAGACAGTATGGTACTGGCACAAATACAGAAATATAGATCAATGGAACATAATAGAAAACCCAGAGATAAACCCATGCACATATGGTCACCTTATTTTTGATAAAGGAGGCAAAAATATACAATGGAGAAAAGACAGCCTCTCCAATAAGTGGTGCTGGGAAAACTGGACAGCTACATCTAAAAGAATGAAATTAGAACACTCCCTAACACCGTACAGAAAAATAAACTCAAAATGGATTAAAGACCTAAATGCAAGGCCAGACATTATAAAACTCTTAGAGGAAAACATAGGCAGAACACTCTATGACATAAATCACAACAAGATCCTTTTTGACCCACCTCCTAGAGAAATGGAAATAAAACCAAAAATAAACAAATGGGACCTAATGAAACTTAAAAGCTTTTGCACAGCAAAGAAAACCATAAACAAGACGAGAAAACAACCCTCAGAATGGGAGAAAATATTTGCAAATGAAGCAACTGACAAAGGATTAATCTCCAAAATTTATAAGCAGCTCATGCAGCTCAATAACAAAAAAACGAACAACCCAATCCAAAAATGGGCACAAGACCTAAATAGACATTTCTCCAAAGAAGATATACAGATTGCCAACAAACACATGAAAGAATGCTCAACATCATTAATCATTAGAGAAATGCAAATCAAAACTACGATGAGATATCATTTCACACTGGTCAGAATGGCCATCATCAAAAAATCTAGAAACAATAAATGCTGGAGAGGGTGTGGAGTAAAGGGAACACTCTTGCACTGCTGGTGGGAATGTGAATTGGTACAGCCACTATGGAGAACAGTATGGAGGTTCCTTAAAAAACTACAAATAGAACTACCATATGACCCAGGAATCCCACTACTGGGCATATACCCTGAGAAAATCATAATTCAAAAAGAGTCATGTTCCACAATGTTCATTGCAGCACTATTTGCAATAGGCAGGACATGGAAGCAACCTAAGTGTCCATCCACAGATGAATGGATAAAGAAGATGTGGCACATACATGCAATGGAATATTACTCAGCCAGAAAAGTAAATGAAATTGAGTTATTTGTTGTGAGGTGGATGGACCTAAAGACTGTCATACAGAGTGAAGTAAGTCAGAAAGAGAAAAACCAATACTGTATGCTAACACATATATATGGAATCTAAAAAATAAAAAGATGGTTCTGAAAAACTTAGGTGCAGGACATGAATAATGATGCAGAGGTAGAGAATGGACTTGAGGACATGGGGAGGGGGAAGGGTAAGCTGGGACAAAGTGAGAGAGTGGCATGGACATATATACACTACCAAATGTAAAATAGATAGCTAGTGGGAAGCAGCCGCATAGCACTTTGTGCTTTGTGACCACCTAGAGGAGTGGGATAGGGAGAGTGGGAGGGAGATGCAAGAGGGAGGGGATATGGGGATATATGTATACGTATAGCTGATTCACTTTGTTATAAAGCAGGAACTCACACACCATTGTAAAGCAATTATACTCCAATAAAGATGTTAAAAAAAAAGATAGGAAAAAGTAGTGTTGTATGGTTATGAAGCTATGGATTAAACAAAATTTAGTAGGTTTCTTTACTGTAGAACTTCTTTGAACGTTTCAGATACTTATTTAAATGGTGGACTTTCAAAAGAAGAATATGTAGTGTCCAGCATTTCCAAACTTATTTGACATCTTTTTAATGGACTACATATTGATATTCTTCTGTGGAACAGAGTTGGGCAAACAGGGGTCTAGACTATGGAGAAGACTTCAAGATTATGTTCCTCTCAGCTATCTACTTTTCAGTTTGCTTTCTTAGGGTTGCTATACATCAGTCTTTTTCCAAGCTGAAAACAAATTATAGAGCCACACCAAAAATGTTCATGAGGGAGGGAACCAAAACCTAGAGGGAGGTGTGTTTTTGCCTAAGTGTGTGTATGCGGTGTGTGTGTAGTTATGTCCAACTAAATATTCTCAGCTTCTTTAGTGTGTGACTCTGTTTTTCCATTTTTCTCTTTCTGACTCTAATATTTTATATAGAAACTAGCTCTTAAAATAAATCATCTTTGAGGGAAAGCTAAGAGTATGAATGATTTTTTCCGGAATATTTATGGTTACCAACGACAATTATTTTTACTTCAAAAAGCACCATAGATTTAATTTTAATGTAGATTTTAATTTTTAAAAGTCTCTGTAGGTAACTACATTTTTACTGGTCAGTATACTTGACTTTTATATGGAGTAAATATATAATAAAAGTTACAAAGTAAAATAAAATTTCTACATTAGGACATGAAAGAATGTATTTTTACTTTTCACTTTTCACGTTAGGTTTGTGCGATTGAATTTTTGCTGTATCTTTTGAAATGTAATTGTGTTACAATTATTGGCATAGCTGTATATTTTGGTTCCACTCTAAACTTAAACGTGGTAAATGACTCATTCATTATTCTGCTATATGCAAAACCCATTTAAAATTTTTTAAACTTCTACGTGTTCATAAAAGTGTAAAATCCTTATGCTGGATCTTTTAACACTGACATTCATTTCAGGAATATATATTCCTACCTGGCTGTCATTTGAAGAGACCTTTGTACATTTAATTGTAATTATATACATGATAAATATCTAGAGAGGTGTCAGTAGGAATGGAGATGATACCATGAGTAGGAAGGGATGTTGCAGAGGTGGAATCTGCAGGATTTGCCCACTTGTCTCTGATTTATCCTTTCTTTGTCCTTCTTATGACACTATTCTGGTTCAGTTCTTGTTACTTGTTGACTCAAATACTAAAATAGTCCCCAGCTTTGTTTCCCTGTATCTGTCTGACTCTTTTCCAGTTCAGTTTTGCAAGCTTGATCTTGATCAACTTCAAGTGCACTCTGTCATACATAGGCTTTGCCAGAAATGCTCCAGGCTGTCCCTCTGATGGTCATTCACTTCTCTCATGTTGGTCCATATGTTTTTTCAGCCTCATGTCTCATTGTTTGTCAGTGTATTTTATGCTTCTGCTAACCTGGCCTATTTACCCTTCCCCAGACATGCTTCCCAATCCTGTGACACTGTCTGGGGCTGTCCCTTCCACTGGAAACTAAAATGAGTTTATTTGATGTCACGCTAGAAGCTGTAACTTGGATTTAGGTGTAGGAGTTTTGATCCGAGCTGTATAAAAAAGAGTTCTTTAAAGGTCAAAACTGCTCCCAAATAGGTATTATTGACTATCATTTACTATGTGCCAGGCTCTGTTGTAAATGCTTTCGATTTAGTTATAGTCTCTTTAATCCTTACAGCATCCTTATAGATTGAATTCTGCTCTTAGCCCTCGGTTTCAGAAGAGAAACCCCAAAGATCAGAGGGGTTAAAGAAATTGCCCAAGGTCACATAGTTAGTGAGTGGCAAGGCTTGGATTCAGATCCAGTTGTGCCTAGTTCCAAAGTCCATGTTGTATTACGTTGCCTCCTGGCTCCCTCACGGGTGGAGACTTTTCTGTCCCAGGAAGTATTCAAGCATCAACTGGAAATCCATCTCTCAAGGAACAGATGAGGAATTGGATTAGATGATTTTTGAGTTTCCTTGATGTTAATAAAATGAGAAGTCTCGTTGACCCTTGGTGTATTGCGAAGTCCTGTGATTAAAGTACACTGCTGCTGAGGTCGCCTTGTGCCAGGGTGGGCTGGCTTGGTGGGGTTGGGGTGTGGGACCCACAGAAGGAGGAGTGGCCCCAGTCCTTGCCTGTGCCTGTCTGCTTGGCTCTGGGCTCTGCAACTGCAGGCCGCCACGTCTTCCACTGAGGAGCGGACCTGCCCCTGTGGACTCCAGTGAGGATTCAGACCCCTGGAGCTTGCCGTCCCCAATTGCCTGATTCCAGTTGTCTAGTCAAGTACGCTTTAGGCTCCACTAACATTGGCGGGAACCTTCCTCCTGAGCCCAAAGAGAAAGAATAAACTAGCAAAGCAGGTGCTACTGTCCCCCAGAAAGTGGTATTGGCCTCGTCTGCTGGCAGGAAGAACCGCCCTTTGGAGGATGATGGGGAGAAGCCCCCTTCACACAAACCAGGGATCCTTAGGTGGGATGAGTGAGGGCAAAAGCCTGGAAGCTGGACTGCTGGGTGACCCTTTGGTCTGTTGGTGCCATCCGATTTTTTTTTAGAGTTTGCAACTCCCCGTGAGCTAGGGAAAAAAAGGTCAAGAAAAGTTGCCAGAAAATTATGAGGCTGAGATGGAAAGGCACTTACTTTACAAGAAGAAGATAACCCAATGGCCAAGAAGCATATGAAAAGATGCTCAATTCCATTAGTCATCAGGGAAATGCAAGTTAAAATGACAATGAGATACCACTACCAACCCACCACAGTGAAAAACACTAAAAGGACTAACAATACAAAGTGTTGGAGAGGACATAGAGCAAGCTTTCGTTCATACGCTGCTGGGGGGAGTGTCAAATGTTTGCCCGTTTTGGAAAAAGTTGCCAGTATTAGTATAACTAACATATAGCTAACATCCTATGACACAGCAATCCTGCTAACTGCATACCCAAGATAAATGAAGTCATAGTTCCATCAAAGATATATCCAAGAAATCTTTTTTTTTTAACTTTTAAAGCATTTTATTTTTTAGAGCAGTTTTAAGTTTACAATAAATGAGAAGGTACAGAGATTGCCCACATACACCCAGCCCCACATATACATAGCCTCTCGTTATCAACATCACTCATCAGAATGGTACATTTTTTACCAGGGATGAACCTGCATTGACACATCATAATCACCCAAAGTCCATAGTTTACCTTAGGGTTTACTCCTTGTGTTATACATTCTATGGGTTGGGACAAATATATAATGACATGGATCCAACGTTGTAAAATCATACAAAGTATTTTCACTGCCCTGAAAATCTTCTGTGCTCCACCTATTAATCTCTCCCACTGCCGACCAACCCCTGGCAGCTACTGATTGTTTTTCATTGTCTCCATAGCTTTAGCTGTTTTAGAATGTCATACAGTTGGGATCATACAGTATGTAACTTCTCAGGTTGACTTCTTTCACTTAGTGATGCATTTAAGTTTCCTCCACATCTTTTCATGGCTTGATAGCTCTTTTCGTTTAAGCACAAGAAATCTTCATATCAGTTTTATAAAATCTAAAAGCTAGAAAAAGTTCAATAAGAAAAGAGATAAACAAATTCAATGTAATACTTTTGAGACATTTAAAAATAAATTAACTATTGATACACACAAACATGGGTAAACCTCCAACACATTATGTCGAGAAAAAGAAGCCAGACATAAAAAGACGTACTATAATTCATTTATATGAAGTTTAAGAACAGTCAAAACTAATCCGTGGTGATAGAAATCAAAATGGTTGTTACCTAGAAGGTGTGGGAGCTTCTAAGCATGAGGAAACTTTTTGGGCAAATGTCCTATATCTTTTTTTTTTTTGCGGTACGTGGGCCTCTCACCGCTGTGGCCTCTCGCGTTGCAGAGCAGAGGCCCCGGACGCGCAGGCTCAGCGGCCATGGCTCACGGGCCCAGCCGCTCCACGGCACGTGGGATCCTCCCGGACCAGGGCATGAACCCGCATCCCCTGCATCGGCAGGCAGACTCTCAACCACTGCGCCACCAGGGAAGCCCATGTCCTATATCTTAATCTGGGTGGTGGTTACATATATAACCAGGTGGTGTATAGATGTATAAAAATTTAATTGTGCACTTCAGATTTGTGCAATTAACTGTGTATAATACTTATAAGTATGTTTGGCTATATATAAATTATGTATACTAAATATAAATTATACCTCAATAATATAAGAAAAATACATTAGTGGGGAAGTATGTAATATATTCCAAGACATGCCTCCCTTCTCAAATATACTGATCAGAAAGAAGTTAATTATCATCCAATTAACTTGGGCAATAGGTTATATTAGGAATGTGTTACTATAATATCAAGAAAAATATTAGAAAATTCTTGTGGGATATATCCTACAGATGATTGCAGAAAAGTATTTCAGTCACTTATAAGAGTCCTTTCCAGAAGGTCTTAAAGTTTAATGGGTGGTCCATCCGCAGTACTCTAGTATATAAAATGGAAAAGTGTCTAATAAGTACCACTATTTTTTTAGCCTTCCTTTTAGAAACCATAAAATGAATGAAAAGATAATGAATGAATAATGTGGATTATTTTAGACACTTAACTAGGCATGAGAGGCCTCGGGAGCTGGTAGGATTCAATAGCAGAGGTAGGATTTTCTCACATGGGCTCCAGTTAAAATTCTAATCAGAGACCTTTCCCTTATTTATCTTTTATGCTTAATCTCATTAGAGTCTTTAGGTTTCATGGCAAACTGATGCTATGATGAAGTGTAGAATACAAAAAGTGAGGGATAACATTTCTAATCTTCTATCAAATTTTTGGCCTTCCAAATTGTTCTTTTTCTTTTTTTTTCCAACAACTATAGTGCCTTCGTTATATTTTTAAGTTTGAAATCCAGAGTTGAACTACTGCACATTATATGATAGACTGTTATACATGTATTTGATCCCTCAAAGCCTATACATGGCAAGCTAAAAGGAAATGGATTAAACCTTAATTATATTTTATTTGTTGGTTAAGAGGAAAAATTATAATTCCTCCTTACATTTCAAATTAAATTTTGGCCTAATGGACTCCATTATTAAATGTTAAATAAACATAAAAAGCAGTCCACCTTCACGTAACCAAAAGAGGAGAATCCAATTTGCAGTTAATCAAGTTTCCTAATTTCTCCTTCCCCCATTCTCTCACCTTCTGGACATCAACTATTCATCTTCTTATTTAACCAAAAGACTAACAGTGAAGAGGAAAGCGAATATAAGGCATACCAGTCAATTAAAAACTCAATTACTATGACAATTTGGTGAATAATAAGATAATTTAATTAATTTGTTAATACACATTCCATTATTTACATAATCAAACATTTTAAGTACCTACTTAGCCATAATTAACTATTTGAGTTTAGTGTCTATTTCTAATTATATCGCCAGTTGGAACTTGCATATGGTAGCTGTAGAGGCAACTCTTAGTTTAGTTATTATCAGTGAAGGGGAAAGGGCTAATTTACATGACTGATATAAAGCAACCAGATTCGGACCAAGGCTTCTCCACCTCAGCATTACTGATATTGTGGCTGGATGATCTTCATTCTGGGGAGCTGTCTTGTGCACTGTAGGATGTTGAGTGGCATCCCTGGCCTCCATCCACTAGCTTTCCAGTAGTACGCCCCTCCCCAGGCAGAATCAGCCCCTCAGAGGACATCTTTGAGGATCAGTGAGAACCACTGATGTGTATCAATAAGACGTCCTGCTTTTCTACTTTCTACTAGTAAAGCTAGTAAATCTGTAGTGGATTTACTAGAGGTATGAATAGTTTAAAGGTAATCCCTCGAAGTTGAATGTTGAAGAATTATTCTTATCTGCTTTCATCCTTATATTTTTAATCATTTCTGTAGTCAGTGATAGGACTCTGAGAGCTCTTTATTCTACTCATTAATTTGCCATCTTTTCTGTCTAATGTAATTATAATCAGAAGTATGCATTCAATTATAGAAAACATGATTCTTAATGAAACATAAAAAGTCAAATAACTTACCTAGACTATTTCATGTTGATTTATCCATAAATAGCGTAATGTTTTGCTGTTAGGGAGAAAGATTTAGATAGTAATAAGCTGTTATTATTGCTGGAATATGTCATGCATAGGAATTAAGAAGATATATTTATGTTGTAAGGAAATTAAAATACATATGGGGAAATATTTCTTTTAATATCTCCTTCCAAATCAAAAAGTTTTGACATAGATAACAATAGAGCATCCACAGAAATTGATTTGCACTGATGATCTGTGGTCTCATATACATTTTGCCTCCAAAGTGTTGTGCCAGATAGAGTCATAAATAAAATCTGCAGAAAGGTCATAGGGCAAAACTGTAGGAGACTACATTTCATGGATCCATTTGCTAGAAGCAGCTTTCATTTTAAAATACATTTCAATTAATAAAGAAAGGGAAAATACCAAGGAAAGAAAAAATACCATTTAAAAGAATGATGCGTCCAGCATTTAGCTACCCATTTAAAACTGGTATTTGCTGCTTTATTTTACAAAAACACTAATTAGCAATCTAGATGCTGAGTTATTAAATGATGTGTGAATGACTCCAGTTATAGCATTTGGAAATGCTTTATAAAATGTTCCCATTTATTTTTTTGTACATTTCCAACAACACATAAGGACAATTATAAAACAACTCATATGATAGTTGTCTAATGTGTTAGCAAATGTCCATAATAAAAGAAGAGAATAGCATCTAGCAATGACTGCTTAATAAAAATTTGTGCGATTCCAAAGTTGTAGTATCGTTGAAATACTCATTTTAGTGGTTTTTAGTTACCTTGTTTACGTCAGTATACCAGAGGAATGCGACTTAATTTTTCAACAGTAGAGTCTGTGTTGTAGTGAAATGCTCCCAACCAGCAACTGTTTAAGTATCTGCTCTGCACTCTGCTCTTAGAAATTTGCCATGTGCTATAGGGGAAGACACGGACAGCAGCAGCCGCAGAAGGAGGGGGAGGAGTTGTGCAACATTTATAGAACTTTTATTATGTGCCAGGCATCATGTTAAGCACTTTTCCTTCCTACCTTACTTAGTGTTCTCCACAACCCTAAACAGATGATTTTTTTATCCCCTCCCTTTTTTTAACATACGAAGAAACTAAGACTTTAGAATAGTTAGAACAGTTAGAAAGTTTGTTCAGGCTTTCTACATAACATATGTAATTAGTGGCAAAGGTGGGATTTGAATACGGGACTGAGGCAATTCTATCCCCTTAATCATTACTCTGGACCATAGAATCTAAAGCCCTCCTCACACTTACAATCTAATTGACCTTTTGGGGAAGCTCTCATTCAGCGAGAATTCAACTTGTTAAAATTTAGTTAACTAAATTTGTTTCTGTGGTCACGTACAGTGATAATTTTTATAATGTCTGGAGTCACTGCAAAATTCTGAGGTCTTCATAATCTTTATTTGGTGAGTAATATCAGATAGCAGAGTCTTCCCATTGAGAGTCTACCTATGAGGAAAGTTTTAGAGCTAATATCTAATATTTTACTAGACACCTTATATATCCTAATATCTGACTATGTTGGTATCCAATATTTAAATCAGGTTATAATAGTTTACATATTAGAATTCTACTTAGCCAGAATACTATTATTGCTACTCATTGTTAAAATGATTTCTAGTGCACAGGCTTTTTTTTTAATGTTATGCTTGATTACAGAATTAGAACAATTTCCAATTAATCGCTTTCACTGTTTAACACACCTTACTACCTTATTGTTTCTATTAAAATATCCACAGTACATTTTTTCAAAACTTAAAGAAAAACTTTGTTCACGCGTACTTTATAACAGTGAGAAGGCTGTGCTGTGGAGCTGACAATTTGACAATGCTTCAGTGACACAGTCATCAAGGGGAAAAAAATCCCTTTCAGACTCTTATTTAATCTTCACAAGCAGATTAGATAATGTAGCTAATTTTTATTATCTACTCCACCCTACCCCCTTCTCCGAGGAAACTAAGTCTTAGGCTAAGTATTTTATATTTTAATATTTATTTATACATAAATTAATTTATTTCTATCTTTTTTAATTTATTCATATCTTATATTTATTATAGTTATTTAGATTTTATATTAAATGCTGTATATTTTGGTGATATTTCTCAAGGGCATCATGAACAGTTTCTTCAAGGGTAAATTTCCACCTCTGATGACTTCCCATGATATCTCTCTGCCTTTAATGAGTGAAAATTAAGTAGGCTCCTGAATGCTTTGATCGAATACTGCACTTAGTTTTTAAACATGTAGAAAAGAATGTCTCCTTTGTAAACGTCAGAATATTCTCTTGCTCTATAAATAGGATGAGAGTCACTTTTCTCTGTGGAAATTATTTTATCAGGGCAAACTGCATCTTAACAAAGCATCTCAGGCCATTTTCCTAACCTAGTGGTTAAAAGCCGTGGGCTCCAAGGCTTATGCTTATAATCACCGTCAGAGAAGCCTGACTGTGGTCCCGGCTCTGCTTCTAACTGCCCTCATTGGCTGTGTCCCCTAGTGCAAGGCTTACAAGCTCCCCTAAGCTTCCGTTTTCTTATCTTTAAGAATAGAACTAGTAATAGAACCTACCTTATAGCACCAGTCTGAGGATTCAACTAGATAATTAATGCAGAGTTCTGCCACAAGTCTAGTACATGATCAAGTGCTCGGTCAAGGTTGAATAAGCATCATCGTCGTCATCACCATCATGAAAACTCCTGGTCCCGATGCCCCTTTAGGGCTTACCCTGCAAGTGTATAGAGAAGGAGATGAGGGAAGAAAGAGGACAGCAAAAGAAGGAATCAGGACAGGAATGATGAGTTGGGAGTTAGAAAGGACAGTGAGTGACCTGGGCTGTTCCACACGGTTGCATTCCTGAGGTTCATGGGTCCTGGCACTTTTGCCTTTGTGGACCCCTTCTTTCAGGAAAAAAAATACTTAAAATTGTATTTTACCACTGTGTTGATATAACGATGAATATATTAATATTCATCTCTATAAAGACTCATCTCTATAGAGAATAGAGACTTTTCTTGGACCTAAAATTTCATTTTTTTTCTTCTAAATTTAAAGGAGATTCAGATGTTTTCCTGGACTGCTAAAAGTAGTTTGTGCTGTAGGCATGGTTGCCACTGCGCCTGGTAGAGAACTGGCTCTTGTCTTCTCCTTCCCTCTGCAGGATCTGCAGCAGAGGCATCCATTTCCTTAGCAATGACCTCAATTGTAGGCACTCTTTCAAGTCTTCTTAAGTGCCCTTGACTTCAGCACTTAGCCTTCTGCAGTTGTTTCATGTTCGGTGTGCTAAGCCTGCGCAACCCTTTACCGGCGTTCTTCATGAGCCCACGTAGCACCCAGGGGAATGATCTGCTATTTTCACGAGCAGTTTGCACACCCAGACGTTCTGAACGCAGAGGCTACCTCAGTGCCCAGTAAGCCTTCACAGACACCAAAGGCTTGGGAATTTTGTGTAACATTGTTTTCTTAAAAAGCAGGCAAAGACGAGAGGGTTGTGTTCTTTAATTCACAATCTCTTTTAGTGCTTCTATAAATTATCTTTCTGAGTTGGTGAAAACGAGTTATGTTAAACACTCACCTCTGAGTTAATGTAACTTATGGTCAGACAAATTACCGCTTAAATAAAAACGTTTGCTCAGCACATCTGTTTCTCCATGTTTCTCCAAGTCACATCTGCTTCTTTTACAAGAAGAAACAAACTTTTACTACCGTTAGCGCAGCAGCGCCAAGACCCTGTGGAAGAGAATCGGGTCTTCCTGGCTTCCAACAGCATCCAGAGGTTTCCCTGAGTGCAACCTTCTGCTGTATACAGTCATGTTCGTTTGAAGTTTATGTTTTGACATTCTAAGAATTAGTCTTCTAATTTCAGAATTATTGGATAGGGAAATAGAAAAAGAAAAAACCTGGGAGGTTTTTAAATAAAATATTCTGTTAGACTTACCGCATTTCAAATGTGACATTTGAAACTTTGAAGGAGGTTTAGTTAAAAGAGAAGCAGATAAACAGAGTCCCTTTTTGATAACTCCAATTCCTCAATACCCACTTTGGGGGCTTTAATGGCTCCAGAGGATCCCTAGATCTTTAATTTCTCCTTCTCCATTTCCTTACCCATTTCTCAAGTCCAGATTAACTCTAGCAAAGTTACACACCAGAATAGCGAGGGTGGTAGTGAGAGAGAGGAGAGACCTTGGGTATTAGGGTGAGCAGTTTTATAAGTCCTCCTCCCACTCCAAAGCAAGTCTAGAACATGACTTATTTTTGAAAAGACATTTTTGGCTTCATCAAACAACAGAGCTTCGCTCTGTATAAGACAAGGAAAGGCAAATGATGTCTCTGAGCCAGTGATTCTTCATCCTTTGGAGGAAGCAGGTACCCTTTTGAATATCTCATGAAAGTTTTGACCCTTTGTCTCAAGGAATAATGTACAATCACAACCAATGCTGCATACAATTTCAGAGATATGAAAAAGCCCAGGTTAAAAAAAATTCTTATTCTAGTAACTCATAATCTGAAGCAGAAGATCCCTAGCAGCAACAAGCATAATAAGGACAGTTTCATTTCTGGCATAAATGTACATGATTGTAATTCAGTTTATTGAGCACCTACTTTGTCCCAGCAACTGTGCTATTGCCATATATTATTTGATTTATAGTCCTAATGATAAAGAAATTAGTATCTATATAACAATAGTGCATTTTGGAATTATGTGTAGTCTTTCAATGATCTCTGTGAGCACAGAGAATCAGCAATTATTATAGTTTTCAGAGTGCCACCAAATCTAATATTGCCTTAGAAATAAACATCTGTGCAGCGCTTCCTCACCGTTGCTTTCTGCTCCCGGGCTCAGAAAGTGGTTGTGAGTTGTAGGTCGTGGTGGTCCAGGGGACGAAATTTAATAATACGTCATTTGGGCAGTTACAGTTGTCCTCATTAGTCAAAGCCATTGCTGTGCTTTCTTTCAGCAGGCTATACCAGATTGGTTTTTTGTTCAAAGAAAGGTTGGCCCCATGTCTCAATTAGGTGATGTGGAGAAAATTTCCACATGCAATTGACCAACTCTAACCTTTCCTTCCATAGGCGTGTGTTGTAGGAACAAGAATGAGGGATGGGGTATTTCTTGCAGACAGTTTCACCGATTGCAGAACTACAAGCTGGTTTGACACATGTTCCCTCGAGGCAGAGTTAGGACCCCTGGCTGCCTGACATATTTAATTTCTTTTGAAAATCCTGCTAATTTGTCTTTCTTTTTTTCTTTCTTACCCACATCCTTTTTTTTTAGGCAGGACTAATGAGTTTAAAACACTGAGCATGACCTCACTCTTCAAAGCCCATCAGACCTCTCCACCCCACTGGCCCCCCGACTCTTCAGAACCTCATTCTTCAGCAATGTGGTGCAGACTTTCACTGACTTTGGGGGTTTTTTCACCTCCTCTGCCTCCCCTCCCTCTCACCTCCCAAATGCTTCAGGATGATCTTTCCAGACCTAATGATTTGGAAAATAAATTTTGCATGTGGAATTCTTGACCTGATAGGTTATTTTAAAATTAAATTCCTGATAAAGTTAAGAGACCCAGATTTCAAAGGTTTTAGAAATAACAGGGAGGGAAACATTTTCTTTAAGTGAAATAACCTCTCTTAAATACTTTCATCAAAACATTATTTATGCTGTCTGGGTTTGAGTTGCAGTTCGTCACGTGCGTGTTTGGAGACCTTATGAAAGTTTCTCATCTGTCATGGATATGACAGTACTGACCCCATAAGGTGGTTTTAAGGAAAACCTGAGTTAATATCGTGAAGAGCTTCAAATAGTGCTTGGGCACAGGAGGAGCTCAGTATACGGGTTTGCAAAAGAGAGATAGGCAGATAAATCAAATACGTCTTCAGGTTGGTAAAGGAGGAACGTGTAAAACAGGCTTTATGTTTTTCTATTGAGGTCTAGCAAAATGATTTGGAGATTTTTAAATTGCTTATATTTAAATTTTGATTTAACAAGATGTAAACATGTCAAGGGCTTTGCAGAACAACCCGCCTGTGCTAAATTATACTATAAATTTTGTAGTGAAGGTGCTAAACCAAAATTCCAGAATTAAGTGTAAAATTTGCCCTGAACATGTGTTTTAATTTTGATAGTTGCATGATTAATTTTGTATGTCATCTTGTTAGCAATCTCAGCTGAGAAACTGAGAATTCAAGAGTTTTCAACAAAAAAGAGTGGAAGTATTTCTTTGCCAAACATGGCAATATCTTTCTGGTGGATTCCATTAACGATAACGAACTCAATGTTCCCTGTGCCATTTTTACAAATGAACAGCAAAGGACAAAGATTATACCTTTGTGTCATCAGGCACAAGGTATAACCATAATTTAGTATTTTAGTATGTATAATCTCTTTGTAAGAGAAGGACTGTCATTTTGAGAGCCATCATTTCAAAAGACGATAAACTTATTTATACCTGATAATAATCTAAATGAGAAAGCAAGTCTCATTCTATATACACATCATAATTTCAACCCAAACTGCTAAACTTTCCCCCACTTTTTAAAAATCAGAATTTGTTCCAAATGACTTTTGGATATTTCCCAAATGTTAATACATCTTTACAGTTTACAAATTTGTCTCTTTTGAGAATACTTAAGATGCATAGTATCTAACAGTTTTTCCACCACTTATTGTGTGCCCGGGCGTATTCTAATTGCTTTACATTTATTAACTGAATTCTCAAAGCAAAACCCTTAGAAGGTAGACACTTTGATAATTTCTATTCCATAGATGGAGAAATGGAGGCCCAGAGAACTTGCCCAAGGTCACATAGCTTAGAGTAGCAGAGTCTGTTTTTGAACCCAGGCAGCCTGGTTCCAGAACTCTGCTACTTTACAAGCTATGCTCTTAGGCACTCCGCTCCACTCCAAAAGTAGATTGCTGAAATAAGTATATGTTTTCCAAAATGCTTTGGCCCCAAATGTTAATTTGTAGGTTATTGTTTGGATCATGTAGTCATTTTTTTTTTCTATAAAAGAAAGTTTACAAGTGAGATTAGGTTACAGGGAACCTTCAGAAATCCTCTTTGTCAGTTATATCTCAGTAAAACTTGGGAAAAAGTCTTCTTAACTGAGGATATCATAGCGGGGAAGGGCTTCAGGGGCCAAAGCTGTAAATGAGGCAGAAGCCAGTGGAAGGGAATGTGAGTAGCTGTAGGACTGACCAGTAGCTCTGTGGGCAGGAGTTATATTCATTTTTATGACATTTGTGAATCTTGTGTTCCAACATCACATTAAACTTTATTTTTTTAATTTATTTATTTTTAATGGTGTGTTAGTTTCTGCTGTATAACAACGTGAATCAGCTATACATATACATATATCCCCATAAACCCTCCCTCTTGCATCTCCCTCCCACCCTCCCTATCCCGCCCCTCTAGGTGGTCACAAAGCACCGAGCTGATCTCCCTGTGCTATGCGGCTGCTTCCCACTAGCTATCTATTTTACATTTGGTAGTGTATGTATGTCCATGCCACTCTCTCACTTCGTCCCAGCTTACCCTTCCCCCTCCCCGTGTCCTGAAGTCCATTCTCTACCTCTGTGTCTTTATTCCTGTCCTGACCCTAGGTTCTTCAGAACCATTTTTTTTTTTTTTTAGATTCCATATATATGTGTTAGCATACGGTATTTGTTTTTCTCTTTCTGACTTACTTCACTCTGTATGACAGACTCTAGGTCCATCCACCTCCCTACAAATAACTCAATTTCATTTCTTTTTATGGCTGAGTAATATTCCATTGCATATATGTGCCACATTAAACTTTAGAGTTGGGGGGGTCTTGGATGTCTAACTCCTCACCCTGGATACAGATAAAACTCAATAACTTGCCAAGGCTTATAGTCAATAAATTACCAAGGTTCATTGCCAGTCAGTGCAGAGTGAGGATGAGAACCCGTGGGCTGGTTATCAAACCTCCTGGCAGTGAGTAGTTGTACCCTATGTAGAAGAGCTGTTGGAATCCAGACCTAGACACGGTTCCTGAGTTCCTTGAGCCAGTTCTCCATCCTTAAGAAAGTCTTTAATGCAAAATTGCTATCTCTAAATTTATCAAATGAATGATCGATTGCAAATATACCAACCATTCTCCTCGAATAAAAAGAGGTCTCTATTTCTTCTTTAGAATATGTACCCTACTATTCCACACCCTTATTTGTTAAGTCTTTTGGCATCCTCTTGATATTAAAAAATATATCCTCTTGATGAAAGGAAGGCATTATATTTAGAGGTAATATAAAGCATTATTTTAAAAAAATCCTCTCTCAGTGATGTCTCCAAGGATGAGACTTACTTTGGTAATCTGCAAATCTTCAGTAGTCAGTGAACAAATACATTTGTCTGTGTCAATACTGGCACAGAATGAAAAAATAATGATTCGTATAAAGCCCCCAAAATAGCACGCACTGCCTGGGACTCTCTGGCATCCTCTTTCCCATGCTAAGTCCATCTGTGATCACACTAACCCCTCAGTCTGGCCCGCAGCCTTCCTGCCAACTGGCCACATGCCGCTAACGATCAGCCTCTCACCCCCTTTCATAACCAGAGCACAAATATTAGATGAATTTCCTTTGAACCTAGCTTCCCTTTGGCTCTTAACATAGTCTAGCTCCTTAGAAGAAACACTTCAGGTTCTGGGAGGCACAGAATCCCTTATTAATCATCGTTTCTTTTCCCCTGGATAAGCGAATATGAAAAGAATTTTTATACATCTCCAAGGTATTTGATACCTTGCATCATGATTGGAAACAATGTCCTATTTCTTAAATATTTAATTAGAATTTGTCTCTGCAATATGTGGAATATTAACTATCAAGCCCTTAAAATGATTACTAAGGTTTCTCTGAGTAACAATAATAATATGAATAATAGGAAACCACAGTCATTTTCTATTTGATACTAATTCTGAGATATCTATTTACTTAGATATTTTAGTGTGTAACTGACCAGACAACAGCCAATCCATATTTAAATAACTTAAGAAAATAATAGGTGCTGCATATTAGAAGTAATATTCCAGGAATATTATATTCTTTTTAACACCATTATCTAGTTAGAACACTTTTGCCCATAATGATAATAATTTCCAGCTGCCTCAAATCCTAAAAGTAAAGTGCCAACCCCCCCAAATATATTTTGTTACTGAAACATGTGTAAACAATTATGAATATCTAAGCCATACTGACATTGGTTTTCAGACTCTCTCCAAAACTGTAGGGAAAAAAATGCTTTTTAATAAGTATGTTGATAGATACATCCAACTTCAAAAGTTGCTTTTGCAGACCCACAGAATAAAGGTTTCACTTTTTATTAGGTATAATAAAAATGGTATAAAGTTTAAATTTTACATCCAAGAAAGAGTAAACACATCTATGAAACTCGGAGTTTTCAAAACTGCCCTGAGGATCCATGGGTGGAGAAGGATGCTCAGTTTTCAGTAAGATCCTGCTCTGGGGGAGGTCAAAGTGGGCCTCTGACTTGATCAAAAGTTTGTATTTGTTTGTTTGTTCATGTTTTGTTTTGTTTTGCTTTTTCAAAAAATCCAAACAGAAGTACATGGATCCATTAGGCCAAGTACATGGATTCATTACACCAGGAAAGAATTTGAGGGAATACACATGTTTAAGTCTTGAAATGTTTGGTTTAAATGTATTTTTTTAATGAATCTCTTATTTTTTTTTTACCAGAGGGAGCACTCAGAACCTCATTCAAATCCTATTTTAAACAGAGCGAATTCCCCTACCCATTAGCACAATATTCTTCAAGGTGGTGAAACCTTTGTGGGTAAATCTTTATTACAACACTATACTTAAGTAACAGTCTGTTCCTGGAACTTATGCTCTGTGTCTCTACTATCTCTCTGCCTCTCTCTCTCTTTCTCATTCTCTCTCTCTTTCACATGCACATATGTGCATGGGTGTTTGCATGCATACACACATGCAGAGTACATTTCTTCAGGCCAAATTCTAGGTCTTTAATCACCCCACTTAGTACAATGCCTAGAAAGATTCTTAATTAGTATTTGTAAAATTAAATGATACTTCCAAGCTAAATACAAAATATATGTTCTGTTTTTTTAAGTTATGCTCTAGGTCATATGGATACAACCTTTCAAAAATGTTAAAAGGCATCATTACATTCGTAGGACAATAGTGTTGGCATCATTCTTGCCCCTGAAGGTAACCAAATAATGCAAAGTTTCTAAACACTTCTTGCCTCAGTACAAAGAAAGCCTCCTTCTTAGCCTTTGACTTTCCCATACTTAACATCAAGAGAGGTATGAAGGGACTGAGAAAGAGAAGAGTTGACCTTTGGGGAATGCATTGCTCTAGAAGTAAGGCTACCTACTTCCTACCACTTCTAGTGGAGAAAGGTGTCCATGATTTCGTCTCTCTGAAGGAATCGGCTTCAAAGTTTGGAGATGATTTCAAGGAGAGAAAGGTGTTTATTTACCCAGTTGGATGTCTGTTTAGTTACATGGCTTGCAGAATGGCCTTGTACTACTAGAAGGAGAAAGAACTTTCTGAGATATTGCAGTTGGTGAGGTTCAGAGGCTAAGAAAGGACGAGGACCTAGAACTATATCTATACCAAGAGGTATATCTCAGGGCCTGGAGATATATCTGTCTCAAGCCATAGCCCCCAGTGTTGAAGCTGTAGAAGGCAGAAAAACCTAGGTTCTTCTATAGGCTAATCAGGGACCCAGCATGGAACAACTAGGTACCTTAGGCTGCAAATGAGCTCAGCTGAAGAAGGTAGCTGAGACTCAGTGCTCTAGGCAGCTGCTTCATCATCAGCACTTATTTGAGGCTACCTCCATCCACATCAAGTGTAGACAATGAGCTAGGTCAACAATGATGAGCACTGAAGGGGAGACTTCTCTTCCCCTCTCCTTCTTCCTGACTCAAATCAAGGGGAGTGAGTTTAGGAAAGCCCAAGAGAGAATATCTCAGCCGCTACCTCCAACCTCCTGGTATTAGTGTTCTATTTGTTTGTAATAAACTATCACACATTTATCAGCTTAAAACAACATCCATATAAAATAGATAACCAACAAGGACCTACTGTATAGCACAGGGAACGAAACTCGATAACTTGTAATAACCTATAGTGAAAAAGAATGTAAAAAAATATATGTGTACGTATAGATAGATAGATGGATAACTGAATCACTTTGCTGTACACCTGAAACTAACACAACATTGTGAATCAGTTATATTTCAATAAAAATTTAAAAAACATACAACATTCATTTACTAGTTCACAGTTTGGTAGCTCAGAAATCCAGGGACAGTGTGACTGGTTTCTCTG
Organism: Stenella coeruleoalba; assembly: GCF_951394435.1. NCBI lineage: Eukaryota > Metazoa > Chordata > Mammalia > Artiodactyla > Delphinidae > Stenella > Stenella coeruleoalba. The sequence continues at coordinate 76,266,819 of NC_137155.1, forward strand.
CTCAGGAGCTGAAAGCTGAAACCAAGGTGTTGGTCAGGTGGAATTCTTGGCTGGAGGCTCTGGGAAAGAATTGGCTTCCAAGTTTATTCAGGTTGTTGCAGAATTCAGTTCCTTGCAGCTGTAGGACTGAAGTTTCTGTTTCCTTGCTACCTGTCAGCCGGGGGCTTCTCTCAGCTCCCAGAGGCTGCCTGCATTCCTTGCCATGTGGTTCCCTCCAACTCCGAGCTGGCAACGGAGAATCTCCCACATCTTGAATCCCTCTCAGATTCGTTTCTTTCTCTCTCTCTGTTCCCTGTCTCGGATCTCTAAACCCAGATTTAATCTCCCTAATTTAAGGTCAACTGATTTTGCAGACGTTATTACATCTGCAAAAATCCCTTCACAGCAACACCTAGATTAGTGTTTTCTTGAATAACTGGAAGAACATGTATATACACCAGGGACCAAGAACTGTAAGGGCCATCTTAGAATTAAACCCATCATAAGCTGCAGGAGCTACAAGTCTAACCTTCCCTCGGGAAAGCTTTGGGTCTAGTATAAAATTAAAGTTTTAGTGAATAGGCTTAACCTTTCTAATGAAAATGAGACTTTTTATAAATGACAATGACTGAAGTGTAATGATACAGAGCTTTAATATCATTAAGGGATCCAGGCCCATTAAGACAGGGGATAGATTAGTCCATGGAGCATGACAGTTGTAGTTATTGGAAAAAATGAAATTAGTTCTTATTTATACCTTGCAAGTTGAAAGTCCCCAGTCAGAACTATCATACACTATTGGAATAAGCTCATACAGTACAGCAGTCTATCATAATAAATGCCTACATGGCACGTTCTGTTCTTGGCATATTTTATCACTTAAATTTATACGTGACAACCGTATGTGATAGGCACTATCATCACAGCAAACACGGGGCAGACCTAGGACTTAAATTCAGGTCTGTCTGGTTTTAAAGCTCATGATATTCATTGTTATTTAATTAGCTGCTCCTAACCCACTGAGATATTTGTGCCCCAGATGACAAGTGAGGAAACCTGCTCAGCCATGAAATAAAATGCCTATTATCAGGGATCATGTTCTGCCCCAAATAAATTCCTATAAGCCTGATATACGGAGTGTGATAGGCTTCCAAGTGTGTGTTAGTTCCTCTTTCAAGATTGGCAGTTTCACTGCATTTTGTTTGCATTTGTTTACCTTTTACTTAAATGAAATAAGAGGCCTGGGCAGACCTCACTGACCATGAAGTGTTGCAAACGCAAATCCTTTCAGAGGTGGGTAACGTACGTGACAGAATTAGACCAATGTGAGGCAATACGAAGTGGTAGGCACTGTGGAAAATGGAAAGTATATGCCTTGTTCAAAGTGAACAGCAACTACTCAGCTCAAGGTGATCATGACATTTTGGAATTCTGGCTCAGTATTGTCAGTTCTCCTGAGTCTTCAAAAGAAACCAAATATTTGGATTTTAATGGAAGACCCCCCCAAGTTTTTTGGTTTATTTTTTTGCGGTACACGGCCCTCTTACTGTTATGGCCTCTCCTGTTGCGGAGCACAGGCTCTGGACGCGCAGGCTCAGCGGCCATGGCTCACGGGCCCAGCCGCTCCGCGGCATGTGGGATCTTCCCGGACCGGGGCATGAACCCGTGTCCCCTGCATCGGCAGGCGGACTCGCAACCACTGCGCCACCAGGGAAGCCCTACCCCCCCCACACCAAGTTTTATACGTTGGTGATAATTTTTAAAAAGTGACTCTCTGCAAACCAAACAAACAAATAAATAAAAATTCTATGATCAGATTCAACTCAGACTGTCAGTTTGTGCCTTCTGATATAACCTGCTTTACTCATATTACAAATGATAAACTTAATATGTGTGGGAAGGAAGAATGGGAGTTGAAGAGAAGGGATCTAATGGTGAGAACAGTTTATGTTGCTAATGTTAAAACCCAACTTGAACTGCATTTTAAAATAAAGGGGGGAATTCCCTGGCTGTCCAGTGGTTAGGACTCTGCTCTCTCCCTGGTCGGGGAACTAAAATCCCACAAGCCACATTGTGCAGCCAATAAATAAATTAATTAATTAAATAAAATACTATCATTTAAAATAAATAAATAAAAATAAAGGGGATTTACTAGCTGATGTAACTGAAAACATCTAGAGATATTTTTGGCTTCAGGTGAAGTCTGATTCATTGCTTAAATGGTGTCACTGTTTCCTCTTCATCTCACTGGTATACATACTGGTTGTTGCTTCTCCCTCAGACTCCACCTGGGAACCCTTGGGCAACTATAGGTCCTCTTAGATATCTACACATGTCTGTGGCCGTAACAGACTTCATATCCTCATGTCGCATTCCTAGAAGTTCTTGCAAAATCTGCACAAATCTCATGATCTCTGATTTGATTTTGTGCCCAACTATTTACTATTGATTAACTTAAGCCAACAAGGTCTATCTCTAGAACTGGTAAGAGGTCAGTCACGCAAAGCTCATAGCTGACTATGGATAAGAAACAATTATCAAAAGAAATTGGAATACTCTTTCAGGAGAGATGGGTGAATTCCATATAGGGTTCATCTTCTGGAAGAATATTTCTTCCAGTCCTAGGACTTTAAAGATGGCTATGAATTACCTACCTCCAGTCTCAACCCTCCTCATGGACTCCACCCACTTCTCCAACTGCCTATGAACCACTTTTACTTAGATAACCCACCTTCTGTCACAGTCAACATCTTTAATGTCAAATTCATTATTTCTTACCCCCTCCCAACTTCCCACAGCCTTCCATCATAATCTACTTTAACAGGTTCTCGGGTGCAAGAAACAGAAATCAATTCTGGCTACCCTAAGTGGAAAAGGAACTTGTCCAAAATATACCTGACAACCTGTAGAACTGAGCTATTGTAGAAAGACTAAAGAACCAGAAAATAGATAGGAGTCAAGGGAGGTAGAAGAAGCCACAGACAATGTCACGCCAGGGGAACCATCTGGTCTGGATGCCCCTCCTGGCTTCATCACTGGCTGCTGCTTCTGCCACTGCTGCTGAACATCAGGGCCAATAGATAATCTCTGAACTGTCCCTTCTTATTTGTCATTTGCTCCAGACTCAAATTCTTAGGGTGGGATATCCAGTTGTCAAGTTTAGGTCACAGGTTCTCATCCAATTTACTAGACAGATGGAGCAGGTGTATCCAGATTTCATAGTACAGGATTCCTCCTAAATAAGAAGAGATTGAGTAACAGGCAGTTAAAAAAATGACAGATGTCCCTAATTCTGGTATTTTGTTGAGCCTCACAACAGCAAGAAGACAGCTACCAGTTCAATATAAGTGAGTGCATTATCGTACCTATAGCTTTCCAAAGACAATACAATAGGTGCCCTTGAGAAGCAATCAGTTTCTCTTCAAAGTATCCAAAGCATAGACTAGACTACTTGGGAGCAATATTAAAGAAAGAATTCAGGCATCACAGGGTGGGGTGGACCAGATGACTTTTTAAAACCTCACTAATCTATACATATTAAATAAATGAAAAGTTAGAAGGCTATCCCAGTCTCAATTTACTGCTAGATGCTATTCTCTTTTTTTTCATTGTGTGTGTGTTTTAAATACCAAGGAGCAAAAGTTTAGGACATCACAAGTCTGATTCAGGGGGCTCATTAAGACCCTGTGATCACTCCCTTTCCCAGATGTCTTGGGGCCTGTCCCACTGCTGGCTATTTGAACCAGGGTTTAAGGGGGCTGTGTGCCAAGGCAGATTTGGAGGATTAGACCCATGGCTTGCCATCTCATTCCTCTCCAGTCTAGTATGCTTCTTTAGTTCACTTCCATCTCGACCTTAGCTTCTTAAGTGTCACCGATTGCTTGTACCGGATGACGATACCCTCCCGCAGAAAGGGTTGGACCATTTTGCCAGGGCTCACTGTCCTTGCTGTAGTCAACTGCCTTCAGTGTCCTTTCACTCCTCTCCCATCACTGCTTTTCCTTATACTAGTGATTCTTAGACTTGAGCATGCGTGGAAATCTCCTGGAAGGCTAGTTAAAGCATAGATTGCTGGCCCCAGCCCCAGTTTCTGACTCAGTAGGACTAGTGTAGTTTCCAGAATTTGCACGTCTAACAAGTTTCATAGTGATGCGGATCCTGGGCATCTGGTCCAGGAACCGCCCTCTGAGAACCATTGCCTTTTAATATCGGAATGTATGCCCTTCTTTCTCATATAAAAAGCACCTGCTTTTAAGATCATGCAACTCAGGTGCATTCTCTTTTCAATATGGTTCTTCCGTAGTTCATTTATTTGTATGATAGGAAAAACAGTTTCTTTACTTCTCAAGAAACCCTGTTGCGGTGTGTGAAAAGACTAATTTCTAGGTAACGTCACCGGGGAGATAGCTTTTCAGGGAACAAAATAAATGCCTTCAGTGGTGCTTCCCATAGCTTGACTTTCAATCTTATATTGATCACTCTGTATTCTTTATGGCACAAATGTGTATTTATTCATTTTCTTAATATTTTCTAACCTTTCCTATAAGTGATTCTAAACAACAAAGACGTTTCCCTACGTTTTTTCTTGAATTCTCCAAAATTGTCAAAGGCATTCATGTTTTGCTTATATAACGTTATATCAGATTGAGTATTTCAATGGTTATTTTGATAACATAAATGATGATGTTTTTTAGTTTTATTTGCCCTTGCTAAACGTAATTCAAATCTATGAAAACAAAAAGGAACCAAAACAAAAAGGAAAACTTCACCAAATGTCAGGTAAAAGACATACCAAACAAAGTAGTGTATTTTGGATAAAAGCTTCGTTTAAGAATCCAATAAGTATTTTTTTCTTGTTTTCTTTTGTTTTTTTGTTTGTATCTGTTTTGATAAAAAGCAACTTTTAAAAGCCAAAGTCCACTTCTTTTTGTTAAACATTAAAAAGTTGAAACTTCTAAATTGACCAGTAATGAAAATGTGCTCATCAATGGACCAGATTCATGTTTGGTGACATATTATTGTATGAATATATTCAAATGGTCTTTACCCCATTCCGCCTAGTATTCAGTCATCAAAGAGTGATGATATGTTTAGTAATCATCTGACCAATCTGTACTTCATTAAAAAGTCCTTTTCTTAGAAATGAATACCCTCCACACTCTAATTTCCTTCTCTTTCATTCTGTCCCCAATCTCTAGAGACCTCACCACAGAGTTCACAATGCATCCTCATCCTACTTCAGTCCTCTGTGTAATTAACCACCAGAGTCTAAAGTTTCTAAATTCTTCCTTTCTTTTTCTTCTTTTTGGTATGTGAGTGGGTGGGGAAGGTAAAATTTTTACAATTTCGAAGAAGTCTTAAAATATTTTGAGATTGGCGTTTATAAAATCCAACATTTCTTTTGATTCTGGCTTTCGTTTAAATCATTTGTATTCCATGGGTTTGTTACATTTCTACATGGTCTCTTCAGCATCAAGCCAAAATATGATTTCTTGTATTTGTGGCTTTTATACACTTCATGCTATTCAGAGTCATCCAAGGTTATAGAAGAATTGTAATGTATGTAGCTATTTTGACAAACTAACATCCTTCTTATTAAATCAGTGCAGTATATCTGAGTTTTTCACTTTAGAATGCTAATTGAATCAACCCAATTTACCCACCACCTCTGCCAAGAAGCCTTCATTGAGTGAATGCCTTTTTTTTTTTTAAACCGCTAGTGCATTCCACCAGAAGACCACATTTTGTGAAATGTTACTCATTTATACACAAGGATTGGGTGTGGCATCAGAAGACCTGGATTTTCGTGCTGCCTCTATCACTTATTACCTTAGTGACATTGAGATTGCCACTTAACAGAAAATTGCTGTGATGTTTAAAATGTAGATAATAATATCTGCCCCAAACTTTTTCATTGTATTGTAATTAAGAATAAAATGATAATGGATAGAAAGGGCTTTTGTAAATTATAAAGTGTTATAGAGATGAGAGATACTGTATCATATTCATTTATATATTCAACATATTGATTAATTTAAAAATGATTCCACTTCATTCTTTTTTGGCATTTCAGTTAAACATATATTCTAACACCATACTCTATCAGAGGAAAGGCTGCTGTTTTTGTCTGATATACGCTGAAATTTGTAACCAGATTGGATAAGCCTGTATTGTAAAAACAACTCATGATGATGTTCCCTCTGCCAGTTCCAAAGGGATGTTTGTCTTTGAATTTTAAGAGGCAAAATTATTTTGGTTCCTTTTTATCTTTAGAGTAATTCCATGTTTCGTCTTCCTTTTAAAGTTAAGAATCATGCAGCAATAAAAATATACAACAGGTTATGTCATTTTCCTAGATGCTACAAGAAACAAATGTAGAAAAAAGTTCTTTAATGTAAAAATTCCTAAGTGTTAACAGATCGTGAAAATCGGCAACAACTGTTGTGCTGAGGATCACGATCTACAAGTAGAGGGCAGATAATTCCACCGAGATGAAAAGAGTGCGTCTGGTGTTTGAGCTGTGGCCACGTTTGACTTTCATGTCCTTTTGGGACACGACACATTTTGTGGGAGAAGAAAGTTAATGCAGCTGCCTTCACTCATCAGTCAATGCGAGCCAGCCCCTCGGGGAGGAAGGCAAAGGCAGCTATACTCAGACCCACCAACCTGGCTGATTAACAGCCAATTTGCTGGTAAAGTCACCCTCTTGAGTCTGTCTAGCCCATCAGACCTAGAAATGTAATTTAGATGATTATCTCTATGCCCATTAAACCTCGTGACCTATTGCAGTTCGTTTGAAGTTGGCCTGCTTACACTTGCTAATAGGAAAAAAAGAAGGATTAACTCAAAGGTCATGAAATCAGAGGGCAGCCAAGATGATGGCAAAAGAGCGTAAGAAACCTTCCTCAGCCCTTGTAGGAGAGAGGAAGGACCCTGAGAATAAGGGGCTGTCAACAGAATTCATTTCGTTATGGAAAAAGGAGCTCTTTGGAACGAAACAAATACTGAGACCTTCATCCCTCACTAGTTTCAGCCTGTTTTGTTTGATTTCTAAGCATCATATTCCAGCAAGGTGGGATATCACGTTTAAAACCGTGGGATTATTGAAAGGGATCATAGCATAAGTTCTGATTGGGAAACTTAATGAAGATACTAGATGCATTATCTGCGTCCTGTAACTGTTTGAAGCAGATGCCTTAACGTATTTGGCATCTGATATAAAAGTTAAATAACTTTGTGTGGATTTTAGAGCATGAAAGACGGTACTAGACCCCTTAGTTTTAGTTCTCCTCAAGAGTCTACTGCTTTTAAACTTGCAAGAACTGAGCACACTTTCTGAGGTCCTTACTCGACTCGGCCTCTCCTTGTACGCAGAGTGCTTTCTTACTGGTGTACTTTTTAGACACCATAATAGCATGAGTATTTATTACTGATCAGAGTTGCACTGAGAGTTGTAAAGAGAGTTGCTCAATAAAAGCTACTTATCATCCGATCTCTTTACCCAATGAATATTTAAACTTTCACTCTATAAAAATCGGAAGTGATTTTTTAAAATTTACAATTCTTAAAAAGTCAGTGAGAAAATTCTAATATTTCAAAAGTAGTCTTCCCCAACCACAGGATCAAAATTCTGTATTCTCTGAAGCGTTACATTTACTATGATTTTATTAATCATGATTTTTTTGCCAAAACACGTTCCCATTTAATTTTTTAGAAACAAGACTATTAGGAAAGCCAGACACTTCCATATGGCAAACTCTACAGATGTTTCACGGTCATAAGAAAAGGGAAAATCAAGCTGAAGTTTAAAACCTCAACTAGGTTTTTTAAAAAAAATTCTAGATTTATAATGGCTGAAAACAATTGAAATTAATATCCAATACAACATAAATGTATGTGCACGTACTTGCAAAGTGTTCTGATGAAACAACTTTAACATTACAGGTTTTTTAAAATACAATTTTGAAAGCTTACTTTCCATTTACAGTTATTATAAAACATTGGCTCTATTCCCCGTGTTGTACAATACATCCTTCAGCCTATCTTACACCTGGTACTTTGTACCTCCCACTCCCCCACTCCAATATAGCCCACCCCCTCCCCACTGGTGACCACTAGTTTTTTCTCTGTATCTGTGAGCCTGCTTTTTTTGTTGTTGTTATATTCATTAGTTTGTTGTATTTTTTAGATTCCACATATAAGTGATATCATACAGTATTTGTCTTTCTCTGGACTTGTTTCATTTAACATAATGCTCTCCAAGTCCATCTGTATCGCTGCAAATGGCAAAATTTTGTTCTTTTTTATGGCTGAAGAGTATTCCATTGCATACATATACCCCGTCTTCTTTATTCATTCATCTGTTGTTGGACACTTAGGTTGTTTCCATGTCTTGGCAATTATACATAATGCTGCTGTGAACGTTGGGGTGCATTATCTTTTTGAATTAGTAGGGTTTTTTTCAGATATATACACAGGAGTGGAATTGCTGGTCACGTGGTAGTTCTATTTTTAGTTTTTGGAGGAACCTCCATATAGTTTTCCACAGCGGCTGCACCAATTTACACTCCTACCAACAGTGTATGAGGGTTCCCTTTTGTCCACGTTGTCGCCAACATTTGTTATTTGTGTTCTTTTTGATGATGGCCATTCTGATAGGTGTGAGGTGATATCTCATTGTGGTTTTGATTTGCATTTCCCTGATGATTAGCAATGTTGAGTATCTTTTCATGTGCCTGCTGGCCATCTGTGGCCTGTCGGTTTCATCATTTATATGGAGTAGCTGATCTTTACAGGCCCTGTCACCCTGGACCGCGTTCTGCTTGGCAGAAGAGTCTTTTGAACTTCATTCTATAAATTTAAGGCATTTTGCCTGGATTTATTAGCTCAACAAATAAAATTAAATGTACTTTACAATAATACATATAAAATGCTTGAAAAGGGTCTGACAATAATCACTCAATAAAAGTTAACACACTATTGTCATTATTATTACTATGTTCCAAATACAGTGTGGATTAAAATAGGTATAATCTTTGTTCTCATGGAGTTCAGAGTCTGGTGGAAAAAATAAATGTTCAGTAAATAAGCATACAAATAATAAATTAGTTTTAATTGTCATAAGTACAATGATGAGGGGTACAAAGTGTAATGAGAAGTGAGTTTTCATCCTTTATTAAAATGCAAAAGATGAGATCTTTATGTCTTTCAATCTAATATTACCTACCGAGGAGGTTATTTTGTCATCGTCAAAAGTGTTGGTCAAAGAATTTCTAGAATACTCAGTAAATGTTAATCTCTCTCTACCATTTAAATTTAGAAAAATTCTTGTGCCAAACATTAAAATTACTCAAATTTAAATGCCTGTTTTTCTTCAATACATCTTTACATATTTTCCAATGGAGTAAATTTGTTTTAACTGATAATAGAAATAATATTTTAGATTATCAAATGAAAAAATGTAATATCTGGGCTTACCTGGTGGCGCAGTGGTTGAGAGTCCCCCTGCTGATGCAAGGGACACGGCTTCGTGCCCTGGTCCGGGAGGATCCCACATGCCGTGGAGCGGCTGGGCCCGTGAGCCATGGCCGCTGAGCCTGCGTGTCCGGAGCCTGTGCCCCGCAACGGGAGAGGCCACAACAGTGAGAGGCCCGCGTACCGCAAAAAAAAAAAAAAAAAAAAGCAATATCTAAATTTAAGCAGAAACAGACTCAGGTACACAGAAAAAACTAGTGGCTGCCAGAGGGGAAGGAGGTGGAGGTGGGTGAAATAGGTGAAGGGGAGTAAGAGGTACAAACTATCAACTACAAAATAAGTAAGTCACAAGGATATAACATACAGCACAGGGAATAAAGTCAATAACATTGTATAAAATAATAATAATAAATAAACTTAGAGAAATACATAAACTTAGTTTATGATCACTTATGTGTCCAAATTTTAGCTAGTAAATTTTCCCTGATTAAAAATAACTGTATCGGGCTTCCCTGGTGGCCCAGTGGTTGGGAGTCCGCCTGCCGATGCAGGGGACGCGGGTTCGTGCCCCGGTCCGGGAGGATCCCGCATGCCGCGGGGCGGCTGGGCCCATGAGCCATGACCGCTGGGCCTGCGCGTCCGGAGCCTGTGCTCCGCGGTGGGAGAGGCCACAACGGTGAGAGGCCCGCGTACAGCAAAATAAATAAATAAATAACTGTATCTTTGTTAGAAAAATACCATATTCCAAATTCCGGTATTATTCACATGATTGCAGACTTCATTGGAAGCAAGAATTTAAAAAGTACACATGTCAGGCTTCCCTGGTGGTGCGGTGGTTGAGAGTCCGCCTGCCGATGCGGGGGACACGGGTTCGTGCCCCAGTCTGGGAAGATCCCACATGCCGCGGAGCGGCTGGGCCCGTGAGCCATGGCCGCTGAGCCTGCGTGTCCGGAGCCTGTGGTCCGCAATGGGAGAGGCCACAACAGTGAGAGGTCCGCGTACTGGAAAAAAAAAAAGAGAAAAAAAGTACACATGTTGTTATGTCCGTCCACAATACCTCCTGAGTCTGTCCTCACAGTCGTGTTCTTCTGCAACCTACATGTTATTAAAATAATATATTATAATCTATTTGAGCTTTGTTTGTAAACCTCAGTCAATACAATAAAATAATACTATGAAATTATCTGAAATATCCTGAATATTTGCTTTTCCAAATTTTTCCTAATATGCCATAAACCAAGCCTGTGTATTCCTACCACAATGGATAAAATGGTGTTTCTTACTGTTTTTAAATCTCTCAATGCTTAAGAATTGAGAAATCTCTGTTTATTATTCCTAAATTAAAATGCATTCATTATAAAATCAATGAATATTTATTACTAAATTGATTTCTTAATGGACAATAATATATTTTCAACTATCATCATGACCTTGGAATTTGGAATAAAAAAATCTAGGCTTGAATTGCTTTTTCTTTTTAAAATTATTTATTTACACCCTTCTCTGGAAAGGAAGGCTTTGAGGTGGGTTACAGTGAAAGCTATATAGAGTGGTAACAGAGAGCCTAAGGGGAGGGAAGGTTAAATAACCTGTCAAGATGAAACAACTAGTAACTCACGGACCACATCCCTATGTAAGTCCCGGTCCTCTCTGTACACTGAGCAGAGTGATTAGGTCTGCCGCAGAAAGAATTGTACCAGGTGGACAGAAATCAGTATCTTCTAGATTGAATGTTTGGAGACATTTTTTACAGATTTACAGATTTACAAATATATTAACAGATTTATAAATATATTAATAGATTTACAAATATATTAACAGATTTACAAATATATTATATTTACAAATATATTAACAGATTTTCTATAAATCCAGTGCTTAATTCACAATGCTAGGCAAGTATTGAAAGCCAAGGATATATTTCTTTTATCTCACAGTTTTATCAACTCTGTCCAGATTGAAATACTGTTAATGTTTCTTCCTAATAATTTTTTCTCTATTTTGAATTTGAACCATGTTGGAGATTTTTTTCTTTCTTTACTTTACTATAGTTAATAAATCTCCTATGAAACTTAAAGATTGTAGAAAGCTGCTTTCTCATAGAAAGGTAGAGTGATGTTGGTGTCAATAAAATATTTTAACAAACTTTTTTTATATCCTTTCAGAATTTTGATTTATGGGCCAGTCTGTTTAGAATATAAGGCAGATCTATCATAAATGGATAGATAGATAGATGATAGCTTAGACCAAATATCTGTGTATTTTAGGGTTTTATATTACATATCATTCTGCTCAAAGTCAGATCCCAAACAGAATATAATCTATGATAACATGGAGAACATGCATGTAATTGATTTCTCAATGTATAGACACATCCAGCTGGCTCTGCCTATCAGGCCTAAGAAAATAATCTAGATTTAGTATTGAAGGATTTGCAAGTCCTTAGTGATTAATAGTTCCAAACTTTATATAAATGAACATGAATCTGGATAAAGCATATACACTGCCCTGTGATTGCTTTCTTTGTGTGTGCGTACATGTTTTGAATTTCCAACCAGAAATCAATATCCTTGAGGCACAGACCATTTTGGGGAGAGGCTCGTAGGGACTTGATATCCTCCCTTGTATTTTAGCTCATGACATGCAGTTCTTCAGAGGTGCTTGTAGCTACTCACTCGCAAAATAATAGTGTTTTAAGTGTTGCTATGCATTTAATTACCACAACAGCCCTTGAAATAGATACTATTATTAATCCCCCATTTTGTAATTATAAAAACTGAGGCTCAGAACAGTTAAGTATCTCTTAGATCCCACAGGATAGTGGAACTGGGATTCAAATGCAAAGTTTGGTCTCAGAGTCTTGTATTCTTAACTATTCTTCCATTCTGCCTTAGCTAAAAGCCATCAGCGTCATTACTGCAATAATGTTTCTTGGATTCAAATATGAATATTTCAAGAAAGCAGCAAAATTGGAGATGGAATTTCTTTAAAATGAAGGTCTAATATTTAAGTTAAAATAAATTTTGAATGAACGACTATCATATTTTGGAAATTGTCAGCACGACATGGCTGTTCACCCGGTGTAGGAAGAGTGATAAAAGAAGGCTAAAGCTGACACCAAAATGAGCCACTGAAGTGAGACAAGCTCGAAAGCAGCTCTTGATGACAAAAGATTTGTCAGGCAAGGCGGCTAGACCACGGGATATGGTTTATCTTTTTTTCAGAGAAGCAGTGGCAGTAGGGGTACAAGAAGCAACAGGTTGACTTGAGGTGAGAGGCCTCCAACACCGAGGAGACTGGAATGAACGACACTTGGTGATTTAGGACAGGAAGGTTTGAAGCATGTAAGGAGTTAGTCCAGTGCCAGCAAGACCCTCTCCACGGGGATAGGGTTAGAGCAATAAAGATTTCACGCGCTGAAAAAAAAAACCCAGGAAATAACATGAATTTCATGATTGTTTTTTAAAAAATAATAACAAACAAAGCCTACCGAATAACAATGAAAAAGGAGAATTTCTATAAGTAGTTCACAGAGTTACAGCAGTCATAGAAGCCACCACTATCTCTGTTTCCTTTGGTTTTCCTTGGATTTTTTTTTCAAGTGGTTTACAGGGAATCAATAGCTTTTGTAATATCACATTTGGAATACTACAGAAAAAGAATCACCATTGGAATACTATATTAAGTTTTGGTTTGCTCATTACTAAATATATAAACCAGTTGGATGGAGTTCAGAGAAAGGCAAGAAAAACCATTAAGAGAATAAAAGAACTGATTTATTAGCCATGATTAAAGGAACCAAATATGTCCAAATGCAGAGAAGAGGAGCATGACAACAGCTCACAAATATCTGAAAGGTGCAGTGGCTTCTGGAGGACACAGATATTTTATCTGTATCACAGCAAGTATATCTTGGCAAACAGATACGGTTTAGAAAGAAAAATCACAACTTTGTTCATTTATAGAAACAGTGGAAAGAACCACTCAGATATAACTTATTGTACACTTTTTCAGCAGGTAGTCTCCCATTTGGAAAAAGACCAGGGCAATCTGAAAACGAAATACAAGTTATTTATATTATTCCTATCACGGGAATTTCTGCAGTGGTTGGAAAGGAAACACTCATGATTATAGTGACTAGAAGTGCTCCAAAGAATAGGATTGATAGCTTTAAGGTAAATCTGTCATGTTTTGACCTACAACTACTTCATTTTACTACCTAGGAAGTAAAAGTACTCTGGCATCCAGATGCTTGCTTTGGAGTAGCAAGGAATGGCGGCGGTTCACATTTTGTGTTTTTTGGTGTGTATGTTGGGAACGACCACTGAGATTTAGATGCACTGGGATCAGATTATTTGCTAGCTATTTCCCCTTCGGTAAGTGACTTCTTAGTGAGAGAGATGCAGGTTCCTCTCGTGGCTGTGTCACTTACTAGCTTCTTAAGGTGGGAATAATGGAATCTCACCTCCCTAATGGCAAGGATTAAATAGAACAGTGAGGTGTGTCAAGTGGTCCAGCCCACAGAAGGTGCTGAGTTGATATTAGTTCTCTCTCCTTGGCACCCCCTCATCCTCTCTTCATCCTTTCAACCTCTATTCAAGCCGGTTCTGTACAAATCCCTGACTTTGCCCATTTTTAATATTTTCCTAAAAATTTTAGAAAATGCTGTTTTTATGTGAAAACTCTCAATTCATGAAAAAATTCCCCCAAAAAAGGCTTTGAAACTTTGAATAAACCAACCAACAAACAAACCCCACATCTAAAGACCATATATTTACCTTGAATGGTTCTTTCTTTGGAAATGCTGCAGTTGAGGTATATGGTGAGACAGGGTCTTTGAAAATATTTTTTTGTGGTTTTAGATTCTTTTTCTAATTAAAAAAAAATTTTATTGAAGTGTAGTTGATTTACAATGATCTGTTAGTTTAAGGTATATGGCAAAGTGATTCATATATATATATGTGTATATATATAAATCATGTACATTATATATTTGGACTTTTTTATTCAACTATAGTTGATTTACAATATTGTGTTAGTTTCAAGTGTACAGCACAGTGATTCAGTCACACAAACACACATACATATGTATATTCTTTTAAGATTCTTTCCCCTTATAGGTTATTACAAAATATTGAGTATAGTTCCCTGTGCTATACATTCGGTCCTTGTTGGTTATCTATTTTATATATAGTAGTGTGTATATGTTAATCCCAAACTCCTAATTTATCCCTCCTCCTCCCTTTCCCCTTTGGTAACCATAAGTTTGTTTTCTATGTCTGTGACTCTATTTCTGTTTTGCAAATAAGTTCATTTTATCATTTTTTTAGATTCCACATATAAGCCATATCATATTATATTTGTCTTTCTCAGTCTGGCTTACTTCACTTAGTATGATAATCTCTAGGTCCATCCATGTTGGTGCAAGTGGCATTATTTCATTCTTTTTTATGGCTGAATAATATTCCATTGTATATATATATATCTCACATCTTCTTTATCCATTCAACTATCAATGGACATTTAGGTTGCTTTCATGTCTTGGCTATTGTAAATAGTGCTTCAGTGAACACTGGGGCACATGTATCTTTTTGAATTACGGTTTTCTCTGGATATATGCCCACGAGTGGAATTGCTGGACTATATGTAACTTTATTTTTAGTTTTTTAAGGAAACTCCATACTGTTTTCCACAGTGGCTGTACCAATTTACATTCCTACCAACATTCCTCTGCATCCTCTCCAGCATTTATTATTTGTAGACTTTTTGATGATGGCCATTCTGACTGGTGTGAGGTGATACCTCATTGTAGTTTTGATTTGCATTTCTCTAATAACTAGTGATGTTAAACATCTTTTCACGTGCCTTTTGGTCATCTGTATGTCTTCCTTGGAAAAATGTCTGTTTAGGTCTTCTGCCCTTTTTTTTCTTGTTGTGTTGTTTGTTTTTTTGATATTGAGCTGCATGAGATGTTTGTATATTTTGGAGATTAATCCCTTATCAGTTGCATCATTTGCAAATATTTTCTCCCATTCTGTAGGTTGTCTTTTCGTTTTGTTTATGGTTTCCTTTGCTGTGCAAAAGCTTTTAAGTTTAATTAGGTCCCATTTGTTTATTTTTGTTTCCATTTCCATTATTCTAGGCGATGGATCCAAAAAGGTATTGCTGTGCTTTACGTCATAGAGTGTTCTGCCTCTCTTTTCCTCTAGGAGTTTTATAGTATCTGGTCTTACATTTAGGTCTTCAATCCATTTTGAGTTTATTTTCGAATATGGTGTTAGAGAATGTTCTAATTTCATTATTTTACATGTAGCTGTCCAGTTTTCCCAGCACCACTTATTGAAGAGTCTGTCTTTCTCCATTGTATATTTCTGCCTGCTTTGTCATAGATTAATTGACCCTAGGTGTGTGGGTTTATTTCTGGGCTTTTTATCGTGTTCCATTGATCTATATTTCTGTTTTTATGCCAGTACCATACTGTTTTGATGACTGTAGCTTTGTAGTATAGTCTGAATTCAGGGAGCCTGACTCCCCCAGCTCCATTTTGTTTCTTTGTTTGTTTTTTTCCTTCAAAGATTGTTTTGGCTATTTGGGGTCTTTTGTGTTTCCATACAAATTTAAAATTTTTAAAAATATATCCTTAGAAAACAAATACAGGCGTTGAATGTTTGTGACCTGTTCATAGAAATGAACAAAGGGGCTTCTCTGGTGGCACAGTGGTTAAGAATCCACCTGCCAATGCAGGGGACACAGGTTCGAGCCCTGGCCCGGACAGATCCCACCACATGCCACGGAGCAACTAAGCCCGTGCGCCACAACAACTGAAGCCCATGCACCGTCCTCCGCAATAAGAGAAGCCACTGCAATGAGAAGCCCATGCACCGCAACGAAGACCCAACTCAGCCAAAAATAAAAATAAATAAAATAAATTTTAAAAAAAATAAAGAAAAAGAAATGAACAAAGTTTAAAGAAAAAAAGTACAGTGGGCAGTTCCTTCCAATGAACAGCCTGTAGGAAGTGATGCACTGCAGCTGAGCGATTTTCCTATTTGGAGGATAGGTTTGCCTATGGTTTTTTAAGTTATGCTGCTATGATGTAATGAAATGATACTTTGTAATATTAACCTATGCCTATTCCCTCTTTTTCTGGTTACCCCTACCTGCCTTCACTGTAGGAAGTAGCTTATGCCCCAGGGGGTAAGGCTGTTATAGCATGAACAAGAAGATAAAATTGATTCAATAAGCTGAATTCTCCCCTACAGAGAAGGTTTCTGGGAACCAGTCCCTTACAACCACCCCCAAGATAGGAAGGTTCTTAGAATTTTGGAAAAGGAGTGAAAAGCAGCAGGGAAGAAAGAGAGCTGGGTACTGGGAAGTGTCCCTGAGAAGGAGCCTTTGTACCAGATTCTTTCAGTCACAAGAACCACAAAGCTGTTGGAGACCCAGTAGCACAGCAGATCTCTCCCTCACTTTTCTGAAATGTGACCTCTAAGGAGGGAGCAAGCTGAGTCAGCAACTTGGCAAACCAGGAGAAATGACAGCACGAATATTCAGGAGGTAGCACCTGAGACAGCCCCATCAAATGTCCAACGGCCCCATCACCAAAGGCAAATGCCTTGAGAAGTTTCCCATCCTCTGACTGCTTTGAGGAATAGACATTTAACTAGAAATTAAATTTCTTTTCAGAGAAAGAAAGTTGTATTTTCACATACCTGTGTTTGTGGTCTGTGAAACCTGTAGCTACTATACTAATACACGTGGGTAGTTTTTGCTTAAGGTGAAGGGCATTAACCTTAGGCTGTAGTGTCAGGGCAGAGAGGGTGTGGGGGCTGCTTGATCTGAAATATTTACTTGAAGTGCATTTGAAGAAGAGTCTTAAACATGAAAAAAAGTTGTGCAACCAGGTGGGCAGGACTGTGTATGATGTTGCAAAGTGAACAACGGTGATGATGGACAGGAACATACCCATCAGAGAGTGAAGCAGCCAAAGCAGTGAAATGTGTCAGAAGGATTTGAGCTTAGATGACGGAGGGTGAATGGTGGCCCCAATAAATACATGGGGAGAGCAAGACGAGCTGACTTTGTGGAGAGGATGGGGATGTTCACTGGACCAGCTGAATTGAAGGCACAGGTGGGTAATGTAGCAGAGATATCAGGCAAACTGAATAGAAATTTGAAGGGGAGAGTTGAGACTGGGGTTGGAGATATGGGTGTCATTGGTATAAAAATGATTACTGAGTCTGTGAAGCCAAATGAGATTATGCAAGAAGGGGGCGGGGGAAGATGTTCAGGGAGAGAATTATGGAATAGCCCTTATACGTAGAGGGTAGGGGAAAGGAAGCGGCCAGCACATGCAACAGAAAAACAAGGTTGGAGATGTGGGAGGAGAAACAAGATGTACCATGCCTTGAAAAATCAAGAGAGAAAGATGTTTCAAAAGGAGTGATCAGTGGAATCAAACACTGGAGAAGAGTGAGAGTATGAGCTGACCTCTTCTTGGCCCAGTCAGTTAGGAGCTTAGAGATCATAGAAGGTCCTGTTTCTCTGGAATGGTGAGGGCAGATGCTAGGTCGCTAGGGTAAGAAAGGAGTGAGTGAGGAGAAATTAATAGCAGTAGACGTATACACTCTTTGTAAGCAGTTTGGCAGTGAATGAAGTAGGGATTGATAGTTGGAGTGAGGTCAAACGAAGCATGTCAGAAAGCGTCCAACTTAACATCGTCCTTTACATTTTATTGTATATGGGCAATAAATTTAAAGGATGGGGAGGATTATTATCTGAAGATGATTTTATGCCCTACATCTTGCTGACTTAGTATCACAATAGTGCACAGAATGGAATGTTTCTGGTACCTTCTTACAAACAGCACCGGAAGATGGTTTTTTTCATGACTCTATATCTTTAAGCTTTTAATTATGGAACTCGCTTTATTTGCTTCATATCCTTATATGATTTTCTATTGTGTACCTGAATTTAAGTGTGTTCAGATGCTTAAGATTTGAGATGAATAACAGCTCAATGGCAATGACTTTTCAACTCAACGTAACGGTTTATTGGTAGCTTCGTAATCACTGTGTATTATTAGAGTTATTGTTTAGCCCTGGTCCAAAGTAGTGAGGGAGAAGTACATTTTAATTAGTATAATAAGAAGTCAAATTAATCATATTCCTTTGGTAGTCTGAAGTTTCATTAATAAACGTCTAATGTTTTCAATCATTCACAGCGTTTGTGAACGAAAAAAGAAGCTAACAATGATTCTGCTGTGTTCTGTGATACACATTGCAATCGACACCTCACACTTAGAGCACAGAGCTTATTTGCAGTTGTGTTTTCCTATTTACTGTATGACTTTGTCAAAGTTCACATCACTTTGCTATCCTCTCAATGAATGAAGTTTCTTGGATTTCCAAAATCCTGGAATAATAGCAGATGTAGCCCAGACGATGTCTAGCTTTCTTCCTGACATTTCCTACTGGAAGGGTTTCATTGCACTTGGGCAAACTGCAAGAGACATGTGTGTGATGATTCCTAAATGGATTCATTATGTTTTCACATGAGTACACTATCATACTGCAGGAGAGACAACTGTTTTCAGCTGATGGCCTGTTTTACTTTTTTTTTTAAGTCAATATGTGAATTGTTTCCTCAGATTTTTAGAAATCTATTTCTCTGAGAAAATAGAACATTGAAATGGAAATAGACTTAATGTGTCAGCAACTTTGATTTTCTTTTGAGAATTCTGAGGTTCTTAATTTGGTTTTTGCCATTATCCATGTACAGTTACAAAGATATACTCTTTTCCTTTTTAATCAGAATATATCTGTTTTGCTGATTTTCTTTTTAAGAACACTGGATTCTATATGTTTATCCATTTAATTGGTAGTTTAAACTCGCCATTTACCTAATTTTAATTTTTTACAAAACACATAACAAAAGTTAGACTTTAGAAAAGTCAAAAATACCAAAGTAAGCAGTCCATCAAGTGAGGAGAGAACTTAATATTCATATTAATACTTTGAAACCAATAGGTTTCCTAAAAATTATTTTAATACAACCATGTAGAGTTCATACAAAAACCTAGACTTCTTTGGTACGTTTGCTGTACACTCTTCTTCCCCAAGTGTCCTGCAGTCACGCCCCACAGTGAATTACACCTTGGTACATGGTCTTTATACTGCTTACATCTGCTATTATTGGCCCCAGTTTTTCAGTGCCCCTTAGATATGTCTTTACTACACAATGGGGAAAAAAGGAAGAGAGTTTAATCTGTCCTTTATGGTAGAAACAGGATAGTATCATGATCAATCGGTTGTTTTTAAAATGAATACCTCACCTCTAATACTTAGTAATTTTTAAAACAAATGTGGTGATAAGCAGAGATGTGTCTGAGCATTTAATTATCTCCAAACTAACTTGGCTCTTTTTTGCAAAATAACATTTTAAACTACTATTTTTTATCATTTTCAAGAAATACCCAATAGCAAGAGTTCTATTGCAGTCAGGCATATTGCATAAGATAGTGTGTGATGATTCTTATGTTTTCATTGGTTTGTTGTGAACTGTGCACTATGCTTTCATGTGAGTGATTATCATACTGCAGGAGTAAAATTGTTTTTAGCTAATACCTAGTTCACATTTCTTTAAAAGAGTGAATGTTTTCCCTAGCTTGCTTGATACAGAGGTGTATACTTCAGGTCTCCACTAAGATTTAGTGGTATTTTACTCATCATGTAAGAGCAAACGGCTATTCCATGCAGAGGGAGCATGAAAAATGAAAAATAAACTGGGTCATGAAGTTCCCAGTTGCTCAAATACTTAAATATTTACACATTGGTTGGTAAAGAACCACTATCCCCAGGTCTTGGCAATGACTGAATTATATTGGAGTCTATATATTTCTTTGGAAGGAATTCAAGATAATTGTTTGAAATACATCTCTCACAAAATATGGCTGTCATTCATATATAAATACATTATTGACTTTTAATGGTAATCATAAAGTGTTTTAAAAATTTATATTCAATATCAAAACATAACATTAAAAGCTCTTTCCAGTTACATCTCTGACTAAAAAGATACTAGTCAGTCCTTAACCAAAATGTCAACTTGGCTAATAGTAAAAGTTTTCAAGTATGGTTACTTGCATGAATATACTTGTAATATTTTAATCAACCCTAGTAAAACTGTTAAAGCCTACATCCTCCAAAAATGTGAGGAAGGTGTATTATTAGGTCCATTTTAGAGATGAAAAAAATGAAACACAGAGTGGATAAGTCACTTTCCAAAGGTCACACACCTAGTTTATGGCAGGTCTGGGATAAAATTGTCAGACAACTCTAGATAAAAGAATATTAGGGACTTCCCTGGTGGTACAGTGGTTAAGAATCTGCCTGCCAATGCACGGGTCACGGGTTTGACTCCTGGTCCAGGAAGATCCCACATGCTGTGGAGCAACTAAGCCCGTGCACCACAACTACTGAACCCTCGCTCTAGAGCAGACAAGCCACAACTACTGAGCCTGCGTGCCACAACTACTGAAGTCCACGCGCCTAGAGCCTGTGTTCTGCAACAAGAGAAGCCACCACGACGAGAAGCCCGTGCACTGCACCGAAGAGTAGCCCCCGCTCATCGCAACTAGAGAAAGCCCACACACAGCAATGAAGACCCAACACAGCCAAAAATAAATAAATAAAATAGGCAAAGTATATAAATAGACATTTAATAAAATTTTTAAAAAGTGAATATTTGATGCATATTAATTGAGTATATTTCAGTTTCACAACTCTTAATATGGTTCTGAATTAGATATTTTTGGACAAACCTGATATATGGAAATTCAAAAGCCGTATCTATTCCAAAATAGACATGGGAAACTATTTAGGGGGCCATTAATGTCTATCTGTATCAGCTGTGTCACACGTGTTTACTTCCCTCACAAAAATATTCTGCACTGGACTCATCCAACATATTAAAATATTTCAGTACTTTTAACAATAAGAAACAGTAAAAACCAGTACAAAAGCTATAGTAAAATTAGAATTGTCAGCCCACACTAAATACCTAAATGAACGCTTCTTAAAATTTTAATGATATTACATTTCCTGAAATAAAAATTCGTTTAAAATTCATAAAAATAATGCCAGAAGACTTAGGTAGACCATGTTAAGGTGTTTATTATTTCATTAAAAGCAGATCAGCCCTTATCAAAATGAAAGAAATCCACTTAATGGAGAGAGTAACTGGTAACAGTTCAGCAAGTCATTTTCCTTCCTTCTTTCCCTCCTTCCCCCTTCCCTCCCTCCCTCCCTTCTTCATGCCTTCCTTCCTTCCCTCCCCTTTCATTCCTCCCTTCTTGCCTGCCTTTCTTCCCTCCCTTTCTTCCTCCCCTCTTCCCTCCCTCCCATCCCCCTTCCTTTTTTGATTATTTGCTCTGTGGTTATTGAGCATCATTATGTTTCTAAGGCTGAGACTTCTCTTCTGATTCAACTGATGTTCAGTGTAGCTGGAAACAGCAGGCCACAAAGAGCACCACTGGTGACAGCATAAATTCTAGAGCTAGACAGGGCCCAGCCGCTCCGCGGCATGTGGGATCCTCCCGGACCGGGGCACGAACCCGTGTCCCCTGCATCGGCAGGCGGACTCCCAACCACTGCGCCACCAGGGAAGCCCCCAGCCCTGGGTTTAAATTCCAGTGTTCCCCTTGCTGTTGGGATTACTTCAGGCAAGCTACTTTACCTCTTCTCTAAGATGGGGATAGTAGTACTTACTTGGCTGTGTCATTGGGAGCATTATTTAATTAAACAATTAATTTAATTATGAAGCCTGAGGACCACTGTGCCTGGTACATGGAAGGTGTTTGAAGTATATTAGTTCCCTCTTTTTACCTTACTCCCCTTTATACTAACATGTTTTTTCTTCAGAGTTATTCCTATTTATTATTCCAAGGTCCAACCTTTGTCCTTTCGAAGAAAAAAGCTCATTTAGCTTTTCTACAAAGCCTTACAAAAATGTAAGAATCTGCCCCCAAATAGTAATTATTAATAGTTATGGATAATTCATAGTAATTATGTCCCATCGAACCCACAATCTTCCCCCGAGTGCCAAGTGTTTATCTAAAATTTTGGGGCCTAGAAACCATTTGGCTTTGACAGCCCAATAAGTTCTTTCCCTCAAGGTTTCCAGCAGCTCCTGCTTCCATCCAGCTTAGAATTTCTTCTTTTTGTAGCTGTCAGCAGGAAATGAAGTGGCATATGGCAATAACAATTTTGAAATTTAAGTGATGTTTGCTTCCAAGTTTTTCAAACTTTTGAAAGCTAGCGTCGGTGACAGTTGTCAGCCAGGAGGAATTTACTTACTGAGTATTAATTCGGACATAGATTTGAGAACATAAGGCGCCATTATCCTCATAAAGCTTCCCAAGGGGAGGTTGGAGGGCAGTATGGACTTTCAGGAATCCCAGATACCTGCAGAGTAATTCAGGAGTCTTCTGTACATCACATACAGTGTGGATTTGATCTTCATGTTTCCTCACAGGCCTCTGCCCCTAGTAGACAAGCAACAAACAGCAGATAAGTGAATGAATAGCTATAGCAAACTGCTCCAGTAAATGTTTAACTGGGATGAAATACCTCACCTATTAGTGGGGATTAGATGTGAATAGAAGAACATAATGAATATTTTTTGCCAGGTGAATTTCAATTTTATTTTCAAAGCTGGTTTATAATATAAAGAATAAGGCACAGAACATGTTTAAGTTTTAATACCTGAAGAGGTATCAGACTGTTAATGATTAAAGATTCATGCAGCTCCCTTGCGGGGGAAAGGAGTTGTTCTCTCCACTTCTTTAGAAATTATTTCTTTTGTGTGACTCTTTTCACGCAAGAGGAAGGAAGTGGAAGCACAGTTGCATTCTTTAGTGGATGTTGAAGCGTTTTGATTTAGCCATTTTTCCTATTATTTAAATGATAAACTGACAATGTAGAAAGGGGAGGAGAGTGAGTTCCTTAAGTCCACAGGAAAATTGAGGGCAAACGAACAGTTTCTGTGAACAGTTGAAATGTAAACACAGTTGAGAATCTGATCCAGTTTCAGATAAATGTAAAATAAATAATGTGATTATTTTAACTTAATCCTAAAACTGTTTTTCATTATTTCTGGGTTTTACTACACCCATCAAAAGCCATACAATGCGTAACCTTTCTTGTCAAACTTTTAAGGGGACTCATATTTCCTCTTAATAAACTTTGCATCGTATTTCATACAGAAAACCAGTGGGTGGTTTTTCCATTTCTTCCAACTTTAACAATAGTAAAGACAATTGTTAACTATTTTCTGAGTTATATTTTGAGTACACTTAGCAGTTGCCTGAATCAAAAACCTGGCAAAGAAATGAGGGTAAGAACTGGAGGGGAGTGAACAGAAAACCATTGCAAAGAGGATGCAGAAGTGTACTCAGTTCCCACTGATAGTAAATTAGTGGGGAATAGGAGGATTAATAAGTTTTCCATAAAAAATGAACAAATTCTCTCCAAAAACAGTTACGTTTCCTTAACAAAGTGAGCCTTGCAGAGCCTAGAGGAGGGAACAATATTCAATTAAGTATGTGGTTGAAAGCATAAAAATAATTGTTGCTCTGTCTGGAACTATTTAATTCTTGTTAAGTAAGGATTGAAGGCGACACAGGGATTCCTTTATGAGGAGCTTAACCCCACTCTGTTCTGCAGTTCATACTACACAGCAGCCTTTGATGAAACACCAATTTCAGAATTGGGTGCTGTTCATCATGAATGATTGTATAAGGTGTGCAAGCCCAGGTATGGTTCAGTGTAACACTGTCACCATTCCAGAGACACAAAGCAGATGCTCTAGCAATATCGTCAATTCTATATGATTCTATACATTCTTTATGAAGAACAGTATATTGTCTCTGGACATTTTTAATGGCATATACAAATATAAATGTTTACTAGACTGAAAAGTACAGCAAATGATGTATCTCTATTACAGAGATGGAATGAGATACAATGAATACTCCATTCTCTTACTCTTTAGAAATTATACATATACATTTTCTAAATGACTGTGGTAGATAGCTTAGGAAAATACTTATAGTAGGATTATTTCAGAGTATCTATTCTTATCTCAAAGAAGTTTAAATTTTAATTCCAAAGTCCTTTTTCTTAAAAAAATTTTTAACATCTTTATTAGACTATAATTGCTTTACCATGGAGTGTTAGTTTTTGCTTTATGACAAAGTGAATCAGCTATACATATACATATATCCCCATATCTCTTCCCTCTTGTGTCTCCCTCCCTCCCACCCTTCCTATCCCACCCCTCTAGGTGGTCACAAAGCACCGAGCTGATCTCCCTGTGCTATGCTGCTGCTTCCCACTAGCTATTGGTTTTACATTTGGTAGTGTATATATGTCCATGCCACTCTCTCACATTGTCCAAGCTTACCCTTCCCCCTCCCCGAGTCCGCAAGTCCATTCTCTGTGTCTTTATTCCTGTCCTGCCCCTAGGTTCTTCATGACCTTTTTATTTAAAATAAATATTCCATATATATGTGTTAGCATATGGTATTTGTTTTTCTCTTTCTGACTTACTTCACTTTGTATGACAGACTCTAGGTCCATCCACCTCACTACAAATAACTCAATTTCGTTTCTTTTTATGGCTGAGTAATATTCCATTGTATATATGTGCCACATCTTTTTTATCCATTCATCTGTGGATGGACACTTAGGTTGCTTTGAAGGCCTGGCTATTGTAAATACAGCTGCAATGAACATTGTGTGACATGATTCTTCTTGAATTATGGTTTTCTCAGGGTATATGCCCAGTAGTGGGATTGCTGGGTCATGTAGTAATTCTAATTTTAGTTTTTTAAGGAACCTCCAAACTGTTCTCCATAGTGGCTGTATCAATTTACATTCCCACCAACAGTGTAACAGGGTTGCCTTTCTCCACACCCACTCGAGCATTTATTTGTAGATTTTTTGATGATGGCCATTCTGACCGGTGCAAGATTGTAGTCTGTAGTTTTGATTTGCATTTCTCTAATGATTAATAGTGTCGAGTATTCTTTCATGTGTTTGTTGGCAATCTGTATATCTTCTTTGGAGAAATGTCTATTTAGGTCTTCTGCCCATTTTTGGATTGGATTGTTTGTTTTTTTGTTATTGAGCTGCATGAGCTGCTTATAAATTTTGGAGATTAATCCTTTGTCAGTTGCTTCATTTGCAAATATTTTTTCCCATTCTGAGGGTTGTCTTTTCATCTTGTTTATGGTTTCCTTTGCTGTGCAAAAGCTTTGAAGTTTCATTAGGTCCCATTTGTTTATTTTTGTTTTTATTTCCATTTCTCTAGGAAGTGGGTCAAAAAGGATCTTGCTGTGATTTATGTCATAGAGTGTTCTGCCTATGTTTTCCTCTAAGAGTTTTACAGTATCTGGCCTTACATTTAGGTCTTTAATCCATTTTGAGTTTATTTTTGTATATGATGTTAGGGAGTGTTCTAACTGCATTCTTTTACATTTAGCTGTACAGTTTTCCCTGCACCATTTATTGAAGAGGCAGTCTTTTCTCCATTGTATATTCTTGCCTCCTTTATCAAAAATAAGGTGATCATATGTGCATGGGTTTATCTCTGGGCTTTCTATCATGTTCCATTGATCAATATTTCTGTTTCTGTGCCAGTACCAAACTGTCTTGATTACTGTAGCTTTGTAGTATAGCCTGAAATCAGAGATCCTGATTCCTCCAGCTCTGTTTTTCTTTCTCAAGTTTGCTTTGGCTCTCCAGGGTCTTTTGTGTTTCCATACAAATTGTGAAATTTTTTGTTCTAGTTCTGTGAAAAATGCCAGTGGTAGTTAGATAGGGATTGCATTGAATCTGTTGATTGCTTTGGGTAGTATAGTCATTTTCACAATATTGATCTTCCAGTCCAAGACCATGGTATATCTCTCCATCTGTTTGTATCATCTTTAATTTCTTTCATCAGTGTCTTATCGTTTTCTGCACACAGCTCTTTTGTCTCCTTAGGTAGGTTTATTCCTAGGTATTTTATTCTTTTCAATGCAATGGTGAGTGGAGTGTTTCCTTAATTTCTCTTTCAGATTTTTCAGCATTACTGCATAGGAATGCCAGAGATTTCTGTGCATTAATTTTGTATCCTGCTACTTTACTAAATTCATTGATTAGCTCTAGTAGTTTTCTGGTAGAGTCTTTAGGATTCTCTATGTATAGTATCATGTCATCTGCAAACAGTGACAGCTTAACTACTTCTTTTCCAATTTGGATTCCTTTTATTCCTTTTTCTTCTCTGATTGCTGTGGCAAAAACTTCCAAAACTATGTTGAACAATAGTGGTGAGGGTGGGCAACCTTGTCTTGTTCCTGATCTTAGTGGACATTGTTTCAGTTTTTCACCATTGAGGATGATGTTGGCTGTAGGTTTGTCATATATGGCCTTTATTATGTTGAGGTAGGTTCCCTCTATGCCTCCGTTCTTGGGGGGGGGTATCATAAGTGGATGGTGAATTCTGTCAAAAGGTTTTTCTGCATCTATTGAGATGATCACATGGTTTTTATCCTTCAGTTTGTTAATATGGTGCGTCACATTGATTGATTTGCATATATTGAAGAATCCTTGCATTCCTGGGATAAATCCCACTTGATCATGGTGTATGATCCTTTTAATGTGCTGTTGGATTTTGTTTGCTAGTATTTTGTTGAGAATGTTTGCATCTATGTTCATCAGAGATATTGGCCTGTAGTTTTCTCTTTCTTTGTGACATCTTTGTCTGGTTTTGGTATCAAGGTGATGGTGGCCTTGTAGAATGAGTTTGGGAGTGTTCCTCCCTCTGCTGTATTTCGTAAGAGTTTGAGAAGGATAGGTGTTAGCTCTTCTCAGAATGGTTGATAGAATTCACCTGTGAAGCCATCTGGCCCTGGGCTTTTGTTTGTTGGAAGATTTTTAATCACAGTTTCAATTTCAGTGCTTGTGATTGGTCTGTTCATAGTTTCTATTTCCTCCTGGTTCAGTCTCGGAATATTGTACTTTTCTAAGAATTTGTCCATTTCATACAGGTTGTCCATTTTATTGGCATATAGTTGCTTGTAGTAATCTCTCATGATCCTTTGTATTTCTGCAGTGTAAGTTGTTACTTCTCCTTTTTCGTTTCTAATTCTATTGATTTGAGTCTTCTCCCTTTTTTTCTTGATGAGTGTGGCTAATGGTTTATCAATTTTATCTTCTCAAAGAACCAGCTTTAATTTTTATTGATCTTTGCTATCGTTTCCTTCATTTCTTTTTCATTTATTTCTGATCTGATCTTTATGATTTCTCCTGCTAACTTTGGGGGTTTTTTGTTCTTCTTTCTCTAATTGCTTTAGGTGTAAGGATAGGTTGTTTATTTCAGATGTTTCTTGTTTCTGGAGGTAGAATTGTATAGCTGTAAACTTCCCTCTTAGAACTGCTTTTGCTACATCTCATAGGTTTTGGGTTGTTAACTTTTCATTGTCATTTGTTTCTAGGTATTTTTTGATTTCCTCTTTAATTTCTTCAGTGATCTCTTGGTTATTAAATACTGTATTGTTTAGCCTCCATGTGTTTGTTTTTTTACAGATTTTTTCCTGTAATTGATACCTAGTCTCATAGCGTGGTCTTCGGAAAAGATACTTGATACGATTTCAATTTTCTTAAATTCACCAAGGCTTGATTTGTGACCCAAGACATAATCTATCCTGGAGAATGTTCCATGGGCACTTGAGAAGAAAGTGTATTGTGTTGTTTTTGGATGGAATGTCCTATAAATATCAATGAAGTCCACTTGCTTTATGTATCAATTAAAGTGTGTGTTTCCTTATTTATTTTCATTTTGGATGATCTGTCCATTGGTGAAAGTGGGCTCTTAAAGTCCCCTATTATGATTATGTTACTGTTGATTTCCCCTTTTATGACTGTTAGCATTTGCCTATGTTGAGGTGCACCTATGTTGGGTGCATAAATATTTACAATTGTTATATCTTCTTCTTAGATTGATCCCTTGATCATTATGTAGTGTCCTTCTTTGTATCTTATAATAGTCCTTATTTTAACGTCTATTTTGTCTGATATGAGAATTGCTACTCCAGCTTTCTTTTGATTTCCATTTGCATGGAATATCTTTTTCCATCCCCTCACTTTCAGTGTGTATGTGTCCCTAGGTCTGAAGTGGGTCTTTGTACACAGCCTGTATACGGGTCTTGTTTTTGTATCCATTCAGCCAGTCTGTGTCTTTTGGTTGGAGCCTTTAATCCATTTACATGTAAGGTAATTATCGATATGTATGTTCCTATTACCATTTTCTTAATTGTTTTGGGTTTGTTATTGTAGGTCTTTCCCTTCTCTTCTGTTTCCTGCCTAGAGAAGTTCCTTTAGTATTTGTTGTAAAGCTCGTTTGGTGGTGCTGAATTCTCTTAGCTTTTGCTTGTCTGTAAAGATTTTAATTTCTCTGTGGAATCTGAATGAGATCCTTGATGGATAAAGTAATCTTGGTTGTATGTTTTTCCCTTTCATCACTTTAAATATGTCCTGCCGCCCACTTCTGGCTTGCAGAGTTTCTGTTGAAAGATCAGCTGTTAACCTTATGGGAATTCCCTTGTATGTTATTTATTGTTTTTCCCTTTGCTGCTTTTAATATTTTTTCTTTGTACTTAATTTTTGACAGTTTGATTAATGTGTCTTGGCGTGTTTCTCCTTCGATTTATCCTGTATGGGACTCTCTGCGCTTTCTGGACTTACTTCCCTTCCCATATTAGGGAAGTTTTCTACCATAATCTCTTCAAATATTTTCTCAGTCCCGTTCCTTTTCTCTTCTTCTTTAGGGACACGTATAATTCGAATGTTGATGCATTTAACGTTTCCCCAGAGGTCTCTGAGACTGTTCTCAGTTCCTTTCATTCTTTTTTCTTTATTCTGCTCTGCAGTAGTTATTTCCACTATTTTTTCTTCCAGGTCACTTATCCTTTCTTCTGCCTCAGTTATTCTGCTATTGATTCCTCCTAGAGAATTTTAATTTCATTTATTGTGCTGTTCATCATTGTTTGTTTGCTCTTTAGTTATTGTAGGTCCTTGGTTTTTTTTTCTTTGAATTTAATTTTATTTATTTTTTTATACAGAAGGTTCTTATTAGTTATCCATTTTATACATATTAGTGTATATATGTAAGTCCCAGTCTCCCAATTCATCCCACCATACCCCCCCACTGCTTTCCCCCCTTGGTGTCCATATGTTTCTTCTCTACATCTGTGTCTCAATTTTTGCCCTGCAAACCAGTTCATCTGTACCATTTATCTAGGTTCCACATATATGCATTAATATACAATATTTGTTTTTCTATCTCTGACTTACTTCACTCTGTGTGACAGTCTCTGGATTCATCTACATCTCTATAAATAACCAAATTTCATTCCTTTTTATGGCCGTGTAATATTCCATTTTATATATGTACCACATCTTCTTTATCCATTCGTCTGTTGATGAGCAATTAGGTTGCTCCCATGTCCTAGCTATTGTAAATAGTGCTGCAATGAACATTGGTGTGCATGTGTCTTGTTGAATTATGTTTTTTTCTGGGTATATGCCCAGTAGTGGGATTGCTGGGTCATGTAGTAATTCTAATTTTAGTTTTTTAAGGAACCTCCATACTGTTCTTCATAGTGGCTGTATCAATTTACATTCTTACCAACAGTGCAAGAGAGTTCCCTTTTCTCCACAGCCTCTCCAGCATTTGTTGTTTGTAGATTTTCTGATGATGCCCATTCTAACTCCTCTGAGGCAATCCCTCACTGTAGTTTTGACTTCCATTTCTCTAATAATTAGTGATGTTGAGCAGCTTTTCATGTGCTTCTTGGCCATATGTATGTCTTCTTTGGGGAAATGTCTATTTAAGTCTTCTGCCCATTTTTGGATTGGGTTTTATTCTTTTTTAATATTCAGCTGCATGAGCTGTTTCTATATTTTGGAGATTAATCCTTTGTCCGTTGATTCGTTTGCAAATATTTTCTCCCATTCTGAGGGCTGTCTTTTCATCTTGTTTGTAGTTTCCTTTGCTGTGCAAAAGCTTTTAAGTTTCATTTGGTCCCATTTGTTTATTTTTGTTTTATTTCCATTACTCTAGGAGGTGGATCAAAAAAGATCTTGCTGTGATTTATGTCAAAGAGTGTTTTTCTTATATTTTCCTCTAAGAGTTGTATAGTGTCCAGTCTTATATTTAGGTCTCTAAACCCTTTTGAGTTTAGTTTTGTGTATGATGTTAGGGAGTGTTCTAATTTCATTTTTTACATGTAGCTGTCCAGATTTCCCACCACCACTTACTGAAGAGACTGTCTTTTCTCCATTTTATATCCTCGCCTCCTTTGTCATAGATTAGTTGACCATAGGCGCATGGGTTTATCTCTGGGCTTTCTATCCTGTTCCGTTGATCTATATTTCTGTTTTTGTGCCAGTACCATACTGTCTTGGTTACTGTAGCTTTGTAGTGTAGTCTGAAGTCAGGGAATCTGATTCCTCCAGTTCTGTTTTTTCTCTCAAGACTGCTTTGGCTATTTGGGGTCAATTGTGTCTCCATACAAATTTTAAGATTTTTTTGTTCTAGTGCTGTAAAAATGCCATTGGTAATTTGACAGGGATTTGACTGAATCTGTAGATTGCTATGGGTAGTATAGTCATTTTTACAATGTTGATTCTTCCAATCCAAGAGCATGGTATATCTCTCCATCTGTTTGTATCATCTTTAATTTCTTTCCTCAGTGTCTTATTGTTTTCTGCATACAGGCCTTTTGTCCCTTAGGTAGGTTTATTCCTAGGTATTTTATTCTTTTTGTTGCAATGATAAATGGGAGTGTTTCCTTAATTTCTCTTTCAGATTTTTCATCATTACTGTATAAGAATGCAAGAGATTTCTGTGCATTAATTTTGTAGCCTGCAAGTTTTCCAAATTCATTGATTAGCTCTAGCAGTTTTCTGGTAGCATCTTTAGGATTCTCTATGTATAGTATCATGTCATCTGCAAACAGTGACAGTTTTACTTCTTCTTTTCCAATTTGGATTCCTTTTATTTCTTTTTCTTCTCTGATTGCCATGGCTAGGACTTCCAAAACTATGTCGAATAATAGTGGTGAGAGTGGACATCCTTGTCTTGTTCCTGATCTTAGAGGAAATGCTTTCAGTTTTTCACCATTGAGAATGAGGTTTGCTGTGGGTTTGTTGTATATGGCCTTTATTATGTTGAGGTAGGTTCCCTTTATGCCCAATTCCTGGAGAGTTTTTACCATAAATCGGTGTTGAATTTTGTCAACAGCTTTTTCTGCATCTATTGAGATGATCATATGGTTTTTATTCTTCAGTTTGTTAATATGGTGTATCACATTGCTTGGTTTGCGTATATTGAAGAATCCTTTCATCCCTGGGATAAATCCCACTTGATCATGGTGTATGCTCCTTTAAATGTGTTGTTGGATTCTGTTTGTTAGTATTTTGTTGAGGAGTTTTGCATCTATATTCATCAGTGATATTGGTCTGTAATTTTCTTTTTTGTAGTGTCTTTGGTTTTTGTATCAGGGTGATGGTGGCCTCATAGAATGAGTTTTGGAGTGTTCCTTTCTCTGCAATTTTTTGGAAGATTTTGAGGAGGATGGGTGTTAGCTCTTCTCTAAATTTTTGATAGAATTCGCCTGTGAAGTCATCCGGTCCTGGACATTTGTTTGTTGGAAGGTTTTTAATCACAGTTTCAATTTCATTACTTGTGATTGGTTTGTTCACATTTTCTATTTCTACCTGGTTCAGTCTTGGAAGGTTATACCTTTCTAAGAATTTGTCCATTTCTTCCAGGTTGTCCTTCTTATTGACATAGAGTTGCTTGTAGTAGTCTCTTAGGATGCTTTGTATTTCTGCGATGTCTGTTATAACTTCTGCTTTTTCATTTCTTATTTTATTGATTTGAGTCCTCTCCCTCTTATTCTTGATGATTCTGGTTAATGTTTTATCAATTTTGTTTATCTTCTCAAAGAACCACCTTTTAGGTTTATTGATCTTTGCTATTGTTTTCTTTGTTTTCATTTCATTTATTTCTGCTCTGATCTTTATGATTTCTTTCCTTCTACTAACTTTGGGTTTTGTTTGTTCTTCTTTCTCTAGTTGCTTTAGGTGTAAGGTTAGATTGTTTATTTGAGATTTTTCTTGTTTGTTGAGTCAGGCTTGTATTGCTATAAACTTCCCTCTTAGTACTGCTTTCACTGCATCCCATCAGTTTGGATCATTTTGTTTTCATTGTAATTTGTCTCTAGGTATTTTCTGATTTCCTCTTTGATTTCTTCAGTGATCTCTTGGTTATTTAGTAACGTATTGTTTAGTCTCCACGTGTTTGTGTTTTTTACGGTTTTTTTCCTGTAATTGATTTCTAATCTCATAGCATTGTGATGAGAAAAGATGCTTGATATGATTTCAATTTTCTTAAATTTACTGAGGCTTTATTTGTTACCCAAGATGTGATCTATCTGGAGAATGTTCTGTGCACTCTTGAGAAGAAAATGTAATCTGCTGTTTTTGCATGGAGTGTCCTATAAATATCAATTAAATCTGTCTGGTTTATTGTGTCATTTAAAGCATGTGTTTCCTTATTAATTTTCTGTTTGGATGATCGGTCCATTGGTGTAAGTGAGGTATTAAAGTTCCCCACTATTATTGTGTTACTGTTGATTTCCTCTTTTATAGCTGTTAGCAGTTGCCTTATGTATTGAGGTGCTCCTATGTTGGGTGCATATATATTTATAATTGCTGTATCTTCTTGGATTGATCCCTTGGTCATTATGTAATGTCTTTCCTTGTCTCTTGTAACATTCTTTATTTTAAAGTCTATTTTATCTGATATGAGTATTGCTACTCCAGCTTTCTTTTTATTTCCATTTGCATGGAATATCTTTTTCCATCCCCTCACTTTCAGTCTGTATGTGTCCCTAGGTCTGAATTGGGCCTCTTGTAGACAGCATATATATGGGTCTTGTTTTTGTATCAGCAAGCCTGTGTCTTTTGGTTGGAGCATTTAATCCATTCATGTTTAAGGTAATTATTGATATGTATGTTCCTATTACCTTTTTCTTATTTATTTTGTGTTTGTTTTTGTAGGTCCTTTTCTTCTCATGTGTTTCCCACTTAGAGAAATTCTTTTAGCATTCGTTGTAGAGCTGGTTTGGTGGTGTTGAATTCTCTTAGCTTTAGCTTGTCTGTAAAACCTTTGATTTCTCCATGGAATGTGAATGAGATCCTTGCTGGGTGGAGTAATCTTGGTTGTATGTTTCTCCCTTTTATCACTTTAAATATGTCATGCCACTCCCTTCTGGCTTGTAGAGTTTCTGCTGAGAAATCAGCTGTTAACCTTATAGGGGTTCCCTTGTATGTTATTTGTCATTTTTCTCTTGCTGATTTCAATAATTTTTCTTTGTCTTTAATTTTTGCCAATTTGATTACTATGTGTCTCGGTGTGTTTCTCCTTGGGTTTATACTGTATGGAACTCTCCGTGCTTCTTGTACTTGGGTTGCTATTTCCTTTCCCATGTTAAGGAAGTTTTCAACTATAATCTCTTCAGATATTTTCTCGGTCCTTTCTCTCTCTCTTCCACCCTGGGACCCCTATAATGCAAATGTTGTTGCGTTTAATGTTGTCCCAGAGGTCTCTTAGGCTGTCTTCATTTCTTTTCATTCTTTTTTCTTTATTCTGTTCCGCAGCAGTGAATTCCGCCGTTCTGTCTTCCAGGTCACTTAACCGTTCTTCTGCTTCAGTTATTCTGTTATTGATTCCTTCTAGTGTATTTTTAATTTCAGTTATCGTATTGTTCATCTCTGTTTGTCCATTAATTCTTTTAGGTCTTTGTTAAACATTTCTTGCATCTTCTTGATCTTTTCCTCCATTCTTTTTCTGAGGTCCTGGATCATTTTCACTATCATTATTCTGAATTCTTTTTCTGGAAGGTTGCCTGTCTCCACTTCATTTAGTTGTTTCTCTTGGGTTTTATCTTGTTCCTTCATCTGGTACATAACCCTCTGCCTTTTCATCTTATCTATCTTTCTGTGAATGTGACTTTTGTTCTACAGGCTGCAGGATTGTAGTTCTTGCTTCTGCTGTCTGCCCTCTCTTCTAGGTCCTTGTTAAACGTTTCTTGTGTTTTCTCCATTCTATTTCCGTATTTGGGGTCAGGTTTACTATCATTACTCTGAATTCTTTTTCAGGTAGACTGCCTATTTCCTCTTCATTTGTTTGGTCTGGTGGGTTTTTACCTTGCTCCTTCATCTGCTGTGTGTTTCTGTCTTCTCATTTTGCTTAACTTACTGTGTTTGGGGTCTCCTTTTCACAGGCTGCAGTTTCCTAGTCCCTTTGTTTTTGGTGTCTGCCCCCAGTGGCTAAGGTTGGTTCAGTGGGCTGTGTCGGCTTCCTGGTGGAGGGGACTAATGCCTATGTTCCGGAGGCTGAGACTGCATCTTGTCTTTCTGGTGGGCAGGACTGTGTCTGGTGTTGTGTTTGGGGTGTCTGTTACCTTATTATGATTTTAGGTAGCCTCTCTGCTAATGGGTGGGGTTGTGTTCCTGTCTTGCTAGGCATAGGGTGTCCAGCTCTGTAGCTTGCTGGTCATTGAGTGGAGCTGGATCTTAGTGTTGAGGTGGAGATCTCTGGGAGAGCTTTTGCCGTTTGATATTCCATGGAGCCTGGAGGTCTCTGGTGGACCAATATCCTGAACTCGTCTCTCCCACCTCAGAGGCACAAGCCTAACACCCGGTCAGAGCACTAAGACCCTGTCAGCCACACAGCTGAGAAGAAAAGGGAGAAAAAAAGAAGGAAAGAAAGATAAAAATAAAATAAAATAAAGTTATTAAAATAAAAAATTATTATTAAAAATAAAAGAAAATTAAAAAGTAATTTAAAAAAGAAAGAAAGAAGAGAGTAACCACACAAAAAAACAAATCCACCAATGATAACAAGCACTAAAAACTATACTAAGAAAAAATAAAACAGTAAAACGGAGACAGAACCCTACGACAAATGGTAAAAGCAAAGTTATGCAGACAAAATCACACCAAGAAGAATACATATACATACTCACAAAAAGAGAAAAGGGAAAAATATCTATTGTTGCTCCTAAAGTCCACCACCTCAATTTTGGGAATATTCGTTGTCTACTCAGGTATCCCACAGATGCAGGGTACATCAAGTTGATTGAGAAATTTCCCTTTCTCTTCTTTGTTCGCATAGTTTCTAAGGTTCAGCTTTGGATTTGGCCCCACCTCTGCATGTAGGTTGCCTGAGGGCATCTGGTCTTTGCCCAGACAGGATGGGATTAAAGGGGCAGCTGATTCGGGGGCTCTGGCTCACTCAGGCTGGGAGGAGGGAGGGGTACGGAATGCAGGGCGAGCCTGCGGCAGAGACCAGCATGACGTTCCACCAGCCTGAGGAGTGCCGTGTGTTCTCCCGGGGAAGTTGTCCCTGGATCACGGGACCCTGGCAGTGGCGGGCTGCACAGGCTCCTGGAAGGGAGGTGTGGAGAGTGACCTGTGCTCGCACACAGCCTTCTTGGTGGCGGCAGCAGCAGCCTTAGCATCACTTGCTCGTCTCTGGTGTCCCTGCTGATAGGCGCGGCTTGCACCCATCTCTGGAGCTCGTTTAGGCGGTCCTCTGAATCCCCTCTCCTCGCGCACGAGAAACGATGGTCTCTTGCCTCTTAGGCATGTCCAGACTTTTTTCCCGGACCCCCTCCCGGCTAGCTGTGGAGCACTAGCCCCCTTCAGGCTGTGTTCACGCCGCCAACCCCAGTCCTATCCCTGCGCTCCGACCGAAGCCCGAGCCTCAGCTCCCAGCCCTCGCCCACCCCGGCGGGTGAACAGACAATCCTCCTGGTCTGGTGAGTGCTGGTTGGCACTGATCCTCTTTGCAGGAATCTCTCTGCTTTGCTCTCTTTACCCCTGTTGCTGAGTTTTCCTCCATGGCTCCGAAGCTTCCCACCCGCCCAGCCCCCCGTCTCCACCAGTGAAGGGGCTTCCTAGTGTGTGGAAACATTTCCTCCTTCACAGCTCCCTCCCAGAGGTGCAGGTCCTGTCCCTAGTCTTTTGTCTCTGTTTTTTCTTTTTTCTTTTGCCCTACCCAGATATGTGGGTAGTTTCTTGCCCTTTGGGAAGTCTGAGGTCTTCTGTCAGCGTTCAGTAGGTATTCTGTAGGAGTTGTTCCATATGTAGACGTATTTCTGATGTATTTGTGTGGAGGAAGGCAATCTCCACGTCTTACTCTTCCACCATCTTGAAGGTCTCCTCCCCAAAATCCTTCTTAAATCACAGGAGATAAAATAAATAAATAGGCAATATACAAAGGTTGATAAAATATAATAGCCAAGAGGTAAAAAGAAAATATATTTTATTGCTTGTAATTAAGAATGTAATTTTAAGCTGTGGAATCAATATCTAAGTAATAGTGGAGGTTGCGGTAGAAACTACACAGAGAAAGATCAAGTTCAACATGATTACCTTCTGCACTGCCTTCCACATCTCTGGGAAGCATCATAATTTGGAACTGCAAAGCTCAGCAAGCAACTGCATTTGGTGAACATGGGCAAACTGCGTTTACTGGGGGTTCTTATGATTAATTGCTATTGCTGACATGTGTCCAAGTATCACAGTTTTCTAATGGATTTTTTAGATCCACAGCATGCTCCTGCTAACTGAGATTCTCTGCTTGAACAATCCATAAGCCCCATTCCAGCAAGAGGGAAGAAAGCAATGTGCTGGGAAAATTGCAGTGGGCAGGTAGTAATCTGACATAGGACATTTGAAATGCTTTTCAAACAACTAATTAGCCATACATGATTATGTATTACAGTGTCAAGAGCTATACCCAACAAACTGGTTGTAACACCGATTATTATGGAATATATGTTTTTAGTAGTTACACCGGTTGCCCTTCCACACCATCATTAAGAAAACA
The DNA here is from genome assembly GCF_951394435.1 of Stenella coeruleoalba. Taxonomy (NCBI): domain Eukaryota; kingdom Metazoa; phylum Chordata; class Mammalia; order Artiodactyla; family Delphinidae; genus Stenella; species Stenella coeruleoalba. Next base: position 76,304,280 of record NC_137155.1, read on the forward strand.
GACCCAGGAGAAGAAAGGCATTTAGTTTCATATATTTTTATTTGCTTTCCTACCCAAAATCTTACTGCATATTCAAGACCTTTTTATTTATAATTTTGAGCAGATGGGGAAATATATTGGCAATTGTTGTCCAAATTTTTGCTGTGGCCTTTATTCTTTCTCTATCTTTGATAAAATATGCTTCAAATTTTGCTTAAAGACTTGCAAATTACCTAGAAATTATATGCATGGGGATTTGTAGTAAGCTTCTTTTTCCATAAATTTAAAAATTCATGAAATAATGTTTGAATATTGTGGGTGAGATGCGCTTATCTTCTAGATGGTTATTATAAAAGAGAGTAATTATGACTCTATTTGGAATTCCTGATATTTTATGCCTCCACAAAAATGCTATCCCAAGGCCAGTATGAATTTTTTATTTTCTGGTGCCTGAAAAGCTGAACAGCAGCATAATATGTAATTCTTAGAAGATTCACAACATGAGGATATTGTACATACATCTGGCAAAACTATAAAGATAAAACATCAAATGTTATAGGTGCCTAGTGGTTTATCAATGAAACAAAGTCTTTCGTGAGACTCAGAGAAATGAAAGAGTTCTGTGTTCTATAAATTTGCTAGAAATTTTTTTATCTTTAAGTTATTTTAAATCCTTGTAAGTCTAGTGGCACTGGTTTTTTTGTTTTGTTTTGTTTTATTTTTTTTGCGGTTCGCAGGCCTCTCACTGTTGTGGCTTCTCCCGTTGCGGAGCACAGGCTCCGGACGCGCAGGCTCAGCGGCCATGGCTCACGGGCCCAGCCGCTAAATGGCATGTGGGATCTTCCCAGACCGGGGCATGAACCCGTGTCCCCTTCATCGGCAGGCGGACTCTTAACCACTGCGCCACCAGGGAAGCCCATAGTGGCACTGGTTTAATCAAGCTAGTCAATAGTTGGATTTCTTACGCAGTGATTCAGTTTGTTTATATTTGTCTTGTCTTTTCCGGAGGAGAAATTTTCCTTACCCACCTTCTCAAACCTTCACAAAGAGGTAAAAAAATCAAGGGATTGTGTTTAAGCGTATATCTCAATGAGCTAGGACATTGTGCTTCGAGGGATTCTGCACTTGGATGCAGGCTACTCTGATGCTTCATGCATCCCTGAAGCCTAAACTGTAGATCCAGCTGGGGACTGCTCCCTAGCATACCTGGCCAACTCTGAAACATATTCGTTCATTCTTTTCATTGTAGATGCAATCATCTAGGCACTGAGAGACAGTGGTCAACAAAATCGACATGATTTTTCTTCTGCCCTTGTGGAGTTTACAGTATATTATTTGAGGATTTAGACATTAAACATCCAAATAAAGGATATAGTAATTATGGATTATGCAAAGTGCTATAAGAGAAGTGATGGACAGTGACAAGCCCTATAGGCAGGGTTGTCAGAGAATGTCTCACTGTGAAAGAGATATTTCAAATAAGAGGAAACCAGTCTTAAGGAAACTTGGGATAAGAAAATTGTAAGAAACTGCTTGTTTAAAGGTCTGTGGCGGGGCTTCCCTGGTGGCACAGTGGTTGAGAGTCCGCCTGCCGATGCAGGGGACGCGGGTTCGTGCCCCGGTCCGGGAAGATCCCACATGCCGTGGAGCGGCTGGGCCCGTGAGCCATGGCCGCTGAGCCTGCGCATCCGGAGCCTGTGCTGCGCAACGGGAGAGGCCGCAACAGTGAGAGGCCCGTGTACCAGGAAAAAAAAAAAAAAGGTCTGTGGCAAGAAAGAGCTTAGCACTTTTGAAGAAAAAAAGTGAGAGGTTAGTTTGGTGAGAAAGTGATTGGCCTAGGGAGAAGGTGGTACATGAAGAGAATGGAGAGGATGAAGAGGTACCCAGGACCAGCTCATGAGCTCATGCAGCTCTTTGTAGAGCTGGCATGGGCATTTAAATTTTATGTTCATTGCACCTAAAGGCACCCCAGACTCATCCTGACCAAAATTAAACTTGTGATTTTCTTGTCTGTATCAACCAAGTCAGCCAAGAACAGGAAACACTCCAGGTCTTTCAAACAGAGTTAATTTAATTGAGGGAATTGCTTACACAGGCGACAGAAGAGATGAGAAGCAAAAGAGCATGATGAAGCAACCTAGAAATTACAAAGTCTCTATCACCCTGGAGGAGCAAGGAGAGGAGCTGGCTTTTCAGACTCTGGTCTCGTTCCATATTACAATGTGGCTATAATGTCTGGAACATAGATTGTTTAAATTTTACTCATTTATTTTAATTTTACAGGTTGAATAACCAGATGCTATGTGCTTCTTGATATGATGTAATAGGGAAGAACGCAGTACCACCCAATTAGATGCAATGTTTAGATCTTGTTAGGCTCATAATTCAAACAAACCAATGATTAAAATACATGTGAAAACAGTGTAAGAGTAACGTGTAAGCAGTAAACACTGGATATTTGCTGAGATTAAGGAATTTTAATTTTTTTAAATTTGACAGTGGTATTTTAGTTACATTAAAAAGTACTTATCTTTTAGAGATATATATTGAAGAATTTACAGATGAGATGACATGATGTCTGGAAACGGCTTTACATTAATCCACTGAGAGTAGGCGAGGGACTAGGAGTTTAGATAAAATAAGATTGACCATATGTTTCTAATTGTTGCGGATGAGTATTCAGTATACCAATTAATCTATTTTTTTTTTGTCTGAACGTTCTAAACTAAAACATTAGAACTAAACAACTTTGTGGGGATGAAAGGCACTTCCTAGAGGGAGTTTGTGAGGAAAAAAGATAAGAGATGCAAAAATTGAGCCTTGAAGACCATAACTTTTAGAGATGGGGAAAGGGAAGAACCAGAAAAGGAGACTGAAAAGAGGAGGGGGGAGAGCAAAGATGAAGAAAGACAATTAGGAGCACGTGGTATCACAGAGCCAAGAGAGAAGAGGCGTAGGGGTCAAAATATGTGGACTGTGACTAGCAGAGAAGTCCTCTTCATCTCAAGTGTGATCTGGGGCTCTGTTGTCTTACTGGGAAGAGGGTAGAAAGATAAGATTGGGATTTGGTCTTGGGGCAGGGACACATTGCTCCTTGCACTTTGAGTACGTGACCTGCCCAGTTTGCTAAAGAAAACTGGGACACAAACACGAGCCTGGGGACTTTGGCTCTCATTTGCCATTATCCCTTATATGATTATCTCAGGAACTTCTAAAAGAAGCGGCTACATCTTATGGAGAGATTCTGGCACTCCTCAGCCCTGAATATATATTGTCACATAACAGTGTTCAGTGCTATCCTCACTTCTAACATCTTCCGTGTTCCAGGATAGCTTTTCTCATTTATGGTGGGTATTTTTGAAGTCTGTGTGAAGAAGACCCATAAAGTCCAAGAAAGATTGTTAACACAAATAATTTATCCACGATGCCTTGCAATTTATGAAAAATAGTTTATCCATGGGTAATTTTTTAAGTCCTCACAATTTTTTGAAAAGAAATGAGGTTGGTTCTAGCCAAACCCTTGTTCTACTCTAAGTTTTTTTATATAAGCTGCCTATAATTGCCTTTTTTACCATCTTAACTTGATGTCCATTTAGGATAGAGATGTAAAGATTTATTCATTCATTCCACAAGCAAATCAACAAGTATTCATTGAGTGTCTATTAAGTATCAGGCACTATTACAGACACTAGGCAGTGGACAAGAACCAGGCAATAAACAAAAACAGACAAAAATCCCTGGTTTCATGATATTTACATTTGGGTTGAAGAGATATTTAAAATTAAAAAAAAATAAATATACAAAATGTCTGGTAGTGATAAGCGCTATGAAGAAAGATCAAGCATAGTAAAAGGACAAAAAGTGAGAAAGGTGCTCTCTTAACAGTTGATTAATGATGAGGTGGCATTTGAACAGAAACTTGAATGAAGTGAGAGAGAGAGCCTTGCTCTCTGGGAAGAGCAGCCCAGGCAAAAGGAGCAGCAAATGCAAAGGCCCTGAGGTGACCGCATGCTTGATTTGCAGAACAATGAGTAGAGGAGGCAGTGTGGCTCCAGCAGAGAGAGTGAGGAGGAGAGTGGAGAGACTGAGAGAACAGGATGGGTGCAGGAAGATCGGGGAATGGAAACAGATCGTGAAAAGCCTTGCAGACCACACTGAAGACTAGATTTTATTGTGGGGGGAGGGGGAAGGGATTGGATGGTTTTGAGAACAAGCATGGCATTTTCTGACTTAGTTTTTAAAAAGATTTGTATATTTATATGTATTCACCCATTGTTTATCTGATGCTGTAAACTTTAAGGATATTTCTTAGAAATGGTCAAGCAAAGTATAAACATCTCTTTATTCCTTAGGAGCTCCACAAGGCCATTTAAAGTCCTAGAAAAGCTCATAAAGTAACATGTGACAAATAAATGAAATATTTGGCATGTATGCAAGGTATTATTAACATGGCAAGGTTGCCTTCCTAAACGTCAATTAAATACAGCCATATTGGTTGAAAGTAACTTCTAGCCCATTTTCTCCCTTCTCTTTCTAATTTGTGGAAGAACAAACTGAAGCCAAGAGCACTTAGTTTCTCTGTCCAGGACCACATATCTGAGTATTTTAAATAGGACAGGGCTTCCCTGGTGGCGTAGTGGTTGAGAGTCCGCTTGCTGATGCAGGGGACACGGGTTCGTGCCCCGGTCCGGGAAGATCCCACATGCCGCGGAGCGGCTGGGCCCGTGAGCCATGGCCGCTGAGCCTGCGCGTCCGGAGCCTGTGCTCCGCAACGGGAGAGGCCACAACAGTGAGAGGCCCGCATACCGCAAAAAAAAATTAAATTAAATTAAATTTAAAAAAATAAATAGGACAAAGACCAAGGTTTTCTCACTTCCGATCCTGTGTTTTTCAGACACTAACCTGCTCCAATCCCATGTATTATTTTCATTACTAATATCAATTCTAACTTTAGAAAAACTAGAGAGACAAAATTTTTCTAGACTCAGGAAAACAGGAAAATAAATCAATAACTAGGTGATATTTAATAAAATACTTTTTATTCACCCACTTTTATTTCCTGTTATCAGAGAAATGTATATCCTTTTGTGAGCATCAAATACTCTCTCAAATAATACAGACTTTCAAACTCTGAAAAATGAAATCAGCTCTGAATTATTCTACAACATTTAACAAAAGTCTAAAGTTGAAACCTGAAGGTGATGACAGGATTTTATTAAATCTTGGTGAAGTCATGTGAGTTAAACTGCAAATTAGTTTACAAAAGTCACACATATACAAATCAAATTTTCCCCATCCCCAAATCATCGCTGAGTTTTAAATACTGTCTGGCCAGTCTTAAATGTTACAGTGTTGGTTCCTTTAGCCTGTAAATGTCAATGTCAGTTGGAGGTAAGGACCATGTGGTGTTAGGGAAAGACAGATTAAAAGAATGAGAAAAACATTTCCAATCTCAGAGGATAGGTACTTGGGGGAAAATAAAAGAATTGTATGATGCATGCTTTTGCCACATTTTGGAATATAAACTCAAACCCAAAGTCTTCTAAAAACCCTGAGCACAGGAAAAAGACAAGGTGTTTAGAGATTAACAAATAGTTTCCAGATTTCAAGGGAAATTCACGCTCTAGTGGTCAAAAGGACACTGTAAATCTATATCCTTCAGTGTACAACGTGTAAAGCATTGATTTCAGTGTATTAGGGAAGACTTCTGGAGGAGATGACATTCGAGATGATTTTGAAGGACTGGTAGAAGGGAGACTGTGGAGGAGGGCACATTCTCAGCCCTCCTGAGAGGGAGGACATCGGAAGTAAAGATGAAAAGGAGTTTAGCGTGTCTGAGAAACAACACGTAGTTCAATGTTGCTGGTGCAAAATACCCAACAAAAACTCCCTTGGTACTTTTATCTGGTGGAATGGATGCATTGAAACTCATTTGCTGGGTTGACAGGAAAGAGTTATTAAAAGTTGTCAAAGAAAAGCTAGTGTTAATTTCTACACCCAAACAGTGTAGAAAATGGGTGCCTTTTTATGAAGGATTTCAGACAATCTGGGCACACCTTCATTTTTGTCTACTTTCAAGGGCACTGTGAGTTGAATTGAGATCAAGCTGTAAAGTCAGGTAGCAAACATCCTTGCAGTTCTCAATAGAAAACAGAAATACATTAAACAGTATATAATACTTAGGAAGACTTGTTTGAGATTTTCGGTGTTGTTCTTTCTCCATGCCTCTACCTATGCCTAATGGATCAACAAATCCTAGCATTTCTGCATCTTTAGTATCTTTTGAATTTACCTTCACTATTTCTCACCTGGACTTCTGACACACCTTTCTCTCTGCTTTTAGTCTCATGCAATTCTAGTCCCAATTCTATTGAAGTGATTTTCCTCAGGTGCATCTATGATTTTATTCTGCCCATAAATCTCTTGTCCCCCATACCTTCTGGATAAAATCTAGTGTCCTTACATAATGGCCCCCATGGTTCCAATTCCCATCTTGTGCTTCATCTTCTGGACTCCTCATTTTACTATTATTTCCTTCTAGTTTGCTATTCTTGAACATGTGCTACCCCTTTGCTTGAAATGCTTTCTTCTCCTTTTCCTGGCAAATACATTCAGTTCAAGTTTAATCTCTCCTAGGAAGTCAATCTGAGGTTTTTGACCAAGTGTAGGAGAAAACTTCAGGCTTCCTCAGATTATCTTTTCTTACCTGTCACAGAGCACATATCACACTGTATTATAAGGGTTTGTCTTACCAGCTAAGAACTTCTTAATGGCTGGGACTCTGTCTTTTATTTATGTGTCTTTCACATCCAATGAATGGTGATTTAGTCAAAGTTCTCAGTAAATATTTGTGAAATAAAATGAATTAATGTGTTCTATCCCTAAAATTCATCCACATACCTCTGTTTTTCAAACGTAAAAAATACAAAGGTAAAGTTAAAGGTGATTTCTTTATAAACTTGCCTCCCTTTCTATCAAAAACATAAGTTCTATACTTTAAAATAGATTTTTAAAGGCATATTTTTCAAAAACACTTGAGTGAAAAACTTAGTCAAAATTGTTATTAGAAAGCCTCTTTTGCAAGGGAGGCCTTTGAATTGAAATTTAGGGTTCTTTCTATGGTTTCTGCAGTAAGAATGTTGCAGTACAATTATGTGCAGTCTGTGTTCATTTTTTCTACTTTCCATCAATTCTCCAGATCCTTTTGGGGAGGTGGAATGCCTGTGGCTTTCTGACTAGTGTGGCAAAACAGAACAGTTCTAATTCGCTTAAATTTGGGTGGTTATTGTTCGCATGCCTCTGTGGTTCTTTTTCATTGAATTTTGAGTCCAAAATATCAGTTTCGGACCTCAATCAAAATGTATTTTTAATTGGCAAGCTCATCACAGAAACTGAGAAAGATGGTATAAAGAAAAAAGGAAACACTATTATTTGAACAATTCAAATTTATACACTTTCCTTCAGCAATTTCCCTAATATAACAACATACTGACACTACAGTTAGGTCCACAGGAAAAATTTTAGTCAAACTCTTGTTTGATCTCTTGTCTAAATGGCAGCAACAAAAACACTTCCTAGGCCTTCCCTGGTGGCACAGTGGTTGAGAGCCCACCTGCCGATGCAGGGACACGGGTTCGTGCCCCGATCCGGGAAGATCCCACATGCCATGGAGCGGCTGGGCCCGTGAGCCATGGCTGCTGAGCCTGCGCGTCCGGAGCCTGTGCTCCGCAACGGGAGAGGCCACAACAATGAGAGGCCTGCATACCGCAAAAAAAAAAAAAAAAAAAAAAAAAAAACTTCCTAGATAGTGGGTATATAAGTGAGTCTGTAAAAAGACTTTTACATACTTGCAAATACCTTCTATAGCAATCCTATTTCTAGTGTATGAGAAAATCAGAGAGCCAAAGCAGAGAAGAATGAAACTGGAAAGGGGAAACTCAGTTTAAGCTTCAACATTATATTTGAATTTGCAGCTGTTAACTGCCACGTCTATTGGCGACTTCCTAAATATCTTTGGCACTTTTTTGTGTCATCTTATTTTTTTCACCATTTTCCCCCATCCTCTCCTACAGCAGGGAAATATGTTGTTCTAGTCTCAATTCAATTGAACAACAGTTGATGTTGATGATTGGATGGTAGTATGATGGATGACATCATTAGTTTATGTGCTGCTTTGTGCCTATACTCTCTGAAATCAAGTAATAGCATCCTTGAGTACAAGGGCTAACCTTACCTTACTCTTGGTACTCATCACATAGCTTAATATTGTGCATCAAATGCTTGATACATTGTGCTCAAATTTGAATGACTAATACTTATTAGGAGTCAGGAGAAGTACAAGAAGGATGAAAGGATAAAGAAATTTTCAGAAAAAAAAAAATTACCTTTTCTTCATGTCTGGGTCTGAATGCAAAACACATGCTTTAAAATAAATCAATAAATGTTCATCCCTGGTGACAAAGAGAGATATTTATATCAAAACTAAAGAATAGGGGCTTCCCTGGTGGCTCAGTGGTTGAGAGTCCGCCTGCCGATGCAGGGGACAGGGGTTCGTTGTGCCCCGGTGCAGGAAGATCCCACATGCCGCGGAGCAGCTAGGCCCGTGAGCCATGGCCACTGGGCCTGCACGTCTGGAGCCTGTGCTCCGCAACAAGAGAGGCCACGACAGTGAGAGGCCCGCGTACCACAAAAAAAAAAAAAAAAAACAACCGTAAAGAATAGGCAAAATAGATAAGATTTTGCTGTTTTCAGTTGAGGAGAAGCAGAGCACTTCCCCCTGCCTTTCTGACAATTTGTCGCCAGGCTCAACCATGTATTTTCTGGGAACTTCATCAAGTAAAATCATTCTAAGACATTACTGCTTTCAAAACGTAGATCACATTTCCTTTTGGATCTGGAAGAGCATATAGAACTCTTAAAATGGATTAATTTTTATTCTGTCCATCTGATCTCTTTCATTTATCATTTAATAAGTTGACACAGGGACTGAAATACACTGAGACATGGAATTTTGGGTTACCCAAAACGACCTCCTCTGATTCAGTCAAATTTGTGGTTTATGTTTTAGCCATCACTATGGTTAATTTCTATTTGTTTTTACAATGCATATGAACAAATGTTCGATAAAAAAAATTAAAAGAGAAAGAACCAGAAGTGAAACGTGAGAGCAGTTAGTCCGGCCAACGTTGTATTGAAGATACCAAGCTAAATGGTGGAAAATGTGAACAATCTGGGTTACTTTCGTAGAAAAAATAAACCATCGATAGTACCCTTATACCTTTAAGGCTTGTTTGGTGGACGTTAAAGCTTTTCTTTCTTTAGTGTGGAAGTTTCTACTGGGCCATTTCAACTAATAAAATCAAAATCACATTAATTCAATTTCTTCTCTAATTTCTTCACCTTCTCCTGGATCATCTGAAAATTTCAGCCATGTCGTGATGTGCTTCAGGAATCTAAAGAGTAGGCTATAAGCAAATGAAAGATAGGAGACTTAGAGCAGAGGCAAGGTAGGGGGAATTGGGGGACCTGGCATTTCCTGACCACCTACTGTGCGTTCTGCTTCATTAGGTACCTTTATATTAGGTACCTTTATATACGTTACCTCACAAAACCCCACTACATATGTGTTGTCAACTACAGATGAGGACCTTAAGGTTTTAAAAGGGCAATAACTTGCCCAGGGTTAGTAGTAGAGTTAAGATTTAATCCTGGTTCTGATTTATGCCAAATTTTCACTATTTCTAATTAACCTGCAAAACTGGGATACGAGTAATAAATGCCTGATATATATATATATATGTATAATAAAATAAGAGTTAGAAATTAGTGTCTGTGGACTTCAGTTATCTATGCAGGCTTGTCCTCTATTACTATGGATGAGCAAGCACTGACTATAATATATTTTTAAATGATAGCAGTAACAAATGTTCATGGCACTACCTGAATAATACTGATTAAAAATAACTAATCATCACAGACCAAACTATAAATTCATTTTACCAGCTTTCCAGGCCACTGAAGCAGAGCATGTTTTGTCTCCACACAGCAAAACGGTGACTGATGATCATTCCAATTACCAGCTGAACATGGTTTGGGGTCTTTTTCCTGTTAAATCTGTCAAGCTTTTCAACTCAGTGTGTCTCATTGCTTATTAGAAAATGTAATATAATATGAAGAACAGAAAGGAATATGAATTCGTTTGTGTTTTGAGGCTTTCTAATGTCTCATAATGGAAAAGGAGTTTTCAATTTTATAAGTTCTATTATAGAAGAACTAAAATGATCCTTTTTATTAGTTTTTCTAGAAATGCTATGTTTTTCTTTCTTAGTATACTACAATATACAAACCACCATACCAAAGTCTTTCGTTTTTATTGATCAATCTATTAATATTCATTCAAAATTAGGAGGTACAAATATAAACACATAAGACCTCAGACCCATTTAGTAGACATGATAAAATATCTACACAGATATCTACACCATTAACCCTGGAAATCCTTGTGTAGAATTAACAACCTGATTATGAAGACACAAAAGTTAAAAAATAGTTTTTCCTTTTTTTCTTCCATAATTTAATCTCATTTTTTGGGGGGATGCTGGGGAGCACCTTTCACTATACGCTAGCCCTTATTAAAACAAAGAACTGCTCATTTGTCAAGTGATTGAAAGTACGTCAGCATAACTAACGTTGATAATTCAAGTAAGGATTTAATGTTTTTAAGAATCTAATCATTTTAGGTTAACAGAGAAGTACATCTAACACACTTATGCTAGTCTGAGAATATGAAAAACTGCTTTAAATGTTTGCTCTGGACCCATATGTGGAAAAGTTTGGGCAAGTCATGGATCAATCATAACTAAATTTACCTCAAGAATATTTCAGCTCATCTCCACCTGGTAATGACCACGGAAAGGGAGACAGAATTTTGCATATGTGTCTAAGAAACTTAAGGGACATCCAGACAGCTATGAATTTTGAAGAAAATGTTTATCTTCATCATAAAACAATCAAATAAATGTAAGATTATTTTTCTTGCAAAAACACTACTCACTGCCTATTCCTGGTGTCATGACTTCTAACAAAACCTCAGGCTTGGTCGGTGTTGGTCTGAATATGTGTTCTCATGAACGTGCTATAAATTGACTGTGGAGAAGAAGCAGGAGTTTTTCTGGAGTACAGGAAGCCTCGTTGTGTTGTTTGGTAGTTGCTTTTGTGCCGTGAATGTAACACGTGAAGCGACTCTTGCCGCTTTCCTAGAAGGCAGGGGGAGATGGTGTTCAGTGGGTCTGCTGGTTGAGTAGGCCAAAGTAAACTTTGTTGTAAGCGCTGTCTCGTGGTAGAATACATTCCTTTGCCAAGCATGTCATTCAGTTTTCAACATAATTTAGCTGCTTTGGGACGTGGGGAGCGAGGAGGAGTTTTGCTATCGCCTGCTGGAATAGTCCTGGTGAATAAGATGGTGGGGAGAAGATTGCTGTGAGCAATCTGTTGCTAAGAGCTGGAGAGAATTGAAACTTCAGTCCGCTCATTTGGCACTAACTGTATGCAGTCTGTTGCAGGCCTCGTGTGACAGCTCCCTGCAGACTGACGCTCAGTAAGCCAGCAGCCTCCAGTGTACCTTCTGACTGCTTGCAACAATAAGGCAAATGCTTAATCAGTAGCTTTTGAGAAAGTGCACGATGAATAAACCCATAAAATTCTCTTCTCTGATTAAAGCAGCAACTCTGTGGCAAAATCTCTTAGCGTTTAGTTAGAGACCATTACAGAGGAGAAAATAAATTATTAAAGGGCTGATTTGTAGGTACTCTAGGAAAAATAGATTTGGCTGTGCTTGTCCTGTCTCCCAGCTGTGAGAATTAAATAGGAGTCTGGGGACATGTTAAATTTAGTGCAGGACATTGTTACAAGACAGCAGGGGAAAATACTGTAACTGAAAGGTGGCAGCTTTCCTCCATAAAACGCACACTGATTTTCAAAGGCCAGAGAGTGATTCTTCAGGCCCTGAGCTACTGTACGCTGATGGGGAAGACTAGACGCGGTCACATTTCAGATCACACTTCATTTTTTTTTTTCAGTTTTATTTTTAAACCTTTTTTCCACAAGTCTAGCTCATTAGAGTAGGGAAGCTTTAATGAGGTAATGGACATACAATTCATCTGGAAACTTAAACAGCTCAGTTCAGTCGTCATTCAGCCTTAACTGAACTCAGTTTTCATTTTATGTAAGTTTATCGCAGTTGAAGGACATCAAGTATAAAATAAAATAAATGTTTGCTTCTCCAGACTTGCACACTACAATATGCATTTTCAAAAAGTAGTTCATCCAAACTAGTGGTTACCAGGGAGGAGAGGGGTGAGGGGCAACATAGGGTGGGGAAGTGGGAGGTACAAACTACTGGGTATACGATTGGCTACAAGGATGTGTTGTACAACACGGGGAATGTAGCCAATAATTTGTAATGACTGTAAAGGAAGTGTAACCTTTAAAAACTGTATAAAAATTTTTAAAAAAATTTTTAAGTATTGCAATGTAACAGCCGTCTAAATAAGATGCTAATAAAATAACAATGCATTGCACAATGAAAAAAAATGTAGTTCATCTACAAGTTGCCGGCAGCAGACCTTTGTTTTATTTTAGTTCTTCCTTTTTAAAAAATTACAAGTTTTTCCTAAAGAGTATCTAGTAAGTCCTGACACTGTTAAGAGAAAATTCCTAGATCAGTTTTTTTAAATAATAGCAAATTAGTACATTGATTCTCACTTTAAAATTTCTTGTTTTGTGCTTGTTTACTTATTCCTTTATTCTATAAATGTTTATATGATCACATAAAATGTGCAAGTTCACGTGAAGTGCTGTCAGGGGTACAAAACTAATAATGATACCACTAATTCCGTTATTATGATTACTGCTACTAACAGCAAATCACTTACAAAAGGCGTATTATATATCAAGCACTGTTCTAAGCACTTTATGGAAATTCATTTATTCCTCACAGCAACACTATGAGGTAGGTGCTATTATTATGCTGAGTTTTGCATTTGAGGAGAGTGAGACACAGAGAGGTTAAGTAATGGGCAAGGTCACACAGCTAGTAATTGGCAGAGCTGGAATTTAATTCAGGCAGAAATATTAACTCATTACACTTGAGAGTGTGTGTGTGTGTGTGTGTGTGTGTGTGTGTGTGTGAGTGTGTGTGTGTGTGTGTGTGAGTGTGTGTGTAGGAGAAGGAATAGAAGAATGCTTAGCAAAGTGCTGAGGGGACCCAGAGGATGGGAAGTCCCAGCTCTTGAGAGAACTGTGGAACTGGGCTGAACCTTGGATGTTGAGCGTGAGCTGAACGTGCAGAGTTGGCGGCTGGGCCTGCCAGGCCACAGGAGTAGAGGAGCAAGCTGCCCAAATTGCCTAGTGTGTAGAGTATACAAAGCCGATTATGGGGGTAAAGGTGGAGTAGTAGCTTGGGCCAAATTATAAAAACCCTAAAGGCCAGGCCAGGGAATATGGCCTTTGTTTAATGCCGATGGAGAATCATTGACTTTTTTTTTTAATATTGGGGAGATGTGTCCAGAAATGTGTTTCACAGTTTGTCTAGTAACAAAATGTTGTGGGTTGAATTACGATGCAGAAACACTGATACAACTTGTTTACTATAAAAGAGTTAAAAGACAGCATCTGGGGATGGTAGTTATTATGCAGAAGACAAGCTAGTTCCAGCAGAATATATTTTATTATTTAAGAAGAAAGGCACCCCCATTCCCCTCCATCTTGGCGTCCATAAACTAGAAAGTCTCAGAAGAGCCTGTAGGACCGGCCTGACAAAATGAGAACCCTTACTGTTCACATGCAAAGTCCTGAATGTCATGGGCAAACATCTTTCTTGATGCCTTTCTGTTTCTTATATGCAAGCTCATCTTTGATAGTTACAATCAGTATGGTTTCTTGTGTACACGCTACGCTTCTGCGTGAAAGATGAGTAGTGTATCAGATCCATTTTCATTATAATTCTCCTCGGATGGCGAGCGTGAGTGGAGCGGACACACTTTTGTCTGATTGAAAGCATCTGCAGTTTGTTTTCCATGGCGTTGTTCCCTGACTCATGCCTTGGAGAACACTGCCCGATCCTGCTGTTTTCTTCTCGAGGCAACTTTCAGATCAGCTGCCATCAGACTGCCTTCTCACCACGCTCTGGAATTCTCTGGGCCAGAGGCTACTCTGTAGGGTCAGGTGAAATACAGCCACCTCAAACCCCTCCACCTGGCTATAGATACAGATGGTTACAAGATACCACTCACGGGCGGGCATAATTGTGTTACAGACGTGGGGTGACTTATCCAAGTGTGTGATTTTATCGTATCATTTCCATCAGTAACTGAGAACACAGCCTAAATCAGTTATTTCCTAGCTTTACTATATGGACCTTCAGTGTTTAGTACACATCTGTGAAGTTTCCCTGAAGCAAGTGTGGTAGTAGTGCAGACTTTAATCCCTGTTTTTTTCCCCTACCCTCCAAGGAGTAGAGTAGAGAGGTTATGAGAAACAATGGCCATCTATTCAATAAATACAAATTCAATGCCCAGGAATAGCTACAGCCTGTAAATGCTTAAAATCTATTGAAATTTACTGAAATGCCATTGGAATGGTTGAGCTGATGTAGGAATTTCATGTGCACATTAGCATTCTGACTGCAGAGCTAGGAAGAGTCTAACAAGGGGTCTCAGATGGTATCAGCTCAGCACTACTGGACCTTGTCCTCTGAGTTTCATAGGCTGAAGTAGGGAATGGACGACAGGAACAGTACACACAGGGGGTATAATAATGAGTCAGAGTTTGAACACCTTGGAGAATACAATTCAATTCACTGGCTCTCCTAACTTTGCCAACCAAATTAATTCAGCCAACAAGTATGTTTTCAATAGCTTCATTGGGTAAAACATCTTTCAGTGTGCTACAAGAAAATACAAAATATGGGAAGAACACATTTCCTATTTTCTAGGCCAGTACCATCTGGTGGAAAGATAATGTTAGCCACATATATAATTTAAAATTTTCTGGTAGCCACATTTAAAAAAGTAAGAAGAAAGAAACAAAGTTAATTTTTCTAACCTTTTAATTTAAAGGAAAGGGAAATTATGTGTTCTCATCATGTCAGCAAAATAATTGAAATGCTACTTGATTTATCTTATAATATTTTTCCATTATATGTTGTTGTTTATTTTTTGCTGACAGTAAATATGTTGACCAATTGTTACTTTGTCCTTTTTTAACCATAATTTTTTAGTGAGATTTAAAAAGGCAAAGTTCATTTTAATAATGTTTTTAAATGAAATATACCCAAATTGTTTCAATATATAATCAGTATAAAATTATTAATGAGATATCTTACATCCTTTTTTTCATATTGGTTTCCAAACCTGCTGTGTATTTTACACTTACAATGCATCTCAAACTGAGACAAGCTACATGTAGCTCCTGGACAGCACAATTCTACACACCTAAAAATCCATTTGGCATGAAAGGTGAGAAGAATAAAATCTTTGTACATGGGGGTAAAAATATAAATCCTGCAAACAAATGGGATTTTCGTATTTATCATTTAGTGAATCAATTAGGGTAATTTTCCAGAAGTGTGGTCTGAGAAACATGGCTTTTCCTCTTAGGTGTTTTGCAGAAAGTGATGTGTGATTATATAGGATCAGAATATTCTGGGTTAAACAAATTTTCTTCTGCTTCTCTGCAGGTAAAAGGCTCAGATATACTGATGTACAGTATAGATATCTGAGAAGAGAATGTATGTACGATAGTTCCTATTCTTAACTGATGATGAAATTGTTTTTACACAGAACATCTCTTGGGTCTAGTGTTACAGGGAACATACCGTGGAAAATGCTGATTTAAGCCCAAAATAAGTGATGTAAGAATTTGGAAATCAGAAAGAGGCAAAATGGAGAGGTCCTGGGAAGCCTTCCTGGGGATGTGGGTGTACCTGCAGTTCATTCTTCTCCAGTGTGTCCAGCAGCATCTCTGTTAGAGCATGTGTTTCATTTTTCACTTGGCGGTCTCCTGCAAACATTTTTAAGTTCCTTGCAAGAAAAAGGAGATAGAGTCTTACTCACATCTTGATCCCACACTGGACCAGGCACACTTATCAGTAAGTATTTGTGAGATTGAATTAAATAGAAAATTCAATAGAGACTAAGGCAGAATAGAACATTAAAGAGAAATGAACTTTATAAGCCCGAGAAGAGAGACACATCACACCACCAACTTGAGGTTAGTGGGGAAATAACCATGAGAGACACGTATCGTCCTTGGGAAGTGCCGCTCAGCTCATCACAGGCCTTCACGGTCAGGGTCTTTCACAGGAGAATATTCACATTCCGGGTAAATCAGAGAATGAGAGGGCAAGGAAAGCAGTGGACAGAAGGGCAGACCAGGCTAGGCAGGGAATCACACACCAAAATTCAACAAAAACCCGCCTTCACTGTAACACGTATGGGAGTTTCTGCCTTTACCAGATAGATCTTTAGGTTTTTGAGAAAATGAGATCTGAGACAAATGGCAGAATAAGGTACGTGTCAGATGGTAAGATCAAGAACCAGAACTTGAGGAAGAAACTCTGGAAAATATACTTTTCTACCCCAAGAACCACATGATTTACTGAAATCAATTATTTAGAGATGAATGTCCAGGAAATTGCCTTCTTCACAGTTTTTGCTGCTTTGCTCACATCTAGATATGGAATGATTGGCCCCCTGCCCCTATCTGGTAAACTCTCTAGGAATCTAATTTCTGAATCCACTTTCAAGACACAGTCCTTCACAGAAGAAGACAGAAAGCAGAAAGTAAAACAATCTCCATGTCATCTTTCTCCCTACCTTTGCTCTTCATTTAATCTGCAGCCTGTATCTTTTCTTTTTTTCTTGTTTGAAAAATCCTGGGTTTTGAAACAGACTTCCTTCTTAGCCTGAACACAAAAGAAGAGAAAGATTCCCACCGCCTTCCACCACTGACAACAATATTTGAATGTTAGAGAAAAGGAAACTGTGAAGCAAGATGGGGTATGCTAAAGAACGTTGGATGTAGTGTAAAAAAATGAAAACTGGCCGTAAATGTAATGATGGACTCTTCCCAGAGCTCCTGGATGCATTTCAGGGAATATTTTTTTCCATTCTAGACTTAGACATCAAAAAGAAAAGGCAGTTTCCTTAATTCTACTCCCAGAAATCCTCTCCAGAGCATTACCTTTGACCTGGCTTCCGATCACCAGACGTACTCTTTGAGCTTGACCTTCCAAAGTTTTGACCATTCAAAGAATGCACCAGGCTAGAGATCAAAGGACTCTTCTGGTTTACACTTGGCTGCTAGCATGGCTCTGTGTTGTGCCTCTGCTGGAATTAGCACTGGTGTCTTCAGAGGAGCCAGCCACAGACACAGGGCAACCAGTCACTGGAGACACAAGGAACTGGTGAGGCTGCCATGAGCGCAGCGTAAAGCCATGCTCCCAACTTCCCGGTGAGAGACAGTGGCTGCCATGCCTGGCTGGGAAGCTGCGAAGGAAAGAATTCTAAGCCGGCGAGAGCCATAGGGCATCGTTTGGAGGCAGAGTCTTCTATCCAGAAACTGTCATCATTGTTATGACGGTGATCAAACAGGACAATTGTTTCAAGAAAAAAATTACTTTCCTATCCATTTATTTTTCTCTACTTGGGCTCCAGAATTATCAAAACACATTCTGATATATTAACTCATTTGACCCTCCTGGTAAAGGAGGCAAGGTTGGGAGCCACCGCACTGATGGAAACTTGAGAACAGAGTGAATCTTGTTTACTATTGTGCCTGCAATCCCTAACAGAGCTCCTGGCATGTAGTAGGCTATCAATAAATATTTATTGAGTGTATCAATGGATACCCATTTGCAAATGGACAACCTTATTTGGAAATAATTAATGATTTTGCCAAAGCCAGCAAAGCTATTAAGTAGCTGAGTTGGTGCTATAACCCAGGTCTTCTGATACATTTTCCAAAGCACCTCCAGAAAGGCTTTTGTACTTAATAAGTTTTCAAAACATGTTTAATGCAAAATATGTTGATTACGTTTTTTTCTAGAGTTTTTTCCTCCTTTGGGCTTAGGCTTTTGTTAATCTCTGAAACCAGTTGCTCCTATTTTAAGACACACTGACTGCAGCCCATCATAAATAAAGATGACACACCTGGCCCACCACCAGAGGACATGATCCATCCATTCCAAATCTTTTCCACTCTTCTCAAGCTTTCATCCCTATGCCCTAAGTCTCAACAGATCATTAACAAGATCAAAGTCAGCTGGTATGAACCCACAATGTCTCCAAATTCTTCTATACCTTCACAGAGTCCTCCGCTCTCAAAGGGTAACCTCTGCACTGCCCTCAGACCTCACCACCTCCTGTCTCCTGGAAGGCTTGCTCCATCAATTCATTATTCTTCAGACTCATCCTTTCTACTACCTTCTTCCTCTCTGTCAGCAAACATACAAGTCACCTCCATATATAAAAATAATAGTTTCTCTATCCCTGTGACTCCTGGGACCAGCATACCATCTTTCCACGTCCTCCTCTGTCAACAGCTGAGCCCCTGCAACATGGCTTCCACTCTTCCAACAGACCATTCATTGCCATCCCAGAGGTCAAATCTGGATGTCCAAGGACGGCTGATAGAAGAAAGAATAGAAGAGAAACATAAGACAGGAAGAAAAGGTGGGAAGCTGCTTGCTAGCTGGGGATACGGGGAAGCACTGTTCCCAGGTCTTGGAGCTGTCACTACATAGTCAGAAAAGCCAAGACATCCTCCACTCCACCAGAGCTCCCCCATTTGCATCTGCTCTCGTCCCGGCCCCGTTCTCCACTCTCAAGGAGGGGAGGCACAGAGGGGCTCAGAAAGGAGAGATTCACCACAGTCTCTATTTCCTCAACACCGCACATTCCAGGACACTCACAGGGAAGTAAATGCCTACTCTAAAAATTGCTTTCACCTACTTAATGATGTCTCAGCTTCAAACCGTTTGTTCCAAAATGAGGTAGAAACGGGCTTAAAAGACAAACTAAAGTTCATTTACAGTTGAGTTACAAAAATAATAGTATCCTTTGCTTTTTTGCCGCGGTGACCTAGAAACTCAGCAGATCAGAAACGTAAAAATCTATATCAGGTTTACAAAGTAGAAACCCCTGAATTAGAAAAAGTATTGGAAAAAGGCCAGAGACACTCAAGGAAAACTTCAAGTAAAAGTGTTGGAGGAGCCCAGCCCTGTGCAGTTTCATCTGGGAAAAGGCAGAAGGAAATTCTATACAGATACCTTCCAAAGTCTGCCCATCAGCACATGTCTACAGGGAGCCAGATCTCAGACCCTGCTCCTGTTCCTGACGACCCCCAGGTGCCCGACCTGGGGGTTCTGGTTGGTCCTCCAGAGCGATGGGCAGAGCAGGTCACAGCGCCCAGGTGGTGTCCAGGTTGTGCTGCTTGTGCCTTCTCAGAGGACTGGTCAGTAGCCCAGATGATCTAAAAAGGAGAGGCACATTATCTCATTTCCCCCGGATACAATACTAGTTAAAAGTGGAAAGAATTATAAACAGAAAGTTACAGCTTCATTAAGCCCGTGATGCAGGTCAGGTTTCCTGGCAGCCCATTCAGCCGCAGGCTAGTGCGAGACATGTAGTCATTTACAGGCAGAAATAATAGCAGATTATATAGTCCTTTCTGTGCAACATGTGTCGGAGCTTTATATAGCTATCAATGCTCCTTTCTTGCAGAAAATGGTCAGGTAAATATAACCAAAAAAGGGTCATTGCCTAATCTTGATGATTCAAATGGGGGCTGCAGGCTACCTTCATAAAACATTGGTTTTCTTTTCTGAAATGCAGTTCCTTTTCATTATTGATTCAGCAAAGGCTGAAATCATTTCCACTCTGGAAAGTAAGGTTTACTTTGTGGATGAAGATTTCCAGTGAATTTTAAATACTGAGAAAACGGCGTGACTGTACTAACAGGTATAATAATTACTATAATTTTTCCTTTTATTTGAGGACTTTTAAAAAACTTACGTTGTCAAACACAAAAAGTCTTCCCATGTTTTATGAGACCATTAGAAACATTGCCCTGTATAAATTAGAAATAGAGAAATCATATAAATTTTTATAATTTGGGATTTTATAAATCCCACTTACCTGTCAATGAAGCAACACTTCCATTTGGAGTAAGTTAATTATTTCACCCCCTCTTTTATTTTTCATCCTGTAAGTAATTCTGAATTCTTGATTCACTTTTCACACTGTAGGAAAAGATTTTCTGGACACTCTTCCATTGATATTTAAGAAAGTCTATTTTCAGGATATAAAATGGATATAATCCATATTATTATGAATTATATTTGGATATAATCTTTCCTTCACATCTTCAGAGGTTTCTGGTATTTTGTTTTTTATTTTTATTTTCTGAAAACCGAGCTCCAGTTAACACTGAGCTAATTTTCTTTTTTAGTAGCCCCAAACTAGAGAATGGAGTTATATATGATTTTATATAAAGAAATAAAATTTAAATCGTTCGTTTTGCTTATTTATCTTGACTCTCTCAAAAGCATTCACCTGTAGTGATTCCTGGGTTCGAGCTATGACTTTGCTGTCTTTGAAGGCTTAAGGCGCTGTGACCTATTCAGTTTCAATGTATTTTAAATATTCAGAAACTATTGATAAAACACACCTTGGAACACGGGTAGTTAGCAAGTAGAAAGCTGAAAGTTACCTAACCATTTAGTTTGTTAACTTAAACAGGCTGATAAAAGCTGACTTTGGGCCAAATGTGGGCATCAGCTTCATGCCTATGAGAAAGAAAAGCTCATCCCTCTGACGGGGAAGCTGCTGGACAGCTACTGGCTCAGGATTTTTTAACTGGGACAAATTCAGTCATCTGCTCCCTGTATGTGAGTACAGGCAGCAGTAACCTTCCTTCTTCCATGTTGAAATGGAAGCTACATCAATGCTAAAACAGATCCCCTCCCTCAAAGAAAAAGGACAGATCCCCTCCCTCAAAAGAAAAAAGAGGGACTGAATGCATAAAAGTGGGGCGTGGAGCTTTCCCTGAGAGGGCTAATAAAAGCAAAATAATAACATTTTTCTCTGACAGCTTTTAAACAGATAATTAAGAACCCCTGACTTCTATTTCTCCAAAGGACAAGCCTTAAATAGGCCAAAAGGGGCAGCTGGGAGTCGTGAATATTAATATCACAAAAAAGGTATATTCGCTTTACAGAAGGATATTTTGCATAATTGAAAACTCTACTGATCTAATTAAAATATAATTTTCCTTAATGAAATTTAATTTGCACAGAACTTTTAAAGAACATATCTAGGGTATAAAACAAACCATGATGACCTTTTGTTAATGGTTATTTGTTTTACTATATTTTATTGCTTTTATTTCAAACGTTATGAAATGTATATAACAAATTATGAATGCTTTTTCTAACCCTGCCCCAAACATCATGGTTTGGTATAAATACATCTAGCCTTTTAACTATTATACATATTTAGCAAAAAATGAGACATAAACTTTTGTTTGTAACTTATGTTTTCCCTTGCAATATTATGGATAACTTTCTAGATCCATATATACCAATTTGCTTTATTCTTTTTTCTTTTTATTGGTTGAAATACTACTACAAATCAAAAGAAAAATTTACTCATAATCCCACTAATTTTTTTTGAAAAAGTTTAAAAAAAAAGTTAAACCTCAGGTGAAAATTTGCTCTCCACTCATCTGACCACCCACACTTATACTCTGATAGTAAATACTGTTAACAGTTGGGAGAATATCCTTCCAGATTTTGACCACATTGATAACTGACATATCTATATACACTTCTGCATATGTATGTATTTTTTAAATAAAAAAGAAGAGTGCTAAAGTAGTTGTCTGAAACTTTCTTTTTCATCCAACTTAAATATGTATGTACATCTTTTCAGATCAGTGATATAAAATTACCTCCATTTTTTAATGGCTGCATATTTTATTACGTGAATGTACTGTATTGACTGACTTAGTACTTTATTGACAGACATTCAAATGGTTTCTTATGCTTTGCTATCATGAATATTGCTCATCCTTTTGCATAGAGATCTTTATATACTTGCACCCTTATATCTTTTTTAAATTTTATTTTATTTATTTTATACCGAAGGTTCTTATTAGTTATCCATTTTACACATATTAGTGTGTATATGTCAACCCCAATCTGCCAATTCATCCCACCACCACCCGCAGCCCTCCACCACTTTCCCCCCTTGGTATCCATATGTTTCTTCTCTACATCTGAGTCTCTGTTTCTGCCCTGCAAACTGGTTCATCTGTACCATTTTTCTAGGTTCCACATATATGTGTTCATATACAATGTTTGTTTTTCTCTTTCTGACTTACTTCACTCTGTATGACAGTCTCTAGATCCACCCACGTCTCTGCAAATGACCCAATTTCGTTCCTTTGTATGGCTGAGTAATATTCCATTGTATATATGTACCACATCTTCTTTATCCATTCCATTCATCTGTTGATGGGCATTTAGGTTGCTTCCATGACCTGGCTATTGTAAATAGTGCTGTAATAAACATTGGGGTGCATGTGTCTTTTTGATTATGGATTTCTCTGGGTATATGCCCAGTAGTGGGATTGCTGGGTCATATGGTAATTCTATTTTTAGTTTTTTAAGGAACCTCCATACTTTTCTCCATAGTGGCTGTATCAATTTACATTCCCACCAACAGTGCAAGAGGATTCCCTTTTCTCCACACCCTCTCCAGCATTTGTTGTTTGTAGATTTTCTGATGATGCCCATTCTAACTGGTGTGAGGTGATACCTCATTGTAGTTTTGATTTGCATTTCTCTAATAATTAGTGATGTTGAGCAGCTTTTCATGTGCTTCTTGGCCATCTGTATGCCTTCTTTGGAGAAATGTCTATTTAGGTCTTCGGCCAATTTTTAGATTGGGTTGTTTGTTTTTTTGATATTGAGCTGCATTAGCTGTTTATATATTTTGGAGATTAATCCTTTGTCTGTTGATTCATTTGCAAATATTTTCTCCCATTCTGAGGGCTGTCTTTTTGTCTTGTTTGTAGTTTCCTTTGCTTTGCAAAAGATTTTAAGTTTCATTAGGTTCCATTTGTTTATTTTTGTTTTTATTTCCATTACTCTAGAAGGTGGATCAAAAAGATCTTCCTGTGATTTATGTCAAAGAGTGTTCTTCCTATGTTTCCCTCTAAGAGTTTTATAGTGTCCAGTCTTACATTTAGGTCTCTAATCCATTTTGAGTTTATTTTTGTGTATGGTGTTAAGGAGTGTTATAATTTCATTCTTTTACATGTAGCTGTCCAGTTTTCCCTGCACCACTTATTGAAGAGGCTGTCTTTTCTCCACTGTAT
Source organism: Stenella coeruleoalba (assembly GCF_951394435.1). Taxonomy (NCBI): domain Eukaryota; kingdom Metazoa; phylum Chordata; class Mammalia; order Artiodactyla; family Delphinidae; genus Stenella; species Stenella coeruleoalba. The sequence continues at coordinate 76,327,698 of NC_137155.1, forward strand.
ATCACTGCCTCCTTTATCATAGATTAGTTGACCATAGGTACGTGGGTTTATCTCTGGGCTTTCGATCCTGTTCCATTGATCTATATTTCTGTTTTTGTGCCAGTACCATATTGTCTTGATTATTGTAGCTTTGTAGTATAGTCTGAAGTCAGGAAGTCTGATTCCTCCATCTCCATTTTTTTTCCCTCAACACTGCTTTGGCTATTCGGGGTCTTTTGTGTCTCCATACAAATTTTAAGATTTGTTGTTGTAGTTCTGTAAAAAGTGCCATTGTTAATTTGATAGGGATTGCATTGTCTGTAGATTGCTTTGGGTAATATAGTCATTTTCACAATGTTGATTCTTCCAATCCAAGAACATGGTATATCTCTCCATTTGTTGGTATCATCTTCAATTTCTTTCATCAGTGTCTTATAGTTTTCTGCATACAGGTCTTTTGTCTCCCTAGGTAGGTTTATTCCTAGGTATTTTATTCTTTTTGTTGCAGTGGTAAATGGGATTGTTTTCTTAATTTCTCTTTCTGATCTTTCATTGTTAGTGTCTAGGAATGCCAGAGATTTCTGTGCATTAATTTTGTATCCTGCAACTTTACCAAATTCATTGATGAGCTCTAATAGTTTCCTGGTGGCATCTTTAGGATCCTCTGTGCATAGTGTCATGTCATCTGCAAACAGTGACAGCTTTACTTCTTCGTTTCTGATTTGGATTCCTTTTATCTCTTTTTCTTCTCTGATTGCTGTGGCTAAAACTTCTAAAACTATGGTGAATAATAGTGGTGAGACTGGGCAACCTTGTCTTGTTCCTGATCTTAGAGGAAATGCTTTCAGTTTTTCACCATTGAGAATGATGTTGGCTGTGGGTTTGTCATATATGGCCTTTATTATGTTCAGGTAGATTCCCTCTATGTCCACTTTCTGGAGACTTTTTATGATAAATCGGTGTTGAATTTTGTCAAAAGCTTTGTCTGCATCTATTGAGATGATCATATGGTTTTTATTCTACAATTTGTTAATATGGTGTATCACATTGATTGATTTGCATATACTGAAGAATCCTTGCATCCCTGGGATAAATCCCACTTGATCATGGTGTATGATCCTTTTAATGTGTTGTTGGATTCTGTTTGCTAGTATTTTGTTGAGGACTTTTTCATCTATATTCATCGGTGATATTGGTCTGTAATTTTCTTTTTCGTACTCTCTTTGATTTTGGTATCAGGGTGATGGTGACCTCATAGAATGAGTTTGAGAGTGTTCCTTCCTCTGCAGTTTTTTTGGCAGAGTTTGAGAAGGATGGGTGTTAGCTCTTCTCTAAATGTTTGATAGAATTCACCTGTGAAGCCATCCAGTCCTGGACTTTTGTTTGTTGGAAGGTTTTTAATCACAGTTTCAATTTCATTACTTGTGATTTGTCTGTGCATATTTTCTATTTCTTCCTGGTTCAGGCTTGAAAGATTATACCTTTCTAAGAATTTGTCCATTTCTTCCAGGTTATCCATTTTATTGGCATAGAGTTGTTTGTAGTAGTCTCTTAGGATACTTTGTATTTCTGCGGTGTCTGTTGTAACTTCTTTCTCTAATTTTATTGATTTGAGTCCCCTCCCTCCTTTTCTTGATGAGTCTGGCTAATGGTTTATCAATTTTGTTTATCTTCTCAAAGAACCAGCTTTTAGTTTTATTGATCTTTGTTATTGTTTTCTTTGATTCTATTTCATTTATTTCTGCTCTGATCTTTATGATTTCTTGCCTTCTACTAACTTTGGGTTTTGTTTGTTCTTCTTTCTCTAGTTCCTTTAGGTGTAAGGTTAGATTGTTTATTTGACATATTTCTTATTTCTTGAGATAGGCTTGTATTGCTATAACCTTTCCTCTTAGAACTACTTTTGCTGCATCCCATAGGTTTTGAATCGTCGTGTTTTCGTTGTAATTTGTCCCTAGGTATTTTTTGATTTCCTCTTTGATTTCTTCAGTGATCTCTTGGTTATTTAGTAATATATTGTTTAGCCTCCATGTATTTGTGTTTTTTACATTTTTTTCACTGTAATTGATATCTAATCCCAGAGCATTGTGGTCCCAAAAGATGCTTGATATGATTTCAATTTTCTTAAATTTACTGAGGCTTTATTTGTGACCCAAGATGTGATCTATCCTGGAGAATATTCCATGTGCACTTGAGAAGAAAGTGTATTCTGTTGTTTTTGGATGGAATATCCTATAAATATCAATTAAATCTATCTGGTCTATTGAGTCACTTAAAGCTTGTGTTTCCTTATTAATTTTCTGTTTGGATGATCAGTCCATTGGTGTAAGTGAGGTGTTAAAGTCCCCCACTATTTTTGTGTTACTGTTGATTTACTCTTTTATAGCTGTTAACAGGCCTTATGTATTGAGGTGCTCCTATGTCGGGTGCATATATATTTATAATTGTTATATCTTCATCTTGGATTGATCCCTTGATCATTATGTAGCATCCTTCCTTGTCTTTTGTAACATTCTTTATTTTAAAGTCTATTTTATCTGATATGAGTATTGCTACTCCAGCTTTCTTTTGATTTCCATTTGCATGGAATATCTTTATCCATCCCCTCACTTTCAGTTTGTATGTGTCCCTAGGTCTGAAGTGGGTCTCTTGTAGTCAGAATATATATGGGTCTTGTTTTTGTATCAGCAAGCCTGTGTCTTTTGGTTGGAGCATTTAATCTATTCACGTTTAAGGTAGTTATTGATATGTATGTTCCTATGACCATTTTCTTAATTGTTATGGGTTTGTTTTTGAGGTCCTTTTCTTCTCTTGTGTTTCCCACTTAGTGTAGTTCCTTTAGCATTTGTTGTAGAGCTGGTTTGGTGGTGCTGAATTCTCTAGCTTTTGCTTGTCTGTAAAGGTTTTGATTTCTCTGTCAAATCTGAATGAGATCCTTGCCAGGTAGAGTAATCTTGGTTGTACGTTCTTCCCTTTCATCACTTTAAATTTATCATACCACTCCCTTCTGGCTTGTAGAGTTTCTGCCTAGAAATCAGCTGTTAACCTTATGGGAGTTCCCTTGTATATTATTTGTCATTTTTCCCTTGTTGCTTTCAATGATTTTTCTTTGTTTTTATTTTTTGCCGGTTTGATTACTATGTGTCTTGGTGTGTTTCTCCTTGGGTTTATCCTGCCTTGGACTCCCTGCACTTCCTGGACTTAGGTCGCTCTTTCCTTTCCCATGTTAGGGAAGTTTTCAACTATAATCCTCTCAAATATTTTCTCAGGTCCTTTCTCTGTCTCTTCTCCTTCTGGGACCCCTATCATGCAAATGTTGTTTCATTTAATGTCCCAGAGGTCTCTGAGTCTGTCTTCATTTCTTTTCATTCTTTTTTCTTTATACTGTTCTGCAGCAGTGAATTCCACCATTCTGTCTTCCAGGTCACTTATCTCTTCTTCTGCCGCAGTTATTCTGCTATTGATTCCTTGTAGTGTATTTTTCATTTCATTGTTCATCTCTGTTTGTTTGTTCTTTAATTTTTCTAGGTGTTTGTTCTTTAATTCTTCTAGGTCTTTGTTAAACCTTTCTTGTGTCTTCTCCATCTTTGCCTCCATTTTTTTCCAAGGTCCTGGATCATCCTCACTATCATTATTCTGAATTATTTTTCTGGAAGGTTGCCTATCTCCTCTTCCTTTAGTTGTTTTTCTGGCGTTTTATCTTGCTCCTTCATCTGGTACATAGCCCTCTGCCTTTTCATCTTGTCTATCTTTCTGTGAAAGTGGTTTTTGTTCCACAGGCTGCAGGATTGTAGTTCTTCTTGCTCTGCTGTCAGCCCTCTGGTGGATGAGGCTATCTAAGAGGCTTATGCAAGTTTCCTGATGGGAGGGAGTGGTGGTGGCTAGAGCTGGCTGTTGCTCTGGTGGGCAGAGCTCAGTGAAACTTTAATTGGCTTGACTGCTGATGGGTGGGGCTGGGTTCCCTCCCTGTTGGTTGTTTGGCCTGAAGCGAAGCAACACTGGAGCCTACCTGGGCTCTTTGGTGGGGCTAATGGCAGACTCTGGGAGGGCTCATGCCAAGGAGTACTTCCCAGAACTTCTGCTGCCAGTGTCCTTGTCCTTATGGTGAGCCACAGCCACCCCCTGCCTCTGCAGGAGACCCTCCAACGCTAGCAGGTAGGTTTCATTCAGTCTCCTGTGGGGTCACTGCTCCTTCCCCTGGGTCCTGATGTGCACACTACTTTGTGTGTGCCCTCCAAGAGTGGAGTCTCTGTTTCCCCCAGTCCTGTCACAGTCCTGCAATCAAATCCTGCTAGCCTTCAAGGTCTGATTCTCTAGGAATTCCTCCTCCCACTGCCGGACCCCCAGGTTGGGAAGCCTGACATGGGGCTCAGAACCTTCACTCCAGTGCATGGACTTTTGTGGTCTAAGTGTTCTCCAGTTTGTGAGTCAACCACCCAGCAGTTATGGGATTTGATTTTATTGTGACTGCGCCCCTCCTACCGTCTCATTGCAGCTTCTCCTTTGTCTTTGGATGTGGGGTATCTTTTTTGGTGAGTTCCAGTGTCTTCCTCTCGATGATTGTTCAGCAGTTATTTGTGATTCTGGTGTTCTCACAAGAGGGAGTGAGAGCACATCCTTCTACTCCACCATCTTGAACCAGTCTCCCTTGCACCCCTATTTTTGCCATAAAGATTCCTAGAAGTGAAATTAATAGATGAAAACAAATTTTGAGCTTTAATATGCCCTGCCAAATTACTTTCCATAAACAGTGTATGAGCATACCTGTGTCCCCACACTCTCATCGACACTGGTGTTTGTTACAACATTATATATTAAAGAGAAAAATACAAATCACATGGTCAGTTCAGGTCTCAGACAAGTGGACATAAACTTGCACAGGGAAGTGCTCCATTCATTTATATACATCACTGAGAGGTATTGATTCTTCTCTCCTACAGCACTAATTTCAGGTTTTCTTATTACCAAGGGGAATATCATTATACGCCAAGAAGCTGAAAGAGAATTGAATTGATATTTAATATTGATTAAATATATGGCTTAATACAAATCATATATTGAGCAAAGGCCAAAGTGACTTAAAACCCATATTTATTCAGTTGATGCTATTGTCTGCATACTGTCTATGTTGTCTAGTTCTTGGGGCAAATATATAGGTATATATATGTATGGGGGAGAGAGAGATATGCATAAATCATATACATATGTACACATATACATATATAAAAATAGATATGGATACATAAATATCAATCTTTGAGAAAAATATACCTACCTATATATAAGTAGTTACAATAGAGTATGATATGTCTGATAAATGGGTTATGACATTACAGCAAAGAGGACAACCTCTTTTGGGCAGGAAGGGGAGTGGGAGCCAAGAAAGGTTTCTCACAAGACAACAATTTTGTGTGGCCCCAGAGCATCCTAGGACTTCTAGACAGAGGTGACAGTGAGGGGGGAGAGCAGGTAGATCGCTTGGATGGAATACAGGATGATGACGGGAACGGGAGGGAAAAGGCACTCAAGTGAGAAAAATTGACTTCAAGCGTGAAGGATTTTGGTTGTTATGCCAAAAAATTTGGATCTGAGCCTGTACCCACTAGTGAGCTAGTGGATTTTTACAAAGTTGAACAAGTAATTGTAGAACATAATCATTCTAGAAAGATGACGAATCGTCACTTGGGTGGATTTGTGCAACTTCTCATAACCCACAGTGAATGATTAGTCAAAGAAACATTACTCTGACTCTGAGAAACAGGAGTTTGATAAATATCACCATATTTGGCCTCTCCTCAGAATTCTACATTTAAACCTTTTATCCCACTGTCCATTGGACAGTCTACTCACATATTTCACAAGCATTTCCAGTTCCACAACTAAACTGAACGCCTCTCCGTCCACCTCGCTTTGTACACAGACCATCCCCTTCCTTCTCACTTGTCCATCCAGTAACCCAAAGATTCCCAAAAGTTATCCTTTTCCCCCACTCTCCTTCACTGCTTATAGCTGCCTCCTACACGTCTTTTGTATCCTGGCCACTTCCTCAGCATCCTAATTGAGCCTGTGGTCCCTCTCCCTGAACATTTATAATAGTCTCCTAACCCACCTTCCTGCCTCTAGAGTCAGAAGTCTGCAGTCTAGCTTCTGTAGTTCTTTTGTAACATGCATATCTAATTGTGTTGCAAGATCCCACTCCACCACCATCACCATTAAAACTCTTCCATCATGTCCATGATGTACTGTCAGGATAAAAAAAGAAATGGTTACAAAACACAGTGAACAGTTTAATTTCACTTTTGTAAAATAGATGCACGTGTAATAAATACTATGTGTATAATACACAAGTGGAACAGTATGCACGTATAGAGGCATGGAGAAATCCAAAATGTTACCTGTACTTTACATTTTCTTTTCTTTAATTTATTTTTTATTTTCCAGCTTCATAATGAGCATAGATATATTATAAATAAATAAATACTAAGTAAGTAAATGAGGGAGAGGAACGATAAAATCTAAATCCCTTAGTATAGTTTATATCACTCCATACTTCAGTCCCTGCTACCCACAAAACCTAAAGTTGAGCCATACCTGTGTCCTCGATGTTCTTAAAATACACCACACCTCTCTAATTGTTAGCTCTTGCATGTTTATTCTCTCTTCTTGAAGACATTTGTTTCCTCTTCTCTTCCTAATCATCCTTCAAATCTCCACTCCTTTTTAACACTATGTTCCTTGAAAATGAGGGCTTTTTCATCTTATTCATCTCTGTATTCCGTGGTTAGAGCTCAACAGATCATCCCTGAGCAAATGAATGGTGAATAATTTCTTGGCTGTAAGTTGAAGATCTAGCCTCCCTCAACACTTGCACTAATGCTTTGTATACAGCCTCTAAAAAGAACTCCAAATGGCTTTCTCTGTTGTGTTAAAATAGACAGTGGCTGCTCGTAGTAGGCAAAGCTTCAGAAAACATGAACTTCTAACTGTATTATTCCTCTATTTTTAAAAAAGGACCCATGGATGTTCTAAGTCACATTTGAGGTTTGAAGCTTTCTATTTTTATTTAATTTTAATTATTTTTACATAAAGTGCATTCTATCTCTTTAATATGGAAATGACTACAGTTGTTTTTAAACTCATTAGAAAGGGCTCATTTAACTACATATACAATCATCCGCTGGCATCTGCTTCAAAGATGCTCAAGTGCCTTATAGAAAATGGTGTAGTAATTGCATGCAACCTACATACATCTTCCCATATACTTTAAATCATCTCTAGACTACTTACAATACTTAATACAATGTAAATACTATGTAAATAGTTGTAAATACAGTATAGATGCTATGTAAATACCACGGCAAATTCAAGTTTTGCTTTTTGGAACTTTCTGGAATCTTTTTTTTTCTGAATATTTTTGATTAGTGGTTGGTTGAATCCATGGATGGGGAACCCGTAGCTATGGAAGGTTGACTGTATATTGCTATTTAAATTCACTGAGAATTAAATAAGCTAACACTTATAGGTAATTTTAAGAGTTTAAGATTAATAATAGCTAAAAGGAGCACAATAATTTCTTAATCCTCAAGCAGGTAAATATTCTTAGCTAATAGGTTAAATTATTGAAGCCAATATGATATAGTATTACATGTGAACTTTAAAAGCAGGTTTTTAAAACATTGTTTTTTTCCTCTCCTGTTCCATAATGAAAGGAACATCCTTGGTTACATGTTCTTATGTATATCCAGGGAGATACAATTTCATCAATAATTGTTTTTTCTAGCCTACAGCCTACTTTCACCATTTAATACTGCTCAACAATATCAGACCACCTTCTAATTTTTACTGATTTACAATACTTACAAAATTGTTCTTAAAATGTGAGAAAACTGTTTGAATGTCTAATTCTCATTACAAGGAATAAATGATTTTTGTTTCTATTTTAAAAATAAAATACATATACTTTTTATCTTGGTTAACTTAGTTGCAAATAAAAAATAATTTTTTCTCCTATATGTGTTAGAAATTTCCCCAACGTGGTGGTGGTGCGGGGGGAACCTGAAAATGTTGAGCCAACTTAAAGGAAACTTAAATTATATAGGTATTTAACTGAGTTAACTGCTGCCGCCTATATATTCATCGTAAGCCAGTTGCTGAGTAATAGGTTAGACAGTGGTCATCAAGAATTTTAAAAAGCACTGTGTAGTAATTTACAAGTGAAACAATGCTAGGTCTATACGAGCAATAAACATTGGTATCCCCATTTTAAATGTGAGAAAACTGAGGCTCAGAGAAAAAAATTTATATTTGTCCCATGTTACACAGCTAGCATGAGCCCAGGTTTTTTTATTTTAAATTCCAGAATGATATGAGGAAATGAGTGAGAATTTAGAATTATACAGACTTGTGTCTAAATTCTGACCACACATGATGTAAATTACTTAACTCTGTAAGTGCTATTTGTTTAGAATTTCTCTTAGTGGAGCTAACACTATCTAACTCATAGTGAGTTATGAGTTATGAACTATGTTGTATAATGTACGTAATGTGACCATTGGTACATGCTGTTCAATTCTAATCATAGCCTCATTTATTGAGCCCTTTTTGTGGATCACACATGGTTCTTCATTGTTTACATGTATTAATTTGTTTAATCCTCTCAGCAGTCTTGTAAGGCAGGCTTTCACAGAAGAGGAAACTCCTCCAACTAGGGGTTTGATTTGCCCAGGGTTACAGAGTGGTGGAGCTGAAATTTGAATTCTGCAGTCTCACATAATAGCGCTCACCCTTAAGCACTGTACTACTAAACATATTAGATCTAGACCCCTCTATTCCCTTATTATGTGCCACCATGGCCTCAATGACTCTGTTTTCCAGGACTCTGCATTCAAGCAAAACTTCATAAGCTAACTCTTTAGTATATACCAATTTCAGGGACATAATAATGGATAGCATCTGATGTAGCAAAGAAATGTGACTGATGTTTTTTAGAAAAGAAATCCCACTTTAAAAATTAAATTTAGTAGCATAGTGTACAGTCTGAATAATGACTTTTGTTATTGATTCCCAAGAAAATTACAAAGAAATGGATGTATTCATAGAATAGGGTTATATCACGTACATAATATGTGACTTACTCAAAAGGGAAAACTTGCAACTAACTCAAGAACTTATTCTTTCCCAGGAATGATTTCTTAGTTATGCCAGACAGATGTCTGTCATCACAGAATATTTCTTTTGTTTATAATTTTAAAAAAATAGTAAATGGATTTACTGTTTAAAAAAAGGTATATTGTTAATTGTTTCCATATAGCTTTGCGGTATTTTCTTTTGTTCTGGTCTTTGCTGTCACATATGAGATTTTCGCTCATGACCCCATCATAGAACAAGTGATCTCACACAATTTCTTAGTTTAGTGTTTTTGACACAAACTAGTCATCAGAACAGCTAAATTTATGTAGATTCTCCTGGTCATGGGTTCATTAGGAAATAGTTGAAGAGATTTCATAAAAAATGACTTTCTCCTCAGGAAATTAAACCTCTGAAATAGCTGAATTATCTCTAATATTAACAATGACAACTTGTTAAACACTTTTCAGAATCAGCTTTATTAAATAATAAAAACTTATTAGTAGAACACCTTACTACTGACAGTGAAAATAAGCAAAATCTATTTAAAATTTTTTGCCAAAAATTCATTTAGCTGGTCTGCACCATTACTTTTGGACTTAACACCTTCTTACTAACCTCCCAGAAATCTGTATTTCATGGAACACATTTGGGGGAAGGTATAGCCCTTCTCTGAATTCTTATATCATTTTTATTTCAATAAAAATTGTAGAGTAGAATTAGTGTTTTGAAACTTTATGAAACACCGTAGGAAATGATAAAAAAAAATAATGGCCAATCTATTAAACAATTTATTCTCCTGGGTACTATTTTTTTGCCAATTATCAGCCTTAGCTGTTAAACCATTTAGTCATATCCCAGCTCCAGTTACAAGGAATATCTGGCATAAGAAAGGGGGAATCAGTGGGAATTAGCCATGTCTAGTGCTATGTCCATTTCGGTTTTGACCTGTCAAAGTTAGTCGATGCAGTGGAGACTTAAGACACAGATGGCCTTTTAAAGATAAAACACTGAGGAGCAACCAAGTATCAGATCTGGGCAGGGTAACAACTGCAAAGTTCTAGAGCAAAGCCAGGCCTCTGACTTTAAAGCAACATTCCCTATAACTCAGCTCTGCTAGGCCGAGCAAGCATATCTGATTGGTGACGGCAGAATCCTGCAACAGCTGTTGACTCAGGCAGAGAAGTGACACATTGTGGAGATCAGCTTGAAATGCCACGTGGTTGTGGATTACTGAGAAGCAATGGTAGAAGGCAGGTCCCCTGAGCGTGTGGCCCAGGAGAGAAGACCCAGTGGTTTCAGCTGTGTACAGGGAGGCACCCTGGGGCAGACTCATCCCAGAGGCTAAAGCTGTGGAGACAGAGAGATGTGATCTATAAGGACTCACTCATCAGACTTGGCTTTGAATGAAAGAGTCATTTCATCCCACACAGCGAGTTGTAACAACCACTTACCAGTAATGATCAAATCACAGCAACAGCATTCAAGTTCGGGAAATAATGAGATAATTTAAAACCCCTGGGGAATTTAAGACGCACTCAATGACAATCTTATATCTTGAAATTTCTCCAGGACACCTTCTTATAACGGGGTCATGGAGTCTTAAGTTCCCCCATTAAAATGGGCAACCCTTAATTCTGCATTGGATGCCAAGGAAGACAGCACATTTTCCACAGGAAAATGCCAAGTCCTCACTGGGCAAGCTTGCTGATAACTGACACTATCAAAGCTTGAACAGATATGGTTGGGGTAGGTTCTGAGCAAACTGCTTCAGAGTTTTGTAACTAACACCATATGTTTTACACAGTCCCCAAACACAAGTAGACAAAAGCCATTCCCAATCTGCTCCAGATTGTCTTGTGGATTTTATGGCTAAGGACTGAATCCCAAGCTAATAGTCACAGCAGGGGGAAAAAAAAGTAGCAATTTATAAATTAGGGTGCAGTTGTCTTCAGATGTAAAGGATGCCTACTCTCGTGTAAGCATTGGCCCAGGAGGTCAGCTGCTTTGAGCCGCCATCACCCCTGCTTGCCTCCATTGTTTCCACTGCCTGGAAACCCATCAGCCCCCATCTGCCTGGTGAACTCCAATATATTTCCAGTTGTAATCTCCTTTGTAAAACAGAGTCGATCAGATTCCTTTGTGCCAACCGTGTGTCCAGAACAATTTTCATGACAGCTGTTTAGCACTTTATACAGCAATTGTGTGTTTACATATCTGTTTTCTCTGCTAGAACTTCATGAGGGCAGGGGCTGTGTCTGGCTCATGGAGATGCTGAACAAATGTCTGTTAAAGGAATCAGTTGAAAAAAAACAAATGAATAAATGTCATAAACTATAAACTTCTTTGGAGAACTGAAAACACATGACAAATGAGTACTGATGATTTTGAAAATCATATGAAAACATATGTTCCTTGACGATAGGCAGTAATAGATAAGTATTCATTGTCTACTGTGGGAATCAATGTGAAGTCTTTAGTTAATAATTAATTTCCTAATGTGCTAGTACTGAAAAGTAAAAAAGTATTTGAGTAACAAAGCAAAGGCTGGAAAGGTACTTGGAGGCTTTTCTTCCACCAGAGGGAATAGATTTGACCTGAATCATACACACTCTTGCCTAGTCCCACTTTTGACCAACTGTAAGCATTTAAAGTACAGCTGGTTATGTTTAGGGATGCCATCTGTAGTCATGAAAAAAGTCTTCCCTGATGAAGAGTTAATTGGTCTAAATGTTTCATAAACACGATCTTTATGTCTGAGTACAGTGTGTTTTGTTTTATTTTATTTTGTCTTTCAGTCTATGAAGCAGGGGTTTGAACTCAGATAGAACCATGGTTCCAACTTTAGCTACTCTACTTACTAAGGTGCTTGATTTTAGAAAAGCTTCCACAAAGCTCTACAAATCTTTATGTCTTCATCTCTTGAATGAGGATAATATTCACTTCAAAACAGTTGTAAAGGTTCAATGCAGTAGTGTATAGGGTGTGCCTTCCCCGGTACTTGACATAACCTGAGTTTTCTATAAATGGCATTTCCCTTGATCCTTGCCAACTGACCGGGAGATTGTTATCTCCTGAAGAGTTAGTCCATAAATACAATAGGTATTTCCTTAGCCTGTGGACTGTCCTCCCACAATTCTCATAATTTTTAAGAGCACAACGATTGTAGATCAAACTTTATGGGATATCCATGAATGCCAGTTAGGTGTGACTACACAGAGCTATTCCTCTGCTGTATGAAAGAACCTCCAACAAAACTTTTTAAAAGCCTTTGAATGATTAAAACGTTCTATCATCAGTGTATTTTTGCCCTTCAAGAAAAATCTAAAACATGGCGGTCAAATTACACTAATCTTTTAACTTTTAATATTAATTTTAGAGTTACAGAAAGTTCCCAAATATCCTTACCCAGCTTCCCCTAATATTAACATTTTACATGACGATGGTACTTTATCAATACTATGAATAGTAAGAAGTTAATATTGGTACAGTATATTTACTTAACCAGATAATTTATATGGATTTCACTAGTTTTTCCAATGATATTCTTTTCCTGTTCCAGGATCCCAAATTGCTTTTAGCTGTTATGTTTCTTAGTCTTCGCTAATCTGTGACACTTCCACATGACCTTGATACTTTAGAAGAATGCAGGTCAGTTATTTTGTAGAATGACTCTCAGTCTGGAATTGTATCTTGTTTTCTCATTAAATGAAGCTCAATATTTGTGGCAAGAATACTGCAGAAATGATGTGTTTCTCATGATCACTTGATGAGGGTAGTGTTGGCTGGGTTTCTCCACTGTAACGTTACAATTTTCCCTGTGTAATTAATAAATATCTTAGGGGGGATGACCTTTAGACTGCTGCTAGAGTATTTTTAGAGTGTTTTGTAAAAGTCTGATTAACATGTATTAAAATAGAAGACGACACAAAGGACTTGCCTGTCAGCACAATTATTTTTATAGGTATCTAATTTTTGCATTGGTAGGATATGTTTATACTAAAAATTAATATTAACTTTTTATCTTACAATATCATAACAGTTTGGATGTTCAGTTTTTTGGGTTTTTTTGCGGTACGCGGGCCTCTCACTGTTGCGGCCTCTCCCGCTGCTCCGGACGCGCAGGCTCATCGGCCATGGCTCACGGGCGCAGCCGCTCCGCGGCATGTGGGATCCTCCCGGACCGGGGCAAGAACCCGTGTCCCCTGCATTGGCAGGCGGACTCTCAACCACTGCGCCACCAGGGAAGCCCTGGATGTTCAGTTTTGAATGTATCAGCATTTTATTCTAAACAGAATTTATATACATTTAGCATGCTTTTGAGCTTAACTGTGGATGTACAGGTTGCTGATTAGTGGGTAATCTTTAAAAATACTATTTAGTTCTACACAATTACTATTCAAGCCTCAAAGGAGGCAGAATTTATAACTTACGACATGTAATGATAGAATTATTTTATAGCCTAACATACTCCGCCCAAGTTTTAAAATCTCACAGTTCTAAGGATCGCTGTATGTGTGCACCTGTGTGTGCATGTATAGGTGTGTGTAGGTGTAAGTGTGTTTGTGTAGCAGTTACCAAGATGAATGTACTCCGGAAGTGCCCACACGGTGCCCAAAACTACTGTAACTGCATATTTCATTAAAATACTCAACTCTATTTGTGCCACTCAGATTTCCTACCAGAGCTACATTTTTAAAGATCACAACCTCATATACTTTATTAGTAGACTGTTTATAAGTGGGACGGTCCACGTTGAAATACTTATAACAGCAGTTATGTTCACTATGACTGATCCATATATCCTTGGAAGACGCACTTGCTGTTTTATATGTGGCAAACATTTGTTACGTTTGGTGTCACATTATTGATAAATACGCATCTTTTAAAATATCTCTGTAGCCTACTGCCTATTTCCACTCACTACTGTTTTTCTTCAGTCTACCCATGATCGATTTGCTCTTTTGGAATATGAAATAAGTTTTTCTTTTTGTCATTGTTATTGTTCTGTCACTTCCCAAACGGATCCAGCTTCTGCAAAGTATGAGAGAGTCCATCATTGTACATTCAGCTCCAATGCCATACTTCTTTGTTCACAAATCAAAAAGAACTGAACGTTTTCAAATATTCAGACATATAAATTCATTCTTTTTTTCATTTGCATTCACATCTACCCTTCTGGATTCCATCTGGAACCAAAACCAAAAGTGTTGAAAGACCACAACAAAGGCTGCTTTCCTTGGAGTTTCTAGCTCACCGGAAGTGGGAAGCATTAGTCATTTCACAGGCCCCATGTAACTAGATTTTCCAGTCCAAATTCTACAAAGCCTGGAGACTCAGATGTATTTCTAAATTGAGAATACAGGGTGCCTTTCAGAATGGACTCCAGCAAGCAGGATCACACTGGCCCCATCCTAGTTAATTTGGAGACCATCTAGATTAAAAAAGAGAAAACTGCATATTATCAGTTCAGGGATTTGGAATGCATGAGAAGTATAAAGAAGTATTCCAAATGTTGATGTCATATTTATACGACAAATAAATTTATTTGACTAGAACTAATTCATCTGCTTAGAATTTGTTTCAATTTCCTTTGTTCCTGAGATCAATTCATAGGGGACTAAAAATTCTTAGGTAGTATAATGTACAGCCACATTTCAGTTGAAATTTTTTTGAGGAAACAAACACATGCAATGGTGTTATATGGTGGTTCATTACTACTTGGATTCTAATGTGTTTTAAATAAGACTATGAACTCCAAACACAGATAGCAACTCAAGCTGCATATACAATTCTGCTCCCCAACACCAAGTTCCATTGTTTTTTAAAAACAATTAAAATTGAAAACTTATTTGTAAACTCTCACTAAAACAGGATAACATCTAGCATTGAAACACATCAATTTTTAAAGCAATATTGTTAGAGATCTCTTCTGCACGAAGTGCAGAATGACTTGGCTAGCTACTTAGTTTCATTAAAATTCAAAATAAAGCAATTGTATAGGTAAACTTAGTTCACTGCAAATATTTTATTAGAAAAAACTAAAGTCAAAATGTCCCCTACTCCTCAGTAAAGATGTTTAATGTTGTACTGTCCTTTAAAAGGGCAGCTGCTTAGTAAAAAATTTTATAAGTTTTATAGAAGGGAATAGAGTTTAGAGATTGATCTGATAAGAATCTTTAAACAGAAAAAAATTAAAGAAGCTTAGTTCATTGCCACAATCCTAAATTTTGTGTCATTAGAATGAGCCAAGGATTAGAATCATGATTCCAAAATAACTTTACTGATCTCTACTTACTTCCTATCATGGTCTCCAAACACTGCCCACTTGGAACTTGATTGCCCATGTTTTCACTCAGTTCTAGATTGCTTCATGCTCCTCCTTCTACCTGGAATATTTACTCAATTCCCTTGTAGTTATGTTTCCTCTAATAAACTGTAAACTCTGTGAACACAGGACAGTATTAAATGACTTTGCAGGCCCATAGCCCTTCATGGACTTCAGAAGGAACCAAACCTGCCAGTATCTTGATTTGGACTTCCAGCCTCTGGAACTGTGAAACAATAAATTTCTGTTGTTCAAAGCACCTAGCTTGTGCTACTATGTTACAGCAGCTGTAGGAAACTAATATACTTTCAAAGGAACTATCAGTCCTCTTCTGATTTTCTATTCTTTTACTTTACGATTTTAAATATTATTTTCTTTACTTAAATTTGTATTTTTTTAAAAAAGTATGATTCATACCAATGGTAAAAATCTTCAGAAAAAGTTCATTTTTGCTTCTCCATCTCTGGCGTACCATCCTTAATTTCCCAAGAAAGCCACTATTCAGCGTTTCCTGTGCACCATTCCAGAAGTTATCTATGCACAGTCAAGCATGTATAATATCTAGCACTTTATTTACTAAATAAGATCAAGGTGTATATAATGTCCTGCAACTTGCTTTATTGCTCTTAATAATATACCTTATATCTCTCTATATATCTTCCCTCTGCCTCCTTCTCTTCTAAGAATTACAGAATGTTCCATTATGTAATGTACAACTTATTTAACCAGTTTCCTGTTGATGGACACTTAAGTAGTGTCAAGTTTTCTATTACACGAAGTGCTCTAGTAAATTTCCTTGCACATGAATTTTTGGAGACTTTACCAAGTATGTCTGTAGGATTAAGTCTTAGCAGTATAATTATATTTGTGAGATATTTCCAAATTGCCTTCTGTAAAGCATATAAATCTCTCTGAATATGAATTTATATGCATTACATTCTTTTTTTAAACATCTTTATTGGAGTATTATTGCTTAACAATGTTGTGTTAGTTTCTGCAGTATAACAAAGTGAATCAGCTATATGTGTACATACATCCCCATATCCCCTCCCTCTTGTGTCTCCCTCCCACCCTCCCTATCCCACCCTTCTAGGTGGTCACAAAGCATCAAGCTGATCTTTCTGTGCTATACAGCTGCTTCCCACTAGCTATCTATTTTACATTTGGTAGTGTATATATGTCAATGCTACTCTCTCACTTTGTCCCAGCTTACGCTCCCCCCCCTCTTGTCCTCAAGTCCATTCTCTACGTCTGCGTCTTTATTCCTGCCCTGCCCCTAGGTTCTTCAGAATCTTTTTTTTTTTTTTTTTAGATTCCATATATATGTGTTAGCATACGGTATTTGTTTTTCTCTTTCTGACTTACTTCACTCTGTATGACAGACTCTAGGTCCACCCACTTCACTACAAATAACTCAATTTCATTTCTTTTTATGGCTGAGTAATATTGCATTGTATATATGTGCCACATCTTCTTTATCCATTCATCTGTCAATGGGCACTTAGGTTTCTTCCATGTCCTGGCTATTGTAAATAGTGCTGCAATGAACATTGTGGTACATGTCTCTTTTTGAATTATGGTTTTCTCAGGGTATATGCCCAGTAGTGGGATTGCTGGGTCATATGGTAGTTCTATTTTTAGTTTTTTAAGGAACCTCCATACTGTTCTCCATAGTGGCTGTATCAGTTTACATTCCCACCAACAGTGCAAGAGGGTTCCCTTTTCTCCACACCCTCTCCAGCATTTATTGTTTGTAGATTTTTTGATGATGGCCATTCTGACTGGTGTGAGGTCATGCCTCATTGTAGTTTTGATTTGCATTTCTCTAATGATTAGTGGTGCTGAGCATGCTTTCATGTGTTCGTTAGCGATCTGTATATCTTCTTTGGAGAAATGTCTATTTAGGTCTTCTGCCTATTTTTAGATTGGATTGTTTGTTTTTTTGATATGGAGCTGCATGAGCTCCTTGTATGTTTTGGAGATTAATCCTTTGTCAGTTGCTTCATTTGCAAATATTTCTCCTATTCTGAGTGTTGTCTTTTCATCTTGTTTATGGTTTTCTTTGCTGTGCAAAAGCTTTTAAGTTTCATTAGGTCCCATTTGTTTATTTTTGTTTTTATTTCCATTTCTCTAGGAGGTGGGTCAAAAAAGATCTTGCTGTGATTTATGTCATAGAGTGTTCTGCCTGTGTTTTCCTCTAAGAGTTTTATAGTGTCTGGCCTTACATTTAGGTCTTTAATCCATTTTGAGTTTAGTTTTGTGTAAGGTGTTAGGGAGTATTCTAATTTCATTCTTTTACATGTAGCTGTCCAGTTTTCCCAGCACCACTTATTGAAGGGGCTGTCTTTTTTCCAGTGTATATTCTTGCCTCCTTTATAAAAAATAAGGTGGCCATATGTGCGTGGGTTTATCTCTGGGCTATCATGTTCCATTGATCTATATTTCTGTTTTTGTGTCAGTACCATACTGTCTTGGTTACTGTAGCTTTGTAGTATAGTCTGAAGTGAGGGAGCCTGATTCCTCCAGCTCTGTTTTTCTTTCTCAAGAAGGCTTTGGCTTATTCTGGGTCTTTTGTGTTTCCATACAAATTGTAAAATTTTTTGTTCTAGTTCTGTGAAAAATGCCATTGGTAGTTTGATAATGATTGCCTTGAATCTGTAGATTGCTTTGGGTAGTATATTCATGTTCACAATGTTGATTCTTCCAATCCAAGAACATGGTATATCTCTCCATCTGTTTGTATCGTCTTTAATTTCTTTCATCAGTGTCTTATAGTTTTCTGCATATGCATTCTTTTCTTCATGAAAAACATTCAGTTTTAGGATCACTGTGGTATGTAAAAGATGATTTCAGATGGATTATGCTGTAATGATTCATCGCTAATCTATACCTCAGATATTTATTCTGTAAATGGTCATTCTGTGTCTAATACTGCGAATCACACAATAGCTACTATTTTATGGCTGGCTGACTACAATACAAGGAAAGCAGTTGTTAAATTTAGAGGCAATGTGAAGACAGAAAATTATTCATCCTTTTGAAACAAGATAGAAAAATTAGCTCATCAAGAATTTTGTCTCTTATGGGAAAAGGAACATTCTTAATCTGGAAGAGGACTCTGCCTTTCTGCAGGGAGGCAACCGTGCCACTATTGTCAAGTCTGAGCAGTCACTACTGACTTACTAGAAATAGCAGCAGCCCAGGGGAAAGAAATGGGTCCCTCTGGAAAATCTGGGTGCCACTAGGAGTAAATGTATATTTTTAAATTTAGAATGTGGACATTTTTCATTATTTAGTAGAAGAAAGGGAGAACTGTTTTATCTTAAAAGAATGATTCTGTGGCACCAAAAAAGTAGGTGATGTTTAAAATTTAAAAAATTAAAATTAAAAATTAAAAAAGTAGGTGATGTTCAAAATTACCCACTAGATCAAATAGTCCAATTTGATATTGCTCTAAAAACATAGCAAAATCACATAAAAATGAAAAATACTACTAATTCATTTGTGGCCAAATACATCTGTAAAAAACTAAATGGGTTTCCAGAGGAATTGGTAACAAGAACAGTGGTCATGTATTCATGGGTAGGGCAGAGGGTGAAGCCAAGGGCACCTTAATATCTTCTGTTGGTAACTACAGCATTTCATGAAAAGTTAAGCAAATTTTTTAAATTATGTACTAAACGTATATACTCTGCACATGTTTGAACAAGAAAATCCATTAATTATCTCATTGCACTCTGTTGAAAGCTATGACAGTCCATTCAGGAATCTGTGAAGTCTCCAGCAAATGGATACACTCTAAATGTGGAGATTTCTGGGGTAAATTTTAAGCTTCTCTGCTAAATACTACCTTTTCCATGTACCTAGACTCAGGGGCTCAAAGAGATGACATGTAAGGCCAGAAGAGCTATTATTCATTTTCTTGAATATGCCTGAATGTGACTAAATTACTAATCACACCAGTGAAGAAAGAATGAGATATGCTAATGAGTTTTTCCCTTTCAAAAATTGTTTAATTTTTTTTATTAGTGGGGTTTATCACTTTTAAGATCTAAAGGGATTCTCAAAGTTTCATGTGGCCCAACAATAGGTTTCACAAACTCTTAGAGGAAGAGAGAAGTTTGGCTGCATATTATATTTCCATAGTGGTTTGACCAAGTAAGTGTTTGTTTTTCTTCCAATGCAAGAAGTGTAGAGGCGGGCAGCCCAAAGTCAGCATGCGGCAGCTTCACAGCATCCTGGCCATCCTACTTCCTATCCTTCTGCTCATGGTTTCCTCATGATTACAACATGGCTGCACCTCCTTCAGGCTCACATCCACATTCCTAGCAGAACTCGGAAACAGAGTGACAAAGAAAACATGGCATCAGGGAAACAAAATTTTTCCAGAGATCTGTAGCCAATTTCCACTTATATTTCTTTGGCTGGGATTGTGTCACATGGCCATGTTTAGCTACAAAGGAGACTGGGAAATAGAGTTTTATTTGTTTGATTTTTTTGAATGCTAACCACATTGCTCCCTCCAACAAAATGAAGGTCTTTCTACTAGAAAAGGAAGAAGGGAGAATGAATATTGTGTAGGCACCTCACATCATCTGCTGTGGTATCTTCTCTCTACCCTTCACCATTTTATATTGAGAAAACTAGATCAAGTGACTTACTCAATAGCACACAGCCAGTTCATGGCAAAGCTGGACTAAAATTCATGAGTGCAAGTATCACAGGGCTGACCTGCTGACTGTGGAAGAACAGATACCCCGTAGGAGCCTCCACTGAGGTAGAGATAGCACCACGCCGGGGAACAATGCAAACGCGAAGACAAGGCCAAGATTCTAAGCAGCCGGAGCGGTCACCCTGTCTGTTTCCCACTTACATTATGCTTTTCTTTGTTCTGCATTATGTTTACTCTATTATAATAGGCTCATATGTGGGATCTTGGGTATTCAGCAAGTGCAAACATTGAACGTTTAAAAATATTATTATTCTCTATTGCCAGTCATTTGTTTCAGCACCTTTGAAGTCAGGTCAGAACATGCTTCTATATTATTACAATAAATTTGTTCTAAACTGCACCGAAGAGGATAATTAGAACAAATAAGATGGAGTTCAGTTCAGGATTAAGAAGAAACTTCTGATGATGAACTAGATTATGTTGCTTGAGGTCAAGTACCTGCATTCTAGCAAGGCACTTTGCAGGTTCTAGGTATTAAATCAATACCTTTCCATTTGAAAGCTGTATCCAGAATTGCTCAGGACCACATCCTGGATTATCATTCTTCCTCTGAGTAGGAGTTTG
Source organism: Stenella coeruleoalba (assembly GCF_951394435.1). NCBI lineage: Eukaryota > Metazoa > Chordata > Mammalia > Artiodactyla > Delphinidae > Stenella > Stenella coeruleoalba. The sequence continues at coordinate 76,348,427 of NC_137155.1, forward strand.
TAGCAGATAACCTTGGAGGTGCATCTCAAGAAAAAAATGTCGTGATTTGATTATTAAAATATAGATTGTCAACATAGTTTTTTTAATAATATTTTTTGCCTAAGATGTCAGAGAAACCTTTTTCCCACCTTGTGACCTTTGACATGCAACTCCTTCTTCTTGAAATTCTCATCCCCCTAATTTTTCACATCCTTCAGTTCAGATGTCATTCCTCAGAAAGGCTGCCTGTGGCTAACATATCTGAAATAGCCCACACCCACTCATCAGAGATTGAGTTTGGTTCCCTACAGGATAAGCCGTCAGCACACCTAACAATACATCTTTCTAACTGATTGATACAGCCAATAATATGTTCAGCTTCGAAGATACCCACTGGGGCTTTGGCATCTGGGATCTACACTCTTTCTAATGCCCTCCAGATGAGTATTAGGGCACAATCTCATACACACACACACACACACACACACACACACACACACAAACACCACAGAGACCCCAAACAAACAATCATCTCTAGACAAACGTTTATCTACATCCAGACTTTTAGGAATGTTTCAACATTATTTGCGTTGGTAATAAATTGAACGCAACACCTCAGTCTGAAATACCTGAATTTAGATGACTTTGCCACATGTTCACAATGTGCTTCATGTGGAATGTATTATTCTGGAACAAAACAAGGTCTTCAGTTTTTTCTTAATTATATGCCTGGGAGATCTCTCCATCTTCGTTCATTTAGATCTATCTTTATACATGTTCTTTATGCATTGCATGAGGGTTTTTCTGGAGTAGACTTTGAAAAGTCTAACTTTGGGGCTATGGAGTCTGTGAATTTTTAATTTTACTGTAAACTACCTTCCAAAGTAGCTGAACTAATGTGTACTCCTTATCAGCAGTATTTAATGGTAATTATTTCTCCCCACCCTCCCTAACATTTGATATAAAACATTTTTTTTCAATCTGATAGATACATAATGCCATTTTTCTGGCAAAAAAGGTCTAGTCTCCACCTAAAACAAATGGATAGATAGATGGATAGGTATCACCCATACATTAACATATATCCTTCATAGATGTTTATTCAGACTAAATCTTCTCACATCATTATAAACTTTGTTATTTTTAACTGCTTTATTATAATGAACATTTTAATACAAATCACAATTCTAATTTTAATCAGTTTCCTAAACTTCAATTTCAGTCATGAATTAAAAAATGAAAATATGTATACTAAGTCAAGATTTCAAAAAGTCACACACTACCTCCATTCCTTTTTTTCCTTAATATCCGGACGTGTTGGTATGAGATCTAGGAATCTGAGTTGGTGGTTAGGATGTTTGAAAGTCTGAGGGAAGCTGACCAGAAATTGCTCATTAGAGGCAGAGGTACAGAGCAAACAAGAGGTCAAAACAATTTTCTCTCCATTACTGAGAATTTATAATATAAAAAGGGGGACAACTAACTGTAACATTTTACACATTCAACAAATATTTATCATTATCTACTGTACGCTAGGGACTGGGTGTATGTGGGAGAAAAATAATTATCCGTTCTCATGGAGTATTCAGTCTAGTGGAAAGGCACAAATAACCAATGCAATTACCAAGTGGTAAAGAGTATGAAGGAAACAAATGATGCCGACAGACAGTAACACATAACTGTGCTACCGTTTCAAGAGATCTAAGACACAAAAAGATGCTCTCCTTGCAAAATTAGGAAGAAAGCATTCCTCAGAGTGATTTTAGCATTTTTACCTGGCCTTAATTGTGGTAGGATGAGAGAACCTGGTGAAAGAGTAGCAGTGGAACCAGGTGAGGTGGGATAGAGGGAAACAGGACAGGTACAGATGCCAATAGCTTTGTAGGATAAGCTAAGAGAAAATGAGAGCAGGACAACCTGCTAGAGCAGAGGAGAGATTTCAAAGCCAATGAACTGCCGCTCTCCAATGCATATGGCAGACTATCGAAGGTATTGCTTAGTACAGAACATGCCTCCCTAATGAATTTCATTGCAGTGAGCTGTTACATACTTTTATAAATATGTGAAGGTGCTTTAGATAAAAATATGTATTTGATTCCATTTCTAGCATATCATAGATCCTCAATAAATGTGTGCTGAAATGAAATTCGTCTGTTAAATTAACATTCTCCCCAAGTATTTCCCATTTCTTTTCTCACATTGAGTCTTTTCCCCTTGATATATTGTCCTCTATTATACTATGTTATATTTTTAATGAGTCAACAACACACAGGTATATTTTTAAAGTAAAACTGACATTTATTTCTTTAAAAATTGGCAGAGCAGTAACATGAGTATCAATGCCAAAATAAAGATTAACTTATCATTAGAATTTATTAATATGAATCCCCTAATGGAAGTAGCTATTAATAGCAAAAACAACCATGGATGAATAAATATCAAGAGAAGGGTAAACAAGAATTGCTCCCTTTTATCCAAAAGTTATTTGGCACAGAAAGTCTTGTTTTGTAGATTTTATTACTACAGGTCAGGTTAATTACTATACAGCTAATTTTTATCATTGTAATGCAGGATTGTGGTTTGCTGATTCAACCAGAGGAAACCTGCGGGTTACAGCCCATTTCTTCTGACTACATTGAAGCCATTTCACAGCCGGGACTAAAGACCTGTCCATCTGGGGACACAAAAGGTGACTATTACACTGGATATCATTTCTACTTTTTTTTAAAAAATCCTTTAATATAGATAAGTAGTAGATGTTTATTTATTAAACTATTCTTGTACAAAAAATCAAGGTAATATGACTTTTTCACTAATATGAACTACAGCACATAAAATTAATGTAAATGCATTGTTTTAATATGTGAAATATTTTGATTAATCAAATGCTTTTCTTTTCATCCTCTGCTCTTTGCTTAGTTAATGCATATTCACCTTTAGATTTCAGCAAAAAAGTCACTTGTACCGTAATGCCTTCCTTGAGTCTCTGACTTGTTTTCCTTATTACATATTTTCATAACACCCAGTGTTTTTCTTCCATGGCAATTTCCTCAGTTATTTAAATGATTAAATGTGTAGTTGACTGTTTGATGTCAGTCTTCCTGGGCTGTCAGCTGCATGAGGGCAGGGCATCTGAGTTGTTCACACTCTACCAATTCACTTAACACTATACTTTCCACAGAGTAGGTACAAAATAAGTTGACCTTGTGAACCCAAAGAACTGGAAAGGATACATGTTCAGTTTTAAACCATTTCTTTTAGTTAAAAAAAAAAATCTTTGGGAATGGTCACTAACATCTCCCATACATTGAACATGCATAGAGGCAGGAAAATCATGATGTCAAATTCAAATTACAGTGTTCAATCCTGCCTATGCCTAGGGCAGACCTGGAATGAGGCACTTTGGTGCCACTGTCTACTTCCCCTGTTTCTTTCCTTCCCCAGCACTGTTCTTTCAGTGGAGGCTAGTGGGGTTAAGCCAAAGCTGGAACTAAAAATGCCTCCAAGACAGTAAGAGGAGGAAAGAGCATCTTCTCTGCGATTCCTGGTTACTGCTCTGGCCTCCTGACCCCAAGTCTCCCTCCAACTAAAAAGTCTGAGAAAACACTCAGGAGCTTTTCTACCCTTGCCATGAACTTCACACCACAGCTTGAACAGGAAATGAGTTTCACAAATGGGTGGGACAAATTGCAATTTGGCATGCACGGTTAACAAACGTGGGCATTTCTTGAACATGTGTCCTAAATAATAAATTACAGTCAGTGCATAGGGAGGAATTTACCCATTATGGTGTGTCGGGTGGTATGATTTATGATTCTTGGCTAAATGAGATATATACTCTTATATACAAAGGAGACACCAATGTGTCAAGGTATTTTTTATCAGATGACAATTTATGAGAATCATAAAAACAACTTAATTCTGTTCCTCCTACTGAACCGAGTCAAAAGTTCTTCAACAAAAAGTTGAAGATACATTACTGAGATTCCTCAAGAAGTGGCAGCTTCTTCTGTCCATTAAACTTGCAGTAACTTATGCCAGGCCCTGTTCTGAAGCCATGCCTGGTCCTTACAAGAGAGGCTGCCATAAAACAGGGGCCTTGGGACTTCCCTGGTGGCACAGTGGTTAAGAATATGCCTGCCAATGCAGGGGACACGGGTTCAATCCCTGGCCCAGGAAGATCCCACATGCTGTGGAGCAACTAAGCCCGCAAGCCACAACTACCGAGCCCACGTGCCGCAACTACTGAAGCCTGCGTGCCTAGAGCCCATGCTCTGCAACAAGAGAAGTCACTGCAATGAGAAGCCCGCGCACTGCAACTAAGAGTAGCCCCCACTCGCCACAACTAGAAAGCCCGGGTGCAGCAATGAAGATCCAGTGCAGCCCAAAAATAAATAAAATTAAAAAAAAACAAAACAAACAAACAAAAAAAACACAGGGGCCTTCTGGTAACTTGAGTAGTTATGCCTCTTTAAAAAAAAAACACAATATTGACACCCCAGTCAAGTTCATATTCCTTAACCTGACAATAATCTGATCTCTCCCAACTTGTCCTAGCCTCTTTTTCTTCTTTCTTTTTTGCTCTGCATTGGGTCTTCGTTGCTACGCATGGGCTTTCTCTAGTTGCAACGATCAGGGGCTACTCTTTGTTGCGGAGCACACGCTCTAGGCGTGCAGGCTTCAGTACTTGCAGCACATGGGCTCAGTAGTTGCGGCACGGGGGCCCTAAAGTGCAGGCTCAGTAGTTGTGGTGCACAGACTTTGTTGCTCCACGGCATGTGGGATCTTCCCGGACCAGGGATCGAACCCATGTCCCCTGCATGGGCAGGTGGATTCTTAACCACTGCGCCATGAGGGAAGCCCCATCTTAGCCTCTTGACCTCATTTCATGCTGATAGTCAGCTGCAGGACTCCAGACTACTCCCTAGGAAGTCCTTCTTTACTACCCCACCCCTAGAGTTGCTTCTCTTCTATGCACCCAGAATATCCTGGACATATGTCTACAAATAGCACTCACCTCATTGTATTCCAAGTATCTAATTTACATGTTTCTCTCTCTTCCTCTAATCAGTAGTCTTCAAAGTGGAATACTGCAGCCATGCAAGGGGAGTGAGTAGCACAGAGCAATCCACAGGGAAGAAGCCAGTAAAGATGAAGATATATGTACATTTATTTTTATTTAATTATGCTTATTTTATGTTTTATGATGGATATGTATATATGTAATATATACATATAGGAGTAGGTGTACGTGTAGTACAGGGTACGTGTATTAATATGTCAAAGGTGCATCAGCAATAAGTTTGTACTGATGGCTGCACGTAGATCACAAGTGTGTCCAGAGCAAAGATTGTACCTTATTCATCTTTCAGTGTCTGAGATATGATTTTAAAATAGTGGCTGAAGTAAAACCACGATCCAAGCCCTCCTCTCTTTCACAGAAGACTCTTAGCAGCAGGGCACGATCAGCTAGAGACAACAGCTCCATCCTTGAGGTCCTAGAGACCTAAAGATTCAAGGCAAATGAGTGAGATCAGAGACAGCACTTTGCAAGAATGCACTTCTTTTTTTTTTTTTGCTGTCAGAGATGATTTCCTTCCTTGATGGTAGGACTCCCTTCTATAGAAAGAAGTTGTCACATTAGATGACATTGGGAGGACGTTTATTTTAGGACTCTTGCTTTAGCTTATAAGGCCATAGAATGGCTCCAAAATCTTATTTTCACAGCACATTACAGTTATTTGGCAGAACTGAATCCATTTTTTCTCCTTGAAAAATGTTTTTTCAATAACACTAGCTAATATAATTTTGAGTGACTTCTTTTTACTAAGTTGAATTCTAGCCTTTTGAAAATAGTTTAACTATAAGACACAACCTAAGAATAAAATCTTTTGCTCAGTAAAGAAAAAATAATTCTTCTAATTTGCAGAAAGAAGCAATTTCAATGATCATTGAGTGAGAATTACATTTAAAGAAAATAATTTAGATTGCATTTTATAATATGTAAACAAAAGCTTTTATCGTATCTTTTTTTTTTTGCGGTACGCGGGCCTCTCACTGCTGTTGCCTCTCCCGTTGCGGAGCACAGGCTCCGGACGCACAGGCTCAGCGGTCATGGCCCACGGGCCCAGCCGCTTCGCGGCATGTGGGATCTTCCCGGACCGGGGCACAAACCCGCGTCCCCTGCATCGACAGGCGGACTCTCAACCACTGTGCCACCAGGGAAGCCCTATCGTATCTTTTTTTGGAAGAAAATATAACAACTTACACTTTAGTATTTCTAATATTGAAAATATAAATGTATTTTTTCTTCTTAAGTAAAAACTGCCTTATTTTATAGCATTATAAAGTCAGGAATTAGTGCTGTCATTTATATGATTTTAGATCTCACCATGGCCCTAAATCACAAAGTCGAACTTCTTTTCTCCATTATATCACCCAATCCAATTCACTTAAATGGCTGAAATTTAACTTGCATTAAATATAAAGCTATAATGATAAATTAAATAACTTCTCCCAAAAGGCAATTTCATTCCTCAGAATGTTATTCCCTAAGACATATGTCATACCTTGTTTCAGAAATCACAGCTTTGATTCATTCATTGTTTAAATGTATAACACAGAATTTATGTCCTTCTTCTTGACAATTTTTGTTGAGCTGGAATCATTTAAAATCTCAAGAAAACCCAGTTCTGCAGATGTTATACCGATGTCTATTTCAAGTAGTATTACTAACTCACAATTAAAAAGGCATTATCAAGTGATACAAAAATGCAAAGAGTTATGACTATAAATATATAGTAGTATGAGCCATTGGAGCTAAGTCTTCAGAGACCCAATCAGGAATCTTTCTTTATGTGCATGTGATCTTACGCCCACAAACTAATACATATTTGTATCTTTGTGCATGCGACTGGTCACTTGTTTCTTCAGCCTTAGCAGCAAATGGCCAAAGATCTTGGTGTGTGCAAAACTAGCTGTCAATGAGTTTGGGAGTCGGGTGAGGAGACAGTATTTGGGGAGGGGATACACCCGCTGTTAGATACTCAAGGATCTGAGGAAAACTGAGCCCTTCAAAGTATTATTAAATAATATCTCATTTTCAGAAACACATTTATGTCCCCAACATACCACCGTCTTATTAAAAAAACATAGTCTCTGAGGACATGAACCCACTGAATAAATCCAGCTTATAAAAATACATTTATTGCGACAACCTGTTTGTGGTTTTCTTCTATAAGTGCTACCAGAGAGACTGCTGAGCCATATTGCATTTTCAACTGATGATTATGTGCTGACCTAACCTAACGTGATAAAAGGATCAGCACATTGGAGACTCTGAGACCTCGATTTTGGTCCAGCCCTGTTGTTGGCATGATCCCACTTCTGTCATTTAACATCTTGGGCCTCAGTTATCCTCACTATAAAATAAGAAGATGGAAAAGAGGGGATCCCAGGCCCCTTCCAACTTGTATCCACAACCCACAAAATGTCTATGAAAAAAAAAAGACTATTTCAGAAGGAGGTTTTCTTGAGGAATTCATCGACGAAGGATAAACGTAAAGGCCGTGTCTAAATCAAATAGTATTAGGAGCCAAACAAAGATGTGAAATTTGTGGATTACTGGTTACAAACCCTGTATGCCAGGGCAAAATTAGAATTAGAAAGCAAGATATATTCTGATTGAAAACCGCAGAAGAATTATAAAAGAGAATCGGATGGAGAAACAAACACTTTTGAGAACAGTCTTCATTTTGCCATTCAAACCTCAACACCGCTCCCAAATGCTCAGTGTTGTATCTTTAAGTATTACTGCTATTCTCTCCATCTACAAACTTGGAAACACCTTTCACCGAGCAGACCTTCTTTTTCTCTCCAGTATATACGGTCTGTCGTGGAGAGCAGTCACTTCTTCAGTCTCACTCCTGTCAGGTCTGTCTCCACGTAAAACCATCCATTCCACCTCTCCGAATCTTATCTATTCACAAATCCCTCTTCACATCTTATCTGCTCCACGGAACCTGCCAGACAGCTCTGACCCCCATGGTGCTGTCTTTATTCTGATCTGCCGTGGCTTAGGGTGAAGTTGGGTGGGGACGGTAAAGTATATTCATCAATTTCTAGTATAAAGGCACTGTGGCCGATGCGCTACCTATTTTTCTTAAAGAGAAGTAAATGTAATCATGAAAAGATTAAGTAATTTGTCCAAGGTAAACAGTGGTTCTCAACCTTGACTGCATATTGGAATCACTTGAAAAACATTAAAAAAAAGACTGATACCTGAGTTCCATATCCAGTGGTTCTGAGGTAATCAGTCTAGGGTACGACCTGGGCATGAGGATTTTAAAAACCTTTCCAGGTGACTTTAATGTACTGAGTTGAGGTCCACAGAGCTACCTGGAAGGAGAGCCCAGGTGTGTGTGTCTCCAAAGCCCAGGCTCTTTGAGTACCACACTGATATTTTTTCTTAAGTATGAATTACCTATTATTAAGCTTTTTACATGTGTAAATTGTACCCTTCTCACCTGATTATAATTTTTGAGGTTTCACATTATAATCAACAGCATGGACTCTGGAGCTGACTCTTCAGCTCTGGTCCTGGGTCTACCGCCTCCTAGCTGGAATATATTGGACAAGTATCTTAACCTTTCTGAGTTCCAGTTAAGTCATTAGCACAATGTGGGTGATAAGAGGGTGTCTCTGAGTTTAAATAAGTTAATATATGAAAGTGCTCAGAACATCCCTGACATCTGAGAGGTGCTATAACAATGTTAACTATTTCTTTCTTAGTTATTACCTTATTTTAACAACAAGAGTGCCTAATACCTAACAGGGTACATACTTCAACACTGTATTGAATGAAAATCCTCCTAGATGGAGAGTGATATGTATGTAGAGAAATGGAAGGTCATTCACCGGACCTGAAATTGTGGAGATAGTATATTTAACGGGTAGATATTGAATAAGGCAGTTTTCTGGAATTCACATTAAGTTTAAAAATCAAAGCAAAGAAAAAATTGTATGGTAAGAGGAATAAACAAGTCCACATTACTTTTGGACTGTCCAGTAGCTCAGCTCTCTGCTCCTGTTGGCAATCCTCCATTAAAGCAATTCTGCTGTGTGTATTCATCTCTTCCTGGAAGTCATACTCTTCTTGTCTCCTTTCCTTTCTGTTTCCTTCTGTTTCTCCCAGTTTCTCTCTCTTAATATACCCATGCTTTTTTTTTTTTTTTGATTGGTGTATAGTTGCTTTACAATGGTGTGTTAGTTTCTGCTGTACAACGAAGTGAATCAGCTATACGTGTACATATATCCCCTCCCTCTTGGACCTCCCACACCCCCTCCATCCCACCCGTCTAGGTCACCACAGAGCACCAAGCTGAGCTCCCTGTGCTATATAGCAGGTTCCCACTAGCTATCTATTTTACACATGGTAGTGTATTTATGTCCATCCCAATCTCCCAATTCATCCCACCCCCCCTTCCCCCCACCATGTCCACACGTCCGTTCTCTAAGAAGTCTGCATCTCTATTCCTGCCCTGCCAATAGGTTCATCTGTACCATTTTTCTAGATTCCACATATTTGCGTTAATATACGATATCTGTTTTTCTCTTTCTGACTTACTTCACTAGGTATGACAGACTCTAGGTCCATCCATGTCTCTATGAATGACCCAATTTCATTCCTTTTTATGGCTGTTCTGTGATCAACGAGTAAGAGCTATAAACTAGATCTCTCTCCATATTTTGTTATTTGTAACTATTTCCACACACGCAAACCCTCACATACACAATTCTGACATCCCCGAGTAATGAAATTTAAAATGAAGCCTATTAATCCCCTGAAAGTAGAAATTCTTCCTGCTAAAATTAGTGTCACACCAGATGCTTTTGTTAGCAGAACCATAAATCAAATCCAGAGTGGATAAACTTGTTAAAAACTTTCCTTTCTAACTCAAAAACTATCGGGGAATATTTAGCTCCTCAATATATTTTTTAAAACAAAGGTTTTTCTTTTCTTTATTTATTTATTTGGCTGTGTTGGGTCTTCGTTGCTGCGTGTGGCAAGCAGGGGCTACTCTTCATTGCGGTGCGCGGACTTCTCATTATGGTGGCTTCTCTTCTTGCGAAGCACGTGTTCAAGGCGCTCGGGCTTCAGTAGTTGTTGCATGTGGGCTCAGTAGTTGTGGCTGTGAGCTCTAGAGTGCAGGGTCAGTAGTTGTGGCACACAGGCTTCGTTGCTCCGCGGCATGTGGGATTTTCCTGGACCAGGGCTCGAACCCGTGTCCCCTGCGTTGGCAGGTGGATTCTTAACCACTGCGCCACCAGGGAAGTCCCATAGCTCCTCGATATTTTGAAGAGAAGCATGAAGCAGTAACATAAGCAAGACCTTTTGGGTGGAACAGATGATTGTTGAAGACATAAAGGTATTCTCCACAAAGGGCACAAATAACTGCTCCATGTTTAACATGCTGGTTCACACTCCGTTCCTGAAAAGATAAACAAGGAAAAAACAAAAATCAAAAGTCATTTCAGGGCTTCCCTGGTGGCGCAGTGGTTGAGAGTCCACCTGCCGATGCAGGGGACACGGGTTCGTGCCCCGGTCCGGGAAGATCCCACATGCCGCGGAGCGGCTGGGCCCGTGAGCCATGGCCGCTGAGCCTGCGCGTCCGGAGCCTGTGCTCCGCAGCGGGAGAGGCCACAACAGTGAGAGGCCCGCGTACTGCAAAAAAAAAAAAAAAAAAAAAGTCATTTCATGATATTTTTCTAATAAATTATTAATGTGTCCACTCACACTAAAAGCTGCAGTGTTTTGAATGCATGTTACTTTATCGGTAAAATAAGAAAGATCTTAAATGCAGCTTTTTGACAATATTCATTTATCTTGTAAACATTTACTAGAGCTTGTGCCCTACTTTGTGCCTGAAATCAGCTGCTAATAAAGGTGAATATGATGTGGTAACTGTGCTGGGTCCTTTAAGTACATTATCCCATTAAATCCTCATACCAATCATGTGAGAACAGTACACACCTCATCTAACAGATGAAAAAATTAAGGTGACAGAGCTAGAAGGAGGTGAAGAGATTCACAGCAAAAAGGCCACCGATCAAATTAAGGAGCAATCACTATTCTTCAAAACAATAAATTATCAGAATATTAAAGTAATTGTCTTATCGTATCTTGAATCTCTGGAGAGCAGAGAATGTAACTATTATTGGATTGGTAACCTAAGCATGTGTTAGGCTAGGAAATATGTGTGGCCAACCACCTCAGTATCAGTGGTTCCCTATATACTTTGGTCCTATTAAGTGCCTCGTGTACTGTTTGAAAATAAATAATAATTGAGTAGTACCCAATCACTTTAATTTTTTTTTAAGTATGTGTTTTTATGGAACAGAATTCATACTTGACTTCAACATGAACTGTGTTATTTCAAAACATTACTACTTTAGGGCTTCCCTGGTGGCACAGTGGTTGAGAGCCCACCTACCGATGCAGGGGACACAGGTTCGTGTCCCGGTCCGGGAAGCTCCCACATGCCGCGGAGCGGCTGGGCCCGTGAGCCATGGCCGCTGAGCCTGTGCATCCGGAGCCTGTGCTCCTTAGCGGGAGAGGCCACAACGGTGAGAGGCCCGCGTATCACAAAAAAAAAAAAAAAAAATTACTACTTGAGATTCTGTTTGGTCGGCAGGAGGCCATGCACTGCTCCACTGGGTTTATGTAAGAGTGGTCTGCTCTGTGATTTCTGTAATGGTGTGCCATTGCTGAATTCTAGACTTACTTGCAAACTGTAATTTCACCCATAGAAACTGAACCAAAGAAGCTTTGCTGTCTCTTCCAGGCCAGTGGATCGTGCCTTGCCTTAGCTGTTCAGACAACAGGACCTGTGACTGGAGAGAAATCACTTGGCAGCCTCACAACTGTCACTATGGTGTCCTAACTAAGCCTCAGCTCCAGCAGTGCCTGGGAGGAAGGAAGGTAGGCTCTGGATCAGTGGGGGAGACCTTTCATTTACACCACCCACAGCACCAAAACTGTACTTCCTAGACCAATTCCTTCTCCCTCACTCTGCAGAGGACAGCTAACTGAACGCAGTTCGGCTTTTTGAATGAATGCATTATCATAGAAGAGCCTGAACAATTTTTGTTCACAACGCTCAGTTATTTCCAAATAAGTCTACTTGACAGACTGAGGCTCTAAAAATCATGTCCTGTGCTGACCCAGTTCCATGCTGGGCCAGGGTTTTCTCAGCCCACATGGGTGAGAGCTGGCCATGTCAACTGACAGTTGGCGATTCAGAGCATCTGGCCTTGCCAACTGCAGCTCTCGCAAGGCACTGCAGTTAAAACAGCCATCTGTGGCTGGCACAGGCGGTAGAATGTTCCTGCATGTAAGACTTCTGCTCCCGCTTACCCCGTGCATAGCATGGTTTTTACACACTAACCTTCCTGATCTTCTCTCACGTTCCCGGGCAGGTCTCGCATGGACCTCGCTAGGCTGCTTTTCCTTTAGTGTGACTTCTAAGCTGATTTCTTGGACGTGCAGTGTCTCCTTGCTAGGCGTGCTCTGACTAGGTAGATTCCAGCAGAGCTCTCGGACGTGCGAACTGGGCACATAGACTGAGATGCTTGACTAACATGAAGTAAGTAATCCTTCTGCAGACTTTCAAAGTACCTTTTATTAGATGGACATTTCCTTACAAACTGTTGGCAAGCTCTCAAGCACGGGCAAGACTGATTTCAAAACCTGATTGTTTTAAGAAGCTCTATGATTCATAAAGTGCAGTGGAGTAAATATATGTCAATTTTTCAGATTAGGCCTATGTTCAGATTTTCTACCAGCAAATGGTTTAAAGAAGAATGACAGGTGGGAGAAGCAAGGCAGGGGAATGGACCTCTTCTTCGTGGAGATTCTAATATAAATGCCCCAAAGTTCGTGACTGAGAGGATATCTAAAGATAAAGCAGCAGTATTAGTTAGTTTCAAAAAAGGGAAGGGAAGAAAAGAAATGTCAGAAACTTCTGTTGCTGTATTATTAAGTGAGCATTGATTCTGTGCAAAGAACCGTGCTACTGACTTGTTCACACCTTAAATGCTATCAGACTTTGAGCTTTAGGAGGGCAGCCAGTGTGTTTGATTCGCTACCATAATCTTGCTTGGCACAGCATTCGTAACATAATAGTCACTTAATAAATATTTGTTGAGTAAATGAATAAGTTAAAATTTTATTTATTCCTATTCACAAGTCTGTAAGGTAGATATTTTTAGATCCGTTTTCTACTTAAGAATGTTAAAGTTCAGAGAGATTGAGTAATTCACCTGTGATCCCACATGTATGTAAGTGGCCACTACTCAGGCAGTTTGAACCACCAATTTGGGCAACCCAACCTCCATATCCTAGAAATGTAGGACTGGAAACAATGAAAATAGTCCTTGTCATAAGTCAGACTTCTCCAAACTCTTTCAGAATCTCGTTCTGACCTCAGGAAGATTCCGAGATGTCATCGTCTGTTAACCTGAAAGTCAGTAGATGTTCAAGTTCGTCACTAAAGTCCATGGCTTTGGACAGGACACATTGATTCTCAGGCTCATTTTCTTCATCTGTAAAAGAAGAATAAGTCTATATGGTCTAATCCCATGCTGTAGATTAATCAACTTTGTAGAAAGCTAAATGCCTTCCCTGTCAGTCTTAAAATACCATAGCCTGAGTGACTTAAACAGATATTTATTTCTCAAAAGTTCTGGAGGCTGAGAAGTCCAAGATCAGGGTGCCAGCACAGTTGGGTTCTGGTGAGAGGCCGCTTCCTGGCTTCTGTTGGCTGCCTTTTTGCTGTGTCCTCATAAGGTAGAGAGACAGAGACAGAGAGACCGCTAATGTCTTCCTCTTCTTATAAAGACACTAATCCCATTATGGGGCCAACACCCTCATGACCTCATCTAGACCTGATTACCTTCTAAAGCTCCACCTCCTAATACCATCCCATGGTGGGCGGGTGTGGAGGGGGGAAATTACGGTTTCAACATGTGAATTTCGGGAGGACACAAACACGAAGTCCACAATACCGTCTTTGTTCATTTCAATTATTAGCAACTCTACAAAGTAATGATAAGAAAAAGGAAAGATCTCTTCTTCCTACGCGTTAGAGAGAGATGATGTTACAGAGTCTGAAAATAAAGGCCTGTGTTCAGATCAGGCGATCCCCGCAGAGACCAACCAGCTGGCTGCTAGGAAGTGAGGGCTTGTCTTAGGGATTCTTTGGGTCCAGAAGCGTCCTTCAGAATCGCAAGCTCAGAAACTCAAGTTTGCCAGTATACTGGCAGTGGTCCTACAGAGTCTGCTGTGTTTACCAGGATGCCAGTTTACTTTATACCCAGCAGGGAAGCACTGTACATTTTTAGCAGAGCAGCGGCACAACCAGAATTAGAAAAACCATCCTGCAATAGTATGGAGGCTGCCTACGGCAGGAAGAAATGGGCATGGTGCTGGGGGGGCAGAGACTGTTTAATGGAAAAATTCTATCGCGCCACCCTGAGGAAGCCACGAAAGTCAAGAATACGTATAGAATAATCTCATCAATGCAAAACCTAATGCAAACACGCTTACACACACGGAATATTTCTGGAAGTAACAAGCCCTTAAGAATGATTACATAAGTTGGACTTCCCCGGTGGCACAGTGGTTAAGAATCCGCCTGCCAATGCAGGGGACGCGGGTTCAATCCCTGGTCCGGGAAGATCCCACATGCCACGGAGCAACTAAGCCCGTGCGCCACAACTGCTGAGCCTGCATGCCAGAGCCCATGAGCCACAACTACTGAGCCCGTGCGCCTAGAGCCCGTGCTCCGCAACAAGAGAAGCCACCACAGTGAGAAGCCCGTGCACCGCGATGAAGAGTAGCCCTCGCTCATCACAACTAGAGAAAGCCTAAGGGCAGCAATGAAGACCCAACACAGCCAAAATTAATTAATTAATTAATTATTTTGAAAAAGATTGATTACATAAGTGGAGGGGAGTAGGGGAGGAGTGGGATGGTGACAGGATTGGCCATATATTCTGCCAGGCCCAGGGCAAAACGGAAGTGCAGGACCCTGTGTTCAATAATTATTAAGAATTTTGAGAAGGCAAAAGCAGAGCAATAAACCAAGCACAGGATCCTTTTACACACAGACCCTGTGTGAAGGCCAAGAACATATGGCTGTGAAGCCAATTCAGGTAGTAAATTATGGTTGGCAAAGTGTGACGAAGTCTTTTTAAATACAGGTTTCCCCCGCTATCCGAAAGTAGAGCGCTCCTATGAAGCCTTTCGTAAATCGAAATGGAGGACAGTGAAGCGTATCCCCGATTTTCAGAAAGTTCAATTGACAACCATTTGCTTTTCGGAAAGACCTATATTAGTACCTATTTTTGCTAACCAAAAGAAATCCGAAGAGGATTTTCACTTTTAGGAAAAATGCCTGTCTTAAATGTAGGTCTTTCAGAAAAACGAAGTGGCATAAATTGAACTTTCAGAAAGCAGGGGATACATGTATGTGTGTTACCTTTATGTTTACAATGTGTGAGCACCTTTTTAAAGCCAAAAATCTATATTTTGAAAAGTTGTATAAATCAGAACTTGGGCAGAGGCCGTGGAAATGCAAAGAAGGGAAAAACTGAGAAAGACATTTTATATTCTGAATCACAGGACTTGGTAATGTGCAGACAGGTTTATACCCTCATGTACCACACAGCACAGAGATAATTGTGTAAACATTCACGATTACAACTATGAAATCGCACTTATTTTAAGAAAGCTTCACTTATGAATAGGAGTTGGTTAGCAGAAGGTTTTCCCTATACATCTATTTCTCATTCTCCTGGAGAAAAATATAAACATACAAAGTGATGGTGAAACTCTTATATTTCATTACTGAAGCAAGGGAGTTCTCATCCTACCCAGAACTTTTTATAATCACCATTCTATTTCAAAGACGAATACATGTTAAAGCATATCAGTTACAAAAATTGAGAAACAAGTAACACAAATATTTTGTTTTATAAACACCTGACTCTTTTGGGGGGTGAGGTGCAGGTAAGGGACTCTTTTTGCCATGTCAAACATTCAAGAAAAGAGGCATATTATTTGGGTGATGTCATCCAGAAATTCACTTCACAAATGCTAAAGGACAGCAGTTTCAGACTGGCACTCAGGAATAAAGTGACTCTTTTATTCATGGAAGGAATCAGAGTAACTCTGCTGCCCCACATCAGAAACCTTGCAATCTCAGTTATCCCTAACATGTTCTCACAGAGTCGAATCCAACTGACCACTTAACACAATTAAGCCCAGAACACTTTTTCAACCTTTAGGATGTCACCTTCTTATTCATTCACCTAGTTCTGTTGAGCTAAGAATCTGTTCTACGTGTGCACACCACGATCCTCCAAGGTGCCAAATGTCTAGTGGAAGAAGACAAATGAGAGAAGTGATCGTTACAAAATCGCATGATCATTGCAAAGGTTGGGAGAAGCCCAGAGGCTGGCACCTGACCTGGACTGGGAAGGTCTGCAAAAGTTGCCAAAAGAGAAAGTACCTGAGCAGAGTGTTGTTGGTAGTTATAGGCAATCTACCAATCACATGACTTTGAAATAGTTTAATTGAACGAGAAAAAAATAAAGATCTTCATTTTTTCTCAGAAGAACCTATGGTGAGAGTTGTATCACTCAAGCTTAGTGCCTTTTTTGAATTTTCTCTTACTGGAGGGAACAGAGAATGGAGGGAACAGACAATGGGCAGGAACCTAGCAGGCAAGGAGTGCACTGGAGGTGATGCTGAGTTACTCGTTTTCTATGTGGTCCAGTTTATGCCTCTTGGATTGTGTAAAAGTGGGGACATACCTAGACATGCAATTTCTAATGGTATAGTACCCCTACTCATCTGAAAACTTTCAATTAATATGGAAAACTCAGACTTTTTACCGTGAGAAGCCAAAGATGTCACTGTTCCCGTGTACAGTAGTGCAGATATGTTGTGCTACAAAAAAAAACAGAAGTTTATTTTAAATCCTAATCAAGGCAACCTTTAAGGGAGTACATTAAACTGAGTTATCTTTCTCAAAAGAATCCAATTAAAAGGCAACAGAATTTACTGGGTCCATGAGAAGTATTGGAAAGTTAGGCCTTCAAACGGTGTTCTGCTTTCTTTAGAATCTCCAGTAATTTCTCTCAGTTGAATTTCCTTGTGTTGTTATTATGATCTTTTACATCTTTTTTTTTTTTTTTTTTTTTTTGCGTTACGCGGGCCTCTCACTGTTGTGGCCTCTCCCGTTGCGGAGCACAGGCTCCGGACGCGCAGGCCCAGCGGCCATGGCTCACGGGCCCAGCCGCTCCGCGGCACGCGGCATCCTCCCGGACCGGGGCACAAACCCGTGCCCCCTGCATCGGCAGGCGGACCCCCAACCACTGCGCCACCAGGGAAGCCCCTTTTACATCTTTTTACCACTGCTTTCCAGTGATGAATGGAAGGCTATGCTTGGAAATGGAGGCCCACCGGTGGGGAAGAAACAAAACACAGATCAGTTGGGATTTAAAAAGGCGTTCAATTTTCCTGTAACTTTGACCGGGAATGTCACTGCACTCAGTGGTGTGTAAGCAGGACCAAACTTTTTATACCTCAGTCATTTGCCTTTACTTCAGTGAACAGGAGGCTGATCTCTGCAGAAAGATGGCACAAGGTTTCTCCTCAGAGCATCTGTATCACTTTCTATGGCATACTTGTTCGTGTCTGGAGGGCAGGTAAATACGAGACCCCTCTTACTCTAAATCTATCCAAATATGAGTTATTTCATTTGTAAGCTCTTGCAGGTATGTGTAGCTTTTGTGATGTGCCGTCGTGTTGAATCAAAGCAAAATTCATTGAAAAAGAACAAACTGTGTGTTCAGTTATACTCTTGACATATGTCTCTAAATAGATACACACCTCTTACTTAATAAACTTTGGTTGGAACATTTAGAAAAATTTATCAGAGCATAACTTTGTAATCACAGTGCAAAATACATAGGAAATAGTTTAGAAGTAGGGTAATGAAATTTACAACTGAAAGAACTTAGGAGATTGACCAAAACTGAATGAAACGAGCTTTTATTTTGTTTGTCAGAAACATAGTTCAACTGACAAACTCAGTATTTTATTACTCAGTAATAAAATATCTGAGAGAAGAGTGCAATTAAGAAAGGAAAATATAAAAAGGCAATATTTACTGAAAGTATTTAAACTCAGCTGTTAAAACAGGAAATGTAACTTGCAGTTTTAAGCTATGTTTGCAAGTTAAGTACTGTCTTGGATTTAAAGGTGTTTACATATTTGAAGTACGCCCAATTTAAAATAATATGTTCTGACTAATACGTGAATTCCATTATGGTTACACAATTCATTGTTGCTTGTCAGTTTCAATAAAAAAGGGTGAACAGAAGAAAAGGAGTGTACCTGACTCTCACCAGGGAAGGATGGCTTACACATAATGCCCACAGTCCAGAGAGAAGAGCAAAATAGATACATACTTTTGTTCCAAGCAGTTAGAAGATCTGTGTCTAGGTGATATTGTTCAGTTGTTTGTTTTTCTTTTCTGCCAAATTTCATGTGTTTTAGAGTGACTTGCCTACATGTCAGTTTTCATCTGTTCTTGACTCCAAAGAGCAATTTGTTTGGTCCTCTATAGCCAATTTAATCAAATGCATCATTGAAAAAACATTCGTTGCAATCATATTACATTTCACAGGGAGACGCTTTGATGAGCTAGATTTTCATCATGCCCTAAATATCACTAGCCATCTGATCAGTCTCAGCTTCATATTAGAGCTGAATCACCCTATACCTCACTTAGAATGGGAAGTTATTTTATGAGAGCAGTGGTGCTCCATCATGGGGCTCATTGGAATCACTGTGGAGCTTTCTAAACGTATGGGCTATGCTTGGCCCTGGACTAGATGTAATGAATAGGACTCCTCCTCACTTTCGTTTCCTTTATTTACCAAGACGAGAGCTCTCCAGTAAGCAGGCATTGCCTAGATTAATGGACAAGAAGCTCCTGTGTAACTTCCCCTCTTGGAAGCTTCCAGTGGGTTCCTATTTGCTGGCTGAGACCTGTGTTGGCATCTCCATGTACTTTGTTGTTCTGAAGAAATATCCCCATCTCTGTGAATATTGAAGATAGAACCTATGCAAGAGGGAAGAAAGGAAGATAGAAAATTATTTTAAATCAAGGTGGTTTTTTTTCCCCTGTCTATTGCTTCTACATATACCCAGTTCTTTCCTAGCTTCAACAGATCAGAAGAATCTGAGAAGCTAACAAACTACCTTTATATTGACTCAACACAGACAGTCCCATTGCTTCTCTTCATTTCTTTATAACTTGCTTTGCTAACTGTGTTCTTGTTACTTTTGGTGACTTTGGAGACAGGAGGTAACGGAGTAAAATATGACATGTTAAGTATCGTCATCATTAGTTCCCTTTATTCATGATGAGATAAAGTGGGATGAAAATTGTTTTATCGTATATTTCAATCAAAAATTCCCAGGGCTTCCCTGGTGGCGCAGTGGTTGAGAGTCCGCCTGCCGATGTAGGGGACACGGGTTTGTGTCCCGGTCCGGGAGGATCCCATGTGCCGCGGAGCGGCTGGGCCCGTGAGCCATGGCCTCTGGGCCTGCGCGTCCGGAGCCTGTGCTCCGCAACGCGAGAGGCCACAGCAGTGAGAGGCCCGCGTACCGCAAAAAAAAAAAAAAAAAAAAAAAAAAAAAACCAAAGTTTTTGTTGTATTTTCACTAATAAATGATATTTCTTGCTCTTATTTGTCCCAAGGAATCAATATCTCTAAGAACAGAAGTGCTCTTATGCATTATGTAGATTATAAATTTAGGCTCTCATATGCTTCACACTTTTACTAATTCACAGGTAGAAAATCTGAATTTAGGTGTTTTTATTTCCCCAGAAGGACTTAGCATGTAGGAGAATGTGGTAAAGACTAGGGAAGTGTTCATCAAACTCATTTCTTCTTCTTTCTGGCACAAAGCTTGACTACATTTCTCAGTCTCCCTTGAGATCAGGTGCATGACCACATGACTGAGTTCCAGCCAATGGGATGTGAGCAGCAGTGACGTGCCCAGCTCCCAGGGTGGGCCCATAGGAAACCTGGCAGCTCTTTACTCCTTCCCCCAGCTGGATATCAATGCCCAGTGAGGTCTCGGAATCCGTATTTGAGGAAGGCACAGTCTAACCATCCTGGGACCCTGAATGACCTCCCGGCCCCAACCCGCCCCCATACCCCTGCCTGGAACCACCTGGACTGTTTTCCTGAAGGAGAAGTAAACATCCATTGTATTTAGGCCATTATACATTTGGGGGCTCTGTTTGTTAATAGCACTTAGCCTGTGTCACCTAATACAGGGACTAGATAATGTTGAGAAATTAGAAATGAAAACAAAGACAGTTTCATGGTTTTTAAGAAGACTATTTTAAAGTAAGCCCAAGCTTTAATAGAGCCTAAGAACAGGTTGTGCTTCTAGGTCCTATGGTCCATGATGGTGTGAAAAACAGTAGAAAAAACACCAGGCCCTATATACTTTTCAGTGACACCTTGCATGCCAAGTTTTGGGAATAGAACAGATGCAGAACTCTTCTAAACACATCTTTGTCTCCCGCTGAGGAGCTGAGATCCAGCCTCGAGTGACACATCGAGACACAGATGTCTCTGCTCCTCTCCAGAGCCCACCTCGGTGGAGGCAGCCTCCCTTCATAGCACAGGACGCTATGCTATGAAGAGAGACGCTACATAGCAAAAAGCCATTCAATCTGTAGAATGAAGCTGCTACTGGAATTCAAAATACGATTAGTGTTATTCCTGTGACAGGTTTATTGAACCAATGTTTGATCTTGAATCTCTTAGGCCATTGTTCTACAGTCATCAAGACAGTATTGTACTGGCACAAAAACAGAAGTATAGATCCATGGTACAGGATAGAAAGCCCAGAGATAAACCCACGCACACATGGTCACCTAATTTATAACAAAGGAGGCAAGGATATACAATGGAGAAAAGACGGCCTCTTTAATAAGTGATGCTGGGAAAACTGGACAGCTACGTGTAAAAGAATGAAATTAGAACACTTCCTAACACCATACACAAAAATAAACTCAAAATACATTAAAGACCTAAATGTAAGACAGGACACTATAAAGCTCTTAGATGAAAACAGGAAAAACACGCCTTGACATAAACCACAGCAAGATCTTTTTTGACCCGCCTCCTAGGGTAATGAAAATAAAAACAAAAATGAGCAAATAAGACCTAATGAAACTTAAAAGCTTTTGCACAGCAAAGGAAACCATAAACAAGACGAAAAGACAACCCTCAGAATGGGAGAAAATATCTGCAAACAAAGCAACTGACAAAAGATTAATCTCCAAAATATACAAACAACTAATGGAGCTCAATATCAAAAAAACAAACAACCCAATTAAAAAATGGGTGGAAGATCTAAACAGACATTTCACCATAGAAAGCATACAGATGGCCAAGAGGCACATGAAAAGATATCACTAATTATTAGAGAAATGAAAATCAAAACTACAATGAGGTATCACCTCACACCAGTCAGAATGGCCATCATCAAAAAATCTACAAGCAATAAATGCTGGAGAGGGTGTAGAGAAAAGGGAACCCTTTTGCACTGTTGGTGGGAATGTAAATTGATACAGCCACTATGGAGAACAGTATGGAGGTTCCTTAAAAAACTAAAAATAGAACTACCATACGACCCAGCAATCCCACTACTGGGCATATACCCTGAGAAAACCATAATTCAAAAGGACATGTACCCCAATGTTCATTGCAACACTATTTACAATAGCCAGGAAGTGGAAACAGCCTAAGTGTCCAATGACAGATGAATGGATAAAGCAGATGTGGTACATATATACAATGGAATAATACTCAGCCATAAAGAGAAACGAAATTGGGTCACTTGTAGAGATGTGGATGGACCTAGAGACTGTCATACAGAGTAAAGTAAGAGAAAAACAAATATTGTATATTAACACATATATGTGGAGTCTAGAAAAATGGTGCAGATGAACCTATTTGCAGGGCAGGAATAGAGACATAGATGTAGAGAACGGACCTGTGGACACAGGGTTGGGGGTGGTTGGGGGGGTGGGGCGAATTGGGAGATGAGGATTGACATATGTACACTACCATGTGTAAAACAGATAGCTAGTGGGAAGCAGCCACATAGCACAGGAAGCTCAGCTCGGTGCTCTGTGATGACCTAGATGGGTGGGATGGGAGGGTGGTGAGAGGGAGGTCCGATAGGGAGGGGATATACATATACATATAGCTGATTCACTTCATTGTACAGCAGAAACTAACACAACATTGTAAAGCAATTAGAGTCCAATAAAAAAAAAACACTGGAATTTCAAAATTTTAAAAAAGTAGAAATAAAGTTTATTTAAGCTGATTATTTTTACGTGAATTTTCAAAATGCTTTTAAACAAATGGATTTACTGTTATTGTTGCCACTGTTGCTGCTTTTGTTTTTTAAATTAATCTAAAAAGCCAGTATCTGTTCATTTAGAAAATACAAATGAGCGAAAAGAATAAACTGTCATAATATCATCACTTCAGAATAACCGGGTCAGGCTTCCCTGTGGCACAGTGGTTAAGAGTCTGACTGCCAATGGAGGGAACACGGGTTCGAGCCCTGTCCGGGAAGATCCCACATGCAGGGCAACTAAGCCCGTGTGCCACAGCTACTGAGCCTGCGCTCTAGAGCTCGCAAGGCACAACTACTGAAGCCCACGCGCCACAACTACTGAAGCCCACACACCTAGAGCCCGTGCTCCTCAACAAGAGAAACCACTGCAATGAGAAACCTGCGCACTGCAATGAAGAGTAGCCCCTATTCGCTGCAACTAGAGAAAGCCCGCCCACAGCAACGAAGACCCAACGCAGCCAAAATTAAATAAATTAAATAATAATTTTTTTTTAAATCAGGGTTTTTCTATGCATCCACATGCTTTACTTTTACAAAAATGCAACAATTATTTATATTCTGATTATAATCATCTTTTTATGAACGTTAACTAAAATGTTCCCATCACAATATATCCATAGTACAATATCATTGTTAAAAGATTAAAAGAATTCAAGTGTATGATTATAACTTAATATAATCAATCTGATAGACATTTATGTTGCTTCCAGTTTATTTTGCTTTTAAATGTATTTTCATGGGCATCCATGAAATTTCCTAGAAGTAGAAAACTGCTGATTTATATACACAGCATCAAAGTTTCCAGTCATCCATTTAACAAATGAGGACTGACTTTTACACCAGGCAGTATTCTGGACACTTGGAATTCAACAGTTTAAAAAAAAAAAGAAAGAAAGCATCTCTCCCTTGTGGTTCTTACATAGTAGTATATGGGAGGGTTCATCTCCCTGAACTCATGATATCATTGGACCTTTAAAAATCTTTTTAAATCTTTATTAAAATAGTTATTTTAATGTTTTACTGCTAATATTGATTATTTTTATAATTGCTTACTGGTTACTTGGTTTTTTTTTCTTTGATTGCATCTGCCAACCAACACCTGTGCATACTAGTATAGGGCAATAATCTTCACAGGAAAGAAGAATTATTTACAAAATGTGTGGCTAGTTGTAAATATTTGTTATGGTAATTTAGACCTTTTAAAGTAGAAGTAGACCTTGAAAACAAATAATCTGCAGATTTCCTTTTAAAAATTCACCAAGTCAAATGATCTAAAAGATATAAAGACTGAATGTGCATCATGTGGCTGAAGAGAACCACTTTTCTTCTGGGTATTATTTTTTAATTGCGTGCACTTAAAAAAGCTGATATCTTGAAGTTAGAAATCTTTTAGTTAGGAATACCGATTAACCTCTTCCAAAAACTGCTATACCTACAGAACCAGCAATTTAAAATTCACAAGTGCATTTTCACTTTAGTTATAATTTATCATTTCTGTCTTTCATGACTAGAAAGGCACTGGGCTAAAATAATTCTCCAGGACCTAGTCTTCCCAGAGCTGTGTCTGCTGGGCTTGAAAAATGCTATCTAGATATTTGCAGTTTAGAAGAACCTGTTTTGCAGATGGTGGTGGTGATACTTCCTTCTCCCATCCCTGTAGCTCTTGTTAGTCACTGATCAGCAGTGGAGACAGACGTGAGGAACCTTTCAGAGATCCTTGGTTTGCTCAGGGTGGCGATCTCTCTCCCGGCTCTTGATTCAGAGTCTCCGTTTCACCAGCAACCCTACTAGCCCTGCTGAGAGTCTGTAACAGGGTGGATAGGACAGGAGAGAGGCTGCTGTGATTTAGACGCTTCCTATCTTTACTGACATTTTCTCTGAAATAGCTAACAAATTTTAAAGCGCCTAGCAGTGCACTGCAGGACACACTAGAAGCATTCCAAAACACTTCTTGCTTTCCTGTGCTTTAATGCTGGTTCCCATTTGTTGTGTGCTGTGTGCCAGGAATAAGATAAGTATTTAAAAGCTCATTAAAGTCCTTTACAGTGGTGCTATTATTTTCCCCAATACACACATAAGGAAATGAACCCATGAAGAGGTCACATAATTTGTCTAAGATCATCTGGTTAATAAATAACAGTACCTAAGAATTCTGAAACACAACTTCTTTTTGCCCCTGTCATGCACTGGTGGGCTGCATCTTCGTACAACCCCACAGAAAAAAATGGAAATCTAGAAATTTTTTTTTCTCTCAGTAACAGGCAGCTCATTGGATTTTCTTCAACCTCTGTAGTTCTCTCTGTAGCCCATGATACAGATACCCAGTGATCTTACCGGCTGCCCAGAGAGACACTAGGAGGGATTGCGTCTTGATACTGAAATGAAAAGACCCCATAAGAAAAATCTGTAGTGGAAATTTAGCTTAACAACCGGATTTCCAAGGTCCTTTACTGGTATTAAAAGCTGAATTGTGTTTCTACCCAACCAAATTCATATGTTGAAGTCCTAATTCCCAGTCCTAATAACCTCAGAATGTGGCTGTTTTGGAGATAGAACCTTTAAAGAGATGATTAAGTTAAAACAAGGCCGGGCTTCCCTGGTGGCGCAGTGGTTGAGAGTCCGCCTGCCGATGCAGGGGACACGGGTTCGTGCCCCGGTCCGGGAAGATCCCACATGCCGCAGAGCGGCTGGGCCCGTGAGCCATGGCCGCTGAGCCTGTGGGTCCGGAGCCTGCGCTCCACAACGGGAGAGGCCACAACAGTGAGAGGCCCACTTACCGCAAAAAAAAAAAAAAAAGGCCATTAGGGTGGGCCCTAATCCAATATGACAGGTGTCCTTATAAGTAGAAGAGATTAAGACACAGACATACACAGAAGAAAGACCATATGTAGACACAGAGAAGATGGCCATCTACAAGTCAAGCAGAGATGCCCTCAGAAGAAACCAACCATGCAAATACGTTGATCTTGGACTTCTAGCCAAGAATCATGAGAAAATAAATTTCTGTTGTTTAAGCTACCCAGTCTGTGGTACTTTGTTATGGCAGCCCTAGCAAACTATTACAAATGGAGTTGGATAATTACTAGTCTCTGAAATGAAGAGCTTTCCTGATAATTCAAAGTTTCCCTTTTAAAAAATCAGAAATCTGGGCTAGACAAAAACAAATAATCATAGGTCAAATCCAATAGGAAGAATTTCAAGTGATTTCACAAAGTATTTTTCTCATACTGGGATTTTATTGCCCCAAATGGAACTTGACTGAGAGACTCAGTGACTGGGGCCTTGACATCTTACATCATACAGTTGAGTTTGGCTATGCTTATGGTAACAGTGTTTGATGGGAAGCAAATTCTGAAGGAGAATGCCTTCTGGGTTTCTTCACACAGCTACTTGAGTACACTTACTGTGGAAAAAATAAACCTTTGCAGTCTCACTATGGATGGGCGAATGCACTAGTGCCTGAGAAGTGATGCAGTGACTGCTCTTAAAATCAGAAGTGAATATGTACATGACTAATGCAAAGGGAAAGCTCAACAGAAAGAGAAAAAAACTGAAGTACAAATTAAACCTTCTCCAAAGACATTAAAAGGAATTGTCTCTAATAGAAGTCCCTTTGACGTTCAGTTCACTAAATACTTTTAAAATGCATGCATAGAACTATGGGGGAAATTAGAATTTAGAAATTAACCTTGACTCTGACCTCAAATCCTTCTTGATATGATATGAGAAAAAAGATACAGAAACAAATAGCCATAATTTCATGTAGTCTTTGATAAAATCAGTAATGGAAATAAACATTATAATGAAATCACGGAGGACAGAGAAGGTTGCTTTCGCTGGGGCATTGGACAAGACCGGCTGAGAGAGCCGTTCATGGCGAGTCTGGAGACTTGTAGCATTTGCACAGGTGGGGTTGCAGAGAGAGGGGCTTTCTAGGCAGACGGATTAGCACAAGGAAAAACAGATGTTGCTGAGTGCAAATCATGTTCAGTGAAAAAGTAGGAATCTGACCTGCTTACTTTAGGAGAAGTGTTGAGAGCATGGGGCCATCGACCCCGCACTTGGAGATAAAGGACTTGGATTTGAGTCCTGTGTTCCCCATTTACTAGATTTATAACCTCAGTCTCCCTGAGCCTCAAGTCCCTCATCTGTGAAACAGAGAATGATTCACACCCCACGATTATGAAGATTAAAAGTGAGTCCCCTATGTGAAATCTCCACTTAGCAAGAGCCGATATGCAATAAAAACTCAGCAAATGTTAACCGAACCTCAGGAGTTAAGATTTGATTCTGTAGTACGTGGGGAGCCGATAAGGTTTCTGAGTGTGAACGTGAGATGAGACATTTGGAAATTTATCCCAGTATTACTGTGTGGAGAATGAATTAGAGGGCAGCCACTGTGCAAGAAGACCCATTAAGCAAGGGTTAACAATAGCACACCTTGAGGCAGTCGGAGCCTGAAGCGGGTCTCTGCTGGTGGGAATGGGAAGGCGGTGATGGGTGAGAGGCTTCCAGGGCAAATGGCACTGGGATTTGCATCCTGGAACACAGACTGCTTTTCAGAAAATTAAATTCTCGTCCTGTGGCTCTTTTCTCAAGTAGTAGCTTGAACTCTATCGAGCTAGCTAACCTCTGTGGATTCCCAGCTTTCTCATCTATGAAATAAAGAGATTGGAAAATCTCTAAGTATTCTTACAGCACGAGAATACTTCATGCCTATTTGAATCAATGAAATGTGTTAAGCTGATTCGATGAGAAAGTTAAGAGCATAAGCGAGGTGGAGAAATTAAAGGCAGCATAAAGAAAGCAAAAAGCTTTAAACATGAGTTAGTAGGTCAGTAGATGATGTCATTACTAGGAATATGGAAAAGGAAAACGAACGGGTTTGGGGGAGAATATGATTAATGTCATTTCTGACCATTTAAAGGGCTGTCCTTCAATTAGATTTGTGGCTTCGTTTTCATCAAATTATTTATTTTATATTGTCTTCTATATCACATAAGCATCAGATTTGAAAGCAAAATTTTTTAACTTATAGATTCTTTTCATTGGCGATTCGACCAACAGAGGGATAATGTACTATCTGATCGAAAGATTGAATGAAACCTTTCAAGAATGGCAGAAGGTGCATGGCACTAAATTCTATCACAACGTCAATGGTGGGAAGACTTTGATCAGCTATTCCTACTATCCACAGTTCTGGATAAGCCCTTCGTTGAGACCAACATTTGAAAAAGCCCTTGAACATCTCTTGCAAAGGTACAGTGGAACTATTTTGAATGAAACAATACCACAATGGATTGATGTTTTACTAGCTGTCGTAATTGTTTGCTGTATATCAAATGCACTGAAAAGTTTAAATACCAAGTAATATGGCTGAAAACGAGTTAGAAATGACAGGGAGGTCCTGTGATCAGGATGCCAGATATGGTTCAATGAAATGTGAGGCAATGCTGTTAAAATGTTTACCATCTGTTTCAAGGCAACATGTGTTGTTTTTCTTTCAGATCACATCCCCTGGAGAATACCAGCCAGACTGTATTAGTCGTTGGTGGTGTTCAGTGGCTTAATTCCAATCACCTGCAAATTATTCACAAGGTTTTAAAGAGGTACATTTCTGCAATAATAATTGCCATTACTGTTCTAAGTAAAAAAAAAAAAAAAAAAGTTACTCGATGTGACAGAATTTTATCAAGATTTTATATAAAGGGCAGCTTGTAATTTAGAATCCAGTACTTAAAGTCTAGTTTAAAATGTTTCAAAATACTTTTATATCCAATCACAAGATGGCTCTTCAGTATGCAAGTTTACATTTACTACAAATCAAAACATGCCCACTGACACGTAAAACTCAATCCACGAAAAAGAAAACAACACTAATATATATTAAACCTATAAAATGAGAATTTAGTCCTATATGCCAATTATCACATTCTAAAGGAATTCCACTCTGCTTATGTAAACACGGACATCCAGAAATGTAATCAAAGTTCATGGCTTGTGTTCTGATTATTTCACAGGGAAAATTTACTCAATATCCTTGTGATCATCAAAACTCTGGGAATTGGATTTCATCTGCCGGTGGATGGAGTACACTTCCTGACGCAGGTAAGCCCATTTTCACCAGGCTGTGTGAACTTCAAGTTTCCTATAAGGATCCTTGCTGGTGTCTGAAAAAGGACCCAAAAGGCACTACATAATATTAAGCAACCTTCATAAAATTCAAAGGAGATGATATACTTAAGGATTATGATTATAAATCAGATATAATTATTCCTGGAAATAAAGGGACTACAGCCCATAAATATGTCATAAATAATGCTTTGAGTTCATAAAAGAAGAAAGGGGGTACCAGAGTTTGAAAAGATAAAGACTTGAGGGGTAGACGAGATGGATCATGCTTTAAAGTATCTCCTAACCTCAGTAATGTTTCACACACCGTTAAGGGCTCATGCTGAAACACATGTGAAATTGTCAGCATCAATGAGTATTTAGGAAAAGGGTGTCTTTTTAAGATGATTTCTGACTGATTGCTTTAAAAAATCAGTAGTATTTTTAAAGTAGTATCATTCGTTTTGCCTCTGGTTGGATATTGGTCAATGAAAGGAGTTAGAGGCCTCTGACCGGTTCTTATAGAAGACAGTAACGAGTTAGTCTCAACACTAAATAGAAGTCTCAGAAAAGAAAGGAAAGGCAACATCTGTAGCTAAGAGAACCAGCTGCCCTTGCTCAGCAAGAAGAGTTCACAGGCAGCCGGGTTTGTGTGCAGTTGCTCAGGGGAGCTCGTGGGGGGGCACTGGGAACTGGGGAGACAGGAGGCTGTCCATTTAATGTGTAAACCGAGTGAGATTTATTTTTGTGTCAATTACGAGCGCTCCTAGCTTTCTCCGACAGGGATTACAGGATCCTCCTCTCCTTTCTCGAAACTTTGCCTGCCTGGCCGCCAGATCTGTGATGCCAAAGCAGGAGAACTGGTAGAAAGTGGCCCAAATAAAACCTCCAAATTCAGCCTCTTGGAGTCAGGAGGGGTTAAGGTCATTTAAAGTGAGTTGAGTCATTTAGCATCTGGGGTAGATGAAGGGTTTGAGATGGTCGGGGATTAGGAGAGGGGTCTTTTGATAATCGTCTCTGTGGGTTATGAGTTGAATCTCCTTTCATGTTATTTGGAAGCTGCAGGTCACATTTGTAATTCCTCCTTGAGGACTCTGGTAGCTCCGCTTTGCTTCCGTGACTGTGGCTTCTCGCAGGAACTGGAGTACTTGTGATGCCTACTTCGATTTAGAATGAACTCATCTCTGCCAGCAGTTCTTCGGCACTTACCTTGCGCCAGACACTGTTAACCATCGTGCTTGCCACCAGGGCTTCCATTGTGCTCATCAGTCCTTGCAAAATGGGTGAAAACTAAAGGAGGGAAGAAGAGGAGGGGGAATGATAAAACAAAAGAGAAAAGGACAAGAGCGAGTGGAGGCAGAAAAGAACTCTGAACTTGTCATCAGACACTGCCATTCATCGTCCTCATCGTGGCCACTCAAGATGTGGCCTCCGCCTTCCTCGGTAGACTAAGTCCTTGCTTCCACGCATATGCACACGTGTACACACACACACGCGCACACACACACACACACACACACTCCACACCGAGTGTTTCAGCTCCTCAAGCATGCCATGCTCTCAGTCACCTCCAGGTCTTGGAAGTCACTGTTCCCTCTTCCCAAAGAACACTCTCCCACTACCCACTCACCTGGGTAACTTCTGGTCACCCTTCAAGTGTTAGTTTAAATCCAGTTTTCTCTGGGAAGATTTAATTGACGTCCTGGACTCAGTTGGCTTTTCCTGCTATGAGCTCCTTTAACATTGTCTGGTGTCCTCATCCAGGTCCCTCAACAGATACCAGCTTTGGTTGTCTGTCTCCCCTGCTAGACTAATCTCTGTGGGAGCCGGCATGGGGGAGGGAAGTCTGCATGGCTCACTCTGGTACCCCAAATGCAAAACACAGTGCTCAGCACATAGGAGACTCTCAGAAAACCTCTCACGCATGAATGATTGAGTGACGTTTTGTAGGATTTGCTTGCTCCCAGATGGTCCCTTCAGGGCTGAGACATTCATTCCTCTGGGCTGCTGCGGGTGTGACCTGAGTCCCAGCAGGAATTGCCTTTTGGGCAGAGCCTCAACCAAGACTCAGCCCCCTTTCCTTAATTTGGGCCATCTCAGAAGGGCCACCCCAGCTCTAGAACTCCCGGTGGGATCAGCAAAAGCCTCTGTTTCAACGAGGTTGCAGCTCAACTTCCCTCTCTATCCCGCATGTAGGCCCTCACTCCCCTGGAGGAGTTGAACCCAAGGGTGCTTTCCTGGTGGCCTCCTGCATGCAAATTTCTGACTCAGAGTCTGTTTCCC
This sequence comes from Stenella coeruleoalba, assembly GCF_951394435.1. Classification (NCBI taxonomy): domain Eukaryota; kingdom Metazoa; phylum Chordata; class Mammalia; order Artiodactyla; family Delphinidae; genus Stenella; species Stenella coeruleoalba. The sequence continues at coordinate 76,379,328 of NC_137155.1, forward strand.
AGAGAACTGAACTTTCTCTGTAAAACACTTCCTGTAAAGTTTCCTCTACCTTTTATAACTGGACACATTAAAGTTGAGAGGATACTGTAACCAAACACGAAAAGGCCTACAAATGGCATTGAGCATTATTTTTCAGGGGATGGCAGAGACCAAGTTCCCATCTGTCTCTTTTCCTCCAGGTTTTTCCTTTATGAGCCTTTTCTATTCACTGCATTTATTTGGGGGGCAGGGGGGAGCACTTTTCTTTGAATGTCACATAAAAATAGTTATGCAAGCACAGTGGAGAAGACAGAAAATTAGATGTCTTTGTACTGCTTCTTTTACCTTGCAGGTGGATTAATAAATGCAAGTAATTATTTGCTGTTTTACCTGGAAAATGAAAAAAAATTTTTTTCTTAGTTCTTTAGAAAAGACAAGGGGAGTTCAATTCCCTCCCTGTGTTAGTTTGGGTTCTCAAAGAGACAGACACCATGACAGGGTTAGCCAAATAAAGGGATTTATTAGAAAGAATGTTTGAGAAGAATAAAAAGGAGGGGGCAGGAGTAGGTGAGAACAGTTTCAGACCACACCACCCAATGCATATCACTCAACCTTGCATGAAATATTTTTTGAATGTCTACTCTGTACTGGGAACCGTGTTTGACTGTAATGTGTCTGATATAAAGGGAGTAGAAGAAGGATGGATGAGGTAGGAAGAGTCTCAGACTATGAGTCAGTCTGAGAAAGTCTTGGCCAAGCCGATGAGGCATCCTGGAGCTGGAGTAGTTAGTGGAGGAGTCCCTCTTCTCAACAGTGGACCTGAGCTAGAACCCCCACCGAGCTCCATCATTGCTTCAGACACAGCTGGTGAGGGAGGGAGGAATATGATTTAGAGAAGCAGCAGCTGGAGCCTTCACTCAATTCTGGGGCTCGCCAAAGCACACTCCCACTCTCTGTTTTCCCACCCTGTTTGCCAACCAGCAAACCTCACCCTGCTCAGGAACCCCTCTTGAAGTTTCCCTGTCCAGCTGTCCCCCTGCCCCTGCAGAGCGATTCCCTTTTCTCTCCCAGCCCAGAGCCTAGTATATTTACCTCCAATAAAGGACTTAGTAAATATTTACATATACATTTCTCCTATTTGAATGCAATGTCTTAAGAGCAGGTACCATGGTTTATTATCCTTGTATTCCTGTCCCCCAGCACAGAGCTAAAAACAAAACATACTAATTAATACTCAAATGCCTAAAAGAATTCAAATAGATGGAGCTAGAATTTGTGATTTTCAAGTCTTGGTTTTTAAATTGAGAATCTTAGCTACTTCAGTAGATCTCTGTGGGCAATAAACCTAACTGCTTTTCATAGAAGAAAAAGTTCCAAACTGTGTGTCACTATAGATATTGATATATTGCTATTTTATATTTACATCAATGTTTATATAAGGGGAACATGAAAATTGGAACACATCTTAAAGAAATTAATTCTTTATCTTACAATAAGATCAATCTTTAAAAAGACAATTTACATGATTTTACCTGAATTATTAAATCATAAAAGTCTTCTTAATCAAAATTCTCATTGTTCTCTTTTCCAATACAGAGTGAAGTTCAGAATTTATGGAAAGAAAATTTGATGATTCTGGAAGCTGCAAAAAAATACGGCTATGAAGTGGTTGACACATTCACTATAACCATGGGGCGATACAAAGAGTTTTTGCAGGGGACGTGCGGATGTCATTTTCATGAGGTATTTATGCTGGCTCTCTGATTTTTGTAGCTTTTGATTCTTTTAAATTTCTCATTATATCTTTAATTGCATTGTCAGTCTTATTTTGCATTAAAGAAACCATGTCCGGAGGAGATTAAACGATGTGTTCATCATCACTCCGCCAAAGCGTGTAGCAGGCCCAACTCGAGGTCCTACCAAATGAAGTGTGTTAGAATAATTACTGTTTATGTAGACACCTGAAAACCAGAATCACTGGTCAACACAGGCAGGAAGATGGGAACCTGGAGAGCACTTGTCTTTTCTAATAGATCCCAAGCCTTCCCATCAGAAATTGTATCCAAAGAAGGTGGCAAATGTCTTAGTGGAGCTTGAAAATCAAGGCTTCCTCCACTGGTTTATCCGATGCATTAACCAGAGGGCCTGTGGTGTTTGTTTTCTTGTTTTCCTTTCTTAGGTTTGGTTTTTTGTTTTGTTGTTTTTTGTATTTTGTTTTTTTTGGCTGCACTGCGTGGCTTATGGGATCTTAGTTCCCAGACCAGGGATCGAACCTGGCCCCGGCCCAATTCTAACCACTGGACCACCAGGGAATTCCTGGAAGGCCTGTGTTTTGAATAGTTTTTCCTTCCTAGTGGTGGAAATGATTTTATTTGTAGCCAGTAATTAAATAGTCTTAGCTGAGAAGGTGATAGCAGCAAATTTTTTTTTTCCTTCCCCCGGCCCTGCCCTTTCAAACTCTGTGGATTATTTCCTCCCTACACTTGCATAAAATCTTGGTAAGTCCCAATATTTTAAAGCCGCTTTCAGATAATAATAGGACTCCAATCACTTTCAGGCACAAGGAGACTCTCACTTCAGTACTAAAATTGCCCAGTCCTGTGTTATAACCACATGAAGGTATTTCCTTCCCCCAGCTCAGGCCTGCCTCAGTCTCAAAAGCCCAAAGTAAGAGAGAGGGTGCAGGAGTCTCCTTTCCTTTTTCCCCCATCATGCTTTGCTACTCTTCTCCCATCCCTTTCTTCATTGGGTCAGGTCAGGGAGATGTTAAGGGCAACAAAAGTCTGACCTGAGTGGCATAAGCATAACCCATCGATGTGCTTTCTGGGCATAACATGCTGGTTCTTTCTTTTGAAGGTGCTCTTGTGAACTTTCTTGAAGACACTCCCACCGAGCCCTCTGATAATAGCTTCTTTGACAGAGGCAGTGTCTCCCTTACAGCTGCATTCCTTCCTTGCCGCCTTGGCTTCCAACTGTCCATCCCTCTGTTGCGGGTCACCTTGCTTCTCCAGGCTTCCTCTTGGAAAATATTCAGCATAGCACCAGGCTCGCTCTACTTAGTTGTCCACATTTGGTCCACAAGAAACACCCATGCATCCTTGCTCTGCTGTTGCTAGAAATACAGTGAGCTCCCAGTGCAGCCCTGTCTCTTTTTTCTCTTTCTCTCTCTAGCTCTCACTCTCACTCTTGCTCTCTCACGCTCTCTGCCACCTTAAAGCTGATCTATAGCCATGGTGTCTCATACCAGTTCTAACGCTTCCAGTCCCCAAAGGACACAGCTGAAACCACGATGGAGATTGTCTCGTTTGACCGTCCTGTCAGATACCGATCCAGTTGTTCTTTCTGGTGTGGCCCCCTTTGTAAACCAGAGTGCAGTCATGAGTGGGTTGACTAGTGAGGTGACAACTAGAGGTTTCTTCTGATCCTGTTTTTCAGCCCTAAGATGACTGTCAGAATCCATCTCGATCCTCAGATGTTTATGAATGTCCAAAAGTTATTGACACTGCATTGGTCCTTCTGTATGTTCTGCGAGTGAATTCATGTTATATTTTTGTGTGGCAATGGAACTACGTCTCAGAGAAGCGAGAGCCTCCACCAACAGCTGAGGGCATCGCATTTTAGCAACTTGAAGCTTGGCCATGCTGTTGCAGATCAGATTTTTAAGCCGTAGGATACTGTGTGTCTACTTACTTCTTCCATAAGAAAATATTCTTCCAATGCCTTTCCTATTTGCAAAAGGTCAAGGCTTAGAAATATACAAGGGCAGGTAGCTTGAAAGAGGAAGAAACTGAACTTGCGGCTGAGCCAGCCTAGTATCACCATAAACATTTTGGCTGTAAAAGCAAGCCAAAGGTTGCCAAACCCACAGAAAATGGGGGCTTTGAAAGACAACATACATATGACAACATACAGAGGTTTTTTGCCTCTTTTAGAAAAGGTGTACTTATTTACTTTTACATAATGTGTCTCCAGTTAGTATTTGGGGAGGGGGTGCCTGTTTTTCTTTTTTCAGCTTTAGTGCTCTGGAAGTCTAAAAAAGAGAAGTCCTCTACAGATTTCCCACATGGCTCCAATTAAGAACAAAATATGCGGGAATTCCCTGGCCGTCCAGTGGTTAGGATTCCTCGCTTTCACTGCTGAGGGCCCGGGTTCGATCCCTGGTCGGGGAACTAAACTGCCACAAGCCACACAGTGCGGCTAAAACAAAATAAAAAATAAAAACAGAAGATGCCCTTCCCACATGATTGTCGCAGGATCAACCAGTTGACAGTAAGAGTCATGGAATTTGAGAACTACAGTAAAGACTCTTTGAACCATCAGAACTAGAATACTGGCTTATAATTATTACTAATAAAAACCATCCTTAATTTCCATAATCATGATTTAAGCACGTCGGGTAAAATTACTTCGCTTATTTGATTTTATAATTTTTGTGTGCAATTATTATACACAAATTGTGTTTTATTAAACCCTATTTCTAATGTGTGCCACCTTGATGGCAAGCTATATAGGTATTGCCCAGATTATCTCTGTTGATTCTCGAGCAGTGTTATCCATTTTGATGTTTTCATGTTGGAGCTGAAATACTTCTGGAAGCATTCGCCTTTCCAGTTACAACATGGAACTGATAAGATCATCTTTCTCAACTGACTCCCTTTATCACAAAGTCTCTAAACCCATTCATCACTTGGGCATAATTGTTGCTTAACTCTTGAACAATTTGTACCACTTGTACCTCAGGAAGTTTCCAGTGCTGACACGGATGTTTTATAATCTTTCTAAACCATCACCCAACATCTTGAGTCACTGTTAGCTTATTATAAACAATCAAGAAAATCGAAAGCTTTTTGCAAAGGATGATTTGATGATGAATGTGGCAAGCCAAGAAAACGTAGATTACTCGTCTCATACAAAACATTAAAGGCAGAAATTCATTAATAACAACCATTTCTTCCTCTGTGCTGGACTCAGGAGCTGGGAAAGGAATTTGTTGTATAGTAAAAGCAAGCATTAAGATCTACTGTATTAGAACAATAAGATTTTGGGTTTGGGAGCCTTATATCTTCTGGTGTTCAATTAAACCATTCCCACTATAGATTCATAGATACCTGAGAAGGATTGCTGTAATCATCACAGTAAGATCTTGATGTGTTCTCTTTGATTTGTGGTGAGAATTCTATCCTAGACATAACAAACCTGCTCCAGTGGGCTCTTGCTGCCATAGGTGAGATTAAAGGTCTTGGGGTGTCTCTTTCATCTGTCAAGTCACCAAGAGAGGATATGTTGCCACCATGAATCTATAAACAATTTCCTAACTGGTGTGCATCAATTTCGACTAAAATGTTCCTGCTGATTAGAAAAGCAGGTGTTTCTCTTCATGGGTAGAAGTGGAATTTGTTTTCCCAGTGTTTATACAGGACAACAAACAGGATCCAGGTAGCTGTCGCCCAAGAGTGGTTTTGGATGGTGCCTTTAGTTATGTGGCAAACATCTACTGTGAGTGAGCTAAAACCTGGAAAGGATACAAACATATTACCAGCCCAAACCTGGCTGCAGAAGGGGCAAACCCACAACCAATTGTTATGCACAAACTTTCTATGATGTCTCTGTTTTCTGGCAGATGTCGCTCTAGCTTTTGACTCAGTCAAAAACAAAACAAAACAAAGCAAAACACAGAAACCCTCCAGCATCACCGCCCAGCTCTAATATCCACAGGTTTCCTTTGATTCTTGCACCTTGGAAAGAAGAGGTTTTCAGTTCTTTGCCAGAGATGATTTCCTGTTATTATTTAATCTTAATTAAATTAACAAAAGCTTATCTGGCCTAGAAATGTTTTCCTTCTGTATTGTGGACCTAAAGGTTTTCTCTTTTTCCTTCAAACTTTCAAAGTTTATTATGAACACAGTTGAAGAAAAAAGCCTTTAAATTCATCTCTCTAAAAAACTGAAATATTGACTTTTCAAGAAAAAATAACTGATTCAAGTATAGTCATCTTACATAGCAGATCCCAGAATTTAACTATCAGCATGGCTATTTTTAATAAGTTAGTAATAGAAATCTAATTCAACAAATTTTTGAGTGTCTGTGTAGGCATTGTACTAACTGCTGTCAAATGAAGTAGTAAACATTTTGTAGAATTCCTGTAAGCGTCTCAAACTCAACATGTTTCCAAATTGAGAATTAATATTCCCTTTACGCTCTCTTGTTCTCTCGTATTCCTGAATTCACTCTCTTGCACTGTCATTTACAAGCTAGGGTCATCCTTGACTCCTCCTTATGTTTCTTCAGCCCCCTAGCAACTTCCAACCAGCTAGTTACCAAATCCTGTTTACCTCGTAAATATTCTTCCAAGTCTTTCCCCTATACTCTGTTCCAATTGCCTCGACCACATTTATTCTTTTACTTAATTGTCCAATATTTATCTTTTGAGTCCAGTTCTTGAGCTAAACAGCAGTAATGCAAAAATAAATAAGATACATTTTCTACCTTTAACACATTGTAGTCAGAGAGTCAGGCATAAAAATCCATACTATGAAACAATACGTTAAAGAGATATAATAAGGTATTATAATAATACCAAGAAGGGGCACCTAATCCAATCTGAGGATTGAGTGAACCTCTCCTTGAAAACTACCCACGTTTATTATTAAAGGATGAGTTGGTCCTAGTCAAGTAGTAAGGTAATAGCAGAAGGAACCATTCCAACCCCTAAGACAATGTGAACCAAAGTAGCTTTGAAATAACCTGATGTTCTCAGGAAATCACAAGCAATTCTATATATTGTAGAACATCAATTATAAAAGGGGACTGGGAAAAGTAGGCTAGGGCCAGATCATGGTAAGAGCTTAGACTTTATCCTCTAAGTGATGGAGAGTCAGTGAAAGGTTTTGGAGAGAAGTGAGATGAGCGCATCTTTGTTTCAAATAGGTTAAGTCTGAGAACCATGAGGAGGGAAGATTTGAAAAGGACTCAGCCAGGGAGAGAAGTTAGGAGACTTTTTCAGAAGTCAGGTAAGAGATGATAAAGGCTCACCCAGACCTGGACAGAGACAGCAATCATAAGAGAGAAGCAGACAAATAGAAGCCCTATTAAATATGTATCTGTAGATCTTACGAGTGGCATGAGGGTGTAGGAAGAATCAAAGATGATTCCTAACTTGGGTGACGGATTAGAGAACTGAACCGGCAGTTGAGACATGGAGTAACTGAGAAGCTACAGGCTTAGGGAAAAGATGAATTCCGTTTTGAACATATTGTGTTTGAGATGCCTGTGGGACATCCAGGATGCCTGCCTGCATCCTAACAGGCAGCTGGAGATACACATCTGAAGCTTGAGGGACAGGATGGGGCTGGAGATTAAAAAGTTGGAAGTCCTCAGAAGATAGGTAATAGTCGAAACGATGAAAATAGATCATCCAAAGAAAGTGAGAAGAGTAAGAGGAGTTGAGGAAGGAACCCTTGGAAACACCAATATTTAAGCCAAGTTGGGAGAAATAGGAGCATTTGCATTTAGAGAATAAACTGTTAGAGGAAAGCTCTAGTAGAGTGGGGTACCATGGAAAACCAGAAAGTGAAAATGTGTAAGGAGAGATTGAAACAGGGTTAATGTTGTCCAGTGTAATAGATAACTCTATTAAGACAGGGATTTTTAAATAGTCATTGATTTTTGGCATTGATAAGGTCCTTTCTTACCATATTAAGAGTAGTTTCAGTAAAATATTGAGGACAGGGAGCAAACTACAATAGAATGAAGAGGTATAAGAAGTGAGAAAAGGTAAAACCTTTCAACAAGTAGCAATAAGAAAGAGGGGAAGATATTGGATTTAGAAGAGAAAGTGATCTAGGGGCAGTTTATAGGAGGAACAACTTTGGCATGTTTATGGGCAGAGGGGGAATAGTTAATACTAAGGGGTAGAGTGAGTATACAGGAGCGGGTAGGACTGGTAGAGGAAGGCTCCTGACAATGTGGGAGAGGACCAGGTCAAGGACACTGGTAAATAGTTGGTAGGATGCTGGTAAATGAACAAGGTGAGATGGAAGGTCTTCTTCCCTGTCATTCATTTGCCCTAGACTATTAGAATATCTTCCTCTTGGCACCTTCACTTTGAACTACTTGAGTTCATCTTTCCTGCCCCCACCAGGTGTAATGTTTCTACACTGCAAATGGAATGGTGTCACCTGAAATCTTTCAATGGCTCTGTAACTAAAGAAGAGTCACAGAAGCTTTCACGACCTACCATTCCCACACCCCGTTTTTTGGAAGATAATTCTAAACAGTCCTTTCTGTGTAAAATAATTCATGTTCATTCCATTTGCAAGTGAATTCTAGCCTTTTCTAGTGGCCGATTAGATTCAAGATCGGTGCCTGGTGAGAATGAATTCATTAGCCATAATGGAGCCCAACCTTTCCTGAGATGGATTGGTACAAAATCCTCTTCCAAAGGGACCATCCTCTGTGGAATGGTGGACACCCAATAACATCAGGGTATCTCTCTTAAGAAGGACAGTTATAATGGAGGATGAACAAAGAAAAGTGTCAGTCAGTCTACGTTGCACTGGTACTATATCCCCAGGAGGCAGCTATCCAGCCCAACCTCTGCACTACTGGAACATGGAATGTCAGTATGCCTTAGAAAGAGATGCTGACACATCACTATTTTATCTCATATTCTGTTCAATGAACGCTCATTGCTGGAGGTTTCACTACCAACCTTTAAGTGCCAAGCTGAGATGGACTTTGAACTGCTTTGATTAGCATTTTTCCTACTTTAGGTTTTAGCGTTCTAGCCTGGTGAAAACAGGATCTGCGGTTTGGGAAATACTGTATGCCCTTCCACTTTAAGATTCTTAAATAGTATTAGTATATTAAATGATCCCAAAAGCCCTTACAGCAAAGAAACAGTTTAGCTTAGTTTGACCCAGTTTTTCCCAAAATGTTGGCCACAGAACCACTTTTCTTTTTTTAATAACAGCTATTAACACCTCAGTAAACACACTTTGGGAAAACTAGCATAGACAATAAGGTCTAAAATCACGTTTGGAGTACAGATTAAATGTGGCAGATTGACCACAAGCATTTATCTTCTCTTCCACTTGAAACTCCACGAAAAAGACTTTAAAGACATAAATCTTCACCACCACCACCACCCAAAAAAAAAGACAGAATAAGAAATATAACAGACAGAATTCATTTTAAGAAGTTTGACTTAGCCCGCAAAGGAATTTACAATGTAAAGTGCCTAACAAGGACCTACTGTATAGCACAGGGAACTATACTCAATATCTTATAATAACCTATAATGTAAAAGAATCTAAAAAAGAATAGATAGATAGATACATGCACAACTGAATCACTTTGCTGTACACCTGAAACTAGCACAACACTGTAAATCAACTATATTTCAATAAAAACTAAAAAATATATTAAAAATTGGTTCCTAGCTTTAAAGAATAAAAGTTCATATTTTCCCTAAAAAAATAAAGTGCTTAGAGAGGAGAAACACCAATTATAGGAGGGGCACCCTTGACCCGCGGATCGTCTGAATGGCTCAGACCTGAAGGAGCCACGTGCTGAGGAAGGCAGGGCTACAGCACACGTCAGAAAACAATTGGTTAAAAGTCTGTGTGCAAAACTGGTGGACCCTGAGTCCCTTACCCCAACCCATGCAGTCAAGAACCTACAACCATACATATGATTTCTTTTAAAGTTGAACAGCAGAGAGTCTAGACTCAGAAACACAGGGAAAGCAAAGAGCAAACTAATCTAGAAGCTAAAATCAGAAAGCCAAAAGTGAAATTGGCTGCTGAAAAGTAGAGCCCCCAAACTTCTCCCCAAGCCCCCTACATACCAGCAGTCAGTCAGTCATGTGCCACCTCAGACAGGATGCTGGAGAGCTCTTCTGACAAGAAATGCAATGGCCTAGTAGATCTCTTTTAAAAAGGCTAGGATAGTGCTGGGCAAATTCCTACAGTGATTCCAGCACTGAGAAATGTTGGTCCACACAAATTGTTTTCTAAATAACATTTTAGTGCCATATATATATATATATATTTTTTTTTTTTTTTTTTTTTTTTTGGCCGCTCTGTGCAGCTGCAGGATCTCAGTTCCCCTACCAGGGATTGAACCTGTACCACGGCAGTGAAAACTCAGAATCCTAACCACTAGGCCACCAGGGAACTCCCAATAGTGCCATATTCTTAAATATAAATTCTAAATTCAGGAGAGATGGATGGAAACAAACACCTGTGAGTTAAGATCAAAATAGATTCCAAGACACAACATGTCCATCTAAATAGAGCAGGGAAGTAACGAAGCTTGAAATCGATTAGACTAACAAAGGTTATTCAAATAGTATCAAGAATCCAGTTACATGAATACTCACCCACTTAGGAAACTGAGTTTAAGACAGGGAGTTAGTCTCTGGGGAGCTGCGTAGAAGTGTAAGATAGAACCAACAGTTTAACATGAAATAGGTAAACTACTGATCTGTAGTTCCCTCTAATGAATATTCCCACTTCAGAGCAGAATTTGTTCCCAAAGTCAGGAACTGAGCTCTGACTGGGGACAGGAATGAAAAAGCCTCAGCTGTCAGGTAAAAAGTGTTGAAGATTTGGAGGTAGGATGGGAGACAGAGACATTGCATATCTGGAAACACCAAAAAACAAAATGAAAAAAAGAATCCTCATTCCTAAAGAAAACTTTAGTCTTGCCCTCTAATCCTCAGCATCTTTGACCCATTCAGAAGTTGGACTCCCTTCACTCAAAACATAGCTTGTTTCATGTGGCCATAATTAAATATTGGGGGTGGGGGGGTAGATGAAAGAATTCCTTATTATCTGTAAAAATTGCGTGATTTCCTGAAATGAAATTATAAGGACTGGCTTCTAGCTATTGTTTGTCACTTTATTTTTATTCTATTTCTGTGAATTCTTAAACTAATTTTGCAGCTGGTCATAACTTTTGTGACTGGATCTTGGATTGAATGCAGAATGACAATACCAAATAAAAAGTACTTCAATAGTATACATTCATCTTAAAGGATTGTGTTAGCAGGTTTTGCCTGGTCAAGCTCATGTTTTCTAACCTTAAAAATCCATTACCCTCATTCCTCAGACCCTACCCATGATTGTGAAACACATTTGTAATCAGAGCATTCCCCCCTAATCTGGTCTAGAGATTTTGGAACACTGGCACCACTGAAAATTGTTTTCTATTTTGTTCTGTGGATCTGGAACCACATCAGAAGTTCCTTGGGTGTTATTCAAGTCAAGATCAGTTTTAGAAAAGGTATTTGCTTGTAATCTGCCTGACACTTTTCCAATTCACCAAGCTTTCCCTTTTTATATTGGCTTTTTGAAAATTCATAGTAGACCAGACACTATAAAACTCTTTGAGGAAAACGCAGGAAGAACACTCTTTGACATAAATCACAGCAAGATCTTTTTGACCCACCTCCTAGAGTAATAGAAATAAAAACAAAAATAAACAAATGGGACCTAGTGAAACTTAAAAGCTTTTTCACAGCAAAGGAAACTATTAACAAGACGAAAAGACAACACTCAGAATGGGAGAAAATATTTGCAAACGAATCAACGGACAAAGGATTAATCTCCAAAATATATAAACAGCTCATGCAGCTCAATATTAAAAAAACAAACAACCCAGTCAAAAAATGGGCAGAAGATCTAAATAGACATTTCTCCAAAGAAGACATACAGATGGCCAAGAAGTACATGAAAAGCTTCTCAACACCACTAATTATTAGAGAAATGCAAATCAAAACTGCAGTGAGGTATCCCCTCACACCGGTTAGAATGGGCATCATCAGAAAATCTACAAACAACAAATGCTGGAGAGGGTGTGTAGAAAACGGAACCCTCTTGCACTGTTGGTGGGAATGTAGATTGAGGGTGGGGAGGTGGTGGTGTGATGAGTTGGGAGATTGGGATTGACATATATACACTAATATGTATAAAATAGATAACTAATAAGAACCTGCTGTATTAAAAAAAATTAAATTAAATTTTAAAAAAATGATACAGCCACTATGGAGAACAGTATGGAGGTTCCTTAAAAAACTAAAAATAGAATTACCACATGATCCAGCAATCCCACTACTGGGAATACACCCAGAGAAAACCATAGTTCAAAAAGACACATGCACCCCAATGTTCATTGCAGCACTATTTACAATAGCCAGGACATGGAAGCAACCTAAATGCCCATTGACAGATGAATGGATAAAGAAGATGTGGTACATATATACAATGCAATATTACTCAGCCATAAAAAGGAACGAAATTGGGTCATTTGTAGAGACGTGGATGGATCTAGGGACTGTCATAGAGAGTGTAGTAAGCCAGAAAGAGAAAAACAAATATCGTATATTCACGCGTATATGTGGAATCTAGAAAAATGGTACAGATGAACCGGTTTGCAGGGCAGAAATAGAGACACAGATGTAGAGAACAAACGTGTGGACACAAAGGGGGCAAAGCAGCAGGGGTGGGGGGGGGATGAATTGGGAGATTGGGACTGACATGTATACAGTAATAAGTATAAAATAGATAACTAATAAGAACCTGCTGTATAAAAATAAATTAAATTTTTAAAAAAGGAAATTCATAGTTATTTTAGATGCAGCAATTAATTGACATGGTAACACATTCATTCTGATGACTATTTTATGTGAAATCAATTTTGAGTGTTGAAGTTACATGAATTTAATAGTAAAAGTTGCCATGTACTTTTGTCCTGTAATTTATAACACTTTTTCATTTGTTTGGGAAGTCTTACAATAGCCATTGACCCAAACCAGTCAAGTTGAATTATGGGCATTTGTATGCCTTCTAAAAAGTCTGTGTGCCCAAGTCCTTAATTATATAGAGATGTGGAAAGATATACGATCATAAAGTGGGAGACTTCTTAGCATATAAGAAGCCTAAGAGAAAGCAAAAGTTACTTCTACACACCAAAGCACAGATTTTTTGTTGGACTGAGTCACAGAAAAATGTGATCATCTACATAACCTATAATATCTTATCCCCATTGCAGCCCTTGATTCCAGCTCCAAAATTACTCTCCAAGTTTCCATAGATACTATAATAAAAATCTATTACTGTTTTGAAACACTATAATCCTTACTTAAAAGTCTATTCCTATTTGTAACTTAATCTAAATTTGAACATTGCTGTGAGAAAAAAAAAATTTTATTATTACACTTATACTTGTGATTAGGGAACAATGCTGACCTAACAGGTTATCACACTTTATGGAGACCAATTGTCCTTCACTCTCTCTTCCTAATTTTAAGTATAATTTGACACAGCAAAGTCACAAAAAGAAAATAATGACAACAAAACTAAAGACAAGGAGTTACTTTGGATTATTTTAAAGTGGCAAAAAAAGAACAATAAAACTCCAGCTAACACTCATGTTTCAAGTAATGTAAACATTTCCCCAATCACATGGGTATGTGCTATTAACCATATGTAGTAGTTCCTTTTTCCTCTAGGTAGGTGCGTCTCTTTCTCAGTTGTTGAGTCGGATGCACCCAGATTTAGAGAAGCTTTTGGAAGCGTCAAGACGTTAGTATTTGTCTCTGATTGAGGTGACCACCGTCCACAAACATCTAGAGTCCTTTGTCTCTGGTTCAAGGCCTAAATCTTTCACCATTTTCTAATAGCTCATTTTTGTTGTTTACTACTATCATGCCCCAGAGATAAACCTAACATTTGTATTGCTAACACCTCTCTTTCAAAGCCACATTCCAGTCGCCACTGTAGTTGGAATTTAGTAACCCCAAATGGTCCTCTGATTTTGGAAGGACTCACATGGGCACATTTCTACACATGAGATCAAAGGAAAGAAACAGTTCGCTCTTTACTGTACAGGTATCAAACATCCTTCACTTGCATAACATTTCCAAGACTTAAAAATGTAGCTAATTCCTCTTCCTCCACTTTAGAGTCAGTAAGAGTAGGTAAAGTACAGTAATATTTTGAAACTCAGAGATAGCAGTTTGACGGCAATATCAGACACCAAATTTTACAAATAAGTTCAAAGAAATAATAGCTGTGTGAGCAAGTTATCATGGCCACCATAAATTAGCACTGTCTCCTTAATATACTTACTAAGGAACTATTCATTACACGGAAACAACATGGTGCCTGACCTTGGGGATCTAGTCTCAGACAATGTCTTTGAAGTCATTTCATTCTTGTTTTTACTTCAAGTGTCTTAGACATGTGTCTTTATATAGTCCCCTTGAGGGTAGGGACCATATCTGAATTACTCCATGTGTTTCCTAACACAGAGAAGTCTGAAGATTGAAAGATGGATATTATATGGCAAAAATAAATCATAAATTTTAATTTTGTAAGATACAGCATCACTTTGTTTCTCTTCTGCTTTTCTATTATAAAAGGATTACATGAATTCTTGCTAATGCTAAACATTTTTAAATAATTATATACAATAAAAACAAAAATACTTTTGTTTTTACACTACACACACCCCCTCAATTTTCACTCCCTTCTTCATTGGAGACCCTATTAGCAGTTCGGCACTTAGCTCCATTTTAAACACACACTCTTGATTTTAATCCCGTGTAATTAAAACTATTAGGCTGGGCTTCCCTGGTGGCGCAGTGGTTGGGAGTCCGCCTGCTGATGCGGGGGGCCCGGGATCGTGCCCCGGTCCGGGAGGGTCTCGCATGCCGCGGAGTGGCTGGGCGCGTGAGCCGTGGCCGCTGGGCCTGCGCGTCCGGAGCCTGTGCGCCGCGGCAGTGGGAGGCCCACGTACCGCAAAAAAACAAACAAAAAAAACAACTATTAGGCTGTCAACATTTATGGTCACTGGATTTATATGACATTGGGTGCTATTTAGAACTACCTTATTTCTCTATTAAAATTTTTAGAGAATGGGCAGTTTATAAAATACATTTTAACCTGCAGTGTGAAAATTTCTGTTTTTTTCTATCTCCGTATTGAATTCTTCTTATACTTGCTTATACAGACAACAAATTGAGTCCATGGTAGGTTGATGGTAGACTCAAGTCCTGTTGATGAATGAATATCTGGTATTGAAAGTATCCCCTCATCACTGCTTTTTTTTCTTTCCAAATGGTCTTGGCTATTTTCCTACATTTATTCTTTAAGATCTGTTTTAGAATTCCTTTGTCACATACCCCCAAATCCTGCTGTGATTAAAATTGGAATAGCTCTTTAATTAACTTGGGACGATTTGACATGTTATGTCTTTCCATTTATTCATGTTTTCTTTTATGACTCATTAAATTTTTGACACATTCTTCACCTGTGTCCTATAGATTATCATTGAACTTGATGAAGTTGTTTTAATATTGTAATGAAATCTTTTCTCTAATATATTTCTTATTAATTATTGATAGAATATAGAAAGCTATATAATTTTTAAATATTAACTTTAAAATATCTCCTTATTTTACTGTAGATTTCTTTGAGTTTTCAGGGCAAACAATCATATAGCTACAAATAATTCTTTGGTAATTTCCTATGACAAAATATTTCATAATATTGAAGCTTAACATTCCTGGAATAAATTGTATGTGTTACTAATACAGCCCATAATACTGCTAGAGTTTTTAAATGCTCCTAGATTCCATTTACAATAACATTTTGGGAGGATTTTTTATGTCTGTGTTTTGACAAATCAAAATTGAAATCATTCTTTCTCTGTAGATTCGTCAGCTTTTAGGATTCATCAGGGTGATACTGGCTTAACAAAGGAATCGGGAAACTCATTATCTTCGATTATTTCCTGAAAAATAGTTTTCAAAGGAAACCAACTGACTTAGGTATTGTTGGGCCAATCCCTGGCGTGGCTGTGTAGGGGTCAATCTCATATAGCATAATAGAAGTTTTCCCTGTAGGAGGCATTAGGCTGGTCCTCAGAAGCTGGTGGAGACGCCATCATTCCATCTTCCTTTCTCAGAGATCATCTTAGTGATTTAAAAATAGAAGTATATCATCAACCTTCCCACTGTGATCTAGCAAAATACTGACACTACTCCCAAGTGGAAGCTACATGCTTCAGCAAATACACTGGAAACAGGTATTTTTTGTATATCCCTTTTATGAGTCACTTTCAAGATTACTGTAAGCATTTAAACTAGCATTATCCAACACTGGTAATGCAACATTAAATGCAACCCTGAAATCACACAAAACATTAAAATTTTTAAGGAATATGACCTTTTTGCATTGGGATGAACCTTTTTTTATTTTTCATGTAATTAGCATGCAGATCATCAGGCAATTGAAAAAGCCAGAACTTAAGATAACATTATATAAACAAAATTAACCTTATTTTGGCTTCAGAACATTGGAATAATATTTTTTCAGGGTTGACTGTAATATTTATGCTTCAGCGTTTCCTTAAGTAAACTTCCTTAAGAATGTTCACTTATCTTGCTATAGGTGAATACAAACCTCCTCCAAAATGGACAAAACCTTCAGGAAAACATTGGTGCACCTCCCCAGCCTATCATATTTAAAGTTATTGTACAACCAAACAGACGTAGAAGGAGCGGTGCATAATAGAAACTCACAACGTCGGGACCTGGAATATTAATCAGTGGTTAACTGCAGACTGAGCTGTAAATTACGATCCATAGGGATTCCTCACCACAATCCGCTGATTTCACTGAACTTCTTAAGAGTTACTTCATCTGAGGGCCTGATCATGAAAAGCCAAACCTCCCATAGTTACAAAAAAACAATTCATTTATTTGGGGTTAGCAGGGTATATTGTCTTTAAAAGGCATTCCTGTTATATTTGTCTTCAAAATGGGAATAGCTTCAATGTTTTTACGATTACAAAGTAATGCACATTCATTGCAGTAAAATTAAAAAGTCAAGACCAAAAATTTACGAAGAATACATTTTAAATTGCCTATAATTCGTCCACCTAAAGATCACTGCTCTTAACCTTTTGGGGTAGACTGTTATAGAATTTCTATTCAAACAACTCTTCTAAAATGGTTCCCTCTAACTTACAACATAACTAAAAATACCTACCTTCGAAATAGACCGCATGCTACTTTTTTCAAATATTCTATATTGTTGGAACTGTTTTCATCGCATTCTTTTATATGGGATCAAAAAATATGTACCTAAATCATTACATAGCCCTCAAAAGAATTTTAAAAATCCATATGTGCTAGTGTTGCTTTCATTAGTCATCAGTAATAAATAATGTGTCCATAGTGACTGAAAATGTCTTACAGTTGCATTAATTTGATGAAATTAAAGATTTGCTATTAATTTGTAAACACACCCAAAAAATTTTTGCCAGTATTTTCTCTTTTCCCTACTTCTCAGCCCTCCCCTCCCCCAGTCTCTCTGGGTCCCCACCTCGTTTTCTCTGACTTTTGTTGCTAACTCCCTGAGATATATTAGCCCAGTGATTAAAGCTGACAATTACAGGATTTCACCAGAGCAAAGTTTTACATACTGTACAAATAGACAATAAATATGGCCTCTTTGTTTTCATGTGTGTGTGTTAATATTCATAAAATGTCCATGAAGAGAATCCCGAAGAAACTATAATATATGTTGCTTCTGGGGAGGCTGTTGAGTGATTGAAAGTGAGGAGAAGAGATGGGAAGGAAACTTTTTATTATATACTCTTTTATGCTTTATAAATGCTTATGCTGCCTATTCAAAACAATTTTAAGGTAAAACTATACATATGTACAAACATTTATAAAGTTATTAGCTTAATAGAGCATAGGCTGCGCCTTCAGATTCCATGACTTACTAAGTGCCCAGAGAAATGAAACTACTAACTGTAACAGCGTCAGCTTATGGGTGTGCAATGCAAAACTATTTTCTCTTTTCTCTGCAAATAGTTGTAGCTATCATTCTATAAAAGGATGCCATGACAGGCTTAGAGTACCATGTTTGAATCAGTGACTCAGCGAAGGCATGTTAGTGTCCTCTGGATGTTAGCATCTGGCCTAAACACACACACACACACAGCAGTGAGGCAGAGACACTCTCTGAGACTACTCCTTAGTTGTATTAAAGACAGCTGCCCTGAGGTAAGAAAAGGGGCAGAAATTCTAATTTCAACCTTGGTCCTTTTTGAAAGATAAGTTACATTGGTTCTTGGTCATGTCAATCATATTCATGTCCTTTGGGCAACATCTGTAACATCTATGTGCTAGAGATGTTTTTTTCAAGTTTGTGAGTTAATTACCCTGCTCTTTGCAGGTCTCAAATGTCCTTGCTTTTACCTCACTATTTTTTGTTTTTTGCTCTTTATTTGCAGGTAGTGAAATCAAAATTATCCAAAGAATATCACTTTCTTAAAATGAATCGATCAAGAAATCATATTGTGGGAAAATATTTCAGCAATCAAAGCAAAGTACAACAACGACAACAAGACTCTGTAACAAACGTTCAATCACCGTATCATGTCAGAGGTCCAGTTAATCAGGTTTGCTCTGAAATCCTTCTCAGCAGGATGTGTGCCAGTGAAAGAATTGTGCAGACTCTGCAGAAGGACTGAACTTGGAAGGGGATTCAAGTCACTCACCCGGACGATGGTTTGGTAGCCAAATCCTGTGCCTGATGTGTATTTTGGTTCCACCACCCATGCTGAGGCACGCCGGCACACGCAAACACACCAATGCACACGTAGCTAAAAAAGTCATAACACTTCCTTTTTCTACAGCTTTATAAAGGTAGGATGTGCACATGGAAATCAGCTGGTTTCAAGATGAAAGACAGAACTAGAAAATGGTGACCTGAAGTATAATCATAAACTAGATCCACTGTGGCCTGGGTATTGCATTGTGATAATAAAGAGAAATATAGACATTTGAAACATGGGGGAAGAGATAATGCTCTTGAGTATTGCCTTATCATCTTTATCGTTACCTTAGTATTGGAAAGGGGAAAAAGGAATTACATTACACCTGCAAGTGGGGATGACGCTTGTGCCCTTTACCAGGAGAAAACATGGCTTTGATGAGGCTTTAGGCTTTGTGAATCCAATGCTTATGAAAACCGCTTCTTCCTAGATTTTTAACATCCTATAACTGAAAGGAAAAGAATCGTAATGCTCCTCCAGGGAATTCTAAGAGATTCTCTGAAAGCGATAGGAAGTGTAATATTTTACAGTGAAAACACCAATATATTTTTTTGCATTCTTTGTAGTTTTCATAAACATTCCCTCCTAGCCTGTCTGTGAACTTGGATGGGTAACTGCAGTCTAAGTTGATTAAATATGTAATTTTAAAGTGAGAAAATATAGTTCTTCTTGGGTTACTTTATTGTGTTTCATTGATGAGATTACTTAAGAAAGCTTTTGTTTGCTGTTAGAACTCTATATAATTTAAGATTGCAATTATATTTTATGTAAATATTTTGCAAAGGATTAAGCATTCTCAAGTGCATAGGCATTTATTTCCAGAAAGCGTTTGTATATGTCCACAAATACTACTCTGTTACTAGTAACTGTATTTTGATTTTCCTGAGCAACTGTATCTAATCCAGATTTAGAAAAGACAGAGAATTATTTTTTTATAAAACCGTGGCATACGTGTAAAACGTATCTAATCCTAGTACTGAGAACTTTCTCTTCTATACTTCAAGTTTAAGATAGTAAATTTTTTTATTGTACAAACGCTTTGTTGTGAGATAACATCTCACAGTTACAATGGCTCTTAAAGGATTATTTTCCTTTTGGGGAAAAAAGGCTGAGAGGGTTAATTCAGTATTTAGCTGAAATTACCAAATGTACGAATACCTCAATTTCATTACTATACAAAAACATAAAACTATTTTGATTGATCAGTTCCTTAGTATGAATATCCACCTCCTTTAAATACTCTATTTTTATATATATTTTTATATGAAAGTAAATATGAATTTATATTTAACAGTCTTAAATTATATCTAGGCACAAAAATCACTTGATATAAACAATACATACCTGCATATGACGATGATAAATTTTTTAAAAGAATGGTACAGAATTAACTTTTAAAATGAAAGATTTTCTAGTATCTGCAGCTATATGCAAGCATCATTTTTAAGTTTTCAATGGTTTTTTAATGATATAAAATGTTGCCAATTCATGTAGCTTCTTCATCCTGTTTTAATGTACAGTATTACATATTCTGTAACAGATTTGTAGTCAGTGGATTTCTCTTGTAATTTACTGTCAACCTAACTGTAATACACTTCTCACTGAGGTTAACTTTGCATTTACCTCTTCACCATTGCAATAATAATGGATTTTAGAAACAATTTAATAATACAATTAATAAATGTCTTACTAGTAATAGTCTGTGTTTAAAGAGTATATTTTTTTTCCTTTTTACTGGAGGTATACACCATATAGTCAGTGATCCCTTGGCAGAGATAGCATCCCATGGATTCAGCTACTAACGTGTGGTTCAATAAGATGAGATATACTTCCTTCCAACCCTGATGTTCTCTAAATTTTGATCAAATGAACTCCCTGCTGTACAATGACCAAAGCTTTTGAACACAGTGCAGTGATGAGTTTTGTTTATAAGGCACTGAAATGCTACTAATCATTTTAGTTACTCCTTAATTGAATAAACTACATTTTATTTACCTTGGGGAAATAAGTGTGTGTGTGTTTGTGCACGTGTATGTGTGTGTGCGCTTAACAAGTTCATAATTTGAATGAGAAAAAATAAGAGTACGCATTTTCACATATCTTTCGATGTACAGGTTAAAGGAAGTGAATTATTTTTGGTAAAAATTGATTAGTATCCAATCTAAACTAAAGAAAACATTTATAATATTAAAAGTCAAGAATAACTGCATAAGCATTTCCAAGCATCCCTGTTGACATTGTGTGTGTGTGTGTGTGCGCGCGCGCGCGCGCGCGCGCGCACACGCATGCATTTAAAGGCACAGTACACTATTTGCCAGCCATCCAAGTAGGCAAAGAGGATCCCATAGGGACATATGAAAAAGAAGGTTCACCATCGGCTTTATACTTGGATCATTTAATCTTCTTTATGTAGTTCCCTCTGTTCTGCAGTCTTTGCTACAGAACGATTCCCAGAAGGCATTGGGAAAAAAAATCACTGATTCTTTAGGATTCTCTGTGTATAGTATCATGTCATCTGCAAACAGTGACAGCTTTACTTCTTCGCTTCTGATTTGGATTCCTTTTATCTCTTTTTCTTCTCTGATTGCTGTGGCTAAAACTTCTAAAACTATGGTGAATAATAGTGGTGAGACTGGGCAACCTTGTCTTGTTCCTGATCTTAGAGGAAATGCTTTCAGTTTTTCACCATTGAGAATGATGTTGACTGTGGGTTTATCATATATGGCCTTTATTACGTTGAGGTAGGTTCCCTCTATGCCTACTTTCTGGAGAGTTTTTATCATAAATGGGTGTTGAATTCTGTCGAAAGCTTTTTCTGCAACTATTGAGATTATCATATGGTTTTTATCCTTCAATTTGTTAATATGGTGTATCACGTTGATTGATTTGCATATATTGAAGAATCCTTGCATTCCTGGGATAAACCCCACTTGATCATGGTGTATGATCCTTTTAATGTGCTGTTGGATTCTGTTTGCTAGTATTTTGTTGAGGATTTTTGCATGTATGTTCATCAGTGATATTGGCCTGTAGTTTTCTTTCTTTGTGACATCTTTGTCTGGTTTTGGTATCAGGGTGATGGTGGCCTCATAGAATGAGTTTGGGAGTGTTCCTCCCTCGGAGAAAAGGGAACCCTCTTGCACTGTTGGTGGGAATGTAAACTGATACAGCCACTATGGAGAACAGTATGGAGCTTCTCCATAGAATTATTCTCCATAGAATTACCATATGATCCAGCAATCCCACTACTGGGCGTATACCCTGAGAAAATCATAATTCAAAAAGAGTCATGTACCACAATCTTCACTGCAGCACTATTTACAATAGCCAGGACATGGAAGCAGTTTAAGTGTCCATCCACAGATGAATGGATAAAGAAGATGTGGCACATATATACAATGGAATATTACTCAGCCATAAAAAGAAATGAAATTGACTTATTTGTAGTGAGGTGGATGGACCTAGAGTCTGTCATACAGAGTGAAGTAAGTCAGAGAAAAACAAATACTGTATGCTAACACATATATATGGAATCTAAAAAAATATAATGGTTCTGATGAATCTAGGAGCAGGACAGGAATAAAGATGCAGATGTAGAGAATGGACTTGAGGACATGAGGAGGGGGAAGTGTAAGCTGGGATGAAGTGAGAAAATAGCATTGACATATATACACTACCAAATGTAAAATGGATAGCTAGTGGGAAGCAGCCCCATAGCACAGGGAGATCAGCTCGGTGCTTTGTGACCACCTAGAGGGGTGGGACTGGGAGGGAGATGCAAGAGGGAGGGGATATGTGGATATATGTATACATATAGCTGATTCACTTTGTTATACAGCAGAAACTAACACAACATTGTAAAGCAATTATACCCCAATAAAGATGTTTAAAAGAAAAAGCATTGATTCTTGAGATGGAAA
Source organism: Stenella coeruleoalba (assembly GCF_951394435.1). NCBI lineage: Eukaryota > Metazoa > Chordata > Mammalia > Artiodactyla > Delphinidae > Stenella > Stenella coeruleoalba. The sequence continues at coordinate 76,401,863 of NC_137155.1, forward strand.
TAGTTCTGGTAATGTTTATGGGGAAAAAATAATGCTGTTCTGCATCTGAAATTTCTTCTTTTAGTTCCATTTCACTGAAGGATTCCAAGAAGAAATACAGAAACTGGTCAAAAATTATGTAACCCAGTAAGAGTCATTTCAAAGCCGTAATGCTTTGGCATGGTGGGAGGGGGGTGAAGAGGAGTGGCGGGTGTCTAATACAGTGATAAGTTAAGAACTCAGAGAGGTGATCAGGGTTGGATTTTATTAAATATTATCTTACGGGCTCCTTAATTTGAGCAAATACTGAGAGAATCTTCAGTATCTAAAATTTTTCTCTGAGCATTTTTATCTTATAAAAAGAAAGTTAAAAATGTCATGAAAATCAGTGGCTACGATTATTGTATTTAAAATGAACAAACAAGACTTTGAGTAAGCTTATGTGGGCTGATAACTTCAAAAACATGTATCCAAGTACAAAACGATACTGCACTACAGCATATTCTACCATTTTGACTGGATCAAGGAGTAAGTGCTCTGCCAATACTACTGTAGTTTTTTGGGTTTTTTTTTTTAATATGTTTTTAAAGTTCAAATGATTTTGACTGCTCTTCGGAACCAAGGCTTTTTTTTTTTTTTTTTTTTCTTTTTTTAAGGGCTTCAAAATGCTTGGTTTTTTGGTGGGTTTTTTTTTTTTTTTTTTTTTTTTTTGGCTGTGTTGGGTCTTCATTTCTGTGCTAGGGCTTTCTCTAGTTGTGGCAAGCGGGGTGGGGGGGCACCCTTCATCGCAGTGCGCGGGTCTCTCACTATCGCGGCCTCTCTTGTTGCGGAGCACAGGCTCCAGATGCGCAGGCTCAGTAATTGTGGCTCACGGGCCCAGCCGCTCTGCGGCATGTGGGATCTTCCCAGACCAGGGCTCGAACCCGTGTCCCCTGCATTAGCAGGCAGATTCTCAACCACTGCGCCACCAGGGAAGCCCGGAACCAAGCCATTCTGATAGATCACTTCAACTTAAGGAGATGAACTAGACGTCGTCAGAAACCCCTACTAAAGACAGCAGGATACTGCCAGTCCCTACAGACTAGATTTTGTATTTGCCCCAGCTTCCAAGGTTTCTTACTGTCAAAGAGCCTTTTATCATGTTTTTACTGCGGCTAACTGCTATTAGCAACTTCCATATTTATTTTACGGTTCAGTCACTTGGTGTATGGGGCTGTAGAACTCATTTTTTTCTAACTGATTCAGACCGTGCAGTCCCCTCCTAAAATCATGCTCCATTTGTTTTCTCTATGTTCGTTGAAATATAAAGAATTTGTTTTATAGCTCTACTAAATGTCGGACCACTGTGCTTTACATACTCAATACACAATCAAAACACCAATTCTTAAAACTTATCAAGAGTATTTACAATTTGTAAGTCTATCTACAGTGTAAATAAAGATAATAACTTAAACCCAACTCATGGTAAGAACAAAATTGAAGCAGCTACGTTTAGAAAACAACACTATAAAAGGATTCCTACAGATTCGTCATATCTAGGTAAATTAGATTTTCAATCTGATTTATGCTGACTGGTATCTTTTCCCAAGTCCATAGCACTCTGCAAAGAACTGTTTTCACTTAGTTTTTAAAAGTCTTTTTCCAACTCTTTATGTAATATATCTGGGGGGAAAATTGCATTTTAGATCAGGTTATGAGAAGACATTTAATATATCTAACCAAGTTATTTTCTTAAGAAATTTATGTGTAGCTTCATATTATTATTTCCATTACGTGGAAAAGTCATTCTTATAAAAATCATTAAAATATTTATATCTTTTAAAAGCAAAGTAATTACAATTGATTATAGGTACATCAGAATTCAGAAACAATATGGTGTCGTAAGTATAAAGTGTATTCAGCTGATTCTCAACTTGTAGTGATTTTTCTTATTTTATGGTTGGCTGGTGAAATACATCAATTTGATGCAGCTTTTAGTGCTAGGCTAAACGGTTTAATGGTGATGGTATGTGATTTATTTATATATTTTGTTCAATTGTACTTCCATATTTAAAAGATAATAAAATCTGTTCAAAATCGGTAGATTAAAATCTCAGTATATGGCATCAAGGTCAACATTTTGATTTACTTTATAATCCATAATTTAATTTTTTATTTGGTCTATAATTTGTCTGCTTTTAAAATTAAATTATGAATTTGTATATTAGAAAAAATTTTTAAAAATGTTAAAATAAAATGGGCCTATGTTGTAACATATGTTCAGTCATATATCCACTGATCTCCACTTTGATATGAGGTTGTTTGGTCTTCTGTAGATCTTCTTACATTAATAGCTGAAGGTTTGGGATTCAGGACTCTTGACATCCCTTTGCAGTAAAAACATGGAGATGAGATTATGGTACAAGATGCCACACTGCAGCCAGTGTTAATGCTTTAGGCCCATCACCATCAGAACTGGTTGGAAAGGGGGGCTACAGCAGAGGAGAGAGCCTCTTCCCGCACTGGGTTCTGGGATGGATAAAAATTATGAGCGCCTCCAGCTGCCTTTGACAGACCCTGGACATCTCTTCAGACCTCTTCTTAATACACAAGTCACTTTGGAGGGTCTCATTCCTAAGTAAAAAATAAATAATAATTTTCAAACTTTATTGGACCCAAAATTATAACTTAGATTAACCAAATAGCAGCTGAATGTGCCTTTAATGATACCTTCTTATTTATAATCAGGAAATATAGAAAGTGACCTCTAACCACCAACATAGCATATCCTCTGGAGAACTTGGAACAGCAATCCATTCCTCACTTCATTTTTTTTTCGCCCATGGGATCATTCACCCTACTGCTTGTCCTCAGCTTTGCCTTTGAAACTGAACATGTGTGCAGTATTTTCCGCATGCATTTAATATGTAATACAAGATACATTTTAAAACTTACATTTTTACTCTCTCCTCCTTGCCTTAGTTACATGTAACATGAAGCTTATGTTTTAACAGTCATGAGCTCTCCAGTTTTACAGTATCATAAAAAGAGTTTATGAGCCTTTTGTTAAAACTCGGTGCCTATGTCATAGGCAGGGCATGAAATTATTTTCAGCTACTTCTTCTACTTATAAGATAAAATTTGGTCTGAATTAAGAATCACACAGGGGGAAATTGAAACAATGCCTTTGTAGCCTAAAATGAGTTTAGTCATCAAATGACACAGATTTGGGTTCACCAGTTTCCACCACATGTGCATACCCCCCGGGGGAAAACCTGGTCTCTGTTCATACTTGTCTCTAAAAAGTCCCCATTTCAATGTTCACATTAGTTATGCAAAATCAATGGCATGTTTTTAAAGGGTGTGGATACAACCTTAGCACAAGTTATTCCTGCCAAGAACAGGAATCATTTCAATAGGATGGAGTTTCCAGGGCCATGTTATTGGTAAACACCGGAACTCTCTTGGCCACCTACCCTATAAATAAATGGAAATCTTCCATGAATTATTTATGGATTCTGAGATGAGGCTGATACAGACATTGTATCTCAGATTTCTATTTCCCAGAAGGATGGGCAGTCTCAAGTGGGTGATCGGCCTAAGTGGTATTTTTCTGTTTCCTGGGGTCATCATAAGCGTTTGAAGTACTGAGTCGCTGGAAGTCGATTTCTCTCCCAATGGCAGCCCCCCTGGGCAGCATCTTCAGTAAACTGTTATCAATTACAGTGCAAATAAATGCCTTCCCTTCACCACTGAGCACGGACTTGTTATCCTGCCTCTGCAGACATGAAAGCACGAACTTGGAGGCCAAAACCAAGCCTTCTCTGGCCTGTGTCTGGGCAGAGGGTGTGTGTCAAATAAGGGATTCAGAAATGGATTCTGGATTATTTTAAACAAAAGTTCATACTGAGAAAAAAAATACACATACACCCACTTGTGTAAATATGTGTTTCTTTGTGTACGTACACATACACACAAAACAAAATAGATGGTCAAGAGGTACCAAATCATCTTTTAGCCATTGTATTAGTTTCTTTGAAACATTCCTCTTAATTTTGATTTATAACGCTGTGGAAAGCCTTTAGAATAACAGGTTCTCCATCTCTGGAGGCCTCAGCCAGGTGCTCGTCTGGACACGCGGGGAATGTAGCTGGAGGTCTCTGCCAGGCAGAGCCTGGAGGGGCGTGCGAGGGCGGGGTCCGGCAGATGCTTCTCTCTGGGAGGTGACAAGCGACCCAACTGCCAGAAACCATCAGCTTGAGATGATGTTAGGAAAAGCTGGACTCCACTAAGATGATAAAGAGAACTTGGAGAAGGAAAGAGGCCGGGGCAGCTCTGTGCCCTGTTGAAAATAAAAATGGATCATTAGGGCTTTCTGGGAGTAATTGCTCTTAGTCGGGGATGCAGTGATGAGCTCCGCCCCCTCGCCCCCGCCCTCCTCTCCCCCTCCCAGCTCTCCGGAGGGGCTCTGATCTCTCTCACCGGGCTTTCCCGCCGGCAAACGCTGAAGTGGATGAGGAATGAGAGGGCGGCTTAACTGAATCCTGTAAGCTGTGGCGAGGGCACCGTTGCATGCAAGGCACTTGGCAAGATCACAGTGGTACAGCTCATTAGGTTAAAAGGGAACTGCCTCCCCCCGTGGAATTTGTCCCCCTTTTTGTTACTTCCGCAGTCCCTATATCCAACTCTGCCATTGCACTACCACATTATCTAATAATTATCTAAACTCCCCAATTTTTATTCACCATCCCGCAACCCCCCACTAACCTGAGCCCCTCAAGGCCTGGTATTGACTCTTTTTTGTTGTTGTTAACATCTTTATTGGAGTATAATTGCTTTACAATGGTGTGTTAGTTTCTGCTTTATAACAAAGTCAATCAGCTGTACATATACATATAACCCCATATCCCCTCCCTCTTGTGTCTCCCTCCCTCGAACCCTCCCTATCCCACCCCTCTAGGTGGTCACAAAGCACCGAGCTGATCTCCTTGTGCTATGCAGCAGCTTCCCACTAGCCACTGGGATTGACTCTTACGCAAGTTTCTATCATATACTTCCTAACACAGTGTCGGAGCTCAGCATCTATTTTTCTCTCATGCTCCTTCCTCTGTCTACTGCCTCTCAGCTCAGATGCCATCTCCTCTAGGAATCGTCCTCTGATTCCCCAAATACGGGTCAAAGTGACCTTTCTTTGTGCTTCCTCAGCGCTCTCTGCTTCCCCCCATCCCAAGCTTTATCTTTCTTTGTCTGTTTCATAATTTGTACCCACTGGAATATCAAATCCACAAGGAAGGAACTGAGTTTTTTGTTTGGTTGTGCTTATTTACTATTTATTTTTAACTGTTTTATTGAGATACAGTTTACATACCATAAAATTCCCTCATTTCAAGTGTACAATTCAATGGTTTTTAGTGTATTTACACGTTTGCAACCATCACCATAATCTAACTTTAGGACATTTTTGTCCCCCTAAAACAAATACAGCAGTCGCTCTCCACCCTTCCCCTTTTCCACCCCAACCTTAGGCGACCACTGGTCTGCTTTCTGTTCCTATAGATCAACTTGCCCTGAATATTTCCTATAAATGGAGTCATACAATATGTGGTCTTCTGCAGCTGGCTTCTTTCACTTAGTATTTTAATCTTTGCATTCTCAGTTTAGAAATAAATTGCTTAGCACAGAAAAGACATTCAATGAATTTTTCTACCATGAAAAAATAAATGCACTAACCAACTCTAGCATTTTCTGGAGCTAGACGTTGTGCTCAAAAGAGAGCTCGTCCAAGGGGCTTTGACAAAGCTTTAGAAATAGCATTATCGCTTCCTAAGCCCTTTTTAGCAGGTGCCAATTGTTTGTTTGTTCCCATGGGGCCCCTTGGACCGAGGTGAGGCACGGAAGAGGTAGCTGGGGGAGGTATGAGCCACACATGGGAGCTGCCTGCCTGGGCTCCGGGGAGGCTGCTGGGCGCTCAGGGAGCTGCTGACGCCGGATGCCGGGCCCTAAGTTTTGCAGCCCACGCAGGTCTGAGGTGCCCCTGCCTCCTCTTCGCTGGACCGAGTCACTGCTCATGTCAGCACTCACTGATGCTCTTTCTGCCCCGCCCTGTCAAAACTGGAGAGGGTTTGCTGAAGTCATGCCCAGGTTTAATGAATAATCGGTACTGAGGTTTTCAGAGAGGACACAGTCAGACATTTTTAGCTGTAGAATTTCAGAAATCATCTGTCCAGAAATGGGGCTGTTGGAAGAAGCGAGGAGCGTCACATAATGTATCTCAAGGGTTCTGCCATTCCCAAGAACAGAGGAGACAGGAGAGAGGCTGTAGAGATGGCCCCATCCACAGCTGCCTGCTAACCTGACCCCGGGGTTTGTGGGAAGATGCTCCTTCAGGCGTGCATACCAGTGAGGCACGGCTTCTGATCTGTAGAAATCTTTCTATTAACTTTCTTTTTCTACCGTACTATTGTCAACTGCAATATTAATGTAGCATCAAAATTTATCATTTTTATGTCATAAATCTCCCTTTAATTTTATACATAATAAGTGCTTACAGATGCAAATCATGTTTGAATGGAAGGACATAATGGTTAAAAGAAGTACTGGCCATATTGTAGTAATTTTGCAAACAGCTGGTTCAAGTTAACATATGTGTATTCCCAGTCTCGTGTATATGAGATACAAGTTAATGTTAACAGTACTTTAACAATGCAACTGAATCTAATTATGGAATTGAAAGCGCTATGGGTAGAGGGATCACATTTTCACTGGAAAGCATAGGTAGACATCTGTTTCTGGTGAGTTTCAAATAGGTACTTGCATCTTTTACACTCACCAATTCCATAATTTTTTGCAACCGTGGATTAACTAATTGTCTGCATTTTTTTTTCTAAAACTAGATGGCAGATACATTCTTCAGCAATTTAATTTTGCCAGTGGCATTATATATGCCTTTTAAATATGGGAGGTGTAAAAAGGGCTGCGACTGGAATTTAGGGCAAAGGGAAAGCTTCCTTGCTTTGTTACCAGATGGCTCCCCGCTGTGTCCACAATTCTTTATTTTACTAGATTCTTCTGTTGGAAATCCTTTCAATTAGTGAAATCACTTACATTAACCTTCAGGGTCTCTTAAGATGCTAATATCCTTGGAACATTGGGGCTGTTAGACATTTCAAGTAGGAGTGAATTAAATTACATTATTTTTCTCCCAGTAGCTGGCTAAAGTCAATGCACTGAGTAAATACAAGGAATGGGGCATGATTTTGAAGGGAACCCAGTTGCAAAGAAGATCCCTCTGAGAGAAAGGGGAGCTTGAGAAACAAGGGGCATTGGCTGCCAATGGGCCACTGTGCCCAAGTGCCATGCTGTGTGCCAAGTTCACTTCTGACAACTGACATTTAAAATCGTTTACTCTTGAGCAACAGACTTGGAATACAGTACCTCTGCAGAACTGCTAAAGGAATTCAAATTTTTCACCTGGAGAGGTGAAGGTTTCAAAAATGGCCTGATTGGGCTCTTCCCATAACCTACCGTTGTTTTGCATTTTATCAGTTCAGCTAAGTCAGAAGACCCAATTAGAATCACATTTGTTCCTCCTCTAGCTTTTCATGTGCTGGTTTCCACTGCCCAAAACAATGAAAAATTGTGCTTTTTTTTGGCATTGCACTTTTTTTTTTTTTTTTTTTTTTTGCGGTGCTCAGGCCTCTCACTGTTGTGGCCTTTCCCATTGCGGAGCACAGTCTCCGGACATGCAGGCCCAGCGGGCATGGCTCACGGGCCCAGCCGCTCCGCAACATGTGGGATCTTCCCCGACCGGGGCACGAACCCGTGTCCCCCGCATCGGCAGGCGGACTCTCAACCACTGCGCCACCAGGGAAGCCCCGGCATTGCACTTTTAAGCAGGAGCCCAATGCATCTAAAAGCAGGTCACTTAGACAGTTGTCAGAGACGTAAAGCATTGTTAAAGGGGAGACAATCACTCACCGGCTTAATTGTTGATGGAAATAAAAAGTTTATGTTCATCCTTTATTGCTTCGAGGATTTGAATATCAGTGCAATTGGTCTATGATGCCAACTATCTCAAGGATTTCCAGGATCAATTTGTCGGGTCTGGTGGGCTGTGTCCCAAGTGTTTTATCTATTCTCATGGTTCCATGCAGGTGCATTTTTCAGAGAGAAAATGAGTTACTTAGTCAAGTGTATAATGACAATGGTCCTCTCTAGAGCTTCCAAACAAACTCCTCCAGATCATGTATATGTGAAGATATATTCCACAAGCTTGTAAGACGTGAATGGTCACTGGCAAATGAGGCAGATTAAAGAACACAGTGGTGAAATTTCATGTTTTAAAGGACTTTGAAGTATTTTTAAAATTTGACTAAATATGCTAATTGTCTCCGGTGTCCAGAAAGGTAAGGTAGTTTAGTGGCCTGAGGGTAACCTACAAACATTTCTATCCTTCTGTCTCTTCCATGAAAAACGTAAAGCATAACTTTTAACCTAAACAGAGTGTGCTCCGCTTTGCAAGTGTTTACTTTTATGTCGCACTGAAAGACAACCACTGGCAAAAGGTTTCTTGGAGGAACACGATTCAAACACTTAAACCACAAATTCTTATAGTTCCAGAAATGTCAGCTTTTTTTTTTTTTTTTTTAGCAGCACACCAGTTGGGAAGGCAAGCCAGTTTTGACCATCAGGTTACAAGAAGGAAAGAAAACTAAAAAGAAGACGCAAGAGAAGACGAGAAAAATAAGGCAAGGGAAGGAATGGGAGCAAGAGGAATTAAGGGGAGAAAGAAAGAGGGGGTTTAGAAACCTTAGAAATGGTAGCAGATGTCATTTGTTGTCATGCTCATCAGTCAGCCAAAATGGCTAAAATTTAACCACAAATTCAGCAAATGGAACTTCGAGGCTATGTCACAAAAGGCAACAATGGGTCAGAGTCTCCAGCTGAAAGCTAAAATTTTCAATTATCCAGATGTGTGTTTGGTTTTACAGCCATTAGGTAACTGCATTGCTGACAAAATACAAAGATGCTCTTAATCAGAGAGAGGTTAATTGCAGTCACAAAAGGAAAATGTCTTATTTTATACTAACTAATCTGATTAGTTTGAAACTGCCTTTTGAAAAGGACTTATCTTTTTCTTAGCTTAGTCTTCAGAATCATGAGAATTTTCTTGTTTTTGGAATAAACCTAATCATGGTAGCCCACTTGCTAATTGTATTTCTTGCATTTCCCTGTAATAAAAGTTGTCCTTGGGCTTCCCTGGTGGCGCAGTGGTTAAGAATCCGCCTGCCAACACGAGGAACACGGGTTTGATCCCTGATACGGGAAGATCCCACATACCGTGGAGCAACTAAGCCCGTGCGCCACAACTACTGAGCCTGCGCTCTAGAGCCCGCGAGCCACAACTACTGAGCCCATGTGCCACAACTACTGAAGCCCGCGTGCCTAGAGCCCATGCTCTGCAACAAGAGAAGCCACCTTAATGAGAAGCCCGCACACCACAACGAAGAGTAGCCCCCACTTGCCACAACTAGAGAAAGCCCGCACTCAACAACAAAGACCCAATGCAGCCAAAAATAAATTAAAAAAAAAAAAAGTTGTCCTTTATTTTGATTCAAGTGTTCCCAGTGTAGAAACTTAACCCTTTAAGTTATCAAGATATTTCAGTGAGGTTTCATTAGATTTTCTGTACAAGCCTGATCATACTAAAACAAACAGATGAGCAAACCTCCACAATATTTAGACAGTGAATACTTAGACCTCCCAAGTCCTCTCCTGTGCTAGACTGAAGAACATTAGCCAATATCATCAAAACAGGAGGCTGGAATACTCTTCTTTGGGGAACCTGACTATTCTAAGATACAAGACATAAATATACTGATATTAAAGATTCGCTAATAAAATGACCCATTGAAATTACCCTAAAATAAAATCCAAAATCAACAAGTCCTACCCATATGCTCAGAGCTAATTGGCTTTAAATGCTCCACTCGTAATCATGAGCAAAAACAAGGATTCCCAGATATCTGAGGCAAGCTTCTAAAATGACAGATAGAGACAAAGCAAACAGAACAGAGCAATGTGGAAGAAGCAGGGGGAAGAAAATTGCAAAAAACATCATTAATATACTGTGTTAGACAGAAGAATGGCCCCCCAAATATGTCGACAACTGTATTGCTTTTTCAGAGCTGTTATAACAAAATACCACAAACAGAGTGGCTTAAAAACAGGAGAACTTTATTCTCTCACAGTTTTGAAGGCCAGAAATCTGAAAAAAAGATGTCAGTAGGGCTACAGTCCCACTGCAGGCTCTAGGGGAGAATACTTCCTTGCCTCTTCCAGCTTCTGGTGGCTCCAAACATTCCCTGGGGCATTGCTCCTCAGTCTTCCTACCGCCTCCTCCTTTTTCCCTTTATCTGTCTTCTCCTTTGCCGTCTCTCATAAGGACTCTTGTCATTGGGTTTGGGGCCCACCTGGATTACCCATGATGATATCATTTAAGATTCTGAACTTAATTATATCTGCAAAGAAATATAATTCAGAAAAATCCAAATAAGATCACATTCACAGGTTCTGGGTATTAGGCAGTGGGCATATCTTTTGGGGAGAGCTGCCACTCAACCCACTACAATGTTCTAAGTCCTGGAATCTATTAATGGGTTACCTTATCTGGAAAAAGAGATTTTGAAGGAATAATTAAGGTAAGGATCTTGAAAGGGAAAGATATTCCTGGATTATCCACATGATCCCAATGTAATCACCAAAGTCTTTGTAAGAGGGAGGCAGGAGGGTCACAGTCAGTGAGAGGGGTACAACAGTAGAGGCAGAGGTCAGAGTGATGTGAGGAAACAGCCATGAACCAAGGAATGCAGGCGGCTTCTAGAAGCTAGAAATGACAAAGAACCAGATTTTCCCCTAGAGCCTTCAGAAGGAACCCAACCCTGCTGACCCACTGTAGACTTTTGACCTCCAGAACGGTAACATGATCAATGTGTGTTATTTTAAGTCACTAAAATTGTGAGAATTTTTACAGCTGTAATAGGAAACTAATACATGTATTCAAAATGATGAGAAAATATCACACCCTTAAAATCACAACAGCATATTATTTAATTTTAAAACGGAACGTGCAGAGAACATAAAGAAGATCTCTTGGAAATCAGACATACGCACACACACACGCACACAAGCACATATCCACATATACACATGTATACCAGCAGAACTGAAAAACTCAACAGAAACCAAAAACGATACAACTGAGAAAAATCTCACAGATATTAGAGGAAAAAAAGATATGAAAATTAGAACAGAGTACTTAGAAAACTTACAGAACCAGACAGTTAATCCAACATTCACAAAATAAAAGTTCTAGAAAGCGGAAAGAAAATAGAGGAGAGAAAATCATCAATGAAACAATTTTAAAATATTTTTCTACAAAAACATGATTTTCACATTGAGATGGCCTACTGAGAGTCCAGAATAGGTAAAAATACACCCACATTTAGCCACACCATCATGAAATTTCAAAATATCACAGAGAAAGAGAAGATTTCAAAGGAAAAAAATAAATTCATATACAAAAGATCTGGAATTAGACTATATTCCGATGTTTTAATGATAACAACGGAAGCTAGAAAACAATGGAGAAATGTTTTCAAAATTCTGAAAGAAAATTATCCCTAACCTAGAATTCACCACTAGTCAAGCTACTAGAATAGGATAAAACTATTTTAAGACAGACAAGTTCTCATAAAGTTTATCTCACATACACTCTTTCTCGGGAAGCTACAGGAGTATGTGCTCCCCTAGAACTGGAGCCTAAACCAAAAATGGGAAATACACAAGATTCAGAAAATGAGGTTTCTACAAAGACACAAGAAAAATGTGATCTGTGGGATGATGGTGAAGCAGATCACAGATGACACTGGCCACCAGATGCGGAGGCAACCATTCCAGGCTGGGACAGGTGAGGGGACATGGGAGACTCTGTGTCAAAAAGATAAAACTGATGAAGCTTCTGATTCACCTCAGGAGATTTAGAAAATTGGGAGGTTTGGGGTTGGATTCGTGACAAGCACAAAGAAGCCAGGAAAACAGGGGACTTCCCCAGCTGTCCAGTGGTTGAGACTCCACGCTTCCACTGTAGGGGGTGCGGGTTCGATCCCTGGTCAGGGAACTAAGATCCCACGTTTCGTGAGACGTGGCCAAAAAAAAAAAAAAAGTAAACCAGGAAAATAGGGGGAAAAAGCAAGTAAGGAAAGGAAAATAATCATAGTCACTACATAGCTTAGCATGAATAACATTATGTGTCTTACAATATAAAAACTGACTGCTGACCTAACGACAATTTTGAGATAAATATATTGAGAATATAAAGGCTACAAAAATACATGCTGGGGGGAGGAGTGAAGCAGAGCAATTCCTCAAATTCCTGAGTGGAAAGTCACAGATAAAGCCTAATATTTTCAAAATTGAGAAGTAACAGTATAGGGCTTCCCTGGTGGTGCAGAGGTTAAGAATCCGCCTGCCAACGCAGGGGACACGGGTTCGACCCCTGGTCCAGGAAGATACCACATGCCGCGGAGCAACTAAGCCCGTGCGCCACAACTACTGAGCCTGCGCTCTAGAGCCCGCGAGCCACAACTACTGAGCCCGCGAGCCTAGAGCTCATGCTCCGCAACAAGAGAAGCCACCGCAATGAGAAGCCCGCGCACCGCAACAAAGAGCAGCCCCCGCTCACTGCAGCTAGAGAAAGCCCACGGGCAGCAAGGAAGACCCAACGCAGCCAAAAATAAATAAATAACTAAATTTATTAAAAAATAAAAGTAACAGTATAAGTATGATGTTTAACAGGTTAGAGCAAAATACCAAAAGAATTCAGCTAAGAGAGCCGGAAGTTAGTACTTCTAGGGAGGGTGTACAGGGAGTGGCGAGTAGGAAACTGCTGTTTTTCATTACAAGACTTAGCTAATTGTTTAATTATGTCATACAGATGATTTTTCAATACCTGTGATATTGTGAGAATTTTAGTAGAAGAATCGTTTTATTTAAGTTGTTTTGCAAAGTTCCATTGATTCACTGGTGTACTCCTTTTTTTTTTTGCGGTATGCAGGCCTCTCACTGTTGTGGCCTCTCCCGTTGCGGAGCACAGGCTCGGGACGCGCAGGCGCAGCGGCCATGGCCCACAGGCCCAGCCGCTCCGCGGCACGTGGAATCCTCCGTGACCGGGGCACGAACCCGTGTCCCCTGCATTGGCAGTCGGACTCCCAACCACTGCGCCACTAGGGAAGCCCTGGTGTACTCCTTTGATTAGATTACTGAATGGTAGGTATAATTTAAATATAAGGAAAAAAGGCACAGAAAGATTCCAAGAAAGAAAGATTCCAAGAGCCTACTGAATAAAACTAAGTCAGAAAGATAGACAATGCTGCCTGAGTTTATTCCTTCTGAGAGGTTCTTCTGTTTTCTCCAGCTGTGAAATATATTTATGACTTTCAACTCTTTTGTTCGTTTTCGAGGGCCAAGTGAAGACACACCTTAAAGCAAGCGATTAACAAAAATAACCCTCCATCAAAAGTGTTATCAAATGGTTTAAGTTATCCTGAAAACATATAGCATATTTCTTTGTATGCAATCACAAGGAGGTCTAACATGTTTTGTCTGGTCTGAACATTTATGCAACTTATCAACCAATAATTGTGCATATGAATGAATCAAAATATTTCTTCAGCGTTTTAATGAACATCTATATACATCAATATTACAACATGTTTCTCAAATTTAGCCTGCTGACGTTAAGCCTCCTGTTGATTACCTATTTTGTGACTTCTCCTCATCCACCTGTCTATCCTTATATCGATTACTCTGGACCACCCAACATGCTTCTGGGCCACTTGCCTGAGATGACAATGTGTGAGGGACCATGAATTAATTTCACTGTTACCAAAGGAAACCACAAGCAGAAAAATAAACCAAATAATGTGTTCTGAGGTTAAATAAGTAGAGGAGGATGACATTATTCAGGGACGCTATGATTTTTGCTGAAATCATCCCTCTGCTCCTCTGGGTTAATCTGTATCTTACCAGAGCTTCCAAGGGCACAGGGGGCTAGTGCTGCAACAGGTATTGATGTGTCCTCTACTCACCACTCCCTACACTGATACTAATTATCACTGCATAGCTTGTCTTTTCTCAGAACACAGTCCACAGCCTCTGTGTCATAGTTATCCTGCCAATAGCTTCCGTAAGAGGTTCTTCATCTGCCTGCCCATCTACCTTGAGGGCTTGCCATGCTACATTTTACAGTAGGTAGCAGACTGATACCTTGCTGTCTGCCCAAGGAAGTAAGGACATCCTTCAACATTTCTGTACCCTCATTTCTTTCTTCTATGGTGAGGAAATCTGTACCCTATTTCCCACCTCATTGGTTACTCCTCCCCTGCAGAGAAAGAGTGGCCAGTCAATGGGTCCCTGTCACCAGTGGGTACCTCCAAAGCAAGATGGCCCCACCTGCCCTCTTCATAGGCCTGGACATCCTCGGGTAGAGTGAGCTGTCCTCTCCACTTCCTGTGGCCTCCTGCCAGCCTCCTTTCTCAGGTCCAGTTTTTCAGCGTGAGACTGGGTGGATCTATTGGATCAGCCTTGCTGTCTTCAATTCAGCGGGAAGGAATAGAAAACTTCACTTTGCATAATCTAGCTCGACTAGGAAGCCTTACACTTAATAAACCTGATACTTTGCTCAAACTGGTTCAGTTTTCCGTCTGCATGCTTTATTCATCAGAACCCCTGGGACAGGGAGGGGAGGGGAGTATCAAGGGGAAGATTCCAGCACTGAACCCCGCCCTGGACTGCCAACAATCACTATAAGATTAAGATATGCTGAAGGCCAAATCAGTCCCTGAAGGAAAACTCCTTTCAGCCGAAGCCTGCCACAACGCGGTTAACCTATAAGGCAAATATTAGTTCTCTCCCCAAAACAGCATGAAAAAGTGGCTCCACTGTATTTGTCTGGTGCTGGTTTTGTGAGTGTGCCCTGGGGACTGCAGACAATACGCTGGTGCTGAAGTAGCAACTGAAATCTTTTACCCAGTCGGCTGGACTCAGGCTCTGTTCTGGCACGTGGCCCAGTATATCAATATTGTGGTTTTCAGCCCATTTTGGAAGCCGTTTCACTAAGCTATGTGACAACCCCCAAAGTTGGTCTGGCACCAGAAGACTTCATCAGATTGCGAACTTGAGAGCCCTCAAGTCAGCTGTTTCTGTATTGATGCCTCCCTTCCTGTAATCACTAACAGAAGGTGAGGGGGCTACAGTTGGAACACACCTCACACCTTCAACGCCGTTCATGTTTATGTCTCTGAACCCTCGTAAATCTCCTGGGCTCTGAGCACTTGCTGACTCAAATGAAAGCACTCTCTGGAGGCAACTTCAAGTAAGCGTTTGAGTTATTAGCAGAGCTCAACAGACGTACCTGGAAAGAGCACGTGGCATGGCTACAGATTTGTCAGAAAGATTTAAGAGTATCAGTGTATTTACTGATTTGAACACTAGCAAAAACCGAAGCTGCGAATACTCTAGACCCAGCCGTCTGATGGTCCCCTTGGAAATTGTGCAGACCATGTGGCCCGTACTATGCAACGTACTAGGTACAAGTCATGGCGAACTTCCAGTTGAAAAGTGGCAAATTAGTAGATGATGTCAATGCTGACAGCTCTCGACTTTATGCTTCGTTCATTCCAGTGTTATGAGAGATGCCTTGTCTGTTAGAACGACAACCACACAACCAATATTGAACACCTACTACCCACTCAGCCTTGTTGTAGGCATTGCGGGGGGGGGGGGGGGCGTGCAAAAGAATTCCTCATATTCTTTGATTTGAAGAGGTTTATAATGTAATTGGTGACTTACAGTGAAGGCATGTTAAACCACCAGAAAGCAAAAGTAAATTAAGCGATACATCATCTGATAGGTACCTCAGATGAAGTAGAAGTTAGGCAGAGAGTGGTGTTAATATGATTAACTGTGTAAGACTTCCTGAAGAAGTGTGACCTAAAGAATGGGTAGGCAGGCTTGGGTAAGTAAAAAAGAAAGAAAAAATTCTAGGTATGGAGGCAGGGTTTCTCAAGAAACCGAAATAGTAACATGCAAGCCCTGCTTGTGGAAAAGGGAAGAAAGACATTGGGCTGCCTAGGGAGAATGACCATAAGGAAAGAGAGTGAATTTAATAAAAAATGACAGCTATGGAGAAATCCTGAATGAAGGATTTTTACAAGTCAAACCAAAGGGTTTACAACATAGGGAGGGGTAAATAAGAAATCATTCAAGGTTTCAGTGGGGAAAGTGAAAAAATTAAAGTTAAATTTAAATGTGATTCACATTTAAAGTTAATGTGATTCACATTTAAAGTTAAAAGTTAATGTGATTCACATTTAAAGTTAATTTTAATTAAAGTTAATTTAATTTACATTTTAATTAAAGTTCACATTTTAAATTTCACATTTTAAATTTAATATTTTGGTCTTGTTTTTAAATTTTAAATTTTGGTCTTGTTTTAATTTAAATTTTGGTCTTGTTTTAATTTTAAATTTAAAATTTTGGTCTTGTTTTAAATTTAAAATTTTAACAATTGTTAAAAATTACGTTAAAATTAGGTTAAGTAGGTTAAAATTAGGTTAAAATTTAGGTTAAAATTGTTAAAATTTTGGTCTTGTTTTAAATTTAAAATTCACATTTTAAATTTAATATTTTGTTTAAATTTCACATTTTAAAATTCACATTTTAATTAAAGTTAATTTAATTCACATTTAAAGTTAAATTTAAATGTGATTCACATTTAAAGTTAAATTTAAATGTGATTCATCTGGTGTGAAGATGGAGTAAACACCAAATGGTAACTGTCTCTTGACCAGACTTAACAAACCTCACTTCAACATGCTGCCCACCCATGATGAGGACAGTAGCCAATGGTCAGACGTATGGACAACAGCCTCGAATACAAAGGCAGTTTCAGCATTTGCTGAGTTTTGACTGGCATTTTGTTGAATGCAGAATTATATCACAACAATTAAATGTAATTATGCAGACCAACAGTTAGAATAAGATAGACACCGTTGATTCTTTCTAAATGACTTCCCTCCAAATTTTCTCCCTTAAAGTTTGAGATTGCTTGATTTTAGTAAAAAGGAAAAAAAGGGCTTCCCTGGTGGCGCAGTGGTTGAGAGTCCACCTGCCGATGCAGGGGACACGGGTTCGTGCCCCGGTCCGGGAAGATCCCACATGCCGCGGAGCGGCTGGGCCCGTGAGCCGTGGCCGCTGAGCCTGTGCGTCTGGAGCCTGTGCTCCGCACCGGGAGAGGCCACAACAGTGAGAGGCCCACGTATCGCAAAAAAAAAAAAAAAAGAGAAAATTTGGTTTTTTCCATTATAGACATCCCAGTGATCTCTCCATAAATAGTACTCCTAAAAATATGAAAGTCCAGATTTTTGAAGTTTTCTTGATAATTTTTTAAACTCAATAATAATTCATTAATTCAGTTGTTTTGTTATACAGAATTCAGAAAAAAATGTTTTGAAAAGGGGTATGGAGAGATTCAACATTCTCCATGCATTTCAGTTTTGACAAATAGTGACCACTCTTGTTTGTCAAGGATTTTACTTATAGTCCCTCATTCCGAAAAGACTGCATAATCAGTGCAAATAACCACTAGAGATAAGCCATGTTCTATTAACACTTATTGAGTCTTCTTCAATCTTAATTTCTAGGACAAGTAAACAACAAAAACAATTTTTTTTACTTTCATAGTTGTGAACATTTACAAAGCAAGACAGCATCCTTCTCCAACTCCTGTCCCTTCTCCTAGTTCTGTCACTGGTGTCTCCTCTGCTGCTCCAAGTCGGGCTTTTCAGGCCACCAAAGGACAACAGGACATCCAGAATACCATTCTCTGCCCCCTCCTGAGAGCCAGTGGTCACAAGCCTGTGCTCTGTCCCACACTGGTAGCATCCAGGTGGAATTTAAAATAGAATGGATGAGGACCCAGTTATGTAAAAAGTCACCTCTGGTCTTCTGTTCCATCATGAGAGTTAAGACCAGCTGGGGTGCTTCTGGTATCAGTTTCCAGTACATAAGTCTCTGTGATCTGCAGCAGAAATTCTTACAACAGGGCCCTTAGAAGTCTCGTCCTCTGATGGACTGCCAGAGACAGAGTCCAAGGCATATCTGTGCAGGCAGACTTTTTGCTGAGTTTCCCAGGGACTGAGAGAAAACTACCAGCAGGCACAGCCTCTCCTGGGTTCTACAGCTAATAATCTACAATTGTCCCGGATGGGAGGTGGGATTTATTGCTGGCCAGCTACTTATCTTGGTTCAACTGGCCCAGTTGGTCAGAGAGGACCATGGTCAGAGATGCAGTCTCTCTGAAGAGCTTCTTTGAGTGAAATGAATATTTCCTCTGGCTCTCCCTCCTAAATCTCCTTTTCCAGAATGTAGCTCAAAACACCTTACCGTTGCTAGGAAAACAAATTCATGTACCCTTCTCGCCAGATCAAGAAGCTACAGATGCTTCAGTAATCTGTACAAACTTGGAGTTACACTGTGCTTTGCTTAACAGCATTAATCAAATTTTAGGTAGCTGGGCTCAGATCATGAGATGATATAAGTTCAGCTCCCATTTTGAACAATTAGTGGTATGATCTTTACAACATTTTTTAGAAAGCCTGCATAAGACAGTAAGCACGAGGTTATGTTCTATCAGACAGTTAATATTTTGTTCTCTCTCTGAATTACAAAATCACAAATAATAAATAGGAAATGAGATTCCTTCTTGCTGCTAAAGAAATGAACAATTTGAAATGTGTAGTTGCATATATGTTTGGATTTGACCCATCATTTACTTTATTGTTCAACTTTAAATAGAGAGCATAACCCCCACTAACGGGAGTAGAGATGAACCACTTCAAATTAATAAGAGATATAAATTAGATTCTGAAGGAGCCCCTCACCTTCATATTCCAGGATAAAGAAAATATCTGTAACTTCTTTTATCTTCTAAATAAAGTTTCATGTGACCTGACAGGATTATAATACATTTTAAAATTCGACCACCTTAAGATATTTCTGCAAAGAAAATAATTCATTTTAATTAAAATCCACAAGGAAAAGTGGAACAGAAGATACAAAATGGGGGCCAGAAAACTCTAGCCTGTGCCACCCTAAGAACTGGGGCCCCTCTCTCAGGTAGACAAACCCGGTCGCTAGGCTTCCTCCTCCTAGGAGTGCAAATTCACTAGCAAATGCAGTCTCTCCACCCCACCACAGCCATGTACACACCATGCCTACCCCTCCCTCCCTCCAGCCCTGTGGAAACTCCAGTAAGAGATTCAGATCCGAAAGAGCTTTTGAGCATTTTACAGGTGAGAAGACTGAGGATCAAAAGTGAAATTGATTGCCCAAGATTATAACCTGCTAACTGGAAACCCAATCACTCAACTCAGCCCAGTGCTCTTTCCACTATGCCTCCCAGTCCACAAAAACCAGACAGCAAAGTGGGGGTGGGGGGTGGGGGTGGAGGTGGAATGGAAGGGCATCCACGCAGACCGCCATCTGCCTCTGAGAGACCCGACTTCAGGGAGACCTCTTCAGGAGACCCACCCACCCATTGTGGGTTTTTGTTTATGTTCACAGAACAGAACATCTCTTTTGATGGAGAGATCTGTGAACTGTGATATGAAGATCCAGGGGACACAGAAGAGGAATTTAGACCTTGAGACCAGATACCTGGGATTTGGTCAAAAAAAGGAAAAAAAAAAAAAGCAGTGCTTTTTAATCAAGTTCTGCAGCAGTATGTTGTGGTAGGAAAAACAAGACCTCTGAAATAAGATCGATTTTTGACTCTACTATCTTCTAGCTGAGTGGCCTTGAGCAAGTTTCTTAGTGTCTCCAAATTCATTTCTTTATCTATAAACTGAGCACCAATTTGAGGGGTTTGAATCTTTGCATGGAGAGAGAAGAGAGAGACAGAGAGTAAGAGAGAAAACACAGGGGGCATGTAGGCTCTCAGTGCATGACACAAAAAGGCACTCAAATGTCTGCTTGTTGAATAAGAAGCTTAATTCTTCAGCTGGACCATCTCCTGGAAGTAAGTCTCCTTTGCTTTAGAGATATGAACAGAATGACCCCTAAGGCCCTAGACCACACAGAAAAGATGCAGGACCACTCAGGCCCTGAAACTGTGCCTTGGATTTGAAACTAGTTGACCCAGTGGTCTTAGACTCTAAGAATACTGTGAGTGCCCCTCTAAAGGTTTATTTGGATGCCTGGACAGTGTTTGATCCCTAGACTAACAACAAAGGCAACATTCAAGTGACCCCACTCCCAAACTAGATTAAGTAATCCTACAGTGTGTGTTCCCAGCGCACAGTACTTCCCCAATGCATTCATTGCTCTGGCTGTGATTGCCAACTGGGCTATAAACTCCACTACCATTTAACTCAGTGCTATCCCCACTTTTTAACCCATAACAGAGGCTCAGTATATCTTCCTAAAGGAAAAAAGTCCAGCAACATCCTTAAAACATCTACCATCGTTGGCTCGAAAAATCAACCTAAAGTATTCGTGTTCTCCACTCCCCCAGTTCTTCCCCAATACCCCTGCAGAGGAAGCCTCTTCTCTAGTTTCACCATTTGGGCCACTTAGATATCTGCTCGGGATGTTCCTCACCACGTTGTTAATCTGTTCAGTAAATTGTGCTCAAAACCAGGATCTCGTGTACTGGGCCCCATGGCAGGAGTTCAGCAGGGAATTCTCCACTATCCCTCATGGAGAGGCTCACAGAATAAAGTGAGCTTGGATGAAGCCTCTGATTTTCAGAGAGGCCACTAGCCATTAGCCAAAATATTTCTGGATCAGTAACTACACCCTATCATCAACTTGACTCTCTAAAAATTACAATGTGGCTTTAGGACCTGGTACATAGCGTTCACTCAATAAATATTTGTTGGATAAAAAAAATGAATGGGACAGGATGGGAATTTCAGTGAGCTTTTATTGCTCTGGGCTGATATAGGAGACATGCAGCAAATAAAATCATTTATTTGAGGATAAAGCTAATAAAGTAAATCTTTAATTTGAGTAAGTCTAGATTTTGGAACCCACTAAGGTGGTATACCCTGAGAGTTTACTAACATTTCAGAAGTCCTCTGAGGAGCAGGTGATGCCCCTCATAAACATTTCCTGTCACCAACTAGTTGAGACAGGGTTTTCTGATACCGCAGCTACGCATGTGCCGCCTGAATTCAGAGTTCTCCCCAGAGATCTTCTAACCTGGAAAACACTGGTTAACTAAACTCTCTAAACTTCCAGGCACCAGAACATTCTCCTGCTTCCGAACTCTTTGGCTCCAGAGAGTAACTTGCTGGATTCTATACTTTCCTTTACTGATAATCTCAAATTATTTTGTTTCAGACTTGTCTCCATGGCTGGAGACAAGGCCAGAAAGGCTGTGCCTTTAAGGGAAGGGATCTTCATAAATTCTCACAATAGTGGACACACAGTAGGTGTTTCATAAGTAAGCTTTTAAAATTTGTCTTCAATGTGTAGCCCTGTCCAAAGTCTCCAACAGAGACATAGTGTGCATTGGAGAGAAGGGAAAGAACACAGCCCTCATCTTTCTAGAGCTCTCCAGACAGCTCTCACTCGCATTCTCTCTGTGCCCTCCATCTTCTGACAGTGCCCTCAAAGACTACGTAAAATAAGCAAAATCGTAAAACGAAATCACCTAACACAATTTAAATATGGTAGATTCGATGCTAGGCTGGAATCTTCCCTTTCGATAAAAGTAAATGCCTGCACAGACGATGATCGATCTCAAGCTTGACAAGTATTTTACTCATTCTCTAAAGTCTCCTGAAACGTTGAGACCTCAAGCAGGATGTTGAAAGGTCAATTTTTTGGTAGCAACTCTGACTCAAAAAGATTATTCTCCTGTGAGGTGAAGGAGAGGAAAGAAACGGGGGCAGTGAGATTTTTCCATCCACTCCACCCAGAGGGTAATTAATCCAAATGAGACTGGGCTGGGTGGAACTCAAACATCGCCCATTCAACCCACACCTTCACCCAGGGTTGTTAAGACAGAAGCTCCCCTATCAGTCTTCGGGTTGAATCAATACCCCTCCCGCAGAGACCCGCTCTCAGGAAACTGTGACAGGAGGAAAGGTCAGGAGCACAGGATCTGGACCCGCTGTCGGGGAACAGCGGGCCCGAGCGCCCCCCGCGGAGCCTGCTCTCAGCCAATGAGAGCCTGAGGACCCGGGATGATGAGATGAGGGGCCGCTGCTGGGCCAATCAGGCTCCAGGTGCGGCCAGGGGGAGGAGATGGGAGGAGAGGCCGGGGGCGATGGAGACAGAGCTACATCAACAGAAGTTTCTCACCTTGGAATGCGAGGGACGCTCCCGCATCTCCGGCACATCTTCAACTCGTCTCGGGAGGAGTGCCCCAAGCTACTTTCCCAACTTCCTCACGCTGCTCCCAGCTCGCGAGGAGAAGGCTGCTGAGAGCCCCTACTACGGCTGGCCTTTTTACGTTGTCTGCAGGGAGAAAGGAGGCGAGGGACAACTTGGTGCTGGGGAACTGACCTCTGTCCTGGTGGGCCTCTGGCTGGGGAGGGTCGAAGAGGAGTGGCTGGGCCTGGGAGACTCCATGCGGGGGCCATGGACAGAGCAGCGCTCCTGGGACTGTCCCGCCTGTGCGCGCTGTGGGCAGCCCTGCTCACGCTGTTCCCCTGCGGAGCCCAAGGAAACTGGATGTGAGTATGGGGGCAGCAGGGGCGCACGGGGTTTGTGGCAAAAGGGATGCCCAGCCTCAGGGAACTTTCAGCTGAGGCTGGAGAGGAGAGGCGGGACCCTAGGGCGGGCGACCTAAATTTCGGGTAAACATCTGGGATTGGGAGGAGAGCAGGGCAGCGGCTGACGCTAGGGGCGGCCG
Source organism: Stenella coeruleoalba (assembly GCF_951394435.1). Lineage (NCBI taxonomy): Eukaryota > Metazoa > Chordata > Mammalia > Artiodactyla > Delphinidae > Stenella > Stenella coeruleoalba. Next base: position 76,424,802 of record NC_137155.1, read on the forward strand.
TGTCTTACAGGTGGTTGGGCATCGCCTCCTTTGGGGTTCCGGAGAAGCTGGGCTGCGCCAGCTTGCCGCTGAACAGCCGCCAGAAGGAGCTGTGCAAGAGGAAACCGTACCTGCTGCCGAGCATCTGCGAGGGCGCCCGTCTGGGCATTCAGGAGTGCAGGAGCCAGTTCAGATACGAGAGATGGAACTGCCTGGCGGCCGCCGCCGCCCCGCCTGACACCAGCCCTCTCTTTGGCTACGAGCTGAGCAGCGGTGAGTCCCGGGACGCTCGCAGCTGGCGCGGGACGGAGGGCAGGTCCTCCAATTCTTGTAAATAAAGAGTGCTTGCGTGGTCCCGTCGCTCCCTAAATCCCCAGAGAGGTCCTTTAGTGCAATGAAACTGGGGGCGACTGAAGCCAGACCCGGGTGCAGGTGCTGTCCTGGACGGGGTGACACCCGAGGTCCCGAGCGGGGCGCGTGGAGCTGTAGCTCTTCCTCCTTCCCCGCGGCGCCCGGCCGGAGTTGGGGAAAAGCTGACACTCCACCCCGCCGACCCCTCGGACCCCGTAGCGCCCCCCTACGTGGATGACCAGCTGGAGAAACATGATGTCGGCTACGGGGAATGCCGCTGCCGCATCTGCTTTGATTTAAAAGCAGCTCCGCTGCGCACCGAGCCCTGGCTAATTGCAGCGAAGCCCCAAGCTGGTTGGCTCCTTACAGCACCCGGAAGACGGAATAATGGCGATTTTAAAGGGACTGTCCCGGGCAGCCCCACGTGAGGCTAGCTCGAGCACTACTTTAGTTCTCCCCTCTATTCCTTTCCTTCTATCTTTTCCCTCCTCTGCGCACAGCCGCGGCGCGGGAAGCTGCAGTAACACGAAGTTCCACTTCCACCGGCCTAGCAGTGACTTGGTAAGGATAAAGGTACAGAGGTATCAGCAGATTCAAAGGATTTCAGGCCCTGGGCGCTGAAAGATTCTTAGTTGTTTTCCACACTCATTTCGGTTCCCCCTCCACCTTTGACCCTTCCCCGCCGGGTCCCAACACTCACCGCCGCCAAAGCATCGCTTTTGCCCCGCTGCGCTTTGGCCGGCACACCCTTCCGAAAGGGCCCTGACTCCCTGCAGAAAAAAAAGAAGAGGATGTGTTCTTCACAGTTGCTGAAATGTAGAGGCATCAGCTGTTGAAAGGGTTTATTGGACAACGACGTGATAACGTTTCTACTCCAATCTAAACATCTCCAAAGGGGGGGAAAAAGTCGCCTGCTGAGTCCCTTCTAGTCCATTTTATTACTGTTTTAATGGGACTTTAATTTTCAAAGATTTTAGCTCAAAACCTATTGCAGGTGTGTGATATCCATATTCAACATTCAATTGTTTTCCATAACAATTCTTTTTTTTTTTTTTTTGCTGATGACATTTCAATTAACTGCCTTTAATACTGTAAGTCGATATAATACTGTATATAAGAATATTTATATAATATTTAACTTTCACATTAATATCGTTTTTCAGGATATCCTTAAAAAATCAGTCTTTGATGTGAAATGAAACTGCAACATTTATCTCCTAATTGCTTTGGTCTTTGCTTAATTTTAATTTGCATTCTGACGTGTATTTTTTACACAACAAAAGTCATACCAAAATTTTCAGCTTGTGTTTTCTGATAACACATTTTAAATTTAACGAGAAGGGTAAGTGGGACTCCTTTGGGCATTGTATCACTATTTACGTATTCATACGAGGGATTTTAAATTCAACGTGTTATTTATAGAATTTTTATTGTCTGTTAAGTGTTGAGCTGGATGCTGACATACATTTCAAATTTTAAAAATAAACATGATATTAAGGTATGAGGACAATTTATGATATACAATATAGGAAAATCATACTGAAAATTAATGTTGCTGTTTTAAAAGCTGAGAACAATATGAAATTGTCCTTTCTTAAATATCTACTCATTAAAGCATCCATTGAAAAGTTGCTTCCCTGATAAGAAGATAAGTAGAAGACTTTGTTATGAACATAAACAGAGAACGGTATGACTCATTCATTTAGCAACTTATGTTTTATTCTAGGCACCAAGGAAACAGCATTTATTTATGCTGTGATGGCTGCAGGCCTGGTGCATTCTGTGACCAGGTCATGCAGTGCAGGCAACATGACCGAGTGTTCCTGTGACACCACCTTGCAGAACGGCGGCTCAGCAAGTGAAGGCTGGCACTGGGGGGGCTGCTCTGATGATGTCCAGTATGGCATGTGGTTCAGCAGAAAGTTCCTAGATTTCCCCATCAGAAACACCACGGGAAAAGAAAGCAAAGTACTGTTAGCAATGAACCTTCATAACAATGAAGCTGGAAGGCAGGTATGTATTACAAAATGGAATAGAAATCCAGTGCCTTTAGGTAAATAACACTAGGATTACACTTCTGGATCAATCTGACCAAATGGTTTAAAAACCAAATGCTTGCAGTCTAAGAATATATATGTATGTATGTGTGTGTGTGTGTGTGTGTGTGTGTGTGTAAAATTATATGTTTATTATATATGTATAACAGCAAGTATATATATATATATATATATATATATATATATATATATATTCTTTCATGAGCCTGTACTGACCATATTGATTTAGTTTAAGTTTCCATCTGATGTGAGTTGAATCTTATTATACAATATATTTGTGATTGTATAGTTCGTATACCTAAAACACCAATTATAAAATAACAGAAGTACAAGTGCCTGTTGGGTCATTTTATTCCACCCTCTTAGATGGTTAGTTGCAGAGCCAGAATAAGACTTACAGTATCTGCCTTTCTAACAGGACTGAATCAAATTTCATTTTTTCAAATTTGAATTTTCATTATATTTTTAAATCTTTATTTTAGTAGACAATGACATCTAAAGAAGTTATCAGTTCTGTCCTTACTTTCTCTAGCAAAACATTCTTGAATACATTAGAGAATACACAACTCAAGTAATATTTTTCGTAAAACAAAATTTATTTAAGGGAAGTAGTTATGTTATTATAAAGCAATGTAGATTCACTGTAAAAACTGAAAAATACAGATAAATGTAACGCAACTATAGATATATTAAATATTTTGATATTTAAAAATATAGATATATTAAAGATCTAGGGAGAGGGAAATTTGAAGAATCACATCTAATTAACCTCTTTTATGAATATTTTAATGCTAAATTTTCTTAAAATGGCGTAAATTTGTAGCTTAATTTAACTTTTATGTATTTCCCTTAATGAATATTGACACAATAAGCTTTGAGTTCTACAACATAGTTGAATTACTTGGTAATTCATAGTGACTTTCCAAAAACAGTCAAAAACTCTCTTAGGTATATAGATTTTCTATTTTGTAATAATCTTTTCAGGATGGGAATATCACCACATATCCTATATTATTGTAAATATTCAATAACCTGTAAAGGTCCCAAAGTAGTCATTGCAATCTGCCACATTCTCCTGCAATAAATTAAAATGAGTTGCGGTATCTCTTAGGAATATTTAAAGTATATGCTGTATTTGTTTTACATTTTTGGAAAGTGAATAAATGGAACTCTCTTGGAATAGTTGCAAGTTTCAGCCAGTTTTCTTTACTTAACCACTTTGGTTTAAAATACAAAAACCGAAAACTCAATAAATATATCACCATAACACTTCAAATTCAAATTTGACTATTCAGTTCTATTTGAATATTGATTCAAAATGGAAGATTCGAAAATAGGAAAGTCAGTAAATAGCTATGTAAGCTTTTCATTTTTTTGTTTTGAAATTTTAAGTTAATTTATCTCACTAAAGTAACTCCTGCTAACACCATAGTTATGCACAGGTCTCTTCTTGATAAAGTTTTACATTTAAAAAAAATTAAATGAATGAGTTTTTGCTTCAATTTAAATAATATCCAATAAAGGAATTTTTTTATTTCTAACATATTAATATAAAAGAGGTTAAAGGTAATTAACATTTGTTCTTTAAAACTCTAGAGAAAAACATCAAGTCAAATTAATACATTTTAAAAACAAGAAAACAATGGAATGAATATTTAGTATCACCTTAGACCTTAAATCTTCTTTAGTCATTCTTTAAATAATTTGGTAGAGACTAAAAAAATTTAATCAGAAAACAAAACTTCAAACTCATGTTATAATTCATTCTTTTGAATAAAGTTATCTCCAGACTTATGAAAAGTCCTAAAGTATTCTAAAATGTATTTTTATTAGCAATATTAGACAGCTATTTAGTTTTATTCCATTTTATGTGGCTTTTTTTCAAATTAGGTAGCAATATTTGCCTCTATAACTATTAACTTTGATCTATTTATATTCTGATTTTTTTAAAAAAATTACAACTATTCAGCATCAATTTTAATCCACTGTTTATTGGCAATAAAACAATGTCCTCACTTTATTGAGGTTTTCCCTATTATTCTAATTATGCCCAAAAAATTCAGCCTTTAGGTATATACACATTTTGTGTAAATTTCAGTTTTCTCTACTGAATCTTTTTTTTTTTCCACATTGGTCTTGATGGAATCTTTAAATATTACAAAATATTACCTGGATATTTTGAGGGCACTACACTGATGTTTTTGTTGGTCTTTTCTCATGAACTATTACAATTCAAAACATTTTAATATTTTTCTTTCCATTGGTGGTCAAAAAAAAAACAAGAAAAAAGCCAACACCACCACCAGCACCGGAACAACAACAAAAATCAACCAGGTTTCCAAGATATTACCTAACGTGGAAGAACAAAAAACTACATTTTCAATATTGGCAATTAGGAGTTTAATCTAATAGGTATATCCTTCTGAGTAAGGGTCAAGGTCTGCATTCAACTGAGTTGATTTTCCTCATCTCAAAATTCCAAACTCAAAACGTAGGAAAGCGTTCAGAGAAATGTGGGTACTGGTGCTTAGTAGTGCTGTGAGCAGAGTAGATGATTTTCTAACCGCTGACCTTAAATACTCTAATCCCCACTTGGTTTCTGACACCATTCCTAAAGTTATGACTCCAAGAATAATGTTGCCGAATGGTGATTGTCTAACAGAACGATGTGATGTCTTCCAGGGGCAGAACTTCTGAGAATAATGTGACTTGGAATATTTATGGGTATTTCTTTTTGTGTGCTTAAAATATTTCCATTCTTCCCATGTCCACCTCATAAACTTTTAAGTTTCCCTACCCCATAATTTGTTTTATGATGAGTAACTCAAAAAAGTGGCATGGGCCCCACCCCCAAATTTCATTAACCTGTTTCAAGAATATTTACAAGTGCTTGAACAACACACAAGTGTTTTGCTTTTCAGCAGGTTCATATATATTTTTGGACTGAAAGGGACAAAATGGGTCAGAGAAATAGGAATACTACAATTAACCATCCAATTTATGTCACCGTTTTCATAAAAACTTAAACAGATCATCTGATAGTTGACAAATGAAATGTCACAAAATGTTCCGTAACAGTTGTTTTTTTTTTTTTTAGTCATTTCTGTAAAGCTTGGATAAAGCAACCTACCGAAAAAAAATCACCTCCGGCTGTGTTACCTCTGAGTCAAAACTAACTCCTTAGACCACTTCTCAAACAGTTTCTAGTTTTACATTAAGTGTTAATGATACATCTTTCCTATTTCACTTCATCAGAAATTTATCAAACCAAAACTTAACATAGGGAGCCCAGTAGATTAGATGCTATGCTCCCAATTGCTCTCCCATAGTTTAAAAATATTCCACCAAAATGTGCACATCTGTTTGCAATAGTTAACAAAACATTCCTCTGTTAATATCGTTATAAACCTTAACAACTCAGCGAAGTAGAGAAAGGAATTTTCTCATAACCACACACAACTCATTCGCTTGCTATTCTCTTACTTCTCCTGTTAGAAAATCACTATGTATCACTGTATCTCAGAATGGCTATTTGACATCAATTAAGAATCCTAGCTGAAAAGCTCCAGAGTATATATTTTTGGAGTGTTCATGCAATTTTCTTAAATATATTTGTACTTTCCACTTTCATTTTTCTCTGTTCTACCAAAATTATCCTGCTGCATATAAAGACTTTATATCATATATTACCATCTATCCTATGGAAGACAAGTGTCTCAACCAGGCTATTTATTTTTCTGTCAAATTGGAATAATAAGCAAGTACATGTTCATGAACTACCTACTATATGCAAGGCATTTCTTCCTATAAAACTAAATCAAGTAAAATAATTTATGAAAATGTGCTCTGAGAGTTAAATTCTGTGTGTGTGTGTGTGTGTGTGTGTGTGTGTGTGTGTGTGTGTGTACATGTTATCTGCCCTTGAACTCTGCATTTCATCACATTCTCCTAGTGGTGGTTGCATTGCTTTATTTTATCCCTATTTGTCCAAGTTTCTTCCTTGCAGTCTTACAAGGGTATAATCATTTAAATTGCATGTCAAGTTCTTTGTCTTTCTATCCTAGAATATCAATATGAATAGTATTCACATATATAATAAAAATACTATTTCTTTTCTTATACTTATCGTTAAAGACAAAAAGGTAATGGAATTGAAAGATAACAGAATTAAATTCCTTAAAAATATCTCTAGAAAGTTTAGTTAACTCCACGTATTTAAAAGTTTCTAGTTTTCTATGGCAGGAAACTCTCCCCAAAATTCGGTTACAAATTCAGCAGGTGGTATCCCTGGATTCAAGATCAGTCTTCCCTCTTATCCTTCACACCTGTGCAGTAGTGTGTCACTCTTGTGTCCTAACACTGTTGTGGGCTGAGGAATTGGAGGAAAACCCAGCCAGATCAGGGTCTCCCAATATCACTGACTTCCTGGCAGTGACTCTTTTGTTGAAGAAAGTGGTCTTTATTACTTCCTCTTGATTCAGATTACCAACAGAGGATGCGTTAAAACTGTTCAAGTGAGCTAGACTAACCATTCAATGAGTATTTGGTGAGCATCTATTCTGTCCTCCATGCTTTGCAAATTGGCAACACCATAGGTAATGTCTGAACTGGTTAATAAAAGGAAAAGGCAGCTCCTCAGTCAAGAATCTGAGCGAGAGGCAGCTCTAAATCACTAAGTGATGACTGTAACGAGCGTTGATCAGGTTTAAACACATAAACTTACATTCTTAGATTTTGGGCTTTCTTTGGACAATTTGTTTTGCTGTTACCTGGCATTGATTGAGCTCTCTTTTTCTCATATCCTTTGGGCACTTAAAATCTGAACAAAAGTAGGCAGATCGCATTAATTTGAACATTTATTTGCCTGGAGACTTTTTAAAAATTGAAGGCTTTGTGAATATCAAATACCATAAATTGAACCAAATAAGCTTGTGTGCCAAATTGTTCTCAATTGAAAGGTAAATTTTACCTGAGATAATAAGAAATAGACATATCTACTCGCTTCTTAGTTTCATGAGTTCAAAACAAGCATATGTGTCGTATCCTATAAAAGATAGTGTTTAAATGTTGTTCGGTTTATTATTTTAAACACTAATAAAAAGTATTGAATATTACACAAATCAATACCATATGCTCTCATTCAAGGCTGCAAATATAACAAATTGTTTGAAATACTCTGTCTCATTAGATAGTTCAGAAACTTTAGTTAATTTGTTAGGAAATGTAACATTCCACAAACATGTCAATGTCAACTGTGGTACAAAATAACAAAGTAGAAACCCCTGTCATTTTATAGTTTTGATAAGAACTGTAAGTGGAATTTAAGCGGTGGGGTTTTTCCTTTATTTGGCGAGATTACACACATAATTTCCAAGTTATCGAATGGCTAGACCCATTTTTTATTTTACCCAGCCTGTTGACAGAATGTCGACTCTCCAGTTAGTCCTGACGATTTATTAATCTGCTCTGCCATCCTCTGGGGATTGAAGGAAGTTATGCTGACTGGCCGGTATGTAAGAAATTAGAACTATAAACTTTTATTTTAGGAATCTCTGTATTGTTTGTGCACGGTTAGCCCCATTTGAAATTTTATCTCAACTCTTACCGTACCTTCTTCGTCAGGGACAGGGGGTATTTATTTTGACCTTAATGTGTGTCAGGCAATGGACTCTAACCCATGTATGTCATCTCATTGAATTCCTCCGTCTGAACAGAATAACTCAGCACTTGGAATTGAAAAATCATATAAATATTATACCTTTTTTATGTTAGGAGGGTGCTACTGATACATCAAGAATAGGACGTATGTTTTGAATTAATTTTCCAGAAGAGGGGAAGAATTGGCTGGGAGCCACTGCACTCTCCAACCCCTTCTTTTGACCAACTTAAGTTGATTAGTCAGGATTTCTCATGTGTTCTGTGACCAGGGGATAGCATATCCCCCCAAACCCCTGTGAATATAACTGACGTTTGCAGTGATCAAACCTGAGAACTGTCAGTTCAGTAGCTCTCATCCTTGGATGCCCTTAGAATCATCGGAGCAGCTTTGTAGAAGTCATTGCCTGGACCCCACCTTGACAAATTAAATAAGAATCTCAGGGGTTATTTGTAAAGTTTCACAGCTGTTTCTGTGTGCATACAAGTCACCTGAGGATTTTATTAAAATGCAGATTTTGATTCCACAGGTTTGGTGAGGGACCTGAGAGTTTGTATTTCTCACAAGGGATGCTGGCGCTATTGGTCCACGAACCACACTCTGAGTAGCAAGGTGCTAAAATGAACGGTATCGGGAACATAGAGGCACTAATGAACATCCTCTCACACCCAAAATTAAATGAGAGATTAGAAATAAACGTAACTTCCCTTTGTTATCTCAGCTAATCTCTGTTAACGTTATTAGCTTGGTCTGCAGCTTTAAATTAGACTCAGAAAGGTTTGTTCTGTAGAGTGAAGAGAAGGACAAAACATTTGAATTCTGAGCGATCTAAAAGATCCTTTACGTGCAAAATCATCCTTATTTTTAAAAATTATTATTATTATTTTTCTATTATTTAATTGAAGTATTTTTAAAACTATTATTATTTTATTTAATTTTAATTGAAGTATATAACCATCGTTTTTATACAGGAGTAAACAGATCCGGAAAGTTAAGTGATTAGGCTGGTAGTGCTTCTGTTGTTGAGTAAAACACTTCATGAACGATGTTTCACTCAATTCCTGTTGGTTTCAGGCTGTCGCCAAGTTGATGTCATTAGACTGCCGGTGTCACGGAGTTTCTGGCTCCTGTGCTGTGAAAACATGCTGGAAAACCATGTCTTCTTTTGAAAAGATTGGCCGTCTGTTGAAGGATAAATATGAAAACAGTGTCCAAATCTCAGACAAAATAAAGAGGAAAATGCACAGGAGAGAGAAAGATCAGAGGAAAATACCGATCCACAAGGATGATCTGCTCTACATTAATAAGTCTCCCAATTACTGTGTAGAGGATAAGAAACTCGGGATCCCAGGGACCCAAGGCAGAGAGTGCAACCGCACGTCAGAGGGAGCAGACGGCTGCAACCTCCTCTGCTGCGGCAGGGGCTACAACACCCACGTGGTCAGGCACGTGGAGCGATGCGAGTGCAAGTTTATCTGGTGCTGCTACGTCCGCTGCAGGAGGTGTGAAAGCATGACTGATGTCCACACTTGCAAGTAACCACTCTAGCCTTGGGCAAGAGTCCCCAGTGACAGACGTACAACGGGAGTGGGTCCCACTGTGCTGGGCTGGGGAGCCTGACACCTGCCTCCTCAGAATTCCCAGATCCTCGAGGCTCTCTCAGAAGTCCCTTTACCTGATCGATGTCAATGTCACACACTAGGCATGTAGATTTCTTGGGATTCTAAAACTGAAAAAGTTTGAGTTCATATGTTGGTGGTTTAGGGAACAGATATTGAGGGCAAGGAAGATAAACTGTCTCGTAAGCAAGAAAGAACAGGAAAGAGCCTTCATGCCGAGAGAACTGGTCCATACTCAGGATAAGATCCTTGACTATGGAACTCGGTTATGGAACTCAATAGTGGTGGGTGAATATTAGTCATTTAAAAAAGACATCTATTAGAGCAGCAAGGAGCAGTAAATATGAATCTCATTCTCTGAGTATTTTTTATGAAGAAATCATACTAAGTGTTGGTGCATAGAAACAGAAGGTGTTGGGATAGGTTAACAGAAGTGGTGGGTGCCTACTTAACACTTTCATTCATTTCAGAAGAAAGAATCTTCATAAGTGATATAACACCCCCTAAAACATGTCTGTTAGCGAGATTTCGTGACAAAACAAAAGAAGCAAGATGTAAGAAGCAAAATGTAAAAAGCAAAATGTATGATTTGGAGTTTAAGTGACTTTTAACCAGGAGAATTGATCTAGAAGAGTATCAGTGAGGTATATAGCAACCTTTATCTTTGGCTTCACACTTTCATTATAGACCAGCTTCCACTATTAAAAACTCAGCTCTGAAATACTGGAGGAAGGGATCCTGAAAGCATGTGGGAAAATCAGAGGTAGAAATATAAAGGGCTCTCGTACATTGTAAGGAAAAGCACCCTTTAAATGTGTAAAGACAGTATTTTGTACAGTATTTTGTTAAATTTTTTTATATTTTGTAAATAATGTTTTTAAGTTATATGATATATATTGAAACTTAAGATATTTTTTGCCAAAGCCCAAGAGCTAAGGCAATAAAATTATCTCAGAAATAATATTAGCTTCTGTTTCCTTTCATACTATTAACTTTGACATTTTTTCATACATTGAAAAAGAAGTTCATTGAGCAGTTAGTTACATGGATGTGTATTTCCTGCCGAAATGGCAGCTTTATATGTTGTAAATTAAAATATGCAGCAATATATTGACAATTGTGCTATTTCAGCAGTCAGATTAGTTGAATTCTGTTCTCAATTAGTTATGTTTAACTTGTAAGGTTATTATAATAAATTATACAGTAAAAGTCTTAACTGGAAAAAAGAATCTAAATCAGAATAATGATCAATTTGTGGATTTGATATCCTGGATATTTATTATGTTGTGTGAAATGCTACACTTCCATGTGAATTTTGAGTGGTCTTGTTTTAGTATTCATGCATGTATATTCATGATATTTTACAAGGTTCCTGGTGAAAATTACAGGGCTGTATTTAAGGTGGTATTTTAATGTAAATGCTATGTTTTTTATGAATTGTTAAATATTTCAGTATCATATAGAAAAAATAGATTTTCTAAGTTCAGAATGGACAAAGAAAGAATATTCTTTTTCTCAAAATAAGCTAAAGAAATGTTTCCCTGACCATCCTGGTCTCATTCTATTTCCTTTCAATTTTATTTAAAAGGCAAAGCAATAATTTGTGAAAAAGAGCAAACCATGGAAAATGACTCTGATCTAATATTAAAATCAAGGCTAAACATTTAACTGTGACCCTTAAAATTTAACAAAATTACTATTTACTGAATGAGAGACTCCAAAATGACAAATGAACAAACACAGTGCTTATTTAAGAGTGGTTTACCATTCTTTAGCATCCACTGATGAGAATAACCTGAAAAATAGACACTTATTCTTTTTTTTTTTTTTTTTTTTTTGCGGTACGCGGGTCTCTCAGCACTGTGGCCTCTCCCGCTGCGGAGCACAGGCTCCGGACGCACAGGCTCAGCGCCCATGGCTCACGGGCCCAGCCGCTCCGCGGCATGTGGGACCTTCCCGGACCGGGACACAAGCCCATGTCCCCTGCATCGGCAGGCGGACTCTCAACCACTGTGCCACCAGGGAAGCCCTAGACACTTATTCTTATGCCTTTTTTCGCAAAGTAAATCTATTTTATCTGCATTGAAAATAAGCACTCTTTCTTAAAACATGAAGACTGCAGTTTCCATTAATGACCATTTTTTTCCTATCAACTAGAAAACTTTTCGTAATTAACTTACCAACCGATTGTGAGAACCAGGGAGACTTTAATTCACAAATACATGACTACTATTCAGCCATTAGCACCACCCCGTAACCCCCGCATGCCTGAGCAAGAACTCCCAACTCCCAAGCTGTGTCTTTGGTTTCTTCTTTTCAGTCTCCCTGGCATCACCATGGAAGCCATCCATGAATGTCTCACCTGTTTTACTGGTTGACTGCCTAGCTTTGGCCCATTTCCTTCCCAGTCCCCATCGTAGTATAGGTAGCAGCATGGTGCTCCTGGAAATACACGTTCTGGGGCCCAAACACTTCTATCCAGTTTAGGCTATTGTGCCTTCATGGTTTAGGGCTCCTTATGGTGCAGGTAACAAAAAAAAGCAACCCAGACTGACAAACATTAAAGGAAATGTACTGACTCAGTGGCTGAAAAGTCTAGAGTTGTGACCGATTCAGGTGAAGTTTGATCCAAAAGCTCACACCATGTTCCCAGGGCTCATGTCTCTCCATCTCCAGCCTAAAGAGGCTGGCTTCTGTGAAGTTGTCTTCGACTGCAGGCTCCACAGGGCTCTGTGCCAACCCCCCCAATACCCTAGTCTCAGCAGCTCTGGGCTCTCGGCTTTTCTCATCAACATGGCTGCCACACTTCCTTCCAGATCTAACATTCTCCTACTACTCATTCTAAGGAAAGGGAGAGATTCTTTTTTTTTTTTTGGTTACTCACACAAGAGAGAGGGCAAACTTATTTCTCAGAATGCCCAGCAAAAGTCATCATTGGCTCTGATTGGTTAATGTGCCTATCCCTGAGCCAATCACAATGGCCATTGGGGACTGGGGTTGGATGATAAATACACTGATCATTTTAAAGCAATCAAGACCCGTGCTGGGACATGGCAGTGGGGTTCATTCCAACTAAACCCACATAGTTTGAGAATAGGAATGAGTCCACAGAGAAAAACCAGGCAGTTATGTTACCATAAAGGGTCCTCTATACTGGACAGTCCCCAGTTCTAGTGATGTGTTTAGGAAACAGCTTTCTGGTATCACATGGATCAGGCTCACTGCCAGACAATCACTGTGGGTAAAAAGTGCCTTGATTTGTTTAAATGCCCTTTATGATGATAAAAGGGGAGGGGAGTTACACTCTAGTGTATTAATTTTCAATTTAGGAGTTCAACATTTTGTAAACTGGGAACTGCTTAACAGAGGCAATGGTTAGAGGCAATGATGATTATCTTGAAACATGATCAAGAAAAACGTATCAAACAGCATTATCTGTAATCTCTGGATAAGGAAGTTGGTTAATTAAAGCATTTCCCTGATAATAATACTTTACACAACACAAAAACACTTCAATTTGTTTGAATACAAATAACGGCCTTATTTCCTTATTCATGATTGGGGTGATAGTTGGTTTTGTTGGTGGTGGTTTTTTGTTTGTTTGTTTTTTAAGGAACTATGATAGTTATACTAAGAATACAATGGAATTGAACTATGTAAGTGAGGTGCTATGACCCCATTTTGCAGATTTGTAACCACATGATATTCACAGTAAATATTTTAGAAACACTTTCATTTTTTGAAGTACTGTCAGTACTGATGTGTTTAGTTTTACTTAAGATGTGGAACCAGAAGAGCTTTTCATCCAAATATTATAGGCAATTTGGTGAGCTGCCGGTATTTTTTTGCATCACCTTCCAAAGGCCATCAAATACTGAGGAATTAAACCCACCATTTGGAGACAGTCAGTTATCCAGAACACTATAATACACTTAGCTGACTTGAAGGAAGAAAGATTCAAATTGTATCTCCAGGAACCATGTATACTCGGCAAGACAAGACTCTCCTAAAAAAAAAAAAAAAAAGACAAGACTTTCTTAAGGGAAGTTGGCTAAGATCCTTGATTTATTTTTAAATTTCAGTTTCAGTATAGACCAGATGTGACAAGTCATAACATTTCTTGGAGTAGGATAATGAGGTAAACTGAGAAGGACAAATATGTGGCCCAGCATGAAAGGGAACACAGCGGTGCACCAAGGACTCAACACCTCTGAAAAAGAAAATAATGTTAGCAAACACTTAGATAGCACTTACTATGTACCAGGCATTGTTCTAAGTAAATCGTATATGTTAAGACATTTGATCCTCACGATAACCTCATAAAGTAGGTGCTATTATTGTGGTCCTTAGTGTATAGAAACAGACACAGTAATGGTGAGGTAAGTAGCTGGCCCAGGTCACAAAGAACAGACTAGCTTCAGAGACTGTGCCCTTAACCGTCATATCGTTATTGCGTCTCTCACAGAAACAAAATAGTACAGAGTTTACAGTATACCATTTAAAGGGTTTGGGGATTTGTAAACATAATGACAGCTACAGGCTGTTCCTCCCTGGTTTGATTATATAAACTTGGTTGAGAAGCTGGAGAGAAGTGATGGGAAAACTGAGGTCTTAGAATTCACCATGAAATGTAATTAAACTACACTGCCTCTTGATTTCTAAACTCTAAATGATTTAAACTGCCTTCTATTTTAGATCACAATGTGGCTAACAGTTGGATTATGCTTCAAGAGCCTAACAATCATTCCAAAAGGAAATAACTAGGGGTGAAGATCAAACTAATTTACTGCGACATTAAATAAATACTTACATCCTTTTGATTGTTGTGCTTACAGCCAATTGTTACATAAGGTGTTATTTTTAATAGATGGATGAAATTTACCGTTGGTAATAGTTTACATCCACATCCAAAGAAAAACCAGTAGAGATGGTTTGCATGATTAAAATCTCTTGAAACAAAATCATGCTAGAAAGAGCAGCCTCTCCCACTTGTTGTAAAGGGAGAGTAATAATAAATGTGGGCCAAGTCAACACAAAGTTTCACATGTGACTTTTAAATTTGCAGAAAGAAATGAAAGCATCTGATTTGTGTGTGAGAATTAGAAGAGCAGGGAGAACGGGGATATAGGGCTGCCTGTTTCCCTCTGTTAAACTGCCATTCTGAACCCTAGGGGTGATTCACCTCCAAAGAGGCCAGGAAGCCTTCTCTTCTGCATGTCAGTAACAGCCTTCTGTGATCATGGCTCATATCCACCCCGCCGTGTTTAGCCAAGAAAAAGGAAGGGTGGCCCGTTATAGAACCTAATTACTCTTTTTTTTTTTTTTTGCGGTACACGGGGTGGCCTCTCCCGTTGCGGAGCACAGGCTCCGGACACGCAGGCTCAGCGGCCATGGCTCACGGGCCCAGTCACTCCGCGGCATGTGGGATCTTCCCGGACCGGGGCACGAACCCGTGTCCCCTGCATCGGCAGGCGGACTCTCAACCACTGCGCCACCAGGGAAGCCCCTAATTACTCTTTGATAAAAGAGGAATATCACTAAATTTAACTGCATATTTAAACACACCTGAACTCTTCGTAACCAAGGAAAAGTGTAAATAAACAAAATGTAAGTCAATAATTACCTATTTATTTCTAGTACATAATCTATACTTTTAAAAAATGTTTAAAAAATTTTGTCAGTTGTATTGTTTTTATATTTCCCCCAGCTTTATTGAGATATAATTGACATATAACACTGTGTAAGTTTAAAGTCTTACCCATTTTAATTGCTTGACCTCAAACTCCCTGGCAAACAACTCATTTTTCCTCCACACAAGGCTCTATGCAAGCAAGGCAAGAAATAGCCTATGGTACGACAGCAAGATGGGAAAACTGAAAAAGTAAACGTGATAAATCCTCTTTAACATGCCTGATATTTAATGGGTCCAGGCTTAACACTTTTACAGGCTGAAAGATAAATTTCTGAGAAAAAATTCTCCCCTCTGCTAGCTTAAACACTTTTTCTTCACCCAAATCACTTCTTGAGAAACTACACTCTAAAATTTTTTGACTTAATATATTAACTACAATGTCAGAATTTCAATTGCCACAGTGCCTGTAACTGTGCCCATCCCACAATCCCAGTGCTGTAGAACTGTAGGGAAACTTCTCCAGGGTATTTTCGTAACGGGATTTGTTTTTCTTCATAATGGGATTTTAACAGTTCCACAAGAATTGGCTCTCAACCCCATTCCCAGGCCAAAAGTTTCAGATTTCCATAGGAGTTGAAGTGTCACCTCATTTACTGATCTTAAATCCCAGGTTCTCTCCCTGAGGGAGAACAGAAAGTCACCAGGGAAAGGTGCACTCCCCTCGGTCAAGGGCACACGGGCTCATTCTTCACACCTCAGGATATCCTCACCAACCACTCTTCTTCTTCCACCCAGGGCCTCCCCATGAGAATCACAACCCTCAGGGACCACTGAGACCACAGTCTTTCCCAAGACTGAACATATTTCTACCCCTCAGCATCGTTTGCTTTCACTTCTCCTCTGCTCAGAGCTTGGACCTGCAAGACATTTTCTTTGAAATTCATTTCTATTCTTGTCAAACGAAGCACACAGTACTTCTCTAATCAGGTTCCCTCTACACGGGGGTGCAGAGAAGCCAATTTCCAGGTCCGCCATCTCATTCCACTGGTGACGCAGAAGGCTAAGACCCTGCAAAGAATTCCTTGCACCAGTACTGAGCTTGTTCATCTGATCAGGTGACATCCAAGCAGTACCAACAGCACCTGCGTGGAAGGTAGACAAGCAGGACTGCATATGAACACATAATGCATTGCTGAAAATGTGTTTGAAAGTCCAATGAATACATTTCAAATAACAGACTTATAAGGGAAGTGTTGATCCCAGAGACCAAAAAGAGGCTTCAAAGTTCTCATTCAAAATTCTTCTTTTGCCCAGGCACCCCTGCTGATAGGTAGGAACCTTCACAGACCCTCTGAGCAAGAAGCAAATGCTGGGGTGCAAGGGGGTCAGCCAAGTCTCAGTATCTTCTCTGACCTGATGGCCGCCCCACCCTGCCACGTGCAGGAGTTGGGTGGAGAGTTTGGAGGTTTTCGTGTGCTCTCTGGGGCTGGGGCTTCAGCAGAGTGTCCTATGAGACTCAGCTGCTGCCACAGGAAGGAATCAGAAAACACCCCCTGCCTCTGACTGAAGTCACATAACTTCACATACTTGTGGGGGGCCAGCAAGTGAAACTATATCATGTGATCATTTGAAATGCTAGCTGCATGGACATACACAAAAGCTTGAATTCTGCACATGAAAGGGAGTTCAGCGTCAGAGTGGAAGGGTTGGTAGTATATAGTCAGGGGCCTGGAGGTTAAGGAGAACCTCTGGTGAATAGCGGTAGCCTCTCTCATGATCTTACTACCCTAGTCATTTAATGGCTCCCTTCTGGCTTGGTGTCTTGGTCTGCTCGGGCTGCTATAACGAAACACCGCAGACAGGGTGGCTTATGAAGAGCACAGTTATTTCTTACAGTTCTGGAGACTGGGAAGTCCAAGATCAAGGTGTCAATAGACTCGGTGTCTGGAAATGGCCTGCTTCCTGGTTCGCAGATGGCCATCTTCTCACTGCGTCCTCACATGGCAGAGAAGCCCAGCCAGGGAGCTCTCTGGGGTCTGCTTGATAAGGGCAATAATCCTGTTCAGGAGGGCTCCACCCTCATGACTTAATCACCTCCAAAAGGCCCCATCTCCAAATACCATCACGTTGGGGATTAGGTTTCAACGTGTGAATTCTGAGGGGACACAAATATTCAGACCATAACACTTGGTATGATGGGGTTGGAACGCTAGAGGCTGACTTAACTTTCCTCTATGGCTAAAACATTACTAGAATGCAAAAGACATAGCAATACTAGAAATGCTAACAGCTGCATTTAAAGAGTAGTTTGTGTCAGGCATTTTGGTAAACACCACAAATACATAGTTCTATCCCAGTTTTACAGGAGACGATACTGACTTTCTCAAGGTCCTCATGTAGCTGATGGTGGAACAGAGACACATACTCAGGCAGGTCTGTGTACTCTTAGCCAGTAGGTTACCCTGTCGAATTACAGAATTCTCTCCTCTTGAAGATTTTAGGCCCTGCTCCTCTCTGGTTATCAAGTGAAACAATATGGGATGATTATACGGAACATTAGAAGCTTGCAGGTTCATAAATCAATTTTCCCTAATAAAGGGAGTATCTTTTGCCAATTGAGTTTCAACTTGTTCTTTCAATTGTCAATACACTCAGGTGGTAGGCATGATTTCTGCAGAGCTGAACAGGGAGCTTAGCGATGGCGGCCCGCTGTACCTGTGAACCAGCTGTACTGGGAAGACTGTCTTCGCTGTGTTAACGTTTGCTTATAAACTACCCATGGAACAAACCCAAGAGAAACCTCTCTTCTGTCTCTACCCAAAGGGCTGGCAGTCCCTCTTCCTTTCTGAGCACTCCTAGAAGAGTCATCTTAGTGTGGAAAGTGTTTCCTTAATACAGCTGCCCTCCAGTACTCTGCCCCTCACTGGACTGGAGGAAGGTTCTGGGACAGGACATCTCTTAGATTCCAGATGGGCTTTCACCAGGCTGGCTACACCATCCTTTGCTGCTCCCTGATACTCCCAGGCCAGGCCTGCCTGCTTTTTGCTCCATCTAACTTCACTGGAACCTCAAGGAAGGAGATGGGGACAATAGTAGAGGCTGAGGCCAGGCTGAGGGAGCTTTGAGGGAAACAGAGATTAGCCATTGGCATGTGCCAATCAAAAACCAAGTCTACAACAGAAAAATCATCCTGGGAAGAGACAGCCAAAGAACGCTTCTGAGGAATGCTTTAGAAAAAGTAAGATCTGGTACTTCATTCTACAACTCCTAATTTACATGCACTTATTGCTGTCAAAGGCCCAGGTGAAGAGGTTAAGTGGCAAATCATTTTCCTGATCAACACGAGCAATTATTTTTCCCTTTCATATTCATTTTTTAAACTATTGTAAATGCATTTCCACTTTCAACTGCTCTACTAACTGAACATAGCACATTTCTCATTCTTTCATTTAAGAATGGGAAGTGTCAATGAAACTGAATTAAACTATCATCTTTTGGGGGGGTCAACCTATTTATAATTTGTATACACTAAATATAAAAGTGCATTTCAGGCTAAAGGCATTGAGCTTCGTCGGGCAAAAAATGATAAAATATCAGCTAATTCATTTCAAAACAAATACAATATAGAAAGAACAGTGATAACCTTTAATTAAAGTCAAGAATATACAGATTCTGGCTCAATTTTCCTTTCATTTCCCCATATCACTTATTTTCCTACTGTCTTTGCTGAATTTTAACAGGCCTATTATAATATACTTGTCCTGGGACAGCCTCTATGATTACAAATAAAAAATACACATCCATAAGTCCTTAAACACCATTTAAAAAACCAAAGTGTCAATGCCAAATTTTTGATTTTAATGAAAATTCTGAACATTAAATGACACTGCTGCATTTACAATGCTGATTTTTAAAAGCTATCTGAAAATAAAATACAGTAAAATTATTGCTTCCAAAGTTATGTTGACATAATGTATACAAGGCAGAATTGAAACAATAGCAAACTGCATGAAGGCAGTTACATAACCAATCTTTATACCTCCTTTTGGCATTTTATACACCTCTACAAAGCTATCATGTTATAGTCCTTATCCTGAAAGGGATGTCCTGCCGTCTAGATACTTAAATTCTATCCATGTTAAGATATCTCCTGAGGATATTAGTGTGTTTACCCATAGGAATGACTTTAATTTTGCATGTTAAGCAGTACAATACACACTTGACAAACCTCAGTGTGAAGTTCTACAGGCATATTATTACTTTGCCAGATAATACAAAAAAAATTCACAATGCAAAACCAAGAGTATTTATTCTCATTATTTTTTAAAAAAGCAACACTTACTTCACAATCCCTGGAACTGTAAAATAGCCATTCTTTTAATTTACAGAATTGAGGGAAGTATTTTAAATGTCAAAACACACATGCTGAACGTGATTTAGCGTATCAGCCCCAAAAACCTGAAAAGTTTACAAAAATTGTTTAGATGTGTAAGGTGCATTTATTCATGAATTACATTCAGTTTGAGGGAAGAAACAGTACCCCCAAACTCACTGATATTTAAGAAATAGCTGAATAACT
Organism: Stenella coeruleoalba; assembly: GCF_951394435.1. Taxonomy (NCBI): domain Eukaryota; kingdom Metazoa; phylum Chordata; class Mammalia; order Artiodactyla; family Delphinidae; genus Stenella; species Stenella coeruleoalba. Next base: position 76,444,675 of record NC_137155.1, read on the forward strand.
TCCACCTTGGTTTACAGCAAAATAAAAAATACTGCTTTTAGTTTTTCTTATATAAGTCATCTAAAATTTAGATCCAAAATTGAACTGCTGCCTTTTACTGGGAATAGAAGTTTGATTGTTACATTTTTTATGTTCCAGTTTAAGATACTTCACACACAATAGTTAATGCCCTAAAAATATTTTAAAAACTTGAGTCATTTTGTGAACATCTGAAGTTAAGAAAAGGTAGATCTCTTATATTTTTATGTAGAATTGGGTATAAAGTCATTGTGTGTCAAATAAAATTATTTTTTTAAACAGTATCAGTCCCAATCAGTAATCAGGACCTTTCTAAATATGTCGTTAACTTTTCGGGCAAAAATTACTCTTACGAAGTTAGATGAAGGTAAATACAGAATTTCTTGGTTTACAATCCAAAATTATTGTGACATTAAAACATGCCTCTTTCAAAACCACTTGGTCATTGCTGATGACACTTAAATAAGGAAAACTTAGGCCAGTATTGCTCTAACTATACTGACATGCTGTCCTGAATGACCTACCAAGGCTGGGGAAGGGACTTGGCCTGGTTCCTCAGCTCTGCGGAGTTGCCCGCCCCTCCCACCCACAGTCTTACTCTATAGCTTATGCAAAATCAACTCATGCACACTATTAACTCAAAATCCAGCAAGCTACAGCCCTGATGCATCTACATTCATATATTTCCTCTTTACTGTGTACATTAAACGAAGAATTCTGTTGTGCTTTTCACATATTTGATACAAGTTTTCATATTTTATTTCTAGGTTTCTTGGGATGGAAAGAGAAAGACTAAGAAAAGAAATACAACAGGGGAGTCAGACTGTAAAGTAACATTACACACACAACTAGCCCAATATCTTTTTAATTTAAAAGATACTATCATCAAAAGGCCATATATATATATAAAAGAAAACAAAGTCTCCTCCCTAAAACCCATATTATTCCAAGATAGATTTTTCACAGCGACTAGTATATATATCAATACATTTTTCAAATCTGTTCAGTTATCCATTGTGTAATGCTTTTAGAATTAAAAGATGCCATTATCATCGTAGTCTGAACATTGTACCATTAGGGAGATGTGCTTAGAAATGGTTCAGTGATTTGCTCATTATGATGACTATTTACAAAGATGTCTATTTACGTTAGCAATAAATAATCCTGATATCAAAAGAGATAATGGTCATGCACACACCGAGATGGCTGCATGCTCTTAAAATATTTACATGTAGTTTTTCGGTTAGGGCTTTCCCATTAGCAAGTGAAAGTATGGTGCCTTCAATTTTCTCCACATCAGTCTTGCTTCTGAGGGATGCATCCTTCCATTTCTACAACTTCAGGCCATCCTTCATATTTGTTTGTGTCCTTATTGTTCTTTATGTGCTGTTGGAACACAATCATAGTATACAGTTTTTAGAATTTTAGCGAACTGCATATCTGCAATAGCATACTTATGCGTACTCACTTCAGTAACACTTCTATCAACATGTAAATTATTGTTCAATATATTAAATGAGCAACACTTGGCATCTGGCATGTAGTAGCAGACCTTCAAAGAACAGCTGAAAGAACAAAACACTGCAGATGGTCTTTAAAGGATCACTTGTTAGTCAAAAGTAGGTTTACATTCTACCAAGTTCTAAAGTATTTCTAAACTTAATTGATTACAGCAACCAAAGTTCAATTAAAGTCTTTAATAACCAACTTCCTAAAAGGCTTAAGATAAAACTAATCATATGCCAATGCATTGTCATGTAGGAAAAAAATTTTCATGCAGAATTGACTATTTTTAAGTTTAAAATCAAAATAGTGCCACGGTTATTTCAAATACTTGATTACCAAGAACCTATGAAAAACACATGAACATATTTAATGTCTGCTTTATCTAAGTTTCAAATAACTGGGATAGGAATAGGCACTGCATGATTTCACACAATTGCTTTTGTCCATTAATTAGGAAAGCCTAAGACACTAACCTGTTCAAAAGGGCTTTTTGTCTTAATGCCTTTTCCACCACAGAAGACCCAGTTGTCTCTAAAACCAAGATGAGTAATAGATGTACTCCCCAATTCAGCAATGAGCTGCCGGGCCTCATCATTGAGTCTTAAAGAGGGAGGAAAAGAATAATTCAATAAATGTAGTGCCCTGTATGTTATTTAAGTAATACTGATACAGTTAGGATACTTAACATACAACCATGAAATAAATGAGAGAGAATGCTGGCTTAGATAAGAGAACATAAAAAAATTTTTTTATCAGAGTAACATTCCTACTATTTGAGTTTTTTTTTTTAATGAATTTTTTTTTTTTTTTTTGGCTGCATGGGGTCCTTGTTGCTGTGCACGGGCTTTCTCTACTTGCGGCGAGCAGGGGCTACTCTTCGTTGTGGTGCGTGGGTTTCTCATTGCGGTGGTTTCTCTTACTGTGGAGCCTGGGCCCAAGAGCATGAGGGCTTCAGTAGTTGTGGCTCGCAGGGTCTAGAGTGCAGGCTCAGTAGTTGTGGTGCACGGACTTAGTTGCTCCGAGGCATGTGGGATCTTCCTGGACCAGGGATCGAACCTGAGTCCCCTACATTGGCAGGCGGATTCTTAACCACTGTGCCACCAGGGAAGTCCTATTTGAATTCTTTAGTGATGAAAGCCATGAAATCTAGAAATTAATTTCAAGTTCATGCTATTTAGAAGTGCCTTTTAGGTGTCTTTATTTCACAACAACAATTCATTTTCATTTACATCCATCAAATAAATAAGAGAAATTGTAGTCAGCAGGTGCCTATTCAGGTTAATCCAAGATCTGAAGCAACCAACATCTTTGTAAAATTAAAAATCACTTTGAATCTCCACTAAACCCTTTGTAAATTACAGTTGAATAGAATAAAGGTAAATGTTGATAGAAATTTGGATGTTTCTAACACCAGATGTTTTATTTAAAAGAAAATGAATTTTGAGAATAGGGATATAAATTCTACTTCAGAGACAACTGCCAAGTGGTTATTTAATAAAAATGAAAATATTAACCACATAGCGGCTAAGAAAGGGCAGTGACAAAAGGCAACTGCAAGGGAAACAGCTAACTGAAAGATGCCTTTAAGGAATTTTGTGAGTGATTTTGTGAGTGATTCTCCACCTCTCCTCTGTCTCAAAAGGGAGAAGAAATTCAGAAGATACGTGCTGGTTGTAGAGCCAAAAAAAAAAAAAAAAAAACACAAAAAGATAACTAAGGGACACCTGTGCAGGTATCTGGCCAGTAAGTCCTCTATATCACCCCAAAGATGGCATTTATAGGTCAATTAGAGAGGTCTGTTCTTCTAAAATCTGAGGCAAGGCAAGTTTTATATTTGCAAGTAAGTGGAGGATCACTGGCTGCAAAGTAGCAGGAGGGCCAGTGGAAGGCGCCTGTTTATCCTGCAGCCTTCTTTGAAGCACCCCATGCTAATATCAGCTGGCTCCTTTAATGGATAAATGAAAGAAACATGAGGCGCAACAGTTCTAATGTAACTTACTTGAAGATAAACGGTATATTTTATGTTAAAAAAAGCTTCATAAAACAGGAAAGAGCTACAATGTTATTAGCCTTCCACAATTATACAAACCACATCCATGGGGCAGTGGAGCTGTTTTAACCATAGCTTGGGCACTGCTGTCCTCCTGGGGGAAGTTCACGAGAATCAGTGAGAAAATCAGGGGCAGCCCTGGAATATTTAGCCTTTCAGACTCATCTATATAAAGCGATGTCTTTATAATCAAGGGAAATAAAAATAAATGAAATGGCTGTGGGACCAGTGAAGTCTCAGTCTCTGAAGATTTTGAGACCTTCACAGAGAACCACATGTACCCACGTCTGGCTTTCTCCCCAAAGTCTGTCTGTAGCTGTGCTTCCTGTACCCGTCCTTACATGAATTAGCTATCACTTCCATTCGTCTGCTCATCTGATAAGCAACTTGTATGTTAGAGGGACATTCCCAGAAAGTATTGTCTGAACCCTGTTTTCTTGTTTCTAAATCATGTTAGGATGTCATGGATCTGCAGACCATCATATTCTACTCCTTAGTTTATCCAAATGTTTTATTTCTGGCTTAATTAGAATATTTTACTTGCATCATCAGTACTAGTAGTGAGTTTTGCTGCTTTATCGAGAACAAATGGTGTTGAAGTACAGAGGTCAGGCTTACTGGGCAGCGTAATGACAACCTCCTGGAGGAAAGCCTCAGGGCTTGATTCAGTTACATCTCAGAAAAATCACAAATTGCATCTCACAGGCTTCGGGTTGCTCATGAATGTTAGGTTCACAAATGCCAAGTGATTGCTTCATACACAAAAACTGCTTGCAAGGTAGGTGGTTATCCAAACGCAGGCCTGGCCCCCAGCCAGAAGTACATAAATTTTTTTCTTATCTAAAAATTTTTACATCAATTAAATATATTGAAGGGCAGTCATTTTTCCTTCTGTACGTCTAAATTTCAGAAGTGGTCATTTTGATTGGTATGAATAAACTACGCCAATTTAGCCAAAGATCTAGAAGCAACTTGAAACAGCTTTGCATTTTGATCCCGTTAATCTTTCCTTACTTTTCAATGAGAACACCCTTAGGTCCTGTGCAGAAAAGGGTTACTAAAACGCCTTAGAAAGCCCTAACAGCAAGACTGGTCCTTGGCTGGCATCTGGAAACTTGGATTTGGGGAGGCTCCCCCCATTCACAGACCTGATCAGAATGATTCACTGTGTCTAAACTGTACAAACAATACAGTTTATGCTCAACACCTACTTTCTGTCTGGGAGTCTGGAATTTGGGGATATGTAAGGCGGAGGGTGCCTCCATGACCAGCTCCCAGTAAAAACCCTGGGCCATGAGTCTCTAATAACCTTCCCTAGTGGACAGCATTTCATAGTCTTGTCACAATTTGTTGCTGGAGGAATTAAGCATGTCCTGTGTCACTCCACTTGGGAGAGGAACTCGAGCCTGGCTTCCTCCAGACTTTGCTCTCTGCTAGCTCCCCTTTGCTGATTCTGCTTTGTATCCTTTTGCTGTAGCAAATCATAGCAGTGAGTGAGCAGGTCTGTATGCTGGGTCCTGTGACTCCTCCCAGTGAATCATCAAACCTGGGGGTGGTCTTGGGCAGCCCTGCCGCATGTCCCTATGTATATCTAACTATAGATTTAGAACAAGACAACTTTCTCAATAATTTCTAAAGTTTTCTAATCTGCCTATGTAGAATCTAGGGGATTTTTATTATTCCTTTTTGATATCTTTTATGTAAGTAAAAGATGATTTCATGCTTTAAAAAGAAGTTTAAAACCATGCAACACAGCCAATATTTTGAGCATTTGATACAGTAGGTATCAAAATGCCCCACTTCTTTAAAAGGCAGTGTAGTGTAACTAATATATTTATACATAGCATTAATTTTGGAGATACAACTGACCCTTGAACAACATGGGTTTGAACTCCCTGAGTCCACTTACATTGTGTGATGGGTTCAAACTGAGAAAAGGAAGTGTGCAAAAATACAAGGCACATCATGTTACTAATGACAAAACTTTTAATACTACTACCAGGAAGACCTGAGTGCTCAAAATGAGATGTGACTCATACAACCACTGAAGGCCACAGAGAGAACTTTGCTACCAAGTACAAATAATGAAGGGACCCACTGTTTCACAAGAATGATATAATATCAAGATCAAAGCACAACTGTCTTTTCCAGGGAGGCAAACACTCTTCAGTCAACATAAAAAGGGAAAAGTAGTTCAGGAATGTCCATATTAAGTGCTTTAAAATAAATTTAAGCCTCCAGGCCCACACATGTCACACACTTAAATTCATAAGGAACTTATTAATAAAGTCTTCAAGGTCATGTCAGTTATTTTAGAAGCATCATGGAAAATGAAGATGCTAAGACATTAAAAGTTAGTTAAATATTCCAGTTTTCAAAAAAGACAAGGAAAATTTTAAAAACAATGGTCCAATCAAACTAATTCTAACTCCTAGCAAATTCTAGAATGGAGTAGAAATTTTAGAATGGATCTCCTGTGAGTATTACACAAAGAAGAAGAAAAGAAAGAGAAGGAGGGCTTCCCTGGTGGCGCAGTGGTTAAGAATCCACCTGCCAATGCAGGGGACATGGGTTCGAGCTCTGGTCCGGGAAGATCCCACATGCTGTGGAGCAACTAAGCCTGTGCGCCACAACTACTGAGCCTGCGCTCTAGAGCCCACGAGCCACAGCTACTGAGCCCGTGAGCCACAACTACTGAAGCCCGCGCGCCTAGGGCCTGTGCTCTGCAACAAGAGAAGCCACCACAATGAGAAGGCTGTGCACCGCAACGAAGAGTAGCCCCTGCTCGCTGCAACTAGAGAAAGCCCGTGCGCAGCAACAAAGACCCAACGCGGCCAAAAATTTAACAAAAAAAAAAAAAAAGAGAGAGGGAGTAGCTGGAAGGAGGCAGGAATAAATAAAGCCAAGTTAACACCATCTCATATATTTCAGATTTAGAAGAGGTTTGGGGGCAGTAGATCAGGGTATTATAATTAGCATCGTTCATGAATTTCAAGTGAGTATCTGATGGTCTCAGAAAATAAAACAATTAAACAGCAACTGAATGGTATGGCTCTTAGGATACAGTGGAAACTGTCTGAAAAGTAGGTCTGCAGTTGATGACTAGATGAATCCCTTGGAGGCGGCCTCCAGCTGGTGGCACACTGCCTGTGGTAAACATGTTTGTCAATGACTTAGATTTAGACACCTGAAAGACTCTGGAGAGAGTATGAAGCCTGGGCCATGGAAACCTCATAGGACAAATGTCAGAATCGAGACCAAGTGGGCCAATAACAGCAAAATTAAATTTAACAAGGATATATGAATATAAAGTCCTTCATTCACATTAAACAAAAGCAAGTTCTGAAATGGGGAGGAAGACCTGACTTGGCAGTGGTTTAAAAAAAAAAAAAAATCTGAGATCAAATGAGAAGATCTGAGAATTTAAGTTGACCAAAAATGTGACGTGACTGCCAAAAGAAAACGAATGCAACACTAGTCTCCATGAATATTAAACGTAATTTCTCAAACATGGTGAGCTACCATCTCCATTGTACCCTGTACTGGCCAGACCACATCTGGGAACACTATGTCCAACTTGGGGCACCATTTTAAGAGAGACAATAATCACCTAGAGAATGCCCAAGAAATCCAACCAGGAGGGTAAAATGACCTGGAAACGTAACATGATAAAAGGTTAAAAGAGCCATTACAGCTTTAAAGAGTGTTCACGGAACACACTTCGGGAAATGCCATTAAAAAATGCTACTGAAGAATATTATTGTCAGAGAAAACTATATAGTTGTTAAAAACAGAACATAAATGAGTATAACAAACTTCATGTACAACGTGATTCTAATTTCACAACAATGTATCACAATAAATACAAGAAAGAAGAAAGCAAAATAAAAAAATGTTAATGGTGTTCATCTGAAAGCTGGATTATTTTGCTCTATATTATAAATGTTTTCATTGAAAATGTATTTCTTATATTATTATAAATTATAACTCTGAAAAGTTGCATAAATTTTTAAGTTTACATACTTGGTTGCTCCATCATCATATGTTCCCATTAAGACTATTGTTCCATCTTGTATGGCCTTCAGAAACTCAATAAATGGGGCCACATCTGAAAAAAAAAAAGGGTTGAGGGTTGGTTTTTTGGGGTTTTTTTTAAATGACTGAGTAAACATCATGATAATCTCTTAATAGTAATATAAAAATGAAGTTCTTGTAAATCAATAATTTCTAACGTAGAGTAACCAAAAGAAAGACAAATCTTATGAACAGGTTAAAAATTAAGTTTCCCATCAACTTAAAATTTCCCAATCCTGATTCATCCTGTACGTTTTTTATACTGATATTCCAGGGGCTAAATGAAAAAACCATAGCAAAGTCATATTAAAGCATGACTTATGATTTAAAGTAAGAAATTTAGGGGAGCAGGAGAAAGGCTCATGGACTCCCTGAGTACATGGCAAATTGTTTGCACAGATACTTTTCTAAAAATGAAGACAGAGAACTTTTATTTAATGCACAAAAGGATCTGTAATTTAAAAAAAATTATATAAATATGTATACATTTGACCCTTGAACACTTATACGCAGATGGTTTTTCAATAAGTACTACAGTACCACATAACCCACACTTGGTTGAATCTGCGGATGCATAACTGCAGATATGGAGGTCAAATTATGGAACTTGAGCATATGCAGATTATGGGTTATCCGTGGAGGGTCCTGGAACCAGTCCCCTGCAGATACAAGGGACAACTGTATACACACACACTGATTTAAAGAAACTCCTGGGCATATCTACTTACTATAAACTAGGGGAAGGAATGTAGGTTAGTTATCACTAAAAGCCAAACTAATTAAGGTAAATATTGCAGTCTTTACCTGCTTCATCTAGTATATCAAGATTCAGAAGGGCTTAAACACCACTTCAGTGACAATAAACTGATGATGCCAAAGAGGCTGATCAGGTACTGCATATTATTCTACATCTTGAACTCCTTACGTCAGGTTTCCTTACAGCCCCCAAGTCTAATACTACTTCAAAACTGGGTTCCTTCAAATCTACTCAGTTTCTTTCCACAGCAAAGATTCCAAAGATTTTCTCTAACTGAATTCTATCTTAAAATAATAGCATTTTTAATTCAGAAAAAATGTAACAGAGCAGCTAACAAATCACTTCAATTTAAATCCAAAGATGGCAGTAATTTACAACTTCTTCTTAATTTGAGGAGTATTTTTAGCAGTAGTTAATCCACCTGAGATGAAATACCAGAGCTTCTGGTCACATGAGTGATTTCGACAATAGTTTCATAAGAGTTATTCCATGCAATAAATTTTGGTAGAACCAATTACGCCTTTAGTATCTAAAACTGATGGTACATTTTAAGTTTACACAGTTTTGACAGCTATGCAAAGTTCTTCTGATCTCATTTAAAAAATAAATAATAATGCATTATCTCATTACAAGCTGAAGAAATATTAGAAAAGCTGAATGGTCTGAAAACAAGATAAATTTCAGGAAGCCTAACAACTGCTGGCTTCCAGGGAATATACAAAGCGGATGAGAATGCGGAGGTGCGGGGGAGAGCCTCGACTTAGAAAAGAATCAGAAGCTAAATCAGTGCTGGCCTTCCTTCTCTCAGGCACATCCTTCTTCGAGGTGCCAGTTCCTTCCCTCTGCATGCTGGTGACTAACTTCCACCTGCTCCTTGAGGAACTTCCAACTTAGGAAGATCATCTGTGGATTGTTCTTAGTCCAGTAAACCAGAAAGGAAATTCCATTCCTTCTCTCAAATATTCATCTACTTGAATAATCATCCTGGTTATAAACTTAGTTTTGAGACTGAAAAATCATATGAAACGAAATCAATTCAGTCAGCTAAGAATGCTTACACTGGTTATGTCCTTCTTCAAATTACTTATTCTTTTTTTGAGAAATTTCAGGCAGAAACCTAAAAGAGCCCGAAGCTTTGAATTAGTTGTCCTGCAAAAAGCAGGACTCAGATTTTTTTAAAATCTCAATTGTGATATTATTGCTCTTAATTACACATCACCAACAATTTTTATAAAAAGCAAACTGTATGCAGTATGACTGATCACTTAAATACAGCTAGACATTCAGTGAAAAGAAAGAGTAATAAAATGAACTAACACAAAATTAGTACCATTATTTTCTCATTAATGGGCTACATTATATTGATGTGATTCAGTGCCAGCAACAGAACACTTATATGTTATTCATACTTACTTCCTCCCCACATGTCAAAATATCTGGTGTCTATTAGATCTCCTGTTTTTCCTGAAAGAGATTGAATTCATAGCAAATTATGCAACTGAAATATACTCTACACTATATAAGACAAATGATCTTATCCAATGACTGATGTGAATTCATTAGCAGAGAAAGAATTATTATGACAAATACTTAAAATTTGAACTGTATGCATCTGAAAATTTTTTCTAAAAGGGTATTTTTTGAATAGGACTTTCTCACTAATCTTGTAAGCTGAAGAGTAGCAAACAGAAGTTCACTGTTGACTGTAGATCACTGGAAGTTAGATATTTTTCATCCGTATGTGTTACCATCTTCCCTTATTTTAAAATTACCCCAAAATACATAAACCTTTAAAAAAAAAAACCATGAATCCATGCTATTTTCTATTGTCAAAGCCATCTTTCAAATAAATAATCTGTATCTAATTCCCTTTGAAAAAATTTTTTTTGCTATCAATTAAATAGACAAATACGTATAGAACATTTTATAGCTAAGAAAATGAAGAAAGTAGAAACACAAAAATGTATCTCTTGTGAAAGAAGTAAACAATATTTTCCTACACTGTGAACTGGAGAAGGTGGCTGTGGTTTATAATCACCCTATACAGATTTACAAGGGTGACTGTCCCAGAAAGAGAAGACGAGTATGCAGTTGAGTCTCACTTCACGGGTTCATACTTTCAGATGTGATTTTGCAAGAACACTCGAGATGTTCAGGATTCAACGTGGACGATACTGAAAAATTACAATCGACTCCTACTCTTCACTCAGCCCCACACCCCATCCAGTAGTCCACCACGCTCTGTCATTCTATAAACCCTCATTCACGTCCATCTATATTATGTTAGGATTCCAAAATCTGCAGCAAGGATTCATCAATTTAATGTTAGATTGGTTGTATCCTGACAATCTCATGGGAAGTTCTCTACTCACTGGACAGCAAGCTGGATGCTTCCAAGAAAGCACGCTATAAATACTGAGATGCAGAGTCTCGACCTACAGTTGGTGTTTTGGGAGGGTGTGGGGAGGGTTTTAATGTCAAGCCTGGCTCTTTCTCACCTGATCTCTTGATATTAGAGTGCATTTTACTTTGGGACATATGAATATACACTGAGTACATTCATAAGCTAAAATAATTATTCTTACCATTTACCAAGGCAACATTGATCCCTCTTCCAACATTATTCTTAACACCACTCATTAAACTGAAGGGGGAAAGTCAAGACAAATTTAGAATTAGATACTGAACATAAACATACATTAAAGAAATAAAGCCATCCATGACAAAATAAAAAAGTTGGGGATGTTATATATACGTACAATTGTTTAGTACTGCAGTGGAGACTGAAAGGTCTCTACCAAGTCAGAGAAGACAGTCTAACATTGAATAATTTTAAAGCTATGTTCTTAAATAAGATTTCATGAATAGAAATATATATTACAAAGTATTAGTGCCGAAATACTAGACTATTTCTTGCTGCTCTGTGTGTCAGGTTACGAAATACCATTTTAGAAAATCCTTCAAACATGTGGACATTATGCACATGGTCTGCACCATCCTCAAGGGAACAAACAAGGGTAACCTCTTTTCTACCTTCTACAATATCAATGTGACATGAAACAGAAGCGAGATGCTACTAAAATTTTTTATAATCTGAGAGCAAGAAGAATTTAACTTAATTGTGAACATTCTCTTAGTGATTACCAAGGCAAAATTTCTCAATACCCAGAAGAAGGAATATTGTATTCATATAATTACTGCATCTAACCATAAGACTTGTAATGTCATTCTGTGGTAATCAACCACTAGCAGCTCATAGACCATGACATAAAGATAATAAATACTGTGAAACAGAAGGTATGAATAAAACATTTGCTTGTTATCAGTTCAGTCTGTTGAATTAGAATTATTAAACTAAAATTGTAGGTACCTTTTATTCTAAAAATTCACAGTGATGTGCTGTTCAATGATTAACAATCATTGAGGTTGGGTTGAGGTTGGTGGAGAGGGGGGAGTTGCATATGTGTGAACACACACAACCGTATTCGTATATGATACCATCTATCTATCTATCTATTCTTTATCCATCCATCAACAGACATTTAGATTGTTTCTATCTCTTACCTATTATGAATAATTACATTCCCAACCAATGACGTAAGTTTATTATAAATTTTACTGACAGAAAGGATCTGTAGCACACATTTTACAACTAATAAAGTATATACTTTATTATAAATTTCACTTAGCCACTGATTCTCACAGAATGTGTTAGGTGATTTTCATATAACTCATCTGTGCTTAACCTACGGTTGCAAGTGATGAATGAGTAAAATTCTAATACAAAAGTTGGATGCTATTTCATTTAAAGAGTAAGACAAAGTAAGAAAAAGCTGAAACATTGAGCAATAAAGACATATGTTGGAACTTCTCTTGTCTGTCAATGATGTGTGTGATGTTTTTGTTGAATCATGTAATACGTTTTCAAATACGAGAGAACAATTTTCTCAAAAAAAAGAATAAAATGGCAGGCTTAAGCCCTACCATGTCAATAATTATAATAAATATAAATAGTTCAAACATATCAAATGAAAAGATAAACTGGCACGGTGGATTAAAATAAGACCCAACTACATGCTGTCTACAAGAAACAAGTAGAAACAGCCCAGAAGTTGACAAACTAATGAATGGATAAAATGTGACATATCTGTACAATCGAATATTATTCAGCCATAAAAAGGAATGAAGTACTGATACATGGATGAACTTTGAAAACACTATTCTAAGTGAAGAAGCTGATCACACAAAAAATCTACATATTATATAATACTATCTATATAGAATTTCCAAAATAGGTAAATCTATAGAGACAGAAAGTAAATCTGGTGGTTACTTAGGGCTGGTCGGAGGGGAGGGGAGACAAAGTAGAATGGGATGGGAATGGAACAGGAGGGCAATAGCTAAAGGACACAGCATTTCTTTCTGAGGTATGATGGTGTTTTAGAACTGACTGTGGTGATGGTTGCACACATCTCTGAATACACTAAAAACCACTGGCTGTATACTTTAAATGAATGTATTGTATGGTATATGAGCTGTATCTCAATAAAGCTATTTAAACAAAAGAAAGCAGGAGTGGCTATATTAACATCAATTAAAATACCAAGCAATCAAGATATAAAATATGTGAAGCAAACTCAGATAGAACTGACAGGAGAAACAGACAAATCTACAGTTACAGTTGGACATGGCAATACCCCTCTCAACAGCTGATAGACAGAAAATTACAAAGGGTATAGAAGAATTCAACAGCAGCATTAACCAACATGGTCTAATTGACATTTAAAGAACATTCTACCCAACAACAGCAAAATACACATTCTTTTCAAGTACCCATGGAGCATATACTATGATAGACCTTACCGTGGGCCATAAAGTAAACCTCAACAAATTTAAAAGAATTGAACTCATACCAAATTTGTCTCTGACCACAATGAAATCAAAATCAAAGATAATAGGAAAATCACCAAACACTTGGAAACTAAGCAATATATGTCTAAATAATCTATGGGTCAAAGAAGTCTGAAGTGAATTTAAAAAACACATTGAAAACACAGCTTATTAAAATTTGTGAGGCATAGCTAAAAGAGTACTGAGATTAAGGAATTTATAGCACTAAGTGCCCACATTTAAAAAGAAAGTTTCAAATTAATAACCTAAGCTCTCATCTCACAAAACTAAAAAGAAACCTAAAGCAAGCAGAAGGAAAGAAATTAAAAAGAGCAGAAATCAAGGGAACTGAAAAGAGAAAAATAGAGAAAAATCAATGAAACAAAAAGCTGGTTCTTTGGAAAGGTCAATAAAATTAACAAACCTTTAATAAGACTGACAGAGAAAAAAAAGACACAAATCACCAATATCAAGAATGAAACGGGGACTTCCCTGGTGGCGCAGTGGTTAAGAATCCGCCTGCCAATGCAGGGAACACAGGTTCGATCCCTGGCCCAGGAAGATCCCACATGCCGTGGAGCAACTAAGCCCATGTGCCACAAACTACTGAGGCCACGCGCCACAACTACTGAAGCCCATGCACCCTAGGGCCTGCACGCCGCAACTGAGAAGGCCGTGAACCGCAAGAGTAGCTCCTACTTGCCGCAACTAGAGAGAGCCCATGTGCAGCAACAAAGACCCAACGCAGCCAAAAATATATTAAAAAAAAAAAAAAGAATGAAATGGGATGTCCCTACAGACCCTGCACATAGCAAAAGGATAATAAAGGAATACTATGAACAACTCCACACATGTAAATTTGACAACTTAGATGAACTGGACCAATTCCTGAGCTAGTACAAACTAACACAACTCATCCATTGTGAAACAGGTCATTTAAATAGTCCTATAACTATGAAAAATATTGAATTTGTTTATAAACTCCCCCCACCCCCAAAATCTCCAAAGCCCAGAGAGTTTCAGTGGAGACGTCTACCAAATGTTTTTAAAAAAAGGATTAATACCAACTCTACACAAACTCTTTCCAAAAACACAAGTGAAGGGTATACTTCTCAATTTATTCTACAAAGCCAGTATTACAATGATACCAAAACCTACAAGAAAACAACAAACCAATAAGCCTCATTAAAATACAGGCAAAAATCCTTAACAAAACATTAGTAAATTGAATTCACCAGTATATTTTTTAAAAATTATCATAAGCCATGACTAAGTCAGGTTTAGTCTAAGGATGAAAGGTTAATTATTTGAACAGTTAATGTAATCCACTATATATTAACAGGCTTAAGAAAAATCAGATGATCATCTCAATGCAGAAAATGCATCTGACAAAATTCAACAACCGTTCATGATAAAAAGTCTCAGAAAAGTAGTAATAGAGGGGAACTTCCTCACACTGATTTAAAAAAAAAAAAAAATCTACAAAAAAACTACTGCGTAACATCATACTCAGTGGTGAAAGGCTGAAGGCTTTTCCTCTAAAATTGGGAACAAGTCCAGGATGGCTGCTCTCACCACTATTAACCAACACAGTCTTGCAAGTCCTAACCGACTTCCAAGAAAAGGAAATGAAGGCATATAGATTGGAAAGGAAGAAAACAAACCTGTCCCTATTTGCAGATGGCATGTTTGTCATCTGCATGTTTGGATAATCCCAAGGAAGCAAAAACAAAAACAAAAAAACCTCTTGGAAGTAATAATTCAGCAACATTACAAGATACAAGATCAACATATAAAAATCAATTGGGTGTCAATATACTAATGAACACAAGGAAACTGAAATTAAAAACACAATGTCATCTATGATTGCTCAATAAAAGGGGGGATGCTTAGGTCTAAACCTAATAAAGCATGTGTAGGACCTTATGCTGAAAACCACAAAATGGTGATGAAAGATATGAAAGAAGATATAAATAAATGAAACATGTCATACTCATGGACTGAAAGATTCAACATTGTAAAGATGGTCAATTCTCCATAAATTAACATATAGGTTTAACAAAATTCCTAACAAAATTCCTACAAGGTTTTCTGTAGATAGAGGCAAGATTATTCTAAAATGTCATATACAAAGGCAAATAAACTAAAGTAGCTAAAAACAATTTTGGAAAAAAAAAAAAGAGTAAAGTTGGAGGCATCATTCTACCTCATTTCAAGACTTATTCCATAACTAGTATAATCAACAGCATGTGGTGTTGGTGGAGGAATAGATACACAGATCAATGGAACAAAGAGAGAACAAGAAGTGGACCAGTGGAACAAAGAAATGTACTAGTGGAAGTATGGCCAACTTATTTTTTACCAAAGGAGGAAAAGCAAGTCAATGGAGAAAGGATAGTCATTTCAACAAACTGTAATGAAGCAAGTGGATATCCACAGGCCAAAAAATTGACCCTTACTCTGAATCTCATACTTCGTTCAAAACTTAATGTAGAATGGATCACAGATTCATATGTAAAACATAAAGCTATAAAAATTTTAGAAGATAATGTAGAGAAAAATCTTTGAAAACTAGGGCTTGTTGAAAAGTTCTTAGGCATAACACCAATCCATAAACAAACAATAAAGCATAACCCATAAAAGAAGAACATTGATAAATTGGACTTTACTAAAATTAATAACTTTGGTTCTGCAAAAGACCCTGGTAAGTGGAATGAAAAGACAAGCTACAGACTGGAAGAAAACAGTTACAAACCACATATCTGACAACAGGATGCATACCTAGAATATATTAAAAGAACTCAAAACTCAGCAGTAAAAAACCAAACAATCCAATTAGAAAATGGACAAGAGACATGAATAGATATTTCACTGAAGAGAATATACAGGTGGGAAAAAAACACATTAAAAGATGTTCAACATCACTAGACATAAGGGACAGATAATTGAGATACCACTACACACCTATTAGAACTAAAATAAAAAATAGTGACAATACCAAATGCAGGTAAATATACAGAGAAATTGGATCTCTCATGCACTGCTGGTAGGAATGTAATATGGAGCAGTCACTCTGGACAATGTTTGGCAGTTTCTTACAAAATTAAACATCACACTTACCACACAACCCAGAGCTTCTGGGCATTCTATTACAGAGAAATAAAGATGCATTCGAAATTCAAAAATCTCTATATGACTGTTCATAGCAGCTTTATCAATAACAGCCCAAATTAGAAGCACTGAAATTGTCTGGTTGAGGACAAAAGGTGATGGATAAACTGTGGTATATCCATACCACAGAATATTAGTCAGCAATAAAATAGGAGCAAATTATTAATACGAACCAGTATTTCAAAAGCATTGTCCTGAGTGAAAAAAATCCAATCTCAAATGGTTACATATTGTATGACTCTGTTTATATAACATTCTCAAAACATCAAAATGATAGAAATGATAAAAAGATTAGTGGTTTCCAGGGGTCAGTGATGGTGGAGGTGACTATTAGAGGGTGTTATGAAAGAGATCTTTGTGGTGACGGAATAATTCTGTATCTTAATTGCTGTCCTGGTTACATGAGTCTACACATGATAAAATGACATAGAACTAAACACACACATTATACTAACTGATAATTTCCATTCTGATATTATACTATAATTATTGATACATAAGATATAACCACGTGGAAAAATGGGTGAAGAGCACATGAGACCTCTCTGTACTATCTTTGCAACGGCCTGATATTTCTGTAATTTTTTCAAAACTAAAAAGTTAAAAAAACAAAACTCTACTCCAAGATCCATTAAAAAAGGAAAAGCATAAGAATTTGATTTGTAAAAGCTTAGTAACATTTAACTATTTACCCATACTCTTCGCATATCTGTCTTCAAAATTTCACTCGTTCTCTAAAACTTAAATGTAGTTAATAAAACACAGGCCTTTTTTATGTGTATGCAAGACCAGTTGTGAAAGGTGGGCCATAAGAGAACCAAACAAGTCTGCTGCATATGAGGGAAGTTTCAAAATGCATTTGTTCTGCTCCTTTCAGAAATGCGTTGTAGCCATCACTGATATGAAGAAGCCACAGCTATGATTAACCTGTTAGAGTAATAATTAAGTGTCACGGCGTCTTCTCCAAGAGAGATCATTTGGAGTGTGTGGCTGCGTCTATCAGAGAGCAGAGAAATAAAGGCAACAAAGCAGCACTATGACATAGGCTTCCCACAAGAGGGCAGTAGCTTACCAAGTTTTAAAGCGAGCAAAGGACAAACCACTAAAGATTTTTAATGTATAAAAGGTTAGTCCCTCTTACTAACACAAGTTGAAATATTTTCTTTTATCCTTTACGAATATGAAGGTCACCCCACCACCGCTCCACACCTGCAGGCAAATAGCTAAAAAAAATGATTATACAATCTATAGATAGATTCTACAACTTTGAACAGAGTTTTGTTTCAAATACCTCCAACATGCTCTAGCTATTATGATTCGTTTAGAGAAGGGTTTAACAAACTACAGCCCATGGGTCAAAACTAGCCGGCTGGCTGGCTGGCTGTTCTGTTTTACCACTCATGACCTTAGAATGGTTTTTACTTTTTTAAAATGTTTATATTTTAAATGATTATGTAAGTACCTACATAGTATCCTTGATTTTACCTTTTGGACCTCACAGCCCAAAACACTATCTTGCCTCTCAATGTGAAAAAAAAAATTCCCTCAAAATAGTCTGCCATATAATTTCTGTACCAAACATTAAGATTATAATAAAAGGTGAAGTATTATTCCTAATATCAACTTCATATAAACTGAAATCATACGAGTAAATGCCTGAAATAAAAGCTGTATCTTGAATATTAGTAAACTCTATGGGTTCTCTAATACAAAAGAAAAAGAGCTACAATTCCTGTATTGTGTGACACCGGATATTTATACCCGGGATTTTCTATTTCTAACTAATGAGAAGCTTGAAATCCATCTCATTCTCCATGATGTATCTTGACTGCGTCCACTTGTCCTTAAAACCATGACCACGACCCTATCTTACCATCTTTTATCTGTACTGAGGTTTCGAAATCTCAGTCTATGATGATATTATGGACTTGATAATGCGTGTGGAAGGGCTATCCTGTGCACCGTAGGAGGTTTAAGAGCACCCCTGGCCTCTATAAGCAGCACCTCCACAGCTCTGATGTCCCCAAATGTTTGCAGACCTCGACAAGTGTCCCCTGGGGAGAAAATCACCCCCACTGAGAAGCAATGATCTGGACTAGTAGTCTCCAAAATGAGTTTGCATATGCTCAGAGCATGTGTAGGAAAATATTAAAATTTCTACTTATGTATTTTTAGTATTCACTTACATATTTCAGTGGGTACACAGGCAAAAAAAGTCTCTTGCTAACTGTGTGTGGGGTGGGGGGAGTGGAATTGAAGAGCTATGGCAGCCATGGTAATCGCCCTCCAATTGCTCTCTTTACTTCTCCAATCATTTTACCCAGCAGTCAGATCATTTTCTTCAATGTAAATGAAGTGATGACAGGCCAGAGTTTGAAAACCTTCAGCAACCTCTCAGCACACTCAGAAAAAGATCTCATCTCTTTCCCTGCATGGCCTGTAAATTCCACTCGCCTAGCCCTTACTTCTCTCCAGCTCTGTCCCATCTTAGGGCCTTCAAGCATGCTCTTCCTTCTGTCTAGAATGGTCTTCCCCCACTCTTCACCTGGCTGTCTTCCTTCTTATCCTTTAGTTCTCAGACTAAACATCACTGTCTTAGAGAAATTATTCCTTGACCCACTCAATCTAAAGTTGGACACCTCGACCTCACCTCACTTGCCCCAGTAAGTATTCTTCACACCTTGCTGCTCTGTGCAGCGTGTGCCACAATTTCTAATTATTTATTTGCATTTACTTCTTAAATATCCATCTCCCTACTATACTGTATGTTCCATAAAAGCAGGGACTGTGCTCAGCAAATATCTGTTGAATAAGTGAATGGAATGAATGACGCTAAGAAAACTCAGACTCTTTAACATTTTTTGTTGGAAAAACTTTCTAGAAACATGCTATTTAATGTCTCAAATTACCCATTGGCTACAAATGAATATGCCACGTATCAATCTGCTTTTATTATTTTTTTTCTTTTTCTTTTTTTGGCCACGCAGCATGCGGGATCTTAGTTTCCCGACCAGAGATCAAACCTGCACCCCCTGCCAGTGGAAGTGTGGCATCCTAACCATTGGACCACCAGGGAATTCCCTGGAAAAACTTTCAATACAGAAATAGAATATACTGGAAAAGGTACTAGACTGTGAATTGTCCCTATTTCTCCACTAGGGATCCCTGGCCAATTATTCAGTCCTTCTTCAAGGACTAGATTTCAGGGCCTGAGGCAAAACTGTAAAATCCCATCAATTATTTAGCCTCTCACGGGAATGGCAGAATGATTCCTGAAAAGAGAATGGATAGGTAGCCTGTCTCAATTTTACGGTTAAACGAATTGAAATACAAATTCTACAGGACATGCCCACTATGCTAGAACCAAGTTCTCTGGCTCTGAGCCCGAACTTATTTTACCAGACTCCGCTGCCTGCACACATATGCTTCTCTCTTCTTTTTAACCTGTTCTAATCTGTGAATAGAGAACCTGCTAGTCTTCATTAGAGTTTGATCTCTTCTTCTTTGCATTAAAACTTTCATGCTTCAAGGTGGCAGAGGTGTCTAAAGACAATCTACCATGGGCTGGGCATTCTAAGAAGACTTCTGCTTATTATTCAGAATCAAATTTCTGGCCCCTTTAGCCAAACAAGGTGAAAAAGGTGAAAAAGGTGAAAATGGTGAATGGGAACACTCTAAGGTAACGCGAAGGATATTATTTAATGCAAAATCTACTAACTTCTAAAATCCAAGTGCTTTTTAATTCAATTCAGTAAAGCAAGACTGTTATGAGACATCAGAGGACAATAGATTACCATCAGCATGAGGAAAAAGGAAATGAGGAGGGATCTTAAAGATCACCTAGCTCAAGCCTTTAATTTATAAGAAGAGTGTTATTTTAAGAGGCTAAATAACATATGCATGGTTAACTGAAAAGGGGGTTAGGATAAAAATGTTAGCGCTTCTATATTAAAAAGAAAAGACACACAAAATGCTGGGAAAAACTGCCTCGTTTCCTTCTATCTGTAAAATTACCTCACTCTTTATTCTACATATTAATGGTACATATATTATTTTATGTGAAGCTTAAATAAGCTCACATACCTAATTTTTCAGGCAAGACCAGATTAAAAGCAACCAACTAAAAGTAAGGTTTGCAACTTCACAGGCGGGAACTTCACAATCAAGTGACAATGGACACTGGGGTAGGAGGCTGAAAAAAACCTAAAAAGTATACTTTGTAGAGCACCTCAGTAAAGGAAACCATTCAGTTTAGTGGCAAGCAGTTCTGGGCCACAATGGACTAGAGGTTATTGCTGGGTTATTTCATACTTCAACAAGCAGCATTCCAACATTTAAGATGAAAGATGTTGGTTTGTAAGATAAAGTGTTCATTATCTAGGGCAGTGCTATCTATTTGACAAAAACGGTCCTATTTGGACTTCTTTGCAGCGATGGAAATGCCCTCTGTCTGTGCTGTTCAGGTGGGTAGGCACAAGCTGTCCGTGACTATTAGCACTTGAAATGTGGCTGGTGTGACTGAGGAACTGAACTTTTAATTAATTTAAATGAATTAACTTTTCCCGTATTACTTAAGAATCAAAATTAAATAGCCACCTTGTGTCTATGACTACCAGTTGGGATCTAGAGAATTTACTCAGAGGAAATCTCTTATCTTTACATGAAGCTGAATAAATGCTATGTTCTTATGTCACTCTTAATACGGAATGTAAGAAGTTTAAGACTCCTTAAATGAGTGGGGAAAAATTGTATAATGGAAATGGAAATCACTTTTCTTTAGTAAAAGCATGCCCAATACATTTTCAAAGGATCCATTAAACTCAGGTTCAATTTGCTAAAATTTAATAGCACACATTATACTTCCAAATTGATAAATACTTACACATTGTCTTCCAGGCAGATTTTGGGTCCTACCACATTAGCTGCTCCACTTGCCATTTTAAAAGCAAAATGTTTCTCAGGGCAAGCTTTTGAGATCCCACATTTATACCTGGGAGGTTTTGTAGCTTTGGAGAGAAAAAAATTTATTTTAAGAAAACAATGTTAACAGACTCTGTATTTAGTTTGTTTCGTATCTCAAACCACAAAGGGCATTATGCGAAACACCAAGATATACACATCTTAAACTACATGCTAGTTTTTTTTTTTTTTTTTCTGAGAGTTTCAAAGAACTTCAAAACAAAACAAAACGGAACCTCCTAGGAAACAAGCTAACAATTAACATAAATGGAACAAGTAACATGATCTTCATGAGGGTAAATATATTTTATCTAATTATTTTTAAGCTCATTTAAAAAAACCAGGATGGGGGAGGTCTGGAATTGTTACTTTGCATTTCCAGTCCATATATGCAAAATAAATGGACAGTAAAAAGCCTGATGCATCACTGAATATCTGCTCACATACTAGTTCTAACTAGGAATTCTTTTTTAACATCTTTATTGGAGTATAATTGCTTTACAATGGTGTGTCAGTTTCTGCTTTATAACAAAGTGAATCAGCTACACATATACATATATCCCCTAACTAGGAATTCTTTTACACACTTTCTGTACTTATAACACTGAAGCTAAAAAACACTAATGGAACAAAATATCCATTATAAATACATACCCAAAATATTGAGCTGTTCAATCAAATAGCTTCCTTAAAACTTAATAATTTCTGAAATCAGTTTTGCTCACATTGAACTATATCCATTGTTTGAATATAGGTTCTCATGTGCCTAAGAGAATAAACCATCTGCAAAATATTGAGATGAAATACTTACAACGTGCAACCGCGTCCAATGCTGACCTTGCTAAGGAAAAAAAAGTTATCGTTAGAAAGAATAAAGCTATTGGCAAGTATCACTTTTAAACATGTGTGGAGCTAATAGGCCTATAAAAATGTGTTTGAATTATTGCTTAGTATACAATACATAAAACATGAATATCACTTTAGAGAAAAAGTGGGAAAGTAACTTTAGGCTACATAATTCACTACAAACAATTATGTAGAGGAATTATGGAGGGTATTATTTTATTATTGATAGAGTACTTTGTTTTTACCTTTACATTTTATGTTTAGTTTTAGTTATTATAAATTTAAATCCCAATCAGAAAGTTACTCTACAAGCTTAACTTTTTTAAATTCATTTTTTATTTTTTTCCAGCTTTCTCGAGATACAGTTGACACATAAAATTGTGTAAGTTTAGGTGCACAACACTTTGATATGATACATTTAAAAACTGCAAAATGATTACCACGATACCGGTACATATAGTGGTATAATACTACACCCCAGTAATAGTAGCTAGCACCTCTATCCCATTACGTACTTACCACTTCCTTTCTGTGGTGAGAACATTTAAAGATCTACTCTTTTAGCAACATTCAAGTATATGACAGTATTATTAGCTTATAATCACCATGTGGTACATTCAATCCCCGAACTTGTTAATCTTATAACTGGGAATTTGTACCCTTTGAGCAATGTCTCCTCATTAACTCCGCCCCCTCCCAACACCTGGTAACCAGCATTCTTTTCTGTTTCTCTGAGTTTGTTCTTTTTAGATTCCATATATAAGTGATATCATACGGTATTTCAAACTTCCCTTTAAATGAGTTTAAATATATACTTGGTGACTATCAGGGTGTTTAAAAGTTGTTGCTGCTGTATGGTGTAGTGTACATATGCATATAAAGTCCTATCTATCTCAGAGGTTAGGCTAAGAGATTTGGGGAGTGGGAAGCACACAAGAGGGATAGTGGTGGTAGGAAGCTTTAATTTCCCTAAAATAGAAATGTATTAGGTACTAATAATAAAAAAAGGTCATTACTGAGAGTTTTTATCATTTAACAGTTCAAGGAAGCCAGAATTTTCTGATCAAATCTTAACCCGAATGCAGTAGATGTCAACCTGGACATCTACACTTAGAGTTTTTTAAAAGCACAAACATCTGATCCCAGCCCAGGAGATTACAATTCAGATCGTCAACAGTATTGTGGCTAGCCATTTCCTGATTTAGCTAATAAGCATGCAGTGTCATAAATGTTTGCCAGCTGTTTGACTATAAATAGTCACTTAGTTTTTAGTTCTGTACTATTTTAGATAACTGCGAATTTCCTGTAAAACCAGTACTGAAACTGGAGAACAGAATGTTAAAGCTGAAAATAATATGTAAATGTTTAAAAACAGGAAAACGACTAAGTAAATGAAGGTCATCAACTCTACAGAACACTCAGAATATTATGCACCGTTGAAGTCATAAATGCAATGCAGTCACATGGGAAAAGTTTAATGCATGGAATAGAGCAAAAAACAAACTTTATCTGTGAGTACTAAATATATTCACGGATAAGGACAAAGACTTGAAGGAAACAAAAAATGATCAATTAGTAAATTAGGGTGCTGGGGCTCATTCTTTCAATTTTCTTAATTATATCATTTTTCCTTCATTATGTCACAAAAGGGAAAAATAATTCGAGACCATTCGGTCCAATGCTCTCACTTTTGTAAATGAGAAAATGAAAGCCAGAGAGTGACTAGCAACCAGTGATTAGCAGCATGCAGACTATTAAGTCTTGAGACTTCCCTGGTTGCGCAGTGGTTAAGAATCCGCCTGCCAATGCAGAGGACACGGGTTCGAGCCCTGGTCCGGGAAGATCCCACATGACGCAAGCAACTAAGCCCGTGTGCCACACTACTGAAGCCTGCATGTCTAGAGCCCGTGCTCCGCAACAAGAGAAGCCACCACAATGAGAAGCCCGCGCACCGCAACGAAGAGTAGCCCCTGCTCTCCGCAACTAGAGAAAGCCCGCATGTGCCCAGCAATGAAGACCCAATGCAGCCAAAAATAAATGAATAAATAAATTAATTAATTAAAAAAAAAAAGAAAGTCTCAATTTCACTTAGACCTAAACAAACATGTATCATCAGGCTCAGATGTTAAGATGCTTACGGAGGAATATTGTTCAAATCAGGAATGCTGGCATACCCAACTTATGATAGCCAGATATGGGGAAGACAGTGGGATCAAAACAGGGGTAATATAACAGCTCATTCACATATGTGGGGCACTCTATCAAGTATTTTTGCATGTATTGTTGATTTGCCCATCACCTCTGTTTTAAAGAGAAAGAAACTGAGAACAGATAGGTTTAGCAACTGGATTTGTTCTATGCATAATTAGTAATCGGCAGAGCCAGTTTTCAAAGCCATATCTCATTCTAGCACCCAGACTTATATTCACCCCCCCCCCCCAACAAAATGGGACTGTCTGAGGTCTAATGATCACAGGTATAAAAACCACTAGTCCTGCCAGGAGCAGGAAGCAGGATAGGGAGCTTTCAGAACCATCCTTCTGACTGCAGGGTGGAGCACAGACTGCAGAGGATTCAAGACTCGAGACAAGGAGTCCACAAGGACAAGGACGCTGCTAAGGTAATCCAGGTAAAAAAGGGTAGCAACCTGAACAAAAGCAGTGACTGTGGGTTTGAAAGAAGTAGACAGGCTCAGAACAACTAAGGCTGTGGAACAGACCAGATGGAGGGGTGATGGAAAGGGAGGAATCAAGTTTACCGCTCAGACATTTGCCTTTAGAAGCATTCATTTATCCATTTACATGAGCCAAAGAACAAAAACACTGTCTCTCACTTGAGATGTTTGTTGTCTAGTGAGGAGATGGGGTGTGGTAATGGGTGCTGAGCTCTCTGTGGACCTGTTAATTTTAAGACACTTGGAGAAGACCCAGGCAGAAGTCTAGAGGCCAGCTTGTAAATGAGACCTGGGATGAAGATATAAACTGGAAAACTGGCAAATGATGAGGCCACACAAAGGGAGGAGTTAAAATGAGGAGAGGGCTGAGGAGAGAAATCTTAGAGACATTAATCATCAACTAACACTCAGAGGAAGAGTGTGGCTGAGGAAAAGGAGACAGAAGGAAAACCAGGGATGAGCTTCTAAAATGGTCAAATGGATTTGATTGGAAAACTTAAGAGGTATTAATAAATAAATAATAAATCAATGCAACTCAATTTAAAAAACTTTACTGGGATAAAATTTGGGGTAAATGTTTCTTAATCATCAGACTTTTGAGAAATAACATCACCTCCATTTAATTTGTGTAAGAGTAAGGGGAGAAGATGCTCAAAGGAAAAAAAAAGCCTCTTGTGAAAAACTTTTCAGATTAAAACAAATTTTATCCAATATGCATCACAAGCAAAAGCCCTCTATTTGGCCTGAAGTTCTGAGAATTTTAGCACCTGGAGGCCAAAAAGGTAAATTTTCATAAATAAAACGGGATGTTTTCCACATGTAGAGTTTGGGCACAACACACGAACACAAAAATCCCTCCTTTTCTGCAACTTTCATTTCTCAAACTACCTTGATAGCTTTAATTCTTAATGTCTTTCAATATATTCAGCTTTTCACTTCAAGAAACGATAATAAACATTTGGTTTTATCAGTGAATGTCTTTCAACAAGTCAGGCTAAAGAAATCCAATAGAACTACTTTGTACTTTAGTTTTTAATAATGTCTCAAATAATTTATATGTATATAATATTTCAGTGGTTTAAATCTGAAAGGTAAAAGTAAATTGACTAAAGAGAATATTAAGTACTTACTGCAAAAATATTTTGGACTGTTTTCAGTACATTTACTAGCTGTTAAGTATCCATACTGAAAACTAACACTATGTTAAACCACAATCATAACTAAGACTGGTAGATTGTACCCATGTTGATGTCCTAGTGTGACACTACACTGTATGTAGCTTTATAAGACGTTACCAATGAGAAACTGAGTAAAGGGTATGTAGGATCTCTCCATATTATCTCTTACAAATGCATGTGAATCCACAATTATCTTAAAATAAAATGTTTTGTTAAAAATTGTTAAAAAAAATCAGAATCTATTTTGGTTATTTCAACTACTAATTGCAGGCAAAATTTTTCATTCTTCCTTTCTAGAAATGTTGTATTTTTCTAAAACAGTACTATATAATCAACTTGAATGTAAATTTACATAAACTATCAAGTAAGTTATTATATCAACAAGTTGAAAAATGGGAAAAGTTCACCACCAAAAGAACTATAGTTAATCTCATGGGTCCCTCTAAGATACTGATTATAGAAACAATCTTAATGTTGAGTTAAACTTGTTAGATGCTAAACAAATGGCAAACACAACCATATCTCCATCTTTGCTGAATTATTCTGAAATAAGAATTAAAAATAACCACACAAATTAAATTTTCACCAATTCAATAGATTGGAATCCAATAAGGTTTTGTGGATACAAAACATAACTTCAGTTGTCCTAACTTCAGTTATGACAACAAAATAAACCATCTTCCCTAAGAATGCCTAAATTAAATAGCTAAAACATACACAATAAAAACTTGCACGTTCGTAACATTAGGAAAAAGCAAAATGAAAATTAAGAAAGACGACTATCCTAGTTAAAGTAGCTCAGTGTTTGTTCATAGCTGACGACCAGTGGCTTGTCAACTAATACAGCTTTAAATGAATCCCACTTTGAAAATACTCCTCCTCCCCATGTAAAAATCCTAATCCTCAATTACCTATATCCATTTTCCATTCAATCAGCATTTATTATGTACAGGACCCAGCACTAGATGCTGGGTGAGTCACTAAGATATTATTGCTCTCAACATTCATTCTCCAGTAAGGGAGGCCGAATACATGAAAAAGAATAAAAGAAATTCTATAACGTAAGGCAGAATAAAATCAGGCCAAATTGAGATATAAGTACTATGCATTATAATGGACAGTTCAGAAAAAGGAGAAACATTCTAACAGGGAAAAGAGGGAGACTAAAATACAATTTCTCCCAAGAAGGGGCACTTATGCAGTTTTGAAAAATGAGAAGGATTAACAGATGAAGGGGAGATGAGAAAGATGCGCGGGGTGAGGAAGCATGAACGAAGGCTGAGGTAGGAAAGGACAGGACAGGGTTTGTGTCTGTAGATCACGTGCACGTGGGCACAGCCAGCGGGAGGGAGGGAGGGCAGGAAGGGTGGGGGAGTACAGGTGGGGAAGGCAGAGGCAGGCTGGGGACTGAGTGCCATCCTAGCAGGGAGTTCAGATTTTACTCTCCACTGAAATACTAAAGGTTCAAGAGTTTTAAGAGAATTGCTCTGGCAGTGGTGACATAGGCAGATATCAAAGATAAGAAATAGACCCAAGAACATCCCTGCAATGTCCAAATAAACCATCCAGACTAGAGATGAAGATCCAGACCAGGGAAACACTGTGGCCACACCCAGCCTCTTCTCTCTGAAAACAGTGGGCCTTTTCCCAAAGTAATTTTTCATTTGTACCAATGGTCCCGTGGCCCCCTTCTCTCCAGGATCATCCTTTTCTCTCTGTTTAATCTCTTCCCATTGATTTGTAATTCACTGACTCTTTGCCCGCGGCCTATAGAGAAGTGAAAACCTCTCTATTACTTCAAAAAAGAAAAAAATGTCAACTTACTTCTGCCTCAAGCTACCATCCCCACAGTTGTCTCCCTTACCATCAACCTTACTTAGAAGAATTAGCTACAGCACACTGTTTCCACAGCAACACTGAACAAGTCCTCAATGCCTTCCATGTTTTTGTGCCCCATCCTTCAACCGAAACCAGCTGCGCTCTCAAAGGACCCCAGGCTGGCCCTTTGCAGTAACAGACGCACACAGCCCAGGAGAAGTCAAGACAATTCTCACTACACTTTGCAACAACTATTCTACGCTCGATCCTGGATACTTCGTTTTAAGATGGGTACCAAAAAACTGACAGGAGGAAAATAAACAGTGCATTAAGAAGAATGGTTCAAAGGGAGGATTTTATAACTTGATAAGATGAACACTTATAAAAATATGGCATGGAGGAGAATAACCACAACTTAACTATGTAACAGATCATTAATGTGGAAGAGAGCTCCAGCAGGTAGAAGCAAGATCAGTGGATTGAAAATACTTGGGAGAATAAAAGGCAGAATTCAGTGCAAAACAAGGAAGTACTTTTAAGTAGTCATTGTAAGAAAAGTCACCTGAAAATGTACAGAAATGAAAATATACAGAAACTTGAGGACTACATGCCAGAACTGTCTAAAGCCTGATACCTAGTATATGGTCCACGGATGGGAAATCAACATCACCTGGGATCTTGTTAGAAATGCAGACTCTCAGGCCCCATCCCAGACACTGAATCAGAATCTGCATTTATCAAGATTCCCTAGAGATTCCTTTGACATCGAAGTTTGAGAAACACTGGTTTAAGGGAGTCTTGAAACTAGATGTGAGAGGGAATGTATTCGGTCTTATATTAATTTACGGAAAGCAAAACTCACCAACTATTCCAGAGATCTCAAGGTTGTTTCATTTGATTTCTGCCTACTAGGTCAAAATACTGTTTCTAGGTTTCAGAGTCTGAGCTTTCATGAGTTATTTTTTAATACTTTAAACAGTGCTCAGCCAAAGCTTATTCAAACACTTCAAATGTTAACTTATTTTATCAACTTAAAGATTTTGTTTAAAACTGAATTAAGGCAGCTCGTAGTGGTACATTTACAACATAGCATCAAATAAATTGCTAAAAGGAAAAATGGTGCAGAAGGAAAATAGGGTAGGAAAGCAAGATGGATTTCTATGGCTGGTATTTAAAATGCATTATCATGACTCCTAATCACTTGCTAACTGAGGGTTAGATTTGGTTCCAAGTTTTTAAGCAGCCAACTCAAATAGGGTGTGATATCTTCTAGCATGTGCATTTAGAATGCCATGAATAATGTCCGTAGGCATGCATAAAATAGGCCCCATTAAATATATTCAAAATGTTGAATAGAAGATTCGTGCTTTATATTGAATTAATTGTAAGATTTTCTATTGCACATTTTAGAATATTCCAATGAATCACACTTACCAATATAATTTCATTTTCTTTTCTAGACAGCCTAAACAGCAGAGTAACTCAATGTTGATAACTGGTAAAAATTTAAAGACAATCTCATCACAAATAAAATTTAAGAAAGAGAAAAAGAAATAAAACTTACCAAATAGATTTCCTAAACTTGCATCCATTTTTATTTCAAATACTTGAGAAATAACATAGAATGTCAGTAAAAATACTGCCACAGCTACCACCAACTTTGCAGCACCTAGATAAAGGGCAGAAATAATTCAACATGAGCTTATGAGCCCACCGAATTTTTAGTTATGCATTTCCATGAAAAACGTAAGTGTATTTAAAAAACTCCTAAGACTAACAAATATCTACTTCTTATCTACTGGATCTTAATTTTACTTGAGTTACAACAAAAACTGTACCAACAATCTATTTTGATTGATTTTTCTGATCAAACAATTATGAGATTGTCTAGCAACCTAGACACAGGACTGCCTGAGTCATCTGCTTAGTTTTCTCATGGAAAAAAAATGACCTGCTATCAACTTCTGGCTGACTACACAAAAGTATCAAGGCCAATGGAACACCGCCACCAAGTATGTGGGAGGACACATTCTCAATCCTTTTCAATGATAAAGGGCAATACAAGACAGAGAGGATACAAAAACGCTGAACCTTCCAGAGATACTAAGGCAACAGACCAGGATGTCCACTCGGCAATGAGTTCTCAAGTGAAATGTAACAGGCTTACTGTCCTCACCAACCCACACATCTCTTGAAGCACACAAGTGCTCCTGGTATGGTGAACAACGAAATATCTCCCCTCATACTTAACACCAAAGTTTAAGCCACGCCTTCCCCACTCCTGGAGGACTGAATTTGGCACCTGTCACATTTAACACAGTTACATGGTAAGCTTTGTGAACAGACTCTTAGTCTTCCGTACCTTTATATGTTTAATTATTTCTGAGTGCCTTACAAAGAATTAGCACTGCTACTAATTAATTAACTGCTTAATGTGAATCATCACTTGTCTTTCTTCTCCACAGCTAAGCAAATCTAGGAAAGAAAAAGTACAAGATACGAAAGGACATGAAAAATGACAGGAAAGAAACATCATCTTCTTACTCTTAGAATTTCAGAGCCATCTCATTAGGCTATTCAGAAACAATATTAATATTTGCCTATATAATCTCCATTCCCCTCTCTTACCAAAAGTTTAATTTAAATTGATCTAAAAGATCAGCAGTCATTTCACTATACTTACTTAAGGAAACAAAAGCCCACAAGTGAGGCAACTGCCCAAGATTACAGATATCTTAGCGGCAGCACAAGGACAGGAATCCAGGGATCCTGACAGAGCCCAGTGCTTTGTAAGGTTCTCCACTACCATCAAATGACCACATTCTTCAGGGAAGCTACCAAAACTCAACTTACCGGATAAGGAAGAGTAAAAAAGAACTGTGTTCATCCTAACTTCATAAACGTAGAGACTGGGACTGTATCCTTACGGGGATGGGAAATGAACGAACTGATGATGCTCAGAAGGGCTGACGATGCTGAGAAGCAGGAGATTCTCAGAGCTACTCACTTTTATTTAGAAACGCTCTATAAATATAGAAATGAGATGGCAAGGAGGAAGCCTAACTACTAAACCAATCAATTCCCACCCCGCCTCCTGTTTTGTTCCTTCTCCCCCTTCCAAAACTGCTTCCTGTTTTCATGAAAAAGACTCTGACAAGTACGGGTTTCTGGTAACTGACTATACTGCTGAACTGAATGAATAAGCATTTTCAGAACTCTAATGGAAAACTGATGAATTCATAAAAGTGCTAACAAAAGATCAAGATAAAAAAATATTAATTACATGGGACTGAGTGAACTGATGAGGATGATTATAATTTTTGTGACTTTCTGTTTGAATAAAAAGAAAAGAAAAGAGTGACTACAAGTCATCTACATTTTCAGCACAGGAGCGAGTAAAATTCCATTAGGCTTTGAACTCTTCCCCCACAGGATCTAGTAGAGTGCCTTGTATTGATACACAGTAACACTCTAAACAAGTGTTTGCCAAAGGTTAACAGGTGGCATATTCCTTCTGGATCATTTAAGACCAAGGGCTGGAAGATTATACGTCACATGACAGTCTTAACATCTCATTTTCTAGCAATCATGGGCGTGTGCAAATAATCTTTCCCTGTCCCTTAAAGCAGATGTACCAAACCTTCGTTGTTCAAGACTGAAATATTACAGTGATTAAGATACCAAGTTTATAATACACAAAAGTTCTGGACTAAATTCAATACCAAGCTAAACCTAAGCCTATACTAAACAATATACAACATACTTACATATACATACATGTATATAAAATATACACACACCGTTTAGTGAGTGCCTACTACAGACCTAAGTGCCTTATTAGCACAACTTCATTTGCACAGCCTTTCAAGACACTCTTTTCATTTTACAAATAAGGAAAACAAGGTCAAAAATTTAGATCACTTGCCTAAGGTCACATAACTAGTCAGCGGCAGAATTTAGTTTTAAACCAAGACCTACTGAAGTATAAGAAACCATCAAAGGAAGTAGGAGGAAACAAGAGCTCTAAGAGACAGAGAATTTAGAGGCGGAGAAACTAACTGGTGATAGAACAAGCAGAAGGTCCCTGAGAGGGGCAGGCGGGTGAAGACCAGCAGAGCCTCCATAATGGTAGGGTTCTGGACCTCCTGTTGCAGAGGGGCTCCCCCAGAGCTGTCACCATCCACTTCTGGACTGGGAAGGGCTTACCCACAGCACAGCACAGTTCCCATTCCACCCATGAGATTCCCTCCTACTTCCAGCCATGGACTGTACTAATCTGAGTGTGTCCCTATTTTTCACAAACCAAAAAGCATAAACTTGAGATATTAATGCCTCACTGTAAGAATAATGGCTATAAGGATATTTCAAAGCAACCAGGATTTTTTTTTAATTAGAAGAGATTAATTAGTCTACAATCAATAAACTAATAGCTAATCTTCCTATTCCTTCATTAAAGGCAGTTCCCTTGAGACCTATACTAAGAACAGTTTCAAATATAACATCAGCACTCAGTGAATAATTACTCATCAATTAATCTTGGTATTAATTAATCAGAGAAATGGATTAGATGACAAAGTTAATTTCAACTAGAATGAATGTAGAATTACATGAGAAAGAGAAACTTGCTTTATTTCAAATCACCATGCTTAAATAAGTAACGTACTTTTAGAACCATACCATTAGAGACGCCGCCATAAGAAAATTTTTTTTAATGGTGAGATGATAATTAAAAGAATGACTATCTTGATTTTGAGAAATGACAAGCTGTCTCCTATGATGGACACACACTACTTAGTAGAAATTTCTATGTAAAGTGTGCATCTTCTACACAGTGGCTGTGCTAGAGGGGCAGGGTGGAGGGATCACACTTGTTTTCACTATAGTTAGGAAGAGGTCTCAGCCTCTCCTGTTATTTATGGATCTGTCTTTTGATAAAGGTAACTACCTTAATACTATGAACACCAAATGGTATTTTTAAATTTCCTCAGTATGCTGCCTAAGGAACAGATGTCCTTACACATAACCTCACTAATGCAGGCTAAACCTGACCTAGCAAATACAACAGTCATTTACGCAAAAGACATTTTACTGAATTCTTCACGTACACTAGTTTCAATTTATGTACACACATAGGAAAGATTTAAGCTTTTAAAGTTAACAATTCATTTTTCTCAACAAGCTACAACTTAGCAAAAATAAAAATCAGCCTCCCTAAGTTATCAAAATCGTTCTTTATATGAACATTATATATATATGTATTTATATTTTTATATTATTAGGCAAACAAGCTTAATGTATAAGGACGTAAACATTAAAAACCATAACTTAAAATATTTAGCATAAATAATTTCAACAGAAGCGTCCCCCAAAAACTTATGTAGAACCCACTAAACGTCCAATTTATGATTTGCCAACTACCTAAAAAAGTAAAAAGGCTAAATAATGATTTAGTTTGTTATATTCAGTCACACTCAACATAGAAAATGATTATTTACCCTCTCATTCAGTCATTACTAAACAAACAGGTTATACAAAAAGCAAAATTATTTCTACTGAAGTAAGTATCTTACCTGCTACCCTCATGTTTGGTTTTTCAGTCTATGGCACTTTTCATTAAATAAGCTCCTAGAATCAAAAGAAAAGGCAAACAGCATTAGGTCTAGAATGAGCATTCCTCCCTAGATTGAGTTTGATTTGGAGTGTATATATTAAACTAATTAAGTAAATGTCATGACATTTCTAAGTATTCTACCAATATTAACATTTAATGAAAAAGCTCTTAGCACTGGGCCTGTCTCCTTCCACTGGGCCATAAAAGCTCCGGAGAGGAGGGTGTGTCTAAAACTGCTCTATCTCCCGCTCCCTAACTGAAGGACGGAGGGAAAACTTGTCATCAAGCATGGACAGAATGATGCCTTACTGTTCTCAGTGATTATGCATTTGTAACAAACTTTTGATATTTAGTTCCAAACCACCAGTTTTCAGCTGAGGTCCAAAGAGGTTAAGCTGCTTATCTAGTGAGGGAACAAATTACCTGCAGAAATGGGGTGAGGATTTAGGTCTGCTGGCTCCTGCTCTAGGGCTCACTCCTATCACACAATTCAGGTGTCACTATGATAAGCACTTACAGGAAAGGCACCTTATCTTAATACCAGGGGTCCTCTTCCTCTTCATGTTTTCAATTTAAATTTGTGAAAGAACATATTCAGATCTATAGAACTGCAATTTTAAATATTCCAGCAATCATCATTATTGACAGTGTATGTTATACATCAAATGAAGAAACTGTAATCTGATATTATTCTAATAATAACAAGAAATAGATACTGGAAAAAAAAATCTGCGTATATGTTTGTGTGCTCCCCCCTAAGAAATAACTCAAGATAGGTGAAATTTTAAAAAGAAAATGGGAAAGCAAGTATACGAGTTTGATAGGAAATTCATGCTCGAGTTCAGCTAGACAGCTTCCACAGTCTACTCAATGTATTGTACAGGAAAGGTAGTCCAAAGAAAATTTCGATTAATGAATTGCATCAATCAAGAATATATATTTCTTTATTTTAGACTGTATTTTAGTACTGGTGTTTCAATGTTGATGTCTGATCTAGTAATGCACAGAATGATTGAAATAAAAACAATGGCAGACTCCTGAAGGACACTGAAAGGGAGTGAGACATCCAGTTTTCTTATTCACCAATAAGGATTTATCGGGGGTGGAGGTGGTGAGCATCTAAAAGGACCAATGTTCTTACGGGAACTCCCTTTCCTTCTGCTCAATCTACCCTGAAGAAAATATCAACATTTATATTTATACCAGTACTGAACTGAGCATTATTGATTTCCTTTGTTAGTTATCTGAACACCTTCCACATAATAGGAAAAGACACTGTTACTTAGCCACAGGCCAGGAAAACGCTACAAGGAAACAAGAGATACTGAAGTATCCAGGAAACAAGAGATACTGAAGTATCCACAAGTTACCACATAAAAGCAGAAAAAAAAAAAAATCTTGGCTTCTCAAATGAAAACCCTAACGAGCTATAAATCCTCTTTTGACTTCCAGCAAGATTGAATATTATGTTCAAAACACACATATATGTCTTTCCTCCCAGCTAACACTCCAAAATAACATCACTCTTATGTGAACATGGCCTGCGATAATTTTTGGGGGGAGAGTGATAAGCAGTTGAGCAGACACCTGATGTTCTATTTCACTGTTTCCATTACCTGCCGAGGAGGTCACACCTGTACAATTACAATCACTGCCTCATGTACCTATCCCTTGTTTGGACTGCCTAACCAGCCTGCTTCTAAACTTAACACTAGTAAGACCACAATATAAGCAACTACAATGGTCTAGCCAAATTCATGTTTTCCATTAAATTTCTCGGAGAATAACATTTAATAAAATCTCTAAATTAAAATCTCATCAAATCTCAGCCACGACACATTTTTAATTAGTTTGCTTAAGAAGCAAATTAATGATTCAAGAGTGTAAATCGGCATAAGGAAAGAGTATTGAATATATTTGAGAGCAAATCAAGGAGTATCTGTTTACAATATGCTAATTCCAAATCATTCCTAACTTGTCTTCTTAGGAGAACATTAAAAACAAAGAAAATCTTTACATAGAATCATCTTGGGGGATGGGGGGGGAAGTAAACCACCTTAATGGAGTCTGCTATATACCTCAAACTGAACCTCCAACAACCAAGGGGAGGTAGAAAAGGTCCAGAGAAAATGAACACAGCAATAAAAGGAGGAAAAAGGTCTCTGCTAAAAATTCAGAGCCCTTTAATTCAGAGGCAACAGGTGAAAATTTTATAATTGTTCTTATATATTAATTAAAAGGCAGAGATATAGAAATTAGAGCCATTTCCAAAATAAGAATATGGGTGGTAGGAGGAGAGTGTTTTTAAGACAGATTAAAAACAAACAAACAAACAGAAACCCTAATAGCACATTTGTGAAATACATTTGTAAAATACATTTTGCCCCCCAAAAGTGTAGTCTAGGTCAAGACAATAAGTTTCAGTGTTTTATAGATCAATGACTGAGCCAGATCAGGTTGTAACATGTAAAGTGCACAATCATCAGAGCCCACTGCGAGCAGGGCCATCATGCTGCCCGGAGCAAGGAAGCACCGTTCTGGATAAACGCTAATTTAGTAAGTAACCTGGATCGAAAGAGAGAACCTGAATTAGGGTCTCAGATCAACATACCAGATTTCTTCGAATTTCTTATAATTTAAACATTTCCTTTAGCCCAGCTGTCTACGTTGGTCTGATTCATGAAGTTTTGTTAAATTCAGGCCTGAATAAACAGGCATTGTCCTAGAATCAATCAACTTCAGGACAATAGATAAAAACACAGGTCAAGTGACACTTTCATTCCTTCCTTGAGAAGTGGACTCGAGCTACATCAGGTAAATTATAAGGGCCCATTCTATATGAACAAAATAAGCCATAAAAACAATTGTTCACCAGGACGGGAAAGTCTTGCCATTTAACAAAAACTAGGAAATAATGCAAACAGCAGAGTAAGTCACACACATTCCTATTTTATGTAATCTTCCCATCAGCCCTATGGCATTATAGATGAGGTCAAGGGATTTGTCCAAGGCCACGTGAAGGGAAAGTAAGAAGCTGATACTATAAACAATTCCACTTCCCTTCCACTTCCCAGCAGCTCCCTGCCACGCTCTGAGAAGCTTCCTGACAAAATTCCATGTCAATCAATTTGGCTTTTGCGAATTGCTCTGGGAATTGCTAATCCCTGCTGCCAACTAGCCACTCTAGGGCTCTGATGGGTTGTCAAAATGACTAAGCATGTGTGTTAGAACACTCGTCAGTCCCCACTGTGGGTAGGGGGCATGGAGCCCAAAGCCTGTGTCCTGCTCTCATCCCGCTGAGCCGGGAAGGGAGCAGAGATGCCTGCCCGGGCACCCCCACCTCCCCTGGGGCCCTGGCTGAGGCCCTGTCCTGTCCGCAGAGCCCCAGAGGAGGCCCACCCCGTGGACGCGGCCTGAGGGGAACTGGGCGAGGCCTGTGCAGCCGGGCTCCCTCCCGCCTGTGTGTCGGTACTCCGCCTTTTTCCTCATCCCACCTCCTCAGACACCTGGCTTAAGGGCCACTCTTTCCTTGGACACCCATGGTGTCCCAGCCAAAGGGTTCCCCCTCCCACCTCCTCGGGGTAGGAGGTTAAAGAGGGTTCAATACCAAACGCCCTGCCCCAGAAGAAAAATAGTCCTGTTGAGTTTGGGGTCAGAAGCAAGGGCGGGAGAGGCAGCCCCACAGGGTCGGTGTGCCACGATCAGGTCGGTTCGGTTTGTCTTTGTGTCTTTTTGCTTTGTTTTGTTTTGTTTTAAACCATCATTAGTGAGATTTTTCTTCAGCCACCAGTGTTGGCCTGGAAGCAGAGGGCTGCAGCCCTTAGTGTTTGTAAAAGAAGAAAGAATACACAGCGTGGCCATGGTTGGGTTTTTTTTTCCCTCCTTTGAGAATTTTCTTTTGTAAAACCAAATTTAAATACTTGTTTAATACTGAAATTAAAATGAAATTAAAATGGATGAAATAGAAGCTGGAACCCTCCTCTTGGACTATGCAGCCTAAGAACCTCATGGGACTATGAATTCACCCAAAATTTTCATTTGCCATCAGGCCGAGCTTTGAAAGAAAAACTGTTCTCTAACCAGGACTGTAACAATAGTGTAAATACTATTTCAGAGTTGAAAGCTGATGGTGCAAATATGTATATAACGTACTGTATTTTTACAATGATCCTCGCATGACTCTACTCCGCCCCCTTTTTGTACTCCATATCTGTCTTCCAGAAACGTCACCTGCCTTGCCTCCTGTGGTCTCTTAATCCAGTAACTGTATTACTGCCTTTAAAGGATGCAGTTATTTAAAAAGAAAAAAAAGAACACTCGTCCAAGACAGAAAGGACAAAGGAAAATGAAGTATACAGACACACTCACTGATACATTTAATATTAACAAACGACTACTTAATTAAGCCAGAAGAAAATACTACCAATTATATATACCAAAAAAATATATACCAATTATACTCCAAAAATACACTCCATTCAATCCACTTTTAACACAGTGCTGGCCGAACAGCAATGTAAGGAAACAAAATTTGCAACCCCAAATGTCTCTTTGGTGTGTTAATTATTTTGAGCTGGAAACAGTCAAGGCCCAAAAGACTCTTTGACCTTCCCCCTTAGCTGCCTAAAGAATTTATAGAGGGTCTGTAACAGGAAGGGAACTATAACCACAGATAACTGTAGTATGAACTACATGTGTAGATAGGGAGGAACCTAGCAAAATCTGTTTGTTAGAATTCCTCTAGGTGTCCCATTGCCACTGCAAGACCCAGCAAACATTTACCAAACATCTGCTTTTCCATCTCCACGTGAATTGCCTTCCTCCCCTTTGAAGTCCCAAACCACTACCCCCTACATCCCTCCTCTTTAGTCTTTAGCGGAAGATAGTATTTAAGGACTCAGTTTTCCTGGGTCTCCCCCATGTATACATGTTATTGAACTATTGATTTTCTGCTAATCTGTTTCATGTTAATTTAATTTTTAGACCAGGCAGAGGAACCTAGAAGGGTAGAAGAAAATTTTTCCTCCTGGACAGCAATTTTAAATGAATCAACTGACAATCAACAGACGATTCTAATATTCATATGAACTGGGGCTTTTCAAGAGGACTAAGGGGGGAGAAAAAAGGTAAAAGTATAAGCAAATAGATTCAAAGTACATTTAGGCCCAGTGATGGCTAATTTATGTGTGTCAACTCCACTGGGCCACTGGGCGCCCAGATACCGTACTTTGTCAAACATTCTGGGTGTGTCTGTGAGGGTGTTATTGGATGCGATTAACATCTGAGTAAAGCAATTTGCCTTCCCCAAGTGAGTGAGCATTGCCCAATCCATTGGGAGACCTGACTAGAACAAAAAAGGCTGAGTAGGGCAGCATTTGCTCTTTATGCCTACTGTCTTCAAGCCGGTCCATTGGTCTTCACCTGCCTTCGGACTTGGACTGAAACTTATACCACTGACTTCTCCCAGCTCTCAGGCCTGGGGACGCCCGCCTGCCAACTGCAGACCCTGGGACTTCTCAGCCTCCACAACTGCATGAGCTGATTCCTTCTGATAGTTATCTATCTCAGATAGATAGATTGACAGACAGACAGACAGGCAGTCTCCTATTGGTTCTATTTCTCTGGAGAACCTAGACCACCTCTCAAGATCAAAATGTAAGCGACTAAATTTTCAGTCCCAGATCAGTTAAAGAGGAAAATGATATAATACTGAAATCAAAAGAATACTGCAGCTAAAAGTCACAAGGGTAAGTTCTTCTAATGTTATGCGTACAAACAAAAGTATGGTATTTAAAGAAAACTATTTGCAAAAAATACCTGCATTTATGTAAATAAAACAGAGCAAGTGTTGGCAATTTTCTGTAAAAGGGCCAGACGGTAAATGCTTTAGCTTTTAGACCATATAGTGTCTATTCAAACTATTCTGCTCTGTAGTCGTAACTGAAAAGCAGCCATACACAATATGGAAACAAATGGGCTCAGTTGTGTTATAATAAAACTTCACTTATGCACACTGAAATTTGAATTTCATAAAATTTTCACATTACAAAATATTCTTCTTCTTTTGATTTTTTCTTTCCAACCACCTAAAAATATAAAAGCCAGTCTTGGTTCATGACCCATGTGGACCCATAGGTCACAATTTGCCAACCTGAGGTAAAGGAATAAAAAATGAACTTAAATTTTAAAAACTTTATAAATAGAGGAATAAAAAACTTTCCTGACCATGCTCTAATATTCCAACATTTCTTGCTGGGCTACTTGTGGGCTATACAATTCCCATAAGGCTTCTATGGGTCCTCTTAGAAGTACTAGTACAGAAGTAGGACAAATCAGACAATGCTGACTTCTGTGTTCTATACGTGTTCACCATACATTTTCATAATCAACTGCTCTTCATGGAAGAAGCATATACTCCGTGAGAAGCAATATAATGGATCCTCTTCAAGAGAAAAGAAGTCCTTCCCTTCCTACAGATGAAGCTGTCCACCTACAGCAAAGATGGGAATAAATCTAGGAATGTTTTCCAAACGATCCCAGGAGACATTAAAAAAAACAGGGAAAATTAATCTTATTATATCCCATTTCATTAACTGTAAAATGATAGTGACGAGATCTTAACTGTTTTCTAAAGTCTTTAAAAGTGATTATTTTTGTGATGGGCTTAAAAAGGGAGAAGGGGGGACGGGTAACTGTGCACCTGATGTTTGATCAATTTTTAAAATTCCAAATATTTAGTTTTAAGAAATCTTTGCTTTAATAGAAAGCTGTCACTATGGTAGGTGCAGACTGCTATCAAGTACCCATCTCCCCCAGATGCCACTATGCACACATCTTCACCAGGAGGGATACATTTCTGAAATAACGAAATGAAGAGGGTGAGAAGACTGCATTCATTTGAAAGAATCTTAACATTCAAACACTCAGTATGATATGTGAGCTGCTATCACCGTGTTATAAATATTGTGAATTTAATAGAATTTGGTGTTTTCTGTTAAGCAACAGAAAAAAAATCCAATTACTACCTTAACAGTATTTTAGTTCTAGTAGGAGACTCTGATATAGAATCCTAGAGAATGGATGTTTTAAAAATCTACCATTTTAACACACATGTGTCAGACACTTAAAAGTGTAAGTATGACCCTATATGGTGAAAGGGAAATTTTTCGACGTCTACATAACAACTAGAAAAGTATCCCAGGTTTTTAAACTAATCTTACATTTTGACTAGAAGAAAATAAAAAAAAAAGCAAAGGAGCTAAAAACAAAGTATTTGGTAAAGAAAGAAGATCTGTATAATTCTATAATGCCAAGAATATATTCACTTTTTCCAAAGATCACGGAGGAAAAGGTAAATGTATCCAATCTCCTGCAAAATGGCCTTCAAAAAGGTGAGACTGCAGAACAACAGACCAAAAACTTCTAAACAATGGCTCTATAGAACCAATAAATAAATCTTTTAGAAGAAAACGTTAATGTTCTATTGAAAACCTTAAGAAGACAGGGATACGAATGATCTAACCCTGGGTTTATAAGTTTTCTGAACTAATACCATTACTTATTTTCTTAATACAATAGCATCACATTGAAATTACACATTGAAATTACATTAAAAAGAGGATTAATATCTAACTGGGCCTCAGAAACAGGATTAAAAGCATACTGTGGAAAAGCACAAATGAACCAGAAGGCACCCCACCCTTCCCCGCAAAACGTTCTGGGTGCACTTAGCTTTCCTCCACAGTCTGTCTACCCAGCATAATCTGCTATCCTTTGTTTTTATCTGCTTCTCCTGGCAGTGCCTGGAGAGAGTAACACTTCAG
The DNA here is from genome assembly GCF_951394435.1 of Stenella coeruleoalba. Taxonomy (NCBI): domain Eukaryota; kingdom Metazoa; phylum Chordata; class Mammalia; order Artiodactyla; family Delphinidae; genus Stenella; species Stenella coeruleoalba. The sequence continues at coordinate 76,486,050 of NC_137155.1, forward strand.
AAAACTTCCATCTGTTCTGCAGCAGCTGGATAAAACTTCATTCTCTTAAGAATGAGACACGACAAACTATAACTGTCATCCCAACCTGTCCCTCGAGTTAAAAACCAGTTAGCAAAGAGCCCTGCTAATCATGCAAGTGCCCTGCCTGTCCTGACTTGGCCCCAGTGACTAGTGCAGGGAGAAGTAATCAAGCCTGCCAGACCACATGCACACTACCCTCTAAAAGCAGAACTATTGCGACAGTGTTCACCCTACACTGAGAGTTCCAGAGGACAACTCCTTCCACCACTGTGATGTGAATTTGCTAGAGACCTACAGTCTTTCCTCTTCAGAAATTTGGTATTAGATTTCTGAAATATTTCACTTGATCAACAGGCATTTAACCATGTTTTCTGTAAATATCAATACCTGAAGTAATTAGAAACTAAATGGACACGTACTCAGCTTTCCCCATCCCAAATGTAACATAGTTAAGCAGGTTTCTCCTGACAAAAATATTTCGTTTGCCAAAATGATGTCACTAAGGAAACACCACAGCAGGAGGGGTTGCTCTTCAATGAATTCTCATTGATGAGCAAAGATTTGTCCTAATCTACAGATATTCCCTCATTCAGGACCCAATGTACCACCATGGTGTTTCTATTTAAGTTGGCAAGCAAAGTTCAGGTTTACTCTGACCCAGACTTGGTGCTGATGCCAATTACCACCACAACATCCTAAAACTACTCATTATAGGACAGTAGGTGGCTGGTGTATATGCATATAACCAGCTAGCTGGCATTAATGAGGGCTATGAACTCTCTAACAGAAAAAAAGTGATAAAAAAGAAATCAAATGATCAAGCCACAATAATGTCAACGTGACATTAAGTAAATATTTTAATGGACTGTGATTACAAAATGGAAATCGCTAAAGTACACAGAAGCTTAAAAATAAGACTTCTTACCTGATCTGAAACACCAACATGTGAAAGACTGGAAATGGGTAGGATGAAAATAATATGGGGCCAAATTGGAGTGCATTACACCCTATGATCCAGCTACCTTGCATTTTAAAACAAAGTCATCAGTATAATCTTCGTTACAAACTTATGTCAAGTACAGGCATCACATATTAAACTCTATTATAAACAAATTTTACAAAGTAAAAGGTCTAAAGAATTGTTACATTATAATTCTTTTATCCCATAGCTTCGTAATAACCCTTTACCATAACAAGAGGAACTTGTGGTTTCTCAGGTACCTAACACTCTGTATTTTGATTCCAAGATACATACTACTTCCCTTATTTTAACAAGTTTTAAATCAGGATGAGGCTCACAACCACATTTTTGTGATTAAAAGTAATAAAATAATGGTGTACCTTACAAAGATCTTAGATTCAATGAAACATCACATCTGGTTCTTTGAATCCCTAACTATAAAATAACACACACCATGGGCACCACAATTACTAGTGGGCTTTTTACGAGGCAAACTCCTGAGCCCAGAATCCCGTGGAGTGAGGATTAAAACTCCTGCATGGTTACGAAACTCCCCAGGCGATCCTCATTCCACTTAGATGTGAGAACTTCAGCCCAATAGTACACCAATCCAAACACACAGAGAAGTTTGGGGTAGTGGTGGGGAGTAAGTCAGATCTAGGCCAAAAAAGCCCAAAGGTAAAATTCACAGGACAAGGGCTTCCCTGGTGGCGCAGTGGTTGGGAGTCCGCCTGCCGATGCAGGGGACACGGGTTCGTGCCCTGGTCCGGGAAGGTCCCACGTGCCGCGGAGCGGCTGGGCCCGTGAGCCATGGCCGCTGAGCCTGCGCGTCCGGAGCCTGTGCTCCGCACCGGGAGAGGCCACAGCAGTGAGAGGCCCGCGTACCGCAAAAAAAAAAAAAAATTTCACAGGACAAGAATCTTCATTCTTTCCTTAACAATGAATGGAAATCAACCTGATTCTGGGCCAGGTCTCCTTCGGGGGTGAGGAGGGAGAGGTGGGCAGTGAATAAATCTGGAAATAATGTGCTGAGGAACAAAGCAAAGCGAACTCCTGTTTGCAATGCTAACAACAGAGTGCAAAATTAAAACTGTCCCAATATTTTCTTGCAGTTTCCTCTCTACCAAAGCAGAATTTTGCTTAAAAAGTCATAATCCAGTTGAAGAAATGAAATGGGGATCAGATTTCTGTAACTGACAGTACAAACATACCCAAAACAGAAAACAAGACAAAATGACATTTTGTTCCGTCTGCTCCTTCAGAGCTCCACAACTGTCGATTAAACAGCTGTAATGTAACCTACTTTAATGCTACACTACACCATCCAAGAGGAGAAAGAAAGATGGATGAATGGGTAGATGGAAAGAAAGAAAGGGAGGGAGAAACAGACATTATTGAGTACAACAGCAAAAATAAAACTACATGTTAACTATAAGAAGTTGAACATAAGCAGGATAAAGAAGTGTCTAGTTCACAAATCACTATAAAATGAGACGAAAGGCACAAATTTACAGGAGTATAACTAGTAAACTATCTTCATCTCCTCATGTAACTATAATATTTTACATTATATTAGATGGGATGTTACAGGTTCCTATTCTGAATGTTTTAGAATTCCCCCATATATTCACTTCATTTATACGGTTTTTAAGTAGTCTGCAGAATTTCACTGCACCAGGGCAGACATAATTCTGTCAGTCAAACTTTTCATGTGAAGAAACGGAGGAGCAGAGTGGCTCCATCTGCCCAAGGGCCCTGGAGATGCAAGTTAGCAGCCATTTGCAGAGAACTGGTAGTAAGAAGATTCTAGTGTAAAACTTTCTGAACCAATTAAAAAATTCATTTTTTGGTCCTTCGATACAAGCACAGGTCCTTCAATACACATTTAATGATCAACTAACTGCAGAGGCTGAATGGTATGGAGAGTCAAGTAGTACACCTGATAACCATGATACTATCTAAACAAGCCATGCAGAACTTATGATGAAAATTAATGCAGACTCATAGCTACAGACGTCCACATAACTTTTTCTCACTAGCACACAAAAACCCACCAGGGTCCATCAATGGATGAATGACTAAACAAAATGTAATATGTTTCTATACATGGAATATTATTCAGCCATAAAAAGGAATGAAGTACTGATACAGGCTACAAGATGAATGAACCTCTAAAACATAATGCTAAGTAAAAGAAGCTAGACACAAAAGATCACCTATTTTGACTCCATTTACATGGAATATTCAGAATAGATAAATCTGTAGACAGAGAAAGCGGACTAGTGGTTGCCAAAGGTTGGGGAATGGTGAGTAACTGCTTAACGAACATGAGGTTCCCTTTTAGGGTGATGAAAATGTTGTAGAACTAAACAGAAGTGGTGACTGCCCAATACTATGAATGCACTAAATGTCACTGAATTGTACACTTAAAATGGTAAATTTTATGTTATGTGGAATAAATTTAGTTTTTAAAGGAAATTTAAAAACTCACCAGAGACTAGAAAAATAATGAACAGATGAAAATTAATTAGATTATAGATAAGGCAGATGTAAGTAATAAAATAGCTTGAATCAAACAAACAGGCCGATGAAGGAGACAATGAAAGAATACTGATGGGGTAAACTGTGGAAATTTAGAGGCAGTGGAATACAATTTCCTCCTCTGAGGAACATCAGCTGGCTCTATTTTAGGAGCAGAATAAAATTCACAAAACCTTTTAAAGTTCCATAAGATGTTATGGAAAAACCTGAACGAACATTTTGGCCAACCCACTAGCTTTGTGAGGGTCCAGGCTGCCTTATTCACAGATCCACCTTACCTATAATTACTGGCACATATAGGCACTCTCATATGTCTAAATGAATGTAAAAATTGTTGAATACTGAGACTGCCCATTTAAGACCTAAAATATGTGGTAAAAAAAAAATAACATTCTTATGATTCCCCACAGGGGCTACTTTTCACCATTCAACAATCTCTTTGTCCTTTGACCCTCTTTCCAGTGACTTTTCCCTTTTTAATGTATCTTCTTTAATTATGAAAAGATTAGTTAGTAATTCTGTTTTAATTGTAACATATATTAAGTTTATTTAAAAAGTCACTTTAACCCAGTGGTGCTCAGTCTTATTTTGACTCCCTTTTAAACAGAAGCCCCCTCCATTGGGGATTTGGGGGCGGGGCGGGGGGCAGGGGGGGCTGACTGCATCCTTTTTAAAAATCCTCATTTATGGGTGATTCTGAGAGATCCCCAGGTTGAGAATCACTGCATGAAACTCGTTTTATTTCTTACTATCAAGAAATGCTAGTCTTTAAAAGAGCTGAGAAAACATTACACAGAATCTGTGAAACAAAGCTTCTCACACCTGTATACACTGGAAAAAAAAAAAAAAACCCTGTGATTTAATTAGTAAACTGACAGGGAACTCAAGAGACTGGCAGCTTTTAAAAAGAGATAGTTAATGATATGACCAACCCGGATGCTGATTCTGCCAATCTCTTGCTGAATGGCATGAGTTAGTAACTTGTATGTTCTAAATTAAATGGAGATCCCTTTGTACTCAATGATGCACTGTATGAATAACATTAAGGTTTCCCTTCACGTAAAATTGTAAAATGTGACAGCATACCATTAGTCCTGAAAGGTGGTTAAGAGTTCAAGGGGTCTGGGATCTACTGTCAGCATCAACCTCAACCTCTATGGGAGTTCATAATTTCTCAGTAAAATTGGGAAAGATACACAAACGGACCTACTCTATGGGTTGTAAGAAATAAATGTGCATATGAAAGCACTTGACACAGTGCCTAGTAAGCAATCTAGTATCTAGGATCATTGTATTCATATTCTTTTAGGCCAAATAAAAAGAAACAAAGAAAAGGTTCTGTCAATTAAATAGTTTTGTATGACACGAAATTTTAAAAAGCAAAAGGTAGAGGATGATGAAAACACAAAAAATTACAGTTGGAGATCTTAATCTCAATGTCAGTCCAACACTCATTATTCAGATCTAGGGTCACAAATCGTAACATATGGTAGAAACTGTGAGGACAGCGGCAAACAAATGGGGAAAAACAAGAAAAAGAAAAAAAAAAGGAACGAATAGCACATCCATCAATGACACCGAATGCCAATGGGCCGACATAGGTTTTAAAAATAAAAAGTACTTCCAACTTAGAAGACACTAAAACTTTACAAGTGAGCCAAGACCGCCCTCCTCAGAGTTCAAATGCAACCTACAACTCCATCCCCGCCTCTTTAGAGCACTCGGCCCCCATTTCCAACACGAGCGGGAGCCCCAGAGCCGGACGCGCGCCCCAGGTGCCAGTCACAGGCCGGAGCGCCAGGTGCAGTGGCCGCCCCGCCCTCCGCGGACTGGCCGCCGTACTGGGGATGCCCGCGCGGGGGCGGCGGCCCGGACCCCCGGCCAACCACGCTCTGGTGCCCTGGTCCTGCCGCGCCCTGCCCTCGGCGGGACGCGCCACGACGACCTGAGTACGCCCAGGCACACCCCGGGCCGGCGGTCGCGGGGTGAGCAGAGGATAAAGGTGAAGGTGGGTGCCCGGCTGCCCCCAGCCTCCCTCCATCCTCCCCGCCCTCGGCCGCGGCTCCGTCCGCCTCCCCGTGCGTCTCACCGGCCTTCCGCCCGCCTCTCCGCCGCGCGTGCCCGCTTTTCGGCCTCCCTGCGGTCAGTCTTGCCGAAGGTCGACAGGAGCCACCGCCGCCTCCCGCTCGCTCCTCCGCTTCCTCCCGGGTTCCTACGGCTTCCCCTCACCCCCGCGAGTGGCCAAGAGGAAGCCAGCTAGCCGCTGGGCCGCCTCCCTCACTTACACGCCGCGACCAATGGGCCCCGCCGCCGGGAAGCCGCGCCCGCCCCCTGGCGGTGGAGGACCTAACGGTCGCCCCAGAGGCCGGAGGGAGGGGCCGTAGAGCTGAGAGGGAGGGCCCTGCGGCCCCGCCCCCCGCCTGCGCTGCGCTTTCGGAACCTGCCACGTGGGAGCCGCAGGGGCGGCGGCCGGCCGCACCCCAGAAGAGGGCAGATAGGTATCGTCTATTTCTACCACACGCCGCCTTGACCCACACTTCCATAATCCCCACCTTAAAGGAAGAAATTTTAAAGTAATCAGTCCCATTCTAGAAGTCCACCAGCTAGGGTATACGAGACGGTCAGTTCAACGTAAGGTCGTAGGCGAGTTCCTTTTGACTCCTTAAAAGCTAACTAACCTACGGTGAAAATACTACCTGTCGGAGCGCTAGAACGTTGGTAACCCCAAATGTCTGACCCAAGGAGAAAGGTAGTGCTTGTATTTTGCACCTCACTTTTGTTTCATTTATTTAGGAACCCGACAGTTAGAAATGTTTTTCTCCTGTACACACCTTTTCCCACGATTGTGCTGTTAATTGAGAAGTCAATCCAAGTCCCACTATCCAAAACTTGAGAACACAAAATAGTTTCATAATTCCGATACATATTCCAGAATAATTAATAACTATAACTCTCATCATTAACTATTATTAGGTAGAATGTCGGAACAATACATGGTTGTAGAAATTAAATTGCATTAAAGAAATAATAGGGTCTAACCATAGTTAGTCTTCTACCAAGTCTTAACTTTCCTGCAAAAATATAAAACACAGAACTTAAGTAATAGCTATGAATTTGGAAGTTTGTGTTCCATGGTAGGAGGAGGAAGCAATAAATGCATTCTGAGAGCCTTATTTTGCTTGGACCTTGATGGGCCTTTGGGAATGTATTCTCATTTAATGCTCACAACTCAACCGAAGTCAATATGATCTGTATTTTGCTTTAACAAATCAAAAAACCAAGACTCCAAAGTTGAGTTTAAATCACTTGTTCAAACATATAAGGTAGTAAGTTGTGAAGTTGGAATTCCAGCCTAGTCCATCTAGCTCCAAACGAACAAGGCACTTTGTTTCTTATGATACCAAAATACAACATGTACTGTCACCATGCTTCCCCTAGTTCCTCAGGTCCCACTGAAAGAATTTAGAAGCCTCTTGATTAGGGAGGTCAGGCCATATTTGTGAAAAAAGTTTTTTGCTCCATAACCAAATTGGCCTGTATGAAAATGACATATGCTATATTCTTATAGCACCACACTTGAAACAATTTCTGGACTGAAAGTGTGTTGAATATCCAATGACCATAATATGTAACTTAGAACCCTTCAGTAGGTAATGAAATTAATAATAGTGGGTCACAACCAACATTTTGTTGTTGATTCACTGAAATAGAATAGAACAAAAAACATCAGAGTTCACAGCACAACTTGAGGATAAGTATTGTTTCATGACACATTTGTACAGTGTTAAGTGTGGTTGAATAGGCTACAGTGTCCTGGCCTACAATGTAAATTATATTTTTTCATAGGGATTGCAATGTTTAAAAGTTGGTAAATCACTTCTTTAGAGCAGCTGTTAATCAACCAGTTTTTTCACCTACCTTTTTACTTGGCAAGAGGTGGGGAGGCAGGAGAAATAGTCAGGATTAGTGATTGCATTTAGTAAGACTACAGAAAACTTTGCAGCTCCAAGAGGCTTAATCCAAAGAAGTGTTGCTATGTTACATAATAGGTAATGATAATTTATATTTTTAAAGCTGATATTTATTATTATTTGTTTTGTGCCAGACTCCTAAGCACTTTATATATATTTACTCATATAATCCTCACAATAATCCTATAAATACAGAGAAGAAAAGTGCATGACAGAAAGAGAAAGTTGTCCAGGATCCTGCTGCTAGTATGTGGCAGAGCCAAGATTCAAACCCACATGCCCAAAATTCAAACCTCAAAGCTCACTCTTGTCTATACTTAAAAAGAAAATTAATTCTCTCTTCAATGGGTACAGGGTTTTATATAAAACTATAATTTATACTATGCTATTTCCCACATAAAGATTATATAATATTGCTAAAGGTTAAACTTGATGAAAAGCCTCAGAATATTAATTGGACCCATTCTCAAGCAGAATATTTCATTTGGCATCAGTTATCTGTACATGGAGTCGTAGACTGCCTGCAAATACAGCCACCAACATTCCTCCCATTCCTGTAAATTCATGCCACTTTTACGTAGAGTCTGTGTCCCTCCTCTGCAAACTAGGCTGGCCCTGGGACTTATTTTGACCCACAGAATGCAGCTAAAGTGCTGCTGTGTAACTTCTGGGCCTTGAAGCTTCCATTTTCTTAGGATCCAGTCATCACATAAAGAAACTCAGACCAGGCTACTGAACGAGAAGAAACTACGTGGAGAGAAAGAGAGGCCAACGCAGAGCAACTAAGCCCGTGCACCACAACTACCGAGCCTGCGCTCTAGAGCCTGTGAGCCACAACTACTGAGCCCGCGAGCCACAACTACTGAAGCCCACACGCCTAGAGCCCGTGCTCCACAACAAAAGAAGTGACTGCAACGAGAAGCCCACACACCACAACGAAGAGTAGCCCCCGCTCACTGCAACTAAAGAAAGCCCACACACAGCAACGAAGACCCAACACAGCCAAAAAAATAATAATAATAAAATTTAAAAACAACAACAACAAAAGAAGCATTAGTGGAGGAGAGGCCTAGTTAGACCCATACCATCCAGCCAGGCAGAGTCAGTAGATGAGTGAAGTCATCTGTGTAGTCCAGCCCCAGCTAAGCTCCTTGCTGAGTGCACCACATGAGTGACCCCAGACAATACCACATGGGAACCAGCCAGCCCACAGAATCTTGAGAAATCATTGTTTTTGTATCTTCTAATTTATTATTTTTTTAATTTACTTTATTTTTTATTTATTTCTTTATTTGGCTGCGTTGTGTCTTCGTTGCCGCGCGCAGGCTTTCTCTAGTTGCGGCGAGCGGGGGCTCCTCTTCATTGCGGTGTGCAGGCTTCTCATTGCCGTGGCTTCTCTTGTTACAAAGCATGGGCTCTAGGTGCGCGAGCTTCAGTAGTTGTGGCTCGCGGGCTCTAGAGTGCATGCTCAGTAGTTGTGGTGCACGGGCTTAGTTGCTCCGCGGCATGTGGGATCTTCCCGGACCAGGGCTCAAACCCGTGTCCCCTGCCTTGGCAGGCGGATTCTTAACCACCGCACCACCAGGGAAGCCTGAGAAATCATTGTTTGTTGCTGTTTTCAATTGCTAAGTTTTTTGGTAGTTTTTTAATGTAGTGATAAGTTACTGAAACATGGAGGAAAAGGTTTGTAAAAAGACAAAGTAAAAATAAATAAACAAATACATACATACATACGTGCATAAATGCAAGCTGACCAGTCCTAGGAGTGGGATGACATTAAAATATTAAAGCATGCTTATACTGGATCGTAAAGTCAAACTTGTAGAGAGATAGCCAGGAACTCTCCTAGCTTTTAAAGAATATCAGGGGGAGGGAAGAAACAGAGGTAGACTAATAAAAACAAGAGTTAAAATGTCAAATACAATACCTACACTAACTTAAATACCACACCCAGGTGTGGCTTAAAAACTGTTGTTCAGAATGTTTACAGAAGTGTGCATTCAGGACTCTCAAACTTCCTCCAGCCTATAGGTATAAGACATGGGACACCAGTGTTACCCTCTCATCCTACCAACTCCTTTCCTGCCAAGCTAAACGTGTCATCAGTTGAGCCAAGTTTAATCCTAGTTGTCTCTGTAAAGACTCCAAATTTCCTGACTTCTCTTTCTCTCAGCCTGTGTTGAATGAGTCAGATGGACTTTTGCCTAAATGCCTCACCCTAAACTCCCCTCCTTTCCTTTCCTTAGATACATTTACCATTTTAACATAAAATTTTACCATTTTAATTGTTTTTAAGTGTACAGTCTGCAGATGTTAAGTACATTCACATTGTTGTGCAATCAGCACTACCTCCCACCTCCAGAACTCTTCATCTCGAAGAAATGAAACTCTGGACCCATTAAGCAATAACTCCTCATCCTCCTGTCTCTCCAATCCATTGCAGCCCTTCTGCATTCCATTTCTATGAGTTTGACTACTCTAGATACCTCAGATAAGCAAAATAGTATCGTTTAAAAAACTAGCTAAGGGCTTCCCTGGTGAAGCAGTGGTTGAGAGTCCGCCTGCCGATGTAGGGGACACGGGTTCGTGCCCCGGTCCGGGAAGATCCCACATGCCGTGGAGCGGCTGGGCCCGTGAGCCATGGCCGCTGGGCCTGTGTGTCCGGAGCCTGTGCTCCGCAACGGGAGAGGCCACAACAGTGAGAGGCCCGCGTTCCGAAAAAAAAAAAAAAAAAAAACCAAAAAACTAGCAAGCCCACAGATTTCATGACACTGTATTTGGTCCATAAGTAACACAGTCTATACAAAATAAGTGGTTTAATTTACCATGAAACATATGTAAGATACAATGAAATCATTATAACAAATGTATTTTTACGTAAAGAAGTACTCTAGTTTTCCATCTATTACTGCTTTTCTAGCAACATACAAGAAAATTATAGAGACCATAAAATTTTGGACTTTTTTTAATGATATCTTTTTGCTACTCCCTAGGAAATTCTGGTTTGGATTAGATCTTTTAATAGATCTTTCAGTGTGGGAAAATTTGGCATTTTTGTCTTGGTTATAAATCATATTAAATAATGTACTGAATATGGTAACCCACATCTAAAATATGTATTGTAATCATGACTGCAAAGAAACTTCCCTTTCCCTGAAAGTATGTACGAGTGTGTATTATAAACAATTATTAAGATTACTAGTGGTTTCCTCAGAAGAATAGTTTATTATTCTGTTTTATAAAACATTACTGGCTAGAAAAATGTCTGACTCAGCATCATAATCTAAAAAATACTTTTTGAAGTCTTACATGGCAATGTTACCTGTTTGTAATGCCAAGCAAAGATACAGAAGCCAGAGATCAGCCTAAATACACACACACACACACACACACACACACACACACACACACAGAAACAACACATATCTTGCATGTACACAATACTCACATAGTCTATGAGGTATTTTAAAATATATATTTATCAGACCTTGGGAGAAAATTTTTTTTTTTTACTGCTACAGAGCAAATGGGAAAATGTGGCTGCACCCCTAATTCTAATTAAATGAATGAATAAGCCTCACATAAAGTCATCTAAAAACACTTCTTTCCACATCTCATTAAAAAAAAAAAAATCTATCAGAAAATCCTCTGAGAAGAAGCAACTGAACAAATACGGAACAAACTTTGTATTTTCCTAAAACATAATTACTTCAGTCTGTAACTTCAGTCCTTGATTAAGAACTGAATATGAGAACCCTTTTCTCTAAGCACAAAAGGATTCACTGTGACTGTGGTATTTTTATTAAACATTAAGATCTCTAGTTACGTTAAATTGTAATGCATTGTTTGCTTTGAAGGGCCAAGCCACAGGAATATGTGTAACAAAATATCATCCAATGGACAGTATTGCATTAAGACCTGTTCTCTAGTGGATTTAGTGGCCACTAAACATAATTCAGCAACACTCCAGGAGGCCAAAATCCCATGTGATTACAGCAGGTCTAAGAAACATACAAGGAGCAAAACAAAATAAAACAAAACAAGACCTATTCCATGCTTTGCTGCCATCTTTGTGCGTTCTTTTCACGTAGTTTTATACACTCTTAAATCTGTTGAACCTTTTTCCTAATGTTACTCATTTCAATATCACCTGTCCAAAGAATTAGTTGGAAACACTGGAATCCCAGACCATGCCATTGACTTTCAAATCCTATAGTCTGTATGACTTGTGCAAGGCTGTATGTGCAAAATGCCTTTCCTTGATATACCTATGACCTAGGTAGGGAAGGGAATCAGTCTACCTACTAAAATTTGTTTCACGAGCCGCATTTAATTTTAGGTCAATTTCAATTGCAGTTTCTTCAATACCACCCCCCCGCCCCCCCACCAAGATACCACATCTGAGTTCTGAACTTGTATTCTGATTAAATATGAAAGGATATTTATGAGTCCCTAACCTGTTCATTTTTTGCACTTTTATTTTGAAATGTTTCTTGTAGAACTGCTGTGGCCTCACTGAGTTTTGGTACATATTTTTAAGCGTAATTTATTTACTCAGAGAAGTTCTGCTCAAATATAGCATCTGGTATTTTGTGGAGTTCTATCCAATACTCAAAATTTCCATCTCTATTCCTGAAACAAAAGCCAGGGAAATTGCTCACTTGACTTTAAAAAGCCAGGAGTGGGGAATTTAACCTTCAGTTTCTATAGATTCCAAAATAATGTCACCTTCCCAAATTCTGTTTCTCTTCTGTACCTCCAGGACACCCCTCCCTGACCGAATCATTGAGATGGGAGAGTTGGGCTGGATTTGGAGTCAGACAGATGAATTTAGATGCTGGCTCTATCACTAGCTGCTAGGTGACCTTAGGCAAGTTGCTTCCTCTATCCAAGCCAGTTTCCACCCCATAAATGAAAACAGTAACAATTCCCTGACAAAGTTTGGGGTTTTTTTTCTTTAGTAGTGGAGAACATTTAGTATAGTTTTTAGTATAGGAGATAAAACTCATTTGCCATATGAGAATGAGAGAATTCTTGTTTTTTGGTTTTTGGTTTTTTTTGCGGTACGCGGGCCTCTCACTGCTGTGGCCTCTCCCGTTGCGGAGCACCGGCTCCGGACGCGCAGGCTCAGCGGCCATGGCTCACAGGCCCAGCCACTCCGCGGCATGTGGGATCTTCCCGGACCGGGGCATGAACCCGTGTCCCCTGCATCGGCAGGCGGAGTCTCAATCACTGCGCCACCAGGGAAGCCCAAGAATGAGAGAATTCTTAAATGCCCTCACCCACCGTCCCTCTGATCTGCCTGCAAAACTTTGATGAGATATCTGCTTATCAGTTCAGACTGCCAGTTGTCCTGGAACTTTGCACGGCCTTACTTTGGTTCTCCCTAACACTCTTGGGACTCATCTTCGTAAGGCTCTGTTGTTCAGTTTTCTGTACTACTGCTTCATGTACAGCTTGTCTGATTCATAGGAGATGACACCTCATGGCTCTATCCAACCCAGCAGAACTATCATCTCTCCGTCACCAATGGTAGACCTAAGTGGTCAAGCTCATCACTGGTGCATTTACCCTTTTCCAGGAATCCAGAGGCCACGTGGCTTATTATTAACTGTCTGCACCTGTATCTTAACCTCAACTATTTACTCTCTCACATCCTTAACTCATCTCCCGAATTCTCTCACAGTTTCTCACAGTTCCTTACTGGAGACAGAACTTTTACTTATTTCTTACGTAACCACCATTGTACCTGTTCTTCAATCCCATCCCTTTTCATATTTTTGTTTGTTTGTTTGTTTTGATGGAAGAAATTTTCACATACTGAGGTATGGGGAAGTCATTCTGGCTTATACAAGATTTGGCTTGAACTTTATGCTACCTAGCACAGTTTGTCTTATTGTCTGTAAAACATGCATTGTACATCTGCTTTAACCATTAAAGAAAAGAATGCATCTAAAAATCAAAAATAGAATAACTGCAATTCAGGCATTCATAATAGAGCTAGGTGCCCACTGTGGTTTCAGACATGTTACTACATCACTGATAACTTGAATTTTCCAAACTGTATCGAATTCAAGGACACCACCAGCTGTTCTCAAAATAATATCTGCTAGCAGCTGCCAGCTGCAACCTTATTTTTAAAGATTTATTTATTGATTTAATTTATTTTTGGCTGCATCGGGTCTTAGTTGCGGCACGTGGGATCTTTGTTGAGGCATGCAGGATCTTTTGTTGTGGAGCTCAGGCTTCTCTCTAGTTGTGGGGTGCAGGTTTTCTCTTCTCTAGTCGTGGCGTGCAGGCTCCAGGGCGCGTGAACTCTGTAGTTTGCAGCACGCGGGCTCTAGCTCAGTAGTTGTGTTGCGTGGGCTTAGTTGCCCCGCTGCATGTGGGATCTTAGTTCCCTGACCAGGGATCGAACCCACGTCCCCCGCATTGTAAGGTGGATTCTTTACCACTGGACCACCAGGGAAGTCCCAGCATTCTTGCTTCTTGCCAGCTCCAACTATAACTCATGTAACTAACTGTAACCTTGTGATTTTTGCCTTTATAAACCTCCTCCAATTTGTAGTCGGATGGAACACAATTCAAGTGTTTCTTGAATCTGTGTCTCCTGGGCTATAGCCCTCAGTTTGGCTCAAATAAAATTCTTTTCTATTCCTATTGTAGATTGTTTATTATTTCCATCAACAGTTTGTCTGTTTGTTTGTTGCTGTTGTTATTGTTCAGTTATATCCTGTCTCTCTTTGAGCCTCTCATACCTGGTGGGTCATTTTCCCCACCAAAGGGCTTAACATATTATTCCATATAATGAGAGTCTTCTCATTTGACATTTTAGTGCATTTCCCAAGGCAAGGATTGAGTATTCCCAGTGTCAAAATAATGTCAGGCGAACAAAAGATTTCCCTAAATATTTACTGAATCAAAAAATTAATTTGCTGTATAGGACAACTTTAAGTCCCCTGAGAAATTTTTAATAACTTTTACTTTCAAGAGAATACACACCTCCTGGCGACCACTAACCTGTTATCCATCTCTGTAATTTTATCCTTTCAAGAATGTTATATAGTGGAATCGTATGGTATAGAACCTTTTGGAATTGACTTTTTTCACTCAGCATAATTCTCTTGAGATTCACCAATCTGTTATCCTCAAGGGTAGTTGGGGGTGGGGACATAAGGAGGTGGGTTATAAAAGGGCAATCTGAGGGATCCTTGCGGCAGGAGAATACTTTTGTTTCTTGACTGAGGTGGTAGATACGTGAACCAATAAAGGTGATCAAATTATATAAACTAAATACACACACACCAATGAGTACAATTAAAATTGGGGAAATCTGAATAAGATCATTGGATTGTATCCATGTTGACATCCTGGTTGTGACATTGCACTATAATTTTGTAAGATGTTACCATTTGATTTTACCAGCTGGGTATCTACATGTGAATGTACATGTGAATCCACAATGATCTCAAACTAAAAGGTTTTAGAATACACATGAGGCATTTTTGACTATTAGAGTAAGACAGCATTCTTGAAAAATCATGTAATGTGAATGGCAGCTTTTGAAAGAGCCTGAGGAATTTTGCACCCGAGATTTTAAACATTTCAAACAGTACATATGCGAGGTGCCTACAGCAATTGTCTTGTTAGTGTCTAAGATAAAAATGGTTCTACGATTATACACAGATAAAATGGAGACTAATTCTACAAACAGCCCAAGGGAACGATGGATATGTTCGTTTCCTAAGGCTGCCCATAACAAATTACCAAAACCTAGGTGGTTTAAACAGCAGAAATTATCTCACAGTTCTGGAGGCTAGAATTCTGAAATCGGGGGCTGACAGGGCTGTGCTCCCTCAAGGATCTAGGCGGGAATTCTTCCTTTCTTCTTCCAGCTTCTAGTGGCTTCAGGCGTTCCTTGGCTTGTGAGTGCATCACTCCAATCAATGTGTCTATTGTCTCCTGTCTTTTTCCTCTTCTCTCTGTGTCTTTTCCTCTTCTGTGTCTTAAAAGGACACTTGTCTTTGGATTTAGGGCCCGCTGGATAATCCAGTATGCTCTTATCTCAAGATCCTTAATTACATTTACAAAGAAACTTTTTCCAGATAAGGTCACCTTCACAAGTGCAGGGGTTGGGATGTGGCTCTATCTTTGGGGGGGGGGGGGCACCATTCAAGCTACTACAATGAAATAATTAACTCAACCATTCATTCTGTCAAGAATATTCTTTGAGCTCCTAATAGGAACATAATATCGTCCTAGGAAACATGATCCATGTACCATGGTATCTATGACTAACTTGTAGTCACATTGTGGGAAAAATACATGCCAAAGCTTATGACAGTAGATACAAGAAATGCATAAATACAGGTGAGGGCAGGGGTCAAGTACAGGAGATCCAAGAAGGTTAGAGTCCATTGTAAACTGCTGTTAGGTAGATTTCTCATGGGCTATATGAAAGAAAAAATAGCTTAAATTGGGCCTTAAAGGGCAGTAGGCTTCATTTCAGGCTTGAAGAAAAATGTGGGCAAAAGTATCGTGGTGGAAATGACCCCTGTACCCAAATGTAAGTATGAAGGAAATAAAATTAATGAGGGCAAATGGCTGATATTGAGGGAAAATTTACATTGAGGCTAGATCCCAAAGTGTTCATGTAATTAAGGAAGCTTATGATAAAGGAGAACCATGGGACGTTTCTTAAAAGAGGTGGCAATGATTGATTTTATTTGTGAGACTCTGACAGGGAAGTACCCCAAGTGAGAGATTAGCTGGGAGCTCTGGCATAGGGCTCCCAAGAAGAGACAAAGTTCTGAGCTCACCTTGCAAAGGTGGGAATCAAAAGAAACTGAAGGGTATGGAAGATACCCAAGGTAGGCTTTACAGGGGAGTGCTCAGTCATGTAGCGCCTGTATTGGTCTGGCTCTCCACAGAAACAGAATCAATAGGCTAATATACGTAATTGGCTCATGCTTTTATGGAGGCTAAGTCCCCAAATCTGCAGGGTGAGCTGGCAAGCTGGGGACCTGGAAGAGCCACTAATGTAGTTCCAGTCCCAAGGCCAGCAGGTTTAAGACCCAGGCAGAGTCTGAAAAGGAAAAAGCTCATGTCCCATTTTGGAGGCAGTCATGCAGGATGCATCCTCTCTAACGCAGAGGAGGGTCAGCCTTTTCGCTCTATTCTAACTTCAACCTACTGGATAAAGCCTGCTTACATTAGAGAGGGCAATCTGCTTTACTCCGTCTACAGATTTCAACGTTCATATCATCCTAAAACGCTCTCACACTAACACCGGAATAATGTTTGACCGAATAGCTGGACGCCCAGTGACCCAGTCAAGTGGACATATATAAAATTAACCATCACAGGGCCCCACGGTCAAAAGGACCCTGCTTGGGGTTTAATGCTCTGCGGTCACTGTCTTAAAATTCTTAACAATTTTATCTTGCAATCTGTGTTTTGTAAGTGAAATCTGATGGGGCAATGAAGCATGTTTTGGATGTGTGGAGCCACTGTTCCCCAGTAATCCTATCCACCTCCCCAAGCCTCCTCATCTCCCCAGGGTGGGTTCTTGACCACCAGCCTCACGCCCCACCCCTGGTGTCCTTGGCTGTGCCCAGCTTCCTTTCCCTGCCCTGGCCTAGTGATCACTGCCACCCTCTGCCCCAGTGGGGCCTCCTGCTGGCATGGCATGCTCTGCAGCATGTCACACAGGGGCCTGGAGGCCGAGGCCCAGCCCCAGCTGGCAGGACCATGACATATTCAGTGGGTAACTCCCTGGGAGCAAGCCCTTGTCCCTCTCCCACCTAGCGACTAAGCATGTCCTGGCACACAGGTTGTAATCTTATGGGTCATCGTCCACTGGGGATTTCCTGATCCCACCTGGGGCCTGGAAGGTGATCCAGCAGCTAATGGGACAGTGGACCTGGCCGCTAGTAGTCATGGGGCGGGGACTGAGTGACCCTATGTTTTTATTTATTTCTTTATTTGGCTGTGTTGGGTCTTCATTGCTGCACGCGGGCTTTCTCTAGTTGCGGCGAGCGGGGGCTACTCTTCATTGTGGTGCGCGGGCTTCTCATTGCGGTGGCTTCTCTTGTTGCAGAGCACGGGCTCTAGAGCGCAGGCTCAGTAATTGTGGCTCACAGGCTTAGCTGCTCCGCGGCATGTGGGATCTTCCTGGACCAGGGCTCGAACCCGTGTCCCCTGCAATGGCAGGTGATCCTTAACCACTGCACCACTAGGGAAGCCCTGAGTGACCCTATGTTCAGGGAGTGCTTCATTGAATCACAAATGAAAAAACACCAGGACAGACTGAGAGGGAAAGACTGCTCAGCTCCTTTCATGGTATCTTTTTTTCTGCTTTTCGAACAGGGGTGCTGCATTTTTATTTTGCACTGGGCCCCACAAATGATGTTGTAGTTTGGGAAATACCATAAAGGGATACCAGACAGGCATTGGGATGGAATGGATGTGAAAACGCAGAGAGGAAAGGTACCAAGATTATGATTTTAGATGACAGAGAAGGTGGAAAGCTCTGTTGCCAGAAATTGCCAGTCAGAAAGGGAGCTAATCTCTGAGGAAGGTGACCAGTCATGTTAGGTATGTTACAATGTGAACTTGTTTGGACATTAAGCCGCCAGGGCTAACATTCAGGGCCCTTCTTGCTGAGTGGACCCCGATAGGTTCTTCTTCTTGGCTCTGAAGCTGTGGTACTGCCCCCTAACTCTGGGCAACCTTCCTTCAACTAAACCTTCTAATCTCCCAACTCCCCCAAAGCTGCTCTTTGCATGAGGTGCAGAGAAGCCACTTTAGCTTAGAAGAGGTCATGTGCACATGTCTCAAGAATGAGGGAAAAGCTTAAGCGGCTGCTGTGACATCTGTGTATTACTGTAAAGCACTTCAGCTTTGACAACCTGAGGACACATTTGTTTTAATTTGAGCTCGACTCTAGAGTAGTCAGTGTCTTAATCAGAAATTCACAATTTTGGGGTTACCTCTTCCCGTTTAAGGAAGGCTGCACCCCAGAAGCAGCTATACCACAAGGGCTACAGATGTCTTTGTCTCCCGTCAACGCCAAAGACTTTGCTAATCAGTACAACAAAGGTTAAAAACTGTGTTCACTCATTGGCAGAATTAGTGGCTTTGTGATATATGTATTAGAAAAAATATTTTAGAAGATTCCCTCCCCATTGTATGAACAAGGTATAAGGCTCTAGTAACTTGTATTCTGAAGGATGATCCCTAAAGTTACTGCCTCTACAATGTTCCTGCCTCCAGAATATCGTGTCAGTATCACACGGACCTCTTATGCAACTTGTGTTCAAACCTCTTCAGAGTACAGAGAACTGGGACTTCAAAGAATTTATAGAAGAGTTTGTATCAACGGTTTTATCCTGTTTCGTGCCCACTTGCTAGTAAACATTTGTTTAATAAATGTATATATGGCAGACTTTTGGTCCAAGACAGACTTTCATTATACACTGTTGACAAATTTGTAGATATTAACCTTCAACTACCTCTACTGGTAACAACCAGTAACTATAACAAATAATCTAAAAGTTGTAATGAGCCAATTGGCTTAAGACAGGTTTAAACCCTTCATAAACTCACATACTAGCCATTTGCTGACACTCAAGGAGCACACGTTATCCACTTGGGTTTCTTGTGAGCCAAGACCCTAATGAAAATTTGTGAGGTGAGTTTCAAAAAGAAAAGGCTGAGAATTTGTCTTTCAAAATTGAAAAATTCAAGGAAAGGAATGAGTCATCTTGGCTTTGAGAAGATCTTTGCAGCGATGTCAAAGCACAAATATCTAGAAAGAAGAAAAAGAGGAAATGCCAAAAAAGAATCTTAATTTCCTGGAGATGTTGATCTGTCTTTGTTATTAAAAAAAAGAGACACACGGAGATTTAAAAAACAAAAAATACCAAGAGAGTCCAGAAATATTCAATATTACTTATTTAAAAAAATTTTCCTCTCTATTAGTTCCTTTCCTTCTCAATTTCTTTGCCTCTGTGTACAGATAAGTATCTGATGAAAACCATGGATCTTTTTCCCAAAAAAAAATATTGAAAGAAAGAATCCAGGTGCTTAGCCCAACAAAGGGGCCACCTGCTCTGTAAGCAGCATCAAGCATTCTCTGAGACCTCATGGTTCCCTTTGACAGATTCAAGTTCCTTAGAAGGAAGTTATGGTTCAAAATAGAGATTTGTCCTTTTTGATACGCCTATCATTTCAGAAGGTATAGGGACCTTCTGAAGCCCATCCATCAACATCAGACTGCAGTCACCTGAACTACCCTTTCAATTACCAACAGACTACTAAGCAAATCACCCCATTGGCCAGATTCCCTTCTATATATCATATTTCCTTTCCATGTACCAGTGGGCGTCCTTGAGGTGAAATGAATTTGAGGAACTGGGACAAAGACTGTTTTTGTATAAGACTGTTCAAATACTTCTCCACAACTTATAATGCAAAGTTTTAGTGATTTCTCCCTCCCACTACCAAAATATTTTTCCTAAATGTAAACTAATTCAGAGCCTAGGAAGAGAAGGAGCCCCTGTTTAGGAAGACTGCAATAGTTGGAAATTAATGTGAGCTCACCCTTCTGTGATGTGGCTTCTTTATTACTTGACTAGGATAATATCTTGGCCTAATCTCTGTAGCAGCCACATGGCCTCTGATAGTGATGCCATCTTTTTGAAAGGCTATTCATCTCACGTCTGTCAATTTTCTTTTCCAAATGCTCATACCCTAATGCATTTTCCACTGAGTTCTGTTTTCAGATTTCAGATATGTAACTTCATCGTGGTTTGTGGTGTAGATGTGATCAATCAACATGCCCACACCCAATTAGCACCCATTCTATCTTCCCAGATGCTGGCCGATGGCTCCCTTTCCAGGAGTGGTTTATTATTCTAGTAGGATGGGATTTTCTGTTTTCTTCACCTTCTTTGTCTTTTCCATTTAGGTTCCCCGTGGTCTTTAAGCAAAGTGATCAATATTAGCAGGAGAAAGTTCTTTTAGTTACTCTAAAAATGCCTGTGAGAATTTATTCACTGAACATATGTTTATTAAATATCTATTGTGTGCCAAGCGCAATTGTAGGAATTAGGGATTTGGAGAAGACTATGTAAAGTCCATGTCCTCAAAGAGCTTACGATACGATGGAGGAGGATTTGAAGTAAGAGGGGACTTGAGATAGTAAGTTCCAGGGCAGGAAACTTTGATGGACTTTGTAAGCTCAAGAGCAGAGGTCAAGGCCAATACCTGGAGGAAATCTAATAGAAAATGAAGGAGAAAGGCTCAGGGAGGGACAAGCCTTCTGGTCACTCCAGGAAGGTGAAATTGGCATTGACTGAAGTGTGTCCTAAGGAAATAGTAAAGAAGAGTTTGTATCAGCCTCTGAACTCCAAGGCTACTCTTGGCAGGCCACCGTTAGAATTTTTTAAAAGGTGATAGATTAAGTGGATTCTATGTCTCTTCCTAATCATCATGGATCAAAACTGAGATGGATTATAGAACATCAGAAGATAATAGATTTTAGAAGCAAGCAGAAATGAAGATTGTTATCTCACAGCACGTGTGTACTTGTAAAAAAAAGATGATGAAATTAAGTTCAAAACATATAATCAATCAGAAGGCTACTCTAATCATGAACTATGCTAATTTATTATAATTGCTTAAAGTTACGGTTTCTTTTTTTTCTATTTCCACATGGAAGGAATTTTTAAAAGGAGGAGGAGGAGAGGTTACTAACACCTACATTTTCCTTTTAATTATAAATGTCTTTAAATTCACTATTAAAATATTTCAATAAATATGTTTAACTCGTGATCCAATAATTCATGGGGAAGTAAATGAGCTGAATTCAGCTTTGTCAGAAGGATTTAGAAAATAGGCACATTGGGCCTAATTCTCATCTTATAAAATCTTTACAAGATTAACCAAGCACACTTATATTACTAAGATTTTGAACAAAGTAGAGATATATTAATATTCTTGATAGTGTTTCTTACTTTTCAACAATTTTTGCTGTCAATTATGCATGTGAAGTTTAATTGTTTAGAAGTTCAACAGAAATGAATGGGGGGCAAACTTTTATCCTCCAATATAAAAACTAATTAATTTTCATAGGCAGTATATTTTTCTTTCCTATTTACTAGATTTAACATTATAGTTATATAATGTTGGATCTCTTCCTAAAAGCATTTACTTAGGGAAGTACTTGGCATTGACTCAGGGAAGTAAAACATATCTTACTTCTGTTTCCTTGCTCCAATTATATATTTACTCACCATAGCTTGCACCAACCTAAAGGAACCCAGGGTGTGCATGATGACCAGGTAGCCACCTAGGAGAGTTTATCTGACAAACTCAGTGCACAAGCAGATTTTTCCACTTGGATCCTCTCTAGACAGTGTGGAACCCACACCGTTCTTGGTAGAGTGCTTCCTCACATAGACCCAACCACATGTTGATGTCTATGTACATGAAATATGGTAAAGAAAGCATGAACACCAAAGGCGAACTTTAATCTTGAAGAGAGAAAGAGAAACAAAAAAGGGGTTATAGATTGAATGGGGATTTGGGGCTTGGAGTCTGGAGAAGGAAAGCCAGGCATTTTTCAGCTGTTTTGACTTGATGCTAAGAGAAGAATTACGAATTGTGTTTACATATATGAACCTCAGGTCTTTCTTAAAATACCAACTGCAGCAGTAGGAAAACTGGAACAAAGCCTCCATGTTACTGTAACGTGAGGGTGGCTCTGTCTCTGAAGACCTGAATTTCTGCCCTTTCAAAGTTGAAATATGAAACAGACAAATAAACAAAAGACCCCACAAAACAATAAAGAGATTTCTTCTTTCTTTGACAATAGTCCCTTAATAAAATTCAAATCCCTCCTGAAAAATATCACCACTAAAATGTTAGGGAGGGTGACTTATCAGGTCTGTTTTAGCCTTATCTTAAAGAAAAAGTGAACAAAAAAACCCAAACCCACATAGAGATAGATGCAGAGGAGCAAGGTGGTGGTGGTGCATTTGAAGTAGAGATCTCTGAAAATGTTAAGAATCAACCATTGTAAATGTATTGTATGCTGATATCAATCTGCTTATGTCTATTATCTATATGTCAATATCTATGTACGTTTTTGCCTAAAATGAAAAAACCACAGAAGCTAGTCAACTGAAAAGAAGAGTGGAAGTATGTTAATATATACCTTAAGACTTTGAAGGATTATCACAGGCATGTTTAAAGCCTGCTTCCCCACTGCCCATCCCAAGTATATGTGTATGTGTATGATTGCCTTTCCACTCTTAATATTGACTTTTTGATGTATAATCTCTTATGTACTTAAATGTAATCTTTGTTAGGGTACCCACTGGAAACTAACAGTAGCCACTTTACAATTTCCAGTGGCTACCCTAACAGATCACCACAATGATGGCTTAAAATAATAGCTTAAAATAACATAAATTTATTCTCTCACAGTTTTGGAGGCCAGAAGTCCAAAATCAAGGTGTTGGCGGGACTGCCCTCCATGTGAAGGCTCTAGGGGAGAATCCTTCCTTGCCTCTTTCAGCTGCTGGTGGTTGTTGGCATTCCTCGGCTTATGGCCACGTCACTCCCACCTCTGCCACCTTGCTCACCTCACCTTCTCCTCTGTGTCTGCTCTCTTCTCTGTGTGTCTTGTCACTAAATTTTGGGCCTGCTTGGATAATTTACATTGATTTCCTCATCTCAAGATCCTTAACTTAATCACATCTGCAAAAAGTCTTTTTCCAAATAAGGTAACATTCACCGATTCTGGGGATTAGGTCATGGACCTATCATTTTGGGAGCTTCCATTCAACCCACTACATTTCGATATCCACTCAAGTTTTTGTTTCATAAATAAACCCTGAAATTTCTATCAAGTATCTCAGTCAAACGTTTAAGGTTAAAAAAACTCTTCCAATCTACAGTCAAGATTTGCTTTTCGTGGAGTCTCGTAGTAGTTGGTCCTTCCTCACCTTGAGCTGTTGGCAGCTGTCAATGATTGATCAATTTTGTGGATGCTGTACTTTTTAAAACAATTTTTCTTTTCAGGGCCTATCTTTTTATAAAAAAATACAGCCCTGTAGTCTCTCTGCTTACTGATGCTCTTAGAACTCCCAGGTAAGAGCACACAGTGACTACCTTAGCTAGTTTTCAGGTGGCTTGGCCCATGAACCTGGGTCTTTATTTTGTCAGAAAATATTTTTGACAAACTTGGCACAACTTAGAGTTCAAATAAAATAAACAACAGCAAATGTTTCTCACAAATATTGTCACCATTAATTATTAAATTTTCAACTCTTTTAGCTAGTTCTTTTGGTGTTATGAACCTCAGCCCATCTAGAACACACACACACACACACACACACACACACACACACACACACGCACACACAGCACACACATACACAGAGTTCACTTTCCCATATTATTCTTTTATTGTTACACTAGTTTGGTATTTTTCATTTGGTATCAGTTTTCCCAATTGTTCAAGGCCAAAGTTATCAAAATACAGGCTACTTCCTATAAGGCCAAAAGCAATTAAATCAATATTTAGTGTGTATGAGTATGTAAATTTTGTTTGAAACTGAGCCAAGTTTTATATATTTTTCTTTAAGATTTTCTTCCTGGATAATACTTGTCTCTTTTTTCATGTGCTTAGTTTTTTATGCATTTATAATTAATTCATTCTCAAACTTTCCTAGAGAAGTGTGAATCTCTGATCAATATTGTGCAACACATTAGATAATGTGTCAGTTCCAATTTTTTTTATTAGAACCTCCATTTCTGCCACCCCTCTATCCTTCTACCCTAGGTTGCTGCAATCCTGTAGTAGGACTTCCCTACCATCCTGAAGACTCTAATGAGGTTTTTCAGAATAGCATTTCTCCTGCTTCTGCACTGTCTTCTTCCTTGTCTATCATTGCTTTGAACTCTGCCTCTCTGGAGGGGGTCTTTCCTCAGGTGCCCCGTGACCTTGGCTGTTGACTTGTATTTAAGGGCAGGCCACTGAAATGCTGACTGGAAGCCTGAAGTGTAGCTGTGGCGTCCCAGATTAAGAACCTCTGTTCCAGAGGTTATAGACTATGATGTCAACCCCAAAAATGTTTGATTCTCACAATTTTTTCCTATTTCCATTCTATCCAAACTCCTGTCCAACATTTACATGGTCAGCAAAATCAGGCACTTTCCTATCTCCCTGACTTCATTTCTTCCTCTTCCCTGTTTACTCTGCTCCAGGCATATTGGCCTTCTTGCTGCTCCTCAACCAGCCAGGGTGGTTCCTGCTTCATGATCTTTACACTTGCTGTTATCTCTACCTGGAATTTTCTTCCCCCAGATCTTTGCTTTATCTCATCATTCAGTTCTCTGATCAGTTCTCAGTAGGGAGGCTTTGCTTGACCCTCACCTAAACACTCACTGGTCCCTTACTCTGCTTTATTTTCTTCACGGTACTAATAGTAGTTTTATATTATTTATTTGCTTACTTGTTTATTGTTTATCTCTGCCATGAGAATTTAAGCTCCACTTTGCTTTGTTCAATCACTGTTTCCTTAGGATGTGGAATAGTGCCTGTGACCTAGTAGCATTCAATAAATATTTGTCCAAAGAATCAATACAGAGACGACTACCATGACTAACATAACATCTTCTCTGGAGAATAAGCATATAAACAAAGAAAGTATAGTTGGAGATGACAACCCAATTGCTATTCAAACACTTTATGCTAAATTTCCAAGTTAAATACCATGGATTGATACCATGTTCAGAGGTCACAAGTCATCCAGGTCTTGGTACCATTTCCAAGTTAAATACCATGGATTGTATTACAACTTACTTTATCAAGATTACAAAGCCATCTTATGCATGAAACAAGTAACTAAACTAATCCCCATGATAAATAAGTTAGGATTTGTCATCTTGCTCTCAGAAAATATATTGCTAGAATATCAAATGCAGTAATAGCATATTAGTCAAGGTTCTTCAGGAACAAAACCACTAGTATGTGTGAGTGTGTATGAATATGAAAGAGAGAGAGAGAGAATGTTAAGGAATTGGGAATTGGCTCATGAAATTGTAGAGAATGGCAAGATTAATATCTGCAGGGTGAGTGGGCAGGCTGGAGACCCAGGGAAGAGTTAATATTGCAGTTTGAACCCTACAGCAACAGGCTGGCAGAATTTCCTCTTTCTTGGGGGAAGTCAATCTTTCTTCTGTTAAGGCCTTCAACTGACTGAATGAGGTCAGTCCACATTATAGAGGATAATCTGCTTGACTCAAAGTTTACTCATTTAAATGTTAATCTCGTCTAAAAAATACTTTCACAGAAACATCTAGAATAATGTTTGACCAACTATCTGGGTACCTGGCCTACCTAAGTTGACACACAATATTAACCATCACAGATAATAAAAGGAAAAGAGTTATATCCTGAGTAATCTTATCCTGCTAATATTACTAGTTGCATTATTGATATAGGGTAAAAGTGATTCGTAAAAACTTTGGTTTTCATTTATGCTGTGAAATTGTCTCTATTAATTAACCAAATAATTAGAGGTTAAAAAAAAAAAAACCTTAGCATACATTTAAGGACCTTGTCTACGTTTCTAGTTTTTACATAATTCAAAGTAAACAGTTAAAGAGCTATGGCATTAAAATTTGAAGCATAAAACTCCTTAAAAGAAAGGGTTTTTTTGCTAGGTGAAATTTTTTAAATCTGTTAAACCTAATCAATTCTGAGCTGGTTATTATCACCATTTGGGAAGAAACAGTAAGAAAAATTCTTGCAAAACTGTGGGTAGACCTATATTTTTCCCCAACCTACGCTCGTTTTATTTTGTCCCATGAGAGCTGTTAACAATCACTCTGCATGTATAAAAGTACAGAATTTTATCTCTATCAAATTTTACCACCTTCTGTTGAAGTGATAGGTAGGAACACATCCAGTGACAGAAATGAGCTGTGCAAAACTGAGATGAATTGCACATTACCACACCCACACTGCAGTGGATGTGAAGGGGTTAAACAATAATCCTGCCGAAAGGGAAGACTTGGTTGTTTTAGAAATAGAGCATCCTAGTTGTGCATTCCATTTTTATCCCAGAATGCAATCCGGAAGTGACTTTTCCTACCAAAGGGAGCTTATTGTAATTTACCCTAACTCCTTAACTTGGCAGCAGGGTAGGGAATACTACCCAGAGAGGGGAATAAAAATGTAGGAGAGACAGTGCTCAAAAAGAGACAGAGCTTCAGGACTGAGCTAAGAGAAATATTAGACATGTGAATGGCACTTTCTAGCCACTTTCTAGTGGGCAGGTTATTAACTTCCTTGACCTTCAAGTTCCTCCTTAGTAAAACGGGGATAATATTACCTACTGCATAGTGCTGTCAGGGTTAAACAAGATAATGTATTTATAATGGGGAACTTTTGTTTTTGGTCATGCAGCATCTCATCTTTGAGGCTCTGCTTCTCGCCTACTACGTGTGATTCTAGAGGGCTGTCGATCACCAGACCACACCCTATAATGTCAAGTGTGGGCACATGGTCAAGGCTAGGGTAACCAGAATCTCTTTCCAGAAATCTGAATTATGAATGGAGACACATTGAAAAGGGTGCCTTCCAGGAGAATTGGTGCTACTTAGATTCTGGGAGGCATTCTGTTTCCTGTCCTTTCTAAGACCTGATTGTTCAGTCTTTACTTTGATCCTTTGATTGTTAGGAGCACAGCATTCTTGCTTAAATGGCTATGCCATTGTCTATTGCTTGTAACCAAGGAACCTATAACAATGCAGAATATAAAGTGCTTAGCACATTAGCTTAGTAACTGCTTAAAAATAATTTTTATTATTACAGCAAAAGTTTTGGTGCTCATGGTGGGAAAAAAATCAACTAAGCAATTCTAGTTGCAGAATGCTGTCAACAAGTTGTTTTGTTTGTTTACTGTTTTTTAAATTTTTTTCTATTGTGAGGTAATAAATAAAGAGAGAGGTGCAGTCCTCTCTCTTAGAAAATTAGCATAGTATAACACGAAGAACGTTGGACTAGGGGTTAGGCGACTGGGTTCTGGTGTTGGGTCTTCTACTAGCTCATTTCATGACTTTTGAAAGTCACCCAGCTTCTCTATGTCTTTCATCATCTATAAAGTAAGAGTATTGGGCTGAATGATCTTCAAGGGGCATTCTAATTCTAAATTGGGTTGTTTTCACAATTAACTATAATATCAAGCACATTGTTTTGGAGAAATTGATAAGCTGACCTAAAAATTCACATGGGACCCCAAAGAGCCAAAACAATCTTGAAAAAGAACAAACCTAGAGCATTTCTTAATTTCAAAAGTTACTACAAAGCTCCATAATCAAAACAGTGTGGTAGGGCTTCCCTGGCGGCGCAGTGGTTAAGGATCCGCCTGCCAATGCAGAGGACATGGGTTCGAGCCCTGGTCCAGGAAGATCCCACGTGCCATGGAGCAACTAAGCCCATGCACCACAACTACTGAGCCTGTGCTCTAGAGCCTGTGTGCCACAACTCCTTAAGCCTGTGCGCCTAGAACCCGTGCTACACAACAAGAGAAGCCACTGCAATGAGAAGCCACGCACCGCAATGAGGAGTAGCCCCTGCTCGGCACAACTAGAGAAAGACCTGGCACGGCAATGAAGACCCAATGTAGCCAAAAATAAATTAATAAATAAAAAGATGCCAAGGTTAAAAAAAAAAACAAAACAGTGTGGTACTGGCATAAAGACAGACATATAGACAATGGAATACAATAGAAAGCCTAGAAGTAAACCCTTGCATATATGGTCAAATGATTTTTGACAAGAGTGCCAAGATCATGCAATTGGAAAATGTGTCCTTTCAACAAATTGTACTGGGAGAACTGGATATCCACGTGCAAGAGAATGAAGTTGGACCCTTATCTAATACCAGATTAAAACATTAACTCAAAATTGATCAAAGTCCTAACACTATAAAACTTCAGAAGAAAGTGTAAGAAAAAGGTTTCATGACACTGAATTTGACAGTGATTTCTTGGACATAACATCGAAGGCACAGGCAACAAAATAAAAAATAGAGAAATTGAACTTCATAAAAAGTTTGAAATTTTGTGCATCAAAAGGCATTACCAATAGAGTAAAACAGCAACCCACAAAATTGGAGAAAATATTTGCAAATTACATATCTGATAAGGAATTAATATACAGAATATATAAAGAACCCTTAAAACTCAACAACAAAAAGCAGACAATCTGATTCAAAATGGGCAAAGAACTTGAATAGACATTTTTCCATAGAAGATATACAAATGGTAAATAACCATATGAAATGATGCTCAACTTCACTAGTCATTAAGGAAATGCAAATCAAAACTACAATAAGATACCACTTCACATCCATTAGGATGACTGACTTTTATTAAAATAAAAAAAAAGAAAAGAACAAGTATTGACATGGATTTGGAGAAATTGAAACCCTTGTGTATTGTTAAGGGAATGTAAAATGGTACAGCTGCTGTGGAAAAGAGTATGACAGTTCTCAAAAAATTAAAAATAGATTATCAAATGATTCAGCAATTCCATTTCTGGGTATATAAGCAAAAAATTGAAAGCAGGATCTCAAAGAGGTATTTGTACATCCATGTCCACAGCAGCATTATTCACAGAAGCTAAAATGTGGAAGCAACCTAAGTTCCATTGACAGATGAATAGATTAGCAAAATGTGCTACGTGCATATAAGGGAATATTACCCAGTCTTAAAAAGGAAGGAAATTCTGACATCTGCTACAACGTAGATGAGCCTTGGAAACATAATGCTAGGTGAAATAAGCCAATCACAAAAAGACAAATACTGTATGATTCTACTTATATGAGCTACTTAGATAGTCAAAATAATAGAGGCAGAGAGTAGAACAGTGGTCTCTATGGGTGAGTGGGAAGAGGGAAAGGGGAATAATTAATGAGTATAATTCAGTTATGCAAGATGAACAGAATTCTGGAGATGGATGGCGGTGATGGTTGCACAATATAAATGTACTTAATACCATAAAACCGCACACTTAAAAATGGTTAAGGTGGTAAATTTTATGTTATGTGTATTTTGTCATAATAAAAAAAAAATTAAAAAGGGAGGGTGAGGAAGTGCAGTTCCAGCATGCGGCTGGAGAGCAGAAAGCTGGAAATACATGAATAGAGAGCTAAGAACAATTACATGGAAATGAAAACCCCCAGCCTGGTGTACTGAATTGTGGTAATGGCAGTTAGAACAATGGCTTTTTCTCCCCCATAGGAATATATATCTATTTACTAATTTATATGTGTTAGAACCTTGCACATATTCTTTTTTCCCAGGTTTATTGAGGTATAACTGACAAATGAAATTGTAAGATATTTAAAGTATACAACAAGGTGATTTGATATATATATATACATTACAAAAGGATTCCTCCCATCAAGTTAATTAACACATCCGTCATCTTACATATTTACTTTTTTTGTTGTTGTTGGTGGTGAGAACATTGAAGTTCTACTGTCTTAGCAAATTATCAATTATACAGCACAGTGATAGCAATAGTTACCCTGTTATACATTCGAATCTCAGACATTATTCATCTTATAACTGAAAGTTGGTACCCTTTTACCAACCTCTGTTCCCCCACCCCCAGCCCCTGGTAACCACTTTTCTACTCTCAGTTTCTATGAGTTTGAATTCTTTTTTAAGATTCCACATGTGATAGCATGTGGTATTTGTCTTCCTCTGTCCAGCTTATTTCACTTAGCATTATGCCCTCCAGTTTTATCCACATTGTTGCAAATGTCAGGTTTTCCTTCTTTTTAAAGGCTGAATAATATTTCATTGTATATATATTCCATATTTTCTTTATCCATTCCTCTGTTGATGGACACATGCTGTTTCCATGTATTGGCTAGTGTGAATAATGCTGCAGTGAACGTGGGAATACAGATATCTCTTTGAGATAATGATTTTGTTTCCTTTGGATATATACCCAGAAGTAGTGTTGCTGGATTATATAGTAGTTCTATTTTTAATTTCTTGAGGAACTGCTATAACTATTTTTCATGGTGGCTGTACCAGTTAACATTCCTACCAAAAAGTTTCCCTCTTCTTCACATTATTGCCAGCATTTATTATCTCTTATATATATATATTTTTATAATAGACATCCTAACAGTTGTTAAATGGTATATTATTGTGGATTTGATTTGCATTTCCCTGATGATTAGTGATGTTGAATACCTTTTTGTGTACCCATTGGCCATTTGTATGTGTTTTTTGGAAAAATGTTTATTCATGCCCTTTGCCCATTTAACTGAATTATTATTATTATTATTGCTGCTGAGTTGTATGAGTTCCTTGTGTATTTTTGGATATTAACTCATTTGATATGTGATTTGCAAACATTTTCTCACATTTCATAAGTTATCTTTTCATTTTGTTGATGATTTTTTTTGCTGTACAAAAGTGTTTTTGCTTGGTATAGTCCCACTTGTTTATTTTTACTGTTTTTGCTTTTGCTTTTGGTGTTAAATCAAAACAATCAAAGGTAGGATAGATATTAGTTCTGCGGAGTCAAGAGCTAGGCAGAGCCTGGACCAGGGAGAGAGAGCAATTCAGGAAAAAAGTGAGGAGTGAGGAGTGGTCACGGAGTCAGTTCAGCTCATCATCATTAATTCCTGGTGTGTAGGTGTGTTGGTCTAGTGTTAAGAACTGACAATGGGGCACGGTGAAATTTACTCTTGGT